>NC_080858.1:18578869-19778869 GCF_030435755.1 Ochotona princeps
TGTGTGCCTCTGCATTGGCAGTGGTCCTGTAGCCAGCAAAGAAATTCTTCCATATGTTTGGCTCTTAGGGTAGACAAGCAGCCTGGACCACCATCATGGATGGTGTGTACCTGAATGAAGTTTATTTCCTTACATTTCACCAATAGAAATGGTGTGCCTTTCCCTTTCGGTTTGGGTAACAGAGCTCCTGTTGTTCGCATATGTTGGTGTAAGATGCTGATGCAGTTTTCTTGGTGCTGTGAAGTCTCTGGATCTGGCATTCATCCAGGAAGTGTGGTTCTGGGGTACATGAGCAAGCAAGAACTTTCTGTCTTTTGGTATATGTTGTGGTGTTAAGGCCCAAGTGGCTGACATCACGTAGTCATTTTCTCAACAGCCACATGAATGTAGCCTTCTTGCTGGAATGGTTCAAGGCATTTTGTGTCTGTGTAGGACTCTCCCGAGGTCCTCTTCTTGACTCAGGTGTTCAGTAAGACTCAGGTTAGGCATTATTTCCACCAGAAAATCATTGTACTTATCCCCACTCCTGAAGTGAGTCTGGCTTTGCTTTCAACACCTTGGCTTTCTTGCAAGAAGCGGTTTTGTGGGCCCGGCGGCGTGGCCTAGCGGCTAAAGTCTTCGCCTTGAAAGCCCCGGGATCCCATATGGGCGCCGGTTCTAATCCCGGCAGCTCCACTTCCCATCCAGCTCCCTGCTTGTGGCCTGGGAAAGCAGTTGAGGACGGCCCAATGCATTGGGATCCTGCACCCGCGTGGGATACCCGGAAGAGGTTCCAGGTTCCCGGCTTCGGATCGGCGCGGATCGGCCCGTTGCGGCTCACTTGGGGAGTGAATCATCGGACGGAAGATCTTCCTCTCTGTCTCTCCTCTGTGTATATCTGGCTGTAATAAAATGAATAAATCTTAAAAAAAAAAAAAAAGAAGCGGTTTTGTATCCTGTCCTGCTAGCCAAGATGTGCTTCAATGCCATGTTCTCTGTAAGATCCTCTTGTTCCTCCATTCCCATTCTCCTTCTGAAACGTACTGTTTTGTATTTTATGTCTTATTATGTTGTATTGTGTATATGTACCAAAATTGTGTATTTGTTTCCCACCTTGCAACTGAGATGAACTCGTGGAAAGAACACAGCGGAAATGAGTTAACGCTTTAATTTTTTGGTGCAGTTGTTTGGTCTTGCATTTATTTCATAATGTGTGATGCCTATGTCCTTTTCAAGGAGTTGTTGGTGTTAGAGGCTACCTCCACAGTAATTTCCAGCTTTTTGCTAGTGCACACCATGGTGGCCAGTAAGTGATGGCTCAAGGACTGGCTGCGCTGCCACTTACGTTGGAGACCTGCTGCATGTTTACCTTGTGGATTCCTGGGGAGGAGAGCAACCAAAAAGAAATAGGGGAGCAGTGGTCTTTTGGGCAACTGGCGATGTTTATTTCCAGGGTTCCAGGTTAGATACACTCAACAAAACAATAGTTCAAGGACTACTCAGACTTTGGTCATGCCTGTAAGCAGGGAGTTCAAGGAAAGCTAACTCGGTGCCTTGGTCAAAGAGCATTATTGAAATGGGGACTAGATAAAGCTACTGTCTGCCCTTGGATAGCTGATAAGTCAGAGCACAGATGCTTGGCCTTTATCAAGGGAAGTGCGAAAACACCAGCTAGGACACACTGTAGACAGCGTGCATGGTGGGTGAGGGGCTCTTTACCTCCTTTCCTTAAGCTGCTTCTCAACAGGTTCCCAGCATTGCATGTATCATCCCTTATCTTGTTGGAGGTGTTGCGACACCTGGTCTTCTTGTTTCATCCTCTCCAAAGTTAGTCAGTAGCACTTGGGGAATGAAGCAGAACTCCATTCATTAAAACAGTGCTAGCATTGCTACTGTTCCTCCTGAGAGGTTGAGAGTTACTGATTTGGTCTAGAGGTTCCCATGAAGTTCTTTTTGTTGTTGTTGTTGTTATTTTTCCATACAGAAATGTGGGAATGCAAGCTGGAGATGTGTTGAGCTGAATGGAACTGAAGAGGTGGCTTGTGGTAGACCCTCATGTGGAAAAGTGAGGTCAGAGAAAGCAACAGAGTCAAGATGCAGGCAAAGCTGGTCACGTGGTGTGAGCAGCTGCTGAGAGGGCTGTCATGCTAGAAGGCAACCTTGACCTTCGTGTGGTGTATGGTGGAGGAGACCAGGTGATCCTTGAAATGCCACTGAGCTCAAGCCCTTTCCCTAACCTTCTCCTGTGTCAGCAATAAGTGAAAAGATTAGTGCATGTCGGAAGAATAAATATCAGCTCTGAACGCACCAGACAGACAGAGGCAAAACAGAGACTGTGGGATGTTGATAGGAAAGAGTGTCAGGTGGGGATGGTGTTGTTGAAGTACGAGTGCATCTGTAGTCTACCTGTTTGGAAGCTCAGGTGATTTCAAAGCCTTAGTTGCCTTCGGGTAGGATGTTAAAGCTGGTGAATCCCAAGGGAGTCTTGATTTGTCCATCTGAAAATCAGTTCTCTTCCTTGTTGTTGTTCCCTGGGTGCCATAATAGAACAGCAGATCATCAGTTGGTAACAGAACAGTTTGTTTACATGCACTTCTGGGGGCTAGAAATTCATGTGATTTCCAATTGTAAAGACCATGCTTTGGCGCTTTTCATTAGGTATCAGAGATTGTATTTCTTTGTCATAAAACACCATTTTACTTAAAAGAAGTATTGAATTT
This sequence comes from Ochotona princeps, assembly GCF_030435755.1. NCBI lineage: Eukaryota > Metazoa > Chordata > Mammalia > Lagomorpha > Ochotonidae > Ochotona > Ochotona princeps. The sequence goes on from NC_080858.1 coordinate 18,581,569, forward strand.
TCCCCAAAGTCATGGGACACGTGCGACAGAGAGAGAGGGAGAGAGAGAGAGAGAGAGAGAGCGAGCGAGAGAGAGAGCGAGAGAGAGAGAGAGAGAGAGCGCACGAGAGAAATGCTCTTCAATCCATTGTTGCCTAGCTATTGAACAGCTGAGAAATCGGAAATTCTCCAAGGTCTCCCACATTGTTGCAGTGTCTTAGTGCCTTTGTTGTACTTTTCTGCTTTTCTCACTATGAGCAGGGATGTGGGTCAGAAGTGGACCCTGTGACTTGAAGCATCACCCATATTGGATGTTCTTCCCACATGGTAGACTTTGTCGGTTATGTTTCCATGCCTGGCAGAACCTATTGAATTTCAGCTGAGGGCTTCTGCATTGGCTTCCCGTCGGATACTTTGTTTTGTATGGGCACTTGGGTTTTCTGTGTGTCCACAGGGATCAGACTGCATTAAATTGTTACAGCCCATTTAACCTTATTCACATCCTCCTTAAATTTTAGTTTTCATATTTACTTACTTTTTTGAGCAACAGAGGTAGAGAGGAAGATGAACCAGGAGCTTCTTCTGGGACTCCAACACATGGCGGCATCTGTTACTTGGGGCATGTTCTGATGCTCTTCCAGGTGCATTAGGAAGTAACTGGAGCAGAGCTGGAACAGCCAGGACTGAAACTAGTGCCTTTGTAGGATACCTTCATGACAGGTAGTGGTTTCATCCACTTCACCAGTTCCCAAGCCATCTCCTTTCCAAAGCTTCTGGTACAGGAGTGTCAGATTGTCAGTCACCAGAGCAGAAGGTTCCAGCCTGTGATTTGCTTGTTTCTTTGTTTGTGGGACTGGAGGTAGCTGAAGGGTAAATCGTGCCATAACACTTGCTATTCTGTTTATTTTCCTTCGTAAAGATTTATTTACCTATTGGAAAGACAGAGTTGCACACAAGCGAGAGAGGAGCGTCAGAGGGACTGTACATGAAGTGGAAGTGAGTGTGTCGGACCGTTCTGATCAGGAGTGAGTTGTAAGTGTTGTTGCAGTGTTTTTCTTGATGAGTCAACCAAACAAACCTCTTGTAGATATAAATAACCAATATAAATTTATCACTGAGGATTAAAACTGGGTTAAATGTCTGTGCTGTTTGGACATTCTGTAATATTGATCTATATATTTGAAGGTCAGTGGTATGTAAGTATCGATATGATCCAATGGATTTAGCTTTGAAACTTTCTGTCACCTTTTCAAATTGTTTCATACAAAAACTCATCTGTCTACCTATCTATGCCGTGTATTGATATATCATATATCTTTCTGTCATCTCTCTGTGTCTTTGCGTGTGGGGAAAAATGAGCTCCACTAAAAACAAAGAACAAACAAACAAACATAATTATACTAGGAGATGTTTCAGTTTCACCCTTTCCATTAGATCTCCATTAGGTCCTATTCCATTAGACAAAAAATTATCTTTGTGAGCAAAATGCTTATCACCTTCAGCACCTGTTCACAGGTTTCTGTTGTTTTTTTGATTGCTCTGTTGTGTAAACACAATGATAAAAATTAGTTTTTTGAAGTTTTGCAATGACAAAGACACAAGCAGTGCAGGTCATGCATGATTACTTCTTATGCACACTTGAGTGCGTTTCTCAGCATTGTATCTCGTTGTGAAAGCCTGTGTGAGCTGTGCTAAGCCTTGATTAGCTTGCCACAGGTTGTACTAAGACAACTGAAAATGGGTCTGCTGTATGCTGCAGCTATCCCACTCCTGCGAATATATTCAGATCTGCCTGTGAGAGAGTGACCTGCTATAAACCCTATGTTTATAGCAGCACAATCTATGGTGAGGAAGACGTGGCCATCACCAGATGCTTGTTGAGAGAGGGATGCATATGACACAGTGGTCCATCTGCTCCTTGGAATACCACTCAGCCATGGAAAAGAATGAAAGCCTCCCGTTGGCAGCACAGTGGTTCCAACTAGAGGCCATTAGGCTCAGTGAAATAAGCCACTCCCAGAAGGACATATATCATATGTTTTCTGTGAGATAAGGCATCCTCTGTGCAAATTAGAAAACAAATAGCTATCTCGGTAAGCATGTGTATGTACGTCCACAGAGATGTACTTTAGAATGGAGACCAGCATAGCTGGAAGTGAAGATCCGTTGCAGTATGTGTTTCTACTCCCAAAGAAGCTGTTAAATACGTGCTGACAGTAGGATAGTTGACTTTGTACCATTGCCTGTGCAACAAAGCCATGATACACTTGAGTAGCAGACACTTGAGTTGAACTTGTGCGTGTTGTTGAAGGCTTGTGCTATTGTAATAATCTGTAGCAAGCTGTGGGGAGGGTTGTGGGGGAGTGGAAGGAGAAATTGAACAAATTAAAAAGTGCAAGAATCTTAAATTGACTGAATCTTGTGGAGATATTAAGAAATGAATTGTTTTGTTCACTAGGAATTATTAAGCCTTAGTTTGTATGTATGACATGAATTTTTATTATGAGAATCTTACAGAGATGTTATGAATTATTTTATATATGATGTGTTTGTGTTTTAAGCGGTATTGCAGAGAAAGTCGAAAGTGTTATTTGGTTTTTAAACAGTAAAACCTGTAGTGCAAAGGTTAATTTATGATTGAAGAAAGACTTGACCAAATAAATTTGGTGTCCCATAGCTGTGGTTTGTAGTAGTTTTCCTGATTGCCAAAACTCCACAGCCGGTCAGCTGTCACTGTGGGCCATAGTTAGGGGATGGTGAGCGCGTGCACACTTCAGTCATGCTACTTCCCTGCAGACATGGAATAGTTTTAACTCTTTTGCTTTGAAGCTTTACTGTAAGCTTTCATGTTTAGATAGGCTTGGTGCACACGTTCTCATTGTTGAGTTACAGTAGCTTCCCCATATGGAGTATGATCACTAGGCTGAAGTTTTGTAGTCTGAGAGTGATCAGCTTGACCGAACAGCGTAAGGCATGTGAATTCATTCTATAATGTTTGAATGATGGCAGAATTGCCTAATCACACATTTCTCATGTGATATATATATATATATATACATATATATATATGTTGTGAAGTCATATGTGGCTGTATATGTGACTGTATATGTGATTTCCTGTACAAATTCATTGAAAATTGGAGTTGAAACACTTTTTGAAAAGCTTTTGAAATTCATGCATACGCATACACATACACATGAATTGATAAAAGTCCATGCTATGGAAAAATGTGCAATGGATGTGAAATAGTTTTGCAGCAGAATATATCACAAATTAAATTGGGGCTTAGCATGAATATACGGAAGTGCCTTCAAAATTTGTTCTTGGGATCTTGATTCAAAGTACTTTTGCTATGTTCCTCTTGTCACCATCCCTACCTCCTGTCTGATTTTACTTTTATAAACTCCCTGCTCTGGTGCTCTATCTCAGCGTCATAAGCACAGGTGTTTTTTAAAAGTCAAAAAAGGACATTGACTCCGATGATGCACTTTTTAGTTACTTTGCAGTGACCAGGTGGTGCAGGTTTAAATTTCATTTAGAAAGAAATTGACTGGAAAATTCTTCTGCAAAAATGTTGAATAATCAAAGTTTGTCCGATGGTCAATGCAACATAGGTGGGTGGGTGTGGCAGGAGTCTAGAGGGATGCCCCAGTTGGGCACACTAAGGACATCTGCCTGCAGCTGTGGCTGAGCAGATATGAGAGCTCCGTGACTCATTGGCAGTTCAGGATTTTCTGTGCGTTAGGGTGACCTTGTTGATTCACGGATAGAGGGAGCTTATGGCACCGGGACACTTCATGACCAAGTGTGTGTGCCTTGACAGCAGTGACACATTCTGTAGTTGGCCCCACACTGCCACATTCGGATTAGTCCCCAGTGTTCTGGGAGCTGAGAAAATCTGAAGTTCCACTGTGAGGGTGTACAGGACCTGTTAGTGTGTGAAATTTTCTTATCACTGGACTCTCTGTCCTGAACTCACACAGTCAGTAGGAGCAGTGGTCTCTTGTGGACCCTGCCAATGTCCTGTTGTACCCCTGATGAGAACTGAATTCCTCAGTGATGCACCACAACCAAGTGTGTCTGCTGTGCTCATGTAGAGATAGGGGAGGAAGGCAATGTGGCTTCCCTTGATGGAGCAAAGTAGCTTCTCAGAACGCTGTCTGCTCCCCAGGGTGAGGATAAATATGAACTCAGTGTGGAGTTCCAGTTCCCCTTCATGGAATCTGCGTGTCTGGTGACCCTGACGCCTCCTGACTATGTGAACATGACCAGATGTTGTTTGGTCTTGATGGGAAGAATGTGCAGGAGCGGTGGTGGCCTGTGGCCTGCCTGGATGGGACGGAGCTATCTTCTATGCTTGCTGCCCTAGACATTCCTTTTCTGCCCTGTCACTTGTGCATGGAGAATTTCTCTTTAGAGTGTGCCTGAAGAACATGGTCCTTTGTTTATTTCTCTGATGTCGTCCCGTGACTAATGTCATTGCATTTCTCTAGCTGTTTTCTCATCTTGAGTGTCTTTGATGAGTTTGAAGCATGTTTGCCTTTCAAGAAACGTTGTCATGTTGTTATTGTTTCATAGTAGCATGTGACCTGATTTGATCATTGTAATCTTCTGAGTTAAATTTGATTTGTCGGAGAGTACAGTAGGAAGATAGGGATATATAGGGAGAATTGTGCCATCTAGTGCATGGGCTGGTTCTCTTCCCCAGTGTTCCCAAATGTCAGGCCTGGGCTGTCCTGAAAGCAGAAGCTGGGATAGTATGGAGGTTCCCTATTCGTGTGGAGGACACTTAAGGTGTGTGTTGATAGAATGCTAGAATTACAACATCCCCCAAACATTTCTTCTCCATCGTCTTGAAAGAAGTTTTATAATACTGCTTCAGCTTTCTTTTGGTGTGGGGGTGATCATCACTTGCACGAGGAGGAGGAAATGATGTTGAAGTTGTTTACACCATTATGGTGGGTATTGATTGTGTCCCACAGTTTAACCTCTATCTGTTCTCCCTGTGTTCCTTATTGGAGAGCTCTGGTTTACATCTAGTTTGCACTGCTCTTTCCCAGATTTGTGTTAATGCACTGAGTGGTAAGTATAGAAATGGGTGAAGTATTGGAGCCCCTCAAGCCAGGTGGGTGATCTGCTTTGTCTGGGCTGTTTCCTGTGTACAGCTTCCCCATCCCTGTCCGTGTGGCGTTTGTTGAACGAAGCAGAGTTGTGAAAGCACTTCTCATATGTGTGCATGTGAGTGTTTTCAAGAGCACATGCGCTTGTGCTTGCCTCTGTGTGTGTGTATGTGTGTGTGTGTGTGTGTGTGTGTGTGTGTGTGTGTGTGTGATGTAGCCTTGCATTTGTGTGTTGAACTCAGAGACTCTGAGGAAGAATGAAATTCTTTTCATCCAGAAGTTAACTTGTGGATGTTGATGGGGAAAAGCTGCCCGACCAATCAGTGCGAAGCAGTCCTGGCTCTATTGAGATGGCTCTGTATGCCCCCAAACCAGTTACCCAAACACCCAGAACAAAGACAGAGGAAAGCAGAAATTGCATGCATATTATTTTATTGATGCTTGGAAGACAGGGCTATGTCCACATTGTTGCTAACTTCTGAAGGAAGGAAGTCTTCTTAGTGTCTTCCTACTCACTTTCTGAAAGAGACAAGCAAGGAAACAGGGATGTTCACAGGCAGACTGTAGGTGACAGGAACGTTTGGGTCCTTGTTGGTTTCAGTGAAGTACCTAAAGACTCCACCATCCCTCTCTCTTCCACTCCCCTTCCTCCCTTTCTTCATCAATGTGTCCTTGTTGACCGTTGACACTCACCTAGCAGATCACATCCTCTGAATGTTGTTTGCAGCTGGAAAGAAAGTAGTCCTGGTGTGCTTCTGTTGTGTTGACACGGAAGATGTCTTAGGAAGTATTTATAGCAAGGTTTACTGCAACATATTTGTTAGGAGTGAAGTAATGGTCCCAGACTAAATGTTCAGTGTCAGTGTGTTGTTAAGATTTCATCATATGGTCCCATGCTGTAGTAACCTGCATATGTAACCAGTGCTCCCAAGTGGGAATGATGTGGTGTTTCCATGTGTCAAACTGTGGTCTGCAACACTGGCATTGCATATGAGTCCAGCTTAACTCTCATCTACTTCACTTTCAATGAGAGCCTACTCATGTACCTGGGCAGCCAGCAAGAGGTGATCATACTGCTTGGTCCCAAGCCAAGCACATGGGAGACCTAGATGAAATTCTAGACCTGGTCACAACTTCACCTAGAGTGGCCATTGTAGCCATTTGAGAAGTGATGGATTTGTTGGGAGTTGATGGTTTTTTGTGTCCTCCCCCATCAGTCTGTTCCCTTTGTTTTCACATAAGGAATCATTTACAAATTGAACAGGAGCATCTAATCACTGAAGATGATTAATTTCCTGGAACTGATTTGAAGTTGCCTTGGAGTATTTTGCAAATGAGCAAATACAGATGCTCCTATTGGTTATGGGATCACTTGTGAAGAAAGGGATGCCTGTGATTATATATATAAATATATATATGCGTATATGCGTGTTTCTAATATTTAAAGATGTGCAATGGGTTATTAGTGACGATTGTGTTAAAAAGGGAGGGTAGAGGCTGAGAATTGCTTTTATTGTTAGCTTTTGCCCTCCATCTCAGACTGCAAAGTGAGAATATTTTCCATGAGAAAATGTTGCTATCTTTGCAATTGTTGATTTGGATCTGGCAAGAAACAGAAGTAGAGACAAAGGCAGACAAGGGTCTTGCCATCTGTTGGTTCACTTTGCAAATACCCACAGTGTCTAGTGCTGGAGCAGCCCAAAGGAAGCAGCTGAGAGCTGAGTCCAGGTCTTGCATGTGGGAGGTAGGGACTTAACCCGATAGTCACCACTCCTGGGCTGTGCGGGAGCAGGAACCAGGAATGAAGTCGGGCTGAGGCTGTATGTCAGCTAGTTTGCTATGGGATGCAAACATCCCAAGGGACAAGTAAACAGCGACAGCAGGTGGTTGTCTGTGAGTGAGTGCAGTGGGGATCCTAAGGTGTCATTTACAGCATATCATGAAAGTGTCCACTGTGAGGGACCTTGAGCCTTCAGGCTTGATGGGAAATGGGACGTAGCAAAAGGTGTTCAGGTGGAAATTTGCAGTGGCATGTCGTTGAGTGTGAGCCCTGGATGCCCAAGGTGAAAGAGTTGAGATAGCACTCCTTCCAAAGTCCCCACACAATCCATGAGGAAGGTGATCCTTGTGGAAAGGTGTATTTGGGAGAAGTCAGAGTCTGAATGTCAGAGTTATTTTGGAGGGCTTGTTGAGAAGAAAAGTTGTAGGCATTTTAGCACGCAGTAAGTGTAAAGAAGGATTAGCGTTTGTGTCTCGGGCTAGGACTGTGTGTTTCTAAGTGTTTTCTGGCTCCCTCTAGTCTGAGAATCATAGGAAGCGGAGAATGTGTTGGAGAAAGCATGTGAGTCCTACCTGTGGTTTGCTTGCAGGTTACTGGGAAGCTTCTTCCTGGGAAGCTTCTTGTTGGGTCTCCTGTTGTTGCTCTTCCTGTTGTTGTCTTCCTTGTGGGCTTGCCTGTTGTTGTGCTCCTTGTTGGGCTCCTCCTTGGGGTCTTCCGTGTTGGGAGTCTCCTTGTTGGCCTGCCTGTTGCTGTGCTCCCTGGGGTCCTCCTTGTTGTGCTGCTCCCTGGGGTCCTCCTTGTTGTGCTGCTCCTTGGGGTCCTCCTTGTTGTGCTGGTCCCTGTGATCCACCTTGTTGGGCTGCTCCTTGGGGTCCTCCTTGTTGGGCTGCTCCTTGTGGACCACCATGTTGTAGTGCTCCTTGTGGTCCTCCTTGTTGGGCTGCTCCCTGGTGTGCTTGCTGTTGGGGTGCTTGTTGTGGGGATTCTCCCTGCTGTTCTGCTTGTTGGGATTCTGCCTGTTGTTGTGCCTGGGTTTGTTCTTGGGATTGTTCCTGCTGTTGCTCTACTTGTGCTTCATCTTCTTGGGATTCTGCCTGTGCTCCTCCCTGTTGTGCTGCTCCTTGTGGACCACCATGTTGTTGTGCTCCTCGTGGTCCTCCCTGTTGTGCTGCTCCTTGTGGACGACCATGTTGTTGTGCTCCTTGTGGTCCTCCCTGTTGTGCTGCTCCTTGTGGTCCACCTTGTTGTGCTGCTCCTTGAGGTCCTCCTTGTTGTGCTGCTCCTTGTGGTCCTCCCTGTTGTGCTGCTCCTTGTGGACCACCATGTTGTTGTGCTCCTTGTGGTCCTCCCTGTTGTGCTGCTCCTTGAGGTCCTCCTTGTTGTGCTGCTCCTTGGGGTCCTCCTTGTTGAGATGGGCCTTGTGGGCTTCTCTTTTGGCGTCCACCTTGTTGTGCTGCTCCCTGAGGTCCTCCCTGCTGGGATGCTCCTTGAGGTCCTCCCTGTTGACTTCCTCCCTGTGGTCCGCCTTGTTGTCCTGCTCCCTGAGGTCCTCCCTGCTGGGATGCTCCTTGAGGTCCTCCCTGCTGGGATGCTCCTTGAGGTCCTCCCTGCTGGGATCCTCCCTGTGGTCCTCCCTGCTGGGATGCTCCTTGAGGTGCTCCCTGTTGACGTTTACCTTGTTGTGCTGCTCCCTGTGGTGCTCCTTGTTGTGCTGCTCCTTGAGGTCCTCCTTGTTGTGCTGCTCCTTGGGGTCCTCCTCGTTGAGATGGACCTTGTGGGCTTCTCTTTTGGCGTCCACCTTGTTGTGCTGCTCCCTGAGGTCCTCCCTGCTGGGATGCTCCTTGAGGTCCTCCCTGCTGGGATGCTCCTTGAGTTCCTCCCTGTTGACTTCCTCCCTGTGGTCCACCTTGTTGTGCTGCTCCTTGAGGTCCTCCCTGTGGTCCTGCTCCCTGAGGTCCTCCCTGCTGGGATGCTCCTTGAGGTCCTCCCTGTTGACTTCCTCCCTGTGGTCCACCTTGTTGTGCTGCTCCTTGAGGTCCTCCCTGTTGTGCTGCTCCCTGAGGTCCTCCCTGCTGGGATGCTCCTTGAGGTCCTCCCTGTTGACGTTCACCTTGTTGTGCTGGTCCCTGTGATCCAGCTTCTTGTTGTGCTGCTCCCTGTTGTGCTACTCCTTGGGGTCCTCCTTGTTGTGCTGCTCCTTGGGGTCCTCCTTGTTGTGCTGCTCCTTGAGGTCCTCCTTGTTGTGTTGCTCCTTGAGGTCTTCCTTGTTGTGCTGCTCCTTGGGGTCCTCCTCGTTGAGATGGGCCTTGTGGGCTTCTCTTTTGGCGTCCACCTTGTTGTGCTGCTCCCTGAGGTCCTCCCTGCTGGGATGCTCCTTGAGGTCCTCCGTGCTGGGATGCTCCCTGAGGTCCTCCCTGCTGGGATGCTCCCTGAGGTCCTCCCTGCTGGGATGCTCCTTGAGGTGCTCCCTGTTGATGTTCACCTTGTTGTGCTGCTCCCTGTGGTGCTCTTTGTTGTGCTGCTCCCTGTGGTGCTCCTTGTTGTGCTGCTCCTTGAGGTCCTCCTTGTTGTGCTGCTCCTTGGGGTCCTCTTCGTTGAGATGGACCTTGTGGGCTTCTCTTTTGGCGTCCACCTTTTTGTGCTGCTCCCTGAGGTCCACCTTGTTGTGCTGCTCCTTGAGGTCCTCCCTGCTGGGATGCTCCTTGAGGTCCTCCCTGCTGGGATGCTCTTTGAGGTCCTCCCTGCTTGGATGCTCCTTGAGGTCCTCCCTGTTGTGCTGCTCCCTGAGGTCCACCTTGTTGTGCTGCTCCCTGAGGTGCTCCCTGTTGGGCTGCTCCTTGTGGTCCTTGCTCTTGGGCTGCTCCTTGAGGGCCTCCCTGTTGGGCTGCTCCTCGTGGGCCTCCTTTTTCGGCTGCTCCTGATAGCACAGTAAGAGCTGACATTAATTATAGTGGGTCCTCTCCTATTTTGCATCTCACTTTACTACACATTCTTTCTTTCCAAGTCCCTGCTTCTTCAGTTTCAAGCTCTCTCATGCACATAGGGCCTGATTCCTGACTTCTCTGAATTCATATCCATCTGCGATGGAGACACTGAGTTCTGTCTTTTGGGTCATGTATGGTTTCTTGCTTCAGAAATAGGAATGCTCTCAAACAGGAGAATTGCAGGTTTGAGTGCAAGGACAGCAGAAAGCAGGCGTCCCTGAGTTGTCAGATTGGAGAGCTCCTGTGAGAGCTCGTGGTGGATGTCCTGCATGTTTGGGCTTCCAAACCCCAAGTCAATGGTCTGTTTGTTTGGGGCCCAAGTCTACTTGTTTGGGGCCCAATCCTCACTTGGAGACATGCTGACAGAGAGAAGTGAAACTCAACAAAGCAGGTCTTGTAGCGTCCTCCAGGGAGCGGGACTTTTGTTCATCTTCAGGGACACAGCAGCGCTCAGAATCATAAAGAGGGTCCAAGCACAAATGTCTCACAGATCACCTCAGAACCCATGGAAATAGAGAGAGGAGAGTTGGGAAAACCATGTCCCCGAGTATTTGTCTGTTCAAAGGAGGGCCACGCATGCAGGGACCCGCCTCCGTGGTTCACGTCTCAGAATTGCTGTCTGTCTCAGGGGAGGAGAAAACTGCAGACATGCAGTTTGGAGAAGGTTGGCCTGTATTTTTGAGGCTTTTCCCATGCATAAATCCCCACCTCCAAGTGATGAGCAGAGAGACTCCCTAGAGAAGGGAAATATTGCTGAGGAGAAAAAGGATGAGGAGACTGGTTGAGAAGGATGGAGCTTTACCTGGTATCAGTGAGGCATAGCCATGGTGCTTGACATCTAGGTGAAGAAGAAAAAATGGCATGAGTGAGAATGTGAGTTAGCACTCTTCTTGTCTATGGGAAAAGAAGCTCCCACCACAATCTGAAGCCTGTAAGGTCCTGTATTAGCCTCTCTCTGGAGCTTTCTTGAAAGGGAAGAGAGCGTTTCAGGGCTGCTGTGCTACTGAGTTCCACCCCCGAAGTCAACGTGTGGAAAGCCTCTGTCCTTTCTCAGATCCCTGAGACCTTCCTGCTGGAGATCAGAGCTCTGGGTCCATTCTTGTGTTGTGTTTTGCTCTCTTTTTCTGTGTCAGCACTTTGCTTCTATTAACCTCCTTTAGTGTCTGAATGCTGCATTGTGTTCCAGTTTACTTTCACATCAAGTACACAAAAGCCTTGGCCTGTCTCAAAGATGCGAAGTGCAAAATGTGTTGCAGGTTCCCAGTTGAGAGCTGCATAATCCTGTCTTTATTATTATTTTTTAAATCAGTCTTTCCTCCTCCACCCAAGCTGAAATGTTTTCCTCTAACCCTGGGGAGAGTCGTAGGTGCTACTTGCCACCCGTTTTTGCCTACCTCTAGGTGCGCTCTGAACGGAGCTCAGGGCCAGCAGGGCCACGGAGAGCAGGATCAGCAGCATGTTGCAGGAGACTCTGGAGTTGCTCCCGAGTGTGTGTTGGGAGAGTCAGGGCAGCTTGCTTTATACAGAGTGGCAGAACAAGGGCAGCTTTGAGCTGCATACTGGGTGCCCCTGTGCTGCTGACATCATGTCAACTGCATCCTTTCCTTCTGTTTGGGACCAGAGCCCAGCAGGATGGAGGGCAGTGGAGGAAGTGAGTGTCTCATTTCCCAAATGTACCACCTGTGACTTTGGCCAAGCCCCTGAAGGAACACTGTGCAGTCTTCTCTGTAATATTTATGTTCAGGTTCAGTGCTGTTGGCTCTTGAGTCTGTTTTGTGTGTCTGTTTCTCACCCTCTGCTTCCTTTGCCCTGGTTTTTGCGTGTGTGCCTCTGCATTGGCAGTGGTCCTGTAGCCAGCAAAGAAATTCTTCCATATGTTTGGCTCTTAGGGTAGACAAGCAGCCTGGACCACCATCATGGATGGTGTGTACCTGAATGAAGTTTATTTCCTTACATTTCACCAATAGAAATGGTGTGCCTTTCCCTTTCGGTTTGGGTAACAGAGCTCCTGTTGTTCGCATATGTTGGTGTAAGATGCTGATGCAGTTTTCTTGGTGCTGTGAAGTCTCTGGATCTGGCATTCATCCAGGAAGTGTGGTTCTGGGGTACATGAGCAAGCAAGAACTTTCTGTCTTTTGGTATATGTTGTGGTGTTAAGGCCCAAGTGGCTGACATCACGTAGTCATTTTCTCAACAGCCACATGAATGTAGCCTTCTTGCTGGAATGGTTCAAGGCATTTTGTGTCTGTGTAGGACTCTCCCGAGGTCCTCTTCTTGACTCAGGTGTTCAGTAAGACTCAGGTTAGGCATTATTTCCACCAGAAAATCATTGTACTTATCCCCACTCCTGAAGTGAGTCTGGCTTTGCTTTCAACACCTTGGCTTTCTTGCAAGAAGCGGTTTTGTGGGCCCGGCGGCGTGGCCTAGCGGCTAAAGTCCTCGCCTTGAAAGCCCCGGGATCCCATATGGGCGCCGGTTCTAATCCCGGCAGCTCCACTTCCCATCCAGCTCCCTGCTTGTGGCCTGGGAAAGCAGTTGAGGACGGCCCAATGCATTGGGATCCTGCACCCGCGTGGGATACCCGGAAGAGGTTCCAGGTTCCCGGCTTCGGATCGGCGCGGATCGGCCCGTTGCGGCTCACTTGGGGAGTGAATCATCGGACGGAAGATCTTCCTCTCTGTCTCTCCTCTGTGTATATCTGGCTGTAATAAAATGAATAAATCTTAAAAAAAAAAAAAAAGAAGCGGTTTTGTATCCTGTCCTGCTAGCCAAGATGTGCTTCAATGCCATGTTCTCTGTAAGATCCTCTTGTTCCTCCATTCCCATTCTCCTTCTGAAACGTACTGTTTTGTATTTTATGTCTTATTATGTTGTATTGTGTATATGTACCAAAATTGTGTATTTGTTTCCCACCTTGCAACTGAGATGAACTCGTGGAAAGAACACAGCGGAAATGAGTTAACGCTTTAATTTTTTGGTGCAGTTGTTTGGTCTTGCATTTATTTCATAATGTGTGATGCCTATGTCCTTTTCAAGGAGTTGTTGGTGTTAGAGGCTACCTCCACAGTAATTTCCAGCTTTTTGCTAGTGCACACCATGGTGGCCAGTAAGTGATGGCTCAAGGACTGGCTGCGCTGCCACTTACGTTGGAGACCTGCTGCATGTTTACCTTGTGGATTCCTGGGGAGGAGAGCAACCAAAAAGAAATAGGGGAGCAGTGGTCTTTTGGGCAACTGGCGATGTTTATTTCCAGGGTTCCAGGTTAGATACACTCAACAAAACAATAGTTCAAGGACTACTCAGACTTTGGTCATGCCTGTAAGCAGGGAGTTCAAGGAAAGCTAACTCGGTGCCTTGGTCAAAGAGCATTATTGAAATGGGGACTAGATAAAGCTACTGTCTGCCCTTGGATAGCTGATAAGTCAGAGCACAGATGCTTGGCCTTTATCAAGGGAAGTGCGAAAACACCAGCTAGGACACACTGTAGACAGCGTGCATGGTGGGTGAGGGGCTCTTTACCTCCTTTCCTTAAGCTGCTTCTCAACAGGTTCCCAGCATTGCATGTATCATCCCTTATCTTGTTGGAGGTGTTGCGACACCTGGTCTTCTTGTTTCATCCTCTCCAAAGTTAGTCAGTAGCACTTGGGGAATGAAGCAGAACTCCATTCATTAAAACAGTGCTAGCATTGCTACTGTTCCTCCTGAGAGGTTGAGAGTTACTGATTTGGTCTAGAGGTTCCCATGAAGTTCTTTTTGTTGTTGTTGTTGTTATTTTTCCATACAGAAATGTGGGAATGCAAGCTGGAGATGTGTTGAGCTGAATGGAACTGAAGAGGTGGCTTGTGGTAGACCCTCATGTGGAAAAGTGAGGTCAGAGAAAGCAACAGAGTCAAGATGCAGGCAAAGCTGGTCACGTGGTGTGAGCAGCTGCTGAGAGGGCTGTCATGCTAGAAGGCAACCTTGACCTTCGTGTGGTGTATGGTGGAGGAGACCAGGTGATCCTTGAAATGCCACTGAGCTCAAGCCCTTTCCCTAACCTTCTCCTGTGTCAGCAATAAGTGAAAAGATTAGTGCATGTCGGAAGAATAAATATCAGCTCTGAACGCACCAGACAGACAGAGGCAAAACAGAGACTGTGGGATGTTGATAGGAAAGAGTGTCAGGTGGGGATGGTGTTGTTGAAGTACGAGTGCATCTGTAGTCTACCTGTTTGGAAGCTCAGGTGATTTCAAAGCCTTAGTTGCCTTCGGGTAGGATGTTAAAGCTGGTGAATCCCAAGGGAGTCTTGATTTGTCCATCTGAAAATCAGTTCTCTTCCTTGTTGTTGTTCCCTGGGTGCCATAATAGAACAGCAGATCATCAGTTGGTAACAGAACAGTTTGTTTACATGCACTTCTGGGGGCTAGAAATTCATGTGATTTCCAATTGTAAAGACCATGCTTTGGCGCTTTTCATTAGGTATCAGAGATTGTATTTCTTTGTCATAAAACACCATTTTACTTAAAAGAAGTATTGAATTTTCCCCAAAGTCATGGGACACGTGCGACAGAGAGAGAGGGAGAGAGAGAGAGAGAGAGAGAGCGAGCGAGAGAGAGAGCGAGAGAGAGAGAGAGAGAGAGCGCACGAGAGAAATGCTCTTCAATCCATTGTTGCCTAGCTATTGAACAGCTGAGAAATCGGAAATTCTCCAAGGTCTCCCACATTGTTGCAGTGTCTTAGTGCCTTTGTTGTACTTTTCTGCTTTTCTCACTATGAGCAGGGATGTGGGTCAGAAGTGGACCCTGTGACTTGAAGCATCACCCATATTGGATGTTCTTCCCACATGGTAGACTTTGTCGGTTATGTTTCCATGCCTGGCAGAACCTATTGAATTTCAGCTGAGGGCTTCTGCATTGGCTTCCCGTCGGATACTTTGTTTTGTATGGGCACTTGGGTTTTCTGTGTGTCCACAGGGATCAGACTGCATTAAATTGTTACAGCCCATTTAACCTTATTCACATCCTCCTTAAATTTTAGTTTTCATATTTACTTACTTTTTTGAGCAACAGAGGTAGAGAGGAAGATGAACCAGGAGCTTCTTCTGGGACTCCAACACATGGCGGCATCTGTTACTTGGGGCATGTTCTGATGCTCTTCCAGGTGCATTAGGAAGTAACTGGAGCAGAGCTGGAACAGCCAGGACTGAAACTAGTGCCTTTGTAGGATACCTTCATGACAGGTAGTGGTTTCATCCACTTCACCAGTTCCCAAGCCATCTCCTTTCCAAAGCTTCTGGTACAGGAGTGTCAGATTGTCAGTCACCAGAGCAGAAGGTTCCAGCCTGTGATTTGCTTGTTTCTTTGTTTGTGGGACTGGAGGTAGCTGAAGGGTAAATCGTGCCATAACACTTGCTATTCTGTTTATTTTCCTTCGTAAAGATTTATTTACCTATTGGAAAGACAGAGTTGCACACAAGCGAGAGAGGAGCGTCAGAGGGACTGTACATGAAGTGGAAGTGAGTGTGTCGGACCGTTCTGATCAGGAGTGAGTTGTAAGTGTTGTTGCAGTGTTTTTCTTGATGAGTCAACCAAACAAACCTCTTGTAGATATAAATAACCAATATAAATTTATCACTGAGGATTAAAACTGGGTTAAATGTCTGTGCTGTTTGGACATTCTGTAATATTGATCTATATATTTGAAGGTCAGTGGTATGTAAGTATCGATATGATCCAATGGATTTAGCTTTGAAACTTTCTGTCACCTTTTCAAATTGTTTCATACAAAAACTCATCTGTCTACCTATCTATGCCGTGTATTGATATATCATATATCTTTCTGTCATCTCTCTGTGTCTTTGCGTGTGGGGAAAAATGAGCTCCACTAAAAACAAAGAACAAACAAACAAACATAATTATACTAGGAGATGTTTCAGTTTCACCCTTTCCATTAGATCTCCATTAGGTCCTATTCCATTAGACAAAAAATTATCTTTGTGAGCAAAATGCTTATCACCTTCAGCACCTGTTCACAGGTTTCTGTTGTTTTTTTGATTGCTCTGTTGTGTAAACACAATGATAAAAATTAGTTTTTTGAAGTTTTGCAATGACAAAGACACAAGCAGTGCAGGTCATGCATGATTACTTCTTATGCACACTTGAGTGCGTTTCTCAGCATTGTATCTCGTTGTGAAAGCCTGTGTGAGCTGTGCTAAGCCTTGATTAGCTTGCCACAGGTTGTATAAGACAACTGAAAATGGGTCTGCTGTATGCTGCAGCTATCCCACTCCTGCGAATATATTCAGATCTGCCTGTGAGAGAGTGACCTGCTATAAACCCTATGTTTATAGCAGCACAATCTATGGTGAGGAAGACGTGGCCATCACCAGATGCTTGTTGAGAGAGGGATGCATATGACACAGTGGTCCATCTGCTCCTTGGAATACCACTCAGCCATGGAAAAGAATGAAAGCCTCCCGTTGGCAGCACAGTGGTTCCAACTAGAGGCCATTAGGCTCAGTGAAATAAGCCACTCCCAGAAGGACATATATCATATGTTTTCTGTGAGATAAGGCATCCTCTGTGCAAATTAGAAAACAAATAGCTATCTCGGTAAGCATGTGTATGTACGTCCACAGAGATGTACTTTAGAATGGAGACCAGCATAGCTGGAAGTGAAGATCCGTTGCAGTATGTGTTTCTACTCCCAAAGAAGCTGTTAAATACGTGCTGACAGTAGGATAGTTGACTTTGTACCATTGCCTGTGCAACAAAGCCATGATACACTTGAGTAGCAGACACTTGAGTTGAACTTGTGCGTGTTGTTGAAGGCTTGTGCTATTGTAATAATCTGTAGCAAGCTGTGGGGAGGGTTGTGGGGGAGTGGAAGGAGAAATTGAACAAATTAAAAAGTGCAAGAATCTTAAATTGACTGAATCTTGTGGAGATATTAAGAAATGAATTGTTTTGTTCACTAGGAATTATTAAGCCTTAGTTTGTATGTATGACATGAATTTTTATTATGAGAATCTTACAGAGATGTTATGAATTATTTTATATATGATGTGTTTGTGTTTTAAGCGGTATTGCAGAGAAAGTCGAAAGTGTTATTTGGTTTTTAAACAGTAAAACCTGTAGTGCAAAGGTTAATTTATGATTGAAGAAAGACTTGACCAAATAAATTTGGTGTCCCATAGCTGTGGTTTGTAGTAGTTTTCCTGATTGCCAAAACTCCACAGCCGGTCAGCTGTCACTGTGGGCCATAGTTAGGGGATGGTGAGCGCGTGCACACTTCAGTCATGCTACTTCCCTGCAGACATGGAATAGTTTTAACTCTTTTGCTTTGAAGCTTTACTGTAAGCTTTCATGTTTAGATAGGCTTGGTGCACACGTTCTCATTGTTGAGTTACAGTAGCTTCCCCATATGGAGTATGATCACTAGGCTGAAGTTTTGTAGTCTGAGAGTGATCAGCTTGACCGAACAGCGTAAGGCATGTGAATTCATTCTATAATGTTTGAATGATGGCAGAATTGCCTAATCACACATTTCTCATGTGATATATATATATATATATACATATATATATATGTTGTGAAGTCATATGTGGCTGTATATGTGACTGTATATGTGATTTCCTGTACAAATTCATTGAAAATTGGAGTTGAAACACTTTTTGAAAAGCTTTTGAAATTCATGCATACGCATACACATACACATGAATTGATAAAAATCCATGCTATGGAAAAATGTGCAATGGATGTGAAATAGTTTTGCAGCAGAATATATCACAAATTAAATTGGGGCTTAGCATGAATATACGGAAGTGCCTTCAAAATTTGTTCTTGGGATCTTGATTCAAAGTACTTTTGCTATGTTCCTCTTGTCACCATCCCTACCTCCTGTCTGATTTTACTTTTATAAACTCCCTGCTCTGGTGCTCTATCTCAGCGTCATAAGCACAGGTGTTTTTTAAAAGTCAAAAAAGGACATTGACTCCGATGATGCACTTTTTAGTTACTTTGCAGTGACCAGGTGGTGCAGGTTTAAATTTCATTTAGAAAGAAATTGACTGGAAAATTCTTCTGCAAAAATGTTGAATAATCAAAGTTTGTCCGATGGTCAATGCAACATAGGTGGGTGGGTGTGGCAGGAGTCTAGAGGGATGCCCCAGTTGGGCACACTAAGGACATCTGCCTGCAGCTGTGGCTGAGCAGATATGAGAGCTCCGTGACTCATTGGCAGTTCAGGATTTTCTGTGCGTTAGGGTGACCTTGTTGATTCACGGATAGAGGGAGCTTATGGCACCGGGACACTTCATGACCAAGTGTGTGTGCCTTGACAGCAGTGACACATTCTGTAGTTGGCCCCACACTGCCACATTCGGATTAGTCCCCAGTGTTCTGGGAGCTGAGAAAATCTGAAGTTCCACTGTGAGGGTGTACAGGACCTGTTAGTGTGTGAAATTTTCTTATCACTGGACTCTCTGTCCTGAACTCACACAGTCAGTAGGAGCAGTGGTCTCTTGTGGACCCTGCCAATGTCCTGTTGTACCCCTGATGAGAACTGAATTCCTCAGTGATGCACCACAACCAAGTGTGTCTGCTGTGCTCATGTAGAGATAGGGGAGGAAGGCAATGTGGCTTCCCTTGATGGAGCAAAGTAGCTTCTCAGAACGCTGTCTGCTCCCCAGGGTGAGGATAAATATGAACTCAGTGTGGAGTTCCAGTTCCCCTTCATGGAATCTGCGTGTCTGGTGACCCTGACGCCTCCTGACTATGTGAACATGACCAGATGTTGTTTGGTCTTGATGGGAAGAATGTGCAGGAGCGGTGGTGGCCTGTGGCCTGCCTGGATGGGACGGAGCTATCTTCTATGCTTGCTGCCCTAGACATTCCTTTTCTGCCCTGTCACTTGTGCATGGAGAATTTCTCTTTAGAGTGTGCCTGAAGAACATGGTCCTTTGTTTATTTCTCTGATGTCGTCCCGTGACTAATGTCATTGCATTTCTCTAGCTGTTTTCTCATCTTGAGTGTCTTTGATGAGTTTGAAGCATGTTTGCCTTTCAAGAAACGTTGTCATGTTGTTATTGTTTCATAGTAGCATGTGACCTGATTTGATCATTGTAATCTTCTGAGTTAAATTTGATTTGTCGGAGAGTACAGTAGGAAGATAGGGATATATAGGGAGAATTGTGCCATCTAGTGCATGGGCTGGTTCTCTTCCCCAGTGTTCCCAAATGTCAGGCCTGGGCTGTCCTGAAAGCAGAAGCTGGGATAGTATGGAGGTTCCCTATTCGTGTGGAGGACACTTAAGGTGTGTGTTGATAGAATGCTAGAATTACAACATCCCCCAAACATTTCTTCTCCATCGTCTTGAAAGAAGTTTTATAATACTGCTTCAGCTTTCTTTTGGTGTGGGGGTGATCGTCACTTGCACGAGGAGGAGGAAATGATGTTGAAGTTGTTTACACCATTATGGTGGGTATTGATTGTGTCCCACAGTTTAACCTCTATCTGTTCTCCCTGTGTTCCTTATTGGAGAGCTCTGGTTTACATCTAGTTTGCACTGCTCTTTCCCAGATTTGTGTTAATGCACTGAGTGGTAAGTATAGAAATGGGTGAAGTATTGGAGCCCCTCAAGCCAGGTGGGTGATCTGCTTTGTCTGGGCTATTTCCTGTGTACAGCTTCCCCATCCCTGTCCGTGTGGCATTTGTTGAACGAAGCAGAATGGTGAAAGCAGTTCTCATATGTGTGCATGTGTGTGTTTTCAAGAGCACATGCGCTTGTGCTTGCCTCTGTGTGTGTGTGTGTGTGTGTGTGTGTGTGTGTGTGTGTGTGATGTAGCCTTGCATTTGTGTGTTGAACTCAGAGACTCTGAGGAAGAATGAAATTCTTTTCATCCAGAAGTTAACTTGTGGATGTTGATGGGGAAAAGCTGCCCGACCAATCAGTGCGAAGCAGTCCTGGCTCTATTGAGATGGCTCTGTATGCCCCCAAACCAGTTACCCAAACACCCAGAACAAAGACAGAGGAAAGCAGAAATTGCATGCATATTATTTTATTGATGCTTGGAAGACAGGGCTATGTCCACATTGTTGCTAACTTCTGAAGGAAGGAAGTCTTCTTAGTGTCTTCCTACTCACTTTCTGAAAGAGACAAGCAAGGGAACAGGGATGTTCACAGGCAGACTGTAGGTGACAGGAACGTTTGGGTCCTTGTTGGTTTCAGTGAAGTACCTAAAGACTCCACCATCCCTCTCTCTTCCACTCCCCTTCCTCCCTTTCTTCATCAATGTGTCCTTGTTGACCGTTGACACTCACCTAGCAGATCACATCCTCTGAATGTTGTTTGCAGCTGGAAAGAAAGTAGTCCTGGTGTGGTTCTGTTGTGTTGACACGGAAGATGTCTTAGGATGTATTTATAGCAAGGTTTACTGCAACATATTTGTTAGGAGTGAAGTAATGGTCCCAGACTAAATGTTCAGTGTCAGTGTGTTGTTAAGAAATCATCGTATGGTCCCATGCTGTAGTAACCTGCATATGTAATAATAGAAAGCCAGTGCTCCCAAGTGGGAATGATGTGGTGTTTCCATGTGTCAAACTGTGGTCTGCAACTCTGGCATTGCATATGAGTCTAGTTTTTTCCCATCTATTCCACTTTCGATGAAATCGTGCTCATGTACCTGGGCAGCCAGTAGGAGATGATTAAACTGCTTGGTCCCAAGCCGAGCAAATGGGAATCCTAGTTGAAATTCTAGACCTGGTCACAACTTCACCTAGAGTGGCCATTGTAGCCATTTGAGAAGTGATGTATTGGCTGGAGGTTTGGTTTTTCTGTCCTCAATCAGTCTGTTTTCTTTTTGTTCACATAAGTTGAGCATTTAATAATTGAACGGGAGCATCTATTTACTGAATTACTAAAGGAATAATTTATTTTTCATTGTCTGAATCTAAAGTTTCCCTGGAGTATTTTGAGAATGTGCAAGTGTAGATTATCAACTTGATGTAATTTGATTAATCAGAAATAGGACAGAGAAAGCAGACCAAGAAACCTGCTATAACTGCATTTATTCCAAAAAAATTCACAGTGACTATGGCTGAAACAGATCAAAGGCAATAGCCAAGAAATCAGTTCAGATCTTCCATGTGTGTGGCATGGACTCAACTCAGTATTCACCATACCATTCTATGCAAAACAGGAAAGAGGAATGAGATGCAGGTACGGACTCCATCTCAATTTGATGTGGGATGCAAACATCCCACGGCCAAGTAAACTGGCTCAACAGATGGTTGGCTGAGAGTGAGTTAAACGGCATGTAATTAAAGTATTGACTAGCACGGACTTCGAGCATTCAGGCTTGATAGAAAATGGCAAGTAGCCAGTCATTTTTAGGTGGTAAATTGCAAAAGTATGTCGATGACCCAGAGTCTAGTATGCCCAAGATGAAAGGGTTGAGACAGCACTGCTTAGAAATTCCCTACAAAATCTACAAGAGTTAGTCATTGGAAAAGGGGGTGTTTAGGATAGTTTTTCTTGATGCTAGAGGTACTTTGGAGTACCTGTTGGAAGGATTTATTATGGAAATTTTATCACCTAATATGTGTTAAAAAGGATTGGCAGTAGTATACAAGACTGTGGCTTGTCCCTGTTTCTGTTTTTGGCTTCTTTTAGTCTGAGAAGCCTAGGAAGCAGAGAATGTGGTAGAGAAATAATGTAACTCCTACCTGTGGTTGCTTTGTAGGTTACAGGGAAGATTCTTCCTGAGAAGCTTCTTGTTGGGTCTCCTGTTGTTGTTCTCCTTGTTGCTCTTCCTGTTGGGCTCCTCCTTGGGGTCCTCCCTGGTTTGCTCCTTGAGGTCCTCCTTGTTGGGCTCCTCCTTGTGGTCCTCCCTGTCGGGGTCCTCTTTGGGGTCTTTGTTCTTGGGCTGCTCCTTGAGGTCCTCCTTGCTGTGATCCTCCCTGTGGTCCTCCCTGTTGTGGTGTTCCCTGTTGTTCCTCTTGGGATTCTGCCTGTTGTTGCTGTTCTTGTGTTTCCTCTTGGGATTGTTCCTCTTGTTGCTGTGCTTGTGCTTCTCCTTCTTGGGATTCTGCCTGTGGTCCTCCATGTTGGGCTGGTCCTTGTGGGCCACCATGTGGTGCTCCTCGTTGGGCTACTCCTTGTGGACCTCCTCGTTGGCTTGCTGCTTGTGGACCTCGTTGTGGGCCACCTTGTGGGCCTTCTCTTTGTGCTGCTCCTTGTCGGCCTCCCTGTGGCCCTCCTTGTTGGGCTCCCTGTGGTCCTCCTCGTTGTGCTGCTCCTTGTGGGCCTCCTTGTGGTCCTCCCTGTGGTCCTCCTCGTTGTGCTGCTCCTTGTGGTCCTCCCTGTGGTCCTCCTCGTTGTGCTGCTCCTTGTGGGCCTCCTTGTGGTCCTCCCTGTGGTCCTCCTCTTTGTGCTGGTCCTTGTTGGCCTGCTCCTTGTGGGCCTCCTTGTGATCCTCCCTGTTGTCCTCCTCTTTGGGCTCCTCTTTGTGGTCCTCCCTGTTGTGCTGCTTCCTCTGGTCCTTCTTGTTGGAATCCTCCCTGTGGTCCTTCTTGTTGTGCTGCTGTTTTTGGTCCACCCTGTTGGAATGTCCCTTGTGGGCCTCCTCTTTGGAGTCCTCCTCCTAGCAGAAAATGTGCATGAGGTTAGTGACCGTAGATTCTCTGCCATTGTTAGTCTCACCTTCCAACACTTATCTTTCTTTGCTAGCATTTATTTTTCAAGTGACAATCTTTCTCATTTATTCAGAAAGTTAGGCACTACTCCTCTGAATTCATATAGTGCTTGTGTGGAGACACTCATTCTGCTACTGGCAAAAGTATCTTGCTTGTTTCTACAAAAGCAGAGCTCTCAGAAATGAAAGTCCAAGGCATATGGCCAAGGACAGAAAGAAAACATATATTGGATCTGCCATAAAATCCTAGTGAGTGTCCTCCCTGTTTGGGTTTTCAAATCCTATTCAATAGACAAGCCACTTCCATGAGGCCCAATACCCACCTAGAGAAAATCTAACTGTGAGGTGAAACTCAAGTTGTGGCCTTGCTTAGTGCCCCTCGAATCAAGTTTGGGGAAGGGTGGCCTGCATTTTCACATTTCTTCCATTCATGAATTCCCACTACAAAATAATGGCCAGAATTCTTGCAGAACAGGAACATTGCTGAGCAGAAAAGATTAGGAATGTGATTGAGAATGATGGAGCTTTACCTGCTATCAGTGAGGAATAGTGATGGTACTTGACATCTAGGACAAGAAAAAATGGCCTGAATGAGAAGTTAAGTCAAAATCTGCCAACATTCTCTTAATCTGTTGGTGGGAAAAAGCTTTCCCACCACAGTCTGAAGCCCTGGAAGGTATCATGTTAGCCTTCCTGAGGAGTTTTCTTGAAAGGGAAGAGTAAGTCTTAGGTCTTCTTTTTCATCAGTCTTTCCTCCTCCACCCAAGCTGAAATGCTGTCCTCCAACCTTGGGGAGAGTCATAGGTGCTGCTTGCCACCCGTTTTTGCCTACCTCTAGGTGCGCTCTGAACGGAGCTCAGGGCCAGCAGGGCCACGGAGAGCAGGATCAGCAGCATGTTGCAGGAGACTCTGGAGTTGCTCCCGAGTGTGTGTTGGGAGAGTCAGGGCAGCTTGCTTTATACAGAGCGGCAGAACAAGGGCAGCTTTGAGCTGCATACTGGGTGCCCCTGTGCTGCTGACATCATGTCAACTGCATCCTTTCCTTCTGTTTGGGACCAGAGCCCAGCAGGATGGAGGGCAGTGGAGGAAGTGAGTGTCTCATTTTCAAAATGCGTAACTTGTGACTTTGGCCAAGCTATTGAGTGAACACCATTCAATATTTTTCTCCCATTGGTAAACTTTAGTGCTGTTGGCTCTTGAATCTGTTTTGTGTGTCTGTTATTCACCCTTTCCTTCCTTTGCCCTGGTTTTTGCACATGTATTTATGCATTAACAGTGCTTCTAGAGACTGAAATTAAATTATTCATTATTAAAATTGTGAAGCACATTGGGCCAGCATCACACATGGTGTTTATCTATTTGTTGTGTATTTAGTGACAGTTCTTTTACAGAAATGGCTTTCTTTTCACCTTTGCCGTAGGTGATAATTATGCTGTTGTGTGTTCATTTTGTGTCATAGGATGTTGAGCTGCACTGTCCTCAGACCTACAGAGAGTTGCCTTAGGGTCTCAAGCTGACTCCTTCAAGGAATTCTGGTTCTGAAGAGCAGAAGCAACTGAGATCTTTCTGTCTTTTTTTTCATATATTTGTGGGTGTTAAAAACAAAGTGGTCAACTGTCGCCGCCCTGCAGACACTAAAATGACGAGGAATCTCGAGGGCCTGGAAAAAACAGGAACCACCACTGCAACTGGCACACACACACTGAACGAACACACACACAAACGAATGAATGAAAAGCCGAACCGAAAAGGAGAGGGCAAACGAAAAAGCGGACGTAAAAAGGGAGGCAAAGGAAAAAGCCGAACGAAAAAGGTTTACTGCCGAAAGCGGGCTGCTTACATATAGTTCTCCAGCAATCACTTCTCCCCGTGGGTCCACTGGGCGCTATCTGATAGGCCAGCAATCGCAGTGGGGGAGCATTAGCCTATCCTTGTGACTTCCTGTTTGCCTACTGGCGGGACAAATCCTGCCTCCTGGCCCTAGGCCAGCTGCCATCTTGTGACAGCCCC
Organism: Ochotona princeps; assembly: GCF_030435755.1. Classification (NCBI taxonomy): domain Eukaryota; kingdom Metazoa; phylum Chordata; class Mammalia; order Lagomorpha; family Ochotonidae; genus Ochotona; species Ochotona princeps. Next base: position 18,606,111 of record NC_080858.1, read on the forward strand.
TCATACGCGTGGGGTCAGCCCCCGGCGCACCCCTCCCCACAGTCAACATGAACTAATGGTTTTCTCAGCAGCCCACATGAATGTACCCTTCTTCCTGGAGTAATTCAAAGTATTTTATGTTTATGGAGGACTCTTGAGGTTGTCTTCTTATCCAAAGTGTTCAATAAAATTCAGCTTAAACATTATTTCCCTCAGAAAATAATTTTATTCACTTTCACTCAAGATAATTTTCTCTAGATCCACTTCAGACATGAGTTTGTATTCCCTTCAACATATTGGCTTTCCAATATGTAGTGTACTTCTGTCCTAGTGTGCTAGCCAAAATATTCTTCAGTGCCCCTTTTTTTTCTGTAAGATACATATCCTCATTCCTCCCCATTATTCATCTGAAACATATTTTTTATCTATATTCTTAATTTTTATTGACTCTGTTTTTCTCCATACATTTTAGAAGTTCTTTATTTAGACTTCTAATTCAGCATCCATGATGTTCAGTAATTTTATTTTAGTTCTGTTTAATCATTTGTCCAGGATTTACTGTGTTTCCTGAAATATCCTTTTAGGTAGCTCTCTCGGTCATTGAGTTCTGTGCTGATTATTTTTTGATGCCCTGTGGTTCCATGTTCATCTCTTCCCTGGATGATGTAGGTGAGTAGATAATCACCAGCTGTCACTTGCTCTTTTGGATGTTGTGTAAGTTTTGTGTTCTTATTGGGTTTTGTGTTAGTATAGTGGCAGCCATGGTATGTTTGGAAGCAGATGTGGCAAGTGAGGGTCATGCGTCTAGAGCCCTTGGATAGATCTTTTGTCTTTGTGGGTGACTAGATGTTCTGCTATGCGTGTGGGTATGCTTATTTTACTTTGTATTCTGAGAGGTTGTAGATGATACTGTAGTTAGGATTGCTACTGCAGTGTGGTTTGCTGCACATAATTTTTTTCCTTGCTACTGACCAGGCCTGTTGTTTCTTTCCCTTGTATAATTGTGAATATATTTTTCATTATTTCTCCAATGTTGTGCTCTTCCAAACCCATATTGGATTGATTTCCTAATGCAATAATGTTGGGAAGTGAGGCATATCTCAAGTGATTAGTTCAGGAAGGATATACTGACTGAATGGATGAATGCTGTTCTTATGGTAGAGGCTTTGTTACCATGTAAAGGGTTCTTGACAACTTGATGAGGTCTGGCCCCTTCTCACCTTCCTTCTTGCTATCATTCTGTTTTGCCAATGCTTCCTTGCCTTTTAAAACATTTTGATGGAGCGTGAATGCCCTACTTAATGCCAATACTAGGTTCTTTTTTTTTCTTCTAACTGTAAACCAACTAAATCTCTTGTCCCATATACTTTATAAATGGCCTAAATTCTTCTGAAAGGAAATGCATTAGTAGATGACAATATTTTAAGCAAATGGGTGTTAGTCAGTCTAATGGGAAGCAGAGAATAGTGTTTTCAGTCTACAAGGTCCCCTTTAGGTGTTAGAAAGACTGCTTCTGGTTTCTTGTATTCAGTATGGGAAAGAATACTGGAAATATGGTGCTGAGCTCTGGGATCACTTGCAGAACTTCTTGTAGGAAGCAAGTTCAGAGGGAGAAACAGTGGGAGGTTCCGACACACCTGCTGAGCATTCTGCGAACACTGTGTACAGCAGCAGTGACTTCAGCTAGCTGAACACTGGACCAGAACAAGAGATTCTTCCAAAAATCACTGAGCTCTAGATCTTTCCATAACTTCTCCAAGGTCAATACACAAACATACATACATATACGTGAATCCTCAGACGGAAGATCTTTCCTCTCTGTTTCTCCTCCTCTATGTATATCTGATTTTCTAATAAAAATAAAATAAATCATAAAAAAGAAAGAAACAGTATCTCTAGATGAAATAAAAACGCACCAGAAGAGGGTTTATGTGTGCTTCCTATCAGCAGTGAATGTCAAGGTTTACTGAAAGTGGTACACAATATTTGGTTCAACACAGCATAAATTTGCTAACATTCACACACAGTCTAATGTTAATCGATTTTGTTCATTGAACACAGTCCAGATTTTTACATTCTCACATTAAATATTAGAAGTGTGGTGATTGACAGATCAAGTGATTTTTAGTGCATTTCTAGCAGAAATAGTTGCAGAACTTCAACCTTAAATCTTTTCTATAGCTACGAAGAGGCATTGTGTTGCTTACAAACATCAGTAGAAAGCAGTCCTGTTGATGAAGGCCTTTAAATACATGAATTCAATTTTTTTTGCTTTAACATAGTGCTTAAAATGTAACTGAGCATGTTTGATTATATGATTATGCCCAGGCAAGCAGTCTGAACAGACGCCTTTTGACTATTTAACAATTATATATTTGAAGTTTTCCATTGCTGAGTGATACATTTCCTACCTAGTTTTTGTCTGTCTTGTAAAACAGGTGTTATGAACATAGGGGGCACCGATGGTCTGAACAACCAATGCTGAGACAGCTTTTTAGGTGTTCATGGACTTAATAATAGTGCTCAAAGAAACTGAGCCATTTTTCAAACATTTATGTAGTCATTATCATTAGACTATTTATTTAAGATCCCTTAAAACTTTTATGGATTACTGACATCAGAATTGGGGGTTTATTTAAAATTTATCTATTTTTATTTGTAAGAGTTACAGAGAAGGAAAAACACAGAGAGATATTTCATCCACTGTCTTACTTCTTAAATAGCAGTGACACCCCAAGGTGGGACAGTGCGAAGCCAAGAGCCAGGAGCTTCTTCTGGGTCTCCAACTCAGAGCATGGTACATGGGCCCAAGGACTTGGGTCTTCCTTTGCTGCTTCCCCAAGCACAGTAGTAGTTAGCTGGATTAGAAGCAGAACAGCTGACTCAAATCAGTGCCTATATGGGATGCCAGGACCAAAAGTGGGACTGAACCTACTATGCTGTGGTACCAACTATGGTATTTTTAAATATGAAAAATTCTAGGTTTCTTTACAGGTACAAAATGAAGGTTCCTTTAGAGATACAGCATTTGAGATGCAGCAAAATATGCTTTGGGATTAGAGCTCTGGATTTAAACCAATAGCCAAGTGATGTGGGTATACTTAAAATTATTTATTTGAAAAAATATGTAATACATACATATACACTTATGTAGATAGATATATAGAGAGAAATGGAGAGGGTGGTGGGGAATGTATTTCCCATCCAGTAGTTCATGCCCCAATTGCTGGAAACCAGCAGCCCACATTCAAACAGCTCACCGTGAGTCACCCCTGGAAGTGGCCGGAACCCAATAGCCTGAGCCATCACTTGGTAGCTCCCAGAGTATGTGTTAGGAGGAAAAGGAATGGAAAGTATAGCTGGGACTCTCGCCCAGGCTGTGTTATGTGATGTAGGCATCTGAATTAGTAGCTTAACTCAAATCCAAATACCCTTTACTGGATGCCTTTTTGGAGAGCTTTATTATTGTTACAGTTTCTGTTTATTTTTATTTTATTTTAAATGTAGAGAGATAGATGAAGAGAGATCTCCAACTTTTTAGTTTACTTCCCATGTGTCTAGAACAGCTGAGCTTGGGCCACAGGTGAAGTTAGGAGCCAGGAATTCAACCTAAGTCCCCCACATAGGTGGCACGGGTCCAGATACTTGAGCCATCATCTGCTGCCTCTCAGGATGCACTGGTTTTGTGACAATCACTGGATGGAGCTTTTGTCAAGGACTCTTGATAAAAGTGTTCAGAATCTCCAAGAAAACAGTGAATTCTCACCAAATATTTAGAAAGGGAACAGAAGCCTAGGCAGACTGAGTATACAACATTAACACTGAAGAGGAGGGAATGGACAGTTTTTTTTTATTATTATTTTCTCAGACTCTAGATTTCTTTAAAATACGAAGTCCGTTTTATAAATGATATGCATTCTAGCCAATATTGTTGCAGAATTGAGAAGACAGATCTCTTTTATTCTTTATTCTTCAAGCTTGAATATGGATTTCAAATGTTGAAACAGCTCAGAGGCAAGTAATTCTGCCAATGATGGTTACAGTCAACTCTAAGAAACAAGAGTGTCCCAAAGGCCTGGCATTTCCTTGTGGAGGAAAGGTGACATCAGACCCTGGGCTCAACCATACAGTTGAGAGCTACGGAACTGGCAGATGCTCCAGGTCAAGTGAGGTGGATACCAGATGACATATGTTACATTTTGGATTTTAAGGTTTTCAGGGATCTTCAAATTAAACCTTATAACACCCAACATCGTTGGAGTACACTGAAAACTAGAAAGTCAAAGTTATTACTTTGAAATAAGCAATGAAATGGAAATTTTAGGACACCAAAAGACATTCAGAGGATTTTTGTGTCACCTCTTTGTTCTCTTCTAAAAGAAATATTATACAACTTTAGGTATTAACATTAGTTTTAGTGCCTCACTTATGATTTTTAGTTTAGGTTCCTGAGCATGAACAAACTCTTATTTTTTTTTAAATTGGAAAAGCAGATTTACAGAGAGAGAGAGAGACAGATCTCCCATCCATGGTTCATTCCCCAAGTAGCCACAGTGGCTGGATCTGAGCTGATCTGAAGCCAGGAGCTTTTTCTGGGTACTCCCACGTGGGTGCAGGATCCCAAGGCTTTGGGCCGTCCTCGACTGCTTTCCCAGGCCACAAGTAGGGAGCTGGAAGGGAAGCAGGGCTGATGGGACACAAACCGGCACCCATATGGGATCCTGGGGCTTGCAAGGTGAGGAGTTAGCTACTGAGCCATCACATTGGCCCCTGAATAAACTCTTAATATTGGGAGGTTAAGCGGACATACAGGGTGATTGAATTGTCTCACATTATATGAACAAGAGCATCAGAATAATATAAATATTACAAGCAATGACATAATTTCTGAGATCAATTAAATTTTGTTTTTATATTTATTTTGCTTATATTCTCCTGTCATAAAATGTTCTACCTTGCTCATTTTGCTATATCATGCAACAGCCATTAAGTGTTCAATGCCCTGACACTCTGACCCCATTGGACGGTTTAGAAGGGCCGGTGGAGTCTATGCAGGAGGCATGACAGTCTATAGGACGCTCTGGGCTGACCAGAGCAACCTCTGGCATAGTTAACACTGGCTGGCAACAGGCCTGGTTGGAGAGCGTGGTAGAGGCCTTGGCTGCGTGGAGCCTACCACTAAGGGGCACAGGAACTGGAGGGAGGCTGAGTTCTGGTCGGGTCACAGTTGTAATCCCTTGGCACAAATATCAATTCGGCTTTGACGCACCATGCCGGATTAGACCACAGCACAGTTTGGTGCTCTGGAGGACCATGATAGACGTTGGACGGGCTCGGCTAGGCCTCAACCCCATCTGAGCCATATATGAGATATGCGTGGGTATGGACGAGCCGTGGCTGGGCTGAAACTCTCAACAGCAGGAACCAGAATGGATTGAAGAGCGGAGCTGGCCGAAGGACCTGCTGGAATGCGTGAAGCCCGACACCATGAAGGAGTCGGAGGGAGGAACCTGAACAGATCCTCTGACAGGACACTGACTCTACAAATAAACGCAAGAAGCATGGAGGTAAATAACCCAGAAGAGGCTTTGGAATGTGACCCACTGGAATACACTTGGCTCGGGTTGGGGCAGACCAGGCTGAGTCAGTTCACGTCATCCACTGGCAAGCCCAAGTGCTGAAACTGTGTGGGGGCCTGGCCGTGTTTGGTTGCGAAAAAAAAAAAAAAAAAGTACAAAACACAAAATGCCAAGGTGAAATGGCCTGTGCTAGCAGGGAATGCAACACCCGACCAGCACTCCTCCCACTGGTTTAGGTGAGGGACAAGAGTGTGATGGGCAGAGCCGGGGAGAGATGCGATACTCATTGGTTCCAATAGAGGTCGGGGCTCAGAAGAGAACCAACCCAGGGGTTAAAACCACCAGCTGATCGGAGTGATGGACGGTGGCGGGCACTGTGCTTACTAGTAGTACATGTAGGAGCCTGGACTGGGAATGCCTCAAAGTTTTTTTTAGGGGGATTCCCCTGAACAAAATGGAGGAATCAAAGCATTAATCAAAAAAAGATGGAAAATGGAGTAGATGAATCAACCACCTCAGCTTTATGCTTCCAGCGGAAAACTGGACAAGGGGAAACCCTAAGATGGACTATGTCAATCAGTGGACTCTGCACCAGCCTCATCATACCTGGACTGTTGCTGATGATATGTTGGTGCTTCTAATTGATCGAGGTGACGCTCTGCTGGCTCTGCCTACAAACCTGAGAGGGCCTCCCTAAGAGGCGGTTGAACTTGAACTGGACAAGTGGGATGCTGGACTCTGTATAGTGTAAACTTTTAATTAGGGAATCTCAACGGAACTTGAGCTGTGGTTATGCATCAAGGTGAAGGAATTCATGATGGGGGAAGGGTTTGGGGTGAAGGGGGGGGAATCCCAGTACCTATGAAATTGTGTCATGTAATGCAATGTAATTAATGAATAAATGAATATTTAAAAAAAAAATAAAAAAATATTATGTTTTAATACCATACATGCTGTATTTTTAAGAAAATGCTTGATTTTAAAAAGTGTTAGCAATGGAGACTTTAGTCAGTATACCTACGTGCTGTTGGATGTTGATGACTACTGACAGCCCAGGCTTAGGTTGCTAAAGGTTAGAGTGATCATGTCCATTTTATTAAAATAAGGCAACCATGAAATTTGGTGCCTAGCTGCACTTTTCTATTTAAGGAAAGAGCTCTCTGTGCCTTTTACCCATGATAGAACCTCATTTCAAAATTGGATTCAATTTTTTGAAACTCTGCCACTGTTTTGGCACTGTTTTATTATGCTGCTCCATCAGCGTCCCCTGGGTGATTAGGCACATTGCGAAGGAATCATGATAGTTGGTGAGGAATCTGTTTGTCTAGCAGTAAATCTCAACAGTGGGTCCAAAAAATTAAGTAAACCATGTTGTAAACAGGTCTAGTGTCTTCAGGCCTCTGTTATTCCATTGATGAAACACATCCAGAGTCGATTTTCTTTCCTTCCTTCCTTCCTTCCTTCCTTCCTTCCTTCCTTCCTTCCTTCCTTCCTTCCTTCCTTCCTTCCTCCCTCTCTCTGTCTCTCTCTCATTTTGAAAGATTTACTTATTTATATGGTTGGAAGTGTTACAGAGAGACAGAGAGCGATGTCTTCCACCCACTGGCTCACTCCATTAAGGTCTACAATGGCTGAAGTGCTTCCCCTTGATGTCCCACAAAGGTGCAGATGTCCCAGTAACTATTCCTCACTGCTTTCTAAGGTGCATCACCAGGGACCTAGGTCAGAAGGGCAACATCTGGGACAGGAATCCTTGCCTATTATGGGATGCCAGCACTGCAGGTGTCAGCTTCACTCAGTATACTGTGACACCAGCCCTAGTCTTGGGATTTCAGAATGGCAAATCAGCACTGGATTCAATTTATTTCTATTTTAAACATTTTTTTTCTAATACTTTCTTTCTTTCATGTTAATATAATATTAATACAAGAGATTCAATGTAGTTCATAAATACAATTCTAAGACTATAAAGATAATGCCTTCTTCCATCCTACCCTCTTTCTTTTTTTTCTTCCTTCTTTCCTTCTTTTCTAGTTTATGAAAAACTTATTTTTAATCAACATTACAATCAAGGAGTTAAAGCTCCACTAAATAAAGGGATCACACATAAAAAGTAAACAAAACAAAACAAAAACCACAACTTAATTAGCATTAACGTAAGCGAGGGCTATAAATAATATAATGGGCAGATGATTATTTTACCCACATACAGTAAATTATAGCTGATCGCAGATAATCACAGGTATAGTAGTATAACAGTCTTAACCACTGCTTGACTAAAATATAAAGCTTGACAAAACATATTTGTAGCAGTAATGATATACTGTCATCACAGTATATCTTTTTGTTGATTTCTTTTGCTTTTTATTATTTTTTTAAAATTTTAACTCTCACATATTAGGGGCTGCATGTGATATTTTTCTTTCTGTGTCCAGCTTATTTAACTCAACGTAATGTCTTCCCAGTTGCATCCATTTTAATGCAGATGTTACAATGTCATTCTTTTGTACAGAGGAATAGTATTATATTGTGCTTATAGATTTGTATACACATGTATGTACATATATAATATATATTTATACTTATATTCATATATGCATTTATGCTTATATACATATTATACAATATATGTTGTATTTATTTATGTACACTGCATATCTATATGCATACACATGCATATATAAAAATGTGATTGTATCACGTATTCTTTTTACATTCATGTAGTGATGAATATCTTGGTTGATAGTATTATTTGCTATTGTGTTAATTACAAAGAGAAACAGAGTCTACTATGGGGAGAAAGTATAAAGATACTGATGGGGAAATTTTTCAATATAAATAATGTATACTTTTCTCTCACAAATTAATTTGCAGTGGAAAAACAGGATGAATTGGGGCCCTATTGATTTAGAGACATGAAATATTTGTTAATTGTAATGTATAAACTTAATTTGAATTCTGATTTGAAAAAAGAGACTTGGACATCTACTATTTATTAACCATTGAACATTAGAGCAGAAGTCAGATATTTACTAATAATTTAGGAATTAGTATTTATTTAGAATAATATTAGTATCAGTTAAAATTTTTATCTTTTTTATTTTAGAATTATTTATTTTTATTGGAAAATCTGATTCACAGAGAGAAGGAGAGACAGAAATAAAGCTCTTGCATCCACTGATTCACTCCCCAAGTGGTGACAACGGCTGAAGCGGAGCCGAACCAAAGCCAGTAGCCAGGAGCTTCTTCCAGGTCTCCCACATGGGTGCAGGGTCCCAAGGCTTTGGGCCATTCTCGAATGTTTTCCCAGGCCACAAGCAGGGAGCTGGATGGGAAGTGGGATCCCATATGAGTGCCGGTTCGTGTCCTAGTGGCCCCACCTTCCATCCAGCTCCCTGTTTGTGGCCTGGGAAGACAATCGAGGATGGCCCAAAGCCTTGTGACCCTGCATGTATCCCTGGCTCCTGGTTTCGGATTGACTCAGCTCGGGTGATTGTGGTCACTTGGGGAGTGAATTGGTGGATGCAAAATCTTCTTCTCTGTCTCTCCTTCTCTCTGTATATCTGCCTTTCCAATAAAAATAAATAATTCTAAAAAAAACCCACATAATCAATGAGATAAGGTAGATTCAGCAGCAAGGTAAAGGCAGAATTGCAAAATCAGATGAAAATTTCTTCCAGAAAATATCAGGAAGAGATAAACAGAAATTTTGTATCTATGTAACTACATAATATAATATAAACATTCATAAATACTCTCTTCCTTCCTGCCCTCCTGCCCTCCTTCCGCCCTCTTCTCTCGTTTCTTCCTTCCTTCTGCCCTTCCTTTCTCTTTTCCTCCCCTCTTTCTTTTCCTCCCTCCCTCTTTCCTACCTTTTCTTTTCTCCTGATACCTTCTTTCTCATTTCCTGTTGTTCAAATACTTACTTTTATTGCAAAGGTAGAGTTACATAGAGGAGAGATGGAGAGAAAGATTTTCCGTCTGCTGATTCATTCACAAAATAGCTTTAGTAGCAAAAACTGGGCTCTGAACCAAAGCTAGGAGCTAGAAGCGTCTTGCATGTCTCCTACATAGGTGCAGGGTCCCAAGGCTTTGGGCCATTCTCTGCTGCTTTCCCAGGCCACACACAGGCAGCTGGATTACACGTGTATCAGATGGGACATGAACCAGTGCCCATATGAAATGAGAGTACTTATACGTGCTACATTAGCCAATTGAGCCACTGTGCTGGCCCCTCATACCCTCCTATTATAAATTTTAAAAAATTATTTAATAATGTTTATTTAAACAAAGTGATAGAAACATTGAAAAGGGCTAAGTTTTTGAAACATTTTTATTTATTTATAGCTACTGTACAGCACACTAGAATAATATTTTTAAATACTAGCAATTCATTATGCTTTTGGTGATATATCAAACCAGGAAGCAAAAATCTAAAATTCCAGTTAATATTTGATGCATTAGTGGCATTTTTTCTTATTTTAACAATACCTTCTTTTGGTTTATGCTTTTCCTCTCCTAGTAGTCTAGATTGATGCATTATGTCTCTGACAAATAGAATATGTACAAACGGACCATGTACAAAGGTAAAGGTATACCGAGGATTGTATTTAGTGATAAATAAAAGGCTCTGAAGCACCTGAGGAAAATCTAGACTGAAATTAGCACAACCTATTATTTATAGATTTGGATTTTTAGAAAAGCAGCTTTAGGAGTTTGTTCAAATATTCTGATTGCAGCTTGTCAGTTTTCTCCTGAAATTCACAGTATCTTCCAGGTTCTGGGCAACTGTCACCCACAGTTTTCTCCCACAGAACAGTGTCTGGACTTAGCTGAGCTGCATCGCATTACATTTCATCTTCCTTTGTCTCATTCCTTCTTTCCCTGTTGTATGAATTTCACACAAAATTGTTTTTTTGAAATAACATAGTATGTTGCCTTTGCAGAAGTCTAGAGTCATACTGGGAGTTCACCAAATACATTCATTGAATAATGAAATTAGGTACATTTGTGTACATTGCTGCTGTGTATGAAAAGCAGCAAATCCATCTGAGTCCAAGTAGAGTAGCATTTCAGGTAAGGAGGAAAAGCAAATCTGTTGAAAAAGACTCCGATTCATGTTTGCGTGCTAACCTACTTGACTGTAACCTTGGAATCACAACCACCAGTGGAAAAGCCTAGGCTGCTGTCTGTGACAAAAAGGATACTAGATGAGTTGTTTTAGAACTTTTTTTTTTTTATATTAAGATGTGACTGTATGGGAGATTGCATTCCTTAGGAGGTCCTTCTTAATAGACACTGAGATAGAAATAAGAGAAAAACTTTTCCGGATTAAATGCGACACAGTACCAAACAAACGGAAGTTCTGATGAAGCCTAGAACTCTAAGGAAACAATGAAGATAACATTCTGAAGTGAACACCAGTCTACAATATTTGATAAACAAGACAGCATTTTAGAAATTTAGATTCTTCTTTCTAATGGAAATGTTCAATGGATGGGATAAAATCTTTCTGACACTGGTTATGACAGAATGCATACTCGGACTCCTGGGGAATGTGTTCATCATGCTGGTAAACAGCTCTAAATGGGTCCAGAATCGAAAGATCTGCTTAGCTGACCGCATTCTCACCTGTCTGGCCATCTCCAGGATCGGTCATCTGCTGCTATCACTGATAGATTCATGTATAATAGAATTCTTTCCAGACTTATATGATATTTACAAACTTGCAAAATCTATGAATATGCTTTGGGCAATGACTGAGCACTTGGCCACCTGGCTTACCACCTGTTTCAGCATTTTCTGCTTCCTCAAGATAGCCCACTTCTCTCACCCCCTCTTCCTCTGGGTGAAGTGGAGAATGGACAAAGTGATTCTTGCACTGGTTATGTTGTCTTTGTTCTTACTGGTGCTTGATATTCTGTGGCTTGATAAGGTTTTTGATATCTCATTGACTGTTAACATCACAGACAAGGGTAATCTGAGTTTATATTTGGAGGAAAGAAGAAGTCTGAGCCTTAAAACTCTGCTTCTGTCCAGCTTGACCTACTTGATCCCCCTTGTTCTGTCCCTGACTTCATTGCTCCTTTTGTTTCTGTTCTTGCTGAGACACACCAGAAATCTGCAGCTCAGCTCCCTGGGTTCTGGAGAGGCCAGCACAGAAACCCACGAAAGAGCCATGAAAATGGTGCTGTCCTTCCTTGTTCTCTTCACAATTCATTCTTTCTCTTCACTGTTGACATATTGGCTATTCTTTACATTGTGGAAAACGAAGTTGCTACTTTCGTATTAAATATCTTTTCCTCAGGCCACACTTTTATTCTGATTCTGGGAAATACCAAGCTGCGACAGTCAGCCTTGAGGGCACTATGTTTACCTAAAATTCACCTGACAGAGAAGAGCAAATCCTTTAGTTTTTATAGCTAAGAATTCTAGTCTTTTCTAAGAGAACAGCGTAATGATAAGATGTTGAAGATCACTGTTTTTCCCCCATTGGATTTCTTTAATTATTGTTTGAAGTACCTGGTCCTGTTGCATTTGACAGTTCATTCCTGATGAGGTGTTATTATTTGGAAAGTAATCATTTTTAAGTATTATCAAAGAACAATTTAAATTCCCAAGTACTATTTCAAAGCAAATTTTAAATGGTTAAGTTTCATATAAAAAAAGATATGAAATTGAAAAGAGCTAGTAATTCTTTAAAAATCAAGGTAAAATGTAAATTTGATAGCTGAGAGTTCTTTAATATGTGATAAAACATTTACATTGAAGACTAAAGTTATTCTGTAAAAAATGTATTGTCACAGTTTCAAGTTCGTGTTTTTAAAGGAAGAAGTCTATGTTCTCAGACATCTTGTTGACATTGAAGCAATAAGATGCTTAAGCGAGACTAGAAATAACATTTTAGGCAGTAGACAAATAAAAACACACATTGTTAACTTTAATTTGAAATTGTAAGTACTAAACTTTATTGTGTTTACAGGTACTTATTAATTCTTCTAAATTCTAGGACATATGCGTAATCAGAGTGGTTGAGTCTTTAACATATACACAATAGAACATAAAAAGCATTGAAGTATCCCACATGTGAGAATCACATTCATGTAGCTAGTATTTAGTGGTTGTGCTTACATTTTTCAATGTTTGTGTTTGTGCCTGCATCTTGTTGCAATATAATATCAGGGCCTTAAGGCAGAAATAGAAATAAGATCAAGATGGAAGACACAGACAAAAATTTGTGACAGGATAATGTAGATTTACTATGTGTTATGGATATGCATATGTAAGTTTAGGCTTCAAAATTTGTGGAAAATGCAACTGATCTTCTAATTCCTTTTACTGTGAACATCTTGAAATGTTTTGTATAAGCAGGGTTGACATAGCAATCAAAACTTACATATGGAAACTATACACTATAAATAATATTAAGGGTGGGAAAATTTACTAGATAAATTATAAATGATATTAACAATAGGTTTTTACCAGTTAATTTTAAATGTGATGGTACAGTATAACATTGTATTGGTGGTATACATTAATATATAATGCTGGACAACAAGGGTTAATTTTAGGGTTTATTCTTTACATTGTCTGAATGTCATAAAAGATGGAATTCAAGGATGTTATGTGCATCCTCATCCTCTCTCTTTCCTTCCTTTTCCTATCATTTAAGATATTCTTGCTAATTTAAAATATTTTAATCACAGAAAAGAATTGACCAGGACTTCATATATAATTCCTGACACAGTCATTTTTAAAATTAGTAAAATTTAACTGAGGGAAGTGATCGCAACTTCAAAATAAAACTAAGTTTCTAAAATGATCTAATCGATTTCTGTTTGAGCATGCATAAAAGCTAACAATAGAATGTGTATTTGCTGATACATAACAAAGACACAAAATCTGTAACTCTGAGTTCTTTTCTAGTGCATTCATGGCTTTTTTTACTTGTAGTGGTTCCTAGAAGTAGAACTGATACTTTTATTTACAATTTTCTGATGTTGTATGAAACTATTTTCTCTCTGTACGTTAAGTTTCAATGCATAAATTGTGTCCCTGGCCAAATCAAACAGAATGTGTGCTAAAGTTAAGGGGGCGGGGGAAGGGCAAACAGAAATAAGTTTAATTCTGAACACATGACTTTGAGATATTCAAAGATCATTTAGACTGAAATTATGAATGATGGAATTATAATTTTCAGGAAGCAGAGCCCTGATGTCTTTATGTTTAGTATTTGAAGAATCCAAACTATGGTTTTTTAGTTACTTCATGAAATTTGGAATATCTTCAAGATCCCAAGTATATGTCATCCCCTCCTTTATCTCATACACTAGGAGTGGGAGTTACCCTGTTTGTGTTATACAGTAGTTCTTTCTGCTTCCGCTTCTATGAACTTTGTAATGTTCTCTCGTGTGTGTACTCTTGCTCTCTTTTTCAGTAACAGAGTGTACAGTGTTTGCACAAGACTAGAGATCTAGTGGCAGCTGACAAAATGTATGCATTGAACAACTACCCTTTACAATGACTTATAGTGTATTTCTGGAACTCTCTATTAAAAAACAACGAAGCCACTTCATTCCAAGTGGGTACAGTATTTTAGCTGGGGAGGAAAATACAAACCACTATAGTTGTCACTATATTTGACTTTAACTTTTAATCATCAACACAGACACACAAAGAATTACTTCAGAATTTAGCAGTTATTTCAAAGAAATTAAAATCAGTCTGAAGGCTTGTGATAATGCATTTCTTAGTGCAATCTTTCTGGTTACAATGAGGCAGAGAAAATGATTTTCCTTAGTATACAAGAAAATAAGTCCAACAAAATGGAGATTTGTGTAAAGACTGAAACTATAACAAAAGCCATGATTTTTTTGTGTCACTGCTCTAAAAAATTTAGTTGTCAACAAGACAGTAATATACAGTGGATTTTTTCCCCATTGGAATGTTCATTGGATGGGTACTATCTTTCTGACACTGCTTATATTGGGATGTGTAATGGGAAGGTTGGGGATGTGTTCATTGCACTGAACTTCTCTGAGTGTTTCAACAAGCACAGGATCTCCTTAGCTGACTTCCTGCTCAGTGCTTGGCCCTCTCCAGGATAGGTCATTGGTTCCTGTCATTGTAAGAGTCATGTGTATCAGAATTCCAATCACATTCATATTGCTATTTATAAAGTACAAATAGCTCTTCATCTGAAGAAAGACCATCTGGTTTGTCACCTGCTTCAGCCACTCTACTTCCTCAGGATAGCTCACTTCTCCCACACGCTATTCCTCTGACTGAAGTGCAGAATGGACAGAGTAGTTCCAGTACTTGTGATTTTTTTGTTTCTTGTATTTTTTTAAAAAAGATTTATTTATTTTTATTGGGAATGTAGAAATACAGAGAGGAAGATCTCCCGTCCAATGATTCATTCCCCAAGTAGCCACAATGGCAGGAGCTGAGCCGATCCGAGGCCAGGAGCCAGGAACTTTCTTCAGGTCTCCCACACAAGTGCAAGGTCCCAAAGCCTTGGGCCATCCTCGGATGCCTTCCCAGGCCACAAGCAGGGAGCTGGATGGGAAGCTGTGCTGCCAGGACTAGAACCGGCGCCCATAATGGGATCCTGGTGCATTTAAGGCGAGGACTTTAGCCGATAGGCTACCGTGCTGGGCCCTGTTCTTGTTCTTACTTATGTTTGATTTTCTGTAGGATAATCAAGAAGGTTAGTGCCTGTCATTAACTTAACACATGGGAATAGAAGACTTCTGTTTGCCAGTTCCTTTCTGGCAACAAAAAGCACTTCCTTTCTGCAGGGAGCTCATGTGGCTGCTAAGATAATTAGCGGCTAATGCTATTTGCCAACCAGACTTAAAATGGATTAAATGGGAATACCTTTTGAGAATAAGTAGGCAAAATCCCAACCTGTCCCTGGAGAAGTGTAAATTTGCAGTTTGAGGGTAGACAGATTTTTTTTCTGGGCCTGGGAAGCACTTTAATGCAGCAAATGGATTTTTGAGTGCCAATAGTGCATTCCAGACAAACCAAACCCGAGCGCTTCAGACTACCTCCCAGGGACTAATTTTTTCAGAATGTTAACTTGGTAAT
This sequence comes from Ochotona princeps, assembly GCF_030435755.1. Taxonomy (NCBI): domain Eukaryota; kingdom Metazoa; phylum Chordata; class Mammalia; order Lagomorpha; family Ochotonidae; genus Ochotona; species Ochotona princeps. Next base: position 18,621,761 of record NC_080858.1, read on the forward strand.
TCTGTGCAGTCCAGAAAGAAGCCGTTGTATTAGAGTTAACTGATTGGTGAAGCAAAAATTAGCTAAAATATAGTTTGCCATGATTAATACCTTTTAAAGTTATTTCTTATTTGAAAGGCAGATCTCTCATCATAGATTTATTTCCCAAATGGCCACAGCTTAACAGATTTGATTTGTGGGTGTGAAATTTCACGTTTTTGAGTCTCCCAGGGTATGCATTAGCAGGAAGCTGGCATGGGGGTGAGGCTGGAACTCCCAGAGACTCTCTGATAGGGGATGTTGGCCTCCAAGGGCAGCCTGTTGAGTTGCTGCGCCAGACTCGCCTATGATAGTGGTTTCTCATCGGAGTGCTGGTTCCAGTGCCAGCTTTTCCGTTCCTATCTGGCTTCCTGCTAATGCACCTGGGCAAGTGGCAGAGGATGGCCTAAGGCTTGGTCCTTTCCGCCTGGACAGGTGACCTGGATGGGGTTCCAGGATCCTGGATTCAGCCTGACCCAGCCTTGGTCATTGAGGCTATGTGGAGAATAAATCAATGGATGGAAGGGCTCTTTGTCTCCCTGTCTCTGGAACTCTGCCTTTCAAATAGATAAATATTTTCAAATTAAGAATATGCCTTTCAATAAAAATATTACACTATGTACTAGAAGTTATAAATAATAATTTTTAAGATTAATTTTAGTGTTACTAAACTTTAATGACAAAGATAAAAACATATGTAAACAACTACACATAGCCATTTCTTCTTGTAAGTGGGACTTAGCAATAAATGTTTCATCAGGATTAAGCCCAGGGTTTCCATATACTAAACCTGCATACATGAATCAATGAGTAGGGGCCTTTGTGTATAATACAAGTATTGGAAATGACTATTAAGAGGTGAGACCTGGGTCAGTGGCTAATTACGTATTCCATCCTCCGTGTTAAAATAATGTTTTGCCATTAAATTCTGCATTATCTTTTGTAAAACCCTTAGTTGAAAACCAAAGATGCGATCCAAGAAAACTGCCACTGATACACAGATAGCATTGTGCATTTTCTTGCAACTTAACCCTGTATCCTATCCTAGAACAGAATAATTGTTGAAAAAGTGAATGTCATTGTCGTCTTGCCAATCACTTTTCCCTAACAAAAACATTTTATAGTCTTCATGTCATCACTTGTTCACATTGGTTCCACCTGACTTACAGAAGAGCTACAGATTAGCTTATAATACCAAACAGACTATCCCCGTGCCCTGCAAGGACACAGTGGCTTGCCCGGCTAATCTTCCACCCCCAAGCACCGAGATCTCTTAGGGTGTTAGTATGTGTCCTGGTTGCTTCACTTCCCATCCAGCTCCTTATTTGTGGTCTGGGAAAGTAGTGGAGGTTAGCCCAGAGCCTTGGGATCCTGCACCTGCATGGACGATCTGGAAGGGGCTCCTGGCTTCAGATCAGAGCTCAGTTCCTGCTGTTGTGGCCATTTGGGGAGTGATCCAGCAGATGGAAGATTTTTCTCTGTCTCTCCTTCTCTCTCTAAAATCTGCCTTCCCAACAAAAACATTTTTTTAAAAGGACTTAAGGAGATATTTTAGTGCACTGAAGTCCTATAGCCTTGAACTTCCCTCAAACAGGAGGACCTAGGGGAACCATGCCAAGAATCAATGTATATTTCAAAGAACAGGATCAAATTTGCTGAAACTCAATGACAGGTGTGCTGCTATTGCTCCTGATTAACATGATAGCTTTTGAGTCAGGGACTTGCTTTAAGAAGGAAGTGCTTCAACTACAAAATTCATACTTCCACAGTAAACTCCCCTTTAACATTGATGAATTCTCTCTACACTGGCTACCTCTTCAGCTGCATTAACCAGAATAAATTTTTATTCACTAACATTGATCAGATGGCAAGCTCTACATGTAGGGAAAATGGACAGTTTTGGAGATGGAAAGCTTACTCGCATAAGCAATCCCGGTTGTACTATTTGTGGTATGGGGGAAGGATCATTGATAAAGATGCATTTTCAGAAGACCAAATAGTATCACAACTTATATATTGACTCTTAACTAACAAGGACACTAATCCCATTGGTGAGGTTTCTATTTAGGATACAACCTCCTTGCAAAGACCCCATTTCCTGGTAGCATAATGTTGTTGGTCAGAATCTCAACATATGAATATTAGTTTTTTCAAAATAGCAGAAACACTCCCCATACTAGTCATAATCCAAGTAGTAGATAAATGTGACTCAACCTAGCCGAATTGTTGGAAATCTTAGTAGTTCTTCTCTTGGTCAACTTTCTTGGAATCTCCCAAATAGAGCCTTTAGCTTACTCTCCATGTTAAAAGTTTGTTGTGTTACTTTCCTGTCCTTTACTTTTCTGTCCATGTATTCTGTCCCTCCATTTTCTGGTTCCATGTTTAGGCCTTTTTTTCTTAGCCCTTTCAAATACTTCACAAGAAAAACCCAGGGGGGTCAATCTGCAAGAGTGTTAACAGAAATTCTGTTGAATCTCCTCAGGGAAGTAACGGACATGGCTATAACACTGAGGGTTATTCCCTTTCCTTCAGGAGAAAATGCTATTTCCCTGCTCCACCAAATTTAAATTTAAAAAATGTGGTAAGATTGTGGGCAGAATATTGCCATAAGTTTCCATATCAAATCATTAGTAGAGAAGACCCTGAATTGTATTTTAAAAACTGATCAGCAATTGCTATGATAATATTTGTTGGAAATTTCAGAAAAGTATTTTGAATTTTCTTTATATTTTAAAACATGGAACTCTTGAAATATCTTTTCACGGTAACTGGAGATTCAGCTATAGTGTGGTTGGCGACTATGACATTGGGAAGTTAACCTCTGTAAATCCCAGACCGCCTACCTGTTAAAAGAGAAAAAAGTCCTTTGTACAGTGTGCATGTGAGAACTGTGGACATCATGTATATAAACAATATTTCATAGCTCCTGGCATTTAAAGCTTAAGTCTTTAAAATGATGCTGTGTGTTCTTTTACTAAGTCATACATCAAAAAATCGTGTTTTCTACTCCCTACCTACATAACTGTAATCTCTTTTGCAGCCAAAATAAACCATAAGACATAGTTACCATTCCTCATTTGTTAAAAATCAGTTATATCCCATCAACCAGCTTTTTCTTTATTGGTAATAATCACCTTTCTGCTTATTGCATGCTTGTGAGATCTCCCAATCAGTCAACATTCATGATGGTCTGAGAATGCCCCATTTATAACCAATAAGTTTCATTTATTAACTGATGGCTACATACAGAATAACTAATTGGGATCTACTGATCAAATCAACCACATTTATTTTGTACTCTGTTTCAGGCGATGCTCTAGTCTTGGGGACAGAGTAGGGAACATGCAAAATTTGGGGCCTAACAGATGTAATCAGAAATACACCAGGCAAAACAAAACAGTAAGTGATTTAGTTAAGCCCAAAGCCTTGCTTACTCTGGTGGGCACTGCATCATTTGAATGAAAATGAAAATCGAGGCCTAAGAGCAACTATGAAAGATAAATGACAAATCTCAGAGCTCACATTTTCTTTGTATCATGTTATCTGCTAGTATTTCAGGGTGTAAAACTGGATAACATACAGTATCTTCCCTCAGAGAGCTTCCTATTTATTGGAGATGATAAATATCAAGTACTTCTCAATTTATAAATATCTAATCTACAGAATATCTATTTCTAGAACTTCTGTTGGAAAAAAAAAAAAAAAGGATGTGTTGGACAGAGTTAGCAGTGAGGAATTACCTAACACCTGACTTGGTGCTGGAGGGGGCAGGAAACAGGATTTTCAGACCGTGTTCACTGGACAGAATAAATGGAATCAGTAACACTGCAGGCAGCTGAGATGTTTACCTTGAGTGACAGCCCCTCTGCTCAGTTCCTCACCGAGCAGCCTGCTTGATGGTTCCTACCCACCACACCATGGTCTTACTCTCCAGAATTCAAAACTTCCACTGAAAAAAACAGGATTTTTTTTCTCATGTGTTTTCCATTTTGGTCATTGCTGTGATGTGCTACATGACAGACACTCTTTGGGGGTATTTATCAAGCACTAAGTAAGCCAGGCATGTTTTTAATTCTTAGGGCAACCTTTCCAAGTGGGTATGTTCACCTTCACTAACAGATAAGGAAACGCGAGTTTGAGAGGCCCACCTCAGGCCACACAATCTGAGTTTATACTTCAGCAGGGGTCTGCCTGACTTCAAAAAACTCATTGCCTCTCAACCAGTGGTTCCTTAGAGAATCTTGAAAAAGATTTATTTATTTTTCATCAATGCATATACACAGGTAAAAAGAAATCAAATAACACTGTTAGACTGGTGGTAAGGAAACAACAGATCTCCCTTTCCCCACTCTTGATTTCCTTTATCCGGAGCAAACCCTTGCATGCTTCTAGCAGTTATTTTTCAGATTATGTCTATTCTGGTTTTTTTTTTTTTTTCACCGACTTGCCTATACTAGATTGTCTGTTCGGGCTCCAGGGAGCCTGCATAATTACCTGTTTTAATTTTGCAAAATCTGCAGGCCACTAATTTATCCCCAGTCTCTCTGGAAAAAAAAAATCTCTAGTTTATTTCAAATATAGCTGACGTTTCATCATTTATTTTTCTTTTGGATACATCTCAACAGAATCATTTTAAGATCTTTCTTTTGGCTTCACACCTTCTCCATCACCGATTTTCTTTAATAAATATATATTACTATTTTAGAAACTTTATGGCTACCCTCCAAGTAACATCTCTCCCTTCTCAACAACCCAGTGTGTGCCAACCTCTTTTCATAGATGCTACAGCTGATCCGTATCCCTCACCCCCGGCTTCCACATGCCCACTTTCAAACAGGTGCTTAAAAAAAAAATCAAACCTGAAAACATCTGCATTTACTTTGTAACCACAGTTTAAGCAATCCCTTCAAACAAAAAGTGTGAGGACTATTTTTATGATCGTCCGAATGTTTCCAGAATGTTCACGGAACAGCCCAATCCCACGAAGCAGGTGGATTTCCTTATCTTTGGCTCAGAGGGCTCGCTGCATGGGCTGCTCACCGGGACACTCCAAGCATGTTCTTATACTCGAGGCTTCAAAATCCCGCAGAAAATCAGCTTTGGTAGTTGGTGCCTCGGCCAAACAGTCTTTTTCCTGCTGACAATGTGTGACTGTCATTGTTTTCTCCCTTGGGACGAAGAAACACGTCTTCCACACAGCTTTCACATCTTAGACTTCTTTCTGCAATGTTTATAATCTAGCAGTCTACCCCCCTTTTCCCCCAAGTTCACCGTTCGGTCTTTTTTTTCCTTGAATATTTTAGCCTCCTTCGGTGCCCTCCGGCAGATCCTTCAGGGAAATTGGTCTCGTGGGTGGTCTCAGCGTGCACCTGCGGGGTCGCTGAGATGGCGCCGGACCAGGGCAGCAGGCTCTTCGGCCTGGCCAGGGAGGTGCGCGGGGAGCGCGGCGCACAGACGCAGGCCGCAGCCGAGCACCCTGGCCATCCGGCTCGGCTCCGGGCCAGGCGCTGAGCTCGGCCGCAGGGCCCAATCGGCCATCACGGGCCCCGGTCGTCCGGCTTTTAAATGTGTACCTGCAAGCGGATGTTGAGGATCACGGAGCCCGCGACGTAGAAGTAGGGGAAGTTCATGCGCAGCTGCCAGGCCAGCTCGAAGAAGGCCAGGAGAGTACGAGAGAGCCCCTTGCAGAAAGCCCCATACGAGCTGGGCACGGCGGCCGGGCTGGAGGCCCTGACGGCCAGGGAGGTCGGAGCCGACGCGGGGGCCATGGGCTCGGGTCGCCGGCAGCCGAGGGTCACCGGGCGTCCACGGGGCCTCCGCCGTGTCCTCCCGGGCCGCGCTGGGCTGGGCTGCAGCGGGCGCTCCGCCTCTTCCTGTCTTTTCTGCTGCGGATATTTACCGTTAGCGCTTAACCCGTGGTGGACCTGCAGAGGGAAGTGTTATGTAACAACGTTGGAGCCAGTCACAGGGATGTTACCTCACTGCAAAATGCAAACGGGAAATAAAATCGCCCGGTTTCCCTTCAAACACAAAACTGGATAGAAACTTTGGTCTGTCTGCTGTGTGCCCTGGGGTGTTAGGAATCTTTCTGTTCGATTTCGTAACATTAACTCTGCTGTTAGGACAGAGTGAGTGGTGTTGCATAAGCCAATACAAGCACAAAGTCTTTATATAAGTAAGACGGATAAAAGTTCATAATGCTATGCCTTGCATTCTCCTGTGTGTAGATTATTAAGAAAAATAAAAGGAAGCACACATGTATACACATAAATACACTTTAAAAACAGGATTTATAGATAAAGTTATATTCCCACCTTTGTAAGCTCACATGGAAATGTAAATAATTTACTCATTGTGATTCACCTGTTAAACCTATGCCTCGGTTCCTATCCACTTCTGAAACTTATTTTTTCCCCCTTTTCTTTCTTTCTCTCTTAAAGGCGGGTTTAGAGAGGAGAAATATCTTTCATCTGCTAGTTCACTCCCCAAATAGCCACAAGACCAGAGCTGAGGGGAATGAAGCCAGGAACCAGGAGCTTTTGCTAGGTCTCCCATGTGGTTGCAGGGCCCAAGGCTTTGGGCCATCCTCTACTGCTTTCCTGGGTCACAGGCAGGGAGCTGGATGGGAGGTGGAGCATCTGGGACACAACCGGTGCCCATATGGGATCCTGGCATTTGGGGGCGAGGATTAGCGAATTAAGCCATTGTGCCCTCTCCCCCCATCCCAACTGCTAAAACTTTAATATCCTGACAGTAACCTCATCCCATAATCACAATGCTCTTTTATTTAAATGATCCACAATTCATGAACTAATGGCTACTAGTTAGTTAATAATTATTATTTTGCATCATGGCTTATTCACATGTGTGATTTCTGATGCTAACATTCACATTACAGTCCACTTCTGGAAACCCTGGTCAAACAGCTGATATCTCATCTGATTAATATCATTCAAAGCACAATTACCTTATCATAACTCTGTGCTCCTACATGTCGGGTTGACATAACTGATGCAAATAATATGTTATAGTGTAAAGCTTTAGTTGTATGTCTCCAGATATGTTGTGTTTTGCTGCTTTTGTGTACCACTATCAGTCCAGCAGAGAAGCAGCACTCAGAGCTACTAATTATGTCTGTCAACCTCTAAGATTGGATCAGAGGGCCCAGGGTGATAGCGTAGCGGTTAAAGTCCTCACCTTGAATGTGTCAGGATTCCATATGATGCCAGTTCTAATCCTGGCAGCTCCGCTTCCCATCCAGCTCCCTGCTTGTGGCCTGGGAAAGCAGTCAAGGTGGTCCTAAGCCTTGGGACCCTACATCAATGTGGGAGACCCAGAAGAAGCTCCTGGTTCCTGGCTTTGGATTGGCTCAGCTCCTGCCATTCTGGCTTCTTGGGGAGTGAACCATCGGACAGAAGATCTTCCTCTCTGCCTCTCCTCCTCTCTGTATATCTGCTTTTCCAATAAAAATAAATAAATCTTAAAAAAGAAAGACACTGGTTCAGAGACTGCAGAGCAGTATGAGATGACGGAATCAGAGGTGCTGCAGAGCTGACGAGGGCTGTTTATTCCATGAACCTGACATTGGAGAGTGGGGTTGGATGAACGTGAATGGCTGCGCCTTTTGCCTTGCCCTTACCCAGCGAAGTCTAATCCATACTTCCTGTTGTCAGTAGCACAGATTGTGCCGTTCCCCTGGATGCTCGCTTGAATCTGGACACTCCTTCCAGAGGCTTCCATTCAGAAGTTCGGATGTGTGTGTTCCAGTGGGACATTTTGAAGAGTAAATCATTAGCCTGTGGAAAATGATCTCTTGGGAGTTTACATGCTTGCCCTGTTCCTTTTTGTGATTACTGCAAATGGAAACCTGGCTGACCGGAAGTAGTAAGAATTATTGGAGCTTTGTATCTCTTAACAGGGTTGTTTGACTCAGTACTGGAACCAAGGTAAAATAAAGTGCTTCAGAAAGATTTCCTGAAAATATATCACAAGGAGAATTTTGATAATATTTTTGAAAATACAATGAAATACATGTGGAGTGTCATGAATAGCTGTCACTCTACAGATATTTGTGAAGCTCCGAAACAGCCAGAGCTGTGCCGATCTGAAGCCAGGAGCCTGGAGCCTCCTCCAGGTCTCCCACGTGGGTGCAGGGTCCCAAGGCTTTGGGCCGTTCTCGACTGCATTTCCAGGCCACAAGCAGGGAGCTGGATGGGAAGCGGAGCTGCCAGGATGGGATCCCAGTGTGCATACAAGGCAAAGGCTTTATCCACTAGGCTACCACACCAGGCCCCAAACAATGGAGTTTTAACATTATTAAACATTATTTAACATTATTAAATATTCCTGAAGACAAATCTTTCTGTTTCTGGTGTATTGCTTGTTTCCTATCCTGTCCAGTGCAGTATAAACACTGTGACAACTGAGATCATGTCTGTCTTGCTCACTGTTGAATGCCAGGCAGAAACATCAACACAAAATGCTTGCTCAAAAGATGGTACCTGAGTCCCCTGAGAATGAGCTATGCTCGGCCTGGTAAAGTAAGTACAGTGATGTGGCATTTGGGCACTGCATAAGGGTTACTTGACCACTGGCACTGCAGTGCTGTGACGGTCTCATAGCTGAAGGAAGGACTGTCCAGCTGCCGATTTTACCCCTCAGCAGTAGATGACCAGCATGATCAGATGTGGGACCCATTTGTATTGGAACACCTCGTTTGTTTGTTACTGGTGCACGACCCAAACTGGACACTCTTCAGTGGTTTCACCTGGTGTGATACCTTGCTTAAAATATTTTCCTCTTGCTTAAGGTAGTTAGTTCCTTTCAGCTCTCTCTTTTTTTTCTATCTGGCTTAAGCAGAGAATAGAGTGATTCCTGTGCTTTGCATATGACTTTGTTCTTATTCTGATTTATTAAAATTATTTATTTGACAGGCAGAGTTATAGAGAAACAGAGGTCTTTCATCACTGGTTCATTTCCCAGGCAGTCACAGTATCCAGAGCTGGACCAGGCCAAAGTCAAAATCCAGTCCTTTCATCTGGATATCCCACATAGCTGGCAGGGTCCCAGCACATAGGCCATATACATATCTTTTGTAGGTACGTTTGCAGGGAACTGAACCGAGAGCTAAGCAGACAGACACTCAAACCAGAGCCTCTGTGAGATCTTGGTATCACAGGTGGCAGCTAAACCAGCCACGTAATAATGGCTCCTATTTCAGTTAGGCAATGTGGATACTTTGAATTGTTGATGGATGCCAAGAGATTACCTAGAAGACACCTGATTTGGCCTTTAAATGTAAAACTGTCTATATCAAAAACCTTACTCTTTTCATATTATCCCTTTCTTATATGCCCAATATCTTTGCTTAATATTACCAATGACCATGGAAATGCTGATAAAAGCTACAAATTAAACATCTACCTGTGATGCCAGCTTCCCACATGGACACTAGTTCCAGTCCTGGTTGTTCCAAGTCCAATCCAGCGCCCTGCTAATGGATTAGGAAAGCAGTGGAAGATGGCCTAAGACCTGGAAGAAGCTCTTGGCGCCTGGCTTTGGATCAGCTCAGCTTCAGCTTTGGCCATTATGCCCATTGAGGTGTGAAGTAGAATATGGAAAATTTCTGTCTCCTCTTCTCTCTCTGCAACTGCCTTTCAAATAAAAATAAATCTCTTCTTTTATTAGTCAGATTTTAGGGTGGGTCTGGTGGGGATTCTTGAGGGTTGCCTTGACAAGGCTGCAGTTCCGTTAGTATGCGTAAGGGCTGGGTTGGTGGTGGGCTGGGTTGGGCTAGGCTGCAGCACCTGTTGATTTGCATGAGAGATGGGACTGAGGGCAGAACTGACCAGGCAGCTGCATTCACTGGTATTTGCATAGGCTGATGTGGATTATAGACTGATCTAGACCCCACGTTAGCTGGCAAACACAAGAGTCAAGTTTGTGGTCACCTCACATGAGGTTTCTTGAGGGACTCGCCAACCTGACTGCTGGACTCAAACTCTGGCCACAGTGAAAATCCCAGGTTATGTGGTCTTGGAGTGTGTGTATGGGGACTGAGCCTCCTCAGTTACTGACATCTGTGCAGTGGACAGAATCCCCAGATGTGCATGGCAGAGTGTACAGCAGAGTAAGGCGAGTGCCACATCAGAAGATGAAAAGCAGAACAGACTGGACTGCTCTCCTGTCTAAGCTTTGGCAGTAAGTGGGTCTGTGGATGCACTAAACCAAACCAAAAGGCCCTGAAAAGATTTTCTCTGTAACAATGAAGCCAAGTATATCTCAAGTTCTATCAAAACCATTCAAGTAACACCCTCACAACATCCTTCCCTACATTTGGGTCCCTAGGCATTATCAAATGACTGTCCTCCATGTGCAGTGCTGATGTGGTTTGGTAGCAAGGAACAGCCACCTCCCCTTTCCTGTAGCCCTTGCAGATACAGGAGAAAAGCAAAAATAAATAAATAAATAAATAAATAAATAAAGGAAGCATTTGTCCTACCCTCCTTTCTCTGTACTTCGACCCTCTTCACGCTAATCAGTGGGAGAAGAAAATTTGTATATATGTATGTGTGCATGTATGTATATATGTTTGTCAAGTCAACTTGGAAAATGTTAACTGTTGTTAAATCTATGTGAATTTATTGAACTCTTCATAATTTTCTGTATCTTTTAAGATATTTCAAAATAAAAAGTAAAAATTTGCTGAGACTTTTCCAAAAATGATAAAAATGTATCAATCTGTATATTCTAAGAAATAATGAAGCTTATGATAAAAAACAAAACTAAAGACCAGCTAACACTTAAGCAACAATACTAAAGAAAACAAAGTAGAAGAGGAAGGAAAGAAGTGGTTTATGTTAAAAAGAACAATTGCTCAACGACACCTGATTTTTAGCAGAAAAAAATGGAAATTAAAATTCAGTGGAATCCTGTTTTCAGTGTGCTTTTAAGCAAAAATATCTTCCATAAAAATAAATTCAAAATTATAATTTTAGATAGGATAAAATTATTAAAAATATAAAGATGAAGATGAACGGAGGAATATAAATCAATGTAATGAATACATGTTCAAGAATATATATTACAAAGTTTCAATAAACAATTTGCCAAATGCCTAAGCATAAGAAATATTTTTGGGAAATAACTATATTGACCTGAGGAACCTGAGTGGGAACAAAAAACTGTTTAATTTGGATGATCTCTGAAGCTCATCTTCTGCTTTGATGATGAAAATTCCATCAGTTCATGAGAAATACTTGTAGGTGTGTTTTACATATTTGTGTATGTGTGCAAGTGACTATTTTGAAGCTGTGAACAATGAAGCTCTTCTATCAAAATGTTAGTGATCAGCCGCCAGATTTTTTAGGGAATTCTAGTTTCCCTAGGGTTCCCACAAAAGTAAGTCATTTTATAAGAAAGCTCTAGATTTTTTTTTCTACTCAAATCTAGAATTGGAAATGCTCAAATCTAGAATTGGTGATGCTCTTACTTATGATAAACTCCATCTAGTAGTTTATACCTTCATGGTATATTCCCTGTGTGAGACCTTAGTTTGAATTAGGTAAAAGTTGAATTTGCTGAATACAAATTACAGGGAAGCTAAAAAAGGAAAACAGTGCAAAACACTGAAAGAGAATATGTCTTTATTTGCATGTTAGCAATGAGAATTTGGATTTCTTGTCAATGTCAGCTGTGAAATCTGTTTCACCCTGTGAGCAAAAAACACATTGTATATGTACAAAAATTAATCTGAGAGATTTTGGGAAGAATAATGTTTTCTGTAAACACTGAAATCATCCATGATCATCATTCTTTGATGATGCACCTACAAAAGGTTAATGTCAGCTCATAAATAAAAGCATATGCATGAATAAATGTCTAAGAAAAACATAGACAGGTGTCCTCAATGGCCGGAGCTGAGCCAATCTGAATTCAGGAGCCAGGAGCTTCTTCTAGGTCTCCCATGCGAGTGCAGGTTCCCGAGGCTTTGGGCCATCCTCCACTGCCAAGGCCTGAATTGGTGTCCAAATGGGATCCCAGTGTGTGCAAGGTGAGGATTTAGCCCCTGAGCCATTGCACTGGGCCCTAAGCAGTTTTCTTGTTAAAGGCTTTGTTATGTATTTCATATACTAGCTTGAATTGTCAGTGCATCTCAGAAAATCATTGGTATTTCCCCAGCAATTCTGTATTTGTATAACATGGTGTGCTAAGATTTCATTCCTTGAGGCTTTGATGTTTTCTGTGATAAAGACATTCAATTCCAAATCAAAAATAATGATGTATCTTTGAAGCAAGTTTTATTCTATCATGAATTATTATTTTAGACTTAATACAAAGTACACAAAGGTATTTATTAGAATAAACACACAGTATGATTCAATGTTGAGAACCATATCTAGAATAAATTGTGATTTTACTGATAAAGTTTATATATACTGAGCAATACTAGATTTACCACCATATGTGAATCTGTAGACAATAATTGCAGAATTAAAACAGGGACAAAAAGAAATAAGGGCATGGCCTGCTTTCTAGACTGTAAGTTTCTGTAGTTATTAAGGTATTTCATTGTACCTATTACTTGACAGAGTTAGAAAGAAGGTGAGGGAGAGAGAGAGAGAGAGATCTTCCATCTACTGATCCACTCCCTAAATGGTTGCCACAGCCAGAGCTTGGCAGGTCTAAACCCAGGAGCCAAGATCTTCCAGGATCATATTCAATGATTCTGTAATTCTAGTTTTAGACATACACCCATAGGATATCAAATGATGTGTAAAGAATTCCTGCAAATGTTATTCATGATAATAAGGAAGAGTGAATAATTATAGAAAATCTGTATAATGAAATAATACAGTCACAGTAAGGAATAAGTTGCATATATATATATATATATGCATAAAACAATATGAATAAATCTTCTGGATATAATGTTAAACAAAAGAAGTCAAAGATGAGAAGAAACTAGATTAACCTAATTCACTTAGAGAAAGGTTGATGGTAGCCAAACTAAGCTGCATTTAGAGTTATATATGTAAATAGCTAATTACAAATAAAATTGAAAGAATTATCATTATAAATTAGATATGATTTTTTGATATTGGCTACAACAGGGAGATTTGTAGATTGATCCAGTATTCCCACATTATCCACAAAGGGTATATACTTAGACTTCTAGAAAACGGTCATAGCCACAGATTATGCTGAATCTTATAAGATGGAATCTCAACACATTCATGAAAAAAGGATGTTTATTTTAGAAAAGGACTATTGATATCCATTCTTAGTTTTTCATGATATAAATTTACATGATAATTGTGCAGTCAGCTCATGTGCATGGGTCTCAGAATGTTTGCATGAAAACAAATGTCATCGAATTCCATTTTCCCTGAACTTTTTGAAGTATTTTCAAAGCTACTGTGTTTTTTTTTTCTTTAGGTGCATGATTATGGACAAGTTTAATGTATAAAGTAGACAAGGAATGAGAAAAACAGTAGCTAATAGCAAATATAACATTTATATAAAAAATTAAAACAAATTTAGTCTTTATTTTTAAAATACTTTATGCACTCATCTTTTTTTGAAATTACGTGAGATTCGATGTGATAGAAGTGATAATGATTTAGGCGTTGTGATGTAGTATTAGTGATTTGTTTAAGAGTTATTTGCCCTCAAGCTCTGCAGTACTGTGATAATCACTCTCGTGTTTGAAAAGTGGGTGGTTGAGTATGTAACATAAATACATAGAATGAAAGGGTTACTCATTTATGAGAGTTACAAGATTTCCATCATACTATATATAATAGTGTACAATTGAAAAACTGGTGAATCCTGTAGTTCTACAATTTTCCATCTAATAATTTTGGACTGCAGTTGACTACAGGTAACTGGAAATAGAGAAAGCAAAGCCATGGATACTATTGCAAGAAGTTGCAAATTTTAAGTTAAACAATTCTAATAATAGTGGATGTATGAACATAAAAGTACATGAAACAAAGCATGTGAAAGCTTTTTGTTAAAAAAGAATTCAACTGAATGAAGAGATATTAGAGAAACTTGAATTGAGATTTACCATCTTCATAGAAAATAAGCTGAATATTATGAAACTTAGTTCTGCAAAAGTTAGCTGATATTTTTAAGACAAGTTGCTGTAAAATGTCATTACACCTTTTGCAGAAGTTGAAACAATCTACTTAAAAATATTTGTGGAAAATTTAGAGTTCAATATAACTATGCTAGTTTGGAAAATGAAGGAAGTAGTTTTTCTAGTGGATATAAAGATTTATCATTGTTCAAATAAGTAAAGCAAAGGACTCTGGCTTGAAGAGACAAGTAGTCCATCAAAAAGGAAGGGCAAAAAAGAACATTCGTATGTAATTCTTTTCTGTACAGATGAATTTGTATAATGATATCACCATAAATTATTAGAATTTTTTTGCAGTAAATATGTTTGGACTGTCAACTTTTCATGCAGACACAAGTCCAATGTGTAACTTGTATCACAAAAGATGCCTAGAAACAATTATGTAATGTCAAGAACACACATATGAGTGGATAATGCAGATTCATTCATGAATTTAATGTTTTATATACAAGAAGCAAAAGAAGATATTAAAATTTTTTAGAAAAGAGCTTCTAGTTAATGCATGATGAGGCAAATCTCTGACTTTATTTGATTACGTATCAATGCACTCACTAATGAAAATACCCAGATTACTAAAAATAAGATCATATAGCTGATGATAAAAAAGATTATTTTGCAAAAGAAGAGGTCTATTATAAGTAATCATTACTGTTATGCTGACGCCAGTTTTTACCAACCTCCATATCACAGCAAAAAAAATCTGATTTTTCTTTTTAAAACTATTTTTTATGATAAAGACCTGGGAGACATAATATATTCAAGAAAAGATTTACCCAAAAGAATACAAGAGATTAAATATCCAGATGAAAAAAACATGTACATATGCATAGCAGGAAGGTCATTTTGGTAAAATACATAAGTTAATGTTGATACTGATCATAATGGAAATACTGAATTTTCAGCTGAAAATTGGTTAGTGTGATTTTTAATTTGGTAGATGATTCTTAGAAACTTCTACTTGAATATTTTCATGTTTCCTTAATGTACGTGTTAGAGTGGGGCGGAAGTGGAGCCAGTGGATAGAATCTTTTTCCATTTGCATCCAAGCAAACTAAATTTCATCTGTTCACTCAAAATAGAACATGGAAAATTGCAACAGATCCTACTACAATAGGTATCCAGAGCTGTTGCCAAGGGAGTCACAAAGGATGACATGTTACACAACAAAAACTAATGGTTTTCACAGTGGTACCTGAGACTCTTTGTGACAGCAGAGGTGATATTTATTGAAATGGAATTAAAGTGGCACTTTCAGAAGAATTATTAGGAAAAAAAACCTTAATTTTTCAGTCTAACAATTAATGAAAGTGGTGTGTGAGATCATTATTGGCTCAGAAGAAATGCCAAGGACACAGGATTGTGTCTTTTTGATCGCCGTAACAATGGAAGTTATAACTGGTGTTTTTGGAAATGGCCTCATTGGAGTAGTGAACTGCATTGACTGGGTAAGACATGGGAAGCTCAACTTCATAAATTGTATCCTCACCTGTTTATCCCTAACCCGAATATGCTTTCTCATCACCATACTGATTGACTCATTTCTAGCAGTGTTTTCTGCAGATCTACATGGCTTTGGTCAAGTTAGGAGAATTAATATTCTGTTTGGCACAGTGGCCAGTTACCTAACTGTCTGGTTTGACACTTGCCTCAGCATCTTCTATTTTTTAAAGATAGCTACCTTTTCCCATCCTCTTTTTGTTTGGATGAAGTGGAGAGTGAATAAGGTGGTTATTATTTATTTTGTGGGATCGTTTCTCCTTTTCCTGATTACCATCCCAATGCTGGATGACTTAATTTCTGCTGCTTTAACCCTAGAAGCAAACAACACTTGGAAGATCAAAGTGAATGAAACACAGACCATTGTTTACTTAGTATTTGCCAGCGTTGGGGTGATCTGCCCCACAGTTATCTCCATCGCATCATTTCTTTTCTTGCTTCTTTCCCTTTGGAAACATGTGAGGAGGATGAAGTTCAATTCCACTGGGTCCCAAGATCTTAGCACTGAAGCACATGTGAAAGTCATGAGAATGGTGGTTTCACTTTTGTTTCTCTTTTTGATATATATTGGGGTTATTCTTGGTATTAGTTGTTGCCAAGTGTTATTCCCTAGCAGGTTCATCTTGCTATTCAGTAAATTAGTAGTATCTGTTCATCCTTTATTCCACTCATTTATCATAATTTTGGGAAACACCAAGATGAAGCAAGCCGCTGTTAGGATTTTGGGTCAGCTGTTCCGCTTTGTAACAAGAAAATGTTGACCTTAAAAAAGTGACATTCTTATAGAGTAGAGGAAAGTAAGTATGGTAAGCATTTTTAGATGGTTTAGAAAACAAATACCTGGGGTAGAATTTTCTCTGTTTAATTAGAAATAGCTATGTACATAATCGTGATTTTACAATGTGTAATATATTTGTAATTTTATAATTTAATAGAAAATATGCATTGTATACATATTGATTGATGTTTGGAAATGTAGGAAAATCATAATGGTTTTAAAGAATAGCTTATCAACTCCATCAGTTTTTAATTTTTAATTGGAAACTTCACTGTTACGTAAGAAAAGCATGAAAAATAGGATAATTTTGGGAAAGGGTATACTGATCTAGGATCAATGGATAAATGTTGCCAATTGGGAATTTTACTTAAAATATGGAACATAATATTAATATTAATGGCTCCTTTTCTTTCTCTCTCTTTTTTTCCTCCCTCACAATCTCCTTCTGCCCTTCCTTCTTTTCTTTATTTCTTCCTTCTTTCCTTCCTTCCTTCCTTTTTATTTCTTTCATCTTTGTTTTTTCTTTCTTTCTCCTTCTCTCTCTTTTTCTTTCCTTCTTTCCTTCTCTCTGCCTTTCTTTCTTTCTTCTTATTTTCCTTCTTTCCTTCCCTTCCTTCCCTCCCTCTTTCCTTCCACCAGAAATAAAAGTCTCGTGGGAGGTCCTAAAACCTATAATGTCTTTGATATTTTCTCATGATTTCTTTGTTTATTTCTTGGGTTTTCCTCCACGTTGAATTGGTGAGATATTTTTTGTGAACTTCAGCATTTGTATTTATAAAGAAATATCTTGTTATCTTTACTCAAGGATGTGAAAAACAAGTCAATACTGTCTTTGATATTGCATGGATGTATTAATAAGATTACTTAGAGAAATATAATTAGAAGGCATAATTCTGAGATTGAAGTCCAGCATTGGACACAGTATTGAATACTTACATGGCATACATGTTAACAAATGATATGGTTTAAAAGGTCAGAATTGTTTATAACTGAGGCGATGGATTTATCGCTGGATCATTTCAGAAACTGACACAAAGTCTGGTTTATTTATTTATTTACATTATGGGAAAACAGAGTTGAATTTTTCTTCTTAATCGATAGCAGGCAGCATTAAAAGAGCCCAAATCCTCCTTGGACAGTAAGAATGAGTTTATAACAGCAGTAACTGGGCGAGATTTGGGGGCATTAGCATATGTAAGGTATTTCACAAGCATTGACGCTTAGAACAATTCCTACCTTAGTAATAGTTCATGTCTCTTCACTTAGTAAAGAAAAAACTAGGGATGCAAAGATTGGATCAATTTTTAAGATCTTTTAAAAAATTGTTTTTGGAAAGTCAGATATACAGAGAGGAGAAGAAACAGAGAGGAAGATCCTCCATCTGTTGATTCACTCCCCAGTGGCTGCAATGGCCAGAACTGCGCCATTCTGAAGCCAGGAACCCAGAACCTCTTCTGGGTCTCCCACGCAAGTGCAGGGTCCCAAGGCGTTGGGTGTTCTTGACTGCTTTTCCAGGCTACAAGCAGGGAGCTGGATGGGAAGCAGAGCTGCCAGGATTAGAACTGGCGCGCATTTGGGATCCTGGCGCGTTCAAGGTGAGGACTTCACTAGGCTGCTGCACTGAGCCTCAAAAGATTAGATCAATTTTAAGACTACATGGAGAAATAATACAGGATCTAGCATGAGATACTATTCACATTGCTGTTCTGAGGTGGATTATAAATCATATATAACTTTAATTCACAACTCCACTTGAGTTTGATTTCTTCAATTCAGTAGGATATTTATGGAAGTGAAGTGAGTGTGGTAGAGTTGCTGTTACAAAGTTAGTGTCAATGTATGAAAATGAGGTAAGAATAACATGAGTAATCTAAATAGCAATGTAATAAGCAATTTAATAATGTAAAGATTCAGAATCTGTGTGAGTGGAAATAAAGACATACAAAACAGAGGGAGTAGGTATCAAGACGAGAAGACATGTAGCTGAGACACAGACAGTACTGCCAAGGGAAATGAAAATGGGAAGTAATGGGCAATAGTAGCTGATAAAATGTAACACATGAAAATTGCATGTAGTGTACAATATTATAGATTTACAGAAAAAGTCAGTAAGAAAAATATACACACATGTATAAACATGTATATACACATATATATGTACGCATATATGTATTCCATGCTAAAGCGTAAATGGATACACAAAAACTTGAAATAATTTATGCATGCAAGATGAAAATTACAATATTTCACTGAGCTTTGTACCGGGCTTCTCTTTTGTAGAAGGCAGTGGCTAAATCTCCATAGCACATATAAAGGGAATTTCTGATAGAGAATTTTATACTCAAGAGAACACTTCTTATATGAAAAAAAAAACCCAAGATTTTAGTTTCTTATGTAACAAAGTATATAGAAACAAGTATATATAGAAGAATGTAGCACAGTGTTAACAGACTAAATAAAGTTGAACTAATAAAAAAAAAGAAAGTAAAAAGAGTATTTGTTTAGTAAGATTTGAAGCACAAGCATTCAAAAGAAAGCAAATCAAACAAAATGGAGAAGCCATGGTTAAAGCAAGAATGAATAAATGCAGAGTTGTGTCTAAACATGATTGTAAATGTAGTACCATGTCACAGTTCCTAGTTGATGAATCAAGCAATGTTACCCATTTTAAACAGAGAAAGTATGTATTAAAAAAGTATATATTGGCTATTTTTTAGAATGCGGATTTAGTCCAAGAACTGGGGTCAGGAATTACCTACAGAGTTACAAATATTTCAAGAGTTATTAGACTGGTACCCAATTGCGGGAAGAATCAGCAAGCTATACTTCAGATATCACAAGCAATGGGCACTCATTTCTCCAATATTCTGGCACTACTTTTATGGAATAACTTTTGTACGATTCCATTTCCTTTCCTGCTACTTCCTACATGGTAGAATGTAAGCATCTCCTCGCACAGAATTTCCAGGGTGAATGAAAAGTGAGTATCTCAATGACTTCTCTCCTCCCTCAGATAGGTATCATGGGTGCCCCCCAATGAGTCTATCTCCTGTTGCACACGTCTTGTACTGTGTGTAACACTGAGTTTGAGCTGAATTGGTAACAGCTCAAATGGAGAGAATAAAGGAAATGTGAATGGATTGCACATAGGTTATACATGCACTGAGTAACTGTAAAGGACTCAATAGTGTCCACTCTTCGATTCATGCATTGAGTCCCCAACATGTAGTACCTAAGAACAGGATGATGCCTTTAAAAAGATAATTTTGATAAAATATGTCAATTAGGGTATCCCCAGTCCATCGGCTGGATATTCTAAGAAGATGCTTTAGGATACAAGCAACACAGACTGGGGACTGACCAAGTGAAGATGCACTAAGAAGTCGACCACCTGCAAGCCAAGGACAAAGACCTCAGAAAAAAGTAAGCCTTTTGACACTTCGATCTTGGATTCTTAGCTTCCAGAGCTTGAAGGAATCAATTCCATTTTTTGTGTTATGTGATCTGTGTACTTCGTTATGTCAGCTCTAACAAGTGGACACAGGACATTCTCTTGCCTTCTCTGTCCTTGCTCTGAATGAAATGAATGTCCCATTGTGAATTGTCATGGCGACTCTGTGGCAAGGCATGGCTTCTCTGAACCAAAGTCCATGAAAAGGGTAATGGTTGCTAACAGTGGACTGCATAAACTCTGAAGTGGATCATCCCTCAGTTGTGCCTTGAGATAGCTGCAGGCCCAGCTTGCCCTGATGAGGCCCTGTAACAGAGGAGCAGCTGGAGGACTGAGCATCTGAGCACTCACAGATTGCTGATGCAACGAATTGGGCGTCAATAATTATTTTATGTTTAAGCAGCCGAGTTTTGAGCGTAATTCTTACGCAGCCAATCTTCAATAACTAACACATCAGAACTTGGATTGCAAAATGTGTATTTCTGTCAGTGTTGAGCAGTGAAGGAGAGCCAATGGGATCCATCACAAAGAACATCTTTAATCAGTTGAGTGGTTGGATGGAGTTGTTGATTTTGTTTCATGGTTTTCAATGTAAGGGATTGTATAGAAACTGTGTGATATAGACTATCAGATTCAGATGTGAAGATAAAATGTGTTATGCATCTCTACTTGTAAATCAATGATGGTCTCCCAATGAAACAGTTGGATATATCTCAACAAGAGGATGCTGGACTGTCTGCCATTGTCTGTATTTGCAATATCAGGATACACAAGAAGTAGTAGAATGATGGACTTATGACTGGCTTCTGAAGGATTATAATATTATAATAATATTGGTAAGAAATCAGTTTGGGGAGGGACTTTAGAGAGGGGCTAAGGGAAATCCCAGAGTCTATATAATTGTATTACAAAATTAAAAATAAAATAGAAGAAAATAAATAATATGAACTCAAGAATTATGAACGTTTCTGTGTAAATCTTCTACCTCCAGAGCCTTCCTAATTCTATTAAAGCTTTGAAATGTTTTAGGATATCTGATTATTTCACTTCTGATGAGCTAAAAATTACTGATTGGGTTATTAATCATACCTAGAAAATGCCTTCTCAGCAACACCCTAACTAGTGTTTGAGTAAATAACTGGAAAAAACAATAACCAAGATAGTTAGAAATTGCTGCTTTCCTTGTTGCACCATTTGGTTCTCCTGCCCCTTACAATCTTCCTAGTAAGATGCGAGAATCCTGTTAGAGTGAAAATGTCTAGAGACTGCAGCTCTCCCTAACCAGACTGCCCCACCTCAATGGCTTTCATGTCTCCAAGGGAGGCTGGGTAAGTCTATCAACTTAGGTTTCTAAAATGATAAGTACTCCAGTAGAGCCTGATTCCTGGAATGCAGTTCAGTTCGATGTGCCTGAAACTAATGATCATTGTCCAGTTCAGTCTGCTTCTCTAACCACTCAACATTCACCCTTTGTTACACATTTTCAGTTTGCAAACAAACCCTCATAACCTTCTGGAACTCCCATCTTAAGTAAGAAATCATCTCCCGGTATGTTAAATGTATATTTTGCTTTCTGATCACATTGAGACAACTATTATGTGTCATGTTTTTATGTGCACTTTGCATTCAGAAAAGAATGAACTGAGTGTCTTCCCATTAAATCTT
This sequence comes from Ochotona princeps, assembly GCF_030435755.1. Lineage (NCBI taxonomy): Eukaryota > Metazoa > Chordata > Mammalia > Lagomorpha > Ochotonidae > Ochotona > Ochotona princeps. Next base: position 18,643,313 of record NC_080858.1, read on the forward strand.
CTAAGATGTGGTAGCCAAACAGTGGCTGGGTCTTCTAGAAGGTCTTTTCCAAGTACCTGTCCCAGGGAGTCTTAAGCTGAAGGCTGGAAGGTAGAGACTCCTTAAACATCTCAATTTTTGTTTCTATTTGGTTTCTTTTTTTTTTTTTAAAAAAGGATTTATTCATTTTTATTGGAAAATCAGATATGCAGAGAGGAGCAGAGACAGAGGAAGATCTTCCGTCCAGTGATTCACTCCCAAAGTGACCGCACTGCACAGAGCTGAGCTGATCCATGTTAGTGTGCAGAACTGCTCTTAGATTTAGAATAAAATTTAAATAAAAATATAAAAAGGTATGTCACTTACTCTATAAAACCCTACTATAATAATAGTTCGGTGATAATATGTACAAAATTCAAGGAACACCTCAAGTGCTACAACCAGTAATAAGAAATGAATATATGATATAATAGGACCTAGATCAGCATTGATGAGTAAGACATCCAAAGATACGAACATCGTCGTGCTGATAAACTGAGGTGCAATGGGGCAAGTATTCCTGAAACTACAGTTCCTTGGAATTTACAAACAGGTAGAAAAAGAGAACTGATAGCTCAGATTTATATTTATATAAGAATCATAGCTCAGATTTACTTTTTAAATTTGTATAAACATTATATACTATATATTATGCTTTCAAAAGTAGGAGGGTTGTTTTGTTTGTTTCATGATTTATTTGCTGCTTCCATTGACATGTAACTAACAGTCTTCAACTTCTGAGACTTAAACTGGATATTCTGGGCAAATAATATAGGGAGAGTCCCAAATCTCACAAATGATATCAGTAATGTGACTGATGCCTGAATAATAAAATTAATTATGCACATATTTCCATGCCTATCCTCCCCCAAAATGCTATTCATTTCTTACAAAACACCTTCTTCTAATCTGCCAAATATGGAAACCACCAATTAGTGAACTAACATTAGATAACCTGATATCCCCCAAATAACAATATGAAAGAACAGTAAGAACAGTAATAGATATCAGTAAGTACTGATGAAGGAAAAGTAAATTTATATTGGTTTTGAGATATCTATGTTTAAAGTTTTTGCGTCGGTATCTTCTCTACATGAATTGCTACAGACAAAAATGTCAACAAATAAATTAAAAGACGTTACTGAGTGGAAATGAGCTGGAGTAACATTTTCATAAATAGATTTGTAGTTAGATTTTTTGTTGAATAAAGAATAACATAATATTAAGGAAGTAAAAATGAAATTACATTTTAATTTAAAAAGTAAATATAAAAAGCAAATTCATATTGCTTATGTTAATCTTATTCAAAACACCAAAAGCATCTATATGCAGCTAAGCAATATATTTTTATTTCCTGTGAAAATATGTAAGTTGCACATTTTAAAGCAGAAGAATTTTATTAATTTCCAATGAGTTATGGCATGGAAAATTCCCAAATATTCCTTGGTAAAATAACTTCCTTCATCCCAAAGATAACACTGCTGTTCATGGGCATACATATGTGCTTGTGTGGACATTTTTGTTTTTTTAAAAATATTTTTGGTTTTGTTTCAGAGCAAAAAAAAGCATAGTCACAGAAATATAAATTTGTTAAGACACAAAACATACTTATTAACATATTTAGATGTGTTTTCCTAAGTGTAAGGCTGTTTTGACTACTCTTATAATATAACACGGCTTTAAAGTGATTTGTTTGAAATATAAATTACTCCATTGCTCATTGGAACCATTTTTATTGCTTAGGGGTGCTACCAAAATATAAACTAATAATCATGTATTATAAAATTGCATATAAAACGTGTGCATATTTATATGAAAATATTTGAAAAGCCTCTCCAAATGCGAATGTCAGTGTTATTTGTAGGTCAGTTTTGTCCTAAATTTTTGGAGTGTGGTAAGGAATGAAACTAGCAAGCAAATCACCTGAAATATATTTTTATAATTTAGATGCCTAACCTTGTAGCTTAGGATCACCTAAGAAACAATGCAAGGGCCACGGGAAGAGCGGTAGTTACTGTTCATTTACTGTGAGCTCTGGCCTGAAGCCGCAGGCAGGCTTCTCTCAGCTAACATGCATCATTGTCAGCAACATTTTCATTTTCATCTCACACAGTAGAAGCATCTGTATCTGTTTCATTATCTGATTTATTTTTCATGTTTATACACATAATTTACATAATGGATATTATCATGTGGATTACATTAATAAATAGCTTAGTTGAAGTCAAGTTTAATACATTTATATTCAGAAAATGAGTACAATGCAACTTAAACTACCTTGTTGAGCCTTTTATTTATGGAAGAACTTAAACGGACAATAGGAAAAATATATTTAGAATTAGTCTTCAGTGGAAAAAGCTTCTTTTGAAAAGAGAGATGAAATAGATGAAGCATTCTGTGAGTGTTGTGATTTGAATATGATTTGCTTCCTGTACTCATGTAATTTGGTCACCAAAGTTTTATGTTAATGATATCAAGAGAGTGAAAGCTTACTCCACCTATGTTTGCAGGAACAACTGGGAAATAGTCAGGTGGGTTTGAAACTTTGATGTGGAGCTCACGTGGGTGTGTCTTGGGTGGAGACAGACCCACAGGCATGCGTTCTTACCTTCTGCAGCTGCGTGGGGATCTGTGTCACCAGGGAATTCTGATAGCAAGGACTTGACCAGAACCTAAACCATTTGTAGTGTTTGATGTTGAATTGTGAAGCTCCAGAACTGTGAGCCGAAATAAACCTCTCCTTGTTGCGATAGGATAATGAAATCCTAATGGATGCCTTGAGGAATTTCTTCTTGCTAACTAGCGTGATTTAGGAGTCACAGGACCACGAAGAAGTAAGCCATTATGTCTTCTCAATAACATTTGGGGAAGGATGAGATTTTCAGGCAATATTTCAGGCCTCTACCTGACAATGTAAGGAGAGTGAAAATTAATTCATGGAAAAGAATGATTACAGCTGGGTCAAGGAACAACATTTTGCTGGTTGGGTTGGCATTTTAAGGTTGGTTCTGTGGTGTGAATTTCCTTACAATGATGGGTGTGCAGCTTGAGCGCTCTCATTTCCACATCAGCTGTGATGCATTACGATATCTGAACAGGAGAGATTTCTGTGTGAGTAAAATTTAATTGGGGTCATTTTGGCAAGAAAAATAGTTTTCAAAAAGTGAGCATCACCTTCATGCATTAGTATATATTGTACTTCCCAGCTTAGCACTATTCACAAGATTTAAAGAAACAAGAGAATCACTGCGGGTTTATAGATCAAAGGTATAAAGAAATGAGGATCAGGGGAGTAAACAAATAGCAACCAGCATCCTTACGGTTTTCCTTTCCTTTTTCATTTTTTACAGACATGTTTACTACACTCTCAAGTGTTCTTTTAATCTTATTAATGGTGGAATTTATTCTTGGAAATTTTGCCAATGCCTTCATAGCACTGGTGAACTGCATTGGCTGGATGAAGAAAGAAAAACTTTCCTCAGTTGACCGAATTCTCACTGCTCTGGCCATCTCCAGAATAGCTTTGCTCTGGGTAGTATTAAGAAGTTGTTTCTCACCTCCAGATAATCCAGCTGTGTATACATTAACTGAGAGAATTATCCATAACACCTGGACGGTGGCTAACCATTTCAGCATGTGGTGTGATACTCTTCTCAGCATATTTTACTTGCTCAGGATAGCCAATTTCTCCAGTCTCCTTTTCCTTCATGTCAAGAAGAGAGTTAACAGTATAATGGTGGAGCTAATACTTGGGAGCTGTGTGCTTTTGGTTTGCAATCTGGTCATGGTAAACATCACTCAGCATGTGCAGGCAAAACTATATGACACAAATGAGACTTGGGAGATTTTAATTGTTTCAAATTCAACCGTCCACACCCTATCAAGCTGCATACCCTTTGCGATGTCTCTGCTCTGCTTCCTGCTGTTGACTTATTCTCTGTGTAAGCATCTCAGAAAGATGAAGCTCAATGCTAGACACTTCCAAGACTGCAGCACCAGGGTCCACATAAGAGCGATACAAAGTGTGGTCTCCTTCCTGTTCTTTTTTGCTCTGTATTTTTTTTGTGTAGTTCTATCATTTTGGAGTTATCAAATGCTGAGCGAATCTGTTATCCTACTTTGCCGCGCTATTGCTATCATCTATCCTTCAACACACTCATTTGTCCTCATTTGGGGAAACAAAAAGCTAAAACACACCTTTCTTTTGGTCTTGTGGCAAGTGACATTCTGGAGGAAGAGAACAAAAATGCCGAACTCCCTGGGTTTTTCGCAAGAGAGACCTTAAGTGCTACCTAGTAGAAAGTTACTACATTGATATACTTCCTACGCGGTTTTCCATGGTGTATGTGTGTGAGAAATATATCAGTTATACACAGAAGAGTCTTTCACATACTCTTACAACTAAAAACATTTGCATATATATGTGCACAAAAACACAAGAAACATTAACCTAGTTTAATCATTTTCTGTAATTTTAATGTAAAGCAGTTATTTGTACACAGTATAGCATAAAGTTCTCCAAACTTCTAAACACATGTGTCTTTCACAAATATAAGCTAAGTTATGTTCCAGTTAAGGAATGTGTTACGAATCTTTATATACTATTTTGAATTATAAGCGTATTTCAAGAAATCGCTGCTGTTTTCTGTTGAATTTCTGTTGCATGTATGTACTAAACTGTGTTCAGATTTCATTATTTTAATCTCCAGTCTATGCTTAATTCTGAATCAGTAAGATGTATCTTTGAGGCATGTTTTATTCTGTTGTAAATATTTATTACATATTTACTAGAAGGTAGAAAGAATTGTCAGAAAAAAAACATGCACCCAATAGAATTAAAGGTGCAGAATGTATAGTTATTTTCGTATGTGTGTTACTTTTGAACATTATTAAGAAATATTAGAATTAATATGAAGATATGCACACTTTAATGAAATACTTTTTCTGCCCCTTTCTTGGCGAGTGACTTTCAAATGGATAAATCAACTTTTCAAAAGAAATATCAAACAAAAAAAAAACAAGAAAAAAAAGAAATAGCAATAAATAGTCACAAAACTGAGTTAATAAAGAAAAATACACCTGAATATTCATGCGAAGTGGCATCTATGAAATGGAAAACAACTACCATTTAAAGTTACCTTCATGCTTTTCCAGGCTGTTGGAATCATCTGTCCTTCAATCCATTCGTTTATCCTGATTTGGGGAAACAAACTAAAGCAGACCTTTCTTTTCATTTTGTGGCAGGTCAGGCGCTGGCTGAAAGGACAGAGTACTTGAATTCTACAGTTTTTTTTTTTTTTTAATGACAGAGGCAGCGTGTCTCTTCTTGCAAAATACACTACCATATTACAAACATATACTACAAACTTGCTGTAAGTTTTCTTGTTTGGTGTTTGAAAAAGAAAGACATTTCAAATTTATACCTGAGGTTTCAGGTTTCCTTGAATTCTGATTTGTTTGTACATCAATGATATGTTCCGTTGTTGTTATGTTTCCTTTTAAACTTCAGACACTAGGGTTTTGTTTTCTAAAATGTTTGCTTTCAATTAATTTTTAAGTAGCATAGTTCACAATAGTTAAACAGTTCACCCTGGGAAACAACTCAAATGCCCATCGACCGATGCATGGATGAAGAAACTGGTACATCTGCTCTATGGAATATTGCACAGCCATAAAAAGAACGGACTCCTACCATTTGTAACAACTGGAGACCACTAAGCTTACTGAAATAAGCCAGACGCAAAAGAACAAATATTGCTTGTTCACTGTGATATGAGACAGCCAATAAGCAAATTAAAAAATAGATAAATTTGGGGAATTAAGTATATATTCTCATATATGAATTATATAAGGAGACTAGCCTACCAGGAAGTAAAGGTACATCGCAGTAAGCCTCTCTATTCCCAAATACAAGGAAGACTCCCAATGAGACATTTAAATACACATTTGCCATATGAGACTAGATTTTCTACCTTTGCCATGGTAAATTTAAACAACATAAAGTTAAGCTTGCAACTGTTACTAAGGATATACTACTGTGATAAGTTGGTTGGAAGGGTGGCAAATGGCAAGAGAGAGAAGCGGGGAGGGAAGAAAGAGAAAGGGAGGGAGGAACCGGTATGCCTACAAAACTGTATCATGGAAAACAGTAATAAAAATACACATAATAGATGCCAAGTAAAAAATATTTTTAAATATTATGAAACTCAAATCAAAAATAAAATTAGGGCCTGGCGCGATAGCATAACCGTTAAGGTCCTTGCCTTGAACACTCTGGGATCCCACATGGGTGCTGGTTCTAATCCCGGTGGCTCCTCTTCCCATCCAGCTCCCTGCCTGTGGCCTGGGAAGGCAGTTGAGGATGGTCCAAGGCCTTGGGACCCTGCACCCGTTTGGGATACCTGGAAGAGGCTCCTGGCTCTGGATTGGCGCACCTCCAGCCATTGCAGCTACTTGGGGGGCGAACCAGCAGTGGTTGTAAAATCTTTCTTGTCTCCTCCTTTCTCTGTAAATCTGTCTTTCAATAAAATAGATAAATCTTTGAAAAGAATTAGAGTACAAACTGTAAGATGTCATCCAAATGAACCTTTCTGGAAACATCAGAATGCCAGGTATAAAGTCTGTGCTTGTATTGGTACAAATATGTCAAAGACCAATTTTCTTGTAATCTTGATATAAATGATGTAATGATATAAAGTTAGCATGATGTTACAAAAGCAATTGAACTAAGAAAAGTGGAAGAAAACAGTAAAATTACGCTATTTTTCTCAACAAATAATAGCAAGTTGTTGGCAACGCCCGCGTCGCCACGTAATCCGAGCTGAGCGGAGGGACTAGGGTTACAACACAGACAACGCACAGAGGACAACACAACACGCAGTACACCGAATGCCGATCGATGATAGATTGATCTTTATTGCAACTCCAGGCTTTCTTTTATACTCTCCCTAGCTCCTCCCAGTGTTTATCCAGTCCTCAAGTGGCCACCCTAAATCCTCGAGTTCCTCCCAGTAGTGGCCACCCTAAATCCCTTGAGTTCCTCCCAGTGTTTATCTAATCCTCTAGTGGCCACCCTAAATCCCTTGAGTTTTATCCAATCCCTTGGCAGATAACTTGACAAATAGGAAGCAGGAACTTGCGGTTAAGCCAGTGGCTAGATGTATCAGGCCAAAATTGCCAATCCTGTTATGCTCTGAGAAACAAGCTAAGCTGTGGAGTTAATCCTTGGGAGACCGGGGCCTGCAGCAAGTTGTTTTAATTTTCCCTTACGTTGTGTATAGACTAAAAGACCTTGGCAAAGTTAATAGCCACGTATGGAGTCTAGGTTTTGCTCAGTAGCTATATCAGCTTCTAAAACTTATCTTTAAGCACAACTTATGATAATCAGTATTCATGTAATATCGGTCTAGTTTTGGCAAATACCACATGGGATGATGTAATATGGTTAGGAAATGACAATATTTCCTTCTAGCTATCATTTATTTTGGGGCGGGTAATCAGTTCCATTCTTTGGATGTTGCAATTATTATGTGTTAATTGTTTTCTCACATGTGCAGGAGGATTTATGAGGCATTCTCTTGGTCCCTACATAATGATGAGTCATATTCCACGGTCAGGAAGTAAGGGGAGAACTCTGTCAGCTGCCACAGCAGTCCATTGCCATTACAATTTCAGGCAGAGGAAATACCTACAGACCCCACAGATCCTCTTTGGAACAGGCGTGTGTCACAGCTCCAGATGGTATCCAACAATACAAAAGTCCTCCAATGGGTCATGGAGTCTTTCTAAATCCCCAGGTATTAGTACAGTTCCAGGCCCTGCTGCACTTCCTCTGGGCACTGCTGTGTGGCAAATAGCCTCGGTTCTTGGCGAAAAGAGCACATGCCTCAACCTTCACGTTACTGGGGTGAATATTCAGGGTCCTTTTTTCTAAGGTATACACGTTCCATTCAGTCACCGAAGTGTAGTTCTCTCAAGTGGGGCAGTCCTGAGAACTGAGTGAGGGGCCTGGGCTTTCCCCTTTAAAGACTGGATGCAGGGCTTGTCCTCCCAGCTCTCTGACCTCCTGGGTTTGCAGGATTGATGCCACTGAGAGCCTCTGCAGACTGCAGGAACACACTCCACCCACGCGGCTGCTTCAACACTTAACAGATTCTGAGCCTCACAGAGCCCTGACCTACAGGTGGCGCTGCACACCCTGAGCTTAGTTCCCAGGATGCTGCCCTCTGCCGAGTGTTATTTCATTCAAGGGACCATTCTCTGTCAGCTAGTTCTTTTCAGCACAACACTGAAAATAAAGACATAGAGCAAGAGTGTGTGATTCTTCTGTTTCTGACCACTTAGGCTAACTTTGGTTATGACCTCATGTGGTCTTATTCCAAAGGTAAGTGGCTCCGCAGAGATAAATGAGGCTGATAACTTATATGTATTCACTCATTTATATCTATTCAGTTATTTACCTGTACAATCACATATCTCACATTAGCTAGCTATTTTGTGTCATGTGTTCAAATATCAAAGTTACGTTTTAAAATAACACTAAAAAATCTGGGATGAGAGGGTCTCAGTTACGTTGGTACACACACACACACACACACACACACACACACAGAGTTTCAGCCCTACTAGCATGATAGTTATCTTTTCCCTAATTTGATAGCAATATGGGTGCTGATAGATTGACAAACAGAGGGCTATTTGTTACAAAAATTGAAATACACACATAAGAGAGAGGCAGAGAAAGACTTCATTACTTACAACTGGGACCATAGGTATATGTATAATTTCCTGAATCAAAAAGGTAGAAATGAAAGGCACTAACTTCTACGTGTGCTAATCTGCAGGCCTGACATTTACGCTGGAAAGAACTCTAGGTTAGTCTGCACATTCTGACTTGTTACGCCACTGACTGCGGGTGCAGGGCAGGAACTACTCTTGCTGCCAGCCTCACCTTGTCTGAAAGAGCTCACATCTCCCTCGGAGCTGCTGCTCAAATGACAGCTTCCCCCACGAAGTGACAGGGTGCAGGGGTGGACCTCCAGGTGAACTGCTGAGGGATGAGGCAACCGTTGCTGGGGGCGCAGGTTCTGTGATTTTTGTAAAAGCCTATGAAATGTGAGTACAAGGATGCACCTGCCTTCAGCCCCATCTCCACGGCTGTTCGCATTTCTATGTCTTGCTTTCCTAAACTCATCTTTGTTACTTGGAGGAGCCAAGCCTCAGGGATTTCCCCGCCTCTATGCTGGGAGGATGTTTCTGTTCCTCACGTTTTCAGATCTGATTGATTTTGTCTTCTCAGTGTGTCTTCTCTCCAAATAGATGATGTTTGTGAAGATCACATTCCAGAGAAACAGATATGTAAAATAAATATTTTTAAAAAGAAAAGGTAAGTAAACTTTTGTCACATAGGAGTTTTAATCAAACTGACATTTTTATAGTGTATGAGCAGTTGCTTACAGTTTTATCATGTTAGGAACTGTGTATCTGTGCTTGTTCATTTTATGTACCTATACTATATTTAAAAATAGAAAAGCCCCCACATAACATATTACAAAGAGTGTTTTGGTACAAGGGATTTTCAAGTCAGGGGATTTGTTTTGATTGAAGGAGACAAGGGTTTTATTCAGAAATAATTGGAAATGAAGTGCTGGCAAGTGTGTGTTACTTGATGCACACTATAAAAATAATTGAATTCCAAATATATAGCTGGGAGAACAGATGACCAGCTAGTCCATCCTAGAAAAATCAAAAGTTACCAGAAATCATCACTACGCAATTTTTAAGTCATTTATTATAAAGCAGAAACACTCAAATTTATATTCGCTTACCTGTATTATATATATGGATATGTAATATTATATAGCACATATTTGTATTATAAAATGTTGCATGCTTTGTAGGCTTATATGTTTTGCCTTTTTATTTCCTATTCCATATTCAAGAAGCAAAATTAATGAATTAAATACAAAATTATTTAATTTTTTAAATTAATGTATAACAACATAATCAGATGGGTTCTAGCTAAATAGAATTCCCTTCTTGGTCACCGAAAGAATCCCATTGATATTAGTTCCTCTTGATATTCAAATTAGTACATTTTGGATGCTTCTGTCAGATGTTTGAAAAATGTAGAAATACACCACTTTGTGATGTAGATGCATTTATTGTATCTACATGTTTGTGTCCAGTGCAGTTCCATTCAATTATAATGTGTTTCAGAAAGACATTGTTTAAGAGATTTATTTGTTTTATAAATATTAATAAAATATTAAAAACATTCAGTATGGAAGAAGGGGATTTAAATCTACATAGGTTTTCTGAGACTTTTTTTTCCCTGAAACACTAGAGTTTCTTAGAAGGTTAGAGTTTCTATTATTAGAGTTCCTTGGAATTTTCCGAACATCAAATTTAGCATGTGCATGTGGCTGCAGGTAGCTAACATAGTGACTGTCCTGATGGTGCTCATGGTCACGTGTGTGTTTGAGGTTGTTAAGAATGAAGGCACACATACACTCAGACACACAGATACACTCACACTGTAGTTGTCGGCACCAAACTCTACAAAGTGTTAGCCTTCCTGTTGTTTTCTTTGGAAACTTGGAAACCTGTGATAGGAAAGCTTGGAGAAACTGTGTATGACATTCTTCAAATGTTTTTCAATATCTAATCTTCTTATTAAAATAAATCTTCAGTGGCAAAGAGCCACTATAATAGGACATCTTCAGATGGCTAGATGTCTTGTATCTATCTCTATGGTAAGTTTTCAGATTTTCCTAGGTGATGCCTAAACGTCATGAGCACAAATTATGTGGAGGTTAGATGAGGCTACGAAAATAAAAACCCAGCAAATAATGATAGAGAATATGTCTTCATTTACAAGCTTGCAAATGAGATCCAGTTTTCAGGGCAAAATCGGCTGTGGAAAATCCCAGCCTACGATAAGGATATAAAGTGTACACCTTTGAGGTGTTTTCACAATAGTAGAACTTCAGTTCCAGAAACTCAGTGTTGAACTCATCCACTAGCATGCCTTGGTGCCTTCAGCCTCTTCTGCGCCACACAAATTTGAAATGCAAACAAGGCCTTTACTGCATAGCAGAAACCATGTGTTGGTAGAACTTCAGCTCTGGACATTAAGAAATCTCAAGCAGTGATACTGACTTGGTGTTTCTTCTCTTCCAGATATGGTAAATTTACTAGTCAACATCATTTCCATTGTATTACTGGCAGAGTTTATTTTGGGAAATTTTGCCAGTGTCTTCATAGCATTTGTGAACTGTATTGACTGGGTCAGAAGACACAAGATAACCCCAGCTGATCGAATTGTCATGTCTGTGACAGTAACAAGGATTGCTTTGCTTTGGATCATCTATATATATTGGGATTCCTATGTGGTTTGTTCAGCCTTATATACTGAAAAGGTAAGAATTACTGTTGTTATAACCTTGACAGTGATCAACCGTATTAGTATTTGGCTTGCTACTACTCTCAGCATTTTTTACTTGTTCAAAATAGCCAATTTCTCAAATCTTATTTATATTCTCCTAAAGAGGAATACAGGCTGATTCCTTCTAGTGGTACTGCTGGCGAGTTTGGTGGCTTTGTTCTGTAATCTTACAGTCTAAAGTATGAAGTGGATGAAGGACATGAATGAACATAGAAGAATTATGACTTGGAAGGCCAATTTGACCTGCACCCCAAGCCTTTCATATGTGACTGTGATCACTGGAGTAAACCTTATACCCTTTGCCATGTCACTGTCTCTGCTGTTAATCTACTCTCTCTGTAAGCATCGCAGGAAGATGCAGCTCTATAGCCAAGGATCCCAAGATCTTCACAGCAAGATGCATGTAAATGTCATGAAAATTGTGTTCTCCTTCGTCTTGCTGTTTGTCATTTACTTTCTGTCTGTGGTCATGTCAGTTTGGGTGTCTAATAGGCTATGCAGTAAATTGTTCCTCTCACTTTGTTGGGCCATTGGATTCATCTATCCTTCAAACCATTCATTTGTCCTGATTTGGGGCAATAGGAAGCTGAAGCAGGCCTTTTTGCCGATGGTGTGGCAGTTGAAGTGCTGGTTGAAAGAGTGGAAGCCTCCAACATTGTAGTTGAAAACTGTGGATGTCTAAGCACATGAATGTGTGAAATTACACAAATAATATTAGCAGCTCCAAGTTTGCTGTATAGTGTACAACTTAAAGGTGGAAGCGTTGCATAATTGATGCTCATCCATAGTTGTAGCACTAGCATGTGCTAGATGCTCCACAAAAGTTAAAGAAAATTGAAAGATCTGAATTATTGGGTGGAAAAGTGAGGGGAGTTGAATGTAAATACTATTAACATATATGTGTATATGCTTGTACCTGTAAAAAGTAAAATGATATGTATTATTCTCAGTATTCAATATTTAAGGGTTTCTTCAAGATTACTATGAAAACCAGTCACTTCAGATTGTGACCTGCTACAGCCACAGTATCTTTTATTTTCACAAGATACCTGGTTTTTCTAATGCTGCCTTGTTTCACATGCAGGAATTGGTTTCAGTGACACATCTCCTGTGTTTGATCCTCTTTAAAAAATATTACATTAATGTGCTGGTAAATTGATGCCTAGACTGATGGATGTAAAATAATGTGACTTTCCATATCTGTTGGAGAGAACTGGCAAAAGTCTCCAGGATATTCTGGCTCTCTGATGTGAGGTTCAATACCCTGCTGTTTTCCATGTGCTAGATTTATTTAGTCAGCTTCTGCTTTCCCTTTTTGGCAATGAAAGAATGATTGTGTCATGATGCTTATTCCTTCATGTTGAAAGGCAGTAGATCACCTATAACTAAATTGTGCCCGGAATGAGGGTCTTGGGGGATATATTAGTGGGAGGTATGGGGGAAATCAATGGACTATGAAGGTATTTAATGTTGTTGAGCACAGACAGAGGATTTTTGGATTGTGGTTGAACTCATTCAAACTCAGTGACAGATATAGTAGCAACATATTTTATCCAATTGTATTTTCATCTCTTTACTGCTACCAAAAAATTCCCCATTTTGTTGCACGTTTACATATTTATATAATATAAACATGAATGCTTTAACTAAATGTGTACTTAATATGTCCTAAATATAAAATAAATATTGAAGAGATGGAAAATCTGAATTCTTGGGGGTAGAAGTGAAAGGGAGTTTGAATGTGGTGTGTATATGTGTATGCGCATGTCCTTGGAAAAATACAAGTGATACATTTATATAGTATGCTTGGCACCAAACATTTTAGGTACCGTGGTCTTTGTGAAGTTATTAACCAGTTTTGTTCATTTGTAGGGAGAATTTTGGAGCATATATAAAAAATACTCAAGGCAGCATCAAGGCAGTCCAATATACAACTTTTTGCTTTGCTCCATGTGTGTTTTAATTTTATAACATTTCTAGCCCAGAATACAAAATAAATATATCGATACAGCAAAATATAAAACAATGCAATGAATACATCGTTATTTGCATGTTAGAAAATGAGTGTTCAGCATTTCCTCCATCATGGACTACAAAAGACTTTCTCCTACTAGGTGCTTGTGAGACTCATTGGAACTGGGTGAAGTTCAGTTGCGTTTTCTAATAAAATAAAACTATATTTCATTAGACTTATCAGCAAGCATAGATTTCTAGTTTGGCAATATATATATGCAAGTTTTCAGTGGGGGAATGTGACATTTTAAGAATTGTATATATTTATAAGATACATACATATATGTATCTCAAGTGTGATCATTCCTCATTGAATAGAACATGTGCATATAAATGATTTTTTCCATAAAACAAATTTTCTAGACGAGAACAGCAAGAAATCTTTGTGGTGAAATCCGAATTTGGGACAGTGTTTTATAAACAATGGCTGGTGTTTTACTGGTCATATTTACCATAATTCTAAGTGTGGAGTTTGTAATTGGAAATCTGGTCAATGGATTCATAGCGTTGGTAAACTGCATCGACTGGATCAGGAGAAGAAAGCTCTCCTTCGCGGATCAGATACTCACAGCTTTGGCCATCTCCAGAATTGGACAGCTGTGGTTCGTATTCTTTATTATGTTTATTTCTGTGCTTTCTCCAGCTTCACGTGTCACCAACAACATGTCCAAAATAATCATTGGTATCTGGGTCATGACCAGTCATTTTAGTGTGTGGCTGACCGCAAGCCTCAGCATCTTTTATCTTTTCAAGATAGCCAATTTCACTAGCTCTGTTTTCCTCTACTTAAAGCGGAGAGTTGAAAAGCTAGTCGCAGTGACGCTGCTGATATCTTTGGTTCTCTTGTTTCTAAATATTGCAGTGACCAGTACATTTAATGATGTCAGTAAAAGAAACCTGACTTACAGTTCCAGTTCCAGGAAGTCTGTACACATTTCAGGTATTGTTGTATTCAACAACATGGTCTTCACTATATTTCCTTTCATGGTATCTCTGACAACCTTCTTCCTGCTCATCTTCTCCCTGTGGAGACATCTCAGGAAGATGCAGCTCAAGGCCACAGGGTTGGGAGACGCCAGCACCAAGGCCCATTTACAAGGCTTGCAGACTGTGATCGCCTTCCTTGTGCTCTATACTATTTTTTCCCTGACTCTTCTCTTGCAAGTTTGGAGCCATAAGCTGCTGGAGAATATCCTGAGCAACATGGTTTGCCAGATTTTTTCAATGACTTATCCTTCAGGCCACTCATACCTGCTCATCCTGAGAAACACTAAGCTGAGACGGGTCTCACTCTTGGTGCTGAGTTGGCCTAAGGTGCTGACTCAAAGCAGAAGCTGAATCCTCCATGCCCTAGAGGAAAATCTTTTTTCTTGTTCAGAAAAAAAAGTACAGAAAATCTTGTAATGATTCTGCTCTGTTTCATTATTTTAAAAAATATATAGAATGGAACATGGATTATCCAGACATTTTACAGCTTTAGCAAATATTTGGAAAGATATGAATACAGATCACCCAAGTGGAAGAACTCTAGGCAAACAATAATAACTTTGTGTGACTCATTCACCTTTTTGAAATTTTAAATTGTAACATCTCCAATATACAATATAATTAAGTGTATATGTATGCATATTATTGAAAATGGAACTGTGTAACTTTAGATTCTAAAACATGTCCCTGATGTATTATGTGTGAATAATATTTTGCATAAACAATGAATCATAAATTATAGTTTATTGGAAATCAAATAATCAACTTGATTTATGCCTTTGAAAAGTTTCTTGGAATCCTAAAGTTGCTTCAACTTAATTATCCTTCTTCTACCATTTGTTTCCCAAGACATCTTGGGGTGTGTGTAAGTATCATTATTAGAAATATGTAAGTGGGGTTCGGTGCAATAGCCTTGAACTCTCCGGGATCCCAGATGTAGAACGGTAGAACAGTTCTAATACTAGCAAACCCACTTCCCATCCGCTGCCTGCTTGTGGCCTGGGAAAGCCGTCAAAGATGGCCCAAAGCCTTGGGACCCTGCACTCATGTGAGAGACCCAGAAGAGGCTCCTGGCTCCTGGCTTCAGATTGGCTGAGGTCTGGCCATTGAGGTCATTTGAGGAGTGAATCAGCAGATAGAAGATCTTCCTCTTTGTCTCTCCTCCTCTCTGCATATCTGACTTTGCAATAAAAATAATAGATCTTTTTAAAAAAGAAATATGTAAGTGTCTTGGAAATGCATTGAATTTCCCATTGTTGCCTTCAAATATGTTTTATAATAAAATTTGATTGCAACAGACAAGGTTAATAAACCATGGTTTATGATCGGTTTTAAAGTGGATATGACTGGCATATTGGATCAAATACAGTAAGGTTATATTTTCTGTAATCAAATACAACCTTTCTTTTTAAAGAGACACACACAGAAGTGCGTGTGCACACACACAGAAGCCGTCTTTCCTTTGGTTCATTCCTCAGTGATTACAATAGCCAGGTGTAGGCCATGTTGAAACCAAGAGCCAGTATTACTCCGTCTATGTGTCTTATGTGGGTGGCAGGAGCCCAGGTACTTGGGTCATCAACTGCTGCCATCTTGGGTGCAGCGGTAGCACCTAAATTGGAAGCATAGCTTTCAGAATCCAAATTGGCGCTTCCTTCCAGAATGCCAGCATCGTCAGCAACAGGTTAGTCCACTCTGCTGCAACACTGGCCGCTCAAATATCACCTTTTATTAGTGACTTGAACACATAGAAAAAGAAATGAACACAACAGATGATCAGTCAACACCAAGTTCACAGGTGCTTTGCCCCATGTGGCTGGTGTGCATGATGATGGCATGGCAAACATAAAATCTAATTTAACAATAAAATTAAAATGTCAACTAGGTTCAACTCAAAATATGGCAATAAGAGGGATCATAGGTGTGTGCCCTATGTTCTATTTCTCAAATCTTCTATGAAATAGACAGTTGTGTAGCTCTAGGCATTGAAATGAGTTTACTCGTGGTTTATTTTCATAACAAAATCCCTTCAAACTGCAGGCTTGATGTCTGGAAGAGAATTTTCATGTTCATTTATTCATTAAAAAATTTAATGTATCATTTTTAGAGACATTTTGTTAAACATTGTAAGTCAAGAAATGGGCAAGTGGTATAGATACCTACTGAAAAGCAAATGTGCTAATATTAATATGGCATGCAATCAGTATATTAGATATGTTTTAAATATTCACACATCTCTGATATCATTTATTGTATGAGAATCTAATGCTGAGAAGTGTAAACACTGATCTGGTAATACATGGAAGATGCAAGGAAATAGCTACAGTCATTCCTCGCAGAATGGGCTCCTCCCTGCATGCAGATGAGACCTCAATTTTAGAAATTTTTAAGAAATAGAATGATTAAAAATGGCAAGATTAGCAAGTAATATTTTAAGATGTTATTACTCCCCAGTAATAACGAATGCTTTTACAAACTTAGCTTTTATCATTGGCAATTAAATCTAGAAAGTGCCTATAAGTAAGACAAATTTTATTGTGATGTGTATTTGATCATACTGAAGAACATAAAACCATTTGAACAAATGTAAATGTATTGTGTGTATTTGAGTAGATACAGTGAATTCTTCAGGTACCTATTGTGTCCAAGTCCTTAGTCTAATATAATTCCAATTAAATACACAATGGTTTTTCTATAACATTTTAAAAGTGTAATTAAACAATGCATGATTAAATACTAAATACAAAGGGAGAAACCTTTGTAATTTCCAAAGCTTGGGAATTATATTTGATAAATACCAATAATAGATTGAAAAGCTGAGTATAAAAAGGGTGATAAATCTATGTGATTTCTGTAAGACTCATTTGTGTTGGGAAATTGCACTATAATAATTTATACTTCAATATTTTGGGGATACCCAGTGAAACATCTCTTTGTGGTGATGATCTGGTCATATGTGTCTTTATGAACATTCTCACAATGAAGTTGTAAATGTTATCAGCCTCCAATCTTGGGGAAAAAGAATCTTCTTGGAGAACCTTGAGATTTGGAATACTTTTGGTTCCAAAATTTGCATGTTGATTCATTTAATCTGTCTTATATGGATATGTGTTTGTTAAAATAAATCCTCAATAACAATGAGCCATTAAGAAATTTCCAGATGACTGAAACACATCCACCATTTCATATCTTTTCCACTTATTCTCTGTGTTAGATTTTCACATTTTCCTAGATGAAACTTAAACTTCAAGAGCTCAGATTATGTAGAGATTTGACAAGGCAAAACATTGCAAATTAATGAAAGACAGTATGTCTGCATTTGCATGCTTACAAGTGAGAATTCATCTTTCATTCCAACATCAGCTATGGAAGGTTCCAGCCTGTAGGCAGGACATGGAATTGGGAGTAGAAGGCCTATTGAATCATTTTTAATAACTGGTATTCACAGACATAGCATGGACCTCAACTCATCCATTAGCACATCTTGGTA
Source organism: Ochotona princeps (assembly GCF_030435755.1). Lineage (NCBI taxonomy): Eukaryota > Metazoa > Chordata > Mammalia > Lagomorpha > Ochotonidae > Ochotona > Ochotona princeps. Next base: position 18,661,267 of record NC_080858.1, read on the forward strand.
TTATTCATCAAGTGTAAAAGAGAGCACTATTTATTTATTTACTTACTTATTTATTTACACATCCAGTACATCCTGTAAGAATGCTCTGGGGACACTTTTGGTCAAGATAATAAAGAAGCACACCTGTGACAATAGGCTTGGTATTTTTTTCCAGACATGCTAACATTTTTAATGAACATTTTTCCATTCTAATAAGGGCTGAATTTCTTCTTGGAAATTTTGCCACTGTCTTCATAGCACTGTTGAGCTGCATGCACTGGATCAAGAGACAGAAGATCTCCTTAGCTTCTTGAATTCTCACTGCTCTGGCGGTGTCCAGAATTACAGTATGTTGTATGATATTAGTATATTGGAATTCAAATGCAATTATTGCACCTACTATTACTGTCTGGTCAGCAATCAGTCATTCTAACATATGGCTTGTTAAAAGTCTCAGCTTATTCCATTTGCTCAAAATTGCCAATTTCTACAACCTGATGCTTTTTCCTTTTCCTGAAACAGGAATTAATACTGTAAACCTTGTGGTGATGTTGGGGAGTTTGATGAATTTTATGAGTATCATTTATCTTGGGGCTTTTAAAATAAGAAACATGCAATACAAAAGATTATTGTATGTATAAGTGTATGTGAGCCATAAGTTACTGTGAATAAACTTGAGCAATGTTATATACATAAAAATAAATCTCTGATGTGTGATGTTCATAATAGACAAGCAATACAACATAAATTTTAAACATATATGAGTTCCAATTTGCAAATGTCTTGGAAAATTCTCTTAATTATGAACTATTTTATTCAATCTGTATTGTTAACTTCATATTGAAGAAATCTTGGAATATATTTATCATTGTTAGGGATATGTAATTTGCTTTGTATTTCTCACTCTAGTTTTCAAATATTATCAGAGTACTTTCTGATTTTAATACAGAGGATTTACAGATTTGGTCAGTGGTAGATTTTACTTATGTATGATACACTCAGAATGATTTGTTGTTGCTGTTTGTTTTAGTCCATTGAGTACTTATATTTTATTGGTGTCAGACAAGTATCCATGTGGTGACAGGAACAGATATTTTTAGAAGCCTTGATATGGCCAACGTAATTCACATTAGCTGTGTCACGTACATGTTATGGCACACATGTAGAGCAATTTAATGATGTGTGAAAGCTTTAAGTTTGAAACATGGAATAAAGAGAAGGGATTGAGGTCACAGACCTTATGTTTCATGCTGTTATATTGCCCACAGAATCAATCGTGTACAGTTTTAGAAAGGAGAATTTGTTTATTCAACATATATTTGGTAAGTAAATCCCTCCCAACTGAGAGTTTATTGTGGGGAACATGATTTTCCCTGATTTAACAAGATTTATTTAACAAGATTTATTTTGAATGTTTTTCCTGTTGCTTTTGGAGACATTTTAGTAAGAAATATGCACCACAAAGAAGAAAGAGGCTTATGTCAGAGGCAGCCACTCAAAAGGGATGTAGTCACATGAACATGGCAGGTAACCTGAATGCTGGCTAAGGTTTACGGCTCGTACAACCCTATACCATTTTCCATGAGAAGCCAAGAGTCATCTGGTGGTACATGAAGAACCAAGTTCAGAGCTGGCGCCATCCCCAGCGCTGCAAGCTCTCCCCCTTTCTCAGGCGAACCCATACTGGGAGAAGACTGCCCTCTGTCTCCACGGGGATTTAAAGGGGGAAAACGGCATTAAAGAATGTGTAATTTGGTGCTTATATTCATTGTTCCAAATTTTTAAATAATATTTTGGTATATTTTTCACCTGCTTACACATAGGTAGAGTAACTGTTTTTGGTAGTTTGCTGATTTAGAGTCAAATGCCGTATCAATTTATCTGTGGCTTAATCTTGTTTCTTTTGCTGGTGGAAAAATCACATAGTAGGCATATAATAATAATTAAAACTGATTACATTATTCCTTGCTTTTAATAAAATCTTTTTTGGTGTTGACTTATAGCACGAAATGCTATACATTCAAATTATGAGATAGTTGTGGTGACAACTGACATTTTTTTTGTGTGTGTGAATAGGTGTCTTGCTAGTGAATGGATGTCTTGCTAGTGTTTTGCAAGTAAGCAAAAAACTTAATTATTAAATAATTTTGAGATGAATATGTTTGAGCATCACCTTCCTGAATAACTTTTCTCTTTATCTCTTTTGTAATGAAATCCATGTTGAAAAGGGAGAGCATTTATTGGTGGTTAAGACGTCAGTGAAGACCCACACATTCCATTGGTTTGGTGCTGGCTCTGACTCTACTCCAAGCTTGCTGCTAACGCAAAACTCTGGAGTCAGCAGTGATGACTCAAGCTGTTGGTTCCCTGACCCTCAAGTGCAAGATCTGCATTGATTCTTCAGCTTCTGGCTTTGGCCAAAGGTAACCTTGACTATTGTGAGACTGTGGAAAGACCAGCAAATGGGAGTTCTTTCTTTCTGTTTTTTCTCTGGGCATCATATAGACTGATAACAAACTAAGAAAAGTATTAAATGTGCACTCATTTCCCTTTTCCCTGAGCTATTCAAACAAGGATACCTATTAGTAATGAAAACAAAACATAAAATAATGGTGTGCCTTCTAGGTTTAATGAAATGTCATATACTTATGGTAACAAAACTGTAACTATCAGAGGCAAATTTCAGTTCAGTTGGTACCTAAAAATTTACAGAAGTAGGAATGTGTAACAAATCATTAAATATGCTGAGAATGTAAGTAGAACTTTGTGTCACTCTTAAATTGTAATAAACTTGTTTTATAGTTTAAAGAAAACTGTTGTTAAAATTTCAACATATCATGAACTTCACACACCCAATCTATTCTATTTAAATTACAGCTAATAAAGCTGTTTAATAACTGACAAAAATCTGTGTAACATATCTTGGAGAAGGTGTGGCAAGGTATTTTACCAATTAAAGCATTTGCTTTGCTTAAAGGAGATTTGTTTTGTTCAGAGATATTTAGGAAAAGAATTACTAATAAATGTAAACTACCTAATAAAAAGTTAAAAACCAGAAAGTTGCTCCTAAACAGATTGCTGTGAGCTGTGTTGAAATGAATATCAATCTCTAATTTGGAAGTGAATAATAATCAAACATTAGCTAAATAGTGTATTGGACATTTCAAAGCTGGAACACTTATATTTATGAATGTATTTGTGTCAAAAAATTTCAAGGGTGATTGGAACAAATGTTTACTTCAAGAACAAAGAGAACACTGGCTTGGAAACTGAGGTTTCACTGGCAGCTAAGCCATCCAGGCCCCCTTGCTGGAATGCCTGGGTTCGATTCCCCACTTGAGCTCTAGATTTCGGCTTGCTGCTAATGCAGACTGTGGGAGGCCATAGATGATGGTCCAAGCAGGTGTATTCCTGACTCCCACATAGGAGACCCTGAATGAGACACAGTTCCTGATTATTCCTGGTCATCATGGGTGCTTAAGGAGTAGAACAAGCCAAAGAGAATTCTTCCTGTCTGTTCACTCTGTCTCTAAAGCTCTGTCTCTCTTCTTCTCTGATAAGAAAGATATGTTAGGAAATCAGGAGCAGCGCGATATGTAATGAGTTAGTTTTCTAAATCTCCTATGATCATTAATTCTGAAAAGAGTCATAATATATGAAGGCCATGTGTGGTGTGCATAGCCTGTACACATGCTTTCATATGTTTTAAGTCTTTTGTAAATCACTTGAAACATTAACTGAAATGTAAATGACATGTAAATAGCTGTTTACACTGCTGTGGTTTGGGGAATACAAAGTGGCAGAAGCTCAAAAGAAGGAAAAAGAAGACTTTTTAATCAAACGCTCAAAGTTGCAGTAACCTGAAGATTGTTTTAACTTCTAGGAGGAGAGGTCTGCAGCTTCTCAATGCTGGGATGCCCAGGTGCCAGAGAGCAACAGCACCCAGCTGTTGGCAGCTTTTCCCAGTTGCCTCTCACAGAGTTCGTGAGTAGAGCACCTCTGACAAGCCATCTCTCGGTAATCAGCTCTCCTATTCCTCAGCTGTAGATTTCTGTCAGGGTCCAGAGGATGGAATTCTAGCAGTTTCTGGCAATTTCATTTGATGGCCAATGACAGTGCTGTCATCAGTAAGTTCTGGTTCTTAGCTGCAGGTGGTGGCTGTAGGCTCGTTTTGGGTACCATATCTTAGGCCTCAGGATAATGACCACTCTTCCCATCAGCTGATTGTATATTCTGCAGAACCATTTCACTTTGATTTTTAATCAGTTCCTCATTTCTCCATTCTCTTGTTGTGCTTCACCATTCTTTTTGTCTAATTTCCAGAACAAATTTCAGAGTGGTCTGTCTCCTGATAAAAAATGTTAGCTAAATGGGAAATAGTAGTTGATTTTTCTTTGTTTACTGAAATGATTTATTTCAAAAATCATTATAACCCAATTGATTTTTTTTCACTCTAGTATTGTTTCTAGCCGTTATATGTATATTCCCACTAAACTGGGATCATTTTGCTTTTTACTTGTTAAGCTAAACTAGGGTCTTTCTGCTTTTTACTTGTTAAACTTCTATTCAATGAAGTATTTTACCTTTTTACTGTAATGTAAATTCAAAATATACTAATCTCAAAAACTTTAAAAAGGGGAGAAAAAAAGAATGGTGGGATGCATATCATCTCCAGATGATTGAATCCCATGTACCGATTTAGACATTTTCTGCATGTTGTGAATGTTAGCTTTTCATCTTTCCGAGATGACACCTAAACCTTGTGAACCCTAACTATGTGGAGAATAGACAAGGCAATAAGCTTCAAACAATGCAAGAAATAGAATATGTCTTCATTTGCATGCTTGCAAATGAGAATCCAGCTTTCTTTGCTATTGCAACTGTGAAACATTTCATGGCCATGGCAAAGGTATAAGGTGTAGTGATAGGGGTTCTGTGTGAGCTGCTGTTTGTATTTTCTGCAAAAGCAGTGTGGAGCTCACAATTCAGCTCATCTGGGGACCTTCCTGCTCGGCTTGGATCACAGGATTTAGGGAAGAGCCTCACCTGCCCATCCAGAAACCACGTGCGGGTAGGAAGAAGAGAGTAAGGAATCCTCAGCCCGTGATATTAGGCTTGGATCTTTTTTTTTTTTTTCTGAAATGAAAAGTGCGATGCTGACGGTGCTTTCCACTTTGGTGATGGTAGAATTTGTTCTTGGAAATTTTGCCAATGCCTTCATAGCCCTGGTGAACTTCATTGACTGGCTCAAGAGACAAAAGCTGATGCCAGGAGATGGAATTCTCACTGCCCTGGCAGTTTCCAGAATGGCATTGCTTTGGGTGATGCTAATGTATTTTCATTCTACTGTGTTTAATCCAGCTTTATATAGTGGACAAGTACGAACCACCGTGGTCATTTCCTGGGCTGTGTTCCACCACTTCAGCACCTGGTTTGCTACTATCCTTTGCATGTTTTATTTTTTCAAAATAGCAAATTTCTCCAACTGTTTCTTCCTTTATCTAAAGAAGCACATTCATAATGTCATTCTCCTGGTACTGCTGGGATCTCTGCTGTTTTTGTATTGTCACATCGCGCTGATGAATGCGAAGGAAATTGCGTTAGCAAGTGATGATGGAGGAAACCTGACTCAGAAGAATTCCACAGATACCGTACACTTCTCAAATATCCCAGTTCTCACAGTAGTAAACCTCGTACCCTTTACCATGTCATTGCTATGCCTTCTGCTGTTAATCCACTCCTTGTATAAACATGTCAAACAGATGCAGCTCAGTGGCAGAGGATCCCAAGACCCCAGCACCAAGATCCACGTGAAAGCCTTGCAAACAATGCTCTCCTTTCTCTTCCTGTTGGCCGCTTATTTTTTCTTTGTAATGGCTATTGTTTGGAGTTTTAGTGGGCAGCACAGCAAACCATTTTTCATATTGTGCAATGTTCTTGCATTCACCTGCCCCTCAATTCATTCATTTGTCCTGATTTTGATAAGCAAGAAGCTAAATCAAACGTTTTGGTGGATGCTGGGGCCGGTGAGGTGTAGACTGAATAAACAGACTCCTTCAAAATCATAGACAGGAAACCAATGGAGAGGTCTGTAGCTGCAAAAATTTTCAGCTGCTTTTTCTGTGAGATAAGTATTTGTGTAATTTCAAAAGGGATTCCAGAAAAGTATTTTACCAAAGCTTATTGTGTTAAATGGTAGTTAGGAGTAAATACACAAAATTTATTGGAAAAATCATGTTTTACCATGAATTATTTCATGCAGTTCATTAACTTATGCAAAGTCTATCAATAATGTTGTCAAGGTAGTTAATCATGTGTATTTTGTGCCTAACTTGTTTATTTTCCAATAAAAGAATTATTGATATATTATTATTTGTGCATTATTTAGAATTGTCAGCTTATCTCATTATCCTCTTATTAATATTTAACTCATTATTGCTACTTTGGGTCACAATCTGTGTCTCATGCATTCACACCAGTGTTTTTACATTTTGTTATTTGATCTTCCAGAAACTAGATGGTAAGAGCTGTCAATCCAAAATAATTTGTGATTATATATGTATGTATACGTGTATTCAAATATATAATTGTTTATCCATATGATGTGAGTTTATTCAACTGAGAATATTCATTTCATTTTAAATAAGCAGCAAACCGATTTTCATATTATGCAAAAATTATGTATATTTTTAAAAAAGATTTATTTATTTTTATTACAAAGTCAGATATACAGAGAGGAGGAGAGACAGAGAGGAAGATCTGCCATCCAATGATTCACTCCCCAAGTGACCGCAACGGCTGGTGTTGTGCCGATCCGAAGCCGGGAACCAGGAACCTCCTCCGGGTTTCCCCATGCGGGTGCAGAGTCCCAATGCATTGGGCCGTCCTCGACTGCTTTCCCAGGCCACAAGCAGGGAGCTGGATGGGAAGTGGAGCCTTCGGGATCAGAAACGGCGCCCATATAGGATCCCGGGGCTTTCAAGGCGAGGACTTTAGCCGCTAGGCCACGCCGCTGCCCCTCCCCCCCGCCGCTGCCCCTCCCCCCAAATTATATATGTTTTAAAAGTGAAAAATATATTTGTAGTCAATCTTATATATGTGTACATAAATAGCACTGAAAATACTAAGTTTAATGTAGTAAGTGAACAGTGTAGAAAGCAGCATTGCTGCTACTGCAACAGAGAATAAACATGTCTTTCATCCTCTTAAAAGTTTCCACATGTAGTTAGGAAGATCATTTCTTATGATTTTTGAATTCAGAAAGATTTCATAAAGTTTTGCCACAGTTTAAATAAATCAATTTCTTCTGAATGCTTTGCACTTTGAACAGCTAATCATCTGCTTCATCTTCCATTGTTAACCTTTGCTTTGCACTTTGGAAGACTCCAATATGGGGTAGCATTGTGTTACAGCAGGATAAACCACAGCTTGTGATGCCAGCATCTCCTTATCAGAGTGCTCGTCTGCATCCTGCCTGCTCCACTTCCAATCCAGCCTGCCCCTAATGGGAAAGTAGAGGAGGATGCCACCATTAGTTGGGGATCACTTGGGGCCCCGAAACCCAGGCAAAGGACCATGAGGCAGTTCCTGCCTCCTGGCTTCAGCCTGGTCTAGCCAAGGCTGTTCTGGGTTATTGTCTGAATAAAACAGTGGATGGAAAATTTCTCTATATTTCTCTCTTCCTCTCTTCAAACAAGCAAATGAATATATCTTTTAAAACAAATAGATTCCTTATCAACTTATCTGGAAAATGCACAATATAAGACTATTATAAAATATTACACATAATTCAATAAACGTTTTCATGTCAATGAAATAACAATGTCTGAAATCTATTTAAAATTAATATATTTTTACAATCATAGTGCTTAAATATCAAAATATAAGAAAGTCTTGGTGCCTTTGATGGCAAGTTTTGTTATAACAAGAAGTTAACTTTGAGCAAAAATAAAATCTCACTTGACAATAAAAATGTTGGTTCTTATGAAATTTGGCATTGTGTAATCCTCAAGGTATAACACATATCTGTTTCATGTGCTTATTTAAACAGCAATCTTTCCCAGTACAGTGGAAACAACATAAAGATGGAGCCATGACCATGGTGTTTCAGTTGACTGCCAGACACGAAAAGCTATCCCATTGAGTAGCTGGCCAAAAATGACTTTTCAGTTAATGAATAAATTGATGTCTAACTAGTTAATTTAGATTAAGACAAGAGGAGCAATAAATATGAAAATCATGAAGAAATACAGTTTCATATTGTAGCACCAGCCTTTTCAAAGTAGAGTGCTTTCTCCAGAAAACAAACAAACAAACAAACAGCTGGACCTTCTGACTTCTAGAGAAAATAGCCTCCATTGCAGCTAGGTCAAGAGAATGAAACAGAGAAAAAGTGGGACAAAGAATGTAGTTGAAATTGATCAAAACTCAGTAGTTGCAAAAGAGAAGTAATTTTAATTATACTTATGTTGTATAGTGTTAACATAATTTTATTATGCTGTTTTATGCTGGGTATTCTGTAGACAAAACTGGCATATGAATATTACAGATTTAGCTTATAACCAGTTACCTCTTAGGTTTTTATTTTTAAAAAACATTTTTCCAGAGGCTGGCATTGCGGCACAGAAATAACACTGCCTCCTGTATGGCTAGCATCCCATAATGGAAGCCGGTTCTTGTTCTGGCTGCTCCACCTCTAAGCACCCAACTAACGGCCTAGTAAAAGCAGTGGAAAGTGGTCCAAACATTGGGGCCTTTGTACTCACATGGGAGACCCAGAAGAAGCTTCTGCTGTGCTTGTCGCTGATAGACTCCACAGCAGATGAGGAGAGCAAATCTCCAGCAACTTAGTTTCATCCCACTCCATTTCTAGACGTAAAGCAGGGTCTGAGACGGGAACAGGGTCCTTATCCACTTCTGTTCTATTTTTCTCTGCCTGAATTGGTAAGCTACAAAAAGGGTGTCAGTGACACTACTGGTGTCTCTGGTCATATTTTAACATCCTGTAGAACATGATATTTGATGTTTGAATTGACAGATAAAAAGAATAACAAGAGCTTGCAGTTCCAAGTAGAAGAAGTGCAAACATTTGAAAGTCGTCCTTGACTCACCAACAGAATGTTCTTGAGCACACACTTCTCTGTGCTCTGAAACCTTCTTCCGCCCCATCTTCTCCCTCTGGAAACATCTCTGGATGATACAGCCTAAGGCCCTCGCATCCAGAAGGCCAGCACCAAGGCCCACTTACAGAACTTGCAGACTCTGCCTTCCTTATGCCTCTGCCGTTTTCCTTCTGTCTCCTACAAGTCTGGAGCTGAGCTGCCACAGAAACATGTGAGCATTGGTTTCCTGGGTTTTTGCTATGACGTATTCATCAACACTTGTGTGTCCAGATTCTGCGAACTAGCAAACTGAGACCTGCCTCTACTGACACTGTTGAGACAGGAGAGCAGTTTCAAAGACACAGAAACCTAAGTTTAATGTGCCATTTATGGGGTCATTGTGCATATTCTAAAGTAAAATTAGTCCATACAATATTCTGGTATATTATAGATATTTGCATCCCCAGTGTTCCCCCACTGTGCTTCAATTTGTGATTTTCCTTTTTTAAAAAAAATTTACTTTTTTATTGCAAAGTTAGATATACAGAGAGGAGGAGAGAGAGGAATTTAAACTTGGAAAACATGCTGAATCAATATATTGCAAAAACTGTAATTATTTCACAAGCTGATACAGCAAGCAGAATTTGTAATTATAAATGAGATGTAAATACATAGATAGTTCAATCTAGAATCTAAATATAAATCCTTCACCAAAACTGAATGCACAGGCACTTTAAGGAAAGCTTACCCTTTGCAAACAAAGTCCTGAAAAGTCAATAAATTCTCTACATAAATCAAATAATGGTTATTATACAAAGCATGTCCTCTCCTGGCTGAATTCAGTAATGACTCATTGAAATAGTACAAGTAATAATGATTATATTACGTAAATATGATTGTTTAAAATGTTTTTCTCTAATCAACCATAGGTAAATTTAGAAAGAAGCAGCTGCATGATCAACCTCTAACTTTAAATGGAAGAACAGGAAAACCATTGCCCAAATCAAAGCAAACGTTTCAGCCACAGCTGGAAAAATCTAACCTCTGTGTTCATTTAATGCAAAAATTTAGAAGATAAACAGATGAAAAACCTAGAAGAGAATGGTGAATAAATCTTAAAAGTTGTGCAAGGAAGTGAGTTGCATGATTTTAAGGAGAGTGTAGATTGTGGTAGCAGCAACAGTCATGTTAGAGAAGCTAACATCGTGGTCACCAGCACTTAATGTGGACTACAGTTTGAGTCCTGGCTGCTCCACTTGCAACCCCGAACCCCCTACCAATGCTTTTGGGAAAGCAGCAGAAAATAGCCTAAGCACTTGCACCCTAGCACCCACATAGGTGAGCTTATCTTGTGCCAGATCCAGATATTGTGGCCATTGAAAAGTGAACTAGCAGATGGAATCTCTTGTTTTTATCTATTTATTTTTTTTTATGTTCTTTCTCTGTGTCGATCTCCAATCTGCCTTTCAAATAAATATATCTTAAAAAAAAACCCTGCACTACTCTGGATACCAATTACAAAAAGTTTATTCCACATGCCTGAGTGGTTAGAATGCATTTCCTATGGTACCTATTATGTCCAGTGCAATCCCAGTAAGAAGCCCTGTGAATCTCAGGAATATCTATAGTAGTTCTCAATGTTCTATTTAAATAATGAGCAATCAGACTTGAAATAGTCCTGGTAAATGACACACACACAGCACACACATCTAATAAACATTGGTAATGAATTTAAAATCTTGAATCTGAAAAAGGAGACAAATATATGTAAGTGCTCATCTGTACTTTAGAAAGTACAGATGAATAATTCGGGCTTACAATTCCTTAGAATTTTCTTGACAACCAATGAAGCACATGGGTGCTGTTTCTGCTCTTGGTGTCACAACATGTGCTTATGAAGTTGTATTTATTTATTTAGTTAGTTAGTTAGTTAGTTAGTTATTTGATACAGTTCTATTTGCTCTGGGATTTCCCCTTCCCCAACCTAAATCTCCTCTTCCTCTGATTTCACCTATTCTATTACAATAGTATAGTCCTTCACAAACACTCATAAGTTCATCATTCTGTTATATAAGTGTACCCTGACATTGGATGTATGAACATTGGCGAGAGTCCAGCATCCTATTGTGAAGAGAAGTTTAATAGTTGGGATTCCATCTTTGATTTGCAAGTGGAAATGCGTAATGCATTTTATCTTCACATTTGGATATGATAGTCTCTGCTACACAGTTACTATACATCCTGTTAAATAGAAAGCCATAAAACAAAATCAACAACAGGAAGAAAAGTAGAAAACTTACAACATGAAGTTAACGAACATCCTACTGAATGACCAATGTGTCACTGAAGAAATGAAAATCAAAAACCTTCTTGAGGTAAACAGTGCTTCTGTATGACCTATGATTCAGTGGAGAAAGTAATAAGAAAAAACACTGTTTTGAATAAATAAAAATAAAAACAAAATATCAAAACCTATGAGACACAGCAAAGAAAAATCATTGAAAGGGACATTTATAACATCAAGTGCTTACAATTAAAATAAATCTCAAAAAATGATCTAATGCATCTCAAATAGTTATTAAAAAAGAAAAAATGAACAGGAAATAAGAAATGTTAAAACTCACAGCAAAAATAAATGAACTGAAACTAAAGAACTACAAATTGCAACAAATTTAAGAAGCTAAGCAAAACAAACTTTTGGCCAGACTGGCAAAGAAAACCAGAGAGAAGAAGAAGTAAAATTAGAGATAAAAAAGAAAGCATCATAAGAAACTAGTAAGATGAATTCTTCTTGCTGAATGGATCCTTTGATAATTATGTGGCATCCCTCTTTATCTCTTACCATATTTTTCACATCACGGTCTCTATTATCTGATATAAAACTAACTACATCAGCTTGTTTTTCATTAGCCTGGAATATCTTCACTTTCAGTTTCTGCATATCTTTGTTGGTGAAATGTGTCTCCTGTAGGTAATAGATTGTTTTAATCTGATCTGCTGATCTATAATCCGTGTATTTATGAAGTTGTAACAGTGAAGATCCTATGGGGACTAGGGGTTGGCAACCCAACTGGGGCGTGTTAGCCTTCCCAAATTTGGGGGAGAAACTAGTGTTTTTGAATAAGAAAGCCTGTATACCACTTCTGTCATCCATTGTTTATAGATCTGTATCTATTTTAAAATCAAACCTGACTGGCAAAGAGCCTTCAAGCTCATCTTTGGAGTCACTCTTGTCCATGTATCAGTTTAAGCAATTTCTGTGTGTTCTCTGTGTTAGGTCTTCATATTTTCCTAGCTGACATCTAAACCTCATGAGCCCAAATTATATGGAGATTAGACAAGGCAAAAAAAGTGCAAATCACTGAATGAGCATGTGTCTCAATTTGCATGCTAGCAAATGAGAATTCGGCTTTCACTCCAATATTAGCTCTGAAAGAGTCCAGCCTGTGACAGCACATAAACTACAAGAGCAGGCAAAGATTTGAACCATTTTGAAATAACCATGTTTTCCAAAAATGGAGAACACACCTGTTAACATGCGCTTGTGTTTTTCTGTTTGACATTGGCTGTGCAATTTTCAAGTTTCTGTATACTTAGAAACCATGTGTGGGTAGAACTTCTGGTAATATTTTTAGGCCTGCAATTTTTGCCCAGTCATGGCCCATTTACTACCGATTGTAATTTCCATCCTTGTAATCACAGAATTTGTATTTGGAAATTTTGTCAATGTCTTCATAACATTGGTAATCTTTTTTGACTGGATCAAGAAAAGAACACTTTCCTTAGCTGATTGGATTCTCATTGCTCTGGCTCTCTCCAGAATTTTTCTGCTTTCAGTAATTCTAATATATTGGGATGCAACTATCGTTAATCCAACTACATATGGTGGATTTGAAAGACGGGCTGTTATTACTGCATGGGCAGTCAGCAATCATTTTAGCATTTGGCTTGCCACGAGCCTCAGCGTATTATATTTGCTCAAAATAGCCAGTTTCTCCAATTTTGTATTTCTTCATCTAAAGAGAAATATTGACAGAGTAATTCTCTTCCTACTTGCTGGGAGTTTTGTCTTTTTCTTTTGTTATCTTTATGTGACTAACCTGGGGTGGACTGTGAAGATGAATGAAAACGATGGGAATGCAACTTGGAAGACCAGCTTGAAGGGCATCCTGTATCTTTCCACAATAAGTTTTTTAACAATAACCAACCTCCTACCCTTTACCACATCGCTGATATGTTTTCTGCTGTTAATCTATTCTCTATGCAAACATATTAGGAAGATGCAAAACTACGGGAGAAGACATCAAGACCCCAGCACCGAAGTCCACGTAAAAGCCATGCAAACTGTGGTTTCCTTCCTCTTAGTGTTTACCATTTACTTTGTCTCTGTGATTACAACAATTTGGAGTTTGGAGAGGCAGCAACGTGTACCTGTGTTGTCACTTGGTCAAGCTATTGAGTTAATGTATCCGCTAAGTCATTCGTGTGTGCTGATTTGGGGAAACAGAAAACTGAAAGAGACCCTTTTGTGGTTTGTCTTGCAGGTGAGATGCTGGCTAATGAAACCACGAGCTTCAAACATATTAGGGAATTATGTATCTTCTAACAGAAAATAAACTGATGGCACTTGTATACATTTTGTATATTCTGTTGGATTTTATGGCTTATGTATTTGAGTGATTTCTAAAGGTTCCACAAGAAAAAATGTTTTACTTAAGAATATTGTGTATATATGTGCATGAAAAAGCTTAGTAAGAATTGGCAGCAATATAACTTCATGCGCAGCAATCTAATTATCAAAACTAATTTAAGACAATTTACTTAAATATGAAGCCATATGTTTCACACACTTGTTCCATATTATATCCCAGTTGAATAACTTCTAATTTATCTCTATTTAGATCTGTCTGCTTATCTCAAAAAATCATTGCTATATTCTTTTATGATTTATACCATTCATATGGCTTACAGCATGTTTAAAACTCACCATTTAAAATCCAAGTGTATAAACGGTAAAACTTCTATTCAAAATCACATATTGAGGTAAATGTTCTTTCATCAATTGTTCTTATTGCATGTTTAATGGAAACATGACATTATATAAAGTATGTATCCAATAAAATTTAAGACTGATAATTTATATTTGGAGAAAATTTTGTGTATGTGCAGCATAGCCAATACTGGAGAACATTAAATTTAATACAAATTGATTAAATGTTTAGAAAATATTAATTCTAAAATTGTAATAAAGAAAAGCACTCATGAAATGTTTTCAGTGTCGTGTAAGTTTTCATATGTAGCAAACAAAATTCTTTTTTTTAGGTTTTGAACTGAGGACTTCTTTTGAAGGTGAATTTTATTTTAAGGGTTTCAGTTTCCTTGTGGATTTCTGGGACTCTAAACTGCTGTCATTTTATCTTCCATTTTTAAAAATAAAATCTATTTGAAAGTCAGAGTCTCACAGAAAGAGGAGACAATGAGGGGATGGGATGGAAGGAAGAGAGAGAAAGAGACTATGAGAGAGAGAGTGAAAGAGAGAGAGACCTTTAGCCCGGGCTGTGTCGGGCTGCAGCAAGGAGACGGGACTTGGTCTGGGTCTGTCATGTTGGTACAGGGCCCCAAGTGATGAGGCCATCTCTGTTGTCCACCAAGCACATTGAGAGCGAGCTGGTTCAAAAGCAGTGTACCCAGGATGCTTACTGGTTCCATGTGGGATTCCTGTGTCGCAGCTGGCAGTTTGGTCAGCTGAACACAGTACCATCTTCAGGACCATAGTTGCATCTGTACGTTTTCCACTTACACAGAAAGCATGTGCTGATGGATTCAAAATGTCTCAGAAATGAAAAGTGAATTACTGGAGTTGAAAGGAGCAGGGATTTGATTGTAAATAATGTGTGTGCTGTGGGAGATGTTGAATGAAGTGCCTGTAAACAGTATTTTCCATACCCAATGTTTTAGGAAAAGTGACATCCATGAGATAATTATACGACCTAGGTAAGCTTATAGAAAGCACTTCGCATCACATTTGACTAACCTTAGAAATATTCAGAAAACATCAGAGTTTAGGAGATCCCACCTATTAGATTAGATGTTTTTATTTAGGATAAACAAGTGCATTTTAAAATGTACTTAACATACATAATTGACTTAAAAACTTTAATAGTGACCCGGCATGGTAGCCTAGCGGCTGAGGTTCTCTGCTTGCATCCCCCGGGATCCCATATGGGCACTGGCTTGTGTTCCAGCAGCTCCACTTCCCATCCAGCTCCCTGCTTGTGGCCTGGGAAAGCAGTCAAGCACAGCCCAAAGCCTTGGGACCCTGTACCCGCATGGGAGACCTGGAGGAATTTCCTGGCTCCTGGCTTCGGATCGGCACAGCACCAGCTGTTGTGGTCACTTGGGAGTGAATCATTAGATGGCAGATCTTCCTCTCTGTATATCTGACTTTGCAATAAAAATAAAGAAATCTTAAAAAAAAAGTTAATTATCCAGATTCTCACAGACTCAATATGTGAAAGTGTAAATCATACTTTTTCACTAAAACATAATTACTAACAGGATTATTTATACATAGTGGGGATTCAGAAACTTTTATACCAGTTCCATTATTGGGACAAATTGTACTAATTAGCAGCAAAAAAGTGAGCAAAGATGTGATAACTGAGGCATATTGAATGAAAAGGTCCAAATTGATTTGAGTCTTTTTTTTTTTTTGATGATGTTTTTATTGTGGATGGCCCAAGGCTTTGGACCATGCTCCACTACTTTCCCAGGCCAAAAGCAGGGATCTGGATGGAGAGTGGAGCAGCCAGGACATGAACCAGTGCCCATATGGTGAGGATTTAGCCAGTAGGCCATTGTACCAGACCCCATCCTTGAGATTTTAATTAAATAATGAGCAGCTAATTATGTTTGCAAACTCAGGAGAGAAACTTTTCTATGCACCTAGCTTGAGAGCCACACTTGATAAATATGAACAGTGTGCTAAAAGCCCTGAGTGTGCAAAACAATGTATTTGTCTGAACAAACTCATCAATGCATGTTTTATTTCTGAAAGGGCAGGATAGTAATCTCCAAATAATAGTTCTTTAAAATTTTCAGGACACCCAGTTAAGCATATGGGTTCCGTGGAAGCAGCCGTTTCTGGGTATGTTCACAGTAAAGCTATGCTCCCAGTGGAAGGCTTCCTATGAGCTCTGGAAAGCTGTGAAGCTTTGCATAGGAAAAACTTGAAAAGCCTTTTACTTTACACCTTCCTGTAAGGACCTAGTGTCTGTTCTAGAACAAATTCTGTGTGGCGCTAGCCCCGAAGAGTCATTTCTAGTGACTAAGGTTCTTTTACTGCTTGAGACCTTTTCAGTATTCCACGAGTCATTTTCCTAGCTGACACCAAAACTTCACAAGTCCAAACTGCGTTCAAATTAGACAAGGCGAAAAGCTACAGATACTGAAAGGCATTATGTTCTCATTTCCATACTCGCAAATGAGAATTCAACTTTCACTGGCACATCAACGGTGAAATGCCAGCTCATGGCAAGGAAAAGAAATGTAGCAAACAGGAGTACTTCTGAACTGTTCTGAAAATTATGTTTTATAGACATAGCATTGAACACATCTAAGAGCATGCCTGGGTACTTTGCTGGTGATAGAATTTTTAAAAGTCAAGAATTTCTTGGCACATCGATTAAATCATGTACTGACAGAACTTTAGTTCAGAATGTTACAGGATCACAAACAGTGAAATTAGGATTGCCTCCCGCTTTTCCCACCCTGATATGATAAGTTTACTGAAAGACAGTTGTCCTCTTAGTGTCAGGCTTTGGTTTTGGAAATGCTGCCAGTGTCTTCGCAGCACAGATGCATTGCTAAAAGCTAGTCGCTAAAAGCTCTCCTCAGCTGACTGAACTCTGATTAATCTGCCAGGCTCTAGAATTGCTTTGCTTTTGGTAATTCAAATATACTGAGATACCTCTGCATTTGGCCCAGCCTTTATAGTGTGTAAGTAACGGTCAATATACTTCTTGCCTGGGAAGTGACGTCTAATAGCACCTGACTTGCTTCCTTCTTCAGGTTATTTTGTTTGCCCAGAATAGTCAAATTCTCACTTGATTTTTCTTCATTTGAAGAGGAATGTTAACAATTAGTTACCTTGGCCCGGCGGCGTGGCCTAGCGGCTAAAGTCCTCGCCTTGAAAGCCCCGGGATCCCATATGGGCGCCGGTTCTAATCCCGGCAGCTCCACTTCCCATCCAGCTCCCTGCTTGTGGCCTGGGAGGGCAGTTGAGGACGGCCCAAAGCTTTGGGACCCTGTACCCACGTGGGAGACCCAGAAGAGGTTCCTGGTTCCCGGCATCGGATTGGCGCGCACCGGCCCGTTGCGGCTCACTTGGGGAGTGAATCATCGGATGGAGGATCTTCCTCTCTGTCTCTCCTCCTCTGTGTATATTCGGCTTTCCAATAACAATAAAATCTTTAAAAACAAACAAACAAACAAACAAGAAAACAATTAGTTACCTTGGTGTTTCCCGGAATTTTTGTTGTTTTGTTTTTTTATTTCGCTGTGATAAACATGACTGTGACTATGAAGGTGAGTGAACAAGCATACCTGGTTTGGAAGACCAACCTGACAGGTATGGTATGTATTTCAAGTAGACGTGTTCTCACTGTAGTAAAGTTTAGGTGCTGTACCATATCTCTGTTGTGTTCTGTGATGTCATTCTGTTCTTTTGTAGCTATCAGGAAGGTGACATCTTCTTGGCATAAGATCCTCAGATTCAGGCACAAATGTCTGCATAGAAGACTTGCAAACCGCGGTCTCTTTCCTTTGGCTGTTTACCATTCTGCCTGCAATCCAGCTGTTTGCAGTTTTTAATAGGTTGTGTAGTAAGCAGACCCATTTGCTTTTTTGTGCTATCAGGTTAATCTATCTTTCAAGATATTTGTGGGATCAGGAGGTTAAAGCAAGCAGCAGGTGAAACGCAGGCGGGAGATTTGAAAGCCTTCAGTCCCAGAACCAGTATCCGATCACTTTTTCTCTTGTAGAAGAATAAGAAAAAGTAGGTTAGTTAACATTTTATACTTGCTCCTTTTTAAAAATTTCTTATTTAATTTTTAAAAACACAGCTAAGGCAGTATTCTACAGAGCTTATTATGTAAATATACAGACAGTTGCCTGCAAGTGTTTTTTCAACAAGCATTTTAATAATTCCAAAATTCAAGGTTGTGGATTCATGTAGTAACAACAGTATTTCACATCTACTTTCCATATTATATTTTGATGGAAGCACTTATATTGTAAACATATTTTTTCATTATTTAAAATTGCCTGCTTGTCTTAAGTCATAATTTAAGTAATAACTGCTATTTTGATTGTTATTTGAACTATACACATTACTGTGTTTTTATTTAAATTTTAAATCCAGAGTGCTTGGATGGGAAAAACATTCAAATCAAAATCGCATATTAAGACTATATGATTGGGTAGAGTTAATTCCACTGTAAATTATTATAACTGTCTAGTAGATAGTGCACAGAATTCTTAGAAAAACAGCCAATCTGTTAAATTCAAGATTATATACATACATTCAGTTTAAATCATGTGTTTGCACATAGTAATTAGTACTGAAGTATGTAAGAATGAACATGATTAATTGAAAAATCTAAGAAAAAATTATTTTTTACAATTGGTGTAATAAAGAAGAAACATAATCACCAATTATATGCAATGCTGTGTTTTTGCACTCTCCAGAGGCCCAAGGCTGGGCCAAACTGAAACCGGGATCCAGGAACTTTTCCACATCTCCCATGTGTGGCAGGGGCCCAAACACTTGGGACATTTCGGCTGATGTTTTGTAGGTCATTAGCAGAAGTGGAGCACACAGGATGCGAACTGGTACCTGTATGAGATGCCAGTTGTGCAGGTAGCAGCTTTACTCACTATGCCACAGTGCTGGCACCAAGGAACGATGTTTTGAAGTTGAATTTGATTGCAAGTATTTCACTTTGATCCTGGGTGTCTGGACCTGTGAATTGACTGTTGTGTTTTCTCTTCTTCCATTTCTTAAAATTCCTCTTAAGATTAAAATAAATGTTGAATCTGTGTATCTAAAAATGATCAGTATAAATGCAGTGCAGAAAGCAGCTAACATAATATGGTAAACTTTTCTATATAAAAATGGGTTATCAAATCTATGTAATCAGCAAATTGAATTTCTAAAATTCTGTTGAAATAGGACAAAATATGTGGACATCATTGACAGAAAGCTCTATTACAAGAAGGAAACACGTAACCTGAATCCCATAACTGAATTCTATTGAGTATATAAAGTCTTTATATTAAAAATATTAATAATATTAGTAACTATTGTACTAAATCAACTCCATAGACCATTTATTTATCATATATCTCCCCAGTACTGTGGGGGGATCCCGAAAGGTAGAATATAGTGCCATGGGGTACACCTTATAGCAGACCACTGAAGCCAGTTTAGAAATGGGGAATGTTTATTAGCCAACTGGCAACCACCCCCACTCAGAACAGCTGTGAAGAAGACAGCCCCGAGCTGTTGGGGCAGTGAGATTTTATTATTTTATGACACAGTCCAATAGGCACTGGGGTTTCCCTTCCCTCTCCCCAAGTTGCTTGCCTTCCCTGTTTCTCTCCCCTCCAGTCTTATACTTGGTGTCTTTCCTAAATTTTCACAAGTCCATTGTGCTGCCACTGAGGTGTCTCCCAACAATGTAGGAGGTTATCAGCCATTTTGATGTGAGCAGGGCAGTGAGCTTTTAAAAGAAAACCTACATCCTGGCAGCCTTTATGCTGGCAAGCAAGCAAGGGCACCGAAGCTACAATAAGCAGGTTAGAGCCAAGTTGAGTGACTCTGTAGTCACAGCTGCAGTATAACTTCTTGGGAATTGGTTGCACTTTTCGTGAGGCTCAGTTCCCATGACCAGGTTCCTCCTGACCAGTGACTAATAAATATACTCTATAATATTTTACCCTGTCACAATATGTGTTGTGTTTACGGTTCCCTCCCAGAAAGTAAAAGACAGCAGAGAGAGTCCTGGGTCAAAACTGAAATGAAAATAATATAATATAAAATAATAAATGGATAAATGAATCAATAAATTACATTAAGACTGGTAAAGAATACAGACGGTGTGAACACCCCACATGGTATGGCTACCCAGCTTCTGGTTTCAATCAAGACTACAAATACATTAGATAGGAACACTGCTCCTAACAAGGGACAGGGAGAAAAAGCCAACTTCTCTCCAAATGGAGGCCATTACTGAACATTTATAACATGTACTGGGATCACTTCTTTTTTGTTGTTTGTTTTTGTTTTCTCAGTGTTGCTTCAGAAGACCTAGCTTTTAATCAGCTGGAAGATCCCACACATTTTCTAGTATTTTTGAAGTTTATGATTCATGTTTTTTTTTTCCTTTTACTTTTCTTCCTTCTTTGGTAGCTTGGGCTGAATTTGTTTCATTGATGGCAACTTCCCCTTTTTGACTGTCAAGAAATGATTGCTTGATGGAGTGTTTCTTTATCTGTGTGGTGACTCTAAGGAGTGTGGTCGGGTAAATGTTGGTGGGAAGTAACAGAATGTGTTTTAAATCTGAAGTTATTTTGTCTTGATTGAGGTGTGTGCCCTAATGGCTAAGGAAAAGGCACAGTGTAAAGATTGTTTTTGTCTTGTTAAGGATATTGTTCAAGCGCAGTGACTACTTTAGCAACAATGGGCGTGTATTTTCTTTTGTGTGTGTACAAAAAATACTGGTTTATTGCTTTTTCAATTTATTATGCTACAAAAATAATTTAGAGCAGTTGTCACAGTGCAAATCCTGTGTCAGATATGTAAAAATGTTCTAGAACAGCAAACCTAAATGACTGCACTGGAAAGAGATTTGGATGGAGGGAACAATGACAGATTATATGTGTGCGTGCATGTGCTGATGTGTGTCCTTGTAAACTGACAAATATTAAGTATCCTTAGTATCTATTAGGAACAGTAATCTGTTTAAGATTATTTCACAACTTTGAAACTTTGTAGGACAACCTTAGAAAATGTAAGGAAAAATTTGTTTATTGATCTATCCATTGGTTTCAGAAGCTTAGAGTTTAAGAAATTCAACATGCCACATAGATTCTTTTGTGAAGTATGTCCTCATATGTTTCTTGGCCAGGCCATACTTGATAGAATAACATTTGTTTTTGGTAAAAGAGCAAAATCAAAAGAAAGTATCTCTTTATTTGTATGTGAGCAAATAAGAATTTACTATTTTCTTCATCATTAACTGCAAAATCTTTCTTCCACTAGTGTGTAAGGATCACAGGATTTGAGTGAAGTCCATCCAAGCTACCTGAGAAATTTTCAGGCGAGAGATCTGAATTATCTGGTAACAAAGTAGATGTTTGCAGATTCTTAAAGGGGGAATTTTATTTTCAAATACACACAGCCTTTTTGGTTTGCAAAGATGTAT
This sequence comes from Ochotona princeps, assembly GCF_030435755.1. Taxonomy (NCBI): domain Eukaryota; kingdom Metazoa; phylum Chordata; class Mammalia; order Lagomorpha; family Ochotonidae; genus Ochotona; species Ochotona princeps. The sequence goes on from NC_080858.1 coordinate 18,682,832, forward strand.
TCTCAGCACTGATATTATACATTGGGCATTCTCTAATGAACAATGGCTGGTGTTGTGCTGACCGTATTGACATTGATTCTAAGTGCCGAATTCATCATTGGAAATGCTGGCAATGGACTCATCGTATTTGTGAATTGCATAGACTGGGTCAAGATAAGAAAGATCCCTTTAATCGATCGAATCACCACTGCCTTGGCAATCTCCAGAATTGGTCTGGTCTGGTATATGTTTTTAACTGAGTTGGGTTCTCTGCTTCTCCAAGACTTAATGTCCAATGTGAACATGTCAAAATTGATTTATATTATTGGTATTTTGATCAATCATATTAGCATGTGGCTTGCCACAAGCCTCAGTGTCTTCTATTTTTTGAAGATAGCAAATTTTTCTCATGATACTTTTCTCTTCCTTAAGCGGAGAGTTGAAAAGGTCGTCTCAGTGATGCTGTTCGTGTCATTGGTCCTCTTGATTTTACATATTGCAGCAAGCAACATATATATTGGTGTCTGGATGGGAGTGTATAGAGGAAACATCAGTAATATGTGGAGTCCGTCTACACATGCATTCAAGAATTTTTTGTGCATCGAAACAATGTTCACGTTCATACCTTTCTCCTTGTCCCTGATCGCTTTCCTCCTGCTCATCTTCTCCCTGTGGAGGCATCTCAAGAATGTGCAGCTCACTGCCTCGGGATCCAGAGATGCCAGGACCAAGGCCCACGTGCAAGGCTTGCAGATTGTGGTCATGTTCCTTATCTTATACACCATCTTCTTTCTGATGCTTCTCCTACAAATGTGGAACACTTATTTGGGGCAGAGTCATCTAAGAATCATCCTTTGCTCCATTTTTGGAATGATTTATCCTTCAGGCCACTCATGTGTCATGATTCTGGGTAACAATAAGCTGAGACAGGCCTCTCTGGCGGTGCTGTGCTGGCTGAGATGTAAAGCTAAATATGCAGAACCCTAACAGACATTCACCATTTAGAAGATCATTTTGCATATTTTAGAAAAAGATCAGTTCACGCAGAATTCTGATACATTATCAGTATTCATTTCTTCCATTGCATGTCAATTCCTTAGTTTTACAGAAGTGTAAAATAACAATATTGACATGCATTTCCATATTAACAGAAAAATGCTTGTGTGCATTTACATATTTATATATACATACAGCAATACAAATTATGTAAATATTACATCTTTATTATAACTAATATTAAATTCATGTGACTTGATCACCTTTTCAAAATATTCATGTACTATATAACATGAATGTCTATTTATTCCATAAGTGAAAGTGATTAAAACAAATACATTTACAATTCTATTTTAATAAAATTATTTGAATGGAGAATAAGGTCATAATATTTTATATAACAAGTAAGAACTAAAAATGCACTCTGAGAAACTGCATAAATCTTTCACTTCAAAAATGAGATCCAGCTTACAACAGTAATTAGAACTTTCTCATAAACTGTGAAGTTGCTCTATTCCCAACATCTCATATGTCAGATTTTGTATATATTGGACTACATTTATTCTTAGGAACATGACATTTGCATTTAAATATCAATTGTATTTTTCAACATAGTTTTCAAGTATGTAGCAGAATAGGTTTCTGATGGCAATATTTTAGTCAATATTATTCCAAGAAATTGGTAGTCTGAATATACTGTGTTTAATTTCATACCCCAATTAGGCAATTTGGTTGGAAAACAGCCGTGTTGTAACAGGAAACAAAATCACAGTAACATATGAAAGACCAACACATGAGTCACAAGAAATCTGTGTGAATGTTACTAATGTTGTTGAATGATAGAAATAGTGTAGAAGAAAAATTTTCATAAATTATGTTCATAAATTATGAGGAACAGTGGACATGTTTCCATTCTACATTGTTACGTCTCTAATATCATTGAATCCTATAAATTTTTAGAAGCAAAAAGTTCATTATCCATGCCATATGTTCACAAGTAGTCTTTTCTAATTGCAATAATAATGTTTCCAGTACATTTTCCTGTTCTGTCCATGTAGTTCATTTATTCATTAATCATTAAATCAATATATGACTAGCAGATTTTCCATTTGCTATTTGTAGTTGTAGTAATTAAGAACATATTGCTACTTTTAGAAACATATTTCTTATATTTTTCATATATCCATATGAAATACATTCAGATTTCTTATATTTTAGAAACCTGGTTTTTTGCTTACAGAAGTTAAGAAATTAACATCTTCCTGAAGTAACCATCTGAAGGAGGATGGAATGTTATAAGTCATGGAATCTTTAGTTGAAGATTTTTTTAAATGTTTATATGTATGTATACTCACGTTTCCTATTAGGAAACTGCTGTTATGGGAGATTAAAAGATTTGTGCTCTGTCCTTCTCTCTGAAAACCCCCCTTTCCAATAAAAATAAATACATCTTTTTAAAAATGTAGGTGACAACTTTTAGACAAACATAATCGAGGGTGTAGGATAAAAATGAGGAATAAATGATCTTGTGCACGGTGTTCTATGTTGTTAAATCTTTGATATGATTGGCTCTCATGTTTTTTAGGAATGAAAAGCTCAGTATACATATCTTATTTTCTCAAAGATGCCCCTTCCAATGGCAAGGTTAGTGGTTGGAATTGATTTTCTTCTCTAATGTAGTCCATTTACTCATTGATCACTGAGTTTGTGTGGACATTATTTCTTCGTGTACTTTCAGCGATTTATTGGAGAACACGCTAGAAATTGGGAAATGAAATGTTCTAAGTCACCACCCAAAGAAGGATAGAAATCATAATGTTTTAGGTAATGGAATGGCCTATTCATAATTTTTGCAACATTTACACGCACACACACACCCCACGCGCGCGAGCGCACACACACACACACACACGTGTAATTTCTGTAAGTGAATGGCTGTTGTGAAAATCAGGATTTGTCCCACAGAGTATAATATGAATTCATTGACTTCAGTCATCATCCTCAACAAATAGATCTCAAGCACAAACTACTTGACAGGGAGATGATTCAAGAAGCATTCAGAATCTCTTGGAAAACAGTCTTCAAGAGTAAAAAATGTTGGTGATATATTGAAGATTAATTTTTTTCTGGGATTTGCTACTTGATTAGTGTGTATATTCAGATGATAATAATTGGTATTATTTGCTTTTTAAGAAATGTTGTCATAGTAAATGTTGACATGTACTTTGTGTCTTAAACCCATTTCTTTCAGATAGAGAATTTTATCACTTTATGTAATTATTTACAAGAATTATTTTATCATGTATTTAAAAATGTATGCAATTATTAATTTTTGTTTCTGTATGTAAAGAAATTGCTCAAGCATTCAAAATGCCAAGTAATTTAGATGAATATTTATGAATATAGTGTTTTGTGTTTATTATAAGCATAATATTGACACTAACTTTGTTATCAAGTTAAACATGTTTTAAAATCAATTTCAAATAGAACCTCTTCTAATAAAAATGTGTGTGAAATGGATTAAAAATGCCTTGTTATTTATTAGAATGATCATGTATCTCTCTTATGGCCTACAAAAATGGTGGCAAATGTTAATAGTATTTCATAAATCACAGTCTGTTTTCTAAAGTGTATAATTTTTATAATTTTATTTGGTGTAACAATTTGCTTTCTTAGGCAAAATTAATTGTGTTTGTCATGTATGACATGAAGTTTTAAAAACATTCCCAGATAGCAGAATAACTAAATCTACCTGAGATATGCATTGCCTCACATTTCATCACTTCTGTGCTAAGAATAATTCCCATCAACCTCTCTACATTTTCTTTTATGATTTTCAATTAATTTTTAGAATTTTATTTTTAATAATGTTTACATAGCTGAGTGACACCATCACACGGGCCCTGACTGTCATAGGAAGGGCCAGGCATAGAGGAAGGTGGGTGGGATACACTCTTTAGGTTTGTTTTGTTCCTGCTGTGTCTGCAGGGGAATAGGAGGAGAGGGCCATTCCTTGCTGTCAAACCACTCAGCACCCAGGGATAGGAGCTGGTTCTTTAATGACACACCTGAGAGCCCATTGTAGGGAACAGTGTTCTGAGCCTGTTACTTGAGTGGTTTTGATAGCCCTGACATGTCAGTTTCATCGCTTCAGGGATGAGAAAATCCTTCCAAGGTCTACTGGATGACAAAATCCACGTTAGTGCTTCCATAGATTCAGGAACATATCGCAAAGCTTGGCCAGGAGAACTCTTCGACCTATTCTGGCTTCCATCCTCTGACATTGCAGTTGCTGTTACCCTGCTGGCCTAGATGAGCTGACCCTGCATGTCCCCCGTGTGCACCTGGACATGCTGTCTACTGTATAGACATCATCAACTGAGGTCCAATCTCTGTACCCACGCATCCTTTGATTTTCTTTGTCTGGATCAGCCAGGTTTTGAGTTCAGCAGTCCAATCAGGGTGTTCCCCAAGAAACCCCACCTGGGGTTACCTCAAACCTGCCTCATATGTGTTCAGGATCAGGTGTGGTCTGTCACTTGCACCAGCCAATGCACATTCCTGTGAATGTAGCTCGGTTAGTTCTACCTCAGCTCTTATCTCACATGAACCTACAAGTCTTGTGGCACAGCCCAGACAGACCCCACAGACCCAATCCTCACAAATACCAGCAAGTTCTGCAGCCTCGATGGGGAGAGTCCCAATAACCCCCATCAGGCCCACCTCCAGCCCTGGTTTTTATGCATGACAACATAGCCCAGCCTAGCCAGCATCCCATCCTGCTCCTGTGACTTAGCTCAGTCATCCCTGTCCCCGACATAGCCCTCACATGTGCCAACAGGTGCCGCCTTCTTGTCCAGGCTGGCCTGCCCCCAGCCCTGGTTCTTATGCTCACACAGGAGCCTATACTGAGTGTTCTATATGTGCTATTACATTTAACTGTAGAAGCAATCACACTAGCATGGAGTGTAAATGGTGTGTATAATGTAAGTACATCCTTGTATACAATGAGGATGATTCTTAAGATACTCATAATGCCTTATACCATGCAAATGCTACATGAAGAAATGTTATGCTATATTGTCTGAAGAATCAGAATAACAAAGGAGGGCACATATGCAGTACAGGCACATCTCATTTGCATATTTTCAAAAGTGCTGAAAAAATAAAATTGAAATGCATACATAAAATGCCAGCAGTTATAATAAAGGAGAAATTGTGCCATAGAAAGTTAAAAAGATATAGATAAGAATGAATGAAAGAATTCTTTATAAACCTTAGTAAACAGACTAAGAACCAAATATGAGATTTTATAATAATATATAGAAAACCAAAAATGGGAGTATGCAGACATTTTTTAATAAGTTTCAGATTTTATTAGTAACTAATTAGAAAATGATAGTTGACACAGAGTTCTTCGATAGTACTAACCAAAACTATGAAAACCCTATAAATCAGGGTTGTACATCATATTTAATTAAGATGTTAATTACATTGTAGCAAAGCATTCAGAAATTAGAACTTACAGATATGTTCATGTTCTTGGATACTGTCAGAAATCACAATGGATTCAGAAATATTAAAAATTTGTGATATTTCATATATGAAGAACAGTTAAAATTATGTAGAGAAGAGGTTTTTTTAAATTCTTAGCTTGCGAATCACACTTGATGCCTATTAATAATACATTAGCATGTATGATTATAAAATAAAGCATTTAAATATAAGTAAGCTCATTGAGAATCATTAGTTTGTGAAAATCTGGGACAATAATTCATATCTTCTAATTCCTTGGAATTTTTGAATATCCAGTGAAGCACATTGCAACTGTTGGTGCTGGAGGGTGTACTTGGCTATCCTGGGGTTGTTTACAATAAATCTTTATTAGGTATATTAGGCTTGTGGGAGTACTTTGGATGGTTTTAATAGGAAAAAACTTAGAAAATTGTGCATCCATTCCTTTAAACATTTATATGGATTTTCCGTCTGTCAAAATAAGCATGACTAAGTTTTTTCTGTTCATCTAGAAAATTTCCATGTTTTCCATTTGTTATTTTCCTCCCTTCACTTACCCGAGTTATACAGATGTTAGACAATGCAAAAACTACAAAGCATGAAAGGGAATACATTGGCATTTGCATGCTCACAAATGAGAATTCAGCTAATGGAAAATTCCATCCCAAGGAGAAGATTCAAAATATAGGAGTGGGAGGTTGTTTTAGTTCTTTTGTTATTGTTTTCATTCAACATGAGAACTTGGTGCTAACCAGTTCCAGTGGGCCTCAGAATCTTTTAAAATTCAGGAAGTTCACTGCGCATCTAGAAAGCATGTGTAGATTGAACTTCATATCAGGATATCAAGGAATTCTACCCAGTGACCTTAGACTTGCTGTTCCCTTCCAGATATGAAGGGTTTACCTATTTTTAAAATTGTATCCCTGAAATCTATAAAATTTGTTCTCTGTCTATTCATGAATAAGAATGTCAAATAAGTAAGTGAATCAAACACAGCTCCTTCCAGCCTAGTTTTAGGATTTGATTTGGGAAAATTTGTCAATATTTCCATGATTCTGGTGAACTGCATTTTTTAAGTCAAGAGGCAATGGTGCTCTGCCTTTGATCACATTATGTGTGCTCTGACAATCCAAAAATTGCTTTGCTTTGTTGGTATCAATATATTGATATGTACCTGTGATTAATACAGCTTTATGAATTGTGCAGGAAAGAATAATTGTTCTTGCCACTCTTATCACGCAGAACTGTTGAACTATCAAAACCGCTTGAGCAGGACCCTCAGAGCATGGCCCACATCGGGGACCCTGGGATGGGTGGGAGGCTGGGTGTGGCTTCTCTCCTTATTTTTCCCCTCTTCACAGATACAGCAAGGAAAAAAGAGAATGTCAAAATAATAGTCTCACCCTGTTTCCTCTAGCCCTTGACCTTTTGTACTCTTAGCAAACACGTAAAAATTATCAAAAATAAAATTTATAGAATTTAAATAACAATCATTGTTCTTATTCCCTTGGTAATAGTCAGCCCGTAATTTTCTCTGATTGCTTCTAGCTTTATCATATTTTGTTCACTGAAAAGAGTGTTTTCTCGGCTTTATTAGTCTCTGTGTAACAAGGAGTACTAAAATGTAATTATAGTAGTCATTCTGGAGAACTTGGTGGTTTTGTCATGATGTTTCTCCATTTATCAAATTTCTTTTCACTGTAAAAATCATTGAACATATCTTCAAAATTCTAGAGATACTCATATAAATGTAGTATGGAAATGTTGCTCATTTAACTCAACAAGCATTTACACTTCTATGAAAGGCATCATTGAAATGCATATATATATTATATACATATTTCTAATGATTTAAATGTCTTCTCAAAGATTATGCAACTACGGTTGTCTATAAAATGCTGAAATTAGGCAAGATGTGTTGACTTCATTATTACAACAAGATTTGTTATTAGATGGATGTTTTTAACTGATTCCACAAAGAATTCTACTGCATGTATTAAAATTTCATATAGCATCATGGAACAATCCCACTTGATTCTTAATAAAAAGTGTCACTAAATAATTTTTGTTTATTATTATCTACCTATCCCAATATAATTTAGATTACATAAAGAGAAATTTAGAGATTGTGTCTGTTTGCTATTACTTCCAAGGAGTTACAAGATGACACGAGGAGAAACAGGTCAAATGATAATGAATATACAAATAATGAAAATATAAATGGATGAATGAATTACTGAACTATGTTAAATACAGTGAAAACAAAACCCCTCAAAAAATCTACACATTGTAGGAATATTCCAGCTATGGTTTCATAAGTTTACAAAATATTTTAGCTGATAAACATATGCAGATTTTTAAAGAAGTATTTGTTATAAGTTTATAGTTGTAGAAATGCATCCCACAGCAACAGAATGGCTATTCCACATTGTAGAAAAATCAGCATCTTTCTCATTTAAATTTAGGACTTCAGTGAACAATTTCTACATATATTCGGTTTGTTTTTATCGCTCATGTTGATTCTTAGCATTGAGGTGGATTTAGCTCTTCGCATTTAAAAAGTTCCGCATTTTTAAAATATCCTTGACCTTCATGATGCATGTTTTTTCCCCCTTAGTTGGATAGCTTGTGGTGAATCAGTTTTATTGATCTATAGTTTCTTTTCTTGTCCATGGAAGAATGATTTTTTTAATGTATTATTTTACCTCTATCAGGCTGTGAGTTCTTCTTGATCTGGGTAATGCCTCTTAGAAGGGTTGTGAATACAAGGATGTTGGAAGATGAAGTACTATGGATAAAATCCTGAGCTATTTGGTGCTATTTGTGGAGTGTGCCTTACTGGGGAAACAGAATGAGCAGAATTTTTGCCTTGTGAATGATTCAAACCCAGTATGTGCTTTGGCAACAACCAACAAATTTTCATCTCCTTATGTATGAAAAAAGATGAAAAAACCTGCTGAAACTTTAATTCAACACAATATAATACAAACACAGGAGTTTTTGAACAATACTTAATACAACTGTCATAGAGTATATGCTAGATGATTACTTAATGTTAGAGAATGACAAACCCAAATGATTAAATGAAAAGAGAAGATTTGGATGAAAACAGTGTATGCATGTGTATGTGTGTTTTGTTAATCTAAAATAATAGAAGTAATTATTTGTACTAATAACTCAATGATATCCTAAAGAATATAGGCAAATATCCCTGGACACACTTAATGTTTTGTTATTTCCTTAACCTTAGAGGTTACAAATGTCACACAGGTTCTTGTCCACTGTACATATTTCAATTTTTTTCCAGAATACAAATTGCCCAAAAATGTCGATGGTAGCAGTGTAAGAAATGCAAACAAATATTGCTTTATTTGCATGCTAGCCAAAGAGAATCCAGCATTTTCTAAATCCTTCATGCAGAAATCTTTCCTTTCCTTTTTGTGTGTAAGGCCAAAAGGATCAGATTAAAGATCAACTGAACAAGAAAATTACAGAAAAAATCTCGGGAAGATAATCCATCAGAAACATTCACATTTGTAGGATTTTAATGAGGAGACATTACTGAATTTTCAAGAATCAGGTTTATATACCTATGGATGCATAAAGAGATCTTCAGCAGGTGGTCTGAGACATTGGAGCATTCTGCGACAACAATGGTTGCTTTTAGGGTGGCATTTTCAGTGATTCTGAGTGTGCAATTCATAATTGGAAATATAGGCAATGGATTCATAACAGTGGTGAACTGCATTGACTGGGTGAAGAGGAGAAAGATCTTTTTAATTGATCAACTACTCATTGGTGTGTCAGTCTCCAGAATTGGTACAATCTGGTTCATATTCTTAATTAACTTGGGCTTTGTGTTTGACACAATCTCAGTTAAGAATGAAACTGTGGCAAAAATGAGTGCTATTGCCTGGACTATTTCTAATCATTTTAGTGTTTGGTTTGCCACAAGTCTTGGCATCTTTTATTTTCTCAAGATTGCTTATTTTTCTAACTCTATTTTTCTGTACCTTCAGCGGAGAGTAAAAAAAGTGATCTCAGTAACGTTGCTAATGTCTTTTTTCTTTTTGTTTTTAAATGTTGCGTGGACAAATATATACGCTGAACTCTGGATTGAAAGACATAAAGAAAACATGACTTTGAATTCGAGTTTGGGTGATTCTGCCCACTTCCATGGAATTCTCCTGTCCATTGAGATGATGTTCTCGATCGTCCCGTTCAGCCTATGCCTGCTGACTTCTCTCCTGCTCCTCTTCTCCCTGGGGCGACATGTTAGGAAGATGCGGATCAACGTCACGGCATCCGGAGACAGCAGCACCAAGGCCCACGTAAAATGCTTGCTGATTTTTTTTGTTCTTCTCGTGCTGCGCACCCTTTTCTTTCTGTTTCTTCTCTTACAAAATTGGAACGCTGTGTTGGTGGAGAATCAACTGATTTCCATGGTTGCCCAGGTTTTCGCCATGTCCTATCCTTCGGGTCACTCGTGGGTCCTGATTCTGGGAAACAGCAAGCTGAGACGAGCCTCGGTAACAGCGCTGTGGTGCCTTAGGTGGAGACAGAACTGAGCGCCTTCCATCGCCTCGCTTGCAGGAGCATCTGCTGCATTCTCGAAGACAATTGGCTCATAGGAAAATTTATACATTGTAAATTTTCACTTCTACAATTTTTATGAGTTGTGTGTCTTACAGAAGCATACTTCAACAGTGTCTTAACATGCAACAGAAGCAGAATATATAGATGTGTGACAAAAGATAAGCAAATATCAGAATTCTTTAGTGTCATACGGTATCAATTTTTGTGATTCATTTATCTTTTTGACTTTTAAAATATCACATGTATGTGCAATGCATTTAGATAAGAGTGACAAAAAAATAATTTCATTGTTTCATATCCAAGAATTTATTCTAATATAAGGGCATAATATTTCATCTAACATTAGGAATAGAATATATAGTGTTAGAAACTGCTTACAATTATTTAAATACATAATCCAATTTCTAAAACTTGGTAGAAATTCACCAGAATCATGCAGCTATCTTATTACAATTACCCTTGTCTATATTAATGGTCTTGTATGCTAGTACCTTGTAGTATAGTAATCTTTCAGATTATTTAGCTTGCATTTAAAATTCATTGTGCTTCCCAAAGAAGTTTTTAACCACGTAATTTTTAGTTGTGCATCATCTAAATATGTTGGTGTTAGTATATATTTTATTTTATTATGACTTCCTGTTTGACTATTATTTGGAAAACAACCAGGTTGCCATAGGAAAAATATTTTGATTAATTTATGAATGACCAGCAAATAATTCACAAGAACCTATGTTTAATACACATTATTAATATTTCTTGTATAGGCAGAAAATAAATGTTGGAAAATATGTTCAAATAAGATCAAGTTTAGATTTTTTTTTTTAGATTCATTTTTGTAGGAAAGGGAGATACGCAGAGAGAAGGAGAAACAGAGAGAAAGATCTTCCATCTGCTTGTTGGTTCACTCTCCAGGTAGCCACAATGGCTGAAGCTGAGCTGATTCAAAGCTAGGAGTCAGGAGCTTCTTCCAGGTCTCCCACATGGGTGCAGCATTCCAAGGTTTTGGACCATCCTGTGCTGCTTTCCCAGGTCACAATCAGGGAGCTGGACTGGAAGTAGAGCAACCGAGACATGAACTGGCGACCATATGGGATCCTGGTGTATGCAAGGCAAGGATTTTAGTCACTGAGCTACTGCGCTGGACCCTCAAGTTGAGATTTGTGGTTTACAGTGTGTGCCTATACTCTGTAGAAATAGAATTTTTTTCTTCTACCTGTTATTTCTTGAAATCTTTACTGATAGGAGTGTTCAGCTTGTCATTGCAATTTGAAATGAAAATGTCATGTAAAAACTTTTTAAAAAGGAGTAAGAAATAAGGAATGGAGGAGTGGGAGTAGGGAACATAGTCAGGAGACACAGTAGGGTAGAAATGTGAAATGTGAAGTTTGTTTATTTTATATATGCTATTTTCTTATGTAACTATCACAGAATGGTTGCAATGAGCTGCTAATTTCTTCATCTTGTCCAAGCCAAGCATTCTTCTTTGACTATAGTGCCCTTAATTAAAGGTTAGAGCAGATTTTTTTCCAGGTGGTAAGAGGCGCAGATGGTGGAAAGGCAGTAAAGGTGGGGAAATCTGACAGTACTTGGTGCTGATGCAGGAATGCCCTATACTGGTAAAGAGAAGAAAGAGGAAGAGGAGACCCCTTGCTCATGCTTTGTGTATTAATTTCTTTCATGGATATGAAGTTATGCTTTCCTCAAGTAGTTATGCATCATAATCTTTTTATTTCCTTACATAATTTTGCATTCGTTTGCTCTTGTTTGCTTCTGTAATGAAGTGGCTCAAAAACTCGAAGCGCTAAGAAATTTTGGAGATGAGTAACATTTTTGAATACAGAGCTTTCTGTCGCCCCACAAATAAGCATCATATGGACATCTTTAGTAATGAAATATTTTTTAAAAAACATTTAAAATAGCCTGTCTAGTCTTATGCTTCATATTAAAACTTGTGCTAAAATGATTAAATAGGATTTGTTATTTATTGAGAGGATCAGGTAATTCAATCGCCTATGACTCATTGCAGTGAAATATATTAATAACAGATCATACACCAGGCGTGCGTCATTTTTAAAGCTGAAAAATATACAGTTTCTTGAAACTTTCAGCATAGCCAGTAGAATTCCCGGGTACTGGCTGTGCTGTTGATATGTCCTTAGGTGCTTGTGTGATTGTTTATAATAAAGTTTTATCAGAGAATATTGTGTTGCCTGACTGTTCCTTTAGGACTGGGAAGCTTTGAACACAGAGTATGTGAAAAACATGTATGAATTCTTTTAAACCTTTCTATACAAACCTAATATGCATGTTAAAGTCATATTAATATGCATGTTAAAGTCATATGCATGTTAAAGTCATATTAAGTTTCATTTCATTGAATTTTGTTCTCTGTATTCCATGTGTAGATTTCTTAGATGACACACTTCGTGAACCCAAATTGGGTTTACATCAGGCAGTGAAAGAGAATATATGTCCATTTGTAAGCTTGCAAATGAGAACTCAACCTTCACTGCGACATAACTGATGGAAGGCTCTAGTTCACAACAAGGTTATGAAGTATAAAAACAGCAGTATTTTTAAGGCACTTCTCTCTTTTCTTCAGTATAACAAAGGGTTTCATAAACTCAGTGTTGAATTCATCTAGTAACATGCCTACGTGGTATCTCCATGCTGGCCACAGAAATGAGAATCATTCAAAGATTTCAGGACACATTCTGACATTTTGTGCTTACAGAGTTCTAGGCGTGGTCTTACAGAATCCCATCCAGAATTATTAGACTTGCCTCTTACTCCACCAAAGAAAGTTGTCAGCCTGGCTTCCATTCAAATTCTAATGTCTTCAAACCAGTGGTGATCTGCATAGCTCTGGTCAAGTGACAAAACCTATACTCAGCTGATCACACCTCAGTTCTCTGAAAGTCTCCAGAACTGCTTTGCTTTGGGTAATGCTGATGTGTTAGAATGGGACAATGGTTGGACTAGACTTACACAATGTGCAAGTAAGAATGACCATTCTTATTGCATGGATGGTTAAATACACACACACTAGTTTTTTTCCTACCCTCAGTGTATTGTAACTTCTCAAACAATTTCTCAAGCTTTGTTTTTCCTCCCTTGAAGAAGAACATTAACAGGTTCGTTCTAGTGCTACTGGTGAGAATATTGATGATTTTTTTCATGTTACAGTAATCAATCCACATGAGACTATGAAGTGGAAGAGCATCAGAAAGCATGACTTGGAAAACTAAATTGACAGATGTTGTATGTATTTTCAGTTTTTGTTTGTTTGATTTTCTTTTTTGATGTTTTGTGGACAGAGAGAGAGAACAGATGTCAGGTATTTCATAGGTGAAGCTCTGAGATATAGGATATATGTTTCTTATAGATAAAGGATGCTATGTTGATATAGGATGCTATGTTTCTTAGATCTACACCAGTATGGCAGGTGATGGAAGGCAGTAGGTTAAGCCACTACTTGTATGACCCAATCCACATGGAAGTCTTTCACCAACAGAGAGTACATAAAATTCTGAGCAAAATTTATCTTGTCCAATGTGGATTACTTAAACCTACAGTTTATAGGCCCAAAATGACTATTTCAGGCTATTTCAGGAAATACACTTTAAAGAGATTTATTTTGTTTATTTAGAAGGCAAATTTACAGAGAGAGGGAAACGCAAAGACAGAGGAAAGAGTTTCCACCCATGGGTTCATTCCCAGAATGGTCCTAAAGGCTGAAGTGAGGCTGGCCCACGCCAGGATTTTCTTCTGGGTTTCCTGCGTGGGTGCAAGACCTCAACCATTAGGCTGTCCTGCTCTTCCAGGATGTGTGAGTGTCAGTAGTTCTGGGGCTGAGTGAATTTTATGATTTTGTTCACAATAAAGCTATATAAGGGAGTAGTAATCTTCCTGACATTTCTCTTGGTGCTAGGAAATTTTTAGTACAAAAAAATTTTGGGAAAAAATCTGAAATCACTTAAAATTTTATAGACTAAATTATATATATGTATATATTATTACACATATGTAAGTTATATATATATAAATCCTGAATAGAAGTGAATCATTATAGTCATCCTCAGAAACCTAAGATTCCTCTGTGTTTACTTAGTGTTATTTTCCTAGATGACACCTAAATTTCACCTGCCCAAATTGACTAGAGGTTAGACAAGGCAAAACTGTAAATAATGAAAGACAAGACGGCTTCATTTGTATACTCACAAATGAGAAGTCAGTTTTCATTTCAGCATTAGCTGTGAAAGATTGTAACCCATGCCCATGATGGAGGTCTTCAGAGCTCTTTTCCGTACAGCGTCATCTCTTAAGTACTCTATTGAACTTGTCTGTTAAATGCCTTGATATATCTGTTTTGTTTTTTTTTTTTTTTGCTTCACCTTATCACAGAATTTCAAAGAAATCAAGAATTTCACTGCGTCTGTAGAAGTCTTGTTTTGATAGAACTTTGGGTCACAATATTAGGGTGCCCTAACCAACGCCATTTGACATGTCTTACTTTTTTTGTGCAGACACGAAAGTTTACTAAGGAGTGATGCTTCCACCAGGATTTGAAATTGGTTTTGGATATTTTGCCACTGTGTTCATTGGGCTGATGAATTCCATGGCCACTGTGAAGAAAGTCCTCCACGGCTGATCACCTCTCACTTCGCTCATTCTCCAGAATTGTTTTTCTTTGAATGATAAAAGTTTACTGGGATTCCGTTATGGTTAACCTAGCTTTGTAGCATGTGCAAGTAGGAGTTGTCATTTTTTATTGCCTATGCAGTAACCAAGTGCATCAGCTCCTGATTTCCTGTGTGAGTCAATGTAATTTTTGTAAAAACATTCAATTTTTGCGATGTTATGATTCTTCATGTAAATAGGAACTTTAACAGTGTAATCAGAGTGCACTGTTGGGTAAGTGAACACTAAGTAAAAATGAAGACAAAGTAATCAGGTATTTAATGCCTTTCAAATATAACTCTTTTGCTTCAGTGAAAAAGCTCGCTTATTTTACTTCTCTACTGATACATTTTCTAAAGATAGCCCGTTTTTACTTAGAAATATCTTCTTAAGATGCAGCTCCGTGGTACAGGACCCTAAAACACAACACGAAGTTCCACATATAAGCCAAGTGAACTGTGGCTGCCTTCCTCTGGCTGTTTACAACCCCATCTGTAATTGCAGAGATATGCTGTGAGGTAAACAGATTGTTTTGATTTGCACGCTACTGGGTTCGTCTACACTTGGACTCTTGTTTGTGCTAATTTCATTAAAAGAGAGTGAAAACACATATGTCGAATTTTGTTTGTTTGATTTTCCTGTCTGTGTGTATGTGCTTGCCAGCTGATTTGTTGCCTGAAAGTTTGGAAAACATAAATGCTGTAGATCAGATCAGCTACATTGTTTTCACTCTTGTCTGAGAGAAAGTTTATGGGTTCAGTAACACTTTATATTTGATACACTATTTCACAGGTCATTGTATAATTCTAAAAGTGCACCAAGAAAACATTTTACATAGCTTATTACGAAAATTTACAGACATATATTCACTACAAATGTTGGAAAACTAGAAAATGATTATTCTTTCAGGCAAACAAAATAACCATACAAAGTGTTGGAACATTTTAAGCATTAATTTCTACATATTTATAAGAATTTCACATATTTAGTCTATATTTTCTTCTGATGAAGTAATTATGATATATATACATTTGCACACAATTTAGAAATGTCAGCTTGTGTTATGTAACAATTTCTATTTTCCACTGTAATTTTCACCCAACATACATGCCCCAAAGTGTTTAAATTTTCCAAGCCTTCCAATTTGAGGTAGTAAAACCATTCAAACTAAAATCACATATTAAATATTAATTTGAGGGTGAGATATTATTCTATCAATTCTTACTTCATGCGTAAAAAAACACATATAATGCTTATTTCATTGTTTTCAAATCCACAAGTACACAAAAAGTTAAGAATGACAATGTATATATGTAATATATATATATAATATAAATTGTTTATGTGTGTTCCATAATCTTCATTGAATTGTATTAACTTGATTATGAACAGGTGAAAGGCTTGTAAAAATCATTTGTGTAATTAAGTCAAGGAAGAAAGGAGCATGCCATATATTTCCAGATACACTAAGGGAAGTAATCACACAAAGACTGTGAGTTAAGGAAATTTGAAGGTGAAATTTGATATAAAATATTTAATGTTCTGTTGGTCTGTGGGCCTCTGTGTATTCTGTGGGTCATTGTGCATTCCTGTATGCTTAAAATTCTTTCTATATTGAAGAATGGCCGATAATCCAAATCCTATAAAGATTATCAATGTGAATGTGGTATAGAACTATGATACATAATTCAATAAGGCTTTCTATACCTATTAAGATGGTATCTATAAAACTTATAATTCTACCACATTTCACAAAATTCTATGTATAAAAATATTAAAATGAGGTAAAGTGTGTTGATATCAATATTGTAGCGAATTGTTGAATTCTGTACCTGATGGATTTTTAGACCTGTGTTCGCAAAGTGAACTGAACGTATGTCATGGTAAAAAATTTTTTAAGAAAGAGAATGAAGGCAGTTGGGTGGAAACCTCAGTGGGGTGGGTAAGGTGGATTGTATCAGTATGCACCAAACCTGTATTATGAAAAATGTGATATATATATGCCTTATATAAATAAATATGAACCTTCACAACTGAGTCTTCTTTGCTTTGTAAAAGTAGGAGCATCTCCTCTGACAAGAGACCGGCTGTTTTCACAGCTGTAGAGAAAGCTTCAATACATCCCTCCTTTACACGTAAGACATTCTTGAACTTTTTAAAGTTGCATTGCACTCACTTTTATTGCTGGATGTTGATTACTAGTACTGAGATCAAGTCAGTCTTAAACGCTGGAATATCTCATACTTTATTTCTACGATCGGTTAAGTATATAATACATATTTTTCTTCTTTCTTTGGTAAACATGATTGGTAAACTGTGGTGCATTTATTTTATTGATTCATAGTTTCCTTTTCTGATTATTGAAGCACAATAGTGTTTTGATCATTTTTCTTTTGCTTTGATCAGATAGTGTGTCTGTCACCCAAGTGGGGGTATAAAGAGGATTATGAAGGAGATGTTGCTGGGAGCTGGGGGCCGATGGGTCCAATCTCAGGGCCTTTGGTGCTGGTGGCAGAGTTGCCCAGCTGTAAAGGTAGAGGCGTGCTGAAAAGTACTGAAGAGGCCTTCTTCCTTGTGGATACATTCATTTAACACACCAATTGTTTTATTGACATCAGGTCGCTTTCGTCACTATTTCTGTACACATAAAAAATTACCAAGGATACTGAAAATTGAAGCTAATACTACATAGAGTAAACCGGAAAGAAATTTTTATACAATGCTTTGTATAGTGCCATAGACCTGAGCATGCGCTAGATACAAAATAAATGTTAAATAAGGGCAAACATAAATGACTGGAATGCAAATAGATGATCCTGATGTAAGTAATGTATACGCATGTTTATGAATGTCTTTGTAAAGGCAAATTCATATATTTTATTTGTAGTACATGGCTTTTTAGAAACATGGAATTTGCACAAAATGATCAGGAAATTTTGGTACTTTCTAGGAGTGTCTTGAAAAATGTATGAAAAAATCTCAGATCTTGCACTCATGTTTTATAATCTTACTTGATCAGTATATACATTTCCAAAATAAAATGTGTTGATGGTAAAAAAAAAAACAAGAAATGAAAGCAAGCATCTCTTTATTTGCATATTAACCAATGAGAATTCATCATTTCCTTTACGATCAAATACAAAAGACTTTCCTTTACTGTGTGTGAGACTCAAAGGAGCTTGGCTGAATGGGAAATCACAAAAATATTTAGGACAAGAGATATGACTGACGTATTAGTAAACTTGATGTTTGCAGATTTTTAAAGTAATACATTGTATTGAATTTTAAAGAGTCAAGTACCTGTGATCTTTGAGTGGATGTGCTGAGAAATCATCAGTAGTGATTAAGACCCTGGAGCACAGACTATCTCATGAATGATGGTTGCTGTTTTATTGATCGTACTTGGAGTAATTCTAGCTGTGGAATTCATCATTGGAAATATAAGCAATGGATTCATAGCACTGGTGAACTGCCTTGACTGGATCAAGAAAAGAAAGACGAAGACATGTGATCAGATCCTCACTGCATTGGCAATCTCTAGGCTCGGGATGATGTGGTCTGTATTCTTGCCTAAATTGATTTTTGCTTATCACCCAGCTTTAGAAATGACTAAAAAAGTGTCAAAAATGATGCATAATTCCAGGATCGTGTCCAGTCATTTTAGCATCTGGTTTGCCACGAGCCTCAGCATCTTTTATTTCCTCAAGATAGCCATGTTTTCTAATTCTGTTTTTCTCTATTTCAAGTGGAGAGTTAAGAAAGTAGTAACGGTGACAATGCTGGTGTCTCTGGGCCTCTTGTTTTCAAATATTGCATTGTCAAATATGAAGATTGAGCTCTGGTTTAAAGGCCATAAGGACAACAAGACTTCAAATTCCAGTTTAGGTGAGTTTGCACAAGCATTTTGGATTTTTCTGTTCACCGACACGGTGTTCATGATGATACCATTTACTCTTTCCCTGATCACTTTTCTTCTGCTCATCCTCTCTCTCTGGAGACATCTCAGAAGGCTGCAGGTCAGTGCCACGGGAAGCAGAGACGCCAGCAGCAAGGCCCATTTAAGATGCTTACAGACTATGATTGTCTTCCTTGTTCTGTGCACCATTTTCTCTCTGTCTCTTCTCCTGCAAATTTGGAGCTTTGCATTGAAGGGGAGATATCTGATCACAATGGTTTCCCAGGTTTTTTCAATATTGTATCCTTCAGGCCACTCCTGTGTGCTGATTCTCACAAACAATAAGCTGAGACAGGCCTCACTGCATACACTGTGTTGGCTGCAGTACAGGCTCAAATGTGCAGAATCCATATTCCACCTACCAACTAGAAGATCATCTCCTGAATTCCAGAGGAAAATCTGTTCATAAGAACATTTTGTTTATCATATATTTCCAGTTGCACAATGTTTGTTTGTTTTCTTTGTGTTTGTATGCCTTAAAGGTGTTGCAAAAAAGTAATATCTAAAAGCATGGCCTTAGCAGAGTATTAGACAGGCATGTACATAAAGGTGTGAATATAGATCTTCAAGCATTGGAATAGTTTATGGTAAACAATAATGTTTGTTTCCTATGAGTCACTCACCTTATTGAGATTTAAAATGTTAATATTAAAAATGGTAAATATTTAATATGTATTCATGTATGTACTCAATGAGATATAGTCCTATGAAGATAGGCACACAGTGAAGTTCAGATATTACAATATCTATTTAGGGAATATTTACAGAACTCTAATTTTGTATTGAGATAAATGATTTATAAATAATTTTCAGATAAAATTCTAATGCTTTGTTTTGTTACTAAAAGGACCATGTATATCACTCTTTTGTTACCAACTGTGACAAAACATAAAAGTAGTCTGTAAACTGCTTGTATGTTTTCTATACTATGTCAGTTCATATTTTATATTAATTAAATCATACATAAACATATATGTGTATGTACATATACAGATATATATATACACATACATACTTTATATGTTATTTTCACTTTTATGTTGACCAATATAATTGAGTGTGTTTATCTTGTAAAAAATAATGTTTTGCAAATATATCCACAACTCCCTCCATCCCCAACCTCTTGACCTGATCATCATTCTTGCTGTACTAAGACCCCCCAAAAAGCCAGGTTCAGCAAAATTATGCTTCGATGTTATAAAATGCTAAATACTATAATGAAAATAGACACGAGACAGGTGAATAGTAATCTGTAGCCATTTTAAGGTGTATAGAACCCGGTTGTATATAAACTAAAATTGAAATGTCAGTGAAGAAGTCACAGGATGTGGTTAAGAACTTGCATTTTTTTTTAACATATTGGTTACTCAATACTATGTCAATTAATTCCATAATGTTATAAATTGTGGCTGATGTTATGTTGGGACTTTTAATGGATCAGGATGATACTCTGCTGGCTCTCCCTTCAGACGAGAGATGGTCTCCCCAAGAAGCCATTGAACTTATCTGGACAATAAGCTGCTGGACTCTATGCTTGATATATGCTTGCAATGAAAGAATCTCAACTGAACTTGAACTGTGGTAATGCAACAATGTGGAGGAATTCACCATGGTGGGAGGATTTGGGAAGGGGTGGGAGGAATCCCAGTACCTATGAAACTGTGTCACACAATGCAATGTAATTAATAATAATAATAAAAAAGATCCTGGTAGACTTCCAACACATGGAAAGAAAAGCTACTATTGGTGTGAGTTGCTTGCTTGATCAGATCATACTGTACACACATAATGGAACAGTGAACCACATTTCATAAAATTGCACAAGTACTAAGTTAAACAAAAGCGGAGGAAAAACTAACTCCAAAAAGATACACTATAGGCAGAAAAGGAATGGACGGCAACAAAGTAATAAAGATGAAGAGAATTAATACATATTATTACCTAGATGTTTAGCCTTGAAATGTGAAGCTGAATTCTGACAAAGTATTTCAACCTAAACTACCAGTGGAACAACACTGAATTCAAAAGAATTATTTTCTAACTTGAAAAAGTGATACCATTCAGCCCAACCTCAGCTATGGAAGATTCTAGTACATGACTAAAATATCAAGTATAGAAATGAGAGGTTT
Source organism: Ochotona princeps (assembly GCF_030435755.1). Lineage (NCBI taxonomy): Eukaryota > Metazoa > Chordata > Mammalia > Lagomorpha > Ochotonidae > Ochotona > Ochotona princeps. The sequence continues at coordinate 18,703,682 of NC_080858.1, forward strand.
TTTTGAACTATTCTCACAATGCTTGTGTTTTTACATTAATACAACACTGAACTGACTCATTAGACGCCTTGGTGCTTTCTGCTTTATCTTGGCCACAGAATTCAAAATAAATCTAGAATTTTGCTGCACCTCCAGAAATACTGTGCTGACAGTTTTGAACTTCTGAATAAAGATCTTAGCCAGTAACAAGAGGCGTGTCTTCCCATCCCCCTCTACTCACCAAGCGTAAACATTTTGCTGAAGAAAATTGTTTGCATTCTAACTCTATAATTCTCACAGGATATATGTCAACAGTTTAGGTGAGCATGTTTAGGAGGGGTGTGCAGAGAAATCTTTCATACCCCAGTGAGGAGTAACTAATCTTTTTGTCCCACCCAGTGAGTTATAAGTGCATCCCCACTGGCTGTTTCCTGTCTGTTTCTAAGATTTCCTTGTTGTTCTCTGTCTATCTATTCTAGTTTTGTTTGTTTGTTTGTTTTGAGGGGTTTCTGGAGCGCTCCTGATGGTTATTACGAGAGGGGTTGGGGACCCAAAATTGGAGGCAGGCAAGGACCAGAGAAAGTTCCTCTCCCTAGTCCCGAAGGAAGTTTATTGTTCTTCTGTTTCTGCGGACTGCTCAGGGATCCTGGCTGTTGTTCCAATGAGCTTGTATCCTGCAAGGCAGGATTTGGGCTTCTTCCATCCTGTGTGGTAGATCCAAATGGGGGTGGGTGACCTCAGAGTTCTTGGTCTCCGAAGGCACTCCATTTCCCCGTGGTCTCCTTGGCAGTACAGCCAGGTTCAGCGAAAACATGCTTCAATGCTATAAACTGCTAAATACTAAAATTAGAATAGGCATGAGACAGCTGAATAACAATCTAAGCCATTTTAAGGTGTATAGAACATGGTTGAATATAAAACAAAATTGAAATGTCTATGAAGAAGTCACAGGTTGTGGTTGAGAATCTGCATTTTCCTATTAACATATTGGTTAATCAATACCATGTCAATTAATGCCACAATGTTGTAAATGGTTGGAAATATTATGTTGGGGCTTTTAATTGATTGGGATGATACTCTGCCGGCTCTACCTTCAGACCAGAGATGGTCTCACCAAGAAACCATTGAACTTACCAGGACAATAAGATGCTGGACTTTATGCTTGGTAAATACCTCCAATGAAAGAATGTCAACTGAATTTGAACTATGGAAATGCAACAAGGTGGAGCAGTCCGCCGTGGGGAGAGGGTGTGGGGAGGGGTGGGGGGGAATCCCAGTGCATAAAAAATGTATCACATAATGCAATGTAATTAATTTAAAAAAATGAAATGCAATAAAAATGTTTAAAATAAAAAAAGAAAATTGTTTGCATTCTAACAATAAAATTTGTTTTGGAAACATTTTCCAATATTTTCACAGTGCTTGTGGGTGGCATTGTCGTAATCAACTCTCCACAACTGATCATTGTCTCACTGACTGGGAATTTCCCAGGACTTCTTTGCTTTGTGTGATACTAGCACGTTGGGATTCCGCTGTGCTCAATCAAGCTTCTAATGCTGTGCAACTAACAATCAACATTTTGACCATATAGACAATAACCAACCTCATTACCCTTTTACTTGCTATTCACTCCAGCATGCGTTATTTCCCTAAAAACAGTCCATTTTGTTTTATCCCTTGCAGAAAGAGGACCATCAGAGGATTAACTGCAGTGTTGCCGGGAAATTCTGTGTGTTTTTTGTTCTTTTGTTGTTTGTAATCCTGCAGTGATGACTTTGTGAAGGGGAGTGAACATAAAGGAAATGAGATCTGGACGATCAGCTTGGCGATTTTGCATTTCAAATATAAATGTGATCATTGTAGCTGGCTATGACAACTGAGTAACTCAAATGTAACGCAAGTACTGCTGGGTGAAGTAGTAAGTACACACACATACACACTCACACACTCACACACTCACACACAATTAGAAACTATAGAAGTTTCACACAGAAAAGCCAAGCACGAAATAAATATTTAAATCAAAAGAAACTCACTGAGATTCATTTTGTATTTCTGAAAGTAAAGGATGAGGATTCTTATCTTATTGTTCCTTGATAATGTAAGGACATCCAGTGAAGTACATGGGTTTTGTTGGTGCTGTGTGCTTGGGTGTTTATGGGGTTACCTTCCATAAAGCTCTGTCAGGCAGAACTGGGCTTCCTAGTTTATTCTTGGTAAGTGGGAAACTTTGAATAAGAAAAGCTTGGGAAACCTGTTGTTGATTCATTTAAATCTTTCTGTCTTGATTTAATATGTATATTACAGTAAATCCAGGCTGAAGACAACCAGGATCTCTGGCCACTCTTCCAAATGGCTGACACAGTGCAACTAGTTGGATCATCTTCCGCTATCCTCCCAGTTACATTGTCTGTAAGATGGATCAAAAGCTGGACATTGAACAGGTGCTTTGCATCACAGGTGGCAGGTTACCTTGCTGCACTGAAATTTTGGCCCCTTTGATAATTTCTATAAATATATTTCAATGTATTAATGCAAATTTTATTAGAACAGATACAAGGGAGTCTTACAAAGCTGAATCTAAAAACGCTTTACTTCAACATTAGGTTAGTATCAATATTATGCATATTGCAAAGAAACTGAAAAACTCTACATTAGCAAGTTTTGCTACCAATGAAAATTCATCATTTTGAATCTTCTAGCCATTTCTTTACATGAGAAAATAAAACTAAGAATTATAAATTATTAAAAGAAGTAAAATAATCAGTAAAAATAATTACATGAGGAAGATGCATTCTCTGATTGCAAAGGATAAAAACGGTTTTAAGATGCAAAATGCATTACCTTTCTGGTTAGCAGGTGCTTCCAAACGAATGAACAAGCAATAACAAAAATTACCTACCTGTGCACATACATATTCATCAGGTATTGAATGTCAACAAAACTAAGAAGCTCGGTTAATAAGCAACAATATACCTATTTTGAACACATTGACTTCCATTGGATTGTCACTGGGCTTTTGGGAAGCTTCTTTATGTTAACAACTTTGGGGTTCAGAATTGATAGGAAACTATAATGTGATTGCATTTTTCCAATAATGTGGTTTTCATTTAGGTTCCATATAACTTCAGTGAGATTGGCACACATCCAGAACTCTACTAACAACACCTGTTGGCATGGATGTGAAGGAAAGGTGAACTATTTCATTGTTGGTGGGAGTGCACACTAGAACGACCCTATGGAAGTGAGTATGGAGAGTGCTAAGACAGCTGAAAATGGATTTACTGTATGGCCCAGCTATCCTACATCTGGGAATATATCCAAAGGAAATGAAATTTGCGTTTGAGAAAATGACCTATAATCCTATATATACATCAGCAAAATCCACAATAGCGAATACATGGAAATAACCCAGATGCCTGTCAGACAGGAATGGATAAATAAGTTGTGGTACATCTACCCCATGAAATACTACTCAGTCATTAGAAAGAATGAAACTCCATAATTTACAACAAAACGAAACCAACAAGAGAACATTATGCTCAGTGAAATAAGCCAATCCCACAACAACAAATATCATGTGGTCTCTCTGATATAAGCTAACTTTCATGCCAAACACAAGATAAATATTCAGATAACATGTACATGCATTATATTCATCCAGAGAAACAGTATAATGGAGACTAACACAACAAGATGTAAAGATATGTTGTAGTATGCATCTCTATTTCTGAATAAATGAAAGACTCCCAATAACACTGTTAAATGCATGTTTAACAGTTTAATGATAGGGTGTTGGACTTTCTACCATTGTCTAAAACAACAATATCATGAGGCACTTAAATAACAAAATCATAACCTTGAGAATTGTTGCTAAAGGAATATAATATTGTAATAACATAGGGGGAAATAGGGGAGGAAAAAAGGGGACATTGGAAGGGGAAGTCCCTGAGTCTATGGAGCTGTATCATGAAATAAAAAAATTTTACAAAAGTTTCTGAGACTCACTTATGTATTTCTGGAGTAAAGAATAATAATAATTCATACCGTACAGTTCCCCTGGAAGTTTCCAGTCTCCCAGTGAATACGCTATTGTGGTGGTACTGGGACCATGGACTTGAGTTTGTATGGCTTTGTTCACCATCAAGTTACATCAGCAAGTACTAGTCTCCCTGAAAGCTGAGAATCTTTTAGTAGAAATACTTAGGAATCTCAAGCAGTCATTATTTAAGATTTCCTGTATTAAGTTTGTGCCTTTTTAAAAATAAATCCTGAGTGGTAACAAAATTAAAGTAATCTGCAGAAAGTTAACTTTGTTCTCTTTGAGCTCCATGTGTTATGTTCCTAGCTGACATCTGACTTTCATCCACCCAAATTATGTAGAGGTTACATGAGGCAGAAACTGCAAATAATGAAAGGCAAGCTGTCTTCATTTGCGTGCTCACAAATAAGAACTCGGCTTTCACGCCAACATCAGCTACAGACATTTCTAGCACATGACTAAAATATGAAGTGTAGGAACAGGAGATCTTTTGAATTGTTTTCACAGTCCCGGAGTGTGCCATCAATACGGCAATGACCTCATCCATTAGATGCTTTGGTACTTTCTTCTTCACCTTGGCCACTAACTCTGAAGCTCCAGAAATCACGTGTTGAAAGAGCTTCAAATCAGGACGCTGAGGAATCCAATGGTCCTGGGCTTGCCTGCCCCTACCCTACTAGATCAGAGACAGCAAGCTTAGTAAAGAGCATCTTAATGACAGCTGGTTTGGGGAATTTCACCTGTGCCTTCACTGTTTGGTAACTGCATCGCTTCACTCAAAAGACAAAAGATGCCCACATCTGATCGCTCCGGCGTTGTCCAGAACTGCTTTGAGTTTGGATGCTACTAATATTGTGAGAGTGAATGACCATTAGTCTATGTTTTTATAATGTGGGATAAGAATTATTGCTGTTGCCCAAGAGGAATCTAGTATAACAGCTTTGACTTACTAATGTTCACAGTGTATCGTATTGGCTAAGAATAGTAAATCTCCCACCTTTATTTTTCTGCCATTTAAGAAGAAAAAAAAATCAGAGGTTAATTCTAGTGGTGCTGTTTGTGCATGTTTTGGATTTTGTTTATTGTTTTATAGCAACGACTGTGGATGGAGCTAGAGATGGAGTGAACATGAATGAAACATGATTTTTGAAGACCAACCTGACAAATGCTGTAACCCTTTCAAGTATACCATTTCTCACAGTAGCAAATGTCATGCTGGAACAAAATTACTGTTATGACCTATGCTTTTAATATATTTCCTGTGTAAACATCTCAGAAAGATGCAATTCTGTGGCAAAGGATCCCAACTTCTAGCACAGACCCAAAGGTAGCTTGTGTTAGCTTTATTTCTTTGGTCCCCAGTGTCCCTTTAGTTGACTTTGAGGAATAATTGTGTTGTGCTGTTTGTTTCCTCACCTTCATCAGGCAATGTGTCCTTTATCTGAATGTTACCTCTCACAAGGCTTGTGGAATATGGGTTGGTGGGAATAAGGAAAGATTGACAAATACTAGTTTTCATTGAGGAGTGTGCCCTACTGAGTAAGGAAGAATAGCCTGAGGAGGATTCTTGCACCATGGGTGAATTCATAGTCATTGTCTAATTTAATGTGCACACAAAAATTACCAATTATAGAGAATCTTCAATAGGATAAAATAAGAACGTGACAATATTTTTAAAACCATGTTTTTAACAAATGTCAAAGAACTGAGCATATGCTAGATGCATGGCAAAGAATGGCAAACCTAAACTGGTGGAATTCAGAGACAGGGAGTTAGAAGAATATAATGAGTGTATGTTTGTGCCTCTGCGTGTTGCACAAGTGTGTCTGTGTTACCATATCTTTGTGAAAAGCAAATGATGAATAGTATTCCCAATAAACAAATTGTTGGATGAGATTGCTAGACAGCTATGACATTTTGTACAAACACCTTCAAGATCCTATGCCAAGATCCCCATATAGGTCAACTTTTTAAAGTTTGGGATACCCTGGTGGTTGTGAATGTTCATATAACTCTTTAATCTTGTACACAGGATGTGTATTTATTTTATGATGTTTCTTTACTAGTACACAAGTTGCTTTTACAAATGATAAAAGAACAAGAAATAAAGTATCTCCTTATTCATAGATTATGTAATGAGAATTCAGCATTTCCTTATTTGCTAACGACAATAACCTTTCTTCACAGGATCTGAATGAGAGGTCTAGAAAATCAGAAAATAATCAGAAAGAGAGAATGAAGAATCCTTTGGCAAGCCTGATATTGCATATTTTTAATAGGAGAACTATTGGATTTTAAACAAGAATGTATTTGTAATATTTTAATGAATGCCTAAAGAAATAATCAGCAGGCTTCTTTGAAATAGGGAAATTCTCTTATGAAAAATGGCTATTGATTTACTGACTGTATTTTTATTGATTGCGGTTGTGGAGTTCATAATGGGAAATTTAGGCAACAAATTCATAGCAGTGGTGAACTGCATTGCCTGGACCAGGAGAAGAAAGCTCTATTTATGTGATCACCTCCTCACTGCTTTGGCAATTTCAAATATTTGTTTACTCTGGTTCTTATTCATAAGTTATTTACTTTCAATCTTTTACCCAATGAAAACTTTCAAAAAGGAAATAGTAACCATTATGAATAATGTCTGGATTGTGACGTGTCATTTTAGCATCTGGTTTGCCACAAGTCTTAGCCTCTTTTATTTTCTCAAGATAGCCAGTTTTTCTAACTCGGTTTTTCTCTACCTGAAATGGAGAGTTGAAAAAGTGGTCTCAGTAACACTGCTGCTGTCTTTGTTACTGTTGCTTTGTAACATTGTGCAGGCAAACATAGAAATTGGCATTCGCATTAAATTACATAAAAGGAACATGACATTGGATCACATTTCTATGGAATCTGCACATTTATTCACAATTCTTATGTCGGTTGAGTCTTTGTTTATGGTCATACCTTTCACCGTGTCCCTGACAGCTTTCCTCCTGCTCATCTTCTCCCTCTGGAAACATCTCAGGAAGATGCAACTCAATGCCAGGGAATCCAGAGATGCCAGCACCAAAGCCCACTTAAAAGGCTTGCAGACTGTGATTGCTTCCAATGTACTATGGATCATTTTCTTCCTCTCTATCCTCGTACTAACCTGGAGTCCAGAGTTGCAGGAAAAACATCTGATCATTATGGTTTTCTATGTCTTTGCAATGTCTTATCCTTCAGGCCACTCATGCATCCTGATTCTGGGGAACAGAAAGCTGAAACTGGCCTCAATCTCTGTGCTGTGGTGGCTGAAGTCCTGGTTCAAAAAGTGTTTCTTAAGATATATCCGCAGTTAAGGGAATCATCTTGCATTGTCCAGAGGAAAATCAGTTCATATGCATTTGTGTCTGTTTCAAATGTTATATCCCTGTACTCTTATTATTATGGTATGTAAAAATTTGTGTGGTGTATGAACATAGGTTGTGAAAAAACAGTACGTTAACATACAAGCTAGTAGAATAAACGCAAATATATTTAAATGCACTTACACCAAATAAATTGTGGATATATGACTTTTAAATGTTAGCACACAACAAGGTGGAGGAATCCACCATGGTGGGAGGGTTTGGGGAGGGGTGGGGAGAATCCAAGTACCTATGAAACTGTGTCACATAATACAATGTAATTAATGAATTAAAAATAATAAATAAAAAAATGTTAGCACACTTTATATAAATAATATATCACTTTCATGTGTGTCACTCATGTTTTTGAGGTTGTAACATGAGATAATTTTAATATATATAAAATATGCGCTTATTCATGTAACATACAGTGGATTAAAACAGAAACTTGTAGTTTTATAACCATAAAACAATCTAAATCTTGGATAAAATTCTAACATTCAAATAAAAATAAAGAATAATACTATTTTACTATTTGAAACTGATAACATAAGTCTTCATTTAAAGTACGTTATCTAATTTCTAAAGTTGCTATATATCCCTCAGGATCATGATTGAGCATTCAAACTACTTATTCATAATTTCGCTTTCACATAATAGAGTATTGAAGAATATGCATCATTACGAAAATGTAATTCACATTTGAAATACAATGAATTATCAAATAAATTCCATTAACTCTGATGGCAGGTTTGGTTTTGCTTTGTAATAGTGGTATCACTCTGAGAAACTGCAGAGCTCAGCATTTAAAACAATGTTTTAAAACAGATTATTTGTTTATTTGAATCTAAGAGAGTTTGACAAAGAGAAGTGGGGAGGGGGAGAGAGAGAGAGAGGGAGAGAGAGAGAGGATATACATATTTTCCATCTACAGATTCACTTTACAGATGGGCACAATGGCTAGGTATGTGCCACGCTGAAGTCAGGAGCCAGGAACTTCATCAGGGACTCTCACATAGATGGCAAGGGCCATATCCTTGGACCATCTTCTGTTGTTCTTCCTAGATCTTGAGCAGGAAGCTTCTATAAGTCTTGCTGAGTCACTGCAGCATGTTGGGTAAGTTTTGAGCTAGACTGGGAGATGGGATCTAAATCTAAAAAACTGGTTTGATTGGCCTATTATGCCAACTTAATTACTGTTTGATTAGAAGTTCCTCAGATGGTAAAAACCTTCCATCCCAGATCCAAAGGAAAGAGAGAGAATACCCCTCCTCATTGCTAGGATTTATGTGATCCCAGAAAAGAGAGTGTTTACATGAACTACACCCCAGGATTCAGGTGAAAGGAAGGGTCCTAGGGTGTTTGACTTGATTGAGAAATTGATAGGTGGAATTTGCATACCTAGCAGGGGAAATACAGCTTCTAAGTTGTGACCTTAAACTATCTACGTGTCCCAAGTCATTTGTCCCTTAGAGATTTCCATCCCTTAATCGGAAGGATTCCTGATAGATACAGGGTCATCACATCTGTAGAAACTTCCTGCTGATTAAGGGCATATCTGCCTATTCCAGGAGCCAGGAACTTCCTCTGGGTTTCCTACACAGGTGCAGGGTCCCAGGGCCCTGGGGCCGTCTCCGACTGCTTTCCTAGGTCACAGCAGGGAGCTGGATGGGAAGCTGGGCCTCCAGGATTAGAACCAGCACCCATATGAGATCCCAGTGCATGCAAGAGTAGGACTTCAGCCACTAGGCTACCATGCTGGTCCCCTTCTCTGGGCCTTTTTTATTCCACTACTTGATATTCACTATCATATCCTTTAATACATCCCTAACGACTTTCCTCCTGTTCATATTCTTCCCTGTGCAGACATCTCAGGGAGATGCAGTTCAGTGCCTCGGGATCCAGAGAGGTTCCAAGACCCACCTGCAAAGCTTGCAGACTGTGGTTGCCTTCCTCCTGTTTTATGTTTTCTTTCTGTCTCTTGTCACACAAGTTTTAAATTTTGAGCCACATGAAAAATATGTCAACATTCTGCTTTGCAATATTTTGGCAATGACTTTCGTTCAGGCCATTCATGTGTCCTGATTCTGGGAAACAAGAAGCTGAAACAGACCTCTCTTTCTGAGCTGGGGCGGTGGAAGCACAGGTGCAAACAGGCAGAACCCTGATTACCTTCTAGCATTTAAGGAGTCATCCTTTACGACTGGGTGAAATTCATCTATTAAGAACTTTTGTGTGTCAAAAATTTCTCTATTTCAATGTCCTGATCTTTTAAAGTGTGTTTGGAATAATCACTGACAAAATCTATTATATGATGCCATCATACATGCAAGTATGTGTGTTAGTGTACTGAATGTGAGGACATGTCATTTCCATGTAAGATCCTTTTATAATAACTGAGTATAAACATTGCGTCATTCATTGACCTTTTTGAAATTTAAAAATCAGAAATTTAAACTTCTATATTATACATGTACACATGAGAGTAACTAAAATTAGAACTTCAGAATTACATTTGAATTATAAATCTAAAAAAGTGCTAGTGTTTAAAATAAGATATACAAGATAAAATATATTGTTCAAAAACATACAGTAAAATCACTGCATTAAACATTAGATCCCATTTATATAACTTTTTAGAAAATCCTCAATATATGAGGATTTGTTATATCATATTTTCTATGTATATATTAGTTTTAAATTCAAGAAACCTTGAATCATCTCATTATTATTATTATGAATATTTAATTTACACTAAATGATCTTATATGTAACAATATAGATTTTCTTTTTATTTTAAACTGGAATTAAGGTATCAAAATTCCGTTTCATCAATAAAGTGAAGTTTCTTCGCAGTTTCAATTATACCAAGCATTAAACTCCATTTCAGATTCAATATCATAGACCATAAAATGACTGATGCCAGTTTTATAGTTGTATATCATTCTGATAGTCCATAATCTTGTTACGTTTTATCTTGTCATGTTCTCCTGTTTCACTGTTGGTTAAAAACCAATCAGGTTGTGATAGGAATGTGCATTCATAGGAGTTATGTTCAATCAACATGTAATTCAGAAGACAGTATGTGTGTATATAAGTATTTGTATTTAGATGTAAATAATCCTTACTTATGTTAATAATACATGTGAAAGTTAGCTTCCATTTGCGGTGCCAGCATCTCATATCAGAACAGTGCATTAAGTTCTTGTTGCTTTCCTATTTCTATCCAGCTCCCCGCTAATGCTCCTGGAGAAGTGTAAGATGATGGTCCAAACACTGAGACCTCTGCCTTCCACAAGGAACACACAAGCAGAGCTCCTGGCTCCTAGATTTGGCCTGGTGCAGTCAGAGCTATGTGGCCATTGCAGAGTAAACCAATGGGTGGAAAAGTCACCTCTCTCTTTCATCCCCTTCCTGTCTCCCTCACCTCTCCCTATGTCATGCCACTTTTTGAAAAAAAAAATAATAAAGCTTTAAATGATGATAATAAGTGTACATGTGAATCTTTGTTTTATTAAATTCACTACATGGAGTAATGTGATAGAATCATGGTCATGAGCTTTGTATTCCATATGTTCAATGCAATAGAAGCCTGTATAATTTCAGGAAAGCAAATTTCTTTACTCATGTCTTTTTGTCACTAAGACATTCCTTGCACAGGGGAAGGGATGTGGGAAGGGGTGAAAGGAAATTACAGAGCCTACAGAAGTGTATCATAAAATAATGAAATAAATAAATAAAAAGAAATCTTTTCTACCTGCAAGTTTACTATTTGGAATAGATTTTCCAGTTCTCCTAACAGTATCCAATTGTTTATTATACACTGAATAAGTATTTGTCGAACATATTTTCAACGTGATTTTTGGAGACATTTTTTATCAAGAAACATGTTCTGTGAAGTGAGAGATCAGGCACAGCAAAGAAAGCCATCACTTGCGCTGGAAGCAGCCCATGTGAGCATCGGTGTCCCAGCTGCTCCATTTCTAGCTCATTGCTAATGCCCTGGGAGAGCAGCCTGGACCCCTGTACCATCCTGGAGACTCCTAGAGCCTGGCTTTGGCTTTGCTGAGCCCAGGATATTGAGAGTATCAACTATCGAATGGAAAATTTATTATTTGTCTCTCTCTGTCTCCCTCCCTTGGAAACACTAACTTTCCAATAAATTGATCTTTTTAAAAAATACGAAACTATGAATAAGTTTATTACACTGTTTTAAACATATGTGAATCATATATGTGTGTGTGTGTGTGTGTGTCCAGAAAGCAGAAATCATGAATGAGCAATCAGAGAAGCCTAGATGGGAGATAGGGAGGAGAGCAAGGCTTACTTAGTTTGCTATTCATAGGCTGTCATACTCAATATTCTCCTGTAAAATTTTGCTGAATTCTAAAACAGCAAAACTGCCTTTGGTAAATGTGGAGTGTAAAAGCTACTCACATCTTTCCTTATACTCAAATGACATCTGTGCTGCTCATGGTACTCCATACCAGGCAACCGCTATGTAACTAGCTGTTAAACTGCCTTGTTGTGGGATGATAAAATTGAAAGAAAATGTCTACACATGTGCACTCGTGATACATGTTTACTACTTTCCATCTGTAATGATTGAGTCCAAAGATGCAAAATCCAGAGAGATGGAGTAATATAATTCCAAACATGAAATCATGTCATTGGGAGCTAAAATAAGGGAGTTGAAACAAACCCAGATATCTATAAAACTAATTGTACTAAGAACAAGAGTAGTATACAGAAGAATGAAGAAAGTATGTAAGCATATTTCTACATAAGTAATTAAAATTTCGAGGCTGATCTCTCTCTTCTCTCCCCTTTTCTCTCTCAAAAAAAAAAAAAAGAAAATGAGATAATTTGGATATTTCTACTACCGCTATGATACGTGTGAGGAGTCTCAAGGGCCAGGCTCCAGCATTCATGGCATCCATGGTGGTCCATAGCTTCTGGCCCTGAGCAGTGTAATCCAGCATTGTCCCCTGGAAACAACTGTTGGAAAGCAGATCACTTGTAACAAGACGTCTCTAGCACTCTAGACAGTGTGATTGCAGCTGTTGCTGATGGCAGCCGCTCACTAAAGTAGAGTTACGATATTTGCAATACGGTATTGTTCTCAACTCCGGAATAGTCAGTTCAGATTCTTTGGGGACATATTTTGCCCCTTACATAATGCATTGTTTAGAAAATCACTTCTTTATCTTGTAAAAGACTACTCTCAATTGTTCATTCTCCATTGTCCTGTTATATTACATAATTTGGATGTTTACGTTTCTTTCAAATAATTTTATTGTACTCAGATTCCCAAATGAACTCAGGCCATAGGTGAGATGGAAGACTTCTCTGGCCAGTGTTATGGTACAGAGTGTTAACCACTGTCTATGGTGTGGACATCCCATAGGGGAGCTGCTTTGAGTATGGCTGCTCCAATTCTGATCCAACTCCCTACTGTACCTTGAAAAGCAGCAGAAAATGGCCCAACTGATTAGGCTCTGGCCCCCATGTAGGAGACCCAAACAAAACTCCTGGTTCCTACATTAGCCTGGCCTAAGGTTGCCTTTGTGGCCGTTTAAAGATTGAACCAACAGATGGAATATTATCTTTGTCTGTATCCTTTATTTGTTCTCATCTCCATCATTTCCCTTCTGTTTGTCACTGTACCTTCCAAATGAATAATTTTGTCAAAAAAAAGAGATTCCCAAGAAAATCACATTTTTTGGAAATAATTATGAAATCCTTAGTATTTAAATAATGCACAACTTAATGTTAGGTAAACTTGGGAGAGAAGCCTTAGTAACAGACATAGCTTTGGAGATACATTTTATAAATACTGGAGAAGAAGGTCTGAGTGTGGATGAAAGAAATTTAAACCAATCTAAGCTGTGTGAATGTCATGGTGTAATGTCAATGATTCATACCTTATAGTACCATAAAATTTTCCTTGACTGCCAGTCAAAAAACACATGGATGCTAAGGGTGGCCATGGTGGTATATACACTTGTTTTTATGAGATTGTTCATGGAAATTATCAGGCAATGCCCAATTTTGAAAAATACTAGTCATCCATGGGATTCCTTGGGAAATGAGAACACATTTTCATGGAAAAAGCTTGGAAAACCTACTTAGCAATTTAAATATTTGCACATTGATCTTGTAATTTTTGTGAGATTGAATCCTAAGTAGCAGTGAATCAAGAACCTCCTCCATAGGACCAATCATTTTCTGTGTATTTTATGTTTTCCCTTTTCAATTTTCATAGCTGATACCTAAACCTCATGAGTGCAAACAATGCAGGCACTAGGCAAAGAGAAAAATGCAAATAATGAAAAGGGATATGTCTTCATCTGCATGATCACAAATGAGAAGTCGACTTTCAGTCCAGCCTCAGCTATGGCAGATTCCAGGCCATCACAATGATGGACTTTTCATTTGTCTTTTAAATAACTATGCTTTTCATAAGCGTAGTGTTGAATTAATCTGCTAGTATCCTTTGGTGCTTTCTTCATACTGGTTACAAACTTCAAAGAAAATGAAACCTTTTACTGCACATCCAGCAATCAGATGCTGCCAGAATTTCACGTCAAATCATCATGACAAAACCATTCACTGTAAGATCTCAAACCAACGATGTATGTTTGTTACATTTATTTCTACCATATGTTTAGCTTTATAGTACTCGTGTTGTTGAAGGAATTTGTCACCTGATGCACATAAGTTCTAATTGCTGTAGCTTCATTTGGTATTCTGAATGACGTAATGTTTTGCAAAGTGAGCTGTTATTACAGCCAGATATACACAGAGGATGAGAGACAGAGAGGAAGATCTTCCGTCCGATGATTCACTCCCCAAGTGAGCCGCAGAACCAGGAACCTCTTCCGGGTCTCCCACGCGGGTGCAGTGTCCCAATGCGTTGGGCCGTCCTCGACTGCTTTCCCAGGCCACAAGCAGGGAGCTGGATGGGAAGTGGAGCTGCCGGGATTAGAACCAGCGCCCATATGGGATCCCGGGGCTTTCAAGGCAAGGACTTTAGCCGCTAGGCCACGCCGCCTGGCCCACATTGCATTCATTCTTAACTATCAATGAATGGTACTCCTATTCCCCACTTACCAGGCAGTATATCTCGTATCTGAATAGTGCCTGTAATGCAGGTTATGGGACAGCTATGAGTGGAAACCTAATTAATGTGGATAAAATCTGAAAGTATTTGATACAGAGTTAGGAATGCACCCTTCTGTGTAAGAGCAAGTCCCAGAGTGAGGGTTTTTGCTGTGTGGGTAAATTCAATCAAGCTGTACTTTGCAAAGAAAAAATAAATTTCAAAGTTTACACAGTGTTTTTAACACCCTGTAATGTAAGTTAAGAAGTGTATTTACCAAAAGTCTCAGCGTTAAGCATTGCTAGATGTACAACAAATACTGAAAAAAAATGAGGGAAACACAGGCTCCTGTGATAGCAATGCAAGGGAACTGGGATTCAAGTAAATGAGAGTCTGTGAGCATGTGTTTATACTCTAATAAAAACCAGAAGGGTAAATGTTTACCTCAGTACTAATCAGTTCAGAAATAGTGTTCCCTACTCCATGCTTTTATCATGCAACTCTGACATCCCTTGTCAAGGACTTTGGGGCAGATGTATAATTCTCCCTTTGCTTTTCTGACTTTAAATTGTTTTAAAAATCTCCATGATTAGGAGAGTCCACATGTCAAATTAGAATCTTGTTTCCTGCTGTCTGTATTAACATTTTACAATCTTTCTTATCCAGAATTCAACTGGTCAGAATAAAATGTATTGCTATGTTAATGGCTCAAAAATGTAAGTAATTATATCTATATGGATACACCAGCAAATTAGAATTCAATATGCCCTCATGACCAATCATAATTTTTTTCCTCTACTGTGTTTAAAGCTCCCAGGATCTAGATGAAGTGCATTCTGAGTTTTCAGGAAAACGCAAAGATTTCAATGAAGAGAGATACAGAAAATCCGACAGAAAATCTTACTGCTTGCTGACTTCCTATTGTGTACACAAGAATTTTAATGAGAGAATACTACTGAATCTTTGAGCATCACACATACAGATATATGTAACCTATTAGACAAACGAATTGAAGCATGTGAAATTCAAATTTGGGATATCCTCTTACAGACAATGGATGACTCTCTTAACCTCGCTGTAATTATTGTAAGCATAGCGTTTATCATTGGAATTCTAGGCAATGGATTCATGGCACTGGTGAATGTTATTGACTGGGTCAAAAGAAAGAAGATCTCTTTAGTTGATCAGATACTCACTGCTTTAGCATTCTCTAGAATAACTCAGGTCTCATTAATACATGTAAATAGGTTGATTTCTGTGAAGTTTCCAAATTTGTTTTGGGATGAACAAATATTAAAAATTACTAACAGTATCTGGATAGTGACCAATCATCTTAACATGTGACTTGCTACAAGTCTCAGCGTCTTTTATTTTTTCAAGATAGCCAATTTTTCCAACTCTACTTTTCTCTACCTAAAGTGGAGAGTGGGAAAGGTGGTCTCAGGAATACTGCTGATGTCCTCTGTCATTCTTGTTTTAAATATTGCATTTATGAAAACAGATATTGAGGACTGGTTTGATGATTCTAACAAAAATGTGACTTACAGTTCTAGGTCAAAAGAGTTGTTTTACTCTTCCAGGTCTTTTACAATCCATTACACGATATTCACAATCATACCATCCATTGTGTCTGTAACAACTTTTGTCTTGCTCATCTTCTCCCTGTGGAGGCATCTCAGAAATATGCAGCTCACTGCCATGGGATTCAGAGATGCCAGCGCCAAGGCCCATCTGCAAGTTTTGATGACTATGGTTGCCCTCCTCCTGCTGTATGCCTTTTTATTTCTATCTCTTCTCTTGCAAGTTTTGATGTCTGACAAGCAGGAAAGGAATGTGGCCGTGCTGGTTTGCCATGTTTTGGCAATGACTTTTCCTTCCTGCCATTCATATATCTTGATTCTGGGAAACAAGAAGCTGAGGCAGACCTCTCTCTCTGTGCTGGGGTGGCTGGGCCACAGGTGCAAACAAGCAGAACCCTGACTGCCTTCTACCATTTAGGGAAACATCTTCCATCGTCTAGATGAAAATCGGTTAATTAGGAATCTCTGTATGTCATAAAACTTCTCTGTTCCAATGTTCTGCTATTCTGTATAAATTTGTAAGTTTGAATAATAATAATAATAATAATAATAATCCATAACCAAGAGTATTTTACCTTAGCAGACTACCTGTTAGCATGTATATAAGTGTATGGCACACAAAAAGATGTGAATACAGACCACTTAATAAGAGTCCTTTATAATAAAGTATAATATGACTGTTGCATGAATCGTTCATTGCTTTTAAAGTTAGACTTAATGATTATTAAGATTCCATTTCATTGATCAAACGGCACTTATTTGGTGATTTTATTGCATCAACTATCAACTATGTTCCATCTTAAGTGTGACCGTTTGCTAAGCCATGCCTGACGGTAGTTTTATAAATGTAGATTTCTCTGAGAAGTTTGCAGACTTGGTATATTTTATCATGTCCACCATTATTAACATGGTGATAAACTAGACAATTTCTTATGCAAATGATATTTATAGTGACTTATGACAGATAATGAATGATTCATAAGAATTTTTGTTACCTGTCCATTTCATACTTTTATGAAAAGGATGAAAAGTATTTTAATAACTCTCGTGAGGGGTCATTGCAGTTTCAGTCACCGTTTTAGCACCAGTAATCTGTACTGGAGCACCGCTTGCAGCTGTAGCTGCCCTGCTTCTGGTCCTGGCCCCGCTAATGTGCTCGGAAGAACAGCAGATGAAGGTTCAAATGTTTAGAACTCTGCTGCCAATGTGACAGACCTGGATGGAATTCTTGGCCTGGCGCACAACAGGTGCCGTATTATTTTGTGGTGTGAACCACTGGTTGAAAGTTCTTTCTGGAATGTTCCCTGTCTCTTTTTCTCTATGTCGTACCAATTTATAAATAAATAAACAACAAGAGCCATATATGTGGAATCGTTTCGATAAATGAAACAACGTAAACAGGATGGAATCTTGGTCACGTGCCTTGTCTTCTGTGACTTTTCTAAAAGCTGACAAGGTTTCAGGAGCAGCTCTCAGCCCACACCATTCATGCCCCACGGTGGTGTGTTTCTTTACCTGCTTTCTGAAGCTCCTCTTCCTCAACTGAATTAACGATGTGGGATCAGCTTCAGCTCGATGGTGTGTTTGTTCCTGTCATCTTAGAGTTTTGTTCTCAATATTTTCCTTAAAATGTGTCCAGACTGCTGATTTGGCCTTTCAATATGTGTTTCTTTGAATACAGTACGTTCGAGAACATTTTCAGAACTGGCTGAGACCATTGTACTTGCTCAGAACTTCTCCAGGGCACAGTGGTTGGGGTCAGCCCTGTAAAGACTACTTTGTCTGCCATTGTGAAGGTCATGATATCCGTCTCTCTGCTTGGTTTGGTTGCTGGTGCTGACTGCGTTTCACTCGTGCAGGTTCCCTGTTGGAGGGAACTCTGACTCCTTGGTTCTCTGAGGTGGCTTAGTCCTAAGAACGGGGTGGGAAGTTTTGACTTTCAGGTAGACAGGCTGACGTCAGGATTCACCATTAGAGCTCTGTATGCTCCCTGGCATTTACGCCACTCCAAAATCTCTGGGAACTCTGCCTGGTGAACACACTCCAGACAGGTTGTTTCACTTACCATTCGATTGGCTGTGGCCTGTGCTGCACCTGCTACGGAGAACATCGCCCTCTGCTGGCTGTTGTTCTCACTCACACCATTGCCCTGATTGTCTTTCCACTTCTCATCCCCCTCAACACACATCGAAAAAACTCAGAACAAGATGGTTGATTCTTCATTTTCTGATTAGATACACTGACTTCATCGATTAGCACATTACTTTCAAGGCAAACAATTGAACAGAAGTTAATAAGGTTGATTATTCCTATTTTATCTTTTCAATTGTTTACATCAAATCCAAATGACCTACATTAGATACGCTGTTTTCTTCAATGTGGCAGTTGCATTCAGAGCAGAAACCACGGAGTAGGCGTGTTCTAGGATTTAATTAGAAGTGATATTACCTCTGTATCCACTTTTATTTTAATGAATAGAAATTCAGGTGTTCGTAAATTGACAGACTGTTGATTATTCTTAAGTCATAATGATTAGAATAGGCAGATACGGAGAAGAACTTGAGAGATCTGCTTTTATTACCTTCATTTTGCTTCAACCATTTAATAAGCAAAATCAGTTAAACTCTGTCTACTTCCACATTCACACAATTGCAAGTTTGCCATTGAAAGAGATGAAGAAGAGTGCTTAGGTTTCAAGCAGTTACTTAATAGAATGTTCCTTCCGTTGAACGACTGGAAACTACCCCTGTTGACAATCTCATTTTGTCTAAATAACACCTTTTTCGCTGACACCGTTCAAGTGACAATGTGAAGAGTCAGCCGTGGGAAGTGAGGAGGTGTGGTTCTGAGCTGCCCTGGGGCCCTGCAGACACATGCTCTGCGGTTGTTCTAAAGGTGCACGTGACGTTAGCGGCATCGCCCAGCCCACAGGTTCATCACCCCCACGGTGTTTGCATTTCTCTTTGCCTGCTTTCCTGAGCTCATCTCTGTTACCTGAATGAGCCACACCAAGAGGACCTTTCTGCCCTTCATTGCTGGTATGTCTGTGCCTGAAATCTTAGCATGTTTTCCTTCTTCCTTTAATATGCCCACTTGGTAGATTTGACCCTTCAGTATGTGTGTTTCTGAAGTGTAGTAGATTTGGGAATATTTTCAAGACTGATTGCTTTCAGTGTCTTTGCTTGGGATTGCTCCAGGACACAGAGGGACACAGTATGGAATGTTAGCATACTGGTTTTTGTACTTTGTTTCATTACTATTACTGAATTTACTGATGCACTGTCTCCATTCATAACTACCATTGAAACCCGTTCTACTGCCTCATTTTGACCAAGCAGTGTAGCATTTTGTCCATTTTTTGAATGGTGCCTATAATGTGGAAGGTGATGCAATATGGATAAAATCTAAAGATATTTGGTGCTAAGTCAGGAATGAACCCTGACCAACAAGAGAGAGGAAAGACCCAGAACGAGTAGGATTTTTGCATTGTAGATAAATGCATTCAAGCTCAGTGAATGCTGTGCGAGGCATTAGACATGTTTCCACCTTTTTCCAAAAGCACAGATTAGCTTGGAATACACACAGTATTTCTACTAAACATTCTGAATTATTAACTAAGAAGGCTTTTTGCAAACGTCTTAGAAAATTTCACATCACAGAACATTGCTCAGTGCATAATAAATGTGGAAGAATTAAAAAATCTGGGTTCTGGCAGAATAGAGGATGTGTGTCTGTACACGTGCGTGCATTCCCTTGCAGGAAATGAAAAGCTAAATGAATGTTCTTCTTAGTACCACATATCTTAGGCATAATCCTCACAGACTCATGACATTGTCAGATAACTCTGATGGCTCTGTAGGAACGCCCTTGCAGCAGGGACCGAATAGTCCTCACACCTACCAGATTTCAAAGTGTTTCCAAAGGGCATCAGTGCTCAAGAGGTTCCATATGTCTGATTAGATTCTTGTTGCCTGCTACACGTGTGACAACTCTGAAGCCTTTCTTAATCAGAATTCATGTTGTCAGAATAAAATATGTTCATCCATCAACGCCTCAGTTGATGTATGTATGAGTATCTTTATTTGCTTGTCCACAAATGAGAATTCAGCAATTCCTGCATCATCAACGAATTACAAAAAGATTTTCACTAATTTGTGTAATATTCACAGGATCTGGATGAAGCTCAGCTGAGGTCTCTGGAAAATACAAAAGGTTTCATGAAGAGAGATATGAAAAATGCACTAGAAAACCGTGTTGGTTTGTGAATCGTGTGTGCCAAAATCTTAATAGGAGCCTATCAATGAATTTTTAAGGATTGAATGAAAGCAGCAATTTAGATAAATACAATAAGATATTTTGTCTGTGATATTCAAATTTGGAACAATTATAGACAATGGGTAGTGCTGCACTAAGCATAATTACAGCTATTTTAGGTGTGGAGTTCATATTTGGAAACATGAGCAATGGATTCATAGTCCTAGTAAATATCACTGAGTGGGTCAGGAGAAGAAAAATCACTTCTGTCGATCAACTCCTCACTGCCTTGGCAATCTCCAGAATTTGCCAGCTCTGGACAATATTCTTGATTAAGTTGCTCTCTGTGTATTTTCCACCTGTGCTTTGGACCAAAGGCGTATGTAAAATGTCTAGCATGACCTGGATATCAGCCAATCATTTTAGCATGTGGTTTGCTACAAGCCTCAGCATCTTCTATTTTCTCAAGATAGCCAATTTTTCCAACTCTACTTTTCTCTACCTGAAGTGCAGAGTGGAAAAGGCGATCTCAGGGACACTGCTGGTGTCTTTGGTCATTTTGTTTTTAAACATTGCATTTAGTAATGCTTATATTGATTCCTGGATTGAGGAGTATAAAAGAAACAGAACTGGCAATTCCAGTTCACAGGAATCTTTATACTTGTCCCGGCGTTTTTTATTCAGCTACATGATATTCATCATCATACCCTTCACCATGTCGCTGACCACTTTCCTCCTACTCATCTTCTCCCTGTGGAGGCATCTCAGGAAGATGCAGCTGAGGGCCATGGGGCCCAGAGATGCCAGCACCGCGGCCCACCTACAAGGTTTGCAGACTGTGTTTGCCTTCCTCCTGTTTTATGCAATTTTCTTTCTGTCCCTTGTCATACAAATTCTTATTTCTTGGTTGCAGGCAAAAAATGTGGTCACTATGGCTGCCCACATTTTCACAATGACTTTCCCTTCATGCCATTCGTACATCCTGATTGTCCGAACCAAGAAGCTGAGACAGGCTTCTCTGTCTATATTATGGTCCCTGAAATGTAGCTTCAAAGATAAAGGATGCTCATTTCTTTCTGCCATTTAGAGAACCATATTCTGGAGGAAAAATGAGAAAGCCTTGTATGTCAAATATTTCTCTTCCAATGTCCCACTAGTCCGGGTAAATGTGTATTAGGAAAATATGATTAGTGCATTTCTTCCTTTGAATCATGTATAAATCTAATTGTTTCTGTCAGTACACTGATGAATTGTTTCAACATTCAAACTACTAATTATGGTGATAATTAACATATTTGTGAATGGTGGCCTTCCAAGTATTATTCCAACAGGCAAATGGCTGTTTTTCAGATAAGTATTTTTTAAATCAACTGTAGAGTCTTCCTCTTATGTTAAGCAATGCAATTTATGTTAAAAAGTGTTAAATATGCTTTTTTATTTAATAAGGTGGCTATGTATTTACCTTTCTCAGGACAATTAGAATAATGTCTCATGTTAATAGTGGTTGTTATACCAGTGAATGCCATTTAGTTGGTATCACTTTTATGTAAATTTATTTTTTCTCATTGAAAGGTAACACTGAGTGTGGTGTAGCTCCCATGCAGAATGACTAATCTGGCTAATTAACATATCCATTATCCCTCATGATTTTCTTTATTATGATTATAACACATTTCCTTCCCCTGGTGCATTTATCTTTGTGTTGTGAAGTTGAATTCTGAAGAAAGGTGCAAACAAAACAAAATTTGTGGAGCCATTCATACATCAAATGAAATATGCTTTAGACAGAAATCAAGCAATCCAAAAGGAGATATTTGAACAAATAAAATCTATGGCACTTTACTGTAATGGGTGCTTTAAAAAACAAAATTTTCAATGCTGCAAAAAAAGCCATCAATGCACAAAACTTTAAATGGCACACAAATTGATACAGTAAATAGGATTTGTAATTATAAAGTAGGTTGAAATAGAGTATTTTGCAAAAATAGACTTTTAAGGCAGAAAAATTGGGAGTGTATATCAAAGAAAGGCTATTAATGCAAAGTATACTGTTACTAACATTCAATAATATCTTATTTGATAGAATAATGATATTATAATTACAATGATAATAATAATTATTATTTATCTGAGTTTGATAATTAAATTGCTTTTCCATTCAACTGAAGGAAATAACAAGGCATGGTGGAAGTCAGTGTTGTGCCGTAGTGTTACAATCCACCACCTGGGACACAGGTAACCTACGTGAGCACTGGTTTGTACCTTGGCTAATCGCTTCTCATCCAGCTCCTGATAATCCACCTAGGAACCAGTGGAAGGTGGCCAAGGACTTGGGCATCTGCGGACCCACATGGAAAACCCGGAAGAAGATCCTGGCTACTGACTTCACCTTGCCCAACCCTGGCTTGGGCAACTATTGATACAATGAATCGGCAGATGGAGGATCATTTTCTCTCTGTCTCTCCCCCACCCCTCTCTTTCTATAAATCTACTTTCAAGTAAATGAATAAATCTTTAGAAAAAAAGCCTTACAGTCAATTGCAAATTTTAATAATTACCTAAAGTTTCAAAAATCTCAATGCGAGAAAATTCATATCTACAAATGAATTTGATATCATAATGTGCAAATATGAGTATGTCTAATATTTATTTCTATAAGATGAAAATAATGAAAAAGGAATGTTAAAGTTTCAGATGGAGGTAAGAAACAGAATGATGTTTACTTAGTCATATAGGGATAGCAGGAATAAATGTCCTGTCTTATTATCATGTTTAATCCTAACATAACTACTGCCTGAGGTGAATGTGAGTATAGGACCTACACGTATTTCTTCCTATATTCAAATTGACACCAATACTATTCATCATACATGATGCTATGCAAAAGCTGTGTAAACAGATTTTATGCTGTTTTGTGTGGGGATAATAGAGGAAAAAAGATCTACATATGTTCAGTATTTTTTAACACCTTTTTTCCTGAGGGTATTGAGTCCATAGGTGTGAAATTCACAGATAGATATAACCATGTAACAAAAAGAAGCTATGATACAAGACACAGGTGAAGGTGAACCCAACGTATGCATTATAGAAAAGTTTTTTAAAAAGAGCAAGAAAAAAAATTTTTTAAGTAGATGACATTAGAAACAGGAAATATTGGGCAGAATTAAAGAGAGAGAAAGAAAGACAAGAGGATTTTCTGTCCTTTAGTTCCCTAGCCAAATGGCCAAGAATAGAGCAGTCTGAAGCCAGGAGCCAGGAAGCTTATCCGGGTCTCCCACATGGGTGGCAGGGGTCCAGGCTCTTGGGAATAGCTGTTAGTCTCCCACGTGCGTCAGCAGGAAGCTGTATGGGAAATGTAGCAGCTGGCTCAGTCTGGCTCGCATTCAGGCTGCTGTCATCACAGGCTGTGGTTTGGCCACCTGTGCCACAACGCTAGCACCTAAGTTGGAGAACTTTCAATGCTTCCATCACCAGCATAGCAATTTCTCTAGTGCCAGGAGGCCAAGGCATACAGTGGTCAGTAACAACCAGCAGTTGGTTGTTGTACTCAGCGTTGTTTTATGGTATCATCCTAAAGCACTTGGCATGAAGGACTTCATGGGGTTGATGAGTAGGATAGAAATATGACCAAGATGAAGAACCTGACGGGTCTTGTACCTTTCAAATACCCACTGTAGTCAAACCCCATGTCCTTTATTTCATCCCTCATATATTTGGCTAAACTCCTTTCTGTACAAACCAGACTGGAACACATTACATGATAGCGTCTCAACCAGCACGAAGCTCCCTGCAAAGCCCTGCAAACTGTGGTCTTCTTCCTCTTGCTACTAGTCACTTACAATCTTTGCTTACGAATGTTGTATTCCTAATTCGGCCGGGCAGTACAAAGCAAGCTGTTGGATTCATCTGTCCTTCAAGCCGTTGGCAAAAAAGTTGATGCAGTGAAGCTTGGAGTACAGTCTGATAGCTTCAACTCGGGACATTAGCATTAGGGACATATGTTTCATCTAACAGAAAGCAAACTAAGAACATTTATAACGATTCATGTGTGTTGATTTTTTGGAAGCCATCAACAGGAACACATCTGTCTTTTGCGGGCTGTGGTCACAGAGTTGCATGTTCAAGGACCCACAACCCCCAGTCCCTTTTACCATTTAGAGGATCACAGTGCATGGTCTAAAGGAAAATTGTCTTAGAAAACCTTGTTGGTTGTGAATGCTACTTCCCTAACAACTTTTCATGTTTTGTAAATCTGAGTTTTATAAAAACACGTTTGGAAAAACTGGTGTTCTGAGAAATATGAAATACTTACTGGTTGTGCATGAGGACACATATAGTGACTTCAACAGAGTAAGCTTTCTCCAAACATTTTAACAGGAGGAGGCTGACCACACCCATATATAAAAACTGATGGGCAATACAATGTTCAATAGCAAAAACATGGAAACAACCCCGATGCCCATCCAAAGAGGAGGGAATAAAGAAACTGTGATATATCCACTCAATGGAGTACTACTCAGCCAGTAAAAGATTGAAATTCTACCATTTGCAACCAAGTGGTCCCTACTAGAAACCATTATGCTTAGTGAGACAAGTCAATCCCAAAAGGACAAATATTATGTTCTCTCTGCTATCAGGCAACCTTCATGCAAACTACAAGATCAATAGCCCCTTTAATTATGTTTTTGCTTCATTTGAGGGGTTTGATATTTATATTTTTATTTTCGTTCATTCAAAAAAGTTTTTATTTTATTATTAATTTCCTCCCTGACTCATAGTCATACAATAACAAAGTTTGCTTCAGGAAAGTTTTTTTCTTTTCTTTTTCATTTCTTCAGGAACATATTGGTTATTCAGTTGCATGTTATTTAACTTTATGCTGTTGTAAATTTTCTATTTTTCTTTCTGTTGTTGATTTTATTTTATGACTTTTCATGTGAGGGGATGAGTAGTAACTTTGTAGTAGAGACTATCACATAAAGATTTGAAGATATAACCGTGTGCATATATAGCACAGTGTGCATAACACAGTGTGCTCTACTTCCAAATCAAATATTTGGCTTTTATTTTTCAAATTGTTGATGTGGTGTATCACATTTGTTGAGTTGCAAAAGCTAAACCATCCCTGTATGCCAGGGATAAATCCCACCTGGTCCAGGTGAATGATCTACCTGATGTGCTGTGGAATCCTGTTGGATCCTATTTTGTTGAGGATCCTTGCATCTATGTTCATCAGGTGTATCAGTCTGTAGTTCTCTTTTTCTGCCTTGTCTCTATCTGGCTTTGGTATTAAGGTGATACTGGCTTTACAGAAGACTGTGGAAGGATTGCCTTCCTTTCTACTGTTTGGAATTGCTTGCCTTATATCAGAGAAAACATATAATATTTGTCTTTTTGAGACTGACTTTTTTCACTGAATGTAATGGTTTCCAGTTGAAACCAATTTGTTGTGAATGGTAGGAATTTATTCTTTAAATGACTAAGTAGTATAATAATGTAGATGTACCACAGTTTCTTTATCCATTCCTCTTTGGATAGGCACCTGGGATTTTTCCTTGTCTTTACTATTGAGAATTGTGCCACTATATAGAGTTGCATGTCACTTCTCATATGTAGATTTCATTGTCCAGCCATCTCAATTCTGGGAATGTACACACATAAAGTAAAATTTAAAATTTTAAAGTTATGAGTATAAGTGTACGGTGAGAATTTTACAGATATATTCTGTCATGTTCTGAAAGAAGCAATTCAAGGTGTGTACATACTTATGCATAATTTCAACGTGCTGGTGTTGACGGGTTGCTAAACAAGGGATCGGTGTTGAGAGGTAGGGATTTAACTAGGCAGATACATAGACGTTTGGCCTATTAACTCATTTGAATTTTGCACATTTAATAAAACCAGCATGCATACCAGTTAATGAATAAAAAGTGTTAAAATGTACCTATGTCTATATACATCTAAATAAAACATGGCTACAGAAATGATAAGAACCCTATTCATGTCTTGGGTACTGGTTTGTTCGGATGCTTTCAGCAGGGAGGAAAAGGGAATACCCATTTTTGCCATTCTTACTTAGTCAGCAAAAGTTCCTCTCCCACAGAGAGCTAACGGTTCTAATGACAATTTATGTGCTTCCAACACACACTAAAAAGGTGCAGTAGGGGCTATGCCTGCAAGAGCTTCCTCGGGGTGAGGATATCCCTCCCTTGGGCCTATGTTCTGTGGCTTTTCTAAAGGCTCCTGTTGTTTCTGTGGAAATAGCCACTCCACTCTTTCTCCACCCCTTTGGTGATTTGCATGTTTGTCTGTCTTTTTTCCTGAGCTCATCTTGTTATCTGGATTAACCCAGTCAGTAGGACATTCTTGCCTCTCCTGCCTCTCCAGATGGTATGTTTGTGCCAGTAATCTTAGAAATTTTCTCTTGTTTTTAATATTTGCCCACGCTACTTAATTTGGCCTTCTCAATATGCCTTTCTCCTGTATCTAAGGTAGAATATATTTAGCAAATATTTGCCTGTGTTGACCAGATAGGGTAGCATCCTTTGTCTGAATTGTGTCTGTAGTGAGAGTCATGAGACAGCTGTGGGTAGAAGGTGAAGGATAATAAATAAAAGCTGTGGGTATTTGGTGCTGTGACATAAATGTGTCCAACTGGGCATGGGCAAGGTATAGGATAAGAATTCTTGTGAGAGATGAATTGAATCAAGTCAATACTCTATCAGACAGTAGATCCCCTCCTCCTTCCATGCGGAGAGAGAAAAGTCACAGTTTGAAGAATATTTGCCTTTAATACTTTGTAATGTAAACTTTGAAGCATTTTTACCAAGGCCTGAATGACACGAGACACTCACTAGATCCACTTTGAGATATATCATAGCTGCTGAAAACATGAAAAAATTGGCGCTATATCAACTGAAAGAGACACAGATTTGGATGGAAATAAGTATATGCATGGATGCATGTGTGTGTGTGTGTGTGTGTGTGTGTGTGTCAAGGGGGAGGGGAAGAGATGTGCATACTTGCAAACCCTTGTAAAAGGCAAAAAACATTAAGGGTTCTTCTCAGTACCACATAGATGAAGACTAGTGTCCCAATGCAGGAACAGACACCTCTGACACATTGTGGAAAGAAGATGGGAACAGGGTTAAAATGGTTCTTATATACATCCTTATTTGCATATTAAATGAAAATTCAGCATTTCCTTTACCATAAACTACAAATGAATTTTATCACTCATGTACCAGGCTGACAAAATTTGAATGGAATTCATCTGATCTATCTGGAAATACCTAGGTGTTTCAGAATGAAAGACATGAATTATCTACTAGAAAAATCTTAAAGTGTGCTATTTGATGGTATAGACAAGAATTTTAATGGGAGAATGTTACTGTGTTTTCAATAATAATACACATATAACGGTTTGTGTGAATATATGAAGTCTTGGCTGTGATATTTGACCTGGGGCATTCTGTTATAGGCGATGGGTGCTGTTGCTGTTACACAGAGTATACTTACAGTTATCAGTGCTGTGGAACGGATCATTGGAATCTTCAGCAATGGATTCATTGTACTGGTGAACTTTATTGACTGGGTCAAGAGAAGAAAGGTCTCTTCAGTTGACCAGATCCTAACTGCTTTGGCAATCTCCAGAACTGGCTTGCTCTTGCTAGAAACTTTATACCAGTTGATATGTGTGATTAGCCCGAATTGGATTGCTACTCACAGGATGTTAAGAATGATTACTGTTAGTTGGGCTGTAACCAATCATTTTAACATTTGGTTTGCTACAAGCCTCAGCATCTTTTATTTTTTCAAGATAGTCAATTTTTCTAACTCTACTTTTCTCTACCTGAAGTTGAGAGTGGAAAAAGTAGTCTCAAAGACCTTGTTGTTTTCTTTGGTGCTCTTATTTGTGCATGTTGCCATTTTGAACACACAAGTGAATGCTTACATTGGTGGATGTGAAAGAAACATGACTTGCAGGTGTAATTCTAACGAATCTTTATACTTATCCAGGCTGTTCTTACTCACCTATTTGATGTCCACCATCATACCCTTCACTGTGTCCCTGATCACTTTCCTTTTGCTCATCCACTCCCTGTGTAGACATCTCAGGAAGATGCATCTCAGTGGCATGATGTCCAAAGATACCAACACCAAAGCTCACTTGGAAAGCTTGAAGATCATGGTTGCCTTCCTCCTGTTTTATGTTGTTTTCTTTCTATCGGTCGTCATACAGGTTTGGGCTGTTGAGTTGCTGGAAAAGCGTCTGATTGCTGTGGCTCTCCAAATTTTGGAATTAACTTTTTCTTCAGGCCACTCATGCATCCTGATTCTTGGAAATAAGAAGCTTAAACAGACATTGCTTGTTGTGCTGGGTTGGCTGAGGTACAGACTTGAAGATGCAAAACCTTGAGTACCATCTAGCATTTCCACTATCTTTTGCAGAATAGAGAGGAATTTCAGGCTGTGAGTTCTTGTGGTTCATAAAGCTGCTTGTTCCCAAAGTTCTGTCTTGGAGTAATTGTTATCCAGGCAGGTTATATACATAAATGTGTATCAGTATATCTACACAGGATAGACAAAAAACATATCATGCAGGTTAAGAATCCTTTTATAATAACTAGTAATATGAATGACTCCCATTTCAAAATTTAAAAACAGGAAGTATAAAATACAAATCTATGTATGGTGTTTGTGAGATATAACTAAAATAGATTTTTATAATAGTATATATGTAACACATTTTAATATAGAATAGTGCCTTCTACTTCTGATAAGAAGCTCAGGATAAAATATATAAATTCAGATATGGACCACACACAATAAGTCTGTTGTTTCAAAATTGTGATCCCATTTATAGAAATAATAAATTTATAGAAATTTCTCAGTCTCCTTAGGTTTCTTTATTACTATTCTCCTGCATGTACACAAGTTTCAGATTAAGGAAATCTTGAAATATAGTCATTATTATTAGGATCCTGTGGTTGGGGTTTTGAGTCCAGCAGTCCAGTTGTAGGCCAGGAGACCCAAAGAAACCTTGCCAGAGGTGGCTCTAGACCTGATTTCTGTGTGTGCCACTCAGTGGTGAGTCTGACCAAGTCTGTCACCCACATCAGCCTACACACACACACACACACACACACACACACACACTAGTGGTTGCAATTGCTGGGTCAATTCTGTCTCCAGCCTCATCTCTTATGCAAGGCAACGGATGTTGCAGCTCAGCCCAGCTCTGCTCACCATACCCCGAGGTGTCATTCACATCAGCAGGAACTGAAGACTAGTCAGAGTGAGTTCCATATCATAACCCCAATTCCTATGTATACTGGTATGTGCAGCAGACTGGTCCAATCCACCCTACATCCCATTCAGTTCTTATACACATCAATGGATGTTCAGCCTAACAATGTTTAAATCTATGCAAGATGTCAGAGATTTTTTTTTCCTGCAAAAGTCATGTCTTACAGCTTTTTGAGATTTCCTGGATAGAAATGAAGCACATCAGGGCTTGTAGTGGTAGAGGTGGCATGTGTGTGGGTCTATGAGGTTGTTTATAATAACTGCATCCACTTACTAAGAGTCAGCACCCAGCGTTAGGGAATGTAAGCCTTCCTTTGGTTTCTTAGGCAATTCAGAAGCTTCAAAAAATATAATATGACCATTATTTATATTCTCATGCTTATTATAGCTCACTGGAAATCAATCCAGACAACATCAACAGATGACAGGATAAAGAAAAGTACATATTTATACATTAAGGAATGGAACTCAACCATTGAAAGAGTGAAATTCTGTCTTTTACAATAAAATGGAAGTAACTAGAAACCGTTATGTTGACTGAAATTAGTCCCCAAAACACAACTGTCTTCTCTTTTTCTGATGTATGAGACTTAATATAGAATACAAAAATGTAAAGAAATAAAATAAGTGTCTTGTGATTTCATTACTGTTTTAGCACTTACACTCTTGTGAACGTACGGGTTTTTGAATTTTCATTTCTTGAGTATTTTGATCAGTGTTATACCAAGTCTGTGGTTATAGATTCTTTCTAAAAAATAAAGGAAAAAAAAGAGGGCCTAGGCATGACAGCCTAGTAGCTAAATCCTCTGCTTGTATGTCCTGCGATTCCTTATGGGTGGCAGTTCTTGTCCTGTCTGCTCCACTTTCATCCAGCTCCCTGCTTGTAGCTTTGGAAAGCAGTCGAGGATGGGCCAGGAGGCTAGGGACCCTGCACCTTCGTGGGAGACCTGGAAGAAGCTCCTGGCTCCTGCTTTTGGATTGGCTCAGCTCTGACCATTGCGGCTGTTTAGGGAGTGAACCAGTGCACAGAAGATCTTTCTCTCTGTCTCTCCAGCTCTCTGTACATCTGCCTTTCCAACAAAAATGAATAAATCTTTATAAAGAAAAGAAACAAAGGAAGGAAGGAAGAAACAAAGGAAGTATTGTTATCATCTTAAAAGTGTAGCAATAAAATACACGAAATATGCTCTATTTATATTAATAAAAAATGAGAAAAGGTCCAAGCACCAATTCCTTCAGAACTTTTTTCATGGAACTAATATTTTGTTCACTTGAACCCTAGTGGCATAGAACTGCCTAAGTCATCTCAGATGATGAAGGTGCACTACCAATTCAACGATTTTCTATGGGTTCTTATGGGTTAGGTTTTCAGGTATTCTTAGCTGACACTGAAGCTTCATGAACCCAAATCATATGGAGATTAGATCCTGCAAAAGCTGCAAACACTGTAAGAGAATATGTCTTCATTTGCATGCTTGCACTTTCCATTCCAACAACAGCTACGAAAGACTCCTACCCTGAGGATATAAGATATACAAACAGGACTTCCTTTGATCTGATTTAAAACAGATTTTTGCCTTCAACACAGCATTGAACTCAGCTATTAGCAAGCTTTGATTATTTCTTCTTCAAAGTGGTCACAGAATTTAAAAAGAAGAGAAAGATGTTGCCCACTCATTAGGCGTGCGCTGATTTTAGTTTTGTCAGACATGATAAGATTAATACCAAGCACTGTACCTCTTCTAGAATGGTGAACTCTGTGCTTGGAAATGTCGCCAATGAACTTCTAGCACTGGCAGACTTCATCATCTGAGTCAAGAGACAAGGTATCTTTCTCACTGCTTTAGTGGATTATAGAACTGTTTTGCTTTGGATCATAGCCACATATTGTTTAATCCAGATTTTTTAAGTAGAAAAGTAAGAAAGATTGTCCATATTATCTGCATAGGGACAAGCCACTTTTGTATCTGGGTTGCTCCAAACTAGCTAATCCCATCAACTTTTTCTCCACTTTAAAAACAAACACTGAGTGTCTGATTATCTTGGCACACTAGGGTAATTTCGAGGTTCTGCTATGTCCTCCTGAAATTCATATAGAAGATGGCATAAGACGAATGGCATAAAGGATACTTGGTGGGGAAAGCCAACTTAATGGCAACTTAGACTTTACAGAAGTTACTTTTCAGTGTAGCAAAGCTCAAATGTTTGAAAGAAGCATTGTTCAAGCATATTATACCTTAGCAGAATGTAAGTATGTGTATTAATATACTCTTATATACAAAAATGCCCATCCAGATCCCTTAAATGGAAGAGTCAAGTGCAGTACAATAATATGAACTCATGTTAATCATTAATTCTTGAGGAATCAAAATCAGAAATTTTATTATATATCATATGTAAGTATATGTACATGTGAATAATAGAAACTTTATATGTATAAATTAATAATGTAAAATAATGCTTAATATTTCATGATCACAAGAACAAAATATTCATTGCTAGGAATAATACCCATTAAATTCATTGAATTGATTATAAGACCTTATTTACAATTTTTTAAAAACTGTAACCATCATTCTATATTAATATTATTAATTTCAGAATCCAGAAATAATTTTTATCATTTTCATCGCTATTAAGCAGATACAATTTGTATTTAAAAGTACATGTATTTCCTAATAAAGTATCAAATATGTACCCAAATCATCTCAGTTTAAATGAAGTGCTTAATAATCACTAATGATAATTATTAAATCATGTATCATTCTGAGAACTGACACATTTGTCATACTTAATTTTATCACATATTCCTAACTTATTCTTGATTGCAAACATCCCAGTTGTCAGAAAAAAATCAAAGTCAGAATAACTAATGCATGAATATTATAATTCACATAATATTTTGCTGTGTGTATACATTATTAATACTTTACAGGTATTAATAGTATAGATGAAATTTTAAGATAAGTTAGGGCAATAATGTGGGATGCAGGTGAGGAAATCATGATTCCTATGAAACTCAAAAGATTTTTGAATGAAAATATAAAATACCTAGAAATACACCCTTTATGCCTTTTGTTAGACACATTTACTACCTTTGTTAAAATAAAACCTCACTGGCAACAAACCATTAAACTCATCTTTACTTCTACAGGTCAATCTACAGACTTGACATGTCTGTACGTTCTACTTGTTAGATTTAATAATGTTCAAAACTGAGTACTCAACTGCATCACCTCAGATTATGTAGAGAGAACAAACGATGAAAGAGAATATGTCTTCATTTGCCTGCTTGCAAATGAGAAGTCAGCTTTCACTCCAGAATCAGCTATGAAAGGTTCAAACACACAGCAAAGATATAAACAACAGGAATAGAAGAACTTTTGAGATGTTTTCAGAACAGCAGTATAATGAACACAACAATGAGCTCATCTGCTGGCATGCTTTGCTTCACGTCATGCACAAAGTTTAAAATGCCTAAGAATTTTATTGCAAATCAAGAAAATGTTTGCTGATATACCTTTATATCAAACAGTGATATTATATTACATTTGTTGTGATATTATTATATTATATTATATTATATTATATTACATTATATTATATTTGTTGTGTTTGTTTTTCAGAAATGATTAGCTTACAACTGGGCATTATTTTCATCCTAGTAACAGAATTTGTTCTGGGAGAATTTGCCAATGTCTTCATAGCCATGGTGAACTGCATTGACTTGGTCAAGAGAAAAAAGCTCTCTCCAACTGACTGGATTCTCACTTCTCTGGCACTCTCCAGAATTGTTTTGCTTTGCATCTTACTAATCTATTGGTATTCAGCAGTGACTGATCCAGCTTTATATAATGGACAAGTAAAGAGTAGTATTCTCACAGCATGGACAATAACCAACCATGTAAGCATCTGGCTGACTACCATTCTCAGTATATTCTATTTGCTCAAAATAGTCAATTTCTCCAACATTGTATTTTTTCACCTAAAGAAAAACATTAACAGTGTAATTCTGTTGGTATTTTTGGGGAGTTTGGTGGTTTTGTTTTGTTATCTTGCAGTGCTGAATGTAGAGTTGTCTATTTTGATGACTACTTATGAACAAAACATGACTTGCAAGAGCAACTGGGTGGGAATCTTGCACCTTACCAATACAACTCTTCTCATGATAACAAATGTCATACCGTTTACTATATCACTGGCATGTGTTTTGATGTTAATCTATTCCCTGTATAAGCATCTGAGAAAGATGCGGGCCCATGGAAATGGATCCCAGGACCCCAGCACCAAGCTCCATCTAAAGGCCATGCAAACTGTGATCTCTTTCCTTGTACTGTTTAGCATTTACTTTCTATCTGTAATTGTATCAGTTTGGATTTTGAGTGTGCCATTGAATGTGAGCATTATCTTGCTTTTCTATGCTATTGAAGTCATTTACCCTTCAGCCCATTCGTTTGTCCTGATCTGGGGGAACAGGAAACTGAAACATGCCTTTTTGCTTATGCTGTGGCAGGTGCAATGCTGGCTGAAAGAATGAAAACCTTCACCTTTTCAGATCAGATCAGGGACATTGTCTTCTAGCAGAAAACAAATTCAAGGCTGCTGTATTATCTATACTTCTTACTGACTTTTAGAGCATAGTCATCTGTGTAATTACTAAACCTATCCTGGATAACTCTCTCACCTAAGCTTGTTATGTAAATATGTATACATGTGTGTATCTCTGCAAATGAAAATCCATAATAAAAGACTGACAATAATGTAACTGTAGTAATTTCTTTCCTTGAAATAATACATTCACTCAAAATGTTGACAATCTCTAAAACTGCATAACTGTGTGTACTCTGTGTGTCCCATGCATTCTTCTTCCACTTAAAGAATTTATGCATTATTTCAAGCAATCATCTTACCTCAGGACTGTCATGTATAATCACAGGTACACTCCACAAGTTTTACATTGCACAAGATTTGGTATTTTTTTTTTTTAGATTTAACAATGTGTCATATTTTTCTACATTTATATTGTATTTATAGATTTGTATACATACACACTTTTTTGGAGGCAGGAATATTACTACCATGTAATATGAGATGCATGGCAAGTATTGGACCTCTGATATTTATTGTTCGAAGCACAGATTTTAAAAATTCTTATTTTTATTATCTATTTTATATAATGATATATAGATGGCATAAATAATATATATTATCCATCTTATACCTAAAATACACTAGATATTTGTTAGAAGTTATGATACTGCCTATGATACCTGCATTTCAAGTATATATTAGATAGATAGATAGATAGATAGATAGATGATAGATAGTATATTAACTACTGCCCTGACCAGGCTGTAGTTCCAGGAAGAGGAACTCTTTGGAACTGGCGTGCAATATCTTTTGGTGCTTTAAAGATCTTCAGTGATGAAACTATTAGACACTGCATCATGAGATTACATGTTTTACAAACCACACTTACAATTTTTGATCCTTAGAACTCAAACTGTTGGAATCTTATTTGAAAAAAATCCCAGCTGTGCAGGGAAATATGCCTGTATGTTTATTTGCATATTGGCAAGTGCAAATTTAGTTTGCTGCATAATCATCTATGAACCATTTCAGCCTACACCAAAGACATATCAGAACAGATACATGCGGCTTAAACTAACAAGTCTCAAATTTTTTTTACTTGACTTTGAAGAAGGGTGGAAAAAAGAAGAAAGAAGAACATCATTGTCCACTCAGCAATGCACATAGCCTTTTTGGCCAACAGATAATCAGTAGTGATATTTGCTTTGAACTTGCTCCATTTGGATATGGAAAGTGCCTTCCAGAGCATCTTTGATCTAATAATAATTACACTAGTCATATTTGGGAATTTCAGCAATGGATTCATAGTCGTGGTAAACTGCATGCACTGGATCAAGACAAGAACGCGTTCATCAGTTGATCAGATCCTCAACCTCTTGGCTATCTCAAGAACTGGTTTAATCTGGGCAATGGCAATACATTGGTTTAGAATTTCGCGTCACCCACCCTTGCTTATGTCTGAAACACAAACAAGAATTTTAATTTCTGCCTGGGTGCTTAGCAACCACTTGGGTGCCTGGTTTGCTGCAATCCTTAGCATCTTCTATTTGCTTAGAATAGCCAGTTTCTCAAATCCTACTTTTCTCTACCTGAAGTGGAGAGTCAAAAAAGTGATTCTGATGATACAGCTAGGAACCTTGATCTTTCTGTTTTTAAATTTGCTGACAATTCACATCTATGTTTCAGATTGGATACATCAATACGAAGGAAATGCAACTTGGGACTCCAGGATCAGTGGTTTTTCAACGTTGTCACAACTGTCTTTACTCACTATGACCATTTTCAGCCTAATGCCATTTAGTGCCGCTCTAATTTCCTTCTTCTTGTTGATTATCTCCCTATGGAAACATCTCCAGAGGATCAAGTCCAATTCCAAAGAACACAGAGATCCCCGGAACGAAGCTCACATAAGTGCCTTGAAAACTGTGATCTCATTCCTCCTCCTCCATGTGAGTTTCTTCCTGTGCAGTGTGGTAGCAAGCGTTCCTAGCATACATCAGGACCCCCTTTCGCACAGTGTCTGCCAGACACTTGCCATGATCTATCCTTCAGGTCACTCATTTATTCTGATTCTGGGAAACCCTAAGTTAAGGCAGACCTTATTTCTTTTTTTTTTAAAGATTTATTCATTTTATTACAGCCAGATATACACAGAGGAGGAGAGACAGAGAGGAAGATCTTCCGTCCGATGATTCACTCCCCAAGTGAGCCGCAACGGGTCGATGCGCGCCGATCCGAAGCTGGGAACCTGGAACCTCTTCCGGGTCTCCCACGCGGGTGCAGTGTCCCAATACATTGGGCTGTCCTCAACTGCTTTCCCAGGCCACAAGCAGGCTAGGCCACACCGCCGGGCCCCCTTATTTCTAATGCTGCAGCAGCTTTGGTGTGGACTAAAACAAACTCCGAATTCTGTAAACCATTCAGACCGCAGACTCACATAAGTTCCAGATTTTTAAAAACAGTCTACAAAGAGCTTAAAAATAAATGCTTCCCTCAGCTTCTTCTCTTGTGCAGGCCATTTTAGAATCTTGATATGAATATGTATAACACCATTCTATCTGAAAGTGTTCCTTAATTAGGATGTGTATCTCTATATTATCAACAGTTTCAGACTTATTAAAAGAAACCATTAATAAACTCCAGTGTGATTTAGAAATATCCACCCCTGTAACCCTTCACCACTTTGTCGCGTGATGGCTCCTCAGTTCAGAATCACTCACCAAAGGAGTGTTTGCAGTGATGATGTTAACAAGCCCTCCTACCTAACTGATAAACTAGTGTAAGCATAATGAAGGTGTGTCCCTTCCCCTTGCATGCTTTGGCTGTCAAGTGCTAGGTGACAGTTCTGTGAATGACCTATGGCTAAGAGAGAGTACTAATTGCATGGAAATTTCAGGTGCCCATGGGCAGGGAATGAAGATTTGTTTCATTTTCAACTGATGAACTGATTGCTTTTCCTAACCTTCACCTGTAGCTACCCCGTACCTTTAAACACCACTTTTGCCGACTGGTTGGAGATGAAGAGAGTATTTTTGATCTAGAGATTACTCTTTCCCCAAGACTTCTGACTCCTTAAAAAGTCTGTTTCCTTACCAGTACTCCAGCTCTGGTGAATTTGAAAAACAAGCAGGGAAAATTTGTGGTTGCAACGACTGCTAGTACCGATGACAAAATTAACAAGATTCATAAATTAAATATAAATGCCACATTAAACTATGACCCTCCTTTTTAGTGATTGTGTATGTTTGTGTAGGCATGTTTTTGCTGTATGCATTCTTAAATAAGCACTATGTAAGCACAATTTATACATAATAAAATGTATTGCATAGCATTCATTACAGTGGGAGCTTTGAAAACATGCATACTCGTGTGATTCCATCAGTGCCCTTTGCAGTTCTTGCTCCTTGTCACCATCCAGTCCACCCAGGAATGAAATGTCGGTCTTTGTAACTTGATGGAAGGGTCTTGAATTTCTAATATTTCAAATGCAAGAATCACAAAATATGATATGTACAGCCTTTTAAACTCAGCATAATGCTTTTTGAGCTCCTCTGCTTTTTTCTGCATATGTCTGTGATTTGGTGTTTTTTTTTTTTTATTTGAGAGTAGTATTGGATATATAACACTTTCTAAAATAATTCCCTCATCTGTTGATGAACATTGGAATGGGTCCAAAATTTTGACCACTATAAATAGCACTGATTTCAATTCTAACATGTATTTCTTTTTCATTGTTCTTGGCAAAATAATGTAGGATAAAAATAGTCAGAACAAATATTGTGTGTGTTTAATTTTGTTAAGAAATGCCAGAGTTGCACTGACGTGGCAGCCTAGTGGCTAAAGTCTCGCCTTCCATGTGCCAGGATCCCATTTGGGATCTGGTTCATATCCCAGCTGCTTCCACTCTGAGAATGACCCAAATCCCTGGAACCCTGCACTGGCATGGGAGACCCAGATGGATTTCCTGGCTCCTGGGTTTGAATTGGTGCAGCTCTGGCCACTGCAACCACCTGGGGAGTGATCAGCGGATGGAAGATCTTCCTCTCTGCTCCTCCTTTCTGTATATCTGACTTTCCAATAAAAATAAATAAATCTTAAGAAAAAGACTGCCTTAGACTCTAACAGGTTTTGATGCTATGACAAAGAACAGGTTTTCTTCGTTTGTTAAAACTTTGATTATTCCATAAATAATCTGGATTTATGTTGGTAATGAAGATATATGTTGATCATAGACTCTAGATATTTGCTACATTTTCTAGATTTCAGATTTAAGGTTCTTGGCCAAAGATAATGAATATATTAACTGAATATTTGGAACAAACTGAGAATGATTTAAGGAAAGAAAAATATCACAAAACTACATAAGAAAACCTCTTAATTTTGAATATTAGCAAATGAAGATTCAAATTTAAATGCAAACCTTTACCTGTAAAATATAACCAGAGCAAATAATAGCCAGAAATATAATATCTGCTTTGCAAATTACTCCAGAAGACATCCTTGAGCCAAATACAGGCAGATTTTCTAGTTTAATTGAAACGTTCCTTGGAGGCATAACTTGGAGGCTTCTCAGACTCTACCAGTGATCATCAGTACAATGGACAATTTCAGCTTTGGATAGATACATCTGTAACAGTGCAACTGGGATCAGTAAGTGGAGCATTGAAGGCAAAAGTTGTCTATGAACAGACATGCCTTCTGTACTGGATACCTTGTTTTTGATCATTTTTATTTTGGAATTCACAGTGGGGATTGGGGGAAACGGATTCATTATACTGGTACACAGTATTGACTGGATGAAAAAACGCAAGGTCTTTCTCGTTGACTTTGTCCTCACCTGCTTGGCCCTCTCTAGGATACTTTTTCTGTGGATGACAATTTCATATATCTCTCTTGAATTTTTCTATGAGAAAATACTTCTGCCTGAGGATCTGAAGATCATTTGCAAAGTTCTCTGGGTAGGAAGCAACTATTTTTGCATGTCTTGTACCACTTGCCTCAGTGTCTTATACTTTTTCAAGATAGCCAACTTCTCTCACTCTGTGTTCCTCTGGATGAAGAAGAGGATTCACAAACTGCTCCTAGCTATCATGGTAGTAGCCGTGTTTTCTTTCTGCAAATATCTCATTCTGAAGAAAATGCTTACTAAGAGGCTGGTACATGAATGGATACTAATGACAAAAAACTCAACATCTGATTTGATGGAAGTACTATATGACGTCTTAATTTCTCATATTATCATCCACATGGTGCTCATCATCTTCTTCGTGGTGACATCGACCTCGTTCCTTCTTCTGATCCTGTCCTTGTGGAGCCACACCAGACAGATGAAGCTGCATGGCATATATTCCCGGGATTCTAGCACAGAGGTTCACGTCAAAGCTATGAAAGCCATGATGTCATTTCTTCTTCTCTTTCTTGTGCATTATTTTAGCCATGCTGTGATGATATTAACCTATTATTTTCCAGACAGCACTGCAATAAAGATTTTTGCTTATGTGATAATATTTCTTTATCCATCTGGCCATCCTCTTCTTCTGATTTTATGGCATAGCAAATTGAAACAGGCTTCAGTCTGTGTCCTGCAGAAGATAAAATGTGTCAGAGACCATAACACATAAGCATGCTTGGTGAAGTCCTGAGAGAAAAGCAAAGAGAAAGATGGGAAGAAGAAAATGCCTCAGTACCAGTCTCTTTCACCCACATACTCTTCTCTTACAATGTTCTAGGCTACGGTGTCCAGCATTATTGAAATTGTCTGGTTTGCATTCAAAGCAAATTGCATGTTTGTGTTAGGCACAGAGATACTTTAGTTGATAATAAAATTAAAATACACTGATAATGAATTTTATATTAAGCATTATAAATGATAATGATTACTTGACTTTTAAATGTTATTACTGTGTTGGATAAACAATAAAGTATAATAAAAATGAAGGATTACAACATGTATTTAATTGTGTTATGTATGTGTGTTCTAGACACAAACGGTGAAATTCAGTTAATAAAATCGTATTTAATTAGACTAATCTGAAAACAATGATCAATTTATCATTGATTGAAACCTGTGTTGGACTTTCAGCCTTATGATTAGCAAACTGGTTAAGATTCCTAATTGCCACATGTGAGTTCAAAGCGGTGATATCCATCTACAGTTCTCGACCCTAGCTTGCAGCATGCAGACCCTGGGAGGACTCAGTGACAGCTCAAGAGGTGGGCAACCTGGGCTGAGTCCTCACCTCCCGACTTTGATTTAGTTCTCTTCCTGTCACTACAGGCATGCATCTCATTGTGCAGTGCAGCCATAAATTATGTATGAATTCAATGATTTTCCTGATGATATGGTATGAATTAGCATACTATCATTGCTGTTCAGAAAACTTACAGCTTTTCAAGTTAATACCACACAAATTTGAAGTTTAAAAACTGTTAATATTAGTGTTTAAAAAAACACTTGATCCTTTTAATTCTTGTCTGTCCCAAGATAATCTGACATAACCATTGTAAACAAAATCGTATTTTTTTCTAGAGAAGAAATGTTTGGCATCATTTTACATTCCTAGGTTTTGTGTCCAATTTCATCCCAATCCATCCTAAATTCTCTTCACTTATATTTTACATAAAAATATAGGTTTTTTAAAAGATTTATTTATTTTTACTGGAAAGTCAGATCTACAGAGAGAAGGCGAGACCTCCTATCTATTGGTCACTCCCCAAGTGACCACGATGTCTGCAGCTGAGCTGATCTGAAGCCAGGAGCTTCCTCCAGGTCTTCCAAGTGGGTGCAGGGTCCCAAGGTTTTGGCTCATCCTTGATTGCCTTCCCAGATCACAAGAATGGGAGATGGATGGGAACAGGAGCAGCTGGGATACAAACTGGCACCCACATGGGATCCTAGAGCATGCAAGGCAAGGACTTTAGCCACTAGGCTACTGTGCTGAGCCCACAAAGATATATGCTTTTGTGAACTACCTGAAAATACATATCTCTTTAAAATGCCTTGATTATTTACATTCCCAAGTTATTTTCTCTTTGTTTTTCATCCTTCAAGGGCTCATTTGCCCTTCCAGGGTTTTTGTGAATTTGTAGCAGTCATTATCGTTCCTCAGCTTCTTACATTCAAGCCCTTACATGCAGCATCTCACAATATTACTTTCTTAGGAAACAAAGCCTTTAGAGAGGAGATTGACCTAAAATGACGTTTCTATGGAAGACACAAATCCAACTGCCTTGTTCTTTATTAGAAGAGGATATTTGAACACACAGCGATACACATGCACAGAAGAAACCCCCCAGGAGGGTCTAGCAAAAAAAAAAAAAATGACCATCAGGAATCAAGGAGAGAGCTCAGCAGAAAATGACCCTCCTGATGCATTGATCTTGGACTTCCATCAGCTTTCAAAAAGGTCTCGAGTGAATTTCTGTTGGTTACGCCATCTGGTCCCAAAGATGTCCAGGCCAGCCTCCGCAGTACTGCTCATTGTCCTAACCTCCCCTTGCCCAGTGATATTCTAACCTTTCAGTTCTTCCGTACCCTCCATCTTGCTTCTGTATGATAAGTACACAGCTGATGTTTATTCTTTCATGATACATTAATCTCTGTCACTTATTTCTGACATTGGAGCAGGAAGATGGTACAAGTTGAATCGTTTTTGGCAAAAATCACCTGTTCTGTTCCAGTGTGTATCAAATGAAAGTCAAGATTGCCTTCCACTTTCACGCCTGCTTGTGCAACAAACTCAGGCAGTTGAGCTGGCCTGCCTGTCTGCCCCTTTGCTCCTTCCCTCTAGTCTTCCTTTTTTCCTAAAGGTGGACCATCAGCCATCTCTTCAAAATCTCCCTGCTGACTGTCTGCAGGCACCAGAGACTCTCTCCCCAATACAGAGAGGAAGCTGATGAAATTCCCCTCTGCTTTCATAGAGCCCAGAAGCCCAAGTACATCAGGATTATTTTCAACTGCTAATATAATATCCTTTCAGGATACAACCATATTTATGCCGGAAAAAATACCACAATCTTTGTCACTTGACAAGGGCAACATGATCTGTAGGAAACTCTATGTTACTAAGAAATGTTCTTATAATATTACCTTCTCACCTTCAGAATAAGCCAGTACACATCCCCAAGTGCATAACACCGAACCATGTCATTCACACAATTCAAGGGACATAAGCATTAGAATTTACAGATCTGTGCCTGGAGCAGTAGCCTAGCAACTAAAGTCTTCTCCTTGCATGTGCCGGGATCCCATATGGGTGCTGGTTCTAATCCCGGTGGCTCCACTTCTCATCCAGCTCCCTGTTTGTGGCTTGGGAAAGCAGTCGAAGACAGCCCAAAGTATTGGAATCCTACACCCATGTGGGAGACCCAGAAGAAGCTCCTGGTTTCTGGCTGTGGATCCATTCAGCTTCTGCAGTTGCAGCCACTTGGGGAGTGAATCAATGGGTGGAAGATCTTCCTCTCTGTCTCTCCTCCTCTCTGTATATCTGACTTTCCAATAAAAATACATAATTTTTTTAAAAAAAGGAATTTGCAGCCCCACGATCCTCACTGCTGTGTTTACCATCTACTTTTCCTATGTTTATCGGTAGTTTTGCACGCACACAAAGAATAGAATCCTATGTTAAACTAACCCTCATGAAAACACAATACAAAATTCACTAGGAAGGCAGAAATGATGAATAATCTTGTAAATGACACTTTGAATGTAAATGAATTGAATCGTCCAGTCGAAACATAGTTTTTCTGAGTGGATAGAAACACAAGCCTCAACTACAGTTTACCAAAGAGAAACTTACTTCACAAGTCAAGGCACACATGAACTGAAATTGAAAGTCAGAACAAGATACACCAAGCAAATGAAAATTAGTGTATTATCGATTTTTACAAGAAAAGAGAAGAAATTATTTTTGAGATCTTCCAAAGGCCATCA
This sequence comes from Ochotona princeps, assembly GCF_030435755.1. Classification (NCBI taxonomy): domain Eukaryota; kingdom Metazoa; phylum Chordata; class Mammalia; order Lagomorpha; family Ochotonidae; genus Ochotona; species Ochotona princeps. The sequence continues at coordinate 18,746,847 of NC_080858.1, forward strand.
GTAGGTTCCCAGGATTAGTTTAAAGTGAATAAGATTTCATTTAAAATTTTATTTTGAAAAGTTGTCAAAAATGTCAAAATATTTTAAATATTTTGTTAAACAGAATCACAGGTCACTATGGAGCAACGTCAAAATGACAACAGGTTTTAAAGGCAAATACAGAAAGTTATGTACTTTCTTCAGAAAAAGAAAAAACACAATTCTATTGATATTGAAAAGACTCACTTTTCAAAAAAAAATGGTGTGTGTATAAAAATGCCTTATAAAATAATAGATGTTGGTATTAGTTTATGGTATGACTAATGTCATTAAATAAGAGGGACAAAACCCCTGTTCTGAAAATAAATGTCGCTTCTGTTTGGGAGAAAAGGGTGAATCATTTTCTTAAGCATGTGGATGTGACCAAACCCCTTTCATGGGTTTTATTTTATCTGGTTTTTGTATATCTTTCTGAAAAATGTGGAGGAGACATGTGTGGGTTTGTCTCTCATATGAGGGAAATTCTGAGGGTATTTTCTCTATGAACTCAGAGAAACAATTACTGCACCCTAACTTTGCTGAAACTGGTAAGGTAAGTTGCAGCCCTTGCCGTAGGGATGATCAGCCAAAACTCCACGCACAATCTGAACCGCCGAGAAAGAGGAAGATTGGGAGCCTGTATTAGGATGGGGAAACAAACCACTCTCCCTGGGATGCGTTAAGTTTAACCCACACGTTAGAAAACAATTGGATTGCTTAGGCGTTCAAGCCACCTAAAGCTGCCTCAGTTGCCGACTGCAGAATTTGCTGTCGCGTTCAGTCCACCCTCTCCATTGCTAGTGTTGTTCCCTTGCATTGTTTCATAAGATCTGTTTTCATTTTGTCTTGTGAGTTCATAGCTGATATTTACTCTTTCATGAAACATTAATGGCTTTCACTTACCACTGACCTTAGATAATGTTATAAAGAGAAGAAAAAAAAAACCTGATTGATATTTGGAGAAACAATCTTTTCTGTTCCACTCCCCAACAAGCCAAGGTCAAGGTTGATTTTCAATCTGACAGCCCCATAACGCAGGCGCCAACATATGGTGAGCAGGTCTGTTCCTTCGCTTTAACCTTCCTTTCCTACCTGAAGGTCAACCATCCCCCCACCTTGGCAGGTTCTCTCTTCTCCGCTTCCCTTGCCCCAGTAACATGTGGAAAAACTGAGGCACTGGGCAACATAAGTATTCTTGTAGCACTTACTTGTGGTCACTTATTATCAACAGAAGTGATTGAAAATACATCCTGGGGAGAGAATTTGACTCAGTTGTTAAGACTGTGCCTTGGACCATCTCATTCTGGATTCACTTGTGTTAATCTTAGCTCCCAGTCCCAGCTTTGTGTTAATGCTGATCTTAAGAGACAGCAGAGAATGGCTCCAATAACTGGGTTCCTGACACATCTGGAAGAGATGGGAACTGAGTTCCAGACTCTCGATTTCAGCCAGACCCAGTCGTGGCTATTGCAGGTGTTTGGGATGTGAAACACAAGATGTGACACAGAGATCTCTGTTTCTGACTTCCAGGGGAATAAAATAAACAAGCAAACATCCCAATAGAAAGAAGGCCCAAATCAAATTTTACAGAACATTCTAAAAAAAGGTGAAGAGCATAGAGGAAATCTCAGAGACATGAATAGCATGGTTCACGCGAAGAAGGCATACTCACATTGCTGAGCTGTAAAAATAAAAAAGCCTGATGTCTCACATTTCCTACCCTCTGCAACACAAGGATGCCAGATCCAGAGAATCTTGGTCATCTCTGTCAGCCCGAGACACAGCACTTATAAGGCCACTGGAATGTCCTCATTTCATACAGAGGTGCCAAGAGTTTGTCTTTCTCATCCACCCCCTGGTGATTTGGATTCATGCTCATGCACATCCTATGAGGCAGCAAATGTGACTCAAGAGCCTGAGATACCTGGATCGCATTTCATGATCTTGGCTTTGGCAGGGCAAAACCCAGGCTGTTGAGAGCATCTAGAGAGAGAACCACTAGACAGAAGACTGACACTTTCCTCTCTCTCTCTCTCTCTCTCTCTCTCACTTTGTATAAAATCTTAATTTTAAAATGTTAATAAGATATTTCATTTTTTTGCATTGTGGATCAACTAGGGAAGACGGATGTCACAGAAATGTACTATATACTAGAAGTCAATGTGATAACAGGAGGCTTGGGTGAAGCAGCCAGATTCAGAGTGCAGGACCATTATTGTGGTCACTAAGATATTAGTGTTTTGAAATGCTTTGTTAAAGAGGTAAAGCCAAATCTGAATTTTGCTGAATACTATAGATAAGAGAAAGATGTGTTAAATAGTCTGAGATGCATGAATCATTATGGCTCATTCTAGGAATTGTATATTCATGTTGAGCTACTGAAGAAATCAAAGGTGTTGTCTGCCAACTTTTACTTTAATTAATTTCCAGGACATTCCTGGAAAAAAGAACATTAAGACCTCTGTGTTTTATATACCAGGACTCAATCTGTCACAATGTGCACCTAAGAATATAATCCTCACTTGTCTTAAAGAAAAAAGAAATAACCTGAATATCATCAAAAATTCAGTTAACTACCATATACACATAGGTGCATATACCATGAAAGCCTAAATTTGGACCAAAATAACATCCAAAAATGTCCAACTTCTTCTCCATGAGTGAAAATCACCATCAGCATGCACCTTCAGACACACATCCAGCAAAAGAAAGAGACTGACTATAATCCCAAACACAAGGAAAATCAAGGAAAAGCCAAGTTTCAACGTTATTATCTGTGTTGATTTCTTGGCCAGACTTATTCTAAATCTTTGTCCGAGTCACACTCTGAACCCCTTCATTTCTAAAGGAAATGAAGCAACAATGTCCTCCATCCCACTCCATCCTGCTGGGCTCAAATACCAGAGAGAAATAGAGGATGTGTTTTATGTGATGTGAGAACAGCCTAGTGTGTCAGGAGGGGAGGCACGTAGTGTGGAGCTCAAAGGCGCCCTTGTTCTGCCGCTCTGTATAAAGCGAGCTGCCCTGACTCTCCCAACACACACTTGGGAGCAACTCCAGAGTCTCCTGCAACATGCTGCTGATCCTGCTCTCCGTGGCCCTGCTGGCCCTGAGCTCAGCACAGATACCAGACAATGGTATTAAAGGGATGGGGTAGAAGATTACACTGCAGAGAGGGAGGAGGGGGGAAGGGACGAGTGAACAAAAGAAGGATGGGGCTGCACAGCTCTTCTATCAATGATAAACTGAGATCTGATACTTTGCTCCAACTACGACAGCAACTAGCCATTCAGTAGGAGCAAATTCCCAGGTGAAATTTGCATGGGTAGAGACATCTCTATGACTGAGCTGTGAAGGATACACAGGAAGATGGTAAGACTGATACAGGGAAATCCAGTTTTGAAGCTATCTCAGCATTCAAATAGGGCATGATGGTTATCTTGCTATGCAGGGAATATAGCTCAGAAGGCCAAGATAAGTATGCAGTAGAGTTATTTCAGAGCCAGAGAGTCAGACAATTTTGACAGTGTATAAAGGTGCAGAGATATCATGCAATCATCTTATATTTCTCTCACCCATATGGAAACATCTCTGTGCTCTGAATTTATTTCTAAGGTTGTTTTCTCTCATTAGTATTACTTCTGATGGTGCTTGACAAAAAAAAAAAGCAACACGCTAAGTATTTAGTGAAGAAAGCACTTAGATGTATAACAACACATGGCATTGAAATGTCCATACACTTAACATAAATTAGCAGTACGTTACAGGGATCCTAAGGAAGACAAAAGAGCTTCTGTATGTTGGGTTCAACATTAGTCCCCAGCACAGAAGCAAGACTGCCATTGCTCTCCCCCCTTTCAACTGTAAACACAGGGAGAGTAGCAAGGAACCAAAGCCATGTTCAGACTTACCCTTTCCCTGTAAAACATTTTGACACATCGTGACTTAACCTTGCCATCATTCTTTACTTCTCTCCTAGATGTCAACGCTGAAAGTGATCCCGCTGTCATAGCAGGTAAAGCCAAAATCATTCTCAATATTTTTCGAAATTTAAAAAAAAATTTAAAAATACAGAAAGAGAAAAATGAGTGTTTGTGAGTGTGTGAGAAAGACAGAGAGAGTCCTCGTTGGGAACCCCCTTCTTCTGCGTTACTCTTCAAATGCCCACAGTAGCTACATGAGTGCCAGGCTGACGTCACAACTCCTGAAGCTCACCCTGCTTTTCCTGTGCATTCACAGGAAGCCAGAATCAGCACCTGATCCAGAGCTTCAAACTCAGCCAGGCTGATAGGGGATGTGAGCATCTCAAACTTTCGTCACAATGACTGTCATCTCCATCAACTTTCTCCTCCTCCTTCATGCTGCAATTTTTCAGTTCTCTAGCATATGATTATTACCAGGTTTTGGCTACAAAGTATGGATGTTAAGCCTTGTAAAAACATAGATGCCCTTCTTGGTTCTAGGTGCCACGGTAAGGTCACCAAATTGAACATCGGCGTGGCCTGGTTTTGATGATAGGAGCTGCCTGCCTATTCTCTTAGGCCAGAAGTGACTTCTCAGGAGTATTAAATAGAAGTATCCTCCATCCAACTGAGAAGCCATTCACCGCTTCCTTTAGCTCAGTATTTCTCTGAGCAATGACATTGCTTCAGGTAGAACATGAAGACATCAGTATAGCCATCCTTTGCTCTGTGCCTCCATACTAAATTGTGTTTGTAACTGATTTTTAAAAAAATGTGCCTTCAGCAACTTTTTGTCTTTTTCTCTTCTCTGGCTTAGTATCTCTTTACATGGGCCTTGGAGCCTGGAACATCGGGTCTAGTTTCAATATAGGGCACAGGTGTTTAAATGTAGAGCCACAATTAGCAAGTTATGGGGTATCCCTCCTCCAGCCTCTCTAAGATACCTTGCACATATCTGATGTTCCTAGTCCTTGCCTCTTTTTGGTAATTGGAGATGTCATCTGAAAATGATAAGGGATCCCCAAAATTATTTTCTTTGCTGTTTTTCAGAGCCTTATCTTCCCCAAGGCTAAACAAATAAGATTTGCATGACACAGTGTATGAATGAAGAGGTGTAGTACATAAAGAAGCTGTGTGCATGGGAGAGACTGGCTGTTGAGACAGGTTCTGGGAGAGAGACTGTGGTCACATTAGAGTGTTAACCCTAGAACAGAGTCTTCCAGTTCTAAGCTTGGCTTTTCTTCTGCTGCCCTCTCCTCAAGGACCACCTGCCAGATATGATTCTGATGAAGCAAATGGCGATGATGGGACTGAACAGGACGAATGGCACCAGGATGAGTACCCATCGTCTTATCCTGGACACTCGGGCCCACCTGGACCCCAAGGATCACCAGAAGATTTAGGCAATGGGCCTGAGCAGAGTCCACCAGAGGAGGAAGAGCACCAGGATCAGAACCCACCAGCTTCTCCTGGACCCCAAGGACAACCAGAGAGTTCACTCTTCCGCAATAACAGAGTGCTGTGACTTCCCCAAGGCCAACCTAGTCACCTGGAACCCAAAGACAGGTGTGATTTAAAATTTGTCTCCACACAAGGCCATGGTGGTTATTAAATGTTTAGCTTTTTTTAAATGAAAGGATCATATAACTCACTTGTAAATATCATAATCTGGCAGAGATCCCCTAAAGATTTCTATTTTGTATTATTCTTGGGTGGGGTAGCAAGACCATTATTTTTGACAAGCTTTGAGAGCTAGTTCTGATTTTGAGAAACACTGCCCTCCAATTCCATGTTGCCAATGATCACCTGTCTTAACTGTGTTAGTGAGGTGGGAATTGACCAGTGTTTTGTTTTGATTGTCTGCCTCCTTGCCCGGGCTCACTAACTGCCCCTTCCATGTCTCTTACTCAACCTTCCCTCTAAGGCTCTCACGACCCACAGCCACAGTAAAATGGCATTGTAAGTGAATTCTGCCAATTGCCATCTATTATTTTTAAAGTTTTCTTTTTGAAGATTTGTTTGAGAAATGAAGTTACAAAGAGAGAGGGAGAGACAGAGGGAGATTCTCCATCTGCTGACTCCCTCCCTTTTTGGCCACAGCAGTCGGGGCAGGGCCAGGCCACAGCCAGCAGCCGGGAGCTTCTCCATGTGAATTGCAGGGGTCTAAGCATTTGGACCTTCCTCCACTGACTTCTCAGGGCATCAGCAGGAAGCCAGCTCAGAAGTGGAACAGCCAGCCTAGAATTCTTATTTTAAAACTAATACATGTTCAATCTAAAATTAACGTATCTGCATAGAAAGACATGAAACCACATTTTAAAGGCATATCTTAGCCTACCTCCACATTTCTCCTCAAAACCCATCACTAGTATGCTTGTGGGTGTTCTGTAGGAAACATTTATGTGTTTATAAGTGTGAAATACTTTCCACTTTAGTGATCATATACATTGTGCATATACCTATGCTACTTATTTCAAGTAACTTATTTATTAGAAAATATTCATATGATCTCATAGAGAGACAGAGATATTTTTTTAGTAAGGTGTGTGTCTGTTTAATTACATAGTACCGCAGTTTGATGCTGTGCCTTGATTTCTGTCAGCAAGACTCGTGCATGGACATTCAAGTTTATTTTGATTTTTCACTACAATAAGATCTATTGCAGGCTCATGTTCATAAACAGACCCATGAACATTGTTAATGGTAACCAAAATGAAAAACCTAATAATATTTTTTTCTGAAATTGCTGGAGGTACATGGGAAAAGTGAACAAAAATACTAAAGGAAGAAAGGGATCACACAGGAGAGAGTTGGTGGGTTCTCATCCACCTCACCTCAGCCATACAATGTCCAATACAAAGGACTGGAAATTCTTGCCATGCAAGTATCCTTTATAACCCTCCTTGTTTTGTTGTTTCAGGTACTTAATGAGAAGACAAGATCCTTCAACAAGGCGCATGGAAACACTGTGATCATAACCCTATCCTCCAAATACCAATAAAGTAGCATGCAACAAACGATAGATGACTTTCTTTCTGACTGTTTGTGGGTCTGAAAACAATGTGAGAGCATCCAGGATCCCGTCTCCTTGGTTGATCTCTTCTTGGTTGTCCCTCCTCATCTATCCATTAACCAGCTCCCATGTAAGAGTTCCATTCTTTCTTCCTTTCCTTGGTCTTTGGCAGGTAAGGAGTGGGGAGGAGAGAAACAGATTATAAAATAAGTTTCAGAACTTCGTTTTTCAAGTCATGGACTGTATTAACATTGTGAAGACACTACAAACCTCAGGAATACTTAAAATGTATAAAATTTTGTCCCTTCCACAACCACTGTTTTCCTGAAATTCACTAACCTTCACTGTAAGTTGACCACACTCAGACTTCCTCTCCTGGATATACCAGAAGCAGCCAATCCTGAACACGACCCACAGCAAAGCCTCAGTCATTCTTTCCCTACCTTCTTCCATCTGCCCAGCCTCTGAGGCCGATCAAGCCCCACAACCCAAATATCAGCTCAGCTATTCAACTACCCAAGGTCTCAGCCCATCCCCACCTTAAAACCAGGTGATATAAATATTATTCAGTGGGGTTTTACAATCTTAACTCAGTCTTTGTCTATACATACAGACCCAGAGAGGGACAGAAAGGATTGGGGTTTCATTCGCCAGAATGTCCTCAGTGGTTTACTTACCTGGAGGTAGAATTGGAAAAGTCTCTGCCAGGGCACACAAGGCGGACAGGATCAGGCTTGTCCTCAGCATGGTGCCAGTGAGGAGGGCAAGTGGGCAGCACAGAGCAGCAGGGCAGTCAGCAGGTGGGCAGGTCCTGGAATGTGTGCACTGAGATTTCCACTGAGCTTTTACAGGTGATTGGAGAAAAAAAGAAAAGAAAAAGAAAGTGGCTCACTCACACAGAAACATGCCAATAGAGGCAAGGTACAAAAGACAAGGGAGCTGTGGGGGTTGGGAGAATGAGGATGCTTGATAGAAAAATCTCCCATAGTCATAACAGCTGTTATTGAGTGTTTGTGCACCACAGGCAGACAGTATTGTATCCCAACAACACCCCCACCCCGGGGAACTTTATTGTTCCTCTTTTCTAGACAAGAAAACTAAGGTATCAAGAAAGCCAAAATGGGTTAACTTCTGAAAGATTACCCAGGAAATAGCCTACCACCAAGAGGCAAACCCACCGACTGAAGCTGCAACCTGGCTCTCAACCATGCTGCTATTTGTTCCACCACAGACCCAGTAATTCTGATCTGCTCATTGTTGGATTCAACCCATGACTTGTGGCAAGGCTTCACTCCCAAAAGGGAAAATGCACACCCTAGGGAACATTTTGTTTTTCTGGAAACTACATTTGTTTGAAAAGCATAGCACAGTGAAGCATTTAGCTCAAATACAATAGTCAGAAGTTGGGGAGCAAAAAAAGGCAAGCAAATAATAGCAACAAACAATGGGACTGACAAGACTAGAGTTTAGTAAGTCACCGGCCAGGGGGTGAAGGGGATGTTTCAACCGTATTGGGTTTGATATGAGGACATTTCCTGCCATGGGACAGCAAGGGAATCAACTTCAAATGTGCTCACTGAATCTTCAAGTTCCGGAGAACTGGACTAAGAAATGACCATGGTATGGAAGGGGCAGGAACAGTCTACTTAGGAAGCTTTCACTGTCTCCATACCACCTCAGAGTTGGGACACTGCTTTCAACTTCTGCAAAACATGGCACCATCGTGAAATTCCCCTTCTCGAATAAATAAAATGAAATAATAGCTTTTTAAAGATTGATTTTTTTAAAGATTTATTTTATTTTTACTGCTAAGTCAGATATACAGAGAGGAGGAAAGACAGAGAGAAAGATCTTCCATCCAATATTCACTCCCCAAGTGGCTGCAATGACTGGTGCTGCATCGATCCAAAGCCAGGAGCCAGCAACCTCCTCCAGGTCTCCCACGCGGGTGCAGGGTCCCTAGCCTCCTGGGCCATCCTCGACTGCTTTCCCAGGCTACAAGCAGAGAGCTGGATGGGAAGCAGGGACACCTGGATTAGAACCGGCACCCAAATGGAATCCTGTTGTGTGCAAGGCAAGGACTTTAGCCACTGGGCTACCATGCAGGGCCCAGCTGCACATTCTCTTAAGCAGCACTAATGGACTGTAGGATGGCACAACCACTTTGCAAATCAGTTTAGTGGCTATACATCAAGCTAGCCATACATCAAACATTATGTCCAGATATTTACTCATCCTGAGTGAAAACATATGTCTATACAATCATCTACAAACCAGTGTTGGTGGAAGTCCATTGTCTTAGCGAAAACTGGAAAAATCATAACGCCCATCAATAGGTGAAACGATCACTATCCCTATGCGTTCCATGGAACATTGCTCAGCAATTAAAATGGAAAGAACTACTGATACAAGAAACAACTCGGACAAATAGCAAAATGGTATACTCTGTGAAAACCAAAGAAAAAGTACAGACTGTAGATCTAGAAAACACTCAAGAATGTTTAGTAACACAGATAGCATCTCCCCACCTCCCTGCCCCATCTGCTGGTTGGTGGACACAGGGAGAGGCAGCAGTGATTATAAAGGCACAGGAGGAAATTTTGGAGACCCATAGGTGTGCTTCTTGCCCTCATTGTGGTGATTATTTCATTGAAAATGCATATCTTAAAGCTTACCACATTGTGCATGTAAAATATGCAAATTATCTTCTGTTCGTGGAGGTCACTAACACTCTTGCAAACAGTCACTGAGAAAAATATCATTACAGACTGTAACTTTCATATTGTTCAGCCTCTCAGCTGGCTAAAGCATTTCATGACAAAGATGAAGAAAAATATTCCATGAACCAAATGACTGCACAAACTAAAAAATTTCAATTCATAAACATGCAAGTTCCCTACTTAACATATCTATTTTTTAATTTATTTTTATTTGAAAGGCAGAGTTGCAGAAGGGAGAGACAGACAGAGTTTCCATCTGCTTGTTTCATTCTGCAAACAGCCACAAATTTTGGAAATGGGCCATTGATACTGTAATAACTAAAAAATGCAACATGAATACAAAAGGCATTCAAAAGCTTCATGTTATCACTAATAAAATCATCAGTAGTAATGAAGTCATTAGTTTAGTAACATGCCCACTGATAGATCCTTACTTTTAAATATCCTTCTTTTAAACATGCTCAAACGTCAGAAAATACGTGTAATTCCAGCAGGTGGCAGTAGCAGCATACCAAATCTCTCACAAAAGCAAGGAACTTAGTAGTGGAGTCCTCAAAACAAAAAGAAAAAGAAAAGGCAACCTTTTGAGTTTAAAAATTTAAGTATAATAAAGATTATACTCAAGTTGGAAAATAAGTTGAAATTGGTGCTCTGGCCAAGCTGTTGAAGCTGCCACCCACGGTGTTGTCATCCCATAGGGACGCCAATTCAATGCTCATCTTCTGATCCACACCTCTCTACTAGTGTGCCTGGGAAGGCAGTGGAGGATGACTCATGTCCTTGGGACCCTGCACCCACATGAGAGACCCAGAAGAAGCTCCTGGTTTTACATAAGCCCAGCTCCTATCATTGTGGCCATTTGGGGAGTTACCTAGCAGATAGAAGATATTTATTTCTGTTTCAACCTTCTTTTTATGATTTTGCCTTTCAAATAAATGAATGAAACCTTTAAAATTTTCTGAAGTAAAAAATAAAGCAAGTTTCCTTTAAAAAAAAAAGGATAAAATACAACAACTTATCAAGAACAAAAATAGATAGGACAAGACAGAGAGGGACCAAAACCACATATAATCCTCAAGAATTCTGAAGCAGAAAGTAGACTGGAGCAAACAATTGGAGTAAATTACCAAAGGGGATATTGTATGTGTGTAGGAAAAAGTTTTTATTGCTAATGTTTAATAGCTGCAATGGATCCATCTCAACACTTTAAGGCACTTTTGAAAAATCAGCAGTAGGGGCCAGCACTGTGGCTCAGTGAGTTAAGCTGCTATCTACTATGCTGACCCTTATGGGCACCAGAATTGGGTTCCCGGCTACTCCACCTGTGTCTCAGCGCCTTGAAAAGTCACCTGGGGTTGGGGAGTGAAAGACAGTCCAAGTTCATGGGTCCTTGCCCCACATATCACATCCAGACGAAATTCCTAGCTCTTATCTTTGAACCAGTCCAGCCCTATCCACTGTGGTCATTTGAGGAGTGAACCAGTGGATGAAAGATCTCTCTGTAGATCTTTGAAGTAAAAAGTTTTTAAAGTTAAGTAAATAAAAATCAATCATGTAGAATATCAAATTAGTAAATAATTGTTCACACACAAAGAAATCTCTTAGATGTAACAGGTCGAGGAGGAAAACATTTTGAGAATAAGAAAAATACCAAAATATCTGAGAGTTGAGTTTTCTGTTGGAATCTCTTCAGAGCAGCAGTAGCCAGAACAGGGAGAAACGTGAGATTATAATGGCAGGCAATGCAGAAAACATACAGCAGACATGGGGAGAAGATGGCGACTTTCCCTCTCACTCAGTGTTCTCTCATTCCCGGTTTCAAAGCCCACTGATTTAATAAACAAGCAAATAAATAAATGATTTTTAAAAAAAGTTATGTCCAGTTTAGTGGTAAATGCCACACAGCCAGGACAATCTTTGCAGAATTGACCCTGGATTGGTCTGAGACATCAAGGATTAGCTCTTGCGAGTTCTCCCTTATCCAAGGAATGATTCATTCAACAGTGAACAGATATAAAAGAGGAAAATCTGTTTCAAGCGTATTGGAAGGGAGGAGAAAAACAGATGTCATCAGTTCTCTATTCTCTGGTCTGTGTGGTCTTGGAAGGCATTTTCATTGACAACAAATCACTTAGCTGACAACAGATCACTTCTCTCCTGCAATGAACCCAGTGCAAACACATTTGTTTGTTCCTGGAGGTTAGGTGTCCTGGCTAACCTCTACTCTAGGAAAGGATTTCTTTGAAGGACATTCTTTATGTTACATGTGTTTGTCTGCCGGGCTCTCTTGACACTCATGCATGCATCCTCAGTCATAGTCTAAGGTTACTGCTGTCAGTGTTTGATTTGTTCTTTAACCAGTAGTTTATTATCTACGAAGATGCAGAATGAAGGAAAGGATGTCTGATTACTATAGACAAAAGCCCAATCTTCCCCAAGTATAATTCAAGAAATGTTAAGAATCCATTTTACATGGATAATATCATTGTAGTCAATTAAAATACAAAGGTATCTACTTGAATCATATGCATTGAGTGCTTCAATAATACTTGTTGACTGAAACATTTGTTGAATCTCCTTGAATAAGTGTTATAATCTTTTCTTAAATTCTATCTTTAATTCTTTTAAGAAAATATGTAGAAATATGCTAAATCTAAGATTATCTTGAAGTTTATTTATATTGTTACAGTTTTTATTTCTCCACTCAGAAACATTATACCTTTTTATTTAAAGCTTTTATATGTCTTTTAAGTTGAAATTGATGATTTCTAGATTAATTACTCATTTGTTTTTTTTGGAGTTATCCTCAGTAGATTTAGAAAGACACTAGTGTATTTCATTTTACTATAAATTTGCCAGGATTCTTATTACTGCTCCTCATTTATCCCCTATAATTATCTGTTGCTCAGCAACATGAAAATGTAGTCTCCATGTGTATCTCCCAAAGCTACATATTCAAGTACAAGTTCCATCACACCTGTTCTACAATTACTGTCCTGTTTTTTAAAGTAAGAATGCATGTAGTTGAATAGGGTTTTTATGTTGTTCTCAACTTGGAGAGGTTTGAATCTTTGTTATCATTTTCCTACTTCAAAGAAAGCAACATGAATATCTGCAAACACACGATTGTTCATAAATGCAGCATTTGGAATAGCCTACCAAAGCTTCTCATCTGAAGGTAATTTTGGTCCTGACCCAAATTTGTCAATGTCTGTATGTGGAGCAGAGGTGATACTGGTGTTTTTATGGGAAGAAGCCAGGCAAGATGCTGAGCAGCCGACAGCCACAGGACAGCTCCATGCAACACAGATTTCTGCAAACCAAAATGTTAGCAATGCTGGGTCCGAGAAGCCCTGTAGTATACAGTCAGAAATATATTTAACTTCAAGAGCCAGACTTATTAAAGAACCTTAATACAAATAATTAACCCACTTCAAGAATTAAGATATAGAGGAATATTATTGACATAACAAAGTGATAGTTATATATTTATCAGTGGGAAAGTATTATAGAGTAACATGTTCTTTATGTTTCCCCATAAAACATACATTAAATGTATACATTGTATAAGACAATATTGGCACTGAAGCTTTCCGGAAAGCTCTCTTAGTGATTTCCAAGTATCTGTCTTAGAAACTGACTATACCTGGACTGATTTTTTTTGTTACAAGTTTTTCTTTTCAAAGTAGTTTTTTCATACTCAAGATTTAGTTACTACAAAAGCTTTATTTACTTTGCATAAATTTTTGTTCCTGGTAAAATGAAAATTCACTTTACATCAGTGCGTGGTATTTGCATCTTAGTTTGTATGGTAACAGTGCAAGCAGGATTTCTTTTTTAAAGAGAAAATTTGGGACATTTGTTAAGGAGCTAATATAGACTATTCAAATTATTGAACATAAAATACAGAAATAGTAATTAAGATTAACTTTTCTCTGATTTCTTTATATTGGAGAACTCAGCATAAAGCTAAAGTTTAATATTTGGGCTGGAAAATTAGACAAGTATTTTCCCATTTACATTAATATTTTACATGGAGTGAGGTTTCTACAAATAAAGAGGATTATTCATACTAGTTCTTTGATATTTTTGGGTCTTCATTCCAGAATTTTGCCCTTTGGAGTTACAAGGTAACTGCCCACAGCGGCTATGTGTGCTTGCTTTTCATGAGTAGCTTGATAGGGAGAAGCCTTATTTAATCAAAGGTATTACTTCTCAGTGTGGACATCATTCAGGACCTGATCCCACATCTGGATCGAGGAGTTTCTGCCAGCAGTGTGTTGTGAACTGACAAGCTCAAATAGACTAATTGGATTTCAAGTCTGATTGTTTAGAATTGTAACACATGCATATCGAAGTTCTGTTGAATTGGCCTGAAGTGAGTGGATAACACCTGTCAGCCTTTCATGCCAGGGTAGCGACATCATCTTTGGCATTCATGAAATGCGATAACTATGAGTTTGAATTACACACACACACACAGCAGGGCTGGGCATTTAGTGCAGCAGTGAAGAGATTGCTCAGGACACCTGCATCACAGGTTCAAGTCCCAGCTCCTCATCCAACTCCAGCTTTCTCTATTGCGCACCCTGGGACTCAGCAGTGGGTACTTCAGCACGCGCCAGCCGTCTGAGAGACCTGCACTGAGCTCCTGTCTTCAGTCTTGCTCAAGCCTACCTGTTGCTGACATCTGGGAGTGAAGCAGTCAATGCAAGATCTGCCCCACGCTGAACCCCTTCACCCACCGTCAGGTTCAATTTACTTCCGGCGTGCTTTCTTTCCTGTTGTTACACATTTGGCACTTCTACACCACAATTCAGTGCATTAAATGCAAAGCACTCTCAAGAACACAAGTAAGATTTGTGAAACACAAACGTCTATTTGCATCTTAACAAATTGCAGGCAGACATTCCATCTGGACACGCAGCCTCCTGACTAGCCAAGTTGTCTACAACTGGAGAAATCATCATGAAAATATTTCTGGTATCATCGTAAGATATTGAGGTGGCAATTTTGTTCTTTGAAGAAAATTACTTTTCCACCACACAGCTTCATTCTATATCAGTCATCTACGACGGATACAACAGACGCCACAGCGAGGACCGACAGACATGCTCAGTGCCACGGAGAGCATCCTCCTCTCTGTTGTGATTAGTGAGTCAATCTTCGGCATTTTAGGGAATGGATTTATTGGAGCTGTAAACTGTATCGAATGTGTCAGGAGTAAGAAGGTCTCTGTGATCAACTCTATTTTTATTGGTTTAGCTATTTCTAGAATTTGTCTCATATGGACCATCATTACGGATGGATGTATACAGTTATTTTCTCCACGTTTGTATTTGACGGGCTCCCTAGTTGAGTACACCACCTATTCTTGGGTCCTTAGCAACCATACATGCACTTGGTTCACTACTAGCCTCACTATCTTTTATTTCCTGAGGATAACCAATTTTTCCCACCCTATATTTCTCTGGCTGAAGATAAAAATTCATTGGATTTTTTCTCTTCTGATGGGCTTCTTGCTTATTTCATTGTTATTTTCTTTCCCACGTTTTGTCACAATTATTAGCAATCAAAAAATGAAAGATACAAACAGAACTGGACTGCTCACTGTGAAAACAGATGAATACATTAGTATGCAGGTTTTGCTTAACTTGGGTACCATGATACCCTTTGTAATCACTTTAATCGTGTGTTTCTTAGTGATCGTGTCGCTATGGAGACACAAAAAGCAGATGCGTTTGCATTTTTCGGGTTGCAGAGACCTCAACACAGAGGCTCATGTGAAAGCAGTGAAAGTTTTGGTATCTTTTATCATTCTCTTTGTCTTGCACTTCATAGGCATTGTCATTGAAGCAGCATGCTATGCTGTAGCAGAAAACAAAATGCTGCTTATTTTTGGTTTGCAAGCCACAATCACCTATCCTTGGGGTCATTCATTTATCTTAATTCTAGCAAACAGAAAGCTAAAGCAAACTGCTTTGAGGATACTGCGCCAATTAAAGGTCTGGGAGAAACGAGAAAATTGCAGAACCACCTAAGTAGGGTTACAGAGCATGGATGTTCCAGGGAAGAAGTTCTTCAAACCTGTCTCCCTTGCACAGCAATCTCGCACAGATTTTTTAACTGTTCTGTTGAACACCATTCAAATCTTCCATGACTGTGTTTACGGAAGCTCAAGGAATCTTGCTCTTCCATTAGATTTTAATCCCTAACCCAGTGCCTACTTTGCAGATCCTGCAAATTCTTCCCACATGGGCTCCAAAGGAAACTACTCAGTTTGCAGATCATTCACTAATAAGATTAGGATGGACAGAAGCAGAACCAACATGAAGCTTCATTTTGCTTTCATGACTCCCTGAAGTATTGGCACCTGTTCTCCAAGAAGATCCAAAGGAAACAAGAACCCTGACATTTAGAATATGAATGTGAGAGATAGACTGGCAGGAGTGCTTCTTTTGGATGTGAATTTTTAATTCTTTTAAGATAACTTTATTTTCACTGTTTAATTGCTAATACCTGTTCATACGTTTATTTTTACTGGTGCATGTTTGATGTAGTAGCCATCTTCATGATACTCAGGGGAAAAAAAAGGCCTAGGGAATTGGTCTACATGGTGCATTAATGAAATGAATTTTCCTGCTATTAAAACCTAGCTGTTGGTGCAGCAAAGTAATGAACTAGTTATAAAGATTCTACTCAAAATGCAAACACAAAGGCATGCGCCTGCTCCCTGATCCAGTGACACAAAACACTGGAAGGAATCTGTGTGAAACACACAGTGTTTTACTCTGGGGTTTGGCACACGTGTTTAAAATATGTCAAAGACATATTTCAAGTGCTGATTTTTACAAGGAATTTGGACGCAGCATAAGTTCCATGTAAGGAAAGAGGTGTCATAAGAATCACACCTGTGGCCCGCCGATAACCTAGTGGCTAAATCTTTACTTTGCACCTTCCGAGATCCCATTTGGACGCAGGCTCATGTTCCAGCTGCTCACGTCCCAATCAGCTCCCTTCTTATGACTTGGAAAGCAGTCCAGAATGGCCCAAAGTCTTGGAACCCTGCACCCACGTGAGAGACACAGAGAAGGAAGCTCCCGGCTCCTGGCTTCGGATCAGCTCAGCATCAGTCATTGTGGTCACCTGGGAAGCAAACTAGTGGAGAGATCTTTCTCTATCTCCTTTCCCCTGTATATCTGCCTTCCCAATAAAAAAAATAAAATACATATTTTTAAAAACAATCAAAAGCTTCAGGCTCAGCGCGGTAGTGTAGCAGATAAAGTTCTCACCTTGAATGCGCTGGGCTCCCATATGGGTACCAGTTCTAATCCTGGCTGCATTGCTTCCCATCCAGCTCCCTGCTTGTGGCCTGGGAAAGCAGTCGAGGATGGCCCAAAACCTTGGGACCCTGCACCTGCATGGGAGACCTGGAGGAAGTTCCTGCCTCCTGGCTTTGGATCGGCTCAGCTCCAGCTGTTGCAGCCACATGGGAAATGAACCAGTTGAATGGAGGATCTTTCTGTATCACCTTCTCTCTGAATATCTGCCTTTCCAATAAAAGCAAAATACTTGTTTTTCATTTATACATATTAAATTACTAGTGAGGTTAAGTATTTTCAAAGGGTGATTAGCCTTTTCATTTGTTATCCTCTTTTCATGTTCTTTATTTTGTGACTATTTTATACATTGACATTATATCATATTTGTGCTATCATTTTCTTCTTTAATTTGTAGTTTAATGGATAACTACTTGTGATATTTGGAAAATATGAAGTCAAATCTATTTTGCTTTTCTTTGTGATTTCGTCTATGGTTGCTTTTTACAAAGGTTATTACTTTTGCTTTGTTGTGAAATAATACTGTTTGTTGCACCAAAAATTGGAAAACAAAAAAATGTGAATGAAAAATTGATTATTTACATTTATAATACTCAACTGTTGTTAACATGTTTCTGTATATATTTTAAGGTGGATTTCAAGATAGGCCAAATAGGTATATAATAGGTAACATTTATACTATATAAAAATCTGTCTTGAATGAGGTCAGCATTGAGACATAGCTGGTAAAGCCGCTGTGATGCCTACATCCCCAATGGGTTGGATTCAAGTCCCAGCTGCTCCACTTTGCACCCACCTCCCTGCTAATGGCCTGGAAAAAACAATAGGAGTTGGCCCATATGGGCCTGTGACACAGACATGGGAAACCTGGATGAACCTTTGGCTTTGGCCTGGCTCCATGTTGGCCATCTGGAAAATGAGCTAGCAGCTGGAAGATCTCTCTCTCTCTCTCTCTCTCTCTCTCTCTCTATCTCTCTAATGCCGACTTGCAAATAAATAAACATTTTAATCGTTGTATTGTTATATGAACAGAATGACTTGTTCTTATGTGAACAATGGAATTAGAGAAAAATTTTGCATTCTTCTTTTAGTGTTCTACACATTTCTAATTTTTCTATGTAATAATTTATATAACCAGAAAAAACTAAATATATAAGTATATATGAAAAAATCCTAGTTTTCTTCTCCCATGAGGAAAATATTTTTTTCCAGTTTTGACTCCAATGTCTTCTTGTTGTACGTGCTAATTTTAATATTGACTTGGTCTTCAACTAATTTGTGACTATAATTATTTTTCCATTTTACTATTTATTTATTTATTACATTTTAATTATTTTATGGTGTGGCTCCATATGCTCAGGGATTTCCCCTTCCCCCCTCCCCTTTCCCCTGTCCCACACTGTTTTCCCCTATAATATTACAGTAGTCTAGCCACATGGGGAGTGAACCAATAAATGGAAGATCTTTCTCTCTGTCCCTCATCTCCATAAATCTGCCTTTCCAATACAAATAAAATTTTAAAAATTTTAAATGAGGATTATTTGGTAGAGTAACTTTCCAGCTCTATCAAAAAATTTTTAAAGTAACTCTTTTATAGCTAAACTTTATTTACCTAAGTTTGGTTTGCCATCACAATTTCATGATATAAGACCTAAAATAAGTTTTTTGTGACCTTAAATAAGACCCATTGCTGTGAATGATTCATGGTTTCTTGAATGGAATTTGAAAGTGCCAAATTATATTAGATGAAGTATATTATATTAGATCAAGTATATTAGATGAAGTACATTGTATTAGATGAAGTATATTAATGAAATACTTCTCTATATGCTTGTTGAATGCATGCCAATTTAAACTAAATTATTGAATGTGCACCTATAATTACGGCTTTTTTGTACAAGTTTATTTACTGGAAAGCCAGAGACATGGCAGAGGAAAAGAGAAATCTCCCATCATAGGTTCATATTCCAAATGACCACAAGTAGGCAAAATAAGCATCAGTACAAATTAAATAATGTTATAAGTAAATATTCTCCTCTTATAAGTCAACACAAGCAAAAGAGGAAAAGAAAGTATGGGTAAAACCAAGAACTATATATATAAAATACTCTGATTCCAAAAATAATATGAGAGTGGCCAAAAGTAGTTGCAAATGTTGTATGGAAGGGGCTACAAAAGAAGAAACGGAAGCCGCCCAGACATTGATTAGAAGGCTGTGAAACTGGAAAGTAATAGCAAAAATATACATCTTATGAGAATGCATATTGAAAAATAAAAGATATTTCTCTTACTTGAAATAGGAGCTTCAAGAAACGGATTAAGTAGAGCTAGTAAGCAAAAGTCTCTTAACACCCATTTGGTTAAATGTAATGGAGAAGATGAAGATATTAAAAACATCATTTAAATTAATTCTATTTGTACGACCAGTTTGTCTCTGAAGAAACAGAAGGGCAAAGGAGAGCTTTTTCATTTGCATCATGAAAATGACTGTAAAGGCAGGCAAATAGTGATTCCAAGTTCATGCAACCCATTCAGAGATTGATAATACCACTGTAGTACAAAAAGATAAATATAAAACAAGGAGGGGACAAAAATTAAAAGGATGTGATATTAACAGTCGCAAAACACTCGTGTCTCATAAAAACCTTATTTGTTGTTATTCCAATGTACTGATTTTATTTTTTAAACTTTCAATAAAATAAAATGTACTTGATTTTATGTCCAACAAAATAATCTTTCAAGTATAAAGCTGTCATATATATTTTTAAGAAATGCAAACACTTATAATTTTTTCTTAGAAAAACTCTTTGGGACAATATTTCTGCATAGAATTTAAAAACATATACCAAGAGAAGTCTTTGTTGCATTTGGCTTTAGAACAAACACAGAACAAATGTGAAGCTGAGGTTGGCAGACTGAACACACAGTTTAAAAGACAAGAGTATCTGCTAATGGTACAATTGACACAAATTGTAAGAACAGACAGAAAGGAAGCCAAAACGAAAATTGTTTACTGGTTATACAATCTCACAGTTTGGAATCAAAGCATATAGTTCACTCATGACAAATCAAGTCATAGAGATTTGCAGTGTGTGTGTGTGTGTGTGTGCATATACATTTGTCAAAATCAAAAGAAAGGTAACTTTTTAAGAAAACCAGGTAGTAGAAAAGAATGTGAGAAATATAAGGAAAATATTACAATGTGTGTTAGTCCAGCTAGAAGAGGATAGCTACATCTCGAAGCAACAAGGGCATAAGGACATAATGTAAAGTTATAACTGCATACACCTGAACAATATTGCAAAATGTGTGAACTATTCAGATGAGCTACATGCAACAACAGAGAAAAACGGACCACAGGAAACATCTCCAAAAACAGATATCACTAAAAGTTACATCATCAACAAATGTAACAATAAGTAGAAAGGCTTAAAAAGATTCATAGAATCAGATTTGGAAAAAAAAAACTGGGTGTTAAAGAACACATACAAAATGACACAAAAAGATGAAAATAATAGACAAAGATATGGTAAGGATTAAAAACACAGCTATTAATTTTGTAAACAAACTATTCATAATATAAAGAAATATTTGGAGTTCTAAAAGTCACAGTTTGTAACAAAGGTATAGAAATTGTGAATATTTTCATATAGCACAGCATCAGCTTTAAGAAAACAAAATCCAAATCATACAGAGGCAAAGACTGAGCTCTTGGACGGATTGTTTAGGAAAATGCAAGCCACTGATTGGAGCTGTGGGTATGTGTGACGAGCAAGCTGAGAGATGAGCTGAGAGCGCTTGCACCGTCAGGGTCCTGTTTCTGAAGGTCTCAGTCTTCATTACACTGAACCTGAACACCTCTGAAAGATTTCCTGGAAAGCTGCTGCCGTTCCCCGCGTCTGAAAAACTTCCACTAACTAGTCACGCTGTTCAGTCTGCAGCAGAGAAAATGTTTGTTTTTCATTTGGCTCTGAATCTCCTTTCTACAGCCATGGGGCTGCAATTGCACATGGAGACTAAAGGTTTGTTGTTTTCTTCCACTTTCTCAAACTCACAGATGTTCCTCTCATTACTGTTATTCAAGGGTCCAGAGAATTCTGGGGGACACAGTTCCCTGATTTTCAAATTAGTGAGGTCGGTGTTGACTGGCTTACAAAGAGAGATATCTCCTTGATAAAAGCAGATGGTGATATCAAATCAATATCCTATAACCTGCCAGCCACAACAGAAGAGTTAAACTTTATATTACCTTCCTTAATCTATCAGACTTTAAGTTTTTTTTAAAAAAAGACTTTAATAGTAAAAAGTAACAGACATTAAATCAGTATTGTTGATATTTATACAATTTTGTGCTCAGAAACTGGACCAATTTACATTTCTCAGAAACTGGACTACATAACACAAGCTAAATAAATTTCAAAACAGAAGTGAAAAAAAATTCTAAATATGCTGTAATAATATTACCACAACATGAAAGCTGTGTGGGTAAAACGTGTACTAATTAGCCAGAGTTACTCATGCCACAGTATACGTGTATTTCAAAAATATATGTTGTAAACAATGTATACACTGTCCGTTTTTCAAGTGGAAGCTTTTTTTTAAATATCTGCATCAAATAAAAAAGATTGTGCAAATCCAAGACATCAGATCCAGTCCCATTTGCATCTTGCAGCCTTTCAGTCTTCAGCACACAAAAAGCAGTTGGCTGGGATCAATCAAGAAACTCTCTGGGTAGGGCCAGCCCAGGGAAGAACTAGTTATCACCATAACCTGAATCTCAGCTGACAACATGGAAAGATAAAGAAAATTACAGCATGAACCAAGTGGCAGATATTAACACTGTTCTCCACTGGTCAGCTGAATGTCAATTCATCACTGGTGATGTTCAAAATCTGAACTCTCTGCTAACATGCTGCGGACAACAGAGGCACTGTATTTGATTTTGATGGCTGGTGAGTTGACTCTAGGGATTTGGGGAAATGGATTCATTGTGCTAGTGAACTGTGTTGACTGGCTTACAAAAAGAAGTATCTCTTTGGTTGACATCATCCTGATGAGCTTGGCAATCTCCAGAATTGGTTTGTTGTGTGCTGTATCAATAGATGGTTTTATTATGGTGCTCTCTCCAGAGATATATGGCAATGTTGAGCTCACCCGCATTTTGGATGCTTTCTGGACAATGGCCAATAATTTAAGTGTCTGGTCTACTTGTTGCCTCAGCATCTTCTATTTACTCAAGATAGCCAATATATCACACCCGTGTTTCCTCTGGATGAAGCTAAGGACCAATAGGATGATCCTTGGGATTCTCTTGGGATCTTCTCTCATCTCATTAATTATTTCTGTTTCGATCAATGATGATATGTGGTGCAACTTGTTAAAGATCACTCATGAAGAAAACATAACTTATCCATTCAAGGTGACAAAAATCCCAAATGCTCTCAAACAGATTACCTCGAATCTGGCAGTCACCATCCCTTTTATTCTTTGCCTGATCTCCTTTTTCTTGCTACTTTCTTCACTGTTTAGACACATCAAGCACATGAAGCTCCACGCCACAGGGGCCAGGGACCCCGGCACAGAGACCCACATGAGAGCTATAAAGGCACTGATCATCTTTCTCTTCCTTCTGATTTTATATTATGCATTCTTTCTTGGAATAACATCTAGCTTTCTGATTCCTCACGGAAGATTAGTGGTGATGATTGGTGGCATAATAGCTGTCATTTTTCCAGCCAGCCATTCTTTCATCCTGATCATGGGAAACAGCAAGCTGAGGGAAGCTTTCCTGAAACTGTTAAAGTTTGTCAAGAGTTTCCATAAAAGAGGGAAGCCTTTTGTTGCATAGAGAACCCCAGAGATTATGCTAACATCTCAAGCACAAAGACAACAATTAATTTTTTCTCTCTTCTCCTAATAGGTTGCATCTTTTGCTTCATTTACGCTGTCAAAATTTAGTGATACCTATCATGAAAAAATTCCCTTGTTGCTCTTCACATTCCTGTGTTGATTGCTTCCACCTACTGATTTATTTTTATTATAGCCAACATACCATTTACCTGAAGATTATGTTTTTGTTTGCTGTTATGTAAGGTTCACAGGATAAAGCACTGATGTTTACAGTCTTAAGTATGTAAAACCCAAGTTATATTTCTAGTTTTCTAGCCAGTTGTCATTTGTTCAATGACACAGAATTCATGTGCTTCTGATGAAATATGATGTCACTAACCTACAAAATAACTGAACCTATACTGAGATGAATACATCATGTTTTAAAATTTACGTGAAATATTTTATATGGTTAATAGTATTGCAAAGCTCTCATCCTATTTGTGAGCACTGTTTTCTAGCTTTCCAATGTTCAAATATCTCTAGTGATCACAATGAGTAAGGGTAGAAATCAGTAAAATGTGATATAGTAACTTTTCTTAGGAGAATTTTTTCTTTAAGATATCATTCCCATAACTTGGATATTATATAACAGGCACAAAATGCACTCACTTTCCAAAAAGCCAATCCAAAAGTCCTCTGAAAATCACTCAGGAGAAGATATGACCGTGGACACTCTCAACTATTGATTGGGATACACCTGAAGCAGAAGTGAGTGCGGTAACTCAAAATTGGAAAAACTCGTCCAATTTAAAAAAAAATAGTAATATCTTGTTAGCCAAGTAAGATGTGGTTAGGCTGATGTTCGGTTTTTTCTAGAGGGAAGATCTGCAGGTTTACACTTTCTGGGTCGTTTTGATCTGGAGGAAGGAAAAGACCGAGATAAAGTAGGACATATTATGCTCTTGTTTCTTTTATTATAGAAAAATACTCTTAAGAACATCATATTTTTCCCAAACTTTATTGAGACATTATTTGTATACTAAAAGAAACAGCACATGTTTAGTGTACAATTTTGAGATTTTTGGACCTTCTCAGATGCTTAGATATCAGCACTGCAGTTATCCTGAGATGTCCTTGAAAACATTTTAAATAAAAGGAACAAGCCTGAATGTAATGACTGATACTTTTTCAGGAAAAAATAAAAACAGCACAGTTTCTTCATTGTTCTGTAGAAAGACAGTGCTGGACCGTGAAATGGAATTGGCCCAATTTGCATTTTTGCAAACAGTAGTGCAGCCTAATAAACCGTACATGAAAAAAGTCCAGTCTGCTGAGCGTGTACTCACACAGTGGCCAAACCAAGGATCACAGCCATCCTACTCGACAGGAGTAACTGAGTTTAATCAACACAACTACCATTTTTCATTTATCATTCCATTTTCCATCACAGGACGGACTACAGCAGAAAAAGGTAATGAATATTTTAATGCTTATAGCAGCTGGAGAGTTTTCAGTGGGGATCTTAGGAAATATATTCATTGGATTGGTGAACTTCATGGACTGGATCAAGAGTAGGAAGGTTGCCTCCATTGATTTAATCCTCACGAGTCTGGCCATATCCAGAATTTGTCTGTTGTGTGTAATATTATTAGATTGTTTTATATTGGTGCTGTATCCAGACATCTATGCTGCTGGTAAGCAAATGAGAATCATTGATTTCTTCTGGACTCTAACCAACCACTTAAATGTTTGGTTTGCCACCTGCCTCAGCATTTTCTATTTCCTGAAGATAGCCAATTTCTTCCACCCTGTCTTCCTCTGGATGAAGTGGAGAATTGACAAACTGATTCTCAGGATTCTGCTAGGGTGTGTGGCCCTTTCCGTGTTTATTAGCCTTCCAGTCACTGTGAATTTGAATGATGACTTCAGGCGCTGTGTCAAGAAGAAGAAAATGAACGTAACATTGAAATGCCGAGTCAACAAGGCTGGATACGCGTCCACCAAGGTATTTCTCAACCTGTTGACGCTGCTCCCCTTCTCTGCATCCCTGATCTCGTTTCTCCTCCTGATCCTCTCTCTGTGGAGACACACCAGGAACATGCAGCTTAATTCTACAGGATGCAGAGACCCCAGCACGGAAGCCCACGTGGGAGCCATGAAAGCCGTCATCTCCTTCCTCGTCCTATTTGTTGCCTACTATTTGTCCTTTCTCATTGCCACCTCCAGCTATTTTATGCCAGAGACTGAATTGGCAGTGATTTTGGGTGAGTTGATAGCCCTAATTTATCCTTCAAGTCATTCATTTATCCTAATCCTGGGGAACAATAAATTAAGACAAGCAACTTTAAGCATGCTTCGGAAAGTAAAGTGTACTCTACAATGGAGAAATTGCCAACAAAAATGATCCAAAGACAAGCTGTCGTATTCTGGAAGAAAGGAGGAGAAAATACTCTTAGTTGTTTTCCAATCTTACATTAATATTTAGTGTGATTGATTTTAAAATGTATGTAATACGCTTTGTAACTTAATAACCTAGATAATCTCACCAAAGTGTGACTGTGTTTCTCTCTCTCTCTCTCTCTCTCTCTCTCTCTCTTTTATTTGGTGTTTGTGTAGTGCACATTTCCAAACAAATGGAAGCTAACATCCTCATGCTAACTGTGGGCAGAGACAACGTTTTCATGGTTCTAAATCATTTCTCAGCATGCAAAATCTGAACAACTGTAATAGTAGCTTGATGTTATTTGCATCCCCATGAAAGGCAGCTGGCTCCTCTCTAAGTTCCTATCTAGATTTTTTCTTCTCATGTCTTTCAGCTAAACTCCACCTTTAGAAATGTCTCATCAAAGTTACAGCTGTTGATAGATGTGCAAGTGTAACAACTCACCAGAAATTAATACTGTAGTCTTGTGAAGACATGAGCTAAAATTAAAACAAGTACTGTCATAGTAAGTCTAAAAGTTATTCTAGATCATAGATCAATTTATGAAATATACTTTATAAATGAGAAAGGAAAAATTTATATAAAAATTTATATAGGGCCCGGCGGTGTGGCCTAGCGGCTAAAGTCCTCACCTTGAACGCCCCGGGATCCCATATGGGCACCGGTTCTAATCCCAGCAGCTCCACTTCCCATCCAGCTTCCTGCTTGTAGCCTGGGAAAGCAGTCGAGGACGGCCCAGTGCATTGGGACACTGCACCCGCGTGGGAGACCCGGAAGAGGTTCCAGGTTCCCAGCTTCGGATCGGTGTGCACCAGCCGTTGTGGCTCACTTGGGGAGTGACTCATCGGACGGAAGATCTTCCTCTCTGTCTCTCCTCCTCTGTGTATATCTGACTTTGTAATAAACTGAATAAATATTTTAAAAAATTTATATAAAATCGAGCTTAAGAAGACCTGTTATTTGATTATCAAAGGAAATTTCTCCATAAATGTCATATCTGTGTTTGTTTTTTGAAAATAAAAAAAGGAAAATGCAGACTAGCCCAAGCAATATTTATTATGAGATCTTTCTTCCAAGGCTTATTACTGAAATCCCAAAAGGTTTGCCTTTCAAAGGAAATATTTATTCACTGAAGACAGTGTCTACACTCAAGGGAGATAAGACAGCAATGAGGTATCTCTTTGGGACATCCCATGAAAAGCATATCTTTGTGTTACTAACCAGCCTGAATTAGCCATAAACTTTGTGTCTAAAATAGAAAATGTTTGTCATTGGTGTTTAATATCATATTCAATAAATCTGATAAAGTAAAAATAACTTCTATACTAGTTTCATATGCCAATTTGTTTTTTTCTGATTCTGACAGCAGAAAGCTACATATTGATTAAACTGATAAAAATGTTAGATTGATTGAATCCCTTGTAAGTTAAAGCGATGTTTAGCTGCCTGGTGTGATGTCTGCATTTCCTTTAGTATCTGGGAGGATACCTGTCCTGATTACCACTTAAGGAAACATCTAGTTTCTATAGATTTGCCAGGTACAGGAATAAAAGAACTTTGTATTTCTCTGATGACAGCAGCCAAGTAACAGCTACTGAAGGGAAAAAGGACCATAATGACTATCTTCTTAATGCACAAAATTGTTGCTGGCACTGCTGAGAGTAAGGTGTAATAGCCACTGTAGGTGAGCCTACCTTCTGAAATTATGTTAAATCAGAAACAATGCAGCAAGGAAAATCAAGCTTTCTAAGGGGGCATTTTCCATGTTTCTTTCACTCGCAGTACTTAGAATTTTCAAACTTTCTCTAAGAGCATTTGGTGGAACAGCTGTTGAGAGTGCAGCTGGACTCATTTGCTTCTGTTTCTGTTCTTTCTTTAATAAATATTCGGATCTGGAATGTCTTTGAGGGTTGCGGAAATACAGATGAGATTTGGCAAAGTCCATGCTCTTGTGGGATGTGCAATTGTAGAAAATAGTATGGAAAACAAAGAATAATCAAATAAGTGCCAATGAGAGTAATTAACAAGTGAAAGATAGTTGTGCAGAGTACAGAGGGGCATAAATACATTAGAGAGATCTAAAGTGACTCAGATGCTATATAATCTAATCTTATTCTGTAGGAGCTACACAGTGTTCTGCAGGAAAAAAAAAATGCCAAAAAGATGGCAGAACATCTGTAAGGAGAAGCATTTGAGAAAGAACACTAAAGACTGAGTGACCACAGCATGCTGATTAAGGGACAGCTGACATGAGATAAACTCAAAGACTGGCTGGCAAGGAATAAAGGTCAAGATCCTACCTTTAGATCAGGCTTTAGATTTATCAAAAGACTGGAAACCATAAGCCATGAAACTTGACTTATATACAAATTTAATTTTTCTTTGGTTATAAGAGAAATGTATAGTGGATGTGTTGAGGAGTGAGTATAATTAAGGTGTAGAGCTACAGAGTCCTACGTGATGGCTTAGCAGCTAAATCCTTGCCTTGCATGTGCCAGGATCCCATATGGGTGCTGGTGCATAGCCAAGCTGCTCCACTTCCCATCCTGCTCCCTGTTTATGGCCTGGGAAAGCAGTCGAGGATGGCCCAAGCCATGGAATCCTACACCTGAATGGGAGACCTGGAGGAAGCTCCTAACTCCTGGCTCCAGATCAGCTAGCTCCGGCCATTGTGGCCACTTGGGGAGTAAACTAGTGGAAAGCAGATCTTTCTCTCTGTACTCTTTCTCTCTGTAAGTCTGCTTTTCCAATAAAAATAAATAAATCTTTTTAAAAATGTTGAGCTACTAATTTTATTAAGTAGCTCAAATGAGAAATTATAGTGACTTAAATTCGGATGGAAGTGGTAGAGTTTGGGGATATTTTTCATTGATAAATTCTGTATTTTATATATGTAATGCTGATGAGTCTTGCTGATTAAAATAAGAGAAAATTGGAAAAAATGGTTCAAAGACTTGTAGATTGTTTTATTTTAATGACTGAAAAAGTACTGGTTCATAAGGTTGAGGGAGGAACTACTAATGGAAAAAGGAAAATAAAAATGTTGTACATATTGTTTCTCATGACTGAAGCAATCAAATGATGATGCTAAAAAATTGAATGTATGAATATGTGCTTAAGGGTAGAAATCCTGAACGTGCGTTTGGTAGTCATCAACAAGGAATTCCTTAAAAAAATTATCATTAAGAGGAAAGAAATCAAATCTTTGCAGATTAGACTGAGCAGAAAAGAAAGAAAAAGCTTTTCAAACACTGTCGAAAAGCAAACCAGATTTTAGAAAGTAAAGCAACCATTGAATTTGGCAAAAAGGATGTAACTGTTGCATCTTGCAAGAGTTAGGTTAGTTGTGCAGGGATAGAAAGTAGGTTCCAAGAGAAAAACTGAGGGAAGAATAAATGTAAGAAGCAGGGAGTTGATAAATATGTAACACTTTTTAGTATTTTTATTATTTTTGCTTTATTATTGAGTACATTTAAAAGGAGGGTGAAATCTTAACACCTGGCATAAGGATTTTTAGATGGATAAGGCTGAAAATGGTGAGACACAGATTCCCTGGGCATTCAGGAGTGGCATAAGTAAATCCCTCCCCTTATAAGGACAATTGGTGCAACCTAAGGTAAGTTAACATTTGTTCCTCCCACAATATTCTCCATTATTTCTCTTTATTTTAGGTCGATATTTCAGTGAAGTCGACTCATTAAGTGCAGTTTCTTTTCTAAAAGAAATAGCTTCAAGACAATACTCTCACATATTGTTGATCTCTCAGCAAGAAATCAGGGGATACACTGGACTTCGGGCTTAAGAGTGATGAACCACGGTCTTCTTGTTTATAGATGGAGGATTTACTGACCAAAGATTCCTCCTTAATGACTCTGGAGTCAACATTCTGACAAGGAGACATACATTCAAGCCTGATATTCTGATGGAATAGTTCCATGAATTTTGAACATATTGGTGGCTTGGTCTATGTAAGTTTGACTTCTTGCAAATTCTTTGATATAATATTAAGAAGAGGTCAGGAAGATCGTAGCAGTGACTGAAATGATTGCATAATACCCGATAATTCATTACCTGAATACGTTTCCCAGTAGATCCCAGAAGATACTCATTTCAACCTGGGCACTGATAATGTGTTAGTGAGGGCAGCACTGGCATCAATGAAGAGTCAGTGATGATTGTTCTTGATGTTCAGAGCTCACTGGTAAAATAAGCTACCAAGAATCTACATCTTCCGTCTATCGGTTCACTCCCTAAATGGCCACAATGACCAGAGCTGAGCTGATGCAAATCCAGAAACCAGGAACTTCTTCTGGGTTTCCCACATGGGTACAGGATCCCAAGGCTTTATTCCATCTGCAACTGCTTTCCCAGGCCACAAGCAGGCAGCTGGATGGGAAGTGGAGCAGCCAGGACATGAACTGGAACCCGTATGGGATCCTGAACTTGCAAGGGGAGGATTTGTCAATTGAGTCATCTCACTGGGCCCTTGTCTCTCTATCTTTCAAATCAAATGAAAATTAAGTAAATACCAACTTTTTAAAAAAGAAACTAGTACTATAAAAATTACTGTTTAACATCAAGATTCATGCTGTAAGTCACGTTGTAATGAGTTCGCTGTGAACTTTCAATAAATGCTTTAACAACAACAATAACAAGTAGGGAGAATAGGATACATAACCTGATTGTAACAGAAAGAAACAAATTCTTATTTCCTCTTTAATCAGTAGCTAAGTCACGTTTATATATTTCTTCCCCAGGTTTATATATTTCCATGCATTTTGCGTTGGGAAAGGTGCTCACATTCATTCACTGAGTGACCATATGGTTGCAAATCAGAGTACAGGATAAAGCAGATTGAAACATTTTTCTTTTCTCTTATTTTATTCTTAACCTGTGGCTCCTTCAGTAACATAAATAATAAAATTAAACTACATCTTGGATGGAAATTTCCCTTGGAGGTTTAAACTAATCTTGACCTCATTTTACAGTCAATCTTGGAACATCTGTATTCCCATATTATTACTCATAAAAATAGACATATTGTGGGGCCTGGCCACAGTAGTCTAGTGGTTAAGGTCCTCACCTCACATGCACTGGGATCCCAAATGGGTGCCGGCTCATATCCCAGCTGCTCCACTTCCCATCCAGCTCTCTGATTCTGGCCTGGGAAAGCATTGGAAGATGCCCCAAGGCCTTGGAACCCTGCACCTGGGAGAAGCTCCTGTCTCTTGGCTTCAGATCAGTTCAGCTCTGGGCCGTTGGGGCCACTTGGGGAGTAAATCAGTGGATGAATGATTTTTCTCTCTGTCTCTCCTCTCTGCAAATCTGACTTTTCAATAAAAGCAAATAAACAAAATATTTTTTAAAAAAGAATAGCCATATTGTGATGTTCAGAAAAAAAAGACTTCTAAGTTAGCCACAATTTCTAACTTGACAATATTGAAGTTCCTAGTCCCCCTGTTGATTTTCATGGAGAGTTTGGAGGTAGAATACAGTTCAGTATCATGGGATTAGTCCATAATCATTCTTTAAAAATTCTGATAAGAGGATTTCTCACAATGCTGGTTTGCTAGGGCTGGGATCACAGCTCCATGCTCTAAGCACAAGGCCGAGGTGTATGAGGAAGAAGCTCCCATCCCTTCTCTGCCCAGTGATTTCCTGGTCTTCTCTGGTGTCCCCTGGCTTCTGCTGCATCTCCATAGTCCTTCCCTTCACCCTCACAAGGTGCTCTCCCTGTGTACAGACCTGTGTCCAAATTTCCATTTTCCATAACGACACCAAATTATGATGATGGACCCTTGATCCAGTAAATTAAGTAGTCTCAAGTAATTACATCTGCAACACTCCTATTTCCAAATAAAGCTCCAGGCTGAGAAACAGGTTAAGATCGCAGCAAATGAATTCTAGGGAAATCAGCTTCTTTCATAATATTCATCTCTTTTTACACATTTTCTGGTTCTGGGATCACCTCCAGATTTTACTACATTATTTTCACATGGCATGTGTGCTGAAGAATTAATGAAATCTACGCGGATGAACTATATACTGCGTATGAGGCGTTTCTGTGTGTCCCAAATGGATAGGAAGTCTTTCTGACATTGGGTGGCAAGTCTGTAATAGGGTGGCCTCAGGTCTTGAAGATCAGCTTGAATCTCAGCCATAAACATAAGAAGTCAAAATGATACAACACATGGAAAGACTGCCAGAAACCAAGGGAGTTTGCAAGGTAAGTCTTTTCATGTTTGAATTGAGAAACTTGCATGTACATTGAAAATCTGATTATTTGTCTCGAGAATAAAAACCCTGTCTTTCAAACATTAGTGGTAGTTCAGCCCTCACACATTTCCCCTGATAGAACCCCACATTTAGATCCTTGATACACACACAGGACCTTTCTTGCCTCATGAGCAACAACCTTGGTCCTAGAGGAAAAACAACAGGCAATCCTTTAATGCTAATAATTTTATTGATGTTTTGAAGTTAGAGAAAGAAAGAGCCAAGAAGTTTTCTCTGCTGACAAGTCTACAGTTACCAGTTAATCTTCATCAATGTCTGAAACAAAGAGAAACATTTTAGATCTAAGTAATAAATTGGCCGGGGTATGATGGAGACTTGGTGTGTCTTAATTAAGTATTCTCATTGTAAGGTAACACACTGAGAAAGAAGAAGGAAGACGAAACAGAAGGCTAGGAGAAGGGAGTAGAGAAAGCAGGGGAGGTATAACTTGAAGAGGTTCTGAACTGATATCAGAATGAGAGTCAGAAAAATCAGGTAAGCAAAGCACTAACTTTTATGCAAATTTTTCTACTTATAAGGCTGGGACAAGAATTATGACAAGGACACATCTAGGCAAATGGAATTTAAAATCAAAGAAACTGGGAAATTTGGGGGGAAAAATCACTAGATTTCCGAACAAAAACAAACTATTACCTAGGGAATTACTGGATGTCATCTTTGTATGCTTTGCCTCATCACTGGCCACTCCAACCACCCTGCCGGCCTCTTCCACGTTGGCCTCCAGGTCTGCCCTGACCCCCCAGGCGTCCTTGGCCTCTTGTACCACCTCTAGCACGTGCATTCCCTGGTGGGCACTCCTGGTCCTGCTGCAATGCTTGGCTTCTTCCATTTCTGCCCTTCCTGCCATGCTGATCTTGAGATTCCCGTTGAGGTGGGCGTCCACAACGCGTTGGCCTTTCTTCATTTATTTCCTCATCTGCTTAAGCCAAGAAACATAGATTCAGAACAGAACAAGTAAAGAGAATGGTACACTATCAGCATAGTTAGTTCAGGACATAATCTAGTATAACCTAAGTTTAGTCAGAGTAATCATGATATTGGATAGTGATGAGGGCCCAGTGCCTTAAAGAGAAGAATCCCTGATTCCTCCGAGTGCACATACTTAGCTGGGCATCTCTTGTGGGCCCCATAATCATTTACTCTGCTCTCTCTTTATGCCACTATGCGTATGCCTACACTTGACTCATCTATCCAGAACTTTCCATGATACACACGGCATCACCCATAAATCATGGGTGATTTGTTATGATCTCTAAGAGAAACCACCAGTGTCACAATGTCTATCAGTGGGTACATAGGCTATTGTTACACAAATCTGTTAAACAGAAAAATTCTAAGTCATGCCATCATTCCCCAAAGCAAAACAATAATGCATCACCCTCCCCTGTGTTTTGTCATCTTCTACTGTTAAATCTATAGTCACCTCCCCCCAAAAGTAATAAATAACCCCCGCCTTCTATTGTCTCCTTCGGCAGAATTCTAATCCCTGTGTTTAAATCCAAGCCTTCACCATCTCATTTCCTTTCAATCTCACGGTCACAACTCCTGCAATTGTTTTATTGTTAATTCAACATCTGTTTGAGTGCATGCCCTAGACATGTCAGCCAGTAAGGTTCAAGCCTTAAAAGAAATAGTCTCTATCCTCATGCTGCTTTTTCTTCATTATTGTCAAATCAACAAATAAATTATTTCATCATTCCCCTCTGAAAAATTTTGTGCTATTCAATCATTAGTGGTGTACTGAAGAAGGATTGAGAGAAAAGGATTTACAAAAACTGAAGTGTCAATTCAGACACTTGACCCCTGACGCAAGGGATTAAAGTAGAAAAAGTAGGGAGATAGTACATATTGAATATTACTTTCCAGGAATGGTGAACTTATTGTTTTCTTTTTTCCGATTTCCTTGGTTCACTGAAATGCCTAAAGCCCAGTTGTGAGAAATTTCAAAAGACAAAACATGAAGCACAAGAAAAGAATAAAAAATACCCTGAAGTGCAACTTTACCTTGCTCTCCAAAATTATCTTCAGCAGCACCATCTAGGATTTAAAGGAGATAAATTCAAAACATGGATTTTACAAGTCCCTGCTGCACATTTTTAGAAATTCAAGAGGTTAAGAAAATGCCTAATAGGGAGCTCTTTTGCGGGATAGCAAGGCAACCTTCTTACAATTGGCATCCCATGCCCAGTTGAGTCCTGGCTGCTTGGCTTTTAATCAAACTTCCTACTAATGCACCTTGGAAGGCATAGCATGACGGTCTTGGTGGAACTACTGGCTCCTGATTCTGGCCTGGCCCAGTCGTGGCTGTTGCAGCCACCTGAGGACTAAGCTAGCAGGCGGAAGATCTCTCTTCTCTCTTTTTTCCTCCTTCCTTCCTAACCTTTCTCTGTCACTCTGCCTTTCAAACAAATAAAGAAAACTGAATAAGACAGCAGCAAGAAAATGAGTAAGTAAAATTTAGAACAAAAGAATTGTAAGATTTAGGTAGAATGAATTACAATTTTCCAGTGTGGGACTCTAATAGTGAGTACTGCTTCTGATGAAATAGTAAAAATGGAGTCAACTATTTGATTAATTATGCATTTGAATACAACCAGATGGAAAGCCACGATGCTTATAAACAAAGACTATGTAACATCTTGAACATCTTGAGACTCTATACCTCCTATTAGTATATAGTTTACTATCAGGATTAATGTTTAATATTCCATAAATTCTTGTCCAGAAAGACAAATTCTTCAAATAACTATTCTTTATTTCAACAACTTTTCCAAAATCCATGTAAAAAAATACTAACCAATTCAATTCTTAAAGGCATTAATTATCTACTTTCCAATCCTTTGAGTCAGGAATTTTTATCTATTTTGGTGATGTACTTATTAAACCAGACCCTACAACTTTAACACAGTGTTTTCTTCTCTGCCGAAGAACTATAAGGCAAAGTATCTCTCTCCCTCACCCTAATAAAGACAAACTTATCTTTGATTCATTAGCAGGCTGTTTGTGTGATATTTTGAAGCCTTCAACATTTGACAACATTTTAAGCCAAACGTTTGGTTTCAAAAGTATTAAAGCCTAAAAAATATGAAGAGATGAGTTGGACAAGTGGCAGAGTGACTAAGTCATCCTTGAGATTCCATATCCCTGGCAAACCCTGGCTCCTCTGCTGCACATCCAGTTCCCTGTTATAGATACATTGGTAGAAAGCAGAGGCTAGCACAAGTACTGGGGTCCCCGCCACCACAAGGGAGGTCCAAACTGAGTTTCAGCTTCCTGGCTTCGGCCATCCTACCCTTGCATGTTGCAGACATTTAAAAAGTGAACCAGTGGATGCAATCGACCAATCACAAAGCACAGAGTTTTATCAAACAATTTTACCAGAAAATTCCATTCACCATAAGTAGCAACTTTTTCTCATATAAGACAAACAATTTGAAACTCAAAGATGCTATCACATTTTCTTACAGTGTTTAATATAGCTAGTGGTAAACATCTTAATATTGCTGGCTAATAATATTTTTTCTGATGTTCCTATAAGATATCAAAACACTGTATAAAAAAAAGAAATTTTTGTTCTAGTTTCTCATGGTTTGTCCTGCCAAATGTTTATTATCTGAATTTTTATGGTCACTGGTATAATTACTTGGATTTCCAAGTTGGCACCACTAAGATGTATCATGCAAATTTTGTATTTAACGATCATATGGAGAGAGAATTAGCCTTTCTTTTATTCCATATCAGCTCCTCACTGCTGCCTGAAATTATTCATTTCTAGAAACTCCTCGGTTTACTATTGATTCTTGCCTAACAAACTATTGCATGATCAAACATGCAAATATTCTAAAGAAAGAAATGTAGTGGGAAGATTTTTAATAGTACCTGCTGAATAGGAAAAAAGTTGATTTAATTAATGAAGATTTAAATAAAGTTCAATATTTCTAAACATGTTTGGCATGACATAAACAAGTTATCTTGTACATCATTAAATTTTTGCTCAAGTTAGATGCCCTGTCTCAAAGAGCATCTTGAAACATCATGTATGTTGGAATAACGAAAGTTACACCATGAAGATGTTGACTTGAAAGCTTAAGGTCAGATTTTCAGACATTCTGATATTTGTAATCAGTAAAAAAACAGAAACAGAGGCTGCCTCCTCTTTCAAGTATCTAGTCTAGCAGCAATCCAACTCCGTTCTTTTCCATGAACTTGTACCCTTTATCCTTTAAGAGGTCCCGTTCCCCACTCTTACCATCGTCTTGGCTCTGAGCTGTGACCAGGGCCATGAAGACCATGGAGCAGAAGAGCAGTAGTACCTTCCTAGAGGCCATGGTGTCTCTCTTCTTTGGTGTTGTAGCAACCTCCAGCACACTCCTTTATAGCAGCCCCAATACAAGGTCACCTTTGAAACCTGTAGATAAAACACTTCCCGTGAGCCTCAGCCAGAATTGCTGAATTGAGTCAAAGGACTGATCAATATCCTCCAGGGAATATCACAAGCTTCAAATCTGTAAAGCAAATACCCACCTTCTTCAACTATTAATTATAATAAGCATAAAAATTGCCTTGTTTTTTCACTTTCTGTCCAGAACTTTCTTCTCTGTTTTATTCCTCAATGAACTTTGCTCAAACTATCAAAATGTCAATCATTGCAAGTCCCTTTCCTGTAAAGCCAACAGGATCATTATGAAATGAAATGCTAAACTAACAGAAATACAATCACAAGATGAAAGAACAGTAAAAGATCAAGGAAGACATTCTTACACAGGTTGGAAAACAAAAGCCATTGCAAGGAAAAACCAAAACCAACTTCAGAATCAGAAAACATAGCTGCCCAAAGCGTACGTGAGTTCATGATTTGAATGAATTATGAAATCTAAATATTTAAAATGATGACAATCATGGATGGATTAGAAAATAATGTTATCAAGAATCCTGTGAGTTCAGGGTATTCAGCTTGGAAACAAGAGTATGAATAAGCATTGTAATTATATATAGTTATATAAATAAAGAAACATTTTGTTCATATAGTTCAGGAAAGTACAAAAAGCTATTGACTTAAAAATGAGGATATTGTATTGGTAAGATAAAATAGGTTCTTAGTCCTGTTGTCATGCTCATCAGTGGAGTTACAGACTACCAGAGAGGTTCCCCCAGTTTCCCTATAAGTCCCACTCCCAACCCCTAATCTTGCACTTTCCAGGTGGTTCTGTAGTCTAACTTGACAGGGTTTGACCCAGTCATAGCACTTGTCAATTGACACTGCAACAAAGCCCAACCAGCCTGCCCTTTACTCTGGCTTATACATGTACCATGGGTACCGTCAGTTAGCACAGTCTGGCTCTCCTCCTAACCCAGATCACATGCGGTTCAACAGATGTTGAACTGGTCAGGTCCCAGTTCTCATACTCACCAGTGGGAGCAGTGACCCAGCAGAGGAGGTCTGCCTACTGGGCTGTACTCCCCGCCACCACTCCATGGTATCAAGCCTGTTCTGCACCCCATTTTTGGTTCTCAGATCTGCCAGTGGATGTTATGAACTGGCCCAGCTTGGCTGCTCTCTGATCTGCATATGTGCTGGTGGGTACTCTAACCTGGTCTGGTCTGGGCTGCTCCAAGCCTTGGTTCTTGTGCTCACCTACAGGGACTGTGTCCTGACAAGGTTTTCCCCAAGCTCCTCTATCCGGTCTCTGTGAGTGGTGGTTAGCTGTAAGCCATGCTAATTAGCCCAGCTCAGGTCTCCCACGTGGGCTGGTGCACCTGTCTGACCCACA
The DNA here is from genome assembly GCF_030435755.1 of Ochotona princeps. Taxonomy (NCBI): domain Eukaryota; kingdom Metazoa; phylum Chordata; class Mammalia; order Lagomorpha; family Ochotonidae; genus Ochotona; species Ochotona princeps. Next base: position 18,784,243 of record NC_080858.1, read on the forward strand.
AAACTCCTGCGGCTTTCTCCCTCTAAACCACTCTGTCTCAGACCCCTTGCTTGCCTGTAAGTACTGTGGCCTTGTGGAAGGGAGCTCCTCAGAAGCCATTCCTCCCTTGCAACATATTCTCAACAGTCCTTCCTTTCCCAGTCCCCTCACCCCTTACTCTGACCAATCCATAGTCCCGGCACCCGGGAGTGCATGGGTTTTCCAGCCTGGTCCATCAGCATTCCATGCCAGCATGCTAATCCAGGGCTTTCCCCTCCTTTGTTCCTGCGCTTCCCACCACCCTGCCCAGGGTCACGCATGTGGGGAGGTCCCCAGACTCACTCCACCTGCCTGGGTGGGCCCACACATGCTGGGGCCATCCACATCACCCAGTCCCTACTGCCTGCACAAGCCCTCAACCCCAGCCCCCCAGGAACCCGGCTGCAGCGGCCCAGCAGAAGCAGCTAGCCTTGAGAATGGTCAACTTTTCTTATATATTTATTTTTTACTTTTTACTGGAAAGGCAGTTAGAGAGATCCTTCATTCCTTGGTTCTTTCCCAAATGACTGCAACGGCAGGAGTTCGGCCATCCCAAAGCCGGGAGCTAGGAACATTCCCTGGGTGCCTTCCCAAGCCATTAACAGGGAGCTGGGGCAAAAGTGGAGCCACTGGGACTAGAACCAGAGCCCCCATGGGATGCTGGTCTTGCAGACAGAAGCTATGCTACATGCCAGTCCCTCCACTCAACAGTTTGTCATGTGTATAGCAAAAACATGTTCATTTTTATCCATATATATAACATATGTGTGTGTGTTTGTGTATGTGAGTAGACGGAAATCATTGTTGAGAAAAATCTGAAATTACAAGCAAAAATTGTATTGCTAGTTTTTTTTTTCCTGGAAGTAAAATTGCATTGAAAATCAGAAAGGCTTTTTGTATTCCAACACACTTTAAACTTTAATAATGATTTTTCTTAATATTAAAAAAATGCTAATGAAAATGAAAACTCTTGCCTGGAAAGCTGTAGTCTGACAGTCCTCAGCCTCGGTTTCCCGTTTCTTCCTTTGCTTCGGCAGCTGTGGCTGCTGACCTTCAACCATGACCTTCCTGGCAGCTTTTACTGCAGTCGGTCCTTGGCACTCTCTTTTCAACCACCCAAGAATGAACTTCTTTGACTCCTCATCTCCATCGGGTCCGAGGAGGTTCTGACATTCACCAACTTTCCCGTGAAAATTGACCTTCACTTGATTCCTTAATTACAGACTTTCCTTCCAAATATAATTTTACTTTCTCCCTTAATGCTTTTGCTTTAGAATTAGTGTCATGACCTTGTTATCAGTGTTCCTCTGCCCAGCCTGGAGATGGACAACAAGTACGTTTTTATATAATGAACTCTCAAGCCTGAGTTACATACTCAAAGTGTTGGCACCTTCGTGTAGCAACTGCTGTTTAATCAGGGCTACCTTGCAAAGCAGGTGATGTTACCATTTCAACATTAGATAAATAAGTTGAGATGCACATTTTTTTTTATATCTGGTAAGTTTCAGAGATAAGATTTGATTTAGTTCCACTTAACCAAATAGAAGCCATGCTTTTAGCCAAGGCACTGTTCTATCACATTCCAGGCCTCACTGATTGCTTAGTTTATTTAGCCTTCTTTTCCTATAAACTTCTCAGGGGGATTAATAATATTGACTCATCGCTCTTGAAATGGTGAACATGCAAGTAAGGGGCATTTTTTCCTTTCGGTTGTTTCTGCTTTTGACTTCTCCTTAATTCCTTTCTACTTGAGGAGGCCAACAAAAATAACATGCAAAAGCAGTTTGGTGATGCTTCTATTGCTAGACAAAACATCAGTGTAAAATACCCACAGTCAAATATTGCTCCAATAATATATATAAACAATATATATAATTAATGTATTATATATATAATTTGATAGGCTTGTCATGGTAGAAGCTTTGGGGGGACGGGCAATGAGTGTCAGCAACAAACAGTGAAATACGTTTAGCTCTCTTCAGTGTGTTTTCACGTGTTCGTCAAAGCACTACGTCACTCTCAAGTCCTTGCCTCACCACGGCCCCAGGGACTGCCTGTGCCCGATGTGATGTTCATGTGGGAGCGCAGCTGGTACTTGCACTGGGACCCTTCCTCACATTCCTCGCACCTGACCGGCTTCTCTCCAGGACGCTGCAAGGAGTGCACCGTGAGTCACTGTGCGTGAATGATTCTCCACGGGTTTTGCATACAAACAGCATGTCCTTCGTGTGTGCAGCCGTGTGTTTCTGCACGTCAGCCAGGGTATGATATTTCCTCTCAACACATTTCTCAGGAAAAGTTCTCCGCAGATCCATGGACAATCATTTTATGTTTATGAAGGGGGCCACAGCTTCTTGAAATATTTGTGGATTTTTTTTTTCAGTTTGTGCACCGGTGAAGGGACAGCTTGCTTTCCGGGACAAACTTCTTCCCACACTTACCACGACTCTACACGAGTCTGCGAGTAAGGTTCCTGCACTTCTCTAGGTACCAGAGCGAATTAAACACCCTGGCGCTTCTCACAGGGCAGGGTCCCTTGCCCTGTCTTAACCCTGGGCTCTCTGGGCTGCTGCTTCAGGCTGAGCGGGCTCTTCACTCCTCCGAGTTCCATTGTAAGACAGGAGTTGCCAGGAAAGGGCATTGACAAGTCCTGGAGATTTACTGTACGCTTGACAAAGGAAACCATGATGCTTCGTCATGATTTCTGAAATTAGTGAGCTTCAAATTATACATTGAAAAAAAAAAAGCAAACTATCAGGAAAGACAGTTCCCTTAGATGTCACTTATCTATTATATGTTGATTTTAGAAAATTAGTAAGTGTCCAAGGCTTGGGCATCCCCCCTTATATTTCCTCAACACAAATGTTAAAAGAGTAAATAAGTATTAAATGAAAGCGCAAAACAATATCAGCTATATATCGTGACCAAAAAAAAAAAAAAAAAAAAAAAAAAAAGAACCTGCATGTGAACTTTCACAGTTATTTGCATTTCAGTGATCAAACTATTTGTGTATCTTCTGCAAACGTCACAGACTTCCTCGGATTCCGTGTGAAACACAAGCCTTGGGACTCACCTACCAGTCCTCATTTACCAAGTGGAGAACAGAGATCACACACTTCGTAAATCCAGGTATTTTTCAACACCCTTAGACTTAATAATTAAAACTCCCAAATGAGGCACAGGCTCAAAGAAGACAACGCTGAGCTTAGAGCAAATTGTGGCTCAAGTGAGTCAGAAAAATAAGAATGACACCTCCTTCTGACCCTATTTCTCCATCAAGTATCTTGGGGGGGGGGGAAACAGAGAAGAAAATAATTCAACCAAGGGAAGATAATTGAAATCTGACTTAGAGATGAAGATGGAGTTGGTTTTCTCCTCCAGGGAGGAGAAAGAAGGGAAGGGAGCCGTGGGGAACACAAAGCAAAGGGGGAGACTCCAGGTTGTTGCTTGGACGGCAAGCAAGGCTGCTGGTGTTAATACGTGGCGTTGACGGAGTTTTTCCTTCAGTCCTGCCCATACTGCATTCTCAGTGCATGGGAATTCACCCAGTGTCAGGTTCATGAATGTATGAATGAAATGCTGTGAGAAATACACACACTCTCTGCTGAGATTATAGGCCTTTTTATATATATTTATATATATATACCATGGAAATGTATTCTTCTAGAACATTCTAATTATACTTTCTCTAATTACAATTGGAAATAAAATATGATGCTGGATTGGAAGAATATTTTTAAAAGGGAAGACTGATGAGAGGATCATGTTGCCTGACGGTGACTTAGGAACTGACTGGTGGAGTAGGATTTACGGAGGCTGGTGCGGAAAGGCGACTGGCACCCCAGGCCACATCTGGGGGTGTCCTAGCATTGTGCAGCCACACTCTGTGTACAACAATGTTAGGAACAGGCTGTGGACAACTGAGAGTGTGCTTGGGGGTCCGCGAGCCAGGGAGTGGCTTAAATTCAGTGAGAAACACGGTCTGCTCATTCATGTCTCTGGCTCAGAATGTTCTGCCGTCTCCAAACACACCATGGTTCCCACTGTCTGTAAGGAATTGAGAGATGTTTCCTTTCTCTCTGTTTCTACAATAAAGCTGCGGGTTTTTCTTGTCACGGGCCAGACAGGGTCATCTAGATTGTACTTAAATACATTTTAAAAAAAAAGCATCATTCACTTTGTCCGAGAAGAAACTATTCTTAAGGTATCATGCTAGCCTATTACTTCATAATACATAAATCTTTTTCATTTCCTTTAAACCCTACATTTTTACTAAGCTGACGTCACAAGCATTTTAAAATGTTGAAGCAAATTAGATGTTTTATTCCAATTAGCATGAAGACAATGGAATTCTATTTCAGGGATCAGTTATCAAACATTTTAAAATAATTTTCATATTTTAGTGGAAAGCCTAATTTCTCTTAAAGTTCATTTATTTATTTTCAGCTCCTTGAAAGGCAGAATATGGAGACTGCTGACATAGAAGCTTCTACCCTAAAGGAGTGGGAAATGCCCGTGGTAATCTTAGGATAGAGGTCACGTAATTTTCCTAACTTTTATAACTCTTCAATTAAATATGAGCTTACCCCAGATTTATTCTGCAGTCAAATACTAGAGCCAACATTTATTCTGGTGTGATTTGGGGAAATCACATAATGTAACAGGTAGAAGGATCAGGATTGGTCTTGGCATTCCTGAAAGTTGCCTGTAGAGTTACCACTCTTGTAGAAAATTTAGCAACCTTCCTTCTAGGATTTCTTTAACTGTACTTCAAAACATTCATGGAAAATAGCATTAAGCCATTTGCTTGTTTTTGTGCAAAATGATTTTGAAATCCATCCAGTTTTTTCCCGTGAACATTCTGAAGATTCGTCACATTTGTGATGTATGTCAAAACTGCCTTTTCTGTAAGTCAAAACAAAATTTCAGTTGTAAGCAAGAGTTATACAATGGAAACTAGACAAACTATAAAACAATATCAAATAATTATTTTACAAGGTCTTTAATATGAAAACGAAGAAAGCAAGGCGAAGGTCGGAAGGTTTGAATGTGCTTGGCAACTTTATGTTACTCTTCTCTGGTTTCCTGATGTATAAGCAGCTGCAATGCCAAAAAGGAAAAAAAAAGGAAAGAAAGAAAGAAAGAAAGAAACAGAGAGAGAGAAAGAAAAGGAAAGGAAAACGGAAGGCTTGAATTTATACAATGGGCAGTTGCCAAAGAGTGTTAAAACTAGATACATTAGCCACTTTTGAAACTTTAACAAGAATCTTTGTAACCATGTTAAAAAAGAAAAAACTAGATGTGAAAACAAAGCATGCTGGCCCAACCAAAGGTAAGGTATGAAGCACGGTTCGTCATTAGCTTTCCTTGGAAGAAATAACCTGTACTAGTTTGATTTTTTCATTGTTTTTCCTATTTTCCGTGATACATTTCTGTAGATACACGGATTTCGCCCTTGCCCTCTCCCCATATTCTCCTCCCATCATATGTAGTCTTTTAGTAACAATTACAAGTTTAATATTCTGCTATTTAAGTACATCATGAAACTGTAGGTGTAGATAAAGATAGAAAAATCTAGTATCATACTCTAAAAGTATATTTAACTCAGTTTTTCACTACATAGCCCTTATGCGGCCGGATGTTTTATGTGGAATGCTATACTGCCACCCCGTGGTTATTGTAGGTAATGCTAGACTGCCACACTGTGGTTATTGTAAGTAGTACTAGACTGCCACCCCGTGGTTATTGTAGGTATCGCTTCGACCTATTTTTAACGTATTTTTCTTTTTTTCAAGATTTATTTATTTTTATTGGAAACGCAGATACACAGAAAGGAGGAGAGACAGAGAGGAAGATCTTCCGTCTGATGATTCACTCCCCAAGGGGCTGTAATGGCCGGAGCTGAGCTGATCTGAAGCCAGGTGCGAGGAGCTTCTTCCGGGTCTCCCTCGCGGGTGCAGGGTCTCAAGGCTTTGGGCCGTCCTCGACTGCTTTCCCAGGCTACAGGGAGCTGGATGGGAGTCGGGGCTGCCAGGATTTGAACTGGTGCCCATATGGGATCCTGGCGCGTTCAAGGTGAGGACTTTAATCACTAGGCTACTGCGCTGGGGTTTCTACATATTTTCATCACATTTCTATGTATGAATCACAGTTTTAATGGTCCTTTTATTCTTAAAGCAATTTCTATTTTAATGTACCTTTTCAATAATATAGGACATTAAAATCTAAGAGTAAATATATGGTACGGATTTTAAAAAGGAATCGTGTAGAAGAATAATAAGAATCAAAAAGTAGGTTTCCAAAACTAAATACGTAATTTAGAAACTTAGCTGAAAACTTTGTAATGATTCTTCGGGTTAATTTGCAAAGCATTAAATTTGAAATCCTGTGTTGCATTGTTTCTTCAAAAAAAAAAAAACTGTGCAGGCTTTTTTAAACATGGAAGTCCTAATACACTTTGAATGATGCATTCCAATAGTTCCTCTACTTTTAAAGAACTGCTCTCTCATTTTCATTCTGATAACACAACATATGTAATTCTAACCACTTAATCACTGTGTTAACCCTACAGACCATGTTGCATTCTGCTTGTTTATATTAGATAATAGAGCAGGATTCAGTACCTCCTTTATTACCTCATTGATTACATTTAAGCCTTTTTGTCCTGTGAAAATTGTTCCCTGAAGGCCATAGCCTTCCCACATACTTATTTTTTATCTTTTACATAATGACCAACCAAAAGCATATGTAATTTAAAAGGCTAGATTAAAAAAGGCTTATCTGCAAAATGCTAAAGGAACTATACTTCTTTGATCAAATTCAGCATTCAAAGCTTTTAGATGTTATTTTACTGGCAAAAATGACATATTTATTAACAAGAAAGCGCTCATTGATTGATACATTCAATCAACTATGAGAAAGTCTAGTCAAAATAATCCAAGTATCTGCCTGATATTTCAACACCACCTAACAAAGCAGTCAGATTTTCCAGGAGGAGGTAAGACATTTTAGAATTTTTAAGGTGCATGGATTGTGAACCTGTTCTATTCATCAGAATCAGTGACATTCTATGTCCTGGAGTGCCTACTCGGAAGGCTTACAGAGAAACACAGATCCAGCATTGTAGCGTAACAGGTGCACCAGCTGCTCGCAGCACCAGCAAACCATCTGAGTACCAGCCCTTGCTCGGGCTCTTCCACTTCCAGCCCAGCTCCCTGCTAGCAGTCTGGGGCAAAACAAAACAAAACAAAACAAAACAAAACAAAACAAAACAAAACAAAACAAAACACCATCAAAAGATGGTCCAAGTGCCTGAACTGCTGCCACTCACATGGAAAACCAAAGTTCCAGACCCCTGGGCGGACCTGGCCCAGTTCCAACCTGTCATGGACATTTAGGGGGTGAGCCAGCAGAGGAAAGGTCTCTCGGATTTTTTTTCCTCTGTGTACCTCTGACTTTCAAATAAATAAATCTCTTTTTTTTCACAAAGGACAAACCTAAAATCAAATCAAGGTTTTAAGAAACGATCTGCCAATTAGATTGCTGGGTTGATGCTAACTTGATTCCGCCATTTCTTCTTGTGGCTCAAAGCCACGACCAAGGAAAGAGAGTTTAGTATCTGACACGCCCACCCGCCATTGCACCTTCACTGTCATCAGGCCAAACTCACCACTTGTTTATTATTATTTTTTAACCTGTTGGTGGATTTGTGCTCAACACTAGCCGGAGAGCTTTCAAAAAGTGAGAGTTACACTCCTTCTCTGCTGGAGATACTTGGCGTCCTCGGTGATGTAACCAATAGAGAACAGTGAGGGCGTTGCTGCCGCACAGAAGGAAAATTTTCATTGACGTGGGTACTTCAACCAGAACACTTCCTCTGCATGACTCCCTCTCTGTCGCTGATTTCATTGTGTTCTGTTATTAAAATTATCAATGATAATATGAATCCTGTCTTCCTTAACAATGAAAGGCTAGTCCATCAATGTGCTTGTCTTATGATATGAACTGGGATTGCATTGAGCTGTTACAAAACGGATGGAGGTGTACAACACCTCATACATGCCCTAAGAAGCGTGGGGGTGTGCAGGGTAGTGCCATGACTCCGGCTGCTGCTTGTAATCCGCCATGCTGTGCTTGAGCCCTGGTTTGAGTCCTGGCTGATCTACTTGGGATCCAGTTTCCTGTTAATGTGTGGATACGATCATGTGTGGGAATTGAATGAGATAAATGAAAGTGCTGAATGCTACCAATTGGAATAGTGAAAAATTCTCAAAGGAATGAAGTTGATGTTTGGGTCAGGCTGTAATTACATCACTAGAGTGATACATGCTTGATGGGTTTTAAGTTTATTTACTTTCATCCGCATAAAGACAGAATTCGAGAGGAGAGAAAGAAAGGGAGTGAGAGAGAGCTTCTGTCGAGTGCGTCGCTCCCCAAAGCTCACCGCAGTCAGGGCTGTGCCAGCATGGCCTCCCCCCCGGGGGACATGTACCCAAGCGCGTGAGCTCCAGTCCACTGGCGTTACAAGGTATCAGAGCCTGTGCAAAGCGAACCAGCATAGAGAAATATCTCTCTCTTGCTCTCTCTCTCCCCCCCCCCTTAGTGTATATCTATCTTTCAGATAAAATTAAGAAGTAAATTTTGAAGATATAAATACAACAGAATAATCAAATGCAACAATTTAAAAAAACATTTATTTTAAAAGAAAGGACAAATTCTTAACTATGAAGAGAAACGGATGTTATTTTTAAAATCGTAAAGGTTTATAAATGTCTAAACAGCAGAAATGCGACAGGACTGCACTGAGGACGGAAGGCTTAGCACACAGAAGTCAGGTGCGATGATCGAGTGAGATGACTCCTTCAGGCTCCTCTAACTCATAATTAAGAACAACACGGGGGAGAAAGCAGCCAAGAGCGGTCATTAAGCGACTGCTCAGAGATGGAATGGGGAACTGTCAGGCCAGTTGGCCCTGTTTCCACACCCCCTATGCAAACGCAACATTCTCTGCCCATCTCTCTCTCTCTCTCTCTCTCTCTCTCTCTCTCTCTCTCTCTCTCTCTCTCTCTTACACACACACACACACACACACACACACACACACACACTGCAGTAAACTATGCTACATCTACCTGCTGGAGATCTCAATGTGGACACATATGAGTAAGTGGGTTCTCCATTCATTGCAGGCATCCCTGCTGTCCACCCCCGTTTCTATTAAGTGTCCAGCTTCCCAGGGGAGCAGAAAGGAACCTCTAGTTTAGGTAGCAGCGGAGTTACTGCTGTGTGTCCCCGTCTGCAACAGGTGCATCTGATTTCCTGTTACACACACATGTGTGTGAGAGGGCAGGTGTATGTCTGATTTCCCCGTAACTTTCTGAGATTTTTGCATGGGTATTTTTTGACATCTCTGTCGAAGTTGCTTTCATGGACAGATGGATTCCCTCACATCCATTGATAAGATTGAAACCTATGATGTCATTGTCCCTTGTAGGGGGACATTTTGCTTATCCTGACATGCGTGCTTGTAGTTTGTGGTTGCCAGTAGTAACGGTGTGCTCCAGGTGCCTGGATGCTGGAGGTTTGCGTTTGATTGATTTTCCCAAATAACAGCTTAAGTGGGTATGAGGCTTTGTGTCTGTCTCTTCATTTCATGGGCCATGAAAACAGAAGTTCAAGATTATCCTTGACTTGTAGATTATCTATAGGACAGGCCCAATTACTTCTTGGATTTTGCTTTCACTTTATTTTGTTAAGTCTGAATATCTCCTCTTAAAAAAAAAACAGTTTAGCCACACATTTAACAGTATTTCTGCGTTATAACTGGATCCTCAGGTCTTTGGCTTGCGATGATTGTTCTAGTGGCTTCATCCTCACCTTGCACGCACAGGGATCCCATATGAGCATCGCTTCGTGTCCTGGCTGGTCCACTTCCCTTCCAGCGCAGCGTCTGTGGCCTGGGAAAGCAGTCAGGGATGGCCCAAAACCTTGGGACCCTGTATCTGCATGGGAGACCCAGAAGAAGCTCCTGGCTCCTGGCTTTGGATCAGCTTATCTCCAGCTGTTGCGGCCACTTGGGGAGTGAACCAGTGGATGGAAAATCTTTCTGTCTCTCCTCTCTGTACATCTGCCTTTCCAATAAAAATAAATGAATCTTAGAAAAAAAAAAAAAGATGCCACTTCAGAGCGTAGTAACGCAAATCACAAGACCTGAGTTTGAGTCCAGACACTGCACCACACCCAGCTTTCTGCTTATGGGCACCCCGGGAGGAGTGGTGAGGCTCAGATGCTTGGGTCCTTGTTGCCTGTGCCACTCACATCACAGACCCAGACTGAGTTCCCAGCTCCTGGCTGTAGCCGGGCCAAGAACTTCAGCTGTTGCACGCACGTGGCGGGGCGGGAGGGGGGTGACCCAACAGATCGGAGACCTCTCTCTCTCAGTCTTTCACCTACCCCCTTTTCTTCTCTGCCTTTCAAACTATAGGAATAAATCAGTTTTTCAAAAATAATGATGAAAATACCTCTAAAGGAAGACAATTAGCATTCGGGAAATGAACTAGAAAAGACCAGGTTAACAGGTTAATACAGTATTTAAGGCCAGTTAATTAATTAATGAACAGCGCTTTGCAAACTACATAGTGGAAAAAAAATAACCATCACCTAAACTGTAAGACAAGCATCTGCCATCCGGTCCTTTTTATTCTTGAATAAAAGTCAGGAGACATTAACTTCTCTTCCTTGACTTGCTGTTGTCCAGCTTTGAAATTCAAATCATTTTGGAGTCAAGCTTTCTGCCTGGAAACTCAGGAGGAGGTGGGGTACACAGAGCAGAGAGAATTCAGGCCACTTTGCCTTGAGCTTTCCAAGCAGGGCCGGTGGTCATGTCCTCAGCGCGCACTAGAGGGCGCGCCTGTGCGGCCGGCGAGACGCGCAGGAGGAGCTGCGATCCGCCTCTTGCTCCACGACCCAGGAAATCCGCAGGGCGGCCATTGCTCTGCACTGACAGTAAATAGCTGAAATTTGAACAAACCGCATTTCTCCATGGCTCATGTTCACAGCCTTTCGCTGTCTTCGTGATGTCATGGAGGCCGCAAGAGCTGGCGGAGCAAAAGCCGGCACAGAGAGCCCAGAGTGACGACAGCGGGGAGCCAGCGATGACCTAAGCCCTTGGCAATCCTCTAGTCATGCGAGGACAATGCCACTCTCCTTCTGGGCTCACAGAAGCTCTCAACAAAACCCGCTGGACTCACGCGCAGCAACCCCCCTTCATACCCACCCCTCTGCTTTGTACGGAAAGCACCCTTCAGCTATTTTTTTTAACTGAAAAGGTCACAAGATTTGATATCTTTTCAGCACATAACAATATGAAAATGTCCACAGTTACTTAATCAGTGGTGGCTGGAGCTGTTAGAGTTTGCTGCAGAACCATATTTTAATACAATTATTTTAGGTTTTTTTTTTTTTTATTGCGAAGTCAGATTTACAGAGAGAAAAAAGATACAGAAAGATCTTCCATTCACTGGCTCATTCCCCAAGTGGCCACAATGGGAGGAACTGAGTCAATCTGAAGCCAGGAGCCAGGGGCCTCTTCTGGGTCTGCCATGCAAGTACAGGGTCCCAAGCAGGCCACAAGCAGAGAGCTGGAAGGGAAGTGGATCAGCTGGGATATGAACCAGTGCCCATATGGGATCCCAGTGCATGCAACGTGAGGACTTTAGCCACTAGGCTACCGTGCCAGGCCCCAGAATCAAGTTTGTTTTCTGCTTCTTACCTGGACTGTGAGTTTATGCATTTTTGAGTGACAAATAGTCGAATTCCATGCAAATCAAATGAAAAGAAGAAAAAGGAGAGTTTTCCAGGAGAGTTCTGGGGGTATTTCAGAGAAGCCAAGCACAAGATGGCTATTTAGATTAGTTGATCCGATGATGAAATGATCAGGAGGTTAGCATCAAGAGCCTAAAAACCATCAGGAATCGGCCTCCTACTGTTGAACATCTCTAACAAAAGGCCTGAAAGCCAAAATTCAAAGCTTTTGAGAGCTGATGCAACACTCTAAATAGGTAATTCCACATCTTCCACATCCTTTGAGACCTTGCAGTCAAAACACAATCAAGACTAAAATATATGTATTATATATATTGTAAAATGTTACCTTCAAGCCACATTGTATAAGATATGTGTGAAACACAAATGCTCAAATTTTGGTCCCTGCCACAACATATTTCATTATGTCTATGCAAAATTCTTCTAGAAGATCCCAAGCATTTTGGATAAAAGATACTCAATCCATATTCACTCTTCTCTTTTTCTCCGTGTCCTCTATAGGATGTCTGGACTATTCTAATCACGGGCTTTCTACTTTTCTAGAGCCCACAGTTCTTAGATTCTCACATCTTCATTTTGGGGGACTCACAGCACTGATGTGGGGTGGGCACTGTGGGACATGGGGTAAGCTGCTGATTGTGACGCCTGTGCTGACGTTAGCTGCTGAGCGATCAGGGAGGCCATTGCTGAAGGAGTGTTCACAGCATCTTCCCAGGAGTAGACTCCCTCTCCAGAAATGGCCCTTCATGCTCATAATAGCCACAAGAAGCAGCTGCTCATCTGTTGTTCCTCTGCGCAGTCATGTTTGAAGGCTCCACTTTCAATGCTAGCTCGCTTGCTGTTTCTACAAAGCTGCTGTTTACTTCTTGTACTGAAGTTTTCAACCCCTCAACAGCATCCACAAGGAATCAACCTCTTCTAATGTTGATACCTTGACTTCCTCGTTCCTTTGTGTTACAGGTGTTCCTCACGCGCCTGGGATGAGGACTTCTTCCCACAAGGTGAGCTCCATGATAGGGAACGCTGTCTCCTGAACAAGTGTTATGTCTTGAATAATAAGACATGAAAATCAAATGAATCCTTGGTTCACGAGCTGAGGAACGGGTGTTGACAGCAGTCATGAAAGCAACAGTAATCTCATGTATCTTTATCAAAACTTGGCTGACCCAGCATGGTGTCAATAAGCAGGGGTAGTTCATTTGAAGGAATACCTGTCTGGGCGGTAGGTTCAACAGCAGGCTTAAAATGCTAGGTAAACCACGTCGTAATCAGATGTGTTGTCATCAGAGCCTTATTGTTCCATTTAGAGAGCACAAACAAAAAAAATGGGGGTTCCTTGGATTTTTAGGGTGGCGGATGATCAATGGCGTCAATTTAAAGTCAACAGCCGCGTTAGCTCGTTACCAGAGAGGCAGTCCGTTCTTTGCAGCCTTGAAACCCATCAATGAGCTTTCGTCCTGCTCCATGAAAGCCCTAGATGGCATTTTCATCCGGTACAAGGCTACCTTCTTGTTGAGTATCTAGTGCTTAATGGAGACAACTTCATCAGTGGTCTTTGCTAGATCTTCGAGAGAACTTATTGCCACTGTGAATCAACCATTTGTGCTACACCTTGCACTATGTGGCAATAGGTTTTTCTCTTTTCTTAAACCCAGTGAACCAACCTCTGCTAGGTTCAAACTTCTGGAATTTCTTTGTTTTACCCAGCCTTAATAAAACCAAAAAGAGTTAGGGCCCTTCCTCTGGAGTAGCAGGCTGTGGCTTAACAGAATGTTATATGACTGCTTTAATCTTCTATCTATTTCACTAAAACTTCCACTGTATCAGAATTATACTGCTTCATTTTCTTGGCATTGTATCTTGCTGGAAGTAATACTTTTAATTTCCAGTCCATTCTGTGACTTTCTCTCTCTCTTTCTCTTTCTTTCTTTCTCTAGTTCTTTTTCATTTCTTTTTTCTTTCTTTCTTTTTTAATTGAAAATCAGGGCCCGGCGGCGTGGCCTAGCGGCTAAAGTCCTTGCCTTTTATGCGCTGGGATCTCATATGGGTACTGGTTCTAATCTCAGCAGCTCCACTTCCCATCAAGCTCCCTGCTTGTGGCCTGGGAAAGCAGTTGAGGACGGCCCAAAGCCTTGGGACCCTGCACCAGTGTGGGAGACCCGGAAGAGCTCCTGGCTCCTGGCTTTGGATCGGCTCAGGGACCCAAGGCCTTGGGCCATCCTCCAATACTTTCCCAGGCCATTAGCAGGGAGCTGGATTGGAAGTGGAGCAGGTAGAGCTTGAACAGGCAGAACCACAGGTGAAGGTCTGGTTTATTATACCACTGTACCAGCCCCTTAAAATAGCCAGGGCTGAAACGAAGGATGCTCAAATCCTATCCTGGTATCCCATGTGGGTGGCAGGGGCCCAAGAACTTGGACCATCATCTGCTGCCTTCCCAGGTATATCCATGTAAACAGGATCAGAAACAGGACTGGAATTGGCCCTTCATTATGGAATTCGATCATCCAAACGTAGCTTAGCCTGGTCCCAAGTACTGGCCAAATTATCTCCCAGTTTCTACTTCAAAGGTTCCCATATTCATGGATTGCCAAAATATAATTAAACAGATAACTCTGACGAAAATGCTGGAAAGATCATTTTAGTGAGCATTGATACACACTAATAGAGACTAAGGGGAGGTGTGTCATGCAGTAAGAAAAGGTTTTCGAAGATGAGAAACTGAAGAAGAGATACGTTGAATGTTTTCTTCTGTTTCTTCTGCTCGTCAGAAGTAAATTTCTCAGAATTATCATATCTTCCAAAAACACAAGGCAAGACATTATTTCTTTCAGGCCAGAATCTAGGTTAGATACTTTATGAAATATTTTTTCCTAAGCAAGTCAGGACATAAAACAATGTAACCTAGACAATGAAAACAATACGGAAAGAAGATAGAAATAAGATAAAAATATATGCAGAGAGAGGCAAAAGAAAATAAAAGGAAGGGCTTTGTTCATTGTTTCAGAAAGTGAGTTCTAAAATGCTCTTAATCAAATTGCACACAGCTGTTTGGTCTCCTCTCCAGAGGTCCTGATTAGAAAGATCTGCACATTGTCAACAGCCAGCAGGCTCTGCTCTGTGTATGAAGCGAGTTCAGAGTGTTTACAGATTTCTCCCTATGGCTCAAGCATTGTATCAGAATCCAACTTCTTAACGCAACAGGAGATGGGAAGCTGCCACACTGTGTCTGTCAGAGATGTTTTTCAAGCAAACTTGTCTGGCAGAAAGAGCACTGGGTTGGGTGTAAGGAGACCCAGGTTTGGGGTCTGGCTTTGCCATAAACACCAGTTGAATGTCCCCTATCTGAAATGCTTGGGCCCAGAAGTGTTTTGAGTCTCAGAATTTTCCTGGAACATTTTCTGTGCACATAAACAGTGAAATATATTCTCTGAGGGCATGACTCAAGTCAAAACTGAAAATCCATTTATGTTGTGTGTGTGTGTGTGTGTGTGTGTGTGTGTGCGCGCGCACGCGTGCTATAGGAATAACCTGAAGCTAATTCTATATATAATGTTTATTTTTATTTGAAAGGCAGAGCTACAGAGATGAAGGGAGACACACACACACACAAAGCGTGAGATTTTGCAACTGCTGGTTCACTCCCTAGATGGCTGCAACAGCCAGAGCTGAACCAATCTATAGCCAGGAGTCAGGATCTTCTTTCAGTTAGTTCTCTCATGTGGATGCAGGGGCCCAAGAATCGAAGCCATTCTCTGCTGCTTTCCCAAGCTGTAAGCAAGAGAGCTGGATCAGAAGTAGAACACTGGGATATGAGCCTACATTCATATGGGATGCAGCACTGCAGGCAGAAGCTTAGCCTACTACACCACAGTGCCACGCTCTCTCTCTATAATACATATATGTTACATATATTATATGTACCATGTAATATATATAATACCTGAAGATTTGCTTATTTTATTTGGATGACAGAATTGGAGACAGATGGTGAGACAGAGAGAGCTCCTCCAGCCACTGGTTCATTTCCCAAATGGCTGCAGTGGTCAGGGCCAGGCCAAGTTCAGGAGTCTCCAATCAAGTCTCCAGTGTCCTTAACTCCTCATCTGCTGGCTCTCTGGGTGCACATTAGCTGGAAGTGGACGGAAGACCCAGGTAGCACTTGTACTCTGGCTCTCGGGCGTGGGAGAAGGGCAACCCAAGCGGGTACATCACCTCCGTGCCACAACAGCTACTCCCCATAATCAGGAGAATTAAAAAAAAAAAAACCTGAGTTTTCAACTTGTTATTTTCTAAACAAATGATCTTGAGTCTAGATGTAGAATGTTTTCTTTAAAAAAAAAAAAAAACATTTATTTGAAAACAGAATTAGAAAGATCTTGCATGTACTGATTCACTCCTCAAATAACCCCAATGGTCAAGGCTGGGCCAGGCTGAAGCCAGGAGCCTGGAACTCCTTCTGCGTCGCCCACATGGCTCCCCTCTCCGGGACTTGGTTGGAGAAACCTTTGTTCGCACTTCATTCCATTTCCCTGAAAAGTTGAGGATCAGCCAAGTTGAGATTAGCATTTTACTACCTCCCAGTTTCAGGCTACTTTAAGTTCTTGAATGGCTTAAAGTCTTCTTAATCTGCTTATCCAATTAATTGTATTTACTCGCTTAAGGTGATACCCTGGATAGTCTGTTGTCAACTCAGCAGCGACTCAGCCCCTTCAAGGGCAATACCCAAATCTCCCTGTCCTGGACAGTATCAGGCTGGGATCTATGAATGGGAGACTGTTGCTTTTACAAGACAGAGGAAGTAGGGGACCATTTTCTAGAGTCAGTTACAGCAAGATGTAGGTGCAAATGAAGGTTCCTGAGAAACATTTAGAGGCATTTCTATAGCTGTGCTGTCCCCGAGACAGCAGGTGCAGAGAAGGAGGACTCTGTGTGAAACACAGTACACACTTTAGAGCTTCTGTCCAGCACAGGCTCTGTGTGTCTAGGAGTGGCCCTTGCCATTCTGTATTCATAGTTGTATTGGTTTATTTTTAGGGGATTCTGTCAATGCTATTAACTTGGACATCACACAACCTGGATCTAGCCCAGAAGTCTGACCACTCCACTGTCTTTGGTGGGACAATGGGGGGCTGGAGTGTGAGAACCTCGGGGGAGCCTCCAAGACTTGCCCCAACTCTGGCCTTTCAACAGTTGTGGAAGCTCAGCTTGCTTTAAACAAGAACACGCAGCATTTGTTTTCAAGGGCAGACCAATCATTGCTTAAAAATGATGGTTGTTAGCAAGTAATTACGTTCCCTGGTTTTTTTTTTAATTCTACTTCCTCTCAAAATTGAGAAATAATATTTTCTTACAATAGAAGTTATGGTAGTGAAAAAGGTTCCTCAGCCATATGAAAAAAATTTAGAGGCAGGTGTTCAGTGTAGTAACGATGTCACTTGGGATACTGACATTTGAAGCCCGGGCAACCAGGTGCCATCCCAGCTTTCTGCTCGTGCAGTCTGGGAGGCAGGGGTAGAGAAGGAGAAAGTAGTTGAGGTCCCGCCACTCGTGTGGAAGCTCTGGGTTCCTGACTTCTGTCTGGATTCAGTGCAGCTGTGGCTGGCATTTGGAGACCGAACCAGTGAGAGATCTCTGCCTGTGTGCCATTCAAACAGAACAATAAATAAAAATAAATCTTCACAACACCTGTCTGTCACGTATAAAAGCTATATTAGATTAAGCATCATATTGATCAAGATTGGGTACTCAGGCATATGATCTGTGCTTATTAACTACGGGAGTGAAATCAGTGAGCAAGTTGAAATGGACAAATGTGTATCTCTATCCAGTTCCTATCCTAATTATAATTAACCTAGGTCATGTTTGTTCTAATTCTCTCTTGACCAAGAATTCCCAGCTGTTTACTGCTGGCTTTTTTTTTTTCTGGATAAAAACGATGAGTATTTTTGAAAGTCACTCCAGCAGAAGTTCTAGGAAGTTCCTGAGTGCATCTGTAATTAGTTTTGGGTCTTCCAGAGGTTGGGAACTACAGCTGTTGGTGATGAATTATTTCCAAGGATGAATGTTTTCTTAAAGAAAAAAAGACATCATTATTATTAATTCATTTTGAAGAGATGAATTCTTTCATTTATTTTTCTTGCCATTCAGTTCCAAGTGTTGAATAACAATGATAATCATTTCATTGAATAACAAAATCAGTGACTAGGGTACGACAGAATAAATCACCCATGCCACTGAATTTTAATTAAGCCTGACATGGTTAAATTTAACAACAAACTAATCGCACTTAGAATTATGCCAGCATTAAAAAAAAATGTGTTGTGTTGATTAGAAAGGCAGACTGACAGAAAGAGGCAGATAAGCAGGTCTGTAGTCTGTTGTTTCACTCCCCAAATGGCTGAAATGGCAGCAACTAGGAGCCAGGAGCTCCATGAAGGTCTCCCAGACAGCTGGCAGAGGCCAGGCATTCGAGCAGGGAGCTGGATCAGAAACAGAGCCGCAGGGCTTGGTCAACCGTCCACACTACCAAATGCCTTTTATTGAAGCCGATCTCAAACATCAATGTAACATTTAGAGGTTTTGGATTTCTCAAATATAGATACAATACACGGAAAAGCCCCAAATTCCATCATTGGCTATTTCTTCAAAGAATTTATATTTGTCACAGCTGGAATATGAAAGAAAAAAAAGGCAGGATAGCTTCATAATAATGGGTAATGAATATATCAGTAAATAACTGAGTCTGGAAGAATTTGTTCTGTTTGCTTTCAGTTTGTAAATACTGGCTGTGTTCAAGCACTGTGCTAGGTGCTGTGCTAACAGGTGGACACAAGCATGAAGAACGCTCGACAGCTCCCATCCTAATGGGACCAAACACACACACAACAGATGGTTTCCAGGAACTAACAGATAACTATATGGGGCGGCGGGGCGGGGAACAGGAAGGGGGTTTGTGAACTAGACACGAGTTGAATCGCATCATCTACTTTTCACCTCTGAGAATGATCAGAAACCTACCCTGGGATTTTGAACAGCAACCACAGGATTTATTCCTAATCAACTGCAGGTTATAGATGAAACGATCCCTAGGATGCTTTTCAAAAGTAAGTTTCCAAGTAGTCTAAATTTTCACTTATTACATTTCTTTTTTTATTTCAAAGGCAAGCATTCCTTGGTTTACTCCCCAAACGCCTGCCACAGCTGGGCTGAATCCAGGAACCCAGAAGCCAGAGGCAGAGGGTCAAACACAAAGATCTCCCCCCCCCCACCGCTGGTTCTCTCCCCAAATGCCAATGTCAGCCAGGAGTGGGTCAGGTTGAGGTCAGGAGCCTGGGAACTCCATCAGGATGAGGGTGGCAGGGACCCAAAAACTAGAACCATCATCTGCTGCTTTCTCAGGGTGTGCACTGGAGCTGCGACTCTGAACCCGAGGCCTCCAACGCAGGATGCTGGGAGTCGAACCCACGGATTCCAGTGTGAGATGCGATCTTTTCAAGCTGCGACTTCACCCCTGCCAGGCCCGCCGCCCGCCGCAATATGGTGCTTAATAGTCGACCAGGAATCATTTCTGGAACTGAGTGTAATGAAAGGAACCAAAGTAATGGACTGACCAAACTTGCTGGCGAGAGTGAAGCGCAGCGAAATCTGGACAGCTGCTTCATCTCCGCTAGACGTAGTTTTCCAGGCTCCGGATGCGTCGAGGTCGGGGGAAGCCTCTTGGACCCAGCGTCCAGACAGGGACCGCCGCCCAGGCTCCTCCGAAAGCAAGCCGGACTGCAGTTCCGCCGGTGCCCCTCCGTGCAGCAGCCTGGGCCGTGCGCTCTGGCTCCGGGCGGGCGGGCCGGGATGCGGGCGGCGCTGGCGCCAGGCGCCTTTAAATGCTAATGAGGCCTCAGCCCAAGTCCGGAGCCAAGTTCTCCACCCTCTTCCCAGGCCCGCCCTTCCCTTGGCGGGACCGTGCGCCGCCTAGAAAAACTTGTGCGGGGCCATTTTTGGGGCAGTAAGATCCAGCGAGGAGCCCAAGAGCGAGTGCGCAGCCCGAGAGCTCGAGCCGCCTCCGCCGCGAGACCCCCAGCCCGGCCGCTGCTGCACCGCGCCGCGAGATCAGCACCGGCCTCCCAGAGCGAGCCCGGCCGCCGCGACCACCAGCCGCGCTAACCGCCGCCCAACCGCCACCGAGGTGCCCGCAGAGAGCAGAGCAGGCGGCATGAGCGAGGCGGGGGAGGCCACCACCACCACCACCACCACCACCACCACCACCCTCCCGCAGGCTCCGGCGGAGGCGGCCGCCGCGGCGCCCCAGGACCCCCGCGCCCAAGACCCCGGCGGCCAGCGGCGCGCCCCAGGCCTCGGCGCCGGCTCCCGCCGCCCTCGTCGCAGGAAACCCAGGTGGGGACGCGGCCCCTGCAGCAGCCACGGGCACCGCGGCCCCCGCCTCTTCAGCCAACGCCGGCGGAGAGGACGCGGAGAAAAAAGTTCTCGGTGAGTCAGGTCCCACTGGGCAGGGGCTGCTGCCAGCCGGGCGGGCGCGAGTGGGCACCTCGGCTGCATTTCCCACGGGGCTCGGGGTCCCCTCCCGAAGGGGATGGTGGAGGCTCAGGTCCCCCCAGTCTTGAGCGCGCCCGCCTCTCCGCATGCCTGCCTGCCGGGTGGGCGATGCCAGGTGAGCGCGCTGCGCTTTGCGCGCTGCTCCCCGCCCCGCGCGCGCCTCCTTGCTGCTCCGGGGGGGCGGGCGGGTTAAGGGTTTGGAACTTGTGCCACCCAGGCAAACCGCACCCCTTCCCTCCTCCACGTCCCCGGTAGTGGGGAAGTGCCTGGGATCTAGGGAAAGGGGGACGCAGAGTGGAGATGGAGGTGGATGTTGGGGGGGGGGACAGGCACGTGGACCCTCGACTTTGGAAGTCCTGGCTTGAGATCTGGATGATGAGCCAAAGGTTTCCTGTACGAAGAGAGACACACAGATCGGGCCTCCCACCGGGCAGGCTCAGGTGTCTGTCCCCGACGCCCTTGCGCATGGATCTGGCAAAGGCGCTATGCTCCTACCAGCAGAACCAAAATGCTGTTGAGGACCAGTTGCATTCCTCCTTCGGAAGGTTGGGTCCGGTCCCACGGCCTCCTGCCCCGCGCTGTGCCCAGCGCTGCGCCGATCCTGGCAGTGTCCCCACTAGTCACCACCACGCGCTGTCCCCTGGCTGCGCGGCGTGGGAGCGCACGTGGTGCAGCAGCTGAATAAATAAATAAATAAATAAATAAATAGCTCGGGAGTTGGCCGATGACGTCCTCAACGCGGTTACCACAGAACCCTGGAAGGAAACCTGGAAGAGAAATTGGGAGGATTTAGAGGGCAGTGGCCTAGGAGGGTTTGCTTGGTGCTTGCTGGTTTTGTCCCGGATGGGTTCGGGGGCTCTTGCCTCCCAACAGTAGAATTGGGGGTGAGCCTTCCAACAGGCAAGCATGAAGCTGGTGGGTGTTGCCTGTTCGGCCTGAAGGGTGTGTGCTCTCATCCGTTCCTCCGGAGAATAAATGATGCCAGACGCTTCCAAGAAATGCTCTCTGGGGGACAGACAGTACGCGTTTGTCTGACGTCCCTGAGGCCTGCCTGCCTGCCTGCCTGTTCTCAGGGAAGTTGGAGGGAATGCTGTGAAGAGCAGGACTAGCCAGTCAGCGCTCCCCACTCAGGAGAGGCCACCTACTTGTTTATCCATAGGTCAGGTTCAGCCCCGGCCCAAGCTTCCTGCCACCTGTAACCTGTGCCTGCTCGGAAGCAAAGTCGCCCTTTCTCCGCTAGACTGCAAGGTCGCTTAACCCTGGTGACTAGTGTGTTGGGATCTGGTTTCCCCTGCGTGTTTCTTGGAACACCTCCGCGCAACAGCCGGCTGAGAGAGAACCTTGTGTTAGCCCCAGCCCTGTGAGGATGCATTTTTTAATGATACCTTATTTCGGAACGGAGGAACTTTTGAAGTTCTCTCCCTTGATCCTTGTAGCCTTCTGCGGTAGGGAAAGCAGGTACTATCTCAAGATGAAGGAAACAGATAAGGTCAGGTGCATTTGCCCAGTCATTCAAGGGCTGTTAAGCCTCCCCGAGGTCCCTGGGGAGGATGAGTTGTGTGCCTTTCATTTTTCCACCGTGTCCAGCTCTTTCAAAACGAGGACGCTTGAAGGCGGCTTGTCTGTGTCCAGTGTGTTCTGCCATGGCCTGCCCCTTTGCCAAGCAAGCGCATGGTTGCCTAAAATGTGTTCCCGGTACTGACTGAAATGGATATCTGCTCTTGGATCCGTTCTGGTTGGTTCACATGGACCTGAACTTGAGTTTATAGCACACAGGCCAAGGCAAATAGATAAGCTAACGAAAAGTCCACACCTAAAGGAATGTTATAGAAACATGACGGGTTTCTTCTGTCCTCACCTCCCCCTTAACCTGTATATACGTGAAATGGGTTTGCGATTTTCAAGCAACAGGTGTGAATGCCTTTGGTTGTGGGATTTTTTTGTATGTATTTGTGGAAGGAGGCATTTTCCTTCCGTTGACGTGAGGGGTAAAGGGGAATTTTCTGCTTGAGTTGCAGATGGACCTGAGTCTGAGACTCACCCCTTGTCTTTCCTCCTTCCCATCTTTAGAGTTGCCTAAGACAAAAGTGTTCTTCCAACAGTGTTCGGCATTAAACACGATTCATGTATATGTGTGTATATATATTTATATTTGCAAGTCATTAACAGCATATCAATCCCATTTCACAGCACCCTTGTCTGAGTACGCTTGCATCTGGAGACAGGAACTTTCTTTTCCCTGCCTCTGTCCTGCTGCTCTGCTGCACAGGGCCCCAGACTTCAGGCCCTGGTAGTTTGTTCCCCTGGAGAGCTCTTCCTGGGTATCAGACAGTGCTTGGCCCAGTGAATCACACTGTGCTTGGAGTCATAAAGAAATTTTTCAATGAGAATTAAAAGATCTTCCTGAGACTCTCAGGATAGCAAAACTGGGAGCTGGCCCTGCCCACACAAGAGCCAAGTCCCAATGACTATTCTAGTTTTGAATTTGGAGACAAAAGTCATGGAAATGATAAGCCATACAATCCGGAGAGCAATGGCTGAGATTAATGTTGATTGTCCCTCCTGTTCTCTAGAACCTTTTTCTCTCCCAAAGTAACCTGTTGTCAGATTTCCTCACATTGACCCTTCATATGAACTTTCTGAATTTGCCCAGGTTGGACATAGGCATTTTCCTAGAGGAGAGTCTGATCTTCACCACTGAGTCCAAGGGTAGTGCTTGAAATAGTTGAGATAAACGGCCATCTGTAAAGTATAGGTTACATGGAAGTCACAATTTGTTTAGTTGTTGTTGTTTTCGTGAAAGAATTGTGTTCAATTCTGGCATTGCAAGAAATGGTCCTGCTCCCGTCAGATGGTGGAGGCAGTAACCACACTGTGGGGAGGAGGATAAAGAGTGAAAGGGAGCCCCCATCACTTCTTGGGGCTGGAAAGAGGCCTGTTACATCATGTCTCAGAGTTCCAAGTACAGAGTTGGGTGGAGCCTCTGGATTGCCGATAGGCCCCCCTTTGGCAACTAGCTGAGTTACTTTGTGTCTTTGTAGATTGGCTGTTAACAAGAAGCTGCTGTGTTGCTCATTAAAGTTTGCCCAATATTTCAAAGAGTGAAAGGGATGAATTAAGGCCCTTCATCTACCTACACTCTTTTTCCCTGTGGTCCTTCTTAGGCCAATAAAAACCTTCTGGGTTAGCACCTGGAACATTCAACAGTGGTTTTTGATTTTATTTGTTACAGAATGCATAAACGTGGGTCCACTACTCGAGACTTCACTGAAAAGCTTAGGAAAGAAGAAAGTCAGTTGAGAACCGTTTCCTGATAACATCTTGCTTCATTTTCTTTCCCTGCTCTATTTGGGAATTAAACTTTGCAATGGCTTGGCTTTGCTTTGTTGAACGTGATCAAGACCTTAGTAATATGAGTTTTATCTCCTTGTAGGTCAGATACTAATTTATCTGCTTAATCCTATTTTAGCCACCAAAGTCCTTGGCACTGTCAAATGGTTCAACGTCAGAAATGGATATGGATTTATAAATCGGTACGTGTGTGTTTCTGCGTGTTTTAAATCTCGACATGTGTTGTGATTGCCGGTGGTTACAAGTTTCTTACGTGAGTAATGGCTTGTATAACTTTGAAGGTTTCTAAGCACTTGCGAGTATTCTTGTCTCTCAGCTACTGGTTGTTAAATATCCACTGAAACACGTTTCTAAGTCTCTAAGACTCGTTTCATAAAATCTGGTCCTTAGAGAAGAGAGGAAAAGAAAATAAAAGCAGAGGTGGGACAAGTTGAGGCTCAGTGAGTTCCTCTTGGTAACTTCACAGATGGAGAAATGAACTCTTAGACTGGTTAAGCAACTTTCCTAAGTTCACCCAAGTAGTGAGTAATGGAGTTGGATGTATAATACAGGTCTGGTCCAAGTCCTGTGTAGAAGTTTGAAGTGTTTTCTTGGAACCATGGTAACTGGGTGCCTATAGGAATGGGCACACCAACTCTAGGCTGTGGGCAGTGTCGGGATGTT
Organism: Ochotona princeps; assembly: GCF_030435755.1. Taxonomy (NCBI): domain Eukaryota; kingdom Metazoa; phylum Chordata; class Mammalia; order Lagomorpha; family Ochotonidae; genus Ochotona; species Ochotona princeps. The sequence goes on from NC_080858.1 coordinate 18,808,648, forward strand.
TTCACATGGTAGCCTTGTTTGCTTTGCTTTCCTTCCCTCCTTCCAAAAAACAATCCGCCCCATTTCTTCCTCATCTGTTTTGGTGGAACAGCGGTAGGAGGGTTGGGGTGGGGTGGTGGGGGGAAGCTGTTTTAAGTTTCAGTGTAAGGGGAGCCTAGTCCCCAGCTGTGCCCTGTCCTTTTAACTGTCTTGCTTTGCTTTTGCTGGGAGGGAAGTGGAGGGCTCTGATTACAGACCACGTGGCTTAGGAAGGGATGAGAGGAAAGGGGGTGTTTGTGTCCAGCTTGTGCTCTTGGGTCTATGTGCTTGGGGGGGGGGGGGGGGGCGGGTAGGGAAGAGTGGGATGGATGTCTTGTGGAATTTGGAGTTCTTGAGGAGAGCTGATTGGGGGTGCCCGCACTGAATTCTGAGGACAAACAAAAATGTCTGCTGTGTTCTTAAGTTTTGGCATGGACATCCTTTACATGCAGATCTCCTCACATGTGGAAGTGTCTCCTCGCTCTTGGCACCTCTAATTGTATTTTGTCTTCCTTCCTCCCCTCCAACAGAAATGACACCAAAGAAGATGTATTTGTACATCAGGTAAGGGTTGTAAATATTCACACTCTTTATGGAAGGAGGGGTGTCTGATCTGTTATTCCCATCCCAAAAATAAGTCTTGTATGTTATTATTGTACTTACAGGTACTTCTGAGGCTGGGCTGGTTCCCGTGTTTTTAGATTGGCACATAGGTTCCCCTGCCCATGTTAATTTTCTTTCTGATTGTTTTATTTTTTGCAGTTAAATCAAGTAATAGTCAGTTGAATACTTCCTAATTTTTTTTAACAGTCAATGACTCCTTAGCAAAACAAAACAAAACAAACAAAAAAACCAGAAAACCTCTTTCCATGCTGGTACTTTGTTCTGCTGACTCTGATCCCTCCAGCTTTTGCCTGGCCAGATATTGGTTCACACCTCTCTGTCAGAACAGCTTTAACTTGTACATAGCCAGTGGTTCTGTTGTATGTCTCCAAGACTTGAGAACACCTGCCAACTGCCGGGTTAGTCCTTGCCCCTGTGAAAATGAGGCACGCCTACCATATGTCCAGTTCTACCCACTTTCCCCATAGATTTGAAGAAAACCTGGAAAATAAGAACACAGGAAAATTGTGGATTTTTCTAGGCTGGTGTCTCTCTTGTCTTCACATTGTTAGCTTAGTATGCTGTTTTTAGTCTGTGTAATACATTTTTCCTGGCTTCATCTGGTGAACTGGGCTGAGGAGAAGGAATACCTGTCCATTCTTTTTTGTGTCTTCAGTTTTTCAATGGCTGCGGGGGCGGTGCACTTCAAAAAGTTTGAGAAAGGTGGGATTACAGCAAACTTTCCTTGGGTGTCCCAAAGTTTATTTGGAAATCCATGGATAGTTCTCTCACATACATATTTTCCGCAATCTGTAGGAGTTCACTGTGTCCATAGGTTTCAAAACTGGCAGGCATAGTCGCCAATAAGCTTTTTATAGCCCATTTTCCATCAGCTTTTTGCAGTGTCTCCTGGTGGTATATGCTATACCAGGTAACAAGAAAGGTGTAGCAGCAGACCCTCCTGCCTGCACGTGTACTCACAACAAACACCTGCTTTTCTGTGGTTTCATTTCTTTGTCTTCAGGCTCCCATGTGGCATTGGCTTGGGTGTGGGCACTGGCAGTAGTGACACATAAAGATACTCTTTAGTTGTGGTGGAAACCACAGCCTTTCTATTTCTGGTTGAGTGGACTTGCTTCTGTTGTGTATACATAATTTGAGAGGAGTTTTTGTTTTTGTTTTGTTTTGTTCAGATACATCAGCTCTCAAAATCTTAAAACAGACCAAGGGGAGGTGTTTCTTTTCACACCAGGAGGCTAATAGAACCTTCTGAGGGGAAGGACTCAGTGTCCTGGAGGCTGCTGGCATAAGGGACCTCCCAGGATTCTGTCCTGGTGGCCAGCGTTGTTAGCCTGTGAGTCTGTGACCTGATTCCAGCCTCCGTGAGGCTGTGTGGTGAGTCACCTCAATGTGTTGAGGCCTGCCTAGTTGAACAGGAAAAAAAGAGAGAGAGAGAGAAGGAGCTGGCAGGGAGGGGCTGTTTTTTTGGAATGGCTGAGTGTTGGAGCTGTGTGCGCGCATATCCTGCCCTGAACTGCCTCCACCCCCACTCGCCCCTCTGTGGGTGGGTCTCTGCTCTATTGGCTCACTGTTGGTTGGTTATTTTTTTCCCCTTCCTCCCTCCTACTCAGAGTAGGGGAGGGGCTGGATTACACATGCCTAATCGCTTTATAAAATAAGGTTGCCGTAGTTCCACAGAAACTTAGAGCCCCTTTAACTATCAGAGGGACCAGCAGAAGAAATGGAAAGTTGTTTGCAACAAGTCGCTTTTCTCCCAACCACTGGGGGAAACGGGGAGAGGCCCATTCTGTAACAGATGTTGAGGTACAGGTGTTTTATGCTGCATCGCATCCTTATGAACCTTTGAATGCCTTAGTAGGGCCCAGGGAGGCATTCCAGGGCATCTGACCGGTGGACTAGGGGAATGCTGGATGCAGTCTCAGAATGTGAGTCCTCCACCCCTTTCTCCATCATGTCCAAACTGTGGGGCTCCCAGTCCTCCCTCAGAGAAGTCACTCACGTGTCAACTGTGTATTTCTTCACCCATAAAATGGGAAAAAGAGGGGGAGGCAAGATTATTGCTCGTATGCTCCTTCTATCAGAAATATTTATTCTCTTGGCATTTGTTTTTGATTCTGTTTTTTTTTTTCCTCTGTTCTTTATTATACTGTGTCTTCTTTTTTTTCCCCTTTTAATGTCTAAGTTTGTAATTTCTTTTGTATATGGAAAGCTGAGCCTGACGTGTGTGTGTGTGTGTGTGTGTGTGTGTTGTGTGTGTGTGTATTTCTCCAGAAGGCATTTCTGTCCCTTCTGATGAAACTGCAGTCTGAGATGGGGAGAGACCCAAGGTAGCTAATAAATCCAGGACAGGATGAAGTGGACCAGGCAGGAACACTGTGTTTGTGTGTGTGTGAGGACACATTTCTTTGTAGTTCACTTATCAGGAGGTATTTTGAAGAATAGCACAAATCAAAAATGTAATGAGTGTGGCTGCCGTTTGGTCCAATGGTATGAAGAGGCTATCTGCGCCCTCCTATTAGGATGCCGGGGTTCCATGAGTGGATCCTCTTCCAACTCCAGCTGCCTGCCAACACAGATGCTAAGAGGCAGCATGACTCCAGTGGTTGGGATCCTGCCACCCACATGGGAGACCAAGGTTGAATTTTAAGATTCTGGGTGCCTTCTGTCCCCACCCTGGTCCTTGGCTGCTTTGTTGGGATTGAGCCAAAAGATGGGAGCTTTCTGTCACTTAAAAAATGTCATGTGTAGTGTGTCCTGTTGGTGTTTCTGTCTCTCCAGTAATGTGAAGGGGCTGGAGTTTGTGGGTCACGTATCATAATACACATAGGTGTGATCTTCCATTTTCAACAGACTGCCATCAAGAAGAATAACCCACGGAAATACCTGCGCAGCGTAGGGGACGGTGAGACTGTGGAGTTTGACGTGGTTGAAGGAGAGAAGGTGAGCGGAGGCTGTGGAGGGCACACTACTCTGCGGGGGGAGACTCCTCAACCTGGCTGGAATCAGCATGATGGGGCAGGAAGTGGGGGGTGCAGGACAGCAGGAGTAAATGCTGAAGCAGACAGTGTGCATCACTGAACGTCCAAAGCGTCGTTTAGAGTATTTTCAAAAACATTTTGGTTTCCGGTCTAATAAATTATGCTAAACTATAATTATGGAGGAGAAAGCGATTTTCTCAGAATTTATAACCAACCATATATATGCAAGTGAAAGTTTTGTTTTGTGGCATTCAAAATAGATTTAAAAAGCACTGCTTTGGGGCAAAAGAGTTGTTTTTTTTACAGAAATGTAGTTTTCAGGCTGATTTGTTCATATGTCTACTGACAGGTAACATATGGTAAAGATTATTTTATCTCCATTAAAGAAGTTTGGCTTTTTTCTGGAACCCTGAGGGGCTCCCGTTACTAGACTTGCGTTAAGAGCTTTGTGCGGGTGAATTTACCTAAGACAAGGAATGGTCATTTTGAAGCATCATGTAGTCCAGTATTAGTGGTGTTCTTTTTGATTTATTTTCAATCAGTGGCCTAATATAGCCAGCAGTGAACAAGGCAGACCAAGATTTAAAAGGCTTTTTGCATCCGCACTAGGCAGCTATCAGAATGAGTTCAAAACTGGCCTTGCCGTGCAACCCATAGAACTGCATTTGCCTTCCATATCACAGTGCTAGTTGCAGGCCCCATGACTCTACTTTCTAGACATCTCCCTGCTCATGCTACACGATGAGTCAAGTATAGTTGGGTTCCTATAACCCACACAGGGGAGACCGGGATGGAGTTTCAGGTTCCTGACTGTTCTGGCACAGCCCTGGGTTTCCATGTACATATGTATCAATCTGTAGTCTAGGTTTTTAACAGTTCTCGAACTATTCTGATGAAAAAAAAATACAACAAAATAAAACAAAATACTTTTTCTCATTTACTAATAGAATGTAAGTGGTTCTCTTGACCAGTGTCTCTTGTGACTCTTGTGGAGTTTCACATCACCCACTAGCAAGGGCTGGTCTGTACTCGTCTCTCAGATTCCATCAGGCTCTTAAAGTTTTGTTTTGCTGGATTAGTTTTACTTCTGTTTTTCGAGTTTGAGGTTTTACAAACTGATGTAGGATATGAAAACCAGATAGATAGATAGATTATAGATAGATAGATAGATAAAAACATTATTTGGCTACTTCCCATAAAGCTAGCCCTAAGGTTGTTTCAAGGATAATAGTAAGATCTAAAGAGGGACTGTCTGTGTGAAGATCTTGTCACTAAATCAAGTTCCCTTTCTATTGTGACCAGTATGGGAAAACACATGCCGAAAAACTCATTTACTGTTGGACATGAGTGGCTTCATACTTAGGGCTGAACTCTGCACCTGTTAGAGATGTAGAGGTTGTAATATATTGTAGGACACTAACAGCGTCTCTGTTTTCATTGAGGGCTATCTTTGGTCTCCGATTACTTCCACTTTGGCAGTTGTGTCCTATTTACAAATTCTTTGAAGAGGTACATACTGCTGTTGAACTTGGCATATCCTAACGAGACAACAAAGCTGGGGTTGTGTGAGCCAACAAGCCAAGTATATATAAATCAGGACATCCTTCACCTTGCATCTCCACCTTGCTAAAACTTGGCTCTGTTTTTGAGGAATCTGTACCGCTCATCTTCTGCTCTAGCTGTGCAAGGCTGGCGTGTGTGTGTTTGCTTCTTGTTGATTGATTTTGAAGTCATCTGTGATCATTTTTTCCCCCAGGGTGCAGAGGCAGCCAATGTGACCGGCCCAGATGGAGTCCCTGTGGAAGGGAGTCGTTACGCCGCTGATCGGCGCCGGTACAGACGTGGCTACTATGGCCGACGCCGCGGACCTCCCCGGAGTGTACGTTGTTGTCTCTGTCCCTCTCAGTGACAGAAAAAAAAAGTTTCATATGTGAAAATTAACGCATGTGTATTTGGAGCAGATTGGCGCCCTGTCTTTTCCTCTTAGAGACGTTTTTGGTGTCCGGAGCATATCCATAAACACTGGCCTTGCTGGAAATTTGCCATTGAGATGTGGTAGCAGCAAGGGTGTATTAAGCCACCAGTAACAGGTGGTTTAGTTACCTGGCAACTGGAAGAATGGGATAGAGAGATGGGTGCCAGTGTTGTCAAAGAGGCTAGCTCTGCCTTGGGCTCCTTCTTTTGGCCTTCGTTGGCCACACTATGTGGTGTTCACTGGCAAAGGAGACTTCATTGACCCTAAGGGCCATAATGGTATTGCCCATTGCCTGGCACCTGACACTGTTCGCAAAAAAATCAGTGCTGGGTTGTTAAGAAAGAGTTGGAAATCGCTTGTGAATGGGCAAAAGCAACCATCACAAAAACGCAGACCACCCAAGTATTACACTCAATTGAGTTGCCTCAATTGAGAAGCTGTCCTGTTTGGCGTACCATTTCCCCTTGAAGTCAGAGTAAGCAATCAGCCACTCTGCAGTGTTTCAGCACTTCCGGCCAGTCCCACTCCAGGGGAAGGCGCTCACCAGCACATCTGGCTGACCCTCCTGTGGCAGGCTCAGTATAAAGAAGTAACATCTCAGGCCACCCAAAGTGAACCCTGTCCATGTGCGGTCGTGAGGACCTTGTTAGAGCAGAGTCCATTTTAAGAATGTTTCCTAGAATTAAAATCAGGAATTGGTGCTACACAGTAGCACTCTGGGTGTTTTATGGACATAGGATTATGGTTACGTCAGTCATTGAAAGAACTTGTGGAAGATCTCAGCAGAGTGAGATACCTGCAGCTTGAGAATTGCATTTTTTGTTGTTGTTGCTGTAGTGCCTTTTTTTCTGCTTACCTAAATCCTTTTCCTCTCGATACAGTGTTAACCATACCCTGCCCTGATGGGTGTTGTCGTGCCCCTTAGGGTATCTCCTCTTAGTATTGCTCATCCTATTGCATTTCTAACAGTGAGCTGTAGGAGGGGCAGGGAGAACATTGAGGTGCCCTGAAGTCGACTCCTTGCTAACTATGGAGGTCACAGAGCTCTCTCTAGCTTAAGGCGGAAGTCAGCAGTGCTGGAAAAGCATCCAGTGAAAATGTTTCCTTAAAAGCTGAAATTCTAAAGTCATACCCATAAAAGATACTTAGAAATTAAATTTTCAGAACTCCCAAAGTATACATTTAGGTGTTTTCTTGCAATAATACCTAGATTCTGACACAGTTTATCTCCTGAGTAAGTGTGTGGCGCTCCGGTGGTATTGTGGTTTTTGTTGTATACAACTCTTCCTGAGAGAGTATGGAAAACACTACCGAAATAAAAGCAGTTCATATGCCTTCACTCTTAATATTCTGTGCACAATTTTTATGCAGATGTATGTGGGGGAATTGGCCACATGAAACATGCCTTGAAGAGAAAACAGCTTGAGTTTTCTGCAGTTAGACAAGTTGAGACTTTTCCCATTTTGAACTCATGCGTGCGGACTTGTCCCAAAGGAGAATAAAGTTGAAATAACTCCCCCAGCCTAAAGTCATGGGGCGTGATGGTGTTCATTTTTGGATTTGTCCTTGAAAACTATAGTTACTTTCCATAATGATATTCCCCCTGAACATAAAATTCAAATCACATTCACTGAGGGATGTTTGGTTGGCTCATTTTTTAAAACCTGGAATGGTGGCGTGTGACACAACAGTGTAAATGTGGGAAAAATATAAAACAAGGCAGTAATTCTCTTGGTAAACCCAGTCTGTGTTTGGATGTCTCCAGTGACGGCACTTGGTACTGTTTATGACAAAGTACAACCAGAACTTAATTCGTGTTCTTAACGATGTGTGAGTATCCATCAGTATTGATTGTATTCAACATCAGTTTTAAAATTATTTCACGAGTGTATGATAATGATTTGTATGTGGGTATAAATAATAGGTTAACAAAACAGAATGAGAAGAGTGGTATTGCTTTATCCATTCTTGCAGTTCTGGTCGGCATAGGATTCACGTGCAGGTGGCTGGTTTCTGGCTATCTTTCTGCACCCACCTACCTTGAGACCACATGTATCTGGCCTTTGATAGACCATCTCACGTGCTCGGAAGCAAACAAGCAGAGAAAAGCAGCGTCTTAGCATGCCAAGAAGACACTGACATTCCTGATATGTTGATCACATTATATATAATCTACAGAGATATTATTTTTTGATGTTGCCCTGCCTGTGCCTCAGTGGATGAAATGTTGGCAGACACGCACTTGAAGGAGTTAAGAGATTATGAACATTGTTGGTACTCTGTGGGCAGTTAGTCAACTAATACCAAGTTTCCTTAGGAAAAAAAAAAATTGAAATCCTTCTAGCTTGGTTGCTCGTGCTTTGCTGCTGCTTGGAATTTTATCTGCTCGGGTCAATGTTAGTCTCCTGTGCTTTAGCCCAGGGAATCAAATGATATTCTGGGTTAAATGTGTTTTGTTTATAATGCGATAATTGCTTTGCGAGGGTGTTATTTTTCTTTTCTTTTCTTTTTTTTTATTTATGATACTCATCCTAAATGGTAGTCTTTGGTTCTTTCCTTGCTGCAATCTCTTCTGAATCTTTGTTTCTTTGCTTCGCTAGTACGCTGGGGAGGAGGAGGAGGAAGGGAGCGGCAGCAGTGAAGGATTTGAGCCCCCTGCCACTGACGGGCAGTTCCCGGGGGCCCGGACTCAGCTGCGCCGCCCCCAGTATCGCCCTCAGTACCGGCAGCGGCGGTTCCCGCCTTACCACGTGGGACAGACCTTTGACCGTCGCGCGCGGGTCTTTTCCCATCCCAACAGAATGCAGGTAACATTGCACCTGGGACTTGTCTTCAGTAGTCCTCACCTTTTTCATCCTTCTCTGCCTCCTCTTCCTCCTCCTCCTCCTCCTCCTCCTCCAACACTGTCTGCTGGAAATGAAACCTTGCTTGTGGCTTCCCGAGCCGAGGCCTCCCGCCTTACTTTTTCAGAGTAGTCGTCCAGGTGCCGTTTCCAGAATTCACAGCCACATGAGCCAGGCCAGTACTAGGGTGCCCTAGCAGGTAGCACCCACGCTCAAGGTGACAGAAGTGTGAAACACGTCAGAGAGGCGGATAGGTAAGCCTAAGAGCTTGGACTGCGAAACCAAACAAGGCCTGGCTTTGCCATCTGCCTATTGTTACTGGTGAGGTTGTCAACAAGGCAAGCTTGAGAGACAGAAAGCTGTTGCTACATTCCGTGGGAATGCTAGATGCCTGCAGTACAGGGTTATGCCTTGTAAATATAAAGGAGTTTGCATAAAGCCTGCAACTTGAGTAAAATGCATGCAGAGCTGGAGGTCGGTGAGACTGTTCAGTTTTTTAAGAAAGCCTAAAACGGAGTGGAGATTGTTGATTATCGAGTCTCCTTCGTAACTGGGAACTGTTTTCAGTAGAGTTACTGTGAATTAGTTGTGTGCTACGTAAACCTTCCACACACAGCTTGCCGTTCCCAGGAACCTTGGGAGCCAGGGCTAGGTTTTCCCCAGCCGTGGCCTTCTCCCTCCCTGCTATCCTTGGTGGGTTTTTTTTTTTTCTTTGTCTCCCTCCCTGCTCCTCCCCCTGGATGTTTTCACTGAATATCGCGTACAGTCTGTGCTTTGCTACCTTCCCGCATCCATCTGCATGCCTGAGTTCTTTCTACATTGCTTCTTGGGTTTTGTTTTTTTTTTTCATTCCACTGTTTAGCAGCTGCCCTTGACAAATACTCTAAAAATAGCCAGTGGGCATACATGTATGGAGACACTGGGTCCAGGAGGCATGGGAGGTTTCTTTAGGGCAGTACCCTGGGCTTCTAGGAAATGAGGACAGGAAAAGTTAGTGGGATTGTTACATGCATTTATTTTTAGTGCTTTAGTAGTACCTTCCTGAAATAATCATTCGTTTTAGATCTTGTGTGTGTATATCCTGTTTGCTGAGAGCACAACTTTTTCATAACTTTAAGAAAAAAAAAATCTGACCTTCAGAGTAATTCCTTAGTGCTGTGTAGGAAACCAGCTGTGGAAAGCAGTTGAAAACTGATTTTTACCATATGTGCATATTCTCATGGCAACTTTATTTCATACTTGTTTACCCAGTCCCCATTCCATATTTGGGTGTTAAGTGACTCAGAAGTCTTGTGTGTGAAAACCAATGGCATCATTTAAAAATTCCTAAAATTTTCTTCCATAGAATCAGGCTATTTCAAAGCTGTCAGTGAATCATCTTAAAAATGTAGATAAATCTCTGTGATGATAGAAAAAAAATGTTGAAATTAAGTAGGAGATTCTTGGACATCTTCCTCTGTGTGCATTACTGAAATTTATTAGCCACAGTGGGGAGTGAGAATGGTGCTATTCCGGCCAATGGTATTTGCCTTGTGCACTGAGGATATAATAAGATAGCATGACATATCAGTAATTGGAAGATTTCTCTGTTGTTGAGATAATGGTTCTTTCCTATTTGAAAGTCAGGTTCTTTCCTATATGAATGAGGCACAGCACTAGGATTAACCATGCATAGTCTTTGAGCACAGAGTTCCATGATACAAAGGAGCAGGGGTGTTTGGCAGGTACTGAGTGGCAGATGTTTTCAATCCACTTGTTGAGTCCTTCCCACGGACATAGGAAGCTGTGGTGCGTGTGTTTGTTGCACAGGAGGATATAGGAATGTTTTAGTAATTAACACCTTTCACGAATGGCTGCGTGAACAAGAGGTGTTAGAACTAGATTCTGCTTGCCCGTGCACTTCTCTTATTGTGCTAACAGATCGTAGTCCTTTATGCATAATGATTACCTGTGCCCATGGTTTATTTGTGAAGGAAAGAGCCCTGCAGCTTGTTCAGGAAACCAGGGGAAAGCTCATGTGGTGGGAATAGTGAAGGGGCCGGATGGAGTGAGGCCAGGGAAGGAGCTGAGAGGAAGTCAACCCGGCTAGGGATAGCACAGTTGGAAGGATTGGCCTTCTCTGAAGGCTGCAGGCCAGGAAAGGGACTGGGAAGAGGAGTGTACGTGAGTAGTTATCTGACTGTCCTGTGGGGACCAGGCCACAGGGCGGGGTGACAGTGGGCTAGAGTGTTAGCAGTGGGTGGAAGGTGAGTATTGCTTGGCAAGGATCAGGAATACTTGGAACAGAAATGACAACATCTGATGAGAGAATGAGTGTGTGGTGTGAGTACATTCTAGCTCTGCTGGGTTTTTTTTTTTGTTTTGTTTTTCACTGAAGACAATTTTGAGAAGATTTAAGTAAGATTGGTTTACAGAGATAAAGGATGTGTTTAGAGGTCCATTTTGAAAATGAAAAGTCACCACTAACTAGAGATGTCAAGTTGGCAGAAAGTAAAATCAAGCAGGGAAGGCTAAGAGGCGGGGAGTGCCTATGGTTGGTCGGTATAGTCTTAGATGAGGTGTGAGGAGGGCATTGATACAGTCTCTGTGGTTCAGTAAGTGTTATTTGAGAACTAAGTGAAGCCAGGGAGCCATTCAGGAACCAGGGCAGGGCATGACAGGCCGAGGAGATTTCCCATAGTTGTGATTTGGGAGTCCTTGAAACATGTATGTAAGGTCAGGACAGGATGCGATTAACTGAAAGATCAGTGACAATGGAACAGTGAGCTAAGGACACACGCTCTTTGTAGTCATTTATAATATTAGAAGTGGGCATTGCAGCCATGACGGATTAAGAATCTGAGGACTCTCCAGCAAAGGACAATGAGAAGGACCAATGAGAACGGCAGTACTGCGCTGACCACCATGCATAAATACAGAACATTAGGCTGAGCATTGATTATTGGGTTTGCTAGCTTCGGCGGTGAGTGATGATATGAACAAACGTTTGAGTGGAATGAATTTGAGAGACAACAAGGTGAGGAGGAGGCCATTCTCCCATGTCTTCCTGTGTCCCTCCAGGAGGACTCCAGTGCTGGTTTGACTGCATGGGTAGGTACAATCAAGTCAAGAGTTTGGTTTAGTTAGATTTGTTTTTGCTTTTACTTTTGATTTTTACAATGGCGAGCCTCCCTTGCCTTGTTTTAACCAGTTACCGCTGAAGTCATTGAGGGGCTATGATCAGGGCAGGCTTAGTATTTTTTTTTTCTGTGTATGTAATAACATTTACACACGTAAGTACAAACATATACACACGTAGCAGGAAACTTGTCTGGCCTCCAGTTTCTTGCTTCCGAATGCCATTTGGCTCCTTTAACTGATTGGCTGATTTCAGACCTGGGGCAGAGAAAATACAATTTGGACATCTTATTCTAGAAAGCAAGGGAAGCACTCAAAGAAGGTTGGTGACTTGGCAGAAGGACAGGAGCCAGCTTAAAGGGGCTCCCGGTGGCCAGTCATGATAGCAACAGGATATACCTCAGTGATTAAAGTAAAAATCATTATGTCCACATAGATACAAACGAACGTGGTGAAAAAAGTTGATGACACACTGGAAATTACAGGCTTTGAAAATAGTGTCATCATCAAGTTTTAATCAGTTACAAGGAAGGAAGGGGTCAACTTGGAGTGGAGCCCCCTGACACATGGCACCTTAACCACTTTGTAAAGTGAATGTTGTTAGCGATGGTGCTGCCTAACAGGATACTCGGGGCAGGAGTGAGCGTCACATCTGTGACTTCCCTACTAAAGATGCACAAGTTAAATATAATCACCAGAAAACCCAAAACAGCCTAATGTGAAGGATAAATTATGAAATTACTGGCTTGTAATCTTACATGTAAGGTTTGTGAAAAACCAAGCAAAGACTGAAGAACTGATTCTGTGACCTAGTACATTAAACCACCACCTGCAGAGCTGGCATCCCATATGGGCACAGGTCTGTATCCTTGGCTGCTCCATTCCAATCCAGCTCCTTGTTGATGTGCCTGGGGAGGCAGCAAAGAACGACCTAAGTGCTTGGGTCCCTGCAAAGACACAGGGAAACCAGAAGTGGCTCCAGACTCCTGGCTTCAGCCTGGCACAGCCCTGGTCATTGCAACCATTTGGAGCTCTTCCTCTGTGTCTCCTTCCTCTCTGTAACTCTGCCTTTCAGATGAATAAGAACTGCTTCAGAGCAAGAGAGCTATTACTAAGTTCAGTGCAAGCTTCTAAGGAGACTTTTTGGCCTTAAAGAATATTGCTATTGGGATCACTGGTGGAACTTGATTATATTCTGTACCTCCAAGTTTTCTGTAAGTTTGAGGAAGATGGGCAGTGTTTCCCTGTTTATATGCCTGAATGGAAATGTTGGTATAGAGGAGGATAAATTTATTGTGAGGGAGAGATGGAAGGGATAATAGAGCTCCTGAGCTGCTGCTGCAGAGTTGAATGAGGTGTGTCGGCTTCCACCGTGTTGGCTCTTCTGAGTCTCATGCACCTCATGGCAGACACTTACCTCAGCTGTGCTTGCCCTCTGCAGGCTGGTGAGATTGGAGAGATGAAGGATGGCATCCCAGATGGAGCCCAACTCCCAGGACCGGTTCATCGAAATCCCACCTACCGCCCGCGATACCGCAGGTATGTGGGGCCATTTCCCCTCCCTGAAGACTGGCTGCAGGGCTCATGCGTGCCAGCAGTGTGGAGCTGTGCACTGTGGGCAGTACCGTCAGGAATTTACCACGTGATCTGCCTGCTAGAGGTTTATGTTGTAATTCTATTTTTTCATCATCTTTTCTAAGTATCCTCATGTGTCCTTGAAGTCATGGTCACTGCATATGCCAATTGGACATTTAAGAAGTACTCTGTACCTGCCCATGGGAGTAAATGCTGAGGTGGGTAGGATAGCCAGTGATAGCTGGTACATATAGCAAGTCCTCACTGAGCAGTCGCTATGACTACTGTTGATGCTGATGTGGGTGAAGGAGTGGGTTGTTTTGTATTTCGCCCCTTGTGAAGAGTGAGTCGAGGTAGACTGCTAAGATCCTTTTGAAGTTGTTTGTGTTAGCCTTGCTGATCCCCGAAGCAAATGAAAAAAAAGGACAAGTTCAGAATGGCATTTATACTGCCACCAGTGGTGAATTACTAGATACAAAGTAGAAGAAACTTCATAGAAATGTTTTTAATGGAACAAAAAGTAGACTATGGTAGTTTTTGAGTATATCTAAGTTCTGTTGATTCCTAGCTACGTGACCTTGGATAAGTCCCCTTTGGCCGATTTTGATCTCTAGATGGAGTGCTTCCATGTGGTCTGATGAAATCCTTGTTATGAAAGTGTATATGGGTGTTTTGTTTGTTTTTCTAGAATGCGAGCTCACAGAATTAGCAGTAAAGTTAGAAATTCCGATGCGAACAGACTGACATACAGCCATGTTAATTTTCTTCATGTGTTCAATACTCCAGGCCTCCCCTGAAGTAACCACAGAGCACAGATACCAAGCCACTTTTCTTTCCCTTAATGCTTATCATTATCAGAGTGCCTGATAGGAACATAATATGTATTCATTGTGTGTTTGTTTACAACACAAACATGTACCTATGGAAAAAGGAAACTGATGGGAAAAAAATTTTTTTTGTTTCTTGGGTTTTTTTTTTAATCAAAACTTTGTTCCATTTTCTGCCACTGTCTTCGGAGAATTCTGGCAGTAAGTATTGATGATTAGATATTTCTATCTTTAAACACAGATCAAGCCTTTATCTTTTGAGAAGTAGCACCGCCACTCCCCCCTACACACTTGTTCTCTGCTCTAGGGGACCTCCTCGTCCACGACCTGCCCCTGTTGTTGGAGAGGCTGAAGACAAAGAGAACCAACAAGCAGCCAGTGGTCCCAATCAGCCGTCTGCCCGCCGTGGGTACCGGCGCCCATACAACTATCGGCGTCGCCCTCGTCCTCCCAACGCTCCTTCGCAAGATGGCAAAGAGGTAGGTCCTGCCACTCAGAGGGCGCGCTAGCACACCAGTCACCCTTCATCACATGAACTCGGGCATCCTAAGGGTACGTGATAAGCAGACACGATGGATGCATCATTTTGCTTAATGTGCACATGTATCTTCAGTGTCTTCGCAAAGTTTATGGGAACACTGCATGTTTTAAAATACTATTACTTAATTTTATTTTTATTGGAAATACAGAGTTACAGAGAGAGATGGGTCTTCCATTCACTGGTTCACTTGCACAAGTGGTTGCATTGGCTAGAGCTGAGCCAATCTGAAACCAGGAGCCAGGAGCTTCTTCCTTGTCTCCTCTGTAGGTGCAGGAGCCCAGCATGTGGGCCATCCTTCTCTGCTTTCCCAGGCCATAAGCAGGAAGCTGGCTGGGAAGCGGAGCAGGCAGGACCCTGTCCATATGAGATACCAGAGCCTCAGGTGGAAATGGCCTACTCTGCCAGGGTGCTGGCCCTTATTTAAAATAATTTTTGTGCCAAAATAAATTTCTTTTAAGTTAATTTCTCCATGAACTTGAAAGAACATTTTAAACTTTTTTTTTTTTTGAGATTAAAGAGAGCTAAAGAGCTCTCATCTGTTGGTTCACTCCCTAAATTGCCACAGCCCAAGAGAGCACACGTCTCCATCTGCTGCTTCAGTTCACAGCGGGCAACGCTGAGCAAGCCAGAAGCCAGAAACCAAAAGGCTCATGTGGTTCTTTCCTGTGCATGGTGGGGAACCCAAACACTTGGACTGTCCTCTGCTGCTGTTCCCAGGCCACGAGCAGGGAGTTGGATCAGAAGTGGAGCATTGAGGGCTTGTACCAGCACCCATATAGGATGCTGGCATAGCAGGTGGTAGCATCCATCCCCCATGTGCCGTGATGCCATTCTTGGCACAGACATCCTAACTGATACTAGCCTAAACAAACCCATCCACAAGTTGAAGTAACCTTGTATAAACTTTATATATAACACAAACCAAACATTTGAATTCTGCAAATCTACACTCTCTGAAAAGAATTACCTTTACCGAAGAGGATTTGGAACTAAAATGCTTAGGGCTGTGCAGCTGAAAAGCCAGAAAGCGGACTTCAGGCTTGTGCAGAAAGCAGCCGTAGCTCATAGGTATGATGGAGAACAGTATTCAGTTGCCACTTCAAGGCCTTTCTTCAAGGGTCCTAAGGTTTTGGGTCAGTACATAAAGTAGTTAACACTTTGCATGGTGATGTTGTTTTTTGCCTCCCAGCTAGGAAAATTCCTACTTGTCAGACCTTTAGTCTTGGTCACCTGAATGAGCTGGTTTCTGGTTTGTTTTAGACCAAGGCAAGTGACGTACCACCCGAGAACCCCGCTCCCGTGACCGAGCAGAGCAGTGTTGAGTGACACCAGGCTCCCCAGGCACCTTCACCATCAGGACGGTAAGAGCCCGGTAGCCTACTCTCCACATGATAGGCACTAACCGTGCGACAGACCTATCAGACTTGTTGTGGAATTCATCTCTGTGGATACCTTGTGTCCACTGGGGTTGGAGGGCTAGCGGGGATAATGCAGTGCCCGCTGCTACTGTAATGGAACTGCTGGCTGTATTTGCAAGGCTTTGTTGAAAGAACAACTATGAAGTCCTTTTGATAGGACAAGATAAAGAATAAGCCCTAGATAGAGGTAGCTTGTTCATGTTGGCACTGTTGTTTTTTCCCCTTTCTTGTCTGCTTTGTTAACAATTTGGGAAATTTAATTTGTATGGGTCAAAATATATACAGTCAAATCCTAAAAGGGCCATCTGCTTTCATGGATAATGACTTGGCATTTAAATCAGATTACTTTTCATTTCCTAGACATTTGTTACACTGACAATACTTTATCTCTGGTAGGAGGGACAATTTATCATAGAAATAAAACTCCTTATTCAAACTGTTTAAAGGTGGTCATAGCTTTTAACTGATAGCATTATTTCTAGGTATTGTTTCTTTTTAAAAAGTAAAGCTATGAGGGAAATATTTCTCCTATTTTTAATCTGTGATGTTGGGGAAGTGGCTACATAATTGTGGGACATTGTCATTAAAATATTAGATTAGAAAGATTTGTTAATGTTCTCTTTAATATAAAGGCCTCATGAGGATTTCCTCATATATAATTGTACGAAGTTTTACTCTTATGTACTGCTTTTCTGATTTTTAAATGTAATTAAAAATGCAACAGTTGCCATTGTATCAGTGCATAGCTTACAAATCTGTGCAAAGCATAAACATTTTGTTTAAAAGCTTTGCAGTTTTGGTTTTTGAGTTAACATGCAAAATAGAAAACCATCACTTTTTGTTGTTGTCATTGTTGTTGTCAACTCTTCATAAAAAGTTGAATTTTTTTTTTCCAGGTGACCTAAAGAACTAACAACCACTTAAAAATAAAATGAAGCAGAAAGCAAAGCATGACCTTAAAATTAAACCAACACCAAAGAAACATCTAAGCAATAAAGTAGACAACCAACCAAAATTTGGACATTTGAATGTTTACCATTACTCTTTTAAGAAACTAACAACTACAAATGGAAGATGTCAGACAGTGTTCCCGGCAAGCCAAGAACCTGGGAATGCATGCACACTACACAAGAGAACAGCCTCCCCAGTTTCAGCAACCACTAGGTTTCTGTTTTGTTCCTGGTTTTTACTGTTTTGGTAATATGAATTGAAAGAAGAAATATACCACATGGGGAGGACCCCCAACCAAAGAAATCCGAAATATATAGTAAATGCTTTTTTTCTCGCCTTTTTTTGTTCATTTTGGATGCTGGTGCTAAACTTCCAAGTGTCATGATTTTAAAAATAAAATTTTATGCCCTTATTTATTTCTAGCAGGAGGGGAGGATGACATTTTGGCTTTCTTATGTGATTCTCTTGGAAAATGTGCAGTATGATGTTCTTCACAAATAAAATTTTGACCCTTCAAAGGAAAAGATGTGTAACCAGAACGTATGTTCCTGTCCTACCTTGCTTTGTCCTCTGTCCCACACTTTGCTCACTTAACTTGCTGAAGGGAAAGCTCAAAGCCAAGTATAAAGGGGAATTAGTACCATTTCATAAATGTAAACATATGCCTTTAAAATACATAGAAAACTGGAAGAGTTTTTGAGGAGTGTGCAATGGAGAACTAAGTTCATGTCTGACTCAGGTACAAGTTGTTTGAGTAGACTTGATGCCCTTTAGGTGCTTAGTTCCAATTTAGTGTTAGTTTCCTTTATTGTTATTTTTCATATTGTTTATATAGTTGAAAGGGTTGCATACCCATTGGGTCACTGATTAGGGTGGGAAAGGTTGAGGTATGGAGGAAGGTGGGTGGGGGGCCAATTTTTTTTCCCCTCCTGTGTCTCCACAGAGGAGGGAAAGGGAAAAGGATACTCCTAGTTGTCAAGCTGCATCAGCACCGAGGGACGGGGAACAGTCATTTGATGACCCTTTAGAGACCCCAACATGGGAAAGAGTATTCCAATGGTGTTACTTGAATGATTTTAATAGTTCTGAGACATAGTTGACTTCACTGTACTGGGGTTGAGAAGGTCTTTCCTAGGTCTGTTGGCTGACCGAGTCTATCTGTAGATCCAGACACTTGCTGCAAAGCTTGGCCAAGAGAGTTGTCCAAACTGTTCTGCTTTCTCATCTTCCGATGAGGCAAACAGTGTTCTCTGATAGCCTAGATGAGCTGGCTGTCCTGTGTGCATCTGGGCATGCTGTCCACTGCACAGGCGTCAGGAGCTGAAAAGGCCCAGTCCTGCCACATGCACTCCAGTGTTGAACCACATATATTGTGATTTTCCATGTGGCCTGGGTTTGAGCCATTTAGTTGGGGAGTTTCCCCAAAATTCTTGTCTGAATGGCCTCAGACTTGACTCTTGTGTGTGCCAGCCAGTGCAGGTCAAGTTCAGTCCATCACCCGCACCAGGCAATGCATGTTCTGGTGGATGCAGCAGCCTGGTCAGTTCTGTCCCAGCCCTATCTCTCAAACAAAGTGATGGGTGCTGCAGTCTAGCCTAGCCTAGCCCACTGTAGGCCCATTTTTACACATATCAGTGGATGTTATGGCCTGCTCAGGGCCACTGCCAATAACCCCCACCAGACCAACGTCTAGCCCTGGTTTGTTCATGTGCCAGAATGTGCTGTGACCTAGCCCAATCTTACCCATATCCTATCTGGCTCTTGTGCATACGCCTGGGTGCAGCAACTTAGTTCAGCCTGAGCCATCCCGACCCAGCCCACAAGTATGCTTGATGGGTGCTACTGCCTTGTCTAGCCTGGCCCTGCCCCAGTCCCAGCTCTGAGGCTCAGTGGAAGCAGTGGCCCAGAAACATTCTGTTTCTGTTCCTGCACGTTGTAGGGTAGAGTGTTTCCAACCTATTTTAAGGAGTGTTTTCAGGTATATGCATTGGGCTACTGAATAAATCCAGCTAGGTTGCCCTCATCCTGTGTTGGGGTGCCTTGCTTCGAGTCCCAGGGATGCCTTGCTTTGAGTCCCAGGTTTGTTGCCAGTTCCAGTTTCCTGTTAATGCACACCCTGGAAGGCAGCTCAGTAGTTCCCCACCACCAATTTGGGAAGTCATTCATTTTAGCTCAATGCTGACATTAGTAGTATTTAAAGAGTAAACTAATAGAGTACTCATGCTCACTTGCCTACTTGCTCATTCATAAGTCCATCTTGCCTCTGGGTTGTAGCAATTTTATTGCTTGGAGTTAACAACAAAACATTGAAACTGAATGCTCAGAGTTAAGGGGTGGGGCACTGGCATTGCGACATAGCGGGTTAAACCACGGCCGGTTATGCTGGTTTCTGATATGGGCATCAGTTTATATAACTACTCCTTTGGTATCCTTGGAGAATTGATTTTAGGAACCGCCCCCTCAACAGGGATACCAACATTCATGGATACTCAAGCCCTTATATGAAGTGTCACAGAATTTTCATGTAACTTTTGTGTCTCCTCCTAGTCGTCTTTATTATGCCTAATGCAATGTAAATGCTATGTAAGCGGTGATAGAGTGTTCTATTTAGGGAACAAATAAACAAAGCCAGATAGGTCTGTGTATGTTTAGTTCAAATGGTATTATATTGTCTTTGTTTTTCCAAAGATTTTGGGATTTGCAGTTGATTGGAACCACAGATGCAAAGCTCCTGAATATGGGATGGACAATTGTATGGATTACCTGGTGGGAGCTTAACTAGAGGTTAACTCCTAGGTTGTTATACCATGGCTACTGGCCTGTGGATAGCATTGATTTGGAGTCCAGGAGTTAAGTAATTTGGAGGCATAATACCTATTGGAAGCACCACACAACTCAAAGTATTAGAATATCTGCCAAGAGGCAAGTGTGATGCTAAGCTTTTTGGATATGCTAGGTATCTAATTTGTAATACTATTCTACAGGGTCCTTGAGTTTATTGCAGAAATGCAATTGTTGAAGCTGCAGGTATTTTAAAAGACTAATATTGTGATTTTAAAAAAGAATTTATTTTTATTGCAAAGTCAGATATACAGAGAGGAAGAGAGACAGAGGAAAATCTTCCATCTGATGATTCACTTCCCAAGTGACTGCAGCTGCTGGAGCTGAGCCAATCTGAAGCCAGGAGCCTGGAGCTTCTTCCGGGTCTCTCACGTGGGTGCAGGGTCCAATGTCTTGGGCTGTCCTTGACTGCTTTTCCAGGCCACAAGCAGGGAGCTGGAAGGGAAGCAGGGCTGCTGGGATTAGAACCAGCGCCCATATGGGATCTTGGTGTGTTCAAGGCGAGGACTTTAGCCACTAGGCCATTGTGCTGGGCCCTAATATTGTGATTTTAAAATCTTTGATAGTTCTTGAAATCTCAAGAGCACACATAATTTGAAACTTCTGGGAGTTAATATCTGATTTCAGTGAAAAAGAAGATTAAAATATTTTAAAAGAAAGTCTATAGAATAGCATAAGAAGAGGAAAAGAAACAGGTGCTGCTAAGAATCTGTGAAAGGTGATTGCCGTTAGTGGCAGTACGAATTGATGAGCTTTGTGTGTCATGTAAAGCACTGCATGTGATCTGCTGAGCCAGCTCCAGAATCCCCCCAATTCTCAGGGCAGAGATGGGACGTGGTCATGGAACTGAGGTCCATGCAAGTCCCACGGTGCTGGACACTTAGTTGGCAGATGCATCCTGGCAATGTCTCTAGTCTGGACAGTGTTCTGTTACAAGCAGCATGGGATGGAGACACGGGACACAAAAGCCTAGCAGGCTAGCAGTCACCCACCTGTTGCTTCCACAGTGCCATCCATTCACTGCATGGTCTTGTTAGGTCCAAAAGATGCCCGAACCACGGACAGACGAGTTCCACATGCAACAATGCCAAACCAAAGAAACGTTCTTGCTATCTCAAGCTAGGGTCCATTTCTCATCCATCGCAGTGGAGTCTTGACAAGGACCTCGCTTGTCTCTTGCGAACCATTTTCATTTCCTCCTAGTCACGTACAACACGTCTCCAGCAAGCAGTTCTTATCTTAGTCACGTCACTTACGGACGAGCGGATGCCCACAATTGGGCAAGGCTGTTCCCCACTGCCCACTTCGTCTCTCTGAGGAAAATGAAACTTTGGAGTGAAGTGAAACTCAGACCTACTCTCTGACCTTGGGCTGTCATAGCGTTGGTCCTGTTCTTTAAGCAGGAAAGCCAAGCAATGATTACAGAAGCCTAGTATAGCGGTTATGTACTGTTTATCCCTAGTAACCTTGTAACACTACTGTTGTTAAGAGTAAATCGGCCGCTTGGGGAGTGAAACATCAGACGGAAGACTTTCCTCTCTGTCTCTCCTCCTCTCTGTATATCTGCCTTTCCAATAAAAATAAATAAATCTTTAAAAAAAAAAAAAAGAGCAAATCCCACCACCCAGCCTTGCACCTCCAACTCCACAGTCTCCGCATCCTTTCATCTCTGAAGGCCTGCCCATGGACAGCTCCCTTTGCCTCCTAGAAAGCGCAGTGTCCTAGATGATGAAAATATTAGAAATAATGTGTTTGTGCATGAATGCATGCATGCTTGTGTGGTTATTACTCTAAGACAATGATGACCTGTTTTCCCATGTGACTGTCAGCGGCTGTATTGCATTCCCCCCAAACTGATGTTCAAGTTCTAATCCCTAGTGTCAACAGCTAGCCATTTGAGGGGACTTCCAAAGGCTTAAGGAAAAATGAAATTAAAAGATTTTTGTTTGGGTGAAAAAAATGAAATTCACGTATATTGTTTTTCACCATACATTTCCATAGACTTTGAAGATGCCTCAGGCATGGATTTCAGATGTTTTACATCAAAATAGACACCAATTGATCCAACTTCCTGAAAACTTTTTGAAGTTTCTTCCTATTTAGGATGTAAATAACTTAGTCCAGTAATGCCTACTCTAGTATGACTAGTGTCCCTATAGGAAAAACCACTATCAGGGATGTTCATCTTTTCTTGTGAAATATGTTTTTGTATCTTTTATTAGATTGGCCTTTTTTAATTTTGAGAATTTTGTATTTTGAAAATATCTGTGTAAAAGCAAAATGCAAGTCCTCTGTCAAACACGAGTGATAAGTATTTCTCTTCATGTTTATAGCATATCTCTTTCAACTCTTTCACAGTGTATTTTTGTAATTTATTTATTTGAAAGGCAGAGTTACAGAGGAACAGGGAGATGCAAGATAATCAGTGTCTTAACTGATAGGCTAAATGCTCACTCTGGCATTTGCGAGTGGAGGATTAGCCAGTTGAGCCATTGTGCCAGCCCTACAAGCAGCATCTTAACTCACCATGCCGCAATACCTGCTGGTGAGCTCTTTGATGTTCCTTTTTATATCCCACTGAATTAACCTAAGTACCAAGCACTATAAATATTGTATCTCTTTCTGCTATGTTCAGTGTAACATATTCTATTTCCCTTTTACTGGTGGAAAACAATCACTATTAAAAATTAACAAGCCCAAATTCCTCAGGGCAGTCAGCAGCAGCTGCTCTAACCAGTTGTCTTAAATTCTGATGCCTTAATAGAATATGTGTTCCCCTTGTGCTTGGTTGGGTGACTTTCCCTAGGCAGTTTCTGCTCCCAGTCTACTCAGGAATCAAGTCTCCTTCATGCCAAGAGTCTGCTTGGTTTTGTTTTTCTGTTTGTTTGTAATGTGTGGTTTGAGCTGGTTCTCCTGTCAGTCTGTCAGCAGGTGACAAAATGAGGGAGGCAGTGTGCTTCAGATCAGGATGACACGTCACTGATGCTGTGGTCTGTGGGCAGAGCTTTTTCCATGGCTGCACCTGGACACAAGAGTGATGGAAAAGAGTCTGGCCAAAACTACGGCAGTGTATCCTTGCCTTGGCCATGGTTAGAAAGCATGCAACAAACAGAGGTGGGTCCAGGTGTCAATCAGCGTCTTTGTGAATACAATGTGCGGGCTTCTATCCTTAATAAACATAGCTTGGGCAATGGAAAAAGAAGACCTGCCTGACCGCCCGCCCCCCAAAAAACCAGCTGCCTTTTCTTGGTGGGCTTGGTAGGGCTACTTCAGTGATGGAAACAGGATCTGTTTCAGCCTCGCCTATTCAGAGTTTACTTCTTCTTCATAGACTGCTATGTTTCCTGGAAACACTTGGTAAGAAATGACATTATAATAATCCAGCCTTAAAAACTTGGCTAGTTTTATTGAATTTTCCCTTTCCTAGCCCAGAAAGAGTTTAAACTGCTTTGTATATGAAATATGACATGTATTGATATATGTTATGAAAGATGAAATAAGTGAAAAAATTAGCAAGAGGATAAAGTACAGGGAAAACAGTTTGGATTAAAAACTGAGTCGAGCACAATACATCAGCCATGAAGAGCTGTAGCTGTATGTAGACACACAGTTGGGTGGACAAGTGATTTGGTTCTGAGATTTGTAGTTCTAAGAGAGAAATACACAAAGCTGTGAGATTCACTGAATCTGGAAGAACAAACTGCTGCTCGACTTGAGAGTTGAACCCAAAGGAAACCTCGCCCAAGGATTGCTGATTTATCCATTCATCCGTCTCCCAAGTATTTATTGAGTGACTGCCACACACCAGATATTGCCTCAGGTTCTAGGGATGCATCTGTGAGCAAACCAAGATCTTATCCCTATGGAGTTAAGGAAGAGATGATAATCAATAAAATCCTTGTATAGTATATCTGGGGATGATTTAGTATTAAAGGGGAAAAATGGTCAGGATGATGGATGTGCCAAGACAAAGAAGGGTGTGGTCAGGAAAGGCTTTACTGATAAGCTATCCTCAGCACAGATGTGAAGGAAGTGAAGGAGCGAGTTAGGCAGAAACCGTGTGTTCCAGAAACAATGCAGGCAAGTGCTCCAGCCCGGGAACAGCACGGAACAGCGCGTCGAGGAGGTCTGAGAGGTTATGGAAGCCAAGCAGGTGTGGTCAGAGAGGTCCAGGGTACCCTGCGTGATGGGAGAGCAGCAATAGCGTGCAGGTCCTCTGGTGGAAGCACATTTCCCTCCGGGTAAGGTGGAACGCGTGTCACACATTCAGCGCTGGCTTGGCTGTTGCTGGGCTCTTCTCAGCCCTCTGCCTTGTTAGGATAGAACATAAACAGATGCTGACCGGGAAGTGGGCTGCCTTGCTGTAACACAGCTCTTAATCTCTTCTTAGACACTTCTAAAAAAAGAAATGCAAGTGACTGTTTTTCTTTCTTTTAGAATTTCAAAAGTACATATTTATATGAAAGGCGGAGTTACAGAGGCAGAGAAAGAGAGAGAGAGAGAGAGAGAGAGAGAGAGAGAGAGAGAGAATGAATCTTCTC
This sequence comes from Ochotona princeps, assembly GCF_030435755.1. Classification (NCBI taxonomy): domain Eukaryota; kingdom Metazoa; phylum Chordata; class Mammalia; order Lagomorpha; family Ochotonidae; genus Ochotona; species Ochotona princeps. The sequence continues at coordinate 18,832,897 of NC_080858.1, forward strand.
TCTGCTAATTAATTTCCCAAGTAGTGGCAACAGCCAATGCTAGATCAGACCAAAGCGAAGAGCATGGAACTCCATCCTGGTCTCCCAAGTGGGCAGAGGTACAAGTACTTACTTGGCCCATCTTTTGGGACTTTCCTGCATGCCTTGGCGGCAAGCTAGATCAGAGGTAGAGCCTCTGGGACTGGAACCAGCAGTCATGGAAGGCTGATGCCCTTGACTCACACAGCACCTTGACTCGCTGTGCCACGACACTGGTTCCACTTCTCAGAGGTTTTAGTGCATGTATGTATTTTACAGTTTGATTCTTAGTATTCTTCGGATTGCCAATATGGATTTGATAAAGTATGGCACATGGAAGAGCTCTCCGTTTACATCTTGATTTTGCCATTTAGGAATACTTTCTGTGTGACTATGAACAAGCCACAAGCATGAAATCCCAATTTCCCAACAGTACAACCAGGATGTAATATCTCTTTCACAATAGTTTCCCTTTCTGCCTCACAAAAGTGTTACAGGAATTAAACAAGATGACGAATCAAAATGTTTTTAGGTTTCTATTTGATATTTTGTTCCGATCTACTTCCCACAATGTGACAACTATGTGTAAGGCTTACCTACTGTGATACATTGTGGTCTCTGTCCACAAGAACAGAGAAACAGACTAAGAAACTAGCAGAGATAAGAGACATTTTGAGCGCTAAGAGGTGAGGTCCAAGTTAAGTTCAGCGTAGATTCGTTTCTCAAAAGCACATGGAATGCTATGATATCAGGAGGAAATATTGGATAAATTAGGAGAAGGACTTTAAAGGGTAAGAAACAGGGTATGTACCTGTTTGTGGGCTAAGAGGACTTCACTGTCTGGATTTTAGGGAATATACAGCTAGCAAGACTGGAAGATATCAATAAGTAGAAATAAGGTGAGTATTTGTAGAGATTTGCAGTCATCATTGTGTTTATCCTGTAAAGATGTGAAGGTTTTAAGTGGAAGAAGGGACTACATGATAAGACATGCTTGTTGGAAATACCATTCTGGTAGCAGTGTGAAAGCTTAGAAGGAAAGTGGGGTTGAGCCATTCACGGCAGAAAAATCTGCCCAGCTGTGATAACATAGATGATGCTAAAAACATCTGAGTAGATACAGGTATGGACAGATGATGGAAGACAGACAGCCATGCGAGAGAAGGATCCCAGAAACACATGTGATGGAGAGAGGACTCGACCCGCCGTTTCTGCCTTTGGAGACAGAACGAAGAGTTATGAAATAAGAAATCTTGGAGGCTTAAGGAACACAGGCAGAACACTGCCAATGCCTGGATTTTAGCCCAGGGAGACCTTTGTTGAGCTTTTGGCTTACAGAACTGCAAGGAGATACATTTGTATTGCTTGCCAAGTTGGTGTTAATTTGTTACATTAGCTAATGTACAAGCCACCCTTGGGTAAATGGGAGGCCACACTGATAGTGATCTCCCACTTGTCCTTGTCTCCCTTGTTAGTTGGTAGCAGGACCTCTGTTTCTTTCTCTGACTGCCCCTGGGACTCCCCAAGTTCCCAGGAAACTTCATGGATTTTCAGCTACATGGAATCCATGATATTCCTCGTGTGGGATGAATTCCACAGGTGATGCCTACTGCCGTCTCAATGCCTGGCAAGAGCCATGTATGGACAAGCATTGCCACAGTGATCTCACTGCACACTGCAGCCTCCAGCCGAGTTGCTCTAATCCTCTGGACCAGGGCAAGCCTTACGGATAAACTTCAGGACTCTGTCAAGTGGCTTTGGCGTCTGCTTGCCCTCTGGTGATGCAACTGAGCTATGCTGTCACATAAACTTGAAATTCTCTGTATGTCTTCTCACTTTGGAGTTAAATTCCTTTGAAACTATTCCAAGGCAATGCTACCTTGCAACTTCAAGATCTACTACAGTCTTAGTTGTTGCTGCTGTTGTTTGGAATCACTCTGAAAACTGTGTGCAATCCCCTCTTTGGGGAAAGGATTGCCAATCGTGAGGGTTTGGTTTTAAACCACCAAAAGCCAGACACAATGGTAGGATTCCATCTTTGCCCATGAACAATGCCTGCATGTATTACCTGAGATTTCTCCATGGAATAGATTCTAGGAGGGTCCACTTCCCACCCAAACTTCAAGCCCATATTCCCTGCTCATAATTGCAGAATCCTACAAGAGATAATTCACTATGCAATCCATGAGTGGATGGCACAAATAGGAGAGTGGAATCTGGTAAAGTCTGTGTTCAGTAAACTGAAGGAGGAGTTTGCCAGTGCACACAGTGTATGTATCAGTTTCAGAGTTCTTTGAAATACATGTATCTTTCAATCTCATTGACCATGACCTGTTTTTGGAGTATGTTTGTGTGTTAGATAGACGATCGATTATCTGGTATTTTTATTTCCACATCTTCCTTGATGGCTCACACCCATCCTTACACTCAATATCACAGCCATTGTCATTTCTATCTTGTAGCAGTTGTAAAAGGTTTGGAGTGGAGAATGTCCCTGGAGATGACCAAGGAAACGGAGTCTCATTTTAACCAACGAGCTCAGCGGTTACAGAGTTGAACGCGAGGTGGCGTTGTTGCTCTCTTTTATGGCCGTTTTCTCCTGGACTGAAGTCTCCGGTACACCTGACCATGGAACAATCACCGGAGTAGGAAATGAGCATGTAGATGAGCAACAAGTCCAGCGCTCAGAATCCCGCCGAGGCGTCCTGCTGGCTGATGTGTTGTCACTCCCGGAAGCCTTGGGCCCTCTTCCCTTTGTACAGAGCCGGCCCAAACTCCATCCTTCAAGGACAGCCACTCCCAGGGCTGGGAAGGAGGGACTGGTATTTCCTTGAGACTGGCACACCCTGGCTCTAGCCATACTGGTCACTTTTCTCCCACTGCCTGGGCCAACTCCATCTGAAACCATAGGGACCGGAAAAGAGACACAAGACAGGTAGTGAGTGTGGGGCTTGGAGGGAGGGCACCGTGGGGCAAAAAGCAGCCACGATGGGGTGAGCTTTGTGGATGGGGAGGGAATAAAGGGCGGGGGTGGGTGGGGAGGAAAGCTGGTAGTGGAGCGGCTGTGACCTGCTGGTTTTATTTTATATGAACAAACACTCGTTGCCAGGTGAGCTATCCTGTATTTCCGTAGGACGAGCATGTGGTGGGTCTGGGCTTCTGTGTTTTTAGGGTGGGATATTCAGTCTGCCTCAGCAGTTCTGGGAAGCCAGCAGGAGCCAGGTGCAGTGAGGAAGGGAGCTAAAAAGGCGGAATGAGAACCCAACCGTGGAGCCGTCCGCAAGGAGCTGTGAGCTGCCATCATCAGCGCCTGCCCCATCATCTGTAAATCAGAAATAAAATGAATTAGCACCCGGGGGCATTGGGATATTTAAGCAAGAGAATGTCCACACACGTAAAAGGCCTTCCGGTGAGCTCTCCCTGTACTTTCTGGAGTGACTTTGTTTCCTTCTTCAGCCATGCTTTTTCTTTCTTTTCTGATCCCTGCCAATCCTTCTTCCTCAGCCCTATTTCACCTTCTTTCTTTCCCTTTCGTTTCTGCACCGATGGCTTCCTTCTGTAAGGCACCTGCTGCTTGTCTGAGTTTCCTGTGCACTTGGAGCCTTTTCTGTCCACAGCCCCCCGCGAGCCCCCAGCAGCGGAGGAGATAAAGGGCTTGAGTGACTGTCTCAAGCAGCCGCACATGAACTACTGGATTTCACACTGCCTGCTTGGCTTGTTCTCTCAGGGCACTGGAGTCTGACAGCTGGCTAGGGATCCACTCCACACACACGCTATCCTTCAATGCCTCTGTTACTCTGTGAATTGGCGGAGCCGCCATCACCAAGTACAGTCCCCGCGCATGTTTTGTTTTTTAAAGATTTATTTATTTTTAGTGGATAGTCAGAGAGAGGAGAGACAAACAGCAAAATCTTTCATCTGTTGGTTCACTTTCCAAGTGGCCACAATGGCTGGAGCTGCGCCGATCCAAAGTCAGAAGCCAGGAGCTTCTTCCAGATCTCCCAAGCAGGTGCAGGGTCCCAAGGCTTTCGGCCGTCCTCGACTGCTTTCCCAGGCTACAAGCAGGGAGCTGGATGGGAAATGGGGCCACCAGAACACGAACTGGTGCCCATATGGGATCCTGGTGCATGCAAAGCGAGGACTTTTAGTCACTAGGTTACTGCACCTGGTGCCCTGGGTGGTCTTTTTAAGCACCTGGAGTGACTGTCTTGTGGCTTGGGGCTTGGGGATGGACACTAAAGGATGGCAGCCCTGGTCCATTCTTAGGATTGTGAGGAAAGCGTTCATGGCAGACTTCTTTCCTTGGCTTGCACATGGTGGTCTCTGTGTTTATAAGGGTGCTCTCCCTGCCTACACAGCTGTTTAAATTCCCCCCTTACTTATTTATTTGTAAGGTACAGACACACACACACACAGTGAGAGAAAAGCAGAGCCTCCCACTTCCTGATTCACTCCTCAAAGGCCCATAGCAGCCAGGGCTGGGCCAGGTGACACCAAGGCTGTGACTTCCTTCTGGATCTCCAGGAAGAGTGGCAGGGGCCTAAGCACCTAGGCTGCCTGTCACCTGCTCCCCTGCCAACCCCCCAAGGTGCAATCAGCAGAGAGCAGGACTTGGAAACATGTTCCAATATGGGATGTGGATGTCCCAAGCTGTGTCTTAAGCTCTGTTCCAGCTAGCCACCCATGAGTTTCCCCTTCCTATAAAGACACAAGTTGTGCTGCATTAGGGCCCACTCTAATTACCTCGGGTTATCTTGCTCAGCTCTGTAGAGACAGCATCCTGTTTCCAGATAGAGAGGTTTGAGGCTTCCACTCACCCCACAACAACTCCTGGGTCTCAGAGGTGGCTGAGCACTGGCCTGATGGTGCCCACCGCTCCCCTCACAACCTGTCCTGGCAAGTGTGTAATCCAGCGTCTCCCAGGAGCTACATGCTCCGATGCTCCTTTAAGACATGGCAACTTCAAACAGCACTGATTATCATCTTACCGTTCTGGAGGTCACAAGGCCACACAGGACAAGCAGGTCAGGTGGGTTTGCATGCTCTGGGAGCCTCTGGGAGTGAGCCAGCTGTCCTGTTCACTTTCTCCAAGCTGCTGGCCTGGCCTAGTTCAGGCCACCTCCCCCAACTTCAAAGCCAGAAATGGCCAGGTGAATCCGCCTCAACCCGACACCGCCGACATCCCGACTGACACATCTGCCTTCGACACAGTCCAGCTGTCCTGATTACATTGAACTCAACGGATAATCCAGGATAATCTCCAGGTTTAAGGTCAGTGGGTCTATTCATGTGCCACCCTCTCACCCCTCTGCTACTTGAATAGTGACAAAAGCTAATATAATCACAAGGTCTGGGTTGGAGGACACAGATGTCATTGGGGGACGTGAGCTTTTTTTAAGTGGGTGTTCATTCTTACTTTTAATTTAGAAAACTTAGTTTCTAATTGATAGATTAAACATTGTGTGTATCAAGGCTGGTCTTGTGGCTCAGCAGTTTGGGCAGCTGCTTATAATGCGAGCACCTGGCATCAAAGCTCTTGTTTGAATCCCAGCTGCTCCGCTTCCAATCCAGCTCCCTGCTAGTGTGCCTGCGTGGGCAGCAGAGGATGGCCGAAATGCTTGGACCTCCATCTCCCTGGTGAGAGATCCAGGGAGACCTCCGGGCTGCTGGCTTTGCCTGCACCGGCCTCAGCAGGTGCAGCTGTTTGAGGGAGAACCAGCAGATCAGCAGGTGGACGATAGCTCTCGCTGTCTCCTCTCTCTCCCTTTCAAATACACAAATAGATCTTTTAAAACATGTGCATTTATCACACACTACATCTTGTTTGGAAATATATATACATTAGGGTTAGTTAATAATGTGTCTCCTCACACACCTGACCTACTTGTGTGGTGGTATCATTTAAAAGGTACTTCCTGGAATTTTAAGAACACAGTGTATGGCATCACGGTATGGTACAACAGACTCTTTAAAAGTTTCTGTATTGACTTATAAACATAGAGCAAGAAAGAGAGTGAGAGAGAGAGAGAGCCATCTTCCAACTGCTTCTTCATTCCTCCAACAGCTCTGTCAGCCAGGTCAGGGCCAGGACAAAATGTACAACACATCTCTGAAATCCAACCCTCCTGTCTGGGTGAAATGTAGTATCCAACCCCAACAAGTCTAGTCCTGTAACTGGCATTCTACACTTTACTTCTGTGGGTTTTAGCTTTACATTTATTTATTATTGGTATTTAAAGAATCTTGCTTTTAATGGACATACAATAACTGTGTAGATTTATGAGATACTATATGATATTTTCATATGTGTGTGCAAGAGTCCAGGATTCATTGAGCTCATGTGGTGTTTGCATTTCTGTCCCTGGCTTATGTCACTTAGCACAATGTTGGCCGGCCAGGTTCATTCATTTTTTCACAAGGGACAGCACTTTTTTTTTTCTTTTCCTGTAATAATTTCATTGTACATATATACCACATTTTCTTCATCTTTTCATCTGTTCATAAGTTCTGTGGTTGGTTTCATGTCTGGCTGTTATCAAGATTGTAGCAATGAATATGGGAGCACACTGACTTATTCCCCCAGTCAGGGCATAACTGGGTCACATTGCATTTCTATTTTTAAGGTCTCATTTTTTTTTAGGAGAAGGCTCCATACTGTTTTCCATAACAGCTGTACTGATTTGCATTAATTTATACCAACAGCAAGCAGCGTATTCCATAGCCTCACAGATGCTTATCTTTTGTGTCTTTGACAATAGTCTTTCTAATAGATATGGAGTTTAAATTTGCTTTTCTCTGATAATTTGTGGTATTAAGCATTTTCTAAATGCCTTTTATCCCTGTGATTGTCTTTTTTGTTTCAAAAATGTGTGTTTAGGTAAATTGGGATTTTTTTGTTATTGAGATTCTTTTCTCCCTTTTTAAAAAATAAAGTTCTTTTTTTAACTTTTACTGGAAAAGGTACAGTTACAGAGAGATGAGAGAAGGGAGAGAAAGAGAGAGAATCTTCCATCCTTTGGTTCACTCCCTAAATGACCTCAACAGCAGGAGGCTCATTTCAAGCCAGGATCCATGACTTTCTTCCAGGTATCCTACATGGTACATTGACCCAAGCCCTTGGCCATCCTTCACTGCTTTCCCAGTCCATTAGCAGGAAACTGAATCAGCAGTGGAGCAGCCAGGACTCCAACTGGGTCCATATGGAATTCCCAAGCCATAGGCAGTAGGTTGAGAAATAACTTCTCAATTATTTGCTTAATTTTATTTATTAATTTGAAAGGCAGAGAAACAGGGAAAATGGGAAGAAGACACAGAGTTAGAGCCAGAGCTTGGATATTCTGGTTGACTCTCCAAATATCCAAAATGGCTGGGCTGAGTTGAGTCCAAAACCAGGAGCCAATAATACAATCTAGATTTCCTATTTGGGGTGGGAGCAAGGACCCAGCGACATGAGACATCATCTACTGCCCTTTCCACCCCGACTCCACATCCCAATGGAAGCTGCACTGGGGAGCTAGGGTTGAGTATCAAACCCAAGCATCCAATGTAGGACATGGATGTCCTAACTGCTAGGTTAACTAGTCATCCCACTCCTCACAAGTGCTATTTTTGTTAATGAATTTAGCTACTTAGTCAATGAGCATTTGAATCCTGATATGTGCCAGCCACCAAGTGCCCGGGTACTAGAGATGCAGCAATGGACAAAATAGCTACAGTTCCCGGAATTCTTGTTCTTATGAAAGCGTCACTGATTCTCAACAATTACCATTGAAAATAGCTTTAGATCATTTTTTAGACCTATAATTTTATGCTTAGGTACTCAAAATTCTGGCTAAAGTTGCAAATGAAGTGAAAACTGCCTTTAATTTTTTTCCTTTTACATGTTAATATCCTATAGCCTCAGCCATGATGAATGGTTCTTATATATTTGGACATAATTCCTAAACTTATCAGGTAGCAATTACATAAAAAATATGATGCTATTTTGACCTAAACTAAAATCAGTGTATGTTGGCCTCACAGTTAAGATACTAATTGGCATGCCCACATCCTGTGTTAGAGTGCCTGAACTCAAGTCCTGCCTCTATTCCTGAATCCATCTTCCTGCTAATGTGCACCAAGGAGGAAGTAGAGGATGGTTTAAGTGCATGAGTTCTAATTACTCCTGTGGGGGACCCAGACTGTTCCTGGATCCATCCATTGTGAGTTCAGGAAGCGATCCAGTGGATAGAATCTCTCTCTCTCCCTCCGTTTTTCTTTCTTCCTCTCTCTCTGCTTTTCAAATAAAAATACATAAAAATTTAACAAAAACAGGTAGAAATATTAAGGATTTAAGGACAAACTGTATTTCAAATATGTACTGTGATTGTAAGAAAATCTCACTAATACTCTAATAATGTTCACAATTGGAGTCAGGTATCTTTCTGACGAATGTTGCATACTTATTACATGAAGTCATCCACTCAGCCATTGGCTGATGGGTAAGTACAGTGTGTTGTGTTGGACAATTCCAGGAAACACTATTGTGTGAGTATGATTATGCTACCAACTAAATGTTGGTGGGCCTATGTGATTGCTCCATGATGCCTCTCCACTGAACCCAGGTTAAGGGCTGCAGGGAAGATTTGTTTGACAAGTGATAAGTTTGGCTTTGGTACAAGGAAGAAGGAAAGGGACTAAGAGTTTTCAGAAAATCCATTTTGATCATCCTGTTTTCCATCAGACTCCACAAATCCTGCCAGGTTGGTTAGAGACCAAGGGACTATCCTGTCTTCTGTCTCTGCCCTCTTTCCCCCATGGGTCTCAATGCCTGAACCCTTCAGCATTCCTCGGGGCTGATGTTTTAGTATAAGTCATTACAAGTTTTAGGAGAAAAAGAAGAAAGGAGCAGAATATTGGTCATGATGTTCTGAAAGGCCAAGTGACAAGAATACAACTGGAAATAATTCTCCAGCCTTCCACCTTGGGCGTGTGTGGGCCACAGACCTGCAGAGGCCAACCCAGGCACAAGCATACCCCAAAGTCCTAACAGGTAGAAGAAACTGACATGTGCATAAGGTATGGATTATGAGAACCAAGAACCTCTTCCTCATTCTCATCCCTAGAAGAAACAAAGCCTCCGGGTAGCATTGTGCATGCTGGGGAATGGAAGCAGAAAGAACATTCAATGGAGATTCTAGACACACAATGCTGGTCTGATTCATTGCACATTAACTGCTGGGAAGGAACAGTCCCTGGCCTGAGCTTCCCATCCATGGATTTTGGAAGCTAGATCTTTTGGTCGGTGCTAGTGTTTTGGCAAAGAGCCGTTTCTCTGTACATACGTCAAGTTCTCTGGCCTCAAGCACCTGTTGCATTGCATAACATGTTTGTCAAGGAGATTAAGACATGATGACCCCTTGGCTGTTTTTGCTATTTTTGTTTCTTAAGCAAGCAGTTGTGGCTGAAGTAGTACAGAAAGAATGGGGTGGGTTCTACATTTGCAGGGTGTGAGGAGATCTCTTCCTGAAGCCCAAGCAGCTCCTGTAACCACAGCTGGCCTTATTTCCACACTTTCCCTCACCATATTTCACAACTAATGCATAATGTAAGAATGGATACATGAGGTCTCATATCTAATTAGATGTCTGATATATTTCCTGACCTTAGGTAACTCATTTTTTTTTCTTTTGTCTCTATTTTTAAAAGATACTATTTTTATTTGAAAGTCAGAGTTCTAGAGAAAGTAGAGGCGGAGAGAGAGGTACCAGGCAGCAGTGGGATGGGAGGCCAGCGTGAACAGCGCTTGTGCTGAACACAAATGTCACATTAGGAGAAGCAGAGCAGGGTGGAGTCCAAAGCAAACTGTCGCACTTGATATTTTTTTTAATTTGAGCTTTGTTCTGTCCAATGGGTTGAACTTTCCTGTGCTTAGTGGAATAGGTACAAGAGATGGCACACACTGAGCGTACAACACCTGGGTCCTGCAGAATGCTCCAAAATCATGTAAGTGGAGGCATAAGGAGAAGTAGCAAGGGATAGCTCACCGTAACACCGGAAGATTAGGCAGACTTTTTAATGATGTTTACATAGTTGATTGGGGACGGAAAGGTCAAAGATTAGGAGAAAGTGGATGAGAGGCTGTTGTTTCCAAATTTGCCTTTTCTTCTTCCTGTATCCCGGGGTAAAGGGGAGACAAGGAGAGTATCCACACCTAGCCTCCGAACCACCTCAGTAACTGGGGATGTGGAATGACCACCCGATGTCATCCCAGGTGGAACATGCTCTGAGGGTTCTGTTCAAGTAGTTTCAATAGTTCTGAAGTACTGTTGATTTCACAGATCCAAGAATGAGGAAATCCTTCTAAGGTCTGTTGGCTGACATAGTCCACTTTAGAATCGCCATCCACCCAGATATTTGCTGTCAATGCTTGTCTGGGCTCCTCGTGATCTGTTTTACGCTGCTTTCTACATCTCATGGGGTACACTAGCAATTCTTGATTTTTCTATAGCTCACTGTCTACAGACAGCGATAGAAGGACTCAGTTAACAACTACATTGCGAGGAAGTGAGAGAGGATACAGCACTCCTTACTTAAAGGACAGAAAATAATTTTTCGACTTTCCTCTGGTTTTACATTTCTGAATGGTCTTCTGTACAAATACATTTTATGTTCATATAACATTGTTTCATCATCTGGAGTTCTGCTTTCTTTCACACTTCCCATGAGATACCAGTAAATAACCACAATGTCTTATACTGTTGTTGTTCCTTCATACTCACAAGACTTCACATACAACATTGGACAAAGAGATGGGTTTGCTAAGGTCACACACAAAGTCACCAACCCAGGGACAAAGTCTTTCCTGACAGACTTTTTCCTGCGTCAGTAGAGCAGTCTTTTTAGTTACTCTTAGAACTTTGTTTTGAGAAATATTCCAGGTGAGGAAACCATGACATAATGGGTCAGGAAGGACTTGACCCAGTGGATACCAATATCGGATGCTGGCATCACAAACAACAGATTCACCCACTGTGCAACAAGGCCAATCCCTCCATGTACTTTTTGAAAATTCTTCTATGCATAGACTTCAAAACATTTTCATCAAAATAAATTTTAAGACTTTTTCCATAAACTCTTTTTTTAAGATTTATTTATTTTTATTGCAAAGTCAGATATACAGAGAGGAGGAAAGACAGAAAGCAAGATCTTTCATCCGAAGATTCACTCCCCAAGTGACTGCAACGGCAGGTACTGCACCAACCCGAAGCCAGGAGCCAGGAACTTCATCCCGGTCTCCCACGTGAGTGCAGGATCCCAAGGCAATTGGCCATCCTCAACTGCTTTCCCAGGCCACAGGCAGGGAGCTGGTTGGGAAGTGGAGCTGCTGTGATTAGAATTGGCACCGCATGGGATCCTGGTGCGTTCAAGGCAAGGACTTTTAGCCACTAGGCCATGGTGCCAGACCCTTCCATGAATTCTTTGAAGTGACCTCATGTATGACATTTTAGATTCAGAAACTGTGAAGCAATTTACTAAAAAAGGGAAAGCTGAAAATACATATTTTTTAAAAAGCAAACACTATATTCAAAGAGTGAGAAAACTTACTGGAAACCCATGTTAGATCTGCTGTAAAGATTCATTAAATTTAGATGTCAGAAAATAATTCTTTTATTCCTGTGTGAGACATATGAGTACGGATGTGTATTGTGTTTGGATATTGATATTATATTTGAAGGTCTTTCCCAAAAGGAGAGGTCATTTGAAGGTGTTGCAATAATAATAATAATAATGATCATGAAAGAAAAAGAGGATAAAATATTTCTATAATTGTTATTCAGTAATAGTTACTACTTATTATGTGTTATTAGTAGAAGTTATAGTTTATCATGTGCAGGGTATGTTTCTGAGTGTTTTTTTCAATGATCTTTTAAGTGAGGTAATATTGCAAATTCGGTGTAGCAGATGGGAAAATTGAGGGTTAAGAAAGGTTAAAGAACATATGTAAGAATCCACAGCTAACTAGTAGCAAAGACACGTATATCGAATTTTAGAAATGGGCTGAGACTCAAAATAAAAATTCAAAGCTGGCTGAAATCTAGAAATCTACACAGTAAATATGCGTTATCATGGCAGATCTTAAATATTATCAGCAGGGAAGCACCTTAACAAAGCCTCTTTGTTATGCATACAAGTTCATGGCAGGTGAGGTAAAAGACAAACACCAGTGACAGAAGTGGAGCCAGCTCTTGGGCTGCAGGGAGGACTATGAAGATAAGGAGGCAGAATTGCAAACTTCTGCTAAGGAAAACACACACCCCTACACACACCTTACATGCTCATATTCGCACCTGCACACACTCCCGCTCTGCAATTTTTGATCACTAGATTTGCTTTCCATCAGTGGTCTCAATACTTTGCAGACTTCTTGTGTTTAAAAGGAAAGGGACACGTGCATTGAAGGAAAAAGCTGAACTTGGTAGTGGGGGAATAGTAATTAGAGTTAGAGGACCTCAAGTGGAATGCATATTCAGGAGCACAGTTTTAACCTTTTCTCTGAAGAATAATTATGTCATGCAAATGACTGCTTGCTCAAGGAGGTACTTGTAGTTCCTACCACTAAAAACATTTTGACGTTCTCAGTGAGGTTCATAGAATCCTGTGCTGTCAGCAGACTGTATCCACTGGGAAAGCAGGACTTCAATCATTTGAAAAAAAAAATCCATCCTATTGGCTTGGATCCCTGAGGACCAGATGACACATTAACTTTGTTCTTGGCAATTCCGTCTTGGCTCTCTCCCAGATTGGCAAGATAATGCCTCTAGCAGGCAACAAAGAAGAACTTGTTAAACTCCAGGTCTTCACTTTAACTTAAGGCCAGGGAAGCACTCATTGAAGCCCGAATTCTTGATCTAATGATCCTACATTGTCTTAAATTCTCATCACTAGTTCTTTAGGGAAACTTTCTTTGCCCCCTTCCCTTTTCTGTCACCCTCAGCTAATTTTTTTTTTTTAGATATTTCTGCTTTCCAACTTCTTTCCCTTCTTATCTTTCTCCCTCAGTATTTTGTTGTTAGAAAAGAAAGTGCCATTCATATGGCCTGCAAAATGGAAAATAGAGGAAAAAGTCATTTATAATGGCCATCCCCATTGTGACAATGTTTTGATATTCTTTTCTTTGGGATTTCTCTGCCCAAGTGTTTGCCTCTAAATAATTTTGTACTCATGATATGCATTTTTAAAATCTCCTATTTCACTTGAGCAACGAGCATAGAAAATCATTAAACTTTTTTTTGTGAACATAAATAGATTTTAAAGCCTCCATTGAGATGCCCTTCCTCTTGATTAAAATTTAAATATTTCTATTAACATTTTAGCTAAGAAAAATTCAGATGTATATAAAAGTAAGATGACTTCCCATCAGGTATCCATCACCTGAGTTCAGCACATGGTCGGTTTTGCTTCCCAAGTGTCTTCATTCTCCTCCCTGAAGTCTTGGGAGGAGCCAAGCCAACTCCTTTAGAGAGTGAGCAGTCAACACCAGCACCGATATTTCATAACAAACTCACTAGGAAATCACTTTTGCTTTTTGACTCCATCTACTAGTGGGGAGGGAAGGGAAGTAGAGGGAATGGAGAGAGAGTTGGACCAACAGTTACCGAGTTCACACAGGATTGAACAGTTTATTATGCAATAGGATGATTATAGCCGGTACTAATATCCTCTCTTTTTCTCTGGTTTATTTTTTGAAAAAAAGATTTATTTGTTTTTATTGGAAAGTCAGATGTACAGAGAGAATGAGAGACAGAGAAAAAGATCTCTGGATGCTCAGTGAGTCACCACTCCTGGAGTTAGAACTTCAAACCTTTGACTGCCCAGCACCAAGCCAGTGCAATCTCCCTCCCCCAATTGCTAGGGCTGCGCATCACATGGTCCCAAGGAACTCCAAGAAGTGCAGCAGGAAGCACTTCTGTGACCTCAGAGGTTTCTTTTTCATCTTTCTGGGCGTTTGTTGTTGTTCACCTGGGATTGTGTGATAGGCAAAGAGTCTTTGTAGTGACACACCCTGTGTAACATGGCATTGAGGTAAAAGAGAGCTGAATTAATTTCCTGGTTGTGAGATCTATCCATTGGTCTGGTTCAGGACTTATAAGAGAGTGAGGAAGTCTTTGTGTGTGTGTGTGTGTGTGTGTGCATGTACGCATGTGTGCACATACAAATGCTTGTGCTCAAGTTCCCACAATCCTTTGTAGCCAGTACTCCTCGAGTCTTCTTCCACTCGGGAAAGTTGGAGGGAAACTGCCAAGCAAATTCTTTTTTTTAGGGAACCAAAAGTTTTCCCTTTAGAAGGAAATGCCAAACAGGATGAGTTGCAGAGAGGAGCACCAGTCTGTGGAATTACAATGTGACTGAAAACAGTGGGAGCTTGGTGCTTGAAAGCTGAGCCAGGATGTACATGCAATCATCTTCCGATGCAGTAGTCAGGCAGGCCAGTGGAGACAAGCACAGACCAGAACCTTCTGTGTTTGGTGTGGGTGGTGGTTGTATGATCTCTGCTTTTCCTTCTCTCCATAGCATTGCTTATGAGCTGGGGATTCTGAGGTCCTGGAGTGATTGTGTGTGATTTATAACTCCGTAAGACAAAAGCGGTCAGCCTGGGAATCCTAACTCCTAAATCAGGGCTCTATTCCTAGAGATGATCGGCTCCTCCCTGGATCTCAGGCTTACTCCAGAAGCAGAACACAGAAACACGAGCGAAGTCAGGACACAATCCTGGATTCCACACCCTATATTTTAATTAAACAAAATCAATCTTCAGAATAAATAGAGAAATAAATTACAAAAAACATTAGGTTTGTAAATAAATGGCCTGGGTATGAAACTGCTTGGATTTTTCTTGTCTTTGTGTTTGGTTTGGTTTTCAACCCAGTTGATTTTTGAATCCCTCTGTTTCTACCTTTTCTCCTTCGTCTGAAGGTGCCTGGTGCAGTGCAGGTGCTCAACAAATGTTTGTTAGGTCTGGAAACAGGAAGGACAGCTGTTTTTTTGGGATATTGCTGATGAGTGATTCTGGACTCGTATAGATCTGAGCAGTTCTCCCTCTTGCTTCCAGTGTACTATGTTAACCTGTGAAAGGAGGTTGTTTTGGCTAGATAGCTTAGGGGTAAGAGTAAAAGTGAGAGAATGGAGACTGAGAGCTTGTGCAAGAAGGCTGTAAGACAGGTGGCTGGCACTCCCATATTACCCTTCTGACCCTCAGTCTGTGAGTCCTCTCCCATGGAGTTCAGAACCAGTGCTAACTCCCTTAACACAGGTTGACATCCACCTGGGAGGGTAGGTCACTTGTCTACTGAACAAGAAGGTGGTTGAAGGTTTACATGTGTTGATAAGCACATGGTCAGGTTGAAGGTGAG
The DNA here is from genome assembly GCF_030435755.1 of Ochotona princeps. Taxonomy (NCBI): domain Eukaryota; kingdom Metazoa; phylum Chordata; class Mammalia; order Lagomorpha; family Ochotonidae; genus Ochotona; species Ochotona princeps. The sequence goes on from NC_080858.1 coordinate 18,848,307, forward strand.
GTTGGCACAACAGATTTGATCAAACCTCATTGGAACAGGGGCAGATGATACACTGAGGCCAATCAAGGAATGTTGTCACAGTGCAAAAGCTGGCAGAGTACAGGATAATCAGTCTGATTTTAAAACTACTGTTTGTTCTTTTTCCTACCAAAATACTTTTTGTGTTTTAGTAGGAAAGAGCTGCTTTTGGAAACTCATGAGTAAATTCCTGGTTTCTGAAGAGAAAGTACCATGCTAACTGAACATAACTGTCACTGATAAGAGTTGTTATGGCTGCAAATCAAACTTTGTGTGAATTTAAAATAGCTGCAGAAATGCGATGTGGCATTATGCTTGCACATGCTTGTGAGTATGTATAAAGGTTTGGAGAGTTAATGTTTAATTCAGTTATAATTGTTTCTGTAAAGAGCCGATGGACTTCACTCCGGTTTTCACTTTCCTTCTCTTCCTATTTGCATGCATTTCTCTTTGTGCTAACTCTATCTTTGAATTCTCAGTTCAACAGGAAAGCTAGACTTTTGACCATGGCAGGACAGAGCCTGAAGCAACTTCTCTCCTGGAGAAAAAAATTAAGGAATGACAACCACAAGTGAAGCATTGAAGGTTAATTAGAATCCTACCTGAAGAGATCTGTCACAGTAGACAGATATGTGTGCACAACAGCAAGCTATGTATATATAAGCCTGTTTTGCACTTGTCAATAAACATTTCCCAGCTTCACTGGATCCTTGTTACCAGTGCCCTGAGCTTGTCACATATGGCAGTAAAGACGAAACTGTGGGAGAGCATTTTCACAGTCTAGGAAGGAATAGCAGCCAATACACACATCTTGTGAAGACTTATTTTGTTGATGTACAAGGCTGAGTTACAGAGAGAGAAGTTAAGAGAAAGAGACAGAGACACACAGAGAGTTCTCCCACCTGCTGATTTACTTTACAGATGGTCACAATGGCCTTCTGTGCCAGGTGGAAGCTACAAAGCTGGATCTCCAATCAGGTCTCCCATAAAGATGCAGAGGCCCAAGCCCTTGATCCATCTTCCATTGCTTTTCCAGGTGGAGTGAGCTGGATTAGAAATGGAGCAGCTGGTATTTGAACTGGTGCTCATATGGGATGGCAGCATTACAATTGGCACCTTAACTCAGTACCACAATGCCAGCCCCAACATACAGATTGTTGACACAGTGGGGAAACTACCCAGATTATAATTAAAGGGGACAGAGTATCAGTCAAACTGTACAGAAATATGGATCAGGACAAGTGACCTAGATGTAACCTATGGAAAGTGTCAGCCTTGAAATTTTAAGACATCTAGCACATTTTGCTCAGTTTGACCAAGAGTACACAAGCCAAGCTATGGAGTAATTGAATATGAATTGCAGGGAGAAAAGTCCTGTAAAGGAAAATATTGTTGTTATAAGTAGATATAAGAAGCTATCTGGTGTCTGACTCTTGTGGGCTCTTTGTAGTGAGATTTTGCCATGCAGGCTTCCATGGATATGCAGATACTCCTGGTGTGTGTATGTTAAAGACCCTGGACTCATTTGGCACATTTCCTAGCCTCTAGTCAGACTGCAACTATAAGAAGGAAAGCAGTTTCACTGAGAGCAGCTTATCATCCTATGTATTCATCTCCTTGCTCTCTCTTCCAATTTCACCACGCTGCCAGGTGTTAACATACCTGTCCTCATTAAACTGCTTAGGGACAAATAAACATGATAGTGAGAAAACGCCATAGGAGATCAGATTGCATCCTAAGATGGTCAGGGGACATAGAAACATGGGTTGGAGACACTGCGGATAGGTTTGTTTAGTCATTCACCTGTAGATAGTGTGTCCATTGTGAGCAGTTCTGTGTCATACATGCACCTAAGGCTTCAAATTACCTCCTTCAGTGCGTACTAGTGGGTGTGTAGTTTAGTTTCTGGGCAGAGCTCACAAATCTGAGTTGGCTGCTGATCGACTTTTTTTCCCCCCACTTGAACTATGGTAGAGAGATCGTGCTTGCTGGCAGAACCTACTCCCAGGAGCCGAACTTGTTTAACTGGCTGCTCCCTGAATGGAAATAATTACATCTGATAATGCCCTGAAAGGAAAGGAAAGCAAAGCAAAGTAAGAATGAGAATGGCAGGAAGATGCATTCAGATAGCTTCTGGATTCACCTAGCCAAGCTCAGGGATTATTTTGAAGACCATACTCTTTGCTCTATTCTCTATAGGTGGTCTTATGCCATTGCTATGGGCAGTCCATGCATATAAAATTGTGAAAACTCGGCTTTGTAGATATGTGTTCATGGGCAAACAGATAAGAATTTGCTTCTGTTCTCTGCAGTTTTCTACCTTCTGGTTACCCCTCTGGTTAACAGAGACTTCTGTCAATCAATTAATGTCTATTTCTGTTTTAAGTTATAAGGGAATCATTCAACTACCACCTCTGTGGACAAGCCTATGGAAGATTGAAAAAGTCATGAGCTTGGCACAGGAAGGCTTCTTGACATAAGCCTATCAAACACTGAGAGGTTCATTAATTAACTTACTTGTTGGTGTCAGTCAGAAAACACAACATGTGATAATACCAGATAGCAATAATACAGCTAATACAGCACATATATGATACAGTATAACGTCATAGGAGCTATACTTCTGATATTTATTTAGTTTTAAAATTTTTATTTGTTTGAAAAGCGGAGAAATAGGAACAGAAAGAGATCTTCTAGCTGCAGGTTCACTCACCATATGCCCATCCTAGGAGGCCAAAGCCGGGAGTTGAGAACTCCCCCGTGGGTGGTAGGTGCTAACTTGGTTCTCTGATAAAGCTACAAAGTTTTAAAATACATATGTGTTACTGTAACATCTCCTTTTAAATGATTTTATCTAATTGGTTCCTAACAGTAGGGACTCAGGTACCTAAACCATCCTCTATGGCCTCCAACAGAATGCATGAACAGAAGGTTGTAATGCTAAGTGGAGCCTTTGATTTGAATCCTCACACTTGGATATGGGATATCAGCACTCAAAGAGGCATCTTAACCACTGCAGCAAATGCTGACCCTACAGTCGCTACCAAAGGAATGACACATAATTGGAATGACTTGAGACTGTATTTTGTTTCAAATTAATCAAATCAAGAAGCAGGCTTTGCTATACAACTGTGGGAGAGGATTCTCAAGCAGGGCCAGAATAGTCAGGCAATACACAGATCAGAGTGGTAACCAGCAGCTCACTTTATAAAGGAGGGTCAAAGGGGCCGGTACAGTGGCTTAGCAAGCTAATCCTCCACCTGTGGGACCAGCGTCCTATATGAGTACCCCATATGTTCCATTTCTGATCCGGCTCCCTGCTTATGGACTGGGAAAGCAGCAGAGGATGGCTCATGTTCTTGGGCCCCTGAACTCATGGGAGAGACCCAGAGGAAGCGCCTGGCTTCAGACCAGCTCAGCTCTGGCCGATATGGCCCTGTGGAAAGTGAATCAGAAAATGGAAGGTCTTTCTCTCTGTGTCTCTTTCAAATAAGAAAATATAAATATTTTTCTTTTTTCAAAAATTGAAGAGTCAGGTTTCTGAAGATCTCATTTGACATGTGTGCTGATTTATACAGACTTTAAAGTGAAACACATGAAGAATCTTGTCAGATAAATAAGAACTTCATAGCTGCCATTCACTTAAGGAGAATTGGAAATTATATAAATGGAAGATAATGGGGTGGGGAGAGATTTGTATGCCATATTATTTTACATTTTTAAATTTTTGACCCATATGAATGTATTTCCTTGCAAAACAGGATTGGGGTGGTATCCTATGCAGGGGTTAGGTCCCTCTTGGGCAGGCATTGTCTCCTATCAGTGTCCTTGTTTCCAGCTCAGTTTCCTCTGCTTCTGATCCGGCTTCCTGCTAATGTGTGCCTTGGAAGGCAGCATATGATGGCCCAGGCACCTGAGTCCATGCCATCCATGTGGGAAGCCTGGCTTGAGTTCTGGGAATTTCTACCAGGCCTAGTTCCAGGTGTTATAGATATTTGGGAAGAGTGAACCAATAAGTGGACTATCTGTCTTTGTGTCTTGTCTTTCTTCCTGGCTTTCCTGTAAAGTGAAAACAAATACATAAGTCAACAATTTCTAAAAACAAACTAGCTTGGTCCTGGTGCTTCCTTTAATTTTTTTTTTGCTAAAGACAGCATCAGTGTCTGTATCTTGTATGAGTGGCAGAGAGTTTGATGCTCAGAGAACTGAACAATCAAACAGTTTTTACTAATACATGCTGTCTGTTCATTGGCTGTGAGGGTTCAGCTATTCCAGATACAGTAAGCAACTCTGTAACTGTCTTGCCATAAACTAATTACTTATTCACATCTGAATTAACTTTGCAAAAAATGAAATTGTGTGTCTTTTAAAAATGTGCTCTATCAGTAAATTACATGTGTATAAGGAAGATAGGGCAGGTAGATCTTATCCATGTAGCTCAGGGACCACTGCTGTTCAGACAGGTCCATCTATGCTTGAGCATTTGAATCGATGTTGTGAATAGGAGGGGACTATCAAAAGTAATGTCAGTATCAAAGGAGTGAAAGAATAAAACCAGACAAGGGCAGGAAAATGATAGAGAGAAAGATAGGCATGTCAGGCACATGGACAGAGCGAAGAGGGTGATACAGAGAGGTGGCCATGTACGGAGGAATTTGTGCTCTAAAAAGGCATTTAGAGCCCAAAGCAGTAGCCTAGTGGCTAAAGTCCTCACCTTGAACATGACAGGATCCCATATGGGCACCAGTTCAAATCCTGGTGGCCCCGACTCCCATCCAGCTTCCTGCTTATGGCCTGGGAAAGCAGTCGAGGATGGCCCAAAGCCTTGGGACCCTGCACCACATGGAAAACCTATAAGAGGTTCCTGGCTCCTGCCTTCAGATCAGCTCAACTCCGGCCATTGCAGCCACTTGGAATGTGAATCAACAGATAGCAGATCTTCCTCTCTGTTTCCCTCCTCTCTATATATCTGACTTTACAACAAAATTTAAACAGGCCATTTTAAATTTGTGCTCCATTTGAATTTTTTTTCCAGAACTACTCAGCCCTAGGTGAATGCCCAGAGTTGACTCCTGTGCCTTCTCTGTGGACCTAACAGAACGGTGGCCCAGCAGGGACGTGTCTGGCTCTGGCAATGGGAGTCAGGAAGGGCATGACACGGATGCTGCTGGAGTGCAGTTTCAGCGACAAACTGTGCAGTAAGTGAGACACCATGGTTGTCCAATCACCTGACTGCCCTTGGGGCTGTAGGGACTGGTGTGTGACTAGTTTCTGTTGGAATGACTTAACTGCTTGTGGAAATAAAGACGGAGTGATAAAAGATTGGAGATGGAAAGCTATTGTCCTTGTGTCATTGTGCCAGTCACAGATCCAGATGTCTCTGTAGGGAAAATGACAGAGAATAGACAGTGTGGGACTTTTGGTTGGTGTTTAAGTAGTGCTTCCGTTGAGTGGTAGCACAGAAGGTAGAGGGGATGACCCTTTCTTACAAGATGTGCTGAGGACTGGTGTGTGGGGGAAAATCGTGTGGCCATCAGGTTAGACTTGTTCATTCTCTTCTCTTGCTGCTTGATTGCTCACCCAGTTGTCCAAGAAGGGCAGTATGAAGTGATTGTCATCCCAGCCTTCTTTGTTGGTGCCTTCCTAGTCCTTCTTGCGGTCATCCTGTGGCTTTTCATCAGAGGACAAAGAGCCCAGCAGCAGCGTCCTGGACTTCAAGGTGAAGCTCAACTTTTGGGAAGAGATAAGTAAAAGATGGGGCAGAGGAAAAGCACCTCCTAGTTTCCATACTTTCAGTGAGAGAAGCATGAGTTTCCTCCTGTGGAGTTGGGTGGGAAGTCGTGCGTTGTAAATGCATCACAAACTTGTTGACTGAACAAAGGATAGTAAAGGAGACATCATGTGACCTGGTCTGTCTTCTTTGTCTGATTGGAATCTCAAGTCTGTGACCACCTGAGTGTCTGAAGATTGACAAGTAAGACCAGGTGTCTTATCAAAGACTGACGCTATCTCTTAATACATTTCATCCCTAATCTTTGGCTCCCAAGTAGGTAATGAAAAGGAGCATTACAAATGAGTCTTCAAAGTAGAGGGTGACAGGTAGGGGATAATAACAGATCAGTTTGACTCCTAGGACAGTTTGATTGACAGATGACTGATCATCCATGCCCTTCCTCCAACTTTGGAAGCTGTTTGACTTAAATGGTCGTCTGCACTGGTAGCTACTACCATTTTTAGATATCTGTGGTTTCAGGATCTGTGTAGGAACTTTGTTAATTGTCCCCAGACTACTTTAGTGGGTTATACTGAACGGTAATGCTGAGGAAGACAGAAAAGAAGTGTTATGACAACATGCAAGCAATCTGTCTTGGGTTCTTTGAGAAGTAATAAGGATGATTATGAATCTTGTGTAAGCTTGTTGTAGATGCTGGCTCATATAGCTGGCCTGGAAGACACATTGGGAGGAGGGAAATTTGTTGAAGTAGTTTGTTCTAGGTTCTGCTTTCCTGGAGTCCCCAGCACAGGAAAATGTGACTGATACCATCTTTTTGACCTAGGTGTTGTTCCTGTGCCCTTAGCCAGGGGCCTAAACTGGGAAAAAACTGGGCATGGAGGAAATATGCTTGTGCCTCTTAATGAAACCTCAGTAGAAAACTTTCTACTCACAAGAGCACCTGTCCTGGCAAAGCTGCAGGTGCCCCGGGAGCAACTCTCAGAAGTTCTGCAGCTAATTTACAACGGCACCTGTGGGCCCATCTATCGAGCCAAGAGGAACACTGGCGACTCTGGTAAATCCAAGAGTGTTGTCCTCAAAACCTTAAAAGGTAAATGAGAGAAGTGGTTGGCTTCTGTTCTGTTTGCTTTTCTTCTGTGCACCCTCCTCAGTAAATGTTAATAGGCTTTGCAAACACAAGATGACAATTCAATAGATATTTAGGGTCACATCAGTGTACATAAAGGAATAGAGGGTGGAAGCTTAAGACAGAAATGTTCTTTTTGGATTCTTGTGTTTTCTCACTCATCTTTGCCTTTTGAGGCTGTTTTAGAACTGGTTTTTCCATAATAGATCTTGCTGGATTAGGCCTGAGGCTGTTGTCTTCACATCCAATTCTTTTTCCTGGTACTTCTCTCTCTCTCTCTCTCTCTCTCTCTCTCTCTCTCTCTCTCTCTCTCTCTCTCTCTCTACCTATCTATCTATCTTGCTGATATTCATGGTACAGATCAGTAATGAAAGGGGTGACTTAAGCCAGCAATATTTTTTAAAAAGACTTATTTATATTTATTGGAAAGGCAGATTTACACAGAGAAGGAAAAACAGAGAGAAAGATCTTCCATCCTCTGGTTCATTTCCCAGATGGCCACAACCACTGGTGCTGAGCCAATGTGAAGCCAGGAGCTTCTTCCAGGTTTCCCAAGTGGGTGCAGGGTCCCAAAACTTTGGGTCATCTTCTATTGCTTTTCCAGATCTTAAGCAGGGAGCTGGAAAGAAAGTGGAGCAGCCAGAACACGAACTGGTACCCACAAGGGATCTCTGCTTTTGCAAGGTGAAGATTTAGCCTTTGAGCCAACGCACTGGGCCCAGTCAGTGATAGTTCAATGTGAAAAGGATATTTGTCTATGACTCTAGGCAGATTACAGCCTATCTAAGTTTTAAGGTTTACGATTCTGTGTACCCTTTTAGGAAGGATCAGTGGCAATAAACATGATCTGCTTCTCACTGGTCCTCATTCAACTTACATGTTGTCTACACTACTTTCGCTCTGAAACCTTGGCAGGTTTCAGATACAAGATACTTGTGCTCCGTGTTCTCACCACTGGTCTGCTCTGGCTCTGTTCTCCCTTGTAGAACCAGCTGGACTCCAGGAGGTGCAGGATTTCTTAGGACAAATCCAGTTCTATCAGTACCTGGGGAAACATAAGAATCTGGTCCAATTGGAAGGCTGTGGCACTGAGAAGCTGCCGCTGTACATGGTGTTGGAGGATGTAGCCCAGGGGGACCTGCTCAGCTTTCTTTGGATCTGCCGCCGGGTAAGCAAGGGAGTAGAGATGTTAGATGTGAAATGGTTTACCTGACTTATTAGCTGTTTGCTTGCCAACGAACATGAAAAAATGATAAAGTGCAGAGATACCATAGTATAATGTGGATTTCAAAGTTTTTGCATCAAAACACATGCATCTTTTAATTCCATCATGCCTAAAAAAGATATATGTAACCATCTGTTTGTTCATGAGTATTTTGGCTCTGGCTCACAGGTATCTGCCACAGAGTAAGTTTCAGAGGCTTCTGATAATGTTTGCTTTGCTCGCTCGTATAGTCCCCCCAGTCCTAACATGAGCTCTGGTGTGTGGCAGACATGTAATAAAGAGATGCTGGGTTGCAGTGGGAAATTAATTTGTCTGTCTGTCTGTCCATCTGTCAGGAACACCTACATCTCTGAGCAAGTGGCACCTTCATTCGGTGCCCAGTTACATATGAAGAAGCATGTCTTTCTTAGTTGCTACGCATCTACATTCTTCACTGTTGTTTTGGGCCCATGAGTCATTGAATTTCTATGCACATCTCAAAACTTCTCGTGGAAGTCTCTCTCTGAATCTCGGTCCCTAAACTTCTATATATTTTCCTTATCTTCAATACCTGCATTTGAGAGTACCTCTGCCTTGTTTTATTTCTAATCTGTTCATGCCAGTTTGATATAATGGTTTTCTCTCTCTAGGATGTGATGACCATGGATGGTCTTCTCTATGATCTCACAGAAAAACAGGTCTACCACATTGGAAGGCAGGTCCTTTTGGCTCTGGTAAGACAGCGCGAAGTGACAGCAGTGGCTGGGGTTGCTTCTCTATGGCCTAATACCTGATGCCTTGTTTTCCACATTCATATTCCTAAATAGGATTTTTAAATTTTTCTGTGATACATTTTTGTAGATTTAGGGGTTTCTCCCACGTCTTCCCCTTCTTCCCTCCCCATTGTTACCTCCCACCACTTTCCCCCAAATTGTTAGGGAGCCAAAAAAGTATCAAACACATATAAATAATGTTTAATCCTTTCTTTATAAGATCATTTAAATAACATAGTACAGGATTGGTAATTTTAGGGAGAAGTAGTCAGTTTAGGGTTTGTGGGAGGTACAAGGGGAATTTTCACAGGTATCTCAGTCTTAAAGGTCAAAAGTTAGAGCCAAAAGTTGTGTGCCTACTTATGTGATACTCACGTATAAATATATGTATAGTGTGTGTTCATATATATATGAATAATACCAGCAATAGAAAGAGCAAATGGAGAGGCCAAGTTGGAAGGAGACAGGGGAAAAAATGAGGACTGGATAGCCTACTGAAGCAGAAAAAAAAGGAGCAAATTTACACCTGAAAAACAGGAAAAGCTGGTTCACAACACATTTGATTGGATTCTTGCTTTGCTGTTGACTGTGGTAGGGACTCCACCTACTGAAAAGAACAAGTGGGACAGGAGGAATGATAGGGGGCAACAGTGAGATCAGCAGGCAATGGCCCAAATACTTGGGTTCCTGCCTCTCTCATGGGTGATGCAGGCAGAGTTCTTGGCTCCTGGTTTTGGCTGACTTGGCTGTGGATATTTGGAAAGAAAACTCTTTCTCTCTCTCTGTAACAAATAAATTAATAAATGAAACTTAAAATTGATTAAGAAAAAAAGATACTTTCCTAACTTATTTCATCCACTCATTTTAAAACTAAGATCATACAAAACCTTATATTGTTAGGAAATTCTACTTCCATTCACATGTATCTATTTTTTTTTCATTTTGTAACTACTGCCAACAACTTGGAACCTAGCCTCTTTTTCAATTTTTATCAGGATCTGACCAGACAGGAAAGTATAGAAGAGCAGGTGTCAAGGATTGACATGACACGGGTGAATGCACTTTCAAAATCCAGAATTAATGTCCTTTGGATGATGCACTCAGCTTGGTGAGCCTAAACACTCTGCAAAAATGTCTGACTCACCAGCATGGTTTGGAAGTGATCTGTCATTCTGAATAAGACTTGTGCACAGTAGAAATGCTCTTTCTACTCCTGGGGCTCCCCAGCCCTGTCTTTTCTTGTCTGACCTCAGACAACGCCTCATGGTCATGTGCTCTGTCCACAGGAATTCCTGCAGGATAAGCACCTGTTCCATGGGGATGTGGCAGCCAGGAACATCCTAATCCAAAGTGATCTGACGCCTAAACTGTGTGGCCTGGGGCTGGCTTACGAACTGCACACCCAGGGAGCCATCTCCTCCATGAGGATGGTGCCTGTCAAGTGGCTCTCCCCAGAGCGGCTTCTCCAGAGACCTGCTAGCATCAGGGGAGATATGTACGGTTTGTTACTGCCTTTCAGTTTGTTGCCTTCGTGAGATAGTGTCCTGCTTGGAGAAGCATGCAGACGTCATGCCGACTATCCTCTTAGCTATGAATGCTGTGAGAAGCAGAGGAAATCTAGTATATCAGTTAATACGGAGAGTCAAAGGCTATTGTTCAGGCCAACACGGAAGCATAGCAGGCTAATCCTACACCTGCAAGTGCTGGCATCCCATATGGGCTCCAATTTGCGTCTGGGCTGCTGCGCTTTCACAGAGCTCTATGGCTTAGGAAAGCATAGGAGGATGGATCCAGGCTCTGAGCCTTTGTACCCACATGACAAGCAGCGAAGAGACTCCTGGCTCCTGGCTTTGGACCAGCTCAGTTTTTGAAGAGTGAACAAGTATTTCTTCCTTTCAAATAATAATATATTTAAAAAAAGACTTCCGTTGCTACCTCACTGATATCTTCTTTGCCATAAAGATCTGGAGGTATTGGTGATAATACAATGCCACTCAATGATGTGAAATAGTGACATACATCTCTCAGATTATATTGATTAGGTAAATACTTGTCCCAGCTACATTTAAAGCTTGCTTTTCCTGGATTGAAGCTAGCTATCCTGAGGAGATAGTGGACAAATTGGCTTTGTTCTAAGAGTAAAGGCTGGCACTTCAGTGAAGAGGGGTAGAAACAATGAAAAAGGCACAGAGCTTTTTATGTTTAGGTTATTGTGTTTGTGTGATTGCACAGAGACGAATTCATGTGTTGCTGATGAATAGGAAATGTCTATTCTTGTGATGATTATTCACGTGCAATACAAGAGAGGCACTGATACAGTCCTCAAAGAGATTAGAATCTAAGGGGATTACAAAAATGCCTTCCGAAGATACTATCTTATTGCTTTGCTTAGTTTATCAGACACCCCAGGTCATCTATCATTGCATTCTTGATGGGGTCCTTCCCAAAAGATCCTGTTAGCTAACTGCATACCCACTGAGGAAGGCAAACAGACATAAGTGATTGGGTTTGCTTCTCTTACAGCTGGTCCTTTGGGATCCTGCTCTACGAGATGGTGACTCTAGGTACGGGTGCAGATGTGCAGGAATGTTTATTGAGAGGGTGCTGCAGGAGGTATGATTGAACAGGGGATTTTTTGTTAAGTTTTGAAGTTTGAGCTGGTCTGGCATGAAACCCAAGACTTGTAAAGTGAAGCGTGATGACCCCTCCTCACTCCTTGTCCCTTCTATTAACGTTAACTGTCCTACCCTTTTTTCTTCCTTCCTTCCTTTTCTTTTTTATTCCTTCTGTTTTTCTTCTCCCTCCCTTCCTCCCTCCCTCCCTCCCTCATTTCCCTCTCTTGCTGCCCCTTCTTCTCTCTTGCTCTCTAATGTCAAGAGATATTTTCAAATCCAAAACATAATTCTTCAAGTGATCTTGTATAAATAAAAAATGTTTTCTTCAGGCTTACTACTCATGCATTTTGTTGAGAAACTGCACCGCCCTCTCCTGCATGATTTTATCACTTTCCTAAAGACTCAAAATTTCTCTTTGTTTTTGCTCCAAATGATCTTTTCCCCAACTTCTCTAAGCAATATCTTTGCTTGATCACTGGGGAACAACTATATGGGATCTAGGCTTTTTCTTATATCTTCTTCAGGTGATTACCCCAAGAGGATGGACAGAAATGTTAGTCATCATTAATACTTGAGAGGATTCTAAATTTTTTTTTTTTGCTTTTGTGCTTATTTCCGGACTGCCAGGAGCACCACCATATCCTGAAGTCCCTCCTACCAGCATCCTGCAGTATCTTCAGAGGAGGAAAATTATGAAGCGACCCAGTAGCTGCAAGCACACTATGTATGTGGGTTTTAAAGATCTCCTCCAACAATCCAAGTATTTTTCACTCTCTATAGATGATACCTTTCCAACGCGGCTTTGATGATCCTCAACTGCCTTTAACTGTTAATGTGCAGCCTTAGGCCAAACTGTACAATGAAATTCTTCTATTGATATATCATGTATGTGTACATATCTTACATACCTAAGAAGATATTTGAAAAAGGCTTTGAAAAAGTGGAATTAACGGATAATTTACTTTAGGGATCAATATTTTTTAAAGCCATGTATAGGTTTTTCAAAATATGAGCTTTTAAAAGGGGGTTTCATTTTTTTAAACAAAATAAATTTCTCTCTTTTTAGATGATTTATTTATTTATTTGGAAGAAAGAGTTACAGACACGTAGAAGCAGAGAGAGAGAGAGATCTCTCATTCTTTGGTTCACTCCCCAGATGGCTGCAACAGCTGGTTTCGGGCCAAGAGCCATGGTCCTGGAGCTTTTTCCAGGTCTCACTCATGGGGTGCAGGGCCCAACTGCTTGGGCCATCCGCCACTCCTTTCCCAGGCCATTAGCAGAGAGCTGGATCAGAAGTGGAATAGCCAGGACTAGAATTGTTATACAGGATCGTACAGCATCATTCAGAATGCTGTCTTCACAAGTGATAGTTTTACCTGTTACACCACAATGCCAACCTCTAAACTTGAATTGTAACTCAATGTTTTTCACTAACGTTTAAAAAGTACTGTTGTACATACATTCATTCATATTTACATTATCCTCCAGTGTTAACAAATCACTTAGAAGCCTACTAAGAATCTAATTTTGATGTGATTTAGTTCTACAGGGAGCTTCTAAAATAAATAGGATGTAGATCGAACTCAATACAGGAATAAAACTGTTTTATTTGTTTGAACAGTATGCTGCCAGCCTCAGTTCAGATAGCTATGATAAGACTCATACATTCCAATTACTCATTCTGGCTCTAATGGCTCTTGTTTAATATTTAACTTTTTGAAATCAATGACTGTTTTCTAAGCTTTTCACAGATAGAAGCCTATCAAGAAAAGGAAAGTAAGAAGAAATCAGAAAGCAAGACAAGGAGGATCCTAATTTGTCAGCCTAAAGGGACAGTTGCTGAGCCAACCTGGAAGCAGACAATGTTAAAATTACCTGCAGTGTTTTACTACCAAGAGTCTGAACAGGGCTATTAGAGAACATAATGAAAACTACAACTGTTCACAAGAAAACAATAAATAGCTAATTGACATTTATTTGACAACTGCTGGTATTTTGCATTTTTCAACATAGAAGTTTAGTTATCAGCACTGGTTTTCCTTATAATAAACTGTTAGTGTGTCTTAAAGGTACACACACACACAAACACAATGTGTAATAACACTGGCTGAAAAACTATTTCTTGCATGATTTCTAAATACTAAAGGTTGTTCCTGGGGTATGAGTTGATCCTAGAAGCTAAGATGTTGATTGGGATGCCAACATCCCATTACTAGTTTGTCTAGATTTCATTTTGGTTACTGATTCCAGCTCACCGCTAATGCAAATCCTGGGATGCAGTGATGGCGGCTTGGATAACTGTGTGCCTGCTGGGGAGGACCTGGACGGAGTCCCTGGTTCTTTGCTTCAGTCAAGCTCTGCTATAGCTTTTTGGGCATTTTGGGCGGTAGACCAGTGACAGGAAAATTCTCTCTGTATGCTCCTGTCTAGCTCTCTGTTTCTGAAATACATACTTAATTTTTAATCATACTAGAAAAGACACTTGACAAAGTGTATGACCTTAAAGAACTTAATGTTTTAATATCTCTGAAGCAACATGAAAATTGACATAAATATGGAGCTAAACATAGTAATGTTTACTTCACAATGTAAAGTGCAAGAGAAAACCAGATCTAGAAATCCAGGGAGGTGCTATTATTGTTAAGGTTTATGGGGAGAGGTATCATGTTCCTCACACACATTCCTTGTCAAATTTCTCTTGCTTGCTTCTCAGGTATAGTATCATGAAGTCCTGCTGGCACTGGAGCGAGGACAGCCGCCCTCTACCCAGGGAACTACGCTTGCGCTTAGATGCCGCCATTAGGACTGCAGATGACAAGGCTGTGTTGCAGGTGCCAGAGTTGGTGGTGCCTGATCTGTACGCTGCCGTGGCTGGCATCAGTGTAGACAGCCTCTCCTACAACTACAGCGTCCTTTGAAGCTTCCTTCCCACTGCAAACATTCATGAATGACTGGATGCTCCTGGAACCAGTTTTTTTCTCCAACAACAAACAACAAACTTTCTGGCAAAAACTAGAGGAATAGGACAAGAATCCTGAATCTTCCCCTTATACATTTCCTGAGGAATCTAAAATGATGCTGGATGAGGCTCTCCACACCTTATTTCCTTCAGCTGAGACATACTTTGATTCCCTTGCTGTCCCAATCCTAAAGATCTTGGGAGAAAGTATGAAGGAAAAGTGTCACAGAACAGCAGGGATCAGACATCTGCAGTGTTTGTTGTAAATGAGTTGGCATCTTTGAAGAACGATTTATCTAGACTCTTACAAGCCCCAGAGGAGCAACTGGGACACCAACCAGCTCCCATATGAAATGCCAGCTGAACCGCAATGCTGACCTGTAGAACATGTCATATTCCTATTATTGACTTGCTGCTTGGATCCATTTAACTGAATGTGTGGTCCTAATACTTTTGTTCTGTAAATGCAAAATCAAAGCTCATCAAAAAAGGAATAAAGCAAATAAAATCCTGAGATAATTATTTATTACAGTAAATGTAGAACATGCTTCTGAAAATCAGTAGTTAGAATGGTTTAACCATTTTAAATAAAGAGACAAAAAAAGAGGAGGCAAAGGGAACATAAAAGTGAAGTAAAAGGAAAAGAGATTTTATGTATAGGAATAATCAGTAGAACATTTTAAATATCAATAATAATAAGATAATATGCAGGCCCCGGTCTCCCAAGGATTAACTCCACAGCTTAGTTTGTTTCTCAGAGGGAAACAGGATGAGTAATTTTGGCCTGATACATCTAGCCACTGGCTTAACCGCAAGTTCCTGCTTCCTATTTGTCAAGTTATCTGCCAAGGGATTGGATAAACACTGGGAGGAACTCAAGGGATTTAGGGTGGCCACTACAGGGAGGAACTCGAGGATTTAGGGTGGTCCTTTGAGGACTGGATAAACACTGGGAGGAGCTAGGGAGAGTATAAAAGAAAGCCTGGAGTTGCAATAAAGATCAATCTATCATCGATCGGCATTCGGTGTACTGCGTGTTGTGTTGTGTTGGCTCTCTGCGTTGTCCTTTGTGTAACCCTAGTCCCTCCGCTCAGCTCGGGGTACGTGGCGACACGGGCGTTGCCAACAATAATATATAAGATCTTTCTCTGGTCATAGCTCTCTAGATTGAAGCGAAAAGAAATTAACAAAAATTTACTGGAAATTCATTATTGTCAATGAATGTTATGTATTTGAATAAATAGTAGACCTCCATTTCAGTTAGAATTGGTAATAAAGAATTTCACATCTGCTTTACAAGGCGCTTTGAAGCTGGTCCCTATGTTAGCAAAGGCTAAAACAGTACTTTGGCTTCATTTCAGCAGCTCATTTTTTTTTCTCCTAAGTAAACCATTGCATCATCAGGAAGTGTGCCCTAATTCGAAGCATCTGAGATTGGAAGAGTCACACATCCACCTGGCAGACAGCTGGTGATGGCTCACTGGCCCCTGATGCCCACCTGGGGGACTCCCTTGGAGATCCTGGCCCTGTCCTGGCTGTCACGATCATCTGGGGGGAGCGAACCAATGGTTCACCCTCCTTTTAAAATATATATGTATTTTTTAGAAAAAGTCACAAAATATTTTTCATGAAAAGTTTCTTACATCCGTGCTGACCAACGCAGCATTTTTCCTAGGTTAATTATGTAACTGTTATCCTAGACTCACAATGATCTGGCACAATCATCTTTTCCAGCCAGCCTGCTTCCATGAACTTGACTCTAACCCCACCGAGGTTCTTGGCATCCACTTTCACCTTATTTTTTGGTCAGGTCATTCTCTGGTTGGCATGCTTTTCCAGCCCTTCTGAAAACACAACTTCCTCATCCAGGCCCCGTGCAAATAATCTCTCACACCCTTCTCTCCACAACAGAATGACTGGCTTCCTCCCTGTACTATACCACCTGTTAGGTTCTCTATGACAACAATCATTCACCTTCTTTTGCTGCGTGCAGTGAGCGTGGCTTGATCTATCACCAGCCTCCAAATTTCTCTACCACAAACAGAATGATCGCTAAAACTTGCAAAGTTTCTTTTTTTGGCTATTTTTAAATATAATCTCTTTTGCTGTTATCAACAGTTTGTGAGCTTGGCATGGTGACTGCAGTAAAGTTCGGCTGTGGGTGACAGGGTTGGGAGCCAACCCCATGTCTTCTACGACCTAAAAAAGATTTTTAAATTTTATTTTTTTTATCAGTTGGGAGGGATGTACGCCCATGTGGGCCTCGATTAGGGTGCGGAGGACCGGGAAATGGAGGAAGGTGGGTGGGACATAGGCTGTCTTTTTTTCCTGCTGTCTTTTATTAAGTCTCCTTATCCCCTCAGCTACTGCCGGACAAAGCCACACCCCGCCAAAGGGCGTCGTCCGACCCGCCTCCATTATACTGATTTGAAAAAAACCTTCGTTTTAAAACCCATACGAAATCCTGTATTTTCAGAATTCCGTTCTTCGCGAACAGAAGGTCATCCGCTTGGTTCTGGATACCGTGTGTGTTTTCGAGATCCTCAGAGAGAACCTCCCGCGCCTCGGCGTCCGTCACTCCTAACGGGGCCGGAAGAGACGCGCCCGCGTGACGCGAATGAGACGCGCCCGCGTGATGCACTAGTCCTGCGCGGCTGACGTCGCTGCCAGGCGCCGGGCGGCACGTTGGCTGGGCTTTCGGCGGGCTCCTCGGGGAAGCCAAGATGTCTATGGCCAGTGATTTCTACCTGCGCTATTACGTCGGGCACAAGGGCAAATTTGGACACGAGTTCCTGGAGTTCGAGTTTCGGCCAGACGGTGAGCTGTGACGGGGGGCCGCGGAGGAGGCTAGATGGGGTGCGGCGAGCGAGCCTGGGGGATTGCAGGGGGCTGGCAGGAGTGGGGGAGGGTCCCCCCAAAACCAGATTAAAGAAGAAAAAGGCGTCTGAGGAGATAGAAAGTCCTGATTGCTTTCTGAAATAAAAGGTAACCGTTGACCTTTGATTGAGGAAAGCTGATCGTGCCAGACAGAATGGTAGAGTCCGCCGGTGGGCAGCATCCTGGAACTTGGAGTGTCGCCCTGATGTGTGAGCGTTTGTAAGAACTCACTCTGCGGAGTAATTTTGTAACGAGTAACTTTGTAACTGTGCCCCGGCAACTGTGTGTCCATTCATTCGTTCATTCATTCATTTCCCTCACCCAGGCGTGTGGGTTTGTGAGGACTAACAACAAAAAACAGCAGGTGTTCTATGCAGGTGCCTAACTTCCCCGGGGGCTGCCTGGAAGCTCCATCAAAGGCTGGGTCAGCCTGAGGGCATCCCAACACAGGAGCGGAGGGTGGGCTGAAATCCCCACCTGTTGCTTGGCCACTCTGGCGATCACTGTCCACCTCCCAGGAGGACTGCCCGAAGGGATGGCTTTTTAAGTTTTGATTGCGCATTATTTGCTTAGCAACACCTACAGGCTAATAGGAAGGCTGTACTTGGCTTCAGGGAGTTCTGGTGGGAGATAAGACATACAACTAAACCTAAAGCAGTTAGGGATGGTAATGTTTGGGACAAGGTTCTGTGGGAGCCTGAGGCAAAACCTTTGGGGAGAAATTGCATAGAAGGTAAGGCCCTCTCACTGGAGACCACAGTCACTTCATTCACTTTTACTCTTCACCCGCCTGCCCTGCATTTAGCTCAGGAGAGCTCAACTCATCTGGTTTCTCCCCTCCCCCCCCCGCCCCACTCCCCTTTTGTAATATTTGAACACCAGGGAGCTCAGACATATTTTAGCCAGTTCCATAATTTAAATACGCCAGTGTTACTAGGGATATTTCATACCTGAAGTGTGGGTCATAGGCATGTGCCTGCCATCAGGCCAGCCCACATCCCTTGGAGAGCATCACAGACAATGTTCCCAAGCGGTGCTGGTATACAGCACCGGGGAGCTGCCCCTGGGTAGGGTTAGGGTTAGGGTTAGGGGCTAGGGGTTAGGGTTAGGGGTTAGGGTTAGGGTTCCCCCTGAGGGGGAGTTGTGTAACACTTGAGCTGGGACTTGAGTAGCACTTGTGCTGGCCTCATGGGGTATTAGGTATAAATTAACTAATTAGCTGGTAAGTTTGTATCCAAAAGTAACACTTTGGGTAATTCTACTCACAGTGCTGAAAAGAGAAAAAACAAGAATCAGCCTTGCCATAATGTGGGTAGATGGTCAAGGGGAGGGAAATGAAAGAGAAGTTTTGGTTTAGCGGAGAAAGCAGGAGGGGTAGAAGAAAGTAGAGCGAGGTTTAAGTCCATTGTCAGCCTGAACAGTGTACTTTGTTTTCTCACCTGCAAACAGGTAAGAGACTCCAATCTGTCTCTTGGGGTGATTTACAAAAGGTTAACTGTAATGTTTGGGGTGAAGTGTTTGGCACCAGTGCGTTGCTACAACAAAGTCTGAAAGTATTGCTGGTTCCTCTCTTCAATTCCCTTACTAGGTCAGGACTTAGTTTAAGAAAACAGGCCTTAAAAATGAGCCACTATGTGTCGCAGCCCTGAGGTGTTTAAAAATGTGGCTAGCTTAACTTCAGCCAGTTTATCCACAGCTACACTTGTGTGACATTGATCTAAGAGGGAGGTACTATTAGTAAAATTGCTGTGTAAGAGTTTGAACCTTCCAAGCTGGTTAGAGTGTCATTTATTTAACTTAGCAGCTGTTGCTTACCACAGATTGAAGTGTTTTGTTTTGTTTTGTTTCCCTCTCCCCGTAGGAAAGCTTAGGTATGCCAACAACAGCAATTACAAAAATGATGTCATGATCAGAAAAGAGGTAAGTTCTTTTCGAAAAGCCAATTTTCCCCAGTCAGTCCATTTTCCTTTATTCTGTGTTGAAGTTGCAAAGGTGCATCTCAGGCTGGATTATACGCAGAGAGCCGATGTGTAGATTGAAGTGAGATTCCATGTAATTTAGTTATGATCGGAGCATCTCTGACCACGAATGAAGTGGTCTGAATATTAAGAGTTCCGTATCGACTCTGTCATTTAATTCACTTACTCTCTCATCCCTCACTATTTAAAACTGTTGGCTAATCATGATATAAATATAGTATAGTTTTGTAAATGAGAGGCTCAAAACTTAAGGATCGGAAAGTAACTGATGTGTACTTGAATTTGCCTCTGTTCCCGGCAAGGACCTTATGTTACTGCCGTTAACCACTTGGAGGTATTTGAATTCCCATGTGGCAAAGAAAGCATACAGTGTTCTAAAGGGGAGAATGAAGGAAAGGACAACAGAGTAAAGAAAGCCCTGTGTTCTGGAAGGATGCACAATTCTCATGCTGTACTTTTGGAACCCACTCGCTAGTGACTGCTCAGGGTTTGTAGCTCTGTCTTACCACTTCTTGTCGAGTTCTGGCATGACCTGGCTGAGGCATGGTGAAGCATTCCCTGTAATTCATTTTCAGGCTTACGTACACAAGAGTGTGATGGAGGAACTGAAGAGGATTATCGACGACAGTGAAATTACGAAAGAGGATGACGCCTTGTGGCCCCCGCCCGACAGGGTTGGCCGGCAGGTCTGTGGTAGGGGCTGCTTATGTGCGGGCGCGCTGACAGTTGGTAGTGTGATTCTGACACTCCCCTTTGTGATGACTGGTTCTTCGTTGGGGTTCTCCTTTAGTGGGCACCTGGTAAGGAGGTAAACTTCTTGTTTGCTTGCTTTCCTGGGCTGCCTTGAGGCACTGTCTCCAGGTCTGCCTTTAGATGTCTTCTCCAGCAGTCTCCCGTGGCCGCCTCAACCAAAGTTAGGACGTTTTCATACCGTGAAGAATAACTTCTGTTGTGTCTTAATCACTTTTTAGGAATAAGTAACAGTCACTCATTACTTTTAAGCCTTAGAATTCTTATGTCAGATCGATGCTTTCCAGAATTCTTTTTGGCCTCCGCAAGCCCCGTGGAATGGATTGGTGTGTTACTCACACTGCCTGTTGGTTTGCCTCTCCAGTTCCCTGAGAACCACAGGTTGCTCTGTAGAAAGAGTTTGGTTTCTGAATTGGGTCTTTTCGATCCTTGGAGACACAAACTATGACCCTGAGAGGAAGAAACGTTTGATTTGACTTTGCTGTGTTCCCGGAAGTGATGCTGTGCCACCTTCTGTGACTTGGAGAGAAGGAGGAGCGATCTATACGCTAACAGTCGGCACTGCTGCTGGCCACTCCTGCTTAAAGAGACGTTCTTCAGGAAGGCAAAGGCAGTAGTTGTTGGCAACGCCCTCGTCGCCACGTAATCCGAGCTGAGCGGAGGGACTAGGGTTACAACACAGACAACTCACAGAGGACAACACAACACGCAGTACACTGAATGCCGATCGATATCATCTTGATCTTTATTGCAACTCCAGACTTTCTTTTATACTCTGCTTAGCTCCTCCCAGTAGTGGCCACCCTAAATCCCTTCAGTTCCTCCCAGTGTTTATCCAATCCTCTCGTGGCCACCCTAAATCCCTTGAGTTTTATCCAATCCCCTGGCAGATAACTTGACAAATAGGAAGCAGGAACTTGCGGTTAAGCCAGTGGCTATATGTATCAGGCCAAAATTACCAATCCTGTTATGCTCTGAGAAACAAGCTAAGCTGTGGAGTTAATCCTTGGGAGACCGGGGCCTGCATGTCCCCCTTTTTTTGTTTTTTAATGGACGCCTGTCTTAGGTTGTCCAGCAGTCAGTTGACGCCTTACCCGTCATGGGGAGCCCCACCTGGGGAATCCCTGTCTTAGGTTGGTCATCAGCGCTGCCAGATCTTACCCGTCTCTGGCTGCCCATCACACCATGTTCAACCAAACTTGAGCGCTAGGATTTTCCACAGCTAAAGCCATCATGGTTTGTCAGATAATGACCTGCTCCCAGGCTTGTTGCCTGCATAGGCGGCAAAGAAGACTAAACAGTACTGCAATCATGGCTATGACCATCAGCCTCATGGCCAAGATTCCGCTTTGTTCCTAAAGTATCCATGCTGCCAGTTAAATGCCATTTAACAGGGGTAACACATATATGATGGTAAATCGGGGAGCAGCTGGAGATCTGCGTTTCCCATGGGCAGGATATCAGGAAGTTGCACCACTGCTGTCAGTGTCTCCTATCCTGCAAGAACATCATTAGGAGTGGGATCATGTTGAGTTGGAGCCAAGGAGATTTGCCGTGTAAGTCTCTCGGGAACCCATCTAGGTGTTTCTTCATCCTGGGGAAAAACACAAACGGAGCCTCGCCCCCACGTTAGTACTGGATCTGGTCCTCGCCATTTATTTGTGGCCAGATCTTTCCATTTTACTTGGCCTTTATTCTCATTAGCAGGGCGAAGCTACATCATTAGTGACAGTTAGAAAATTTAACACATACATGGCAGATGCCAGTAAGGAATGGGGTGAGCTGCAATGCTCAGCCACATCCCCCTTCTTTATTTTTTCTAGATAAACTTTAATGGTGCGGTTGGCACCTTCAACAATGGCTTGACCCTGAGGATTATAAGGAATGCCTGTTTTGTGAGTTATATTAAAATATAGGCAAAGGCCTGTAAACAATGGGCTTCTTTTAATTTCTCTCAAGCTGTTCCTTTACCAATTCAATTGCAGCCTCTAATTTTTAACCCTGTCACAGACTGGTTGGGGGTCACCTTGAAGATGTCTGCCCAAACCTTTTCCAGGAAAGTATCCCTGTCTATTAAGCATATTTGGCACAGGCTGAGAGGTCAATACAACATTCATGGCACTCAACAAATCTCGTCCCCACAGATTAATAGGAATATGTGGTAAGACATACGGCTGGAAAACTCCTGAATGCCCTTCTTGATCCTTCCACCTTAACAACCTGGCACTTTTCTGTGGCTGAGAAGTTCCTATCCCTTGGAGAACGGTTGGGGTAGCCTCTAATGGCCAGGAACTTGGCCACTGTGCCTGGGATATAACTGTACTGTCAGCTCCGGTATCAAGTAAACCTGTGAATTTTCTCCCTTCTATCTCTAACTGTAAGGTGGGTCGGGTTTGCATGTCGGAGACCCAACATGCCAAGGGGCCAGAATGTCCAAATCCTCCTTGTCTATCTCTCTTAAGAATGGGGTTGTCAGTTGGAACCTTGGGGATCAAGATTAGCTGGGCAAATCTAGCTCCTGGTGGAATGATTATAGTGCCTTTGGCTGATTCTGCCATGACTTCTATTTCTGCAGGGGTATCCTCATCTATCACTCCTGGGAGTACTCTGATTCCATGCATAGTAGCACTACTTCTTCCTAGGATCAGGCCCAAGGTATTCTTAGGTAAGGGGCCCCTGACTCCTGTTTTTATCCGTTGGGGTCCCAGGAGCGGGGTCAATACCTCTCCAGAGGTGGCACAGAGGTCCAGTCCTGCGCTACCTGGTGTTGCTCTGAGGAGGGTTGAAATGTCGGTGCTCCTCGCCGTGGGAGAGGGACTCTGGAAGGAGTCTGCGCTGTTCCGGAAGTTACAGGTGTCTGCTGGGCTCCGTACACCTGAGGTTGGGGGGCCCGGAGCGGGCCCCTGACCCCGTTTCCCGATAGGGGATTGCCTTGGGCATCATATCTGGACCTACAATCACTGCTCCAATGATAGCCTTTATGGCATCTTGGACAAAGATCTGGGGCCTGCAAGGATCTTGGGGGTGATCTTCCTTGTCGCGGAAGTTTGGGGCACTGTTTTTTAAAATGTCCAGGCTGTCCACATCTGAAACAGGTTTTGGGAGGCGCCCTAGGGTGGGGCTGAGGGTGTTGAACAGCGGCTGCTATCACTTGCCCAAGGGCATGGGTGGAGTCAATATGTCTGCAGATTTTGAGATAATCATGCAGGGACTTATCTCTGTGGAACCTGAGAGCATCCTGGCAATATTTATTAGCATTCTCAAAGGCTATATGCTTAATTACTGGCATTGCTGGTTCCACGTTACCAAAGATCTTAGTAGCAACCTGCATAATACGGTCCACAAATTCTTGAAAAGGTTCTGTAGGGCCTTGCAAGACCTTGGAAAGCTGGTCTCCTGTATTAGCATTAGGTAAGGCCTTCCAGGCTCCAAGGGCTGCATTTGCTATCTGTGCATAAACTCCTAGGTCATAATTAACTTGTTGTTGGATGCCCTCAAAAGGTCCAGTGCCAGTAAGCATTTCAAGGCTTCGATCTGCATGTCCCCCAGCCGCGTTCTGCTCAGCAAAAAATTTGCACCTATCTTGAAAATCCCCTCTCCATAGGAGAAAGTCGCCACCATCGAGAGCAGAGCGGCATAATTGCATCCAATCACTAGGAGTAAGATTCAAACTCGAAAAGGATTCTATGAGTGCAAGAGTAAAGGGTGCCTGGGCACCATAATCTTTAACAGCCTGCTTTACATTTTTGAGGTCTTTAAATTGAAGGGGCTGATGCTCCCGGCGAGGGGGACCCCCTCGAACTGGAACCTCTATTACAGGGAAGCATCGAACCCCACCCACAGGCTGATCAGTGAGACCGTCACTCCATGGCCGCGTGGGGTAATTATTGGGTGAATGGCCTGCGGTTTCCTCCTCAGGAGGAGCGGTAGGGGTCACAAAATTAGGGACATATGGTGGTGGTCTGGAACTGGACAGTTTGCCAGAGGAACATGCACCTATTCCTGCTTTCTTTAACTTTCTTTTAATGTCCCTAATTTCCCGCTTTAAGAAAACCTTCTCTTTATCCTTAATTTTCCGCTTTAAGAAAACCTTCTCCTTATCCTTAATTTTCCGCTTTAAGAAAGCCTCCTCATCTCGTTTGTCCTCACTCTCTTCCGAGGAAGAGGCCTCGTTCTCATCTGAAGAAGAGGCTTCACTCTCCTCTAAAGAAGAGACCTCACTCTCCTCTAAAGAAGAGGTCTCACTCGGGGTGGTTTCACTCGAGGCCGCCTCGTTCCAGGCTTCCAAGGACCGTAGAACTTCCCACCCCTGGATTGCTTCAAAAGTAGTCTGTACTTCTCTTAACTGTCTCTCAACTTTCACTTTATCAGTAAATAATGAATCACGGACTAAGCGCCACAAAGAAAAGTTAACAATGGGGAAATTATCTGGGTCTTTTTGTAAACAGGATTGTAAATTGGCCTTAACCTGTTCCCAATCGGGAATATTGAAGTTGCCTGAAACAATAAACCAAGGACTGCTAGATTGGATGGCTTTAACAAAATTTCTAATCATTTTAAATTTAACTGGCATCCCCAGTTGACGTAGAAGTTCTTCAAGCTCGGTGGCCAATTTATCCCGGGAGAAGGCAGAACCCATTCGTCCTTTTCACCGGATAAATTAAACACCAAGACCTAACTATACTTCAAAATAAATCTAAAACCTGACTATATTTCAAAATAAACCTCCCTCTCCTACCAGTTTAGGAGAGACTTACAATACGTCCCACTTACCTGAATCAGCTGGCCAGACTCTTGGGACGACCCTTCGTCGTATCCTCTCTTTCTCAATCTCGGTGGAACCTCCAGATGTTGGCAACACCCTCGTCGCCACGTACCCCGAGCCGAGCGGAGGGACTAGGGTTGCAACGCAGACAACGCAGAGAGACAAGACAAGGCAACACGCGGTACACTGAATGCCGATCGATATCATCTTGATCTTTATTGCAACTCCAGACTTTCTTTTATACTCTGCTTAGCTCCTCCCAGTAGTGGCCACCCTAAATCCCTTCAGTTCCTCCCAGTGTTTATCCAATCCTCTCGTGGCCACCCTAAATCCCTTGAGTTTTATCCAATCCCCTGGCAGATAACTTGACAAATAGGAAGCAGGAACTTGCGGTTAAGCCAGTGGCTATATGTATCAGGCCAAAATTACCAATCCTGTTATGCTCTGAGAAACAAGCTAAGCTGTGGAGTTAATCCTTGGGAGACCGGGGCCTGCAAGTAGTGAACCGTATTTGTTTCATCTGTTATGTCACTTTTGAAAAGAAGTTTGAATCTCAGATTCTCTTATACATACAAACACACAAATGCTAAAAACTAGGAACAGCTTTGTATTCCTTTTTGGCTAGGGGGAACCCAGGGTTTCACCTACCCTCTTGATGTGTTTATGGGTTTCAGTTTGTGGAGAACTGGGCATGCTCTAGAAATTGCCTATTGGGTCAAAATTTCATGACTGATGGAGAAATCTTAATTAATTCTCCATTTGATCTGTGTCTCAATTACACATAATCTGGTCTTTTGTTTAAATTACTAGCTGGCACTGTGATGGTGTGCATTGGTTTCCTTAATATCATTATGATGAATTAAAGACAAAAGTCAAAATTTAGATAGAATGGCTTAGTATGTTATGGATATAATTTAGTTGATATACACACGTACTCAAACAAGCATATATATATATATACATATATATATATATATGTATTCCAAATATGGCAATGATACTTTTCCACTACAGATATGTTGACTTTAAATATTATCAGAAAAAAATTGTGTATCTGACTTACTGCACTTTGCAGAAAGGACTTCAATTCCATCTGTTGCAAGTGTCAGGATTTTGTTACCTTTTTATCAATTGAGTAATATTCCTCTGTCTGGGTGTGTGTGTTCTGTTTCCATCTGTCCATTCATCACATTCATCAGTTGATGGGGATCCGTGCTGTGTGATTGGTAACAGTACACACTGAACGCGGGAGTGCAGGTGTCTCTGTTTCCACTAGTGGAATAACTCGGTCGGGGGTACATCCATATTTAGTTTTGTGGGTGATCTCCACACTGTTTTCCAAACGGCTGTGCTAGTTTGCATTCCCACCAACACTGTGTGAGGACACCCATGTCTCAAAACCTCACCAGCATTTTTGTTTAATTTTTTAAAAAAATCTACCTGTAGACTTGCCATTTCTTTGTAGCAAGGATATAAATATCTGTAGGGTAGATTTTTGAATTCATTACATTGCTCTACTTTTTCTTTTCCAGGAACTTGAAATTGTAATTGGGGATGAACATATTTCTTTTACAACATCAAAAATAGGTTCGCTTATTGATGTGAATCAGTCAAAGTAAGTATTTGTAAGAGGCCTGACTTAGCCCCGCACTCGGTCACAGTGACTGCAGCGGCACCTGTCGGTTCACTGTGCAGATGTAATTTATGTCAGACTCATGCTATCTCGCATGTCAAAGAAGATAGGGTGTTTCACTGACAGAAGGAAAACTTAATCCAATATCTGTATAATCATGCCCGGATTTTATTAGCTATTTTGTATAAATATCTGGATTCAGTGTGACAGAATTTAGAGGAAAGCAATCCATCTTGGTTAATGCCAGTGTCATTAGCCCTATAATCATATTACTCCCCTCCTTGGGTTTCATATCGCAAGGTCCCGTACAGCTTAATACTTCCAACTGCATGTGTTTTGCCATGTTCCAGGTCTTGTCTTGGACACTGGGGGACTTCCTGGAGATTGTCGCCCTTGTCGATCCAAGCCAGATCTTCCTGCCTCTCCAGGAAGTCCCCCATCCTCAATCGCAGTCACTTAGTTGTTTGCATCGCTGGTTTGAGAGCCTAGCTGAATCTCCCAAGTTGTGCAGGTGCCTGGCATATGCAAGTGTCTTAGAGAAATGTGGGAGGAAAGGAGAAGAGTGAATGTATTCTGTCCGGGCCTTTACACTCTCCAGTTACTACTCCTGCGCCGGTGAAGATGTAGCAGTCGTAGATGCTTCTGGAAAGAGTTTGGTAATGATCGCCTTAGACTCTTCAGAGTGTTCTTCTCTGACCCTGCAGTTTAATTGTTAATCTTGTGTTCTATGGGTATAGTGATCATTAGCTGAAAATATTTATACATGAAGATACTCATTGAAGCATTATTTGTAATTGGAAAACAGTGTAAAGATAGCTTTGTTAAGTCATTAAAAAGTTTCTTGCTGAATTAATTTCTGAACGCTGAGGAAAAAAGTAATCTAAAAAAGGGCACAACATGATTTTAGTCATAAGAAAAAATAAAAATAGTCAACAAAATGGATAGTACATAAGGATGGTGGCATTGCAAAATTGTGTATAAACATGTAAACACATGAATATGGATATTACATAACCATTACTTTCATAAGGAGATAGACTTTTAATGGGAAAATGAATATTGATGTTTTTATTTTTGCAGAACAGAGAGGTTGATGTTCAGTTTGTGTTTTACTTGTCAGAAACATCAGTGCTTTCTCCTAAAAATAATTCTAGAATTTTGACTTTGTGTTGTTTTAAGAATTTATAAAGTTATATTTCATTCTGGGAACAAAAAGTAACCTTTGTCTTTTCAAATTTTAGGGACCCTGAAGGCCTGCGAGTATTTTACTATTTGGTACAGGATCTGAAATGTTTAGTTTTCAGCCTCATCGGATTGCACTTCAAGATTAAGCCAATTTAAATTATGTGTTTTTCAAGCTGTGTATATATTTAATTGGGGATGGGTAGGGAGGGCTTGTCATTACAATATGGGGATTTTTATGAATGTGAAAAGAATTTTTTTGTATGTAAATTGAAAATAAAAAAAAATACTTGAACAGGCTTAGTAGTTATTTTCATTTGGGTCCAAGTGGGTTGGACACTTCCCACACACATTAAATTCTGTAAATAAAAGCCCACCTTTTGTTGAAATTTTGCTCCAATAAAACATATCTAAGACTGAATGGAGAGTGGTTTTTATGTTTTTCTTCTCTACACCTCTGATTCACTTCAAACACAATTAGGAATTGTTCTGGCAGGCATATCTTGTGACAGAAATTCTTCCAGATAGAAATTTATAATCAGATTCTCATCTATTTAGGCCATTGGTGGATCTTCCCTTATTTCTAACCTGATGGAATTTAATTTTTTGGTCCTTATAGAAGTTGCCTATAAATAGTTCTGAATTTTTTGCATTGGCAAAGCCCTTGGGGATTATGCGCGTTTAATCGATTTTAGTGTAAGCAGTGATTCCCTAAAGTGTTACTGCGGTAACCAGTACCCCAAGTCAGATACATCTTTCATATAGCTTTATTCCTCATCTCACAATATATGTATTGTGTGAGAAGCACCAGCTCACAGCTTTGTGCACTATATAGAATGTAGGCTGACATGTGTAGGTGTGTGCATAACTCCTAGTGAGCACAGATCCCACTTCTGTTTCCCAATCTCTTCAACCTGCTACTCATAACTTCCTTTTTGATGACTTCCCTCAGTGACTGTACTTATATTTTGCCACTCTTCCAGCTGAAGTCCGAGGAAGTTGTGCTGCTCTGGTTGTTATGGTCTGCTTGCCCCAGTCACTACTGAATTTACGGTGGGAGGATTAATCTGAAGGCCTGCTCGGACCCCGAGCAGACAGACTCAAGACTGCTCCATTGAATGAACTTTTTTGTGTAATGGAATTTATGTTTGTGGAGTCCAGTAGGGTAGCCGCTAGCTGCATTTTGCTGGATGAGATGAGCTTAGTTCATTGAGTTCCTGGTACTACATATCTTAATACTTGCTTTTAAGATTTATTTATTTTTATTGGAAAGGCAGATTTATAGAAAGAAGGAGAAACAGAAAGATC
This sequence comes from Ochotona princeps, assembly GCF_030435755.1. Taxonomy (NCBI): domain Eukaryota; kingdom Metazoa; phylum Chordata; class Mammalia; order Lagomorpha; family Ochotonidae; genus Ochotona; species Ochotona princeps. Next base: position 18,877,230 of record NC_080858.1, read on the forward strand.
TTTAGTCTGCTAGTGCATTCCCCAAGTGGCTACAACTGTTGAAATTGAGCCAATCCGAAGCCAGGAACTTCCTTTGGGTCTCCCTGCGGCTTCAGGGTCCCAAAGCTTTGAGCCATCTTCCACTGCTTTCCCAGCTGCAAGCAGGGAGCTGAATGGGAGGTGAAGCAACTGGGACATGAACCAGTACCCATGTGGGGTGGGTCCTAATGTGTTCAGCCAAGGATTCAGCCACTGAGATGTCACATAGGTCCCTGTTTTAATACTTCATTATAAAAATTTTCAAATATGCACACCATTGAATTAATTGTGCAGTGGGCACACAACCAACCTAGACTCCAAAGTTAACACTTTTTATGTGCTGAAACTATTGTAAATGAACCATTAGTTGGTTTTCCACTTAACTGGTGTAAAGGCTGCCAGGAGACTATGAATTTTGTAGCACTTTGCCATTTCGGTTACAGGTAGGTGCCATAGTTAATTGGCTATCCCTTGGGCAGGATGGCTGCACAGCAGGCCTGCCATGGAATTCTGTCTGGCCTTTTCCACTGCTTGGAAATGCATGATGTTCTCCCAGGTCTGGTGAAGAATCGGCCATGTCTATGAGGCTACACTGTCGTCACAACAGAAGTAGGAGATTCTGTTCAAGTAGTAGACCTTGATGAATGCGCAGTATAAAATCATAATTCTCTTGCTTGTCAGCCTCAAAGATGGACAGCTGTTCTTTGAGCATTTGCTGTGCTCCTTTTTTTTCTTCAAAGAATCTTTGTTTTGTGATTCCTGTGGAATTAGATTATCCACTTAAAATTGAGCAAAATTGGGTAAAAATAGTTTTGATTAAAAAGTCATTGATACTTTTACTTTTCTAATTTTTCTCTAGTGTCATTATTTTGATCTGATTTTTACATAAATACCTTTTAAAAAATCTTCACCACCCTCTGTTATTCTGCTTGTGAATAAGTCTTTTTTAGAAATTATATTTTTAGGGCCCGGCGGCGTGGCCTAGTGGCTAAAGTCCTCGCCTTGAAAGCCCTGGGATCCCATATGGGTGCCGGCTCTAATCCCGGCAGCTCCACTTCCCATCCAGCTCCCTGCTTGTGGCCTGGGAAAGCAGTCGAGGACGGCCCAATGCATTGGGACCCTGCACCCGTGTGGGAGACCCGGAAGAGGTTCCAGGTTCCCGGCTTCGGATCCGCGCGCATCAGCCCGTTGCGGCTCACTTGGGGAGTGAATCATCGGACGGAAGATCTTCCTCTCTGTCTCTCCTCCTCTCTGTATATCTGGCTGTAATAAAAAAAAAAAAAAAGGAAATTATATTTTTAACCTGGTGCGGTAGTCTAGCAGCTGAAGTCCTCACCTTGCAAGTGCTGGTATCTCATGTGGGTGCCAGTTCGTGTCCTGGTGGCCCCACTTCCCATCCAGCTCCCTGCTTGTGGTCTGGGAAGCAGTTGAGGATGGGCCAAAGACTTGGGACCCTGCACCTGTGTAGTAGACCCAGAAGAGGCTCCAGGTTCCTGGCTTCTGATTGGTGCAGTTCTGGCCAAGGTGGCCGCTTGGGGAATGAACAGATGAAAGATCTTCCTGTCTGCTTCTCCTTCTCTCTGTACATCTGACTTTGCAATAAAAATAAATAAATCTTAAAAAGAAATTATATTTTGCATAGTACTAGTTTTATATGAAATTAGAGTTTGCTGCAATCAGGCCAATAGATACATGTTGCTATAAAAACTTCAGTTACCACAAATATTTCCATCTGTACAGATGTAATGCTAGAGAGATAAATGTGTACCTCTTGGATGTGGCAAAACTAATTTTGATTTCTCACATTGTGTCTGAGGACAGAACTTTAGCTCAACAATACACAGCAAGGAAGCTTGAATGGACCTGGGGGATTCTTCTAGGTTCTGTTATTCATGGTCTTTTAAAATATGTATATATTGAATTTCCAGATTTCTTCTGCTTCCAGCACTTGAATACTGGGAGATATTTCATTGAATCTATTCATTGAACACTTTAAATAGGAGTTCAAATATGAGGGTTAGCAGCAACTGAGATTATGTTGTAATAGCTGGTGAAGATTACTTTATCTTGGTTTGGAATGTTTGATACTACACTTGCTCTTAGTCAAAAGGCCAAGAAGCACTAATTTAGAATGGTTGAGATCCATGAACATAGTATCTGCTGTTAGTTAAGCCACTGATCCATATGCTTAGAGAATAATTGGATTTTTAACATGAATGGATATTTAACTAGGATAGAAAAGTCAATACCACAAGCAAACCAGTGATTTGAGAGTGAATGTAGGGTCTGCCTCGGAAGGCTCAACAAATGATTCACAGTCAGTATGGAGAACTCTGCTCAGCATCTCTCGTATCCACCTTGTTCCATTTCTCTGGTGATAAAGGGGAGAGATTCAAGAGAAAAACAATCTTAGCTATAGATGAAATATTTGTCCTTTTCAATGTGTGACTAGATTTTATGCTTTAGTCACAGACGCCAAAGAGCCGTCTGAAATCCTTTTTGTTTTTCTTATAATTACTGAAAAGTCTCTCATTTGGCTACTTAGAAGTCGCAGGAAGGGTGATTACTGACAAGACCAGACATTTTAAAATGTGTTTTAAGTGTAGGCCATTAGGGGGCAGGCATTTGACCTGGTGCTTACTTACGCTCTTGTACCCCACCCACATCAGACTGTGTTTAATTCCTGGCTCCATCTCTGGATTCTAGCTTTCTGCTAACAGACGTCCTGGGAAGCCACTCACATAATCGAGCCTCTGCCATCTACATGGAAGACTCGAACTGAGTTCCTAATTGAATATTGTTCCAACCTCTGTTGCAGGCATTTGGGGAGTTTGGAAACCAGAAACCCAGAACTCCATCTGGGTCTCCAACAAGTTGGTAGTGCACCTACATACTGCCTTCCCAGGCACAGGAAAGGGGCAGAATCAGCAACAGAGCAGTTAGATTAGAGCTGGCACTCTGATAAAAAGACCAGCACTACAAATGGTGTTTAATTTCTGCCTACACATCAGGGCCCCTTCTGCCTCTCAAATAAATAAAACTAGACCATAGAGTAGCTTTGATTGTGAAGATAAGGATAAATAGAGTGGCTAGAAGAACAGGAAATTTTAAACTAGTCATTTCTATTTATTACCATAAAAGCCAGGAAATTTAAAGTCATCTAGTGGTACATAGGATAGTAAGGCAAACAGCCAAGAAGGTGTGACATTGGATAAGTCATTCTTCCTAGTGAAGTGAGCAGGCTCCCCTGCATGCTGGTGGCCATTCAGGCTGTCCTTCACTCGGCCCAGGACAGGAAGACCAGTTATTGTGAAATGATAAAGCCGCTGCGGTTTCAAGGTGGGGTGAGAAGCTGCGTGCTAGGCTTCTAGCTAACTGTGTCATCAGAAAGGAAAATGTGCAGTTTCCTAGTACAAAAAAAAAAAAAAAAAAAAAAAAAAAGAGCTACAAGAGCTACTGCAGCTAGAAAATGACTACTTTGCACACTTCGAAAATGCACATGTACATTGTGAGTTTCATCAAAGAGAATTCTGAAAATAAAGCCCAAGAACATTAAACACATTCTTCAATTATCATCATTCTATTATGTTATCTGTGATTTTATCAAGTATAGACTCCAACTTTGTGGCTCAAGGGACTGTATTGCATGTTTTCAGCTGATCCAAGTTTTTAAACACTTATTTAGGAGGAGTTTAGGAGAGAGAGATAGAGAACATGAATTTTTTTTAAAGAAAAAAAGATGTGTTGAGCAACTTATTTATTTATTTTAATAAATTCTTTATTTTTCATAGTACAGTTCCTTAGGCTCAGGGACTTCCCTTCTATTCTGCCTCATGCTCTACCCCTCACTGCTTTCCCCTATAAACAAAAGGAACAGTTTAGTCCCTCAACAACAGTCCATCATCCTGCTATTTAAGTGTATCCTGACATTGTAGGTATAGAGAATGGCATAAAGTCCAGCATTCTACTGTCAAGATATATTTAACAATTTCATTGGGAATCCATTTTTTGTTCAGAAATATAGAAATATACTGCAATATATCTCCATGTCATGGTATACTTGCCTACATTATACAGATCCTCTAGATTTGTCCATTTGGGATTGGTTTATTTCACTGAGCAAATGGTCTCTAGTTGGGACCATTTTGTTGCAGTAGTACTCCATGAAGTAGATGTACCACGGTTTCTTTATCCACTCTTCTTTGGATGAGCATCTGGGTGATTTCCATGTCTTCGCTATTGCAGATTGTGCTGCTGTAAGCACAGGAGTCCAGGTCACAGAAAACGAGATCTTCTGGAAGTTAGTTCACTCCTCAGATGGCTGCAAAAGCCAGGGCTGAGCATGGCTGAAGCCGTAAGCCAAAAGCTTCCTCCAGGTCACCCACACGAACACAGGGGTCCCAAGCAGGTGTGCCATCTTCTGCTGCTTTCACAGGTGGATTAACAGGGAGCTTGATCTGAAGTGGAGCAACAGGTAGTAAGTCGGTGACCATATAGGAAACTGGCATTGCAGGCATCAGGTTTCCCAGCCTCAGTAAAAAGTACACACACCCGAGGCTTCAAAACAGTTCCTTTCTGCAATTCTAATTTCACCCAACTTTTCAGTGTTTATGAAGTGGGGGATATTGTCATTGGATGTGGGAAGAAACTGAGGCTTGAAGATTCACAATGAGTTGTTCCAATGTCTGTGACACGGAAGGATGTGAATTGTGGACTATACATAATCATAATTAACATTCAGTGAGATTCTACTATGTCATGTGTGGTTATGCACATTATTTATGTGCCTTATTTAATTCCCCGAGCATGCTTGGAAGGCAAATAGTATTATGATTTTACAGTGGTGACCACAGGATAAGAACAGTACAGGCTTTCCAGAAGTATCTCATGGGGGCCAGGGCTGGCAGTTCAAGCCACATGTGCCTGGTTTCAGATCTCACACTTTGTGGCAAGAGCTTTGCTGAAACCTGTTCCTTCTGAATGCTCAGTGTGCCCATGCTCAATGTATTCAGTCAGGTCTTATTTTAACCATGCATGAAAAACTGACAATAATGATTCCTTAGATGCTTCAAGTAATCTATTAACATTCCTTTCTTGACTTGTACAGTGAAGACAAGAGCAAGTCAGGATTAAGTCGAGTTAGTGTGTCTCTGTACTCTGTAGGTGCTCCAGTGTTTGCCTCTGCCACCTCTTCAACCACATTTCCACCATCTCTAATTTTACTTCTCAATGCACTTCCTTCCTTTACTGTTTCTTTATTTGGTGTTGGGCTAGATGGGGAACTCATTCTCTGGTTTGAGATTGGCAATGCTGATCCAAGTTTAGTAGCAATACTTTTGAAACCCCTACATTCCACCCAAGAGACTTTGCTCATGTGACTGAGCAAGATTGGCCTCTGCGGCTATTTCAGCTGACTTCCTGCACATTACTTCTAGTAATGATAAAGAGATTAAGGATGGTTCCAGGGAAAGAAAAAGACCTGCCAGGGGCTTGTCCACAGGCCTTGTAACATACACTCAGTTGCAACAGTCAGCACACCGTGTAAGGAAACTATGTTTGTGCAATAATTTGGAAGGAAGGAGGGAGGCTGATGGATAGGGAAGCCTTGTAAAAGGGATGGGTTTGTTGTGGCTGGAGACTGTATTGAAGAAAGGAATAAGGAAGGAGCTTGTCAGAGCCTAGTGAAGCAGGAGTGGGGACGTTTCTGCCTAGTACATTTCCATTCTGTTCCCCAAATCACTCCCATCCCCACACTCTATTAAACACAATAAACTGATTAACTAGAGATTAACTGATTAGTTAGGGACAAAGAAGAGCTTCCATCAGTTCATTCCGCCAAAGGCCTACAATGTCTGGGGCTAGGTAAAGGCTGAAGCCAGGAGCCCAGACTCAATCTGGGTGTTCCATTGGATAGTAAGGCAATGGCTATTGGAACACGACAGCTGCCTTTAAAGTACCCCTTAGCAGACTGCTGGAATTGGGCGGAGAGCTGAGATGAGAACCCAGGAACTCTGGCATGTGAATCCCAATGAGCATCTTAACCATAGTTCCTTTAGGGGTTTCATAGGGCTGGAGTCAGAGATGGCAAAGGCCTCAGTGGAAGGAAAGTGAATTTCAGTGTGAAATTTGAATATGTTCTTGTGAGGGTCTGACTCCTGTTATCAAAGCTCTGCAAATAAAAAAAAATCTTTATAAACTTTAAAGTATGTGAAGATGTGAAGCCTGGAAGGTTGTTGATCTAGTTTTGACTTAGGGTTTGTGAACCAAATTCCAACAGAGGAATAATTTAAAAGAACTTCAATTCAAAAATGAATTTCATTTTACAAATCAAATATAAGGAGATGGAACTGTGTTACAGTTTAGGTGGCATTGTGGCAGCTCCTCTTCTACCGTAGCTTCCTGCCAATATGCCTGGGATGACTAGGGATGGTGTCCCAAGTACTGGGCCTCCTTCTGCTACCCACCTGGAAGGCCTGGATGGAGTGACTGGTGTCTGACTCAGCTCTGGCCGCTGTAGTCATCTGGGGACTCAACCACTGAATGAGGATTTCTCTTCCCAACATTGCTCTGCCTTTCAAATACATACATTTTCAAAAAATGTAAATGTAAATATTTGCTTGCACAACTTGTGAAACATAAATGGGAAGTTTTCTGGAGGGAGTTTGGTGAGGCATATCACAGTTCTTTGAATGAATATGCACTTTTATGCCATTGTTTTATGTTCACATTAGTTTCTAAGAAATGTTTTTAAAACTAAAAGCACATTATTTATTACACTAAGAAGAATTTTTTTTAAAACTTAAATATCTATAGTTTGGAGTTGCTTAAATAATGTATGGATATGCCCAAGTGAGTAATAGCAATATATGGTTTTTAAAATCATGTCTGAGGTAGTGGTGAACATTGCTGTGCAAAGTGTTAAACCATCTGTGTTCTCTGCCAACCCAGCCCAGCCCTGTTTGTATCTGGAGAGTCACCCAGGTGATGAAAGAGCTTTCTTGTGCTTCTTTGTTAATCTCTCTGTTGCTCTGCCTTTAAATACAAATAATTGGTGTTTGAATATTTTTAAAGTGAAGGAATGTTTATTACTTATTGGAAAAGAAGAAATTGGAAGCCCTGCATAATGAGACCAACTTTTCTGTTAAGCAAACTATATAAACAAAAGCAAGAACAGAAATAAAATTTTAGTGGAATGCTGAATGTTTTATAATAGCATTAAAAACAATCCTGCATGCAATCAATTTAATAAATAGAATAACCTTTTCTTTAAAAAAACCTGCAGATGTAACAGAACATTTCTAACAGGAACTTATCTAAACTAATAGCTGAAGAAATGAATTGTGTTTCTTCTTTTATATGTGTATATACATACTGACCTTTGTCTCATTCATTTGAACAGTGGTTATTTAAATGTTATTCTTTTGTTAAAGACTTTTGTCTTGTTTTCCTCAACCATAGTTGCTCTGTCTTTTCCGTCCGCAGTTTCTGATTTTCGATGCTGTTTTGCAAGCAGGACTAAATGATTGGTTAGTTGAAATAGAATAAGATACAGCTCATGACCATCTTTCCTTTCCTGTAAACAACAGCTTTCATCATACAGTTTCCTCTCATTATTTGTTTTCAACAGGATGGAGAGAACATCTTGAGTCGGAGTGTCATTATTCAGAGGCAATTAATTCACTTGTTGTCTAAGAGCCTCCAAGAGCGCTGGGACTGGAGTGTCCTACTTTTCATGCCTACTGATCCTCCCTGCTTCCACCTGCTTCATTGCATGGCGTAGATCCAGGTAACACCCGTTTTGATTCCTTTGGCACTTTCAGTATGATTATCCTATCCATTCTATTTATTCTGGCAATACAGTACTTATTTCCAACTAATGTAGCATGAGAAGGAGATTGAGATGACAAAATTCCCTCTGAATTGCATTCCAATAACATGAACTCTGAAGGATGTAAAGATTGTAGTTTAGTGTTCATGGCCCCTTGTTGTCTCCTTTTGCACATGGTGTGAGTTTTGGCTGCGTTATCCGCATGAACAAGAGAGATTTGAGACATTATTTTTAATTTGACTCAAATAATTTGCATATTGTCCACCCATAACGAAGGACTTTGTAGTAGGAAAGCCTCCAATGTAATAGGAAACTAAAGAAACTATGAATAATTAAACTTAGAAAAGTTTGCAGATTAGTATATAACATATCTATTTACATGTACAATTAATGTTTTGTATTTCCTGTTTACTGGACAGAATCTTTCCTCATTGATTAATGTAAAAGAGAAGTAAATTTTTAATTTTGTTATTCAATGATTTTTTCTGCATTGATAATTATTGCTAGAATGAGTGTTATTGGACATTCATCAATGAGTACCTGTTGACAGATGTTGTTTTCACAAAGGCTTCCACGGCAATGGCTGATGCTGGAACCTAAGAGATTTGTATTTAGCTTATCTTACCCTGGACGTTAGATTCTGAAATGTTTTAGTACCCTCAAAATAATTTACAGATGAGATATGAGACATACCGTGGGGAGCATGTGTGATAAGAAAGACTGCAAGTGTTTTTACAAGCAGCTATATGCCAATCAAGGCATGTGTTTTTTTAAAAACCAAGACATGTATAGTTTTTCAGAATGTAGAATTTTTGTTGCTTGAATTGACCATTTCAAAATGTTTCTGAAATTTGAGGTAGAACTGTTTTTTTTCCTAGCATATATATGTGTATATACACATTGAACATTGTGGGTCAAATTAATTGAGTAAATAAAACAATAACTTAGTGGCCACTTTTTCACTCTTTCCGTATTTTCTGATACTCATGGTAGCATTACTAGGAGTATATATGATCTAAAAGGCAATGTTGGTAGGTTTCCCATTTCTGTTATAAATCTAATCTGTCTGCTTCAGTCACTCACTAGAGCAGATAAGCTCATGTATACAGACTGTGACAGATACACAAAGAATATATTCTCAGTATCAAATCCTAGCATTTTCAGTAAGCTGTCTCTATGGTTTTTCTTCAGAAAAGAGTTTTGATGCAAAGCATATTTGTCTTCTAAAGATGAGCAATCAGGAGGTGACTTACTCAGCTTTGAGATTTCTTCAGGCTTCTTCAGACTCTCAGAGAAGATCAAAGCCTGATGGCTCTCGAAGGTCTGGACCTGGTGAGAAAGGTATAAGTGTATTTTTTGGTAAAGATTTATTTATTCATTTGAAAGGCAGAGTGACAGAAATAGAGTGAGAAGGATAGAGAAGAGACCTTCGCATCTGTGGCTCATTCTCCAAATGGCCACAACAGCCAGCCCTGGACTTTGGAGGTAGCCCAGAGTTTAGGACTCCATCTGGGTCCTCCTCGGGGGTAGGAGATACCAAGTCCTTGGGTTTTCTGTGGCCTTTTCAGGCCAAAAAGGAGCTGTAAGAAATAGAGCAGTCAGGATTCATATCATTTCTGCAATGTGGAATGTGGCTATTGCAAGCAGCAGCTTAACCTGCCATCAAGTCGACCCAAAGGTGTACATTTTAGGCATCTAAATTCACCTGCCTTTTATGAATTTCCAAACTTGAGGTTGTATGTACCTTTTGCTGTCAAGTGGTTATAACAAAGTATTACTCATCAGAGTAGTTAAGCAGAAAACTTTTTAAAAGTTGAGAGAATGGAGAAATGACTGAATTTTTGACATTTGAGGAACTCTAAAATGTAATGAGATCTGGTCAAAAACCATTGCGATCCTTTTAAAAGTAAAGCAGAGAATAGCGTCTCAAAGAACACAGCAATTCTTATTGACATAAGCATCTTCGAGAATCTTTAAGAAACGAAAATGCAGTGTTCCAGACAATGTTGTTATTTAGAAAATAGACATTCTAGGTCCTTAAGAATATTTGTCTGTCCTCAAGGCCCATGAAGATTCAAAAATGTTTGTATCAAGTGGACATTCCAATTTTTATCTTCTCTCCCTACTTCAAATATTGTCGCAACTTAAATTTTAAACTTGAGAATTATTATTTTAGTTTGGTGATCATCAGTGATATATTTTTCTTTCAGATCATAGGAACCTCAAAAGCAAAAGGGTGCAGTTTATCCTGAGAAAATAGGGGTGATTGTGAAGACAGTAAAGTGGATTTTAGAAACTCCTGTAAGGATGGGGCCTATCAATCTCACATCTCAGAATATTCATTATTGGTGTCCACTGTCTCTAGCATCTTGCTTGTTTGTGCTGCTTTGTGACTAGTTGTGACCAGGGTAAGCAGTGCCCATGTCTGTTAGAACATGCCTGCATGTTCACCCTGACTGGCATTGGTGCTTTCTGAGGGCTGAGCTTTAGAAGTCCTGGAGACCTGTTTGTTCTTGTACCATGAGTGTGTATCATCCAGAAATCCTAAACTTTAAAACTGCGATTTCTAAGTTAAATATTTAAACTGTTTCGTATGTTATGTGCTTGTAAAATGTTTAAAGAAAATCATCACTTAGCATCAAACTGTGTCCCTGGTTGAGTCTGTTTCATTATTTCATTACATTCTTTTTTTTTTTTAAAGAGTGTTCAGTGCCCTGGCATCTCATTGTGGTGACTCTTGGAATCCTCTGTTTGATTCTCTTGATGATAGTTGTAGTGTTGGGGACAAAGTGTGAGTACTGGATTTATGTTTTTTTTTTTTTATGTCTCAGAAATTGCATTTTTTGTTGATTTCTTTCAAGGTCATATTACACTGATTTTCATTTGCTCACCTAGTCCACTGCCTCAAGCTGCAATGACCTATTTCATTTTGTGTAACACATGGTAAAGTTCATTTTTAAAATAAAATTAAATACTCTGGTTTCCTTTTCTTTCGCCTTTTACTAAAAATCAAATTAGCATTTGCCTGATTTTTAGAAAAGATTTGTTGATTTATCTATCTATCCATCTATCTATCTATTTATTTATTCTTTAAAGATTTATTTATTTTTATTGGAAAGCCAGACATACAGAAAGGAAGAGAGACAGAGAGGAAGATCTTCCGTAGGATGGTTCACTCTCCAAGCGGCTGCAGTGACTGGAGCTGAGCCAATCCCAAGCGAACAGCGAGGAGCTTCTTCTGGGTCTCCCACGCGGGTGCAGGGTCCCAAGGCTTTGGGCCATCCTCGACTGCTTTCCCAGGCCACAAGCAGGGAGCTGGATGGGAAGTGGAGCACTCAGGACTGGAACTGGCATTCATATGGGATCCTCGTGCATGCAAAGCGAGAATTTAGCCACTAGACTATTGCACCAGGCTCATAATATTCCTTTTGATAGAGAATTTTGTAATATTCTGTTATGTGAGTTTAGATCCTTAAAGTCTGGGAGACACTCTGGCTTTTTTTTCAGTATATAGTAAGGAAAGATATTAGGAAGAAGAATAAGAATATACATAGAAAATGATCTTGGATTTAAGTTTTCTCTTGTAGTTGATTTTCTACTATATTTGGATAAATTCACACGTTATCAGATATTCTGCTTACTGAAATAATAAATTGCTGTACATTTTTTTAGTTCAGGTTAAGCTTTTATTTATTCTCTTTTCAATTTGAGATATAAAAAGGGAGAAAGAGAGAACCCCAAAGGGTTTTCTCCCCATGACTCCCCAAATGTCTGCAGCTGCAACTGGGAGCCAGAAGGCACTTGAGCTAGGACTCCATGAGGCTGGCAAGAACTCAGGTCCTAGAGTCCTCCCAGGTGCCTCCTAGGAAGCTGGCATCAGGAGTGAGGGAAGGGGCACGCTGCTGCATCCGGGTACTCTGACGGGTCATGGACATTATGACAATAAGGCCAAATATTTGCTTTGGTGTTTATATTCAAAGATTATTAACAACTGGTAATCAATGGAATTTTAGGGGTTCTTATTTGTAAATTATGTATTATTAAAAATGAACTAAAAATAGTACAACATGATGCTAACCTTTTAGTTTTATTCAGGTATTTTATTTATCTACCCTTAAGTTGCTGGTAGTGACAAATATGAAGTTTCCATTTCTGTGGCCAGTTCCCTGAAGGGTTACTTTCTTTCTTGCTTCTTTTTTTAAAATTAATTTTTCTTTAGTGAAGTGTTACTTTCTAAATGTCACAAAACTTAAATGATAAGAGTTGGTTGCCACAATGAGATGTTTTCTCCTGTCTTTAATTTTGCTCTTGGATCATCAGGAGTATTCTTTCAAGTACTATCTATGCTAATTGTTTTAGATGTTCATCTGATTCAAGAGAAACATGAACAACAGGAAAATATAGGAAATTTCAGTCAAAAGTGCAACATCAAGGAACAACGTTTGGCCAATAAAACCTTAGAATACAACACTCTCAAAAATGAAAGCTTTCTGCTGAAAAATAAGCTGGCATCATCTTTAAAAAAGGAAGGATGCTGTGCAAAAGGACATGTTCCTTCAAAATCTCTGCAAAATCCAGGTATGGAAGAAAACAGGAATGACATATTGTGGTGTTTCCCTCATTTGTCCCCCCACTAGAGGACTTCAGGTCTAATAAATATGCTTCTACATAGTGATGTATGAGTCTACTGGACAACTTGTCATTTGTGCCTTGAGGATGTGGAATCCCTGGAAAAACGTTTGTGTTAATAAGAGTCACACTGTTCCCCAAACTCGATGGCAGTTCTTACCTCCCTATTATTCCAGAAGGTGAAATATGATGCTAGCACTCCTAGACATTTAGATGGTCCGGGTGTTGCACCATAAAATGTGAAGGCTTTCAGTAAAAATATACTTAGCCTGCAATGGGCACATTGAAGTTTATTTAATGTTGTTATAAGTTGAAAATACACACTCCTCTTTGATGCATACAGCATCTTTAACTGTGGACACTACGCTGCACAATGGAGCACAGGATGTGTCCATCCTGCCTGACTGCAACTGATGCCACACAACGGGGCTTCCTTCCTCCTTCCTCCAGCTGTGGACAACCACCATTTTGTTCTCTGCTTCCATGGGTCTGACCACTGTAGAACCTCAGAGAAGTGGGATCATAAAGGATTTGTGCTCTTGTGTATTGATGTCTGACTACACTGTAGCATCTTCTCTTTTCAGACTTCTCCTACCATCTAGTGCAGTACTACCTCTTCAAGCATTTAAAAAATATTTATTAAAAGATTTTGATCAAAACCTAATACTTGTACATTTTATGGGGCATCATGTAATATTTCACATGCAAACATGATTCCAAGCAATCAGATTGAATGACTAACTAGTCTTTCATCCTTCTGCTCTTTCTTTCTGCTTAGAGCCTAGCACACATCTCTTCCAGTTCCCTATGCAGTACATACCTGTGATTGTGAACTATGGTAACAGCAGAACGTTTGACTTCTCTGTGCTTGGTACCTATCTAACTCTTCTCTGTACCTTCTCAATTCCTGCACTGAACCATAACCATCCTCTAAGAACCACCATTCTTAGTTAAGATCAACTTTTTAATCCTTCCATATGAGGGAAGATATGTGATATTTGTCTTTTTCTGTTGGTTTATTTCACTGGAAATAGTCAACTCAAGATCCATTCATTTTGGTGCATGTGTCAGGATTTCATTCATTTTATTGCTGAACAATATCCCTTTTTGTGTATTTTATCACATATTTAGACCCACTCATCCACTGATAGACACTTGGGTTGCTTCTTTATTGTCTGTTGGGAGTGGTGCTTCTTGAGGAAGGAGGGTGCAGGTTTCTCTCAGATGTGCTGTCTTCATTTCCTTTTGATAGAATCTCGAATGTGGAACAATTGGGTCATGCACTGGATCTATTTAAGAATTACAGAAGTGAAACATGGTAAGAGAAAAAAATAAAGGCATCTGTGGATAGACTATTGGGCACAGAAGTTCACATTTGAAAACAAATCAGAGGGTAACAGGCACTCCTAATGATGGAAAGATGCAAGGGAAGGGAATTCCAGGCCCAGGGAACAGCTAGTGCAGAGATGCTGAGGAGCTAAGAAGGATATTGTAGCCTGGAGACTGTAGAAGTCTGTTGTAGTCACAGTATGAGTAGAACAAACAAGTGGCAGAGTGGCTCAAGGGATAGGCTCTAGGTTCGAATGATCACATGCACCTACTGCCATTGCTCTTCATTTGAAACCTGAGACAATCCAGGGACTGCCTTCCTGGCACTACTTGTATGTTACGGAACAACAGTTGAGAGATCCAGCCCACAGATGTTACATTCATTTGGTCTGGTCAGCCAAAGCCACCACAAGAGGAATGCAAAATTAAATAAATCTGTAGCTGGATAATTTTTTGAGTTGATGATTTTAAATAGTCCACACATGATGTTATAAGAAAGCAAATGGCTCTTGGCATAAAAAAGGTTCACTATCCATGGTTGTGATATAGGCACACACACATATACACAAACATGTATATATACATATATATGTACATACATATATACATATGTACATATATACACACTCGTGACTTGCTTATTTTGTTGGAATAACATCCTCCATGTTTCATCTATACTATCTCCTATGGTAGGATTTACTTATTAAGACTAAATACTGTAAGTTCGTATGTCTGTCTGTCTGTCTGTCTGTCTGTATGTTCTACATCATTCATCCATCAGGGGACGTTTAGGTCATCTCCATCTCTTGGCAGTTGAGGATCCTGCTGCCTTGGAGCTGGGACTGCACATATCATTTGGCATTCCTGAACCTTGGGGATCCCATATGGAAATTAAAAATGGATCTTGAGACTTATAGTCAATTACGGGGACTGTTTAAGATATTGCTCTGATTAATAGAAGGGTCAATAACAAGAAGTCTAATGATTGACCTTATATGTTGCAGGAAAAGTCTCTGAGGACTACTGGTCATGTTTTGATGTCAGTTGCTACTATTTTGTTCAGGAAAATAAAAGCTGGCATGGATGTAAACAGACTTGCCAGAATTACGGTTCATTCCTTTTGAAGATAGACAACGAGCAGGAACAGGTATCATGGACACTTCCTTTTATTCTCAATGTCATCAACAGACCTCACAGACCTATGGTACTAAGAAAGGAGGGAGTGTCCCAGGAAGAGGAGTGTTCTAGTATTGTTTAAGATTTATTTATTTTTGTTGCAAAGTAAGATATATATATAGAGGAGGAGAGACAGGGAGGAAGATCTTCCTTCCAATGATTCTCTCCCCAAGTGACCGCAAAGGCCAGTACTATATTGATCCCAAGCCAGGAGCCAGGAGCTGTTTCATGTCTCCCACGCAGGTGCAGGGTCCCAAGACTTTGGGCCATCCTCGCCTGCTTTTCCAGGCCATAAGCAGGAAGCTGGATGGGAAGGGAGGCCTCTGTAAAAAGAATTTGCATTCATATGGAATCCCGGCGCATTCAAGGCAAGGACTTCAGCAGCTAGGCCACTGCGTGTGGCCCAAGTATTCTTTCTGACATGTTTGTTGTCTGACTGTCATGACTGTACAGTTAGGCATCTCCCAGGACACTGTCTGTTAATGAGCATACAATCCTGCTACTTATCAAGTGCTGAATGCATATTATTTGTTATGATAGTCATCTTCATCAATAATTTTGGGAAAGTCTGTTATCCTCTCCCTTTTAAAGGAGGCTGCAGTAATGCCTCTTACAAAGAAGTATGTCTTTTCTTTGATGAAGCACTTAATTGAACCTTTGCTGTACAGTGCCCTGTAGCCACACTTATTTATTGCTATAGGATGGTAACTAACAGCATAGTCAAGTAACTACCAGGAACTCAGCACTCAGACTTCCTGGGATCAATCCAGCTCTGCCAGTTGCTGCTGGGTGATCTTCAATGGATTAGTCAACCTCTCTGAGCCCATCAATGAATTGAGAGGATAAATTGCACAATCAAAATGATATCATTTATACAAATTATCCTTGTGGTGATTTCAGCGCATCTGTATGTCACATTTACTTGCTTATACACCAAGGTGCATCTCTTTAACAAAGAATCATGAAAAAATATAGAGGCAACAAAATGAGATTGCCTTTTTAATTTATTACTATGGAAATTATCTCAAAACAGAGTGTGCTGTTACAATGAAATGTTTGCAAAACTTAGCTGGGAACCTATATTTTACCATTGATTAAAATAACATAGAAATTATGTGCAAATACAATATAAATGCTTGAAATCAATATGTAAGAAAGCTGATAATATAAAAACATGGAAAAGGATTGTGTTTGAAGCATACTTTAAACCAAGATTGAAAAGGTAGTTATTGGGGACCTAGCATGATGGAGTGGCAGGCTAAGCCTGTTCCTGTAATACCAGCATCCTGTAAGGGCCCTGATTCCTCTCCCAGATGCTTCACTTCAGATGTAGCTGCCTGGCAATGGTTTAGGAAAGCAACAGAGAATGGTCCAACTTCATAACAGCCTGCCCCTGTGCCCATGTGGGAGACCCAGAAGCTCCTGGCCTCCAGCTTCATAGGGGCTCAACGCTGGCCATTGCCACTGTTTGGAGAATGACTTGGTGGATACAAGATCTCTTTGTGTCTCTGTCTTTACAATTTTGACTTGCAAGTAAAATTAACTCTTGATAAAAGAAGTGAAATAATTTAATCAGATTTTATAAAACATGTCACATTGAAATACTATGGGGATACTCAGTTCTGTGATAAATTTTGTTTCATTTATAGGAATTCATTCAGGTTCAGATTGGTCAAAATAGATACTGGATTGGATTGTCATATGATGACAAGGAAAGAAAATGGAAATGGGTTGATACTGGCTCATCACCTGGAATGTAAGTTTCTGTATTGTGTTGAAACACTTTGGTGAGTGAATTGGCCAGATTGTGTCTGAAAAGTCATTTTTCATTTCATACAACTCAGCTTATTATCAAGTAGAGACTATTGGTAAGAATAAGAACTAAAAATATTTTAGTGAGTATAGTTAAAAGTGTTAAGTGTTATTAGTGATTACTAATGAGAGTGTTCTAAGTACATGTAATATGTGTTACAAGATACACAAATGAAACCACCATCTGGGTTGATATGAAGTGATTGTAGCACCTGACATACCTGTAGTTAGTCCTCCCTCATGCATGAATGAGTATTCTATGTATCCCAAAACTGATTTGAAACTCATCCATATAGTTAGTCTTGTTAGTATATTTGTATACACGATAGCATAACTATATTTGTATATTATTAGTGGGTATTGGTGTATGCACTGTACACATAAATAATCATACACACATACATGAGTCAATAACTTCATTGACTGTATACTATCAAAAACTAATACGTGTAATTCATTGTTTTAGTTCTTTCACATTTTTTCAGATATCTTTGTTAGTTACTACTATCTTCAAGCCATCTTTTATTTCTTACAAGCTATTGAAAGATTTATACTTAGGATCTGATAATTATAATGTTAGAAATTTCCTTACTGTTATTTCATGTTCCAGTGTTCTCCCAGGCATACTGACTGTTCTAGAGATCACAGCACAGAAAGTCTCACAGTCCAAATTAAGGTGCTCATTCCACAGTTAGTTATGTCATCTTAGAACCCGTAGCCTAATGCAGAATGATAGGTTGCCACACTTAGGATAAGGAACAAGAAGGTGAAAGATCACTTATATCTTGGGTGGAGATGTCTTTGATGGCGGACTCCCTCTTTGTATAACCCTGACTGTCCATGTGTGATTTTCAGGGTTGCAGAGAAAGTCTGAATAAGAAAGCCCAATATAAGAAGGTTCTCGTGGGCAACATGCACATTATCAGGGACACACAGATGCATACTAGCGTGGTTACAGGTGCAGCTATGAGATCAAGCTGACGAGCCCAATGTGTGCATCGTGGGCAGATATTAGAATGGATAGCACCAACAGATGATGGGTTTAATCCTCTAAGCCCTAAGCAAAGAATACGTACATGCTTCATGAAAATTTGTGTGCATTTGTAGTCTGACTAGGCCTTTATTCTTTCTTGGGAGGGATGGGGGTTTTAAGCTCACCATATGCATGATCTGCTTACTGTAGAAGTGTCCCCACCTCTCATAGTTATTAATTTGCCTAAGCATCTTTAACACACCTTGTGTGTTCTACCTGTTTTGAAACTACTTTGTTTTATCTGTTTTCTGTTTGTCTTTTGTTTGTAGCTGATTTGACTACTCTCCAATAATATAGGGAATCCAAGTAATATATTTGATTTTGTTGACTCTGAATTCTTAAGTGCAATTATGTTTTTCCTCTTTGCTTGAACGCAAGGGTCAGGTAGTTTCAGTGGTTTATATTGAAGATCTTATCTTGCATTTAGAACCTCTATTTTGGACAGAATTCAGTACTCAACTCAGTTCATTCATTAATGGAATAACTCTCTTCAGTGCTTCAGTTACCCTTGTGTCCCCCATGTGTGTTAAACCTGTTACCTGATATGAGCTTGCTTCTGGCCAATTACAACAAACTCAAGGAGCCTCAACATCTTATTCACCCAGGATTTTAGTATCATTCAATAGGAAACTAGTTCTGGCATTCAGTCAATCTTCTTGTTCTTTTTAATGACTTTCTGCTTTGATAGTCTTCAGTGGTATGCCCTAATTTAGCTCAACTATTAGTTATGGGGTAAGAAGGCAAAGAAATAAAACAAACAAAAACATCCATCAAACAATCCCATCTCTGACTTATTGCACATAAGAACTGTTTTTCTAAGTTACAAGTATTGAGTCCTCTTTAAAGATCTCATTTTTATTGAAAAGAAATATGAAAGTAAGTCTGGTATATCACAATCGCAGAGCCATGTTTTGGAGTAATTTATTTTTCTGCTGACCTAGAATTGCTAGAGTGAAATAAACTGGGAGACTCTAGTGAGTATGTTTATTATGGTAGTGCAAAACACCATTTAATGATAGAGTTATGAGTAACATTTCCATATGTCAGGAAGTTAGAAAATAAAATTTAAAAATTCTTGAGTTATGTTGCTGAAAAATTTAGAATTAAACAGCTGATTCTTATGTTTTCTGTTCTCTAGGAATTTTGCAATGATGAGTTTGCTTTCTAGGAGAGGAGAATGCGCACTTTTAGCCTCAACAAGAGTAATATCCATCAGTTGCTTTCAAACCTATGGCTGCATCTGTGAAAAGAAAATTGATTGTGTTTTCCGTGCTTCAGTGTGTACTTAGGAGCAAAGGTACCATTGGAAATGCTGCCCCATTGTTGTCTCCTGTAACAGTATGGGATGGCTACTAACAAGTGTTTTTGATTGCAGGGCTTGGCCCATTGTGGAAACAGAGATGAGCTGGAAGAGGAAGAAAGTGTTCTTCTGAGTGATGACCTAGGATACTAAATGACATCCTCTCTGGTGCACAAGTTTTGAAAGCCTTTGTGTTTGAAGATGAGCTGCCCCTTCCTTCACGTTTCTGAGGAATTAGTTTTTCCATTCCTTTGAATCACCCCAGGACCCATTACAGAACCTTACAGATTAGTCTGCACTTTTTCCCTCATAAATAGAATACAGCATGCCAGTTACATGTGACCGGGAAAGCACATTGAAGAACGGGATCTGAACTATATTTGTACTACCCAGGAGCGTGCCTCATCCTTAAGAATTGTTTTTGCTATAAAATTTAAATATAAATTTACCAAATTTTTGAAAGTGAAGAGCAAGGAACTGCCACATAACTTTTGTCCACAGTTTTTAATAGTTTGTTCTGTGCTGAACACATCTGACTCTTCCTCTTCTGCTCTCATTGCTGCTCCATCTGAAAATAAGTTGAAGATACTATGTTCTCATTTCTAAATATTTCCCAGAAAAGAACTTTGTCTTATATAATCATTCTATAAGGATCAAAAATGGGTGATTTACATTGCTATACTATTACGATCTAATCTAGAAATTATTTTCAATTCTGTCCATTAACCTGATAGTGGTATTTTTCTCCATGTTCACAGTAACACAGTGCATTTTCACATGATGGTGTGGAACGTTCTGTAATTTGGAATTTGTGAGTGGGCAGTAGTGTCTGGTGATTCTACATTGACATCTCCCTTAGGTTTTTTTTTTTAGGATTTATTTCTTTTTATTGGAAAGGCAGATAAATTAGAGAAGGAGGGAGAAAAGGATCTTGCGTGTGCTAGTTTAAGCCACAAGCAACCACAATTGCAGGAACTGAACTGAACCGAAGCAAAGCCAGGAGCCAAGAGCTTCTTGCAGGTGTCCCACATGGGTGCAGGGTCCCAAGGCTTTGAGCCATCCTCCACTGCTTTCTCAGGCCACAAGCAGGGAGCTGGAGGGGAAGTGGAGCGACCAGGATAAGAACCAGCACCCATATAGGATTCTGGCACCTGCAAGGTGAGACCTTTTGTCACTATGCTACCGTGCCGGGCCCATTATCTCCCTCAATTTTCTTCTGATGATTTTTTTTAGCAGTTTTGTAGTTTTAAAGTATGTGAATGGCTTGTGTCCATCCCAAGTTATTTGTGGTCAAGAAAAGAGCAGAGTCTTACTATATATTCCAGGAAGATGTGCATTTCTTTTCACACTGTTACAGACTTTTCCTTCCTCTAATTACTTTAGTGTCTTAATAGTGTTCATGTTCTCTCTCTGTGTGTGTGTGTGTGTGTGTGTGTGTGTGTGTCTGACTCTGTAACTCTTTCAAAAAATTAAATAAATAAATCTTTACAAACAGGAAGCTCAAAGTCATGAAGACAGGGACACACTCCTATTGTGACTGTGTGTAATCGTCCCCCATACTTTCTGACACCTGATGGTGGCCATCTATCTATCCTTGGTGCCCACACCTTTAGATGACTCCCTTCATTTCTGGATCTGCCATCCCATTACATTCTCCCCATGTGTCTCGGTCTCCACAGGTGGCTTCCTCTTACAATAAAAACATCCATTACTTTAGGGCACACCCTAATGACCTCCTCTTGACTTAATTACATTTTCAAAGGTTTTATTGCATAGAAGGACCACAATTACAGGAGGAGATGTTAACAATTATGGTTTATTGAAAGACACATGCAAACACTAACAAAAATAGCTATGACATTATATTTTGGCTATTTCTGATATTGTATATGTGTTTTTCTTCTTTGGTCACTCTCATAGAAGTTTATATTTTGCTGTTGAATTAGATGAATTATTGGATTAGTATTTCATTTATTTTAGGGTTCATCCATTTTATATCCTACTTAATTTTTTAACTCTTCATTCTTTCAATTTTGTTCTACTGGGAGTTTAACTCTTTCCCTCTTTCTGGCTTCGTAAGCTAACTTACCTCTTTCCGCCCTCCTTTCTACATAGATCTAGCTACAGGTACAAATTTCCCTAAAATTCTTACCTAACGTAGAATGTATCAGTGCCTGCTATATGTTCTAGCATGTGGTCTCTCATGACGAATATTCCACATGTCCTTGATAACAGTACATGCTGTTCTGTGGGAATAAAGTGTTCCATTTATACTAGCTGTGTCAAGGTAACTGTGCTGATGACGTCAATGGTTCTGGGGCCTTATGATCTTTGGTCCAAGAAGAAGGCACTGCTGGGTTTAGTGATCATTTCCTTTGGTCACCTGTGACTTTTCATTACTGGGCAGTAGATATCTGGAGTTGGTTGGGTTAGACTATTACTGCATCCTGTTTTGCTTTCTGTTTCTCCATCTTGTTTCTAGTATTTGGAGCATTTCATTTAGGTGCTTCCCCCTTCACACCCAGCGTGCACCAGCCCCTCAGGTGTGTGTCTGAGTTTCAGAGTTGAGGATCTCATTCCTTTTGTGTCCCTCACTGTTCTCCTAGGTTACGTATCAGCCATTTCTGAGTCTATCAATTGGTTGCTTTATTCAGTATTCTATGGTCTTTAGGATTTTGATCTGATTTCATTGATGAAAATATGGTTTAGAAATGTCCAAGTAGGAATGTGATTAATTTTCCTCTTTACTGATGTTCATGTTTTTGAATGTACCTTCAAATTTTTTTTTCTTTATTTTCCACCAGTCTATGTTTCTATAGGCCTTAACATTTATTCTTGTTTTCCTGCAGTGTGGTAAATATCTTTGTCTCGGTAGGCACAAATAAGGATTTGATGAATGAAAGAATGAGTTAGACAAATGACATAGGCATGGGATCTAAAATATCAAATTATTGGTAATAGCTGTTTTAGTCTACCAAAGCTACTATGCAAAATGACATTACCTGTAAGTTTAGAAAGCAGAACTGTGTTTCTCACAGTTGTAGAGCCTGGGAAATCCAAGATGGAGGTGCCAGCAGGCTCAGTGTCTGCTGAGGGCCAGCTTCCTGGCTTATCCATGGCTGACTGCTCATGCAGGACAGAGCACAGGGGTTTCTTGGTCTTTTATAAGGACATTACTCTGATGAATGAGGTGTATACCTCCTGACCTAATCACCCCAGATTTTACTTCAAAACATTCCATGTTGTGGCAGATTAGGGTTCAAAGTAGCATTTTGTAGGGTGGATTCATCAACATTTATTCTGTACCCACAGGCAATAATTTTGATGTCCATAGAAGTAAAATTCTAGAATTAATCACAGTTTGGCTTTCTTGACTGTCCATCTCAGTATCATGAAGCAAAGATTCAACATGGAAAGTGCCTTAAAACTTCTGTGTAACTAGAGTATTGAGTTTCTGGCTGGGATGCCATCAGGAAAGCCAGTGTAAAGTCCAAGAGGACAAAATGGTCTATGCCAGTGGATGTCAAACTGTATTCACCATCAGAATCACCTGCAAGGCTTGCTGACAGACTCACTTTCAGAGGTTCTTACTCAGTAATACAGTGGGTTAAATCATGTCCCTCCAGAATACATGCTGACCCCCTCAGCTCAGCACCTGTGAATGAAAGTGGCCTTATATGACAAAAGGATTCTTGCCTATGTGATTCAGAGAAGGATCTTCAGACCATGCTAGATTGTGGTGGTTACCAAAGAGAAGAATGTTTGTTCCTCTCAAGGCCAGGAAAAAACACACAGAGACTCAGAGGGAGAGTCAGGTGATGGCAGAGGGAGAGGCTAGAGATCCACAAGCCAGGAAACACCCAGAATTGCTGGCAACCATTAGAGGCCGGAGAAAGACACAGACCAGATTCCTACTCAGAGAGGCAAGGATGAGACAGTTCTATTAACACCTTGATTTGGGACTTCTGAGTTCAGAACAGCGAAATCATAAATTCTGCTGCTGTAAATCATGGCATTTATGGAACATTGTTCACAGCAGCCCTATGTGTGTTACCACATGAATGTCTGAGCTGGGCCCCCAACATGGACAAACAATCACTTCAGAATAAAGAGATGACAGAAGGTATCAATGCTATTGCTGTAGGATCACACTTTGAGAAGCAGTGGTCTGGGCCCGGCGGCGTGGTCTAGCGGCTAAAGTCCTCGCCTTGAAAGCCCCGGGATCCCATATGGGCGCCGGTTCTAATCCCGGCAGCTCCACTTCCCATCCAGCTCCCTGCTTGTGGCCTGGGAAAGCAGTTGAGGATGGCCCAATGCTTTGGGACACTGCACCCGCGTGGGAGACCCGGAAGAGGTTCCAGGTTCCCGGCATCGGATTGGCGCGCATCGGCCCGTTGCGGCTCACTTGGGGAGTGAATCATCGGACGGAAGATCTTCCTCTCTGTCTCTCCTCCTCTGTGTATATCTGGCTGTAATAAAATGAATAAATCTTTAAAAAAAAAAAAAAGAGAGAAGCAGTGGTGTGAGTTGGTGACTTTGACAAATGTATACTTCAAATGGACTGAATCATTCCAAAATCTTCTTGAAGAGGAAAGGGCGGGGAAAGTCATATTTTTGGTCCACAAACCAGAGTACCTAGTTTTGCATGCTGGCTCCACTCTTGATTCCAGCTCCCTGCATTGCAGACCTTGAGAGATAAGGAGTGTTATCACTAGCTGGGTCACTGCTGCACATTTGAGAGACCTACACTGAGCTTCCTGCTGCCAGCTTCAGCTTGGCCTAAGTCTGAATATTGTGGGCACTTGGGGTGTTGTTGGCACTCTGGGTGTTAAGGCGCCAGTGCATGGGACCTTAGTCTTGTTTTCTTGTCACATCTCATGAAAAAAAAAACAACAACAACTTAAGACTTGAACCTGCAAGTAGTGTGGTATACTAACATTTCATGTGGTGGCTCAACCCACTGTGCTACATGTTTCCGTCTGTCTTTCAAACAAATAATAAAACTAGACCATAGAGCAGTTTTGATTCTTAAGATAAGGATAAAGAGAGTGGCCAGAAGAACAGGAAATCTTAAACTGGACGTTTCTATTTATTATACAACTCAGGAAATTTAAAGTCATTTAGTGGTAAATAAGATAGGAAAGTAAATAGCCAAGAAGTTGTGACAATGGATAAGTGATTCTTCCTAGTGAAGTGAATCACAGCAGGCTCCCCTGTGTGCTGGTGGCCATTCCGGCTGTCCTTCACTCAGCCTAGGACAGGTAGACCACAGCTACTGTGAAATGATAAAGCCGCTGCGGTTTCAAGGTGGGATGAGAAGCTGTGTGCTAGGTTTCTAGCTAACTGTGTCATCAGAAAGGAAATGTGTGGTTACCTAAATGAGAAAGGAAAAAAAAAGAAGGAGGAAGAGAAGGAGGAGGATGAAGAGTTGGAGGAGGAAGAGAAGAATAAGAAGAGGAAGGAGAAGGAAGAAAAAGAATGAAAACAAGGAGGAGAGAGGAGGAAAGAAAAAGGCAGCCGGAAAGCAAGTGACTACACTGTCTCCACATTTGTGAAAACAAAATACAAGAACATTAAACACATGATTCAACTTTCATCTATCTGTTTTATTACTCTGGTTTAGATCTGGTATTGATCCCAACTTTATGAACCAAAGAACTGTATTAAACATTTCAACTAATCCAATAGTTTTTTAAAAATTGGTTATTTAGAAAGAGTTACAGAATGAAGGCGAGAAAGAGAGAGAGAGACACACAGAGAGAGACATGGAAAAGACAGCCCTGCAATAGTCAGGGCTGTACCTTGTCAACACCAAGGGTCAAGAGCTTGCTCCATGTTTACCTCTAATGGTCAGTGGTCCTAAGCACTTGAGCTGTCTTTTTCTGCTTTCCCAGGTGCATCAGGAAGGAGTTGGATCAGAAGCAGAGCAACAGGTTACAAGTCAATGCCTATAGGATACCAGCATCACAGGCAGCAGGTTTACAAGCTTCACAGTGCTGACCTCACCACTAACATAATCTTAAATTAATGTAATCTAGTGCCTTCTCCTTTAAAAAGGGACTTCCTTTCCTAGCTTTACAGACCATTGTGACAAACAGAAGATAGAGATCAGAGGGAGTAAAAGCTAATTACACAATTTGGCTTTTTAACCATTAGTCTCATTCTGCCTCTTTCTAACAAAACTACCAAGGACTTAGATTTTTTATGATCAGTTCCTCTTAACATTATCTACTTTGTCCAGGAAGTGCCTTTGTAGGCATCATACCTGTTTTGTAACGCAAAGACAATACTGAGCAAGGCAGATGTGGGACTCAACCTGATGGACATTACATTGCTATGGTACAGGTTATATATTAAGTGTAAACTCATGTGCTCTGCATTCCCAGCTTCCATCCTGAGAACTGTCCAACCTGTCAGCAGCTGTACAAACAGGAATCATAGCAGAAAAGTAGTCTCAACATGTCCTCCACTATATCCATGGGACAGCAATCAATACTCAGATTTGAGGCTACAAAAGAGGTTCTCTGGAGAAGTACAACTAGGCTAGAGTATGTTCCCCAGCTGTCACACTGAGCTGATATGCTACCCCCACTCACTCTTACTAACACCTGCATTCCCAATTCCGTGTGTTAGAACAGATAACCTAACTCAGTGTGTGTCTCAGAGTGGGGACGTTTCTTCAAATACATCTCCACCGCAACTCCATCCCCCAAATCTATTATCCATAATAACCTGTCTTCGCAGAACTAGAGATTAACTGATTAACTTGGGGACAGAGACTGAAATAAAAGAACTTCCTAAAGTTCACTTTGCAAAGGCCTACAATGTCTGTGACTGGGTCAAGGCTGAAGCCAGGAGCCCAGACTCGATGTGCATATCCCAAGAGAATGGCAGGGCATCAGCAGCTGGAACACTAGAGCTGCCTTCAGAGTGCCACTCAGCAGTCAGGTAGAATCAGGAGGAGAGCTGAGATGAGAACCCAGGAACTCTGATGTGTGCATCCAAGGAGCAACTTAACCACAACTCCCTTAGCGGTCTCATAGAGCTGGAGTCAGTGATGACAAAGACCTCAGTGGAAGGAAAGTGAATTTCAATGTGAGATTTGAATATGTTCTTGTAGGGTCTGACTGCTGGTAACCAAATGATGCAAAGAAGTTTCTTTTTAAACTTTACAGTATGTGAAAATGTGAAGCCTGGAAGGTTGTTGATGCAGATTTTTGAAGTAGTGTTTGTGGACCAAACTGCAGTATAGGAATAATTTCATTTCAAATTTCAGATGTAAGGAATTGTGACTGTGGGGCTGTTTAGGTGGCATGGTGGCAACCCCTTTCCCCTCCAGCTTCCTGCTAATATGCCTTGAATGGCTAGGGATGTGGGCCAAGTACTGGGCCTCCTTCTCCTACCCACCTGGAAGACCTGGGTGGAGTGACTGGTGTCTGACTCAGGTCTGGCTCTGGCTGCTGTAGTCATCTGGGGAGTGAAACCAGTGAATGCAAGATCACTCTCTCTCAATATTCCCTCAATTGTTGTGACTTTTAAATAAATACATATTTTTAGAAATGTAAATATGAGTATTTTTGTATACAACTGGTGGAATATAAATGGGAACAACTCTTCTGGAGGGAGTTTAGTAATGCATATCACAGTTCTTTGAATGGATATGCACTTTTATCCCATTATTTTATCTTTAAGTTATTTTCTAAGGAAACTTTTAAAATCATCAGCTCATTATTCGTTATACTAGTTCAGATTGTTTTGAGAAACTTAGATATGTATAGCTGGGAAGTGCTTAAATAAAGAATGGGTGTCCCAAGTGAGTAATAATTACATATTGTTTTAAAAATTACGTCTCTGGGCTCCTAGCTTCTGATTGGCTTTTCTCCAACACTGGTGGCACTTGTGGAGTGTGCCAGAAGATTAAGATCTTTCTCTTTCTCTGCTTTCTGTGAATCTGCCTTCCACAGCCCCCGCAACCCCCCAAAAAACTTCAAAAAAATCATGTCTTAGAGCAGAGCATTGGCCTGTAAGGCGTTAAACCACCTCTGTTTTCTTGTTTGTATTTTGAAAGTTACCCCACTAATTAAAGAGCTCTCTTTCCTCTGCCTCTGTGCTGATCTCTTGCTCTGCCTTTCAGATACATATAAATAAATAATTGGGGTTTGAAAGTTTTAAGGGAAGAAATGTTTATTACTTATTGAAAAAGAATAAATTGGAAGGCCTGCGTAATGAGACCAACTTTTGTGATAAGCTTAATGGATAAACAAAAACCTAGAAGAATAGAGCCAAAAATATTTTAGTGTAATGATGAGTGTTTTAAAATAATTAAAAATACTTTTGCATTATAAATATATATATACATATATATATACTTTTCTAAAAAAAAGTAAATGTAATAGAATATTTCTAACAGAGAGGAAATTATCTAAACTTAGAGCTGAAGAAACGAGCCGTTTTCATTCTTGGATATGTATGTATTGACACAGACATTTCTCTCACTCACTTAAATAGTGGTTTCTTTTATATATGTTACTCTTGTGTAAAAGATATTCATCCTGTTTTCATGAACCCTAATTGCTCTCCAGTCCGCAAATTCTGATTTTCGGTGCTGCTTTGCAAGCAGGACC
Source organism: Ochotona princeps (assembly GCF_030435755.1). Lineage (NCBI taxonomy): Eukaryota > Metazoa > Chordata > Mammalia > Lagomorpha > Ochotonidae > Ochotona > Ochotona princeps. The sequence goes on from NC_080858.1 coordinate 18,904,979, forward strand.
AAGTGATTGGTTAGTTGAAATGGAGGCACATACAGCTCATGACCATCTTCCCTTTCCTGTAAACAACAGCTTTCATCATATGGTTTCCTTTCACCTCTGTTTCAACAAGAGGGGCAGGACGTTTTGAGTTGGAGTATCATCCTTCAGACACCTCACTTCTCCTCTTAGAGCCCCGCAAGAGCTGTGGGACTGGAGTGGCCTGCGTCTTGTTCTGTTGGGGTCCGGTGCTTCCACCTGCTTGATTGCACGGCATAGATCCAGGTAACACCGGCTTTGATTCCATTGGGTCTTTCAATATGATTATGCTATTAATTCCACTTATTCTAGGAAAACAGTACTTATTTCCAAGTAATGTGGCACGAGAAGGAAATTGAAATGACAAAATTCCCTGTGCACTGCATTCTAATGGTATGAACTCTGAAGAATGTAAAGATTGTAGTTTATTGTTCATGGCAACTTGTCTCCTCCATATGCTATGAGTTTGGTTTGTGTTATCCACACGAAGAAATGAGATTTGAGCTATTACTTTTTACTTGGCTGTATGATCTATGCATTAACCATTCATGACGAAGGATTTTGTATTAAAAAAGCCTAATATTCAATGAAAAAATAGAGAAAATGTGAATAAACATATAAAATTTTGCACAATAGCATATAGAAGCAAACATTTACATGTATAATTAGTGTTCACTATTTCCTGCTTGCTGAATATAATTTTTTCTCATTGATTAACATAAAAGCAAAGTGAAGTTTCAATTTTACTGCTCAATACCTTCTTTTAGATTTGATATTTATTGCTAGAATGAATCTTAGTGGACATTCATTAATGACTACCTATTGACATTTTATTTTCACAAAGGCTTCATGGCAACGTCAGAGATTTGTATTCAGCTTATCTTATCCTGGAGATTAGATTCTGAAATGTTTACCAATATGTGATAGTCACCCTCAGAATCATTTATAGATGAGCTATGAGACATACCTTGGGGAGCACTCTGAGCCATGTCGGCTTGAAAAGGCTGCAAGAGCTTTTATAAACAGTAGTATATGTATCATGGCAGGTGTTTTTTTTTTTCTAAATGATTCTTTTTCAGATTGTCAGATTTTGTTGTTTGAGCATTTAAAGATATTTCTGAGGTTTCAGGGGCTACCAATTACATATATAAAACATATTTTCTAAGTTCAGGTTGTAAATAGTACAATAGTATAGTTGCCATTTTTCACACTTTTCATATTTTCTGAAAATCTGCCAATGATTATTAGGAGTATCCATGATCTAAATGGCAATGTCACTAAGATTTCCATTTCCATTATAAATCAGACTCTGTCTACTGCTTTAAGCATTTACTGGAGCAGATAAACACACACACACACACACACACACACACACACACACACACACACAGTTCATTCTCAGCATCAAATCCTGGCAGATTTCAGTAAGCTTGCCTCTATGATTTTTCCTTAGGAACCATTGTGTTGTGAAGCTTTGGTGTGAATCATATTTGTGTCTTCTAAAGATGAGCCACAGGGAGGAACCTTATGAAGTTTTGAGATTTCTTCAGCCTTCTTCAGACTCTCAGAGAAGATCAAAGCCTGATGGCACTCAAACGTCTGGAACTGGTGAGAAAGGTTTAGGTATGTATTTTTGTAAAGATTTACTGATCCATTTGAAAGTCAGAGTGACAGAAAGAGAGCGAGGAGAATAGAAACAGAAAGAGACCTTTCATCTGTGTACCACTCTCCAAATGGCCGCAACAGCCAGTGGTGGACCTGGAGGAAGCCAGGAACTCAGTACTCCATCTGGGTCCTCCAGAGAGGAGGCAGACACTCAAGCCCTTGGGTCTTCTGCATCCTTTTCAGATGCATTATCAGAGAGCTGGATAAGAAATAGAGCAGTGAGGATTCAAATCAGTTCTGCAATGTGGGATGTGGGTGTTGCAAGCAATAACTTAACGAGGCATCATGCTAACACCAAAGGTGTACATTTGAAGCATCTGAATTCACCTGCCTTTTATGAGTTTCCAAACTTGAGTTTAAAAACAGTTCTTATATGTACTTCTGTTGGTTGAGTGCTTAGGACAAAGTATTACCCACCAGGGTAGCTGAACTGAAAATGCTTTTGAAAAAAGTTGAGGTACTGGAGAAAATGATTGCATCTTAGAATTTGAGGAACTCTAGACTCTATTGAGATCTGATGCAAATAAATTATTAATTCCTACCAGCTCTACCTTCAGACCAGAAATGGTCTCTCCAAGAAGCAGTTGAACTTATCTGGACAATAAGATGCTGGACTCTATGTTTGGTATATGCTTGCAATAAAGGAATCTCAACTGAACATGAACTGTGGCAATGCAGCAAGGTGGAGGAATCCACCATGGGGGGAGGGTTTGGGGAGGGGTTGGGGGAATCCCAGTACCTATAAAACTGTGTCACATAATGCCATGTAATAGAAAAACAATACCTTAGTAATGGATAAAAAAAAAGTAAAGCACAGAATAGTCTTTCAAAAACACAGCAATTCTTATTGACATAAACATCTTAGGGAATCTTTAAGAAGTGAAAATGGTGTGTTGAAGACAATGTTGCTATTCAGACAATAGACACATTAGGTGATTAAGAATATATGTCTACCCTCGACATCTTGCAGCAGGATGAGTTTGAGAGGGGTTCCGACCTTGGGTTTGGGGCAACTGCAGCTCCCTGCAGTGTGTTGACTGTGGGGGGTGCCCCTGCTGTGTTGCACTCAATGCTGGGGACTCAAGCTAAAGGCACTGCCAGAAGCCAGTGACTGAGTCCTTGGCTTTGGGCCAATGCACCAAGTGGTGCCAGGCTCTGCCTGCTGGCTGCCCAGCGGTGAACTTTGGGGTTTTTAAGATATGTAGTTGCTGCCTACGGACACCCATGGATAAGGCCAGTTTTAGTGTAGGTGGGAGATGAATTCTGAGTATTTGCCAGTAACAGGGTCATGAAATCTTGGGCAAGTGTGGGGACTGAGATCTGATGGTTTGGAGGAGAGTATCCATAAGATCTATTTGGGTCAGACTGATTCACCAGCCCAATAAGGAATCCTGAGATGGGCTGTTAGCATAGAGCATCACTGATGGCCACACACCAGTCCACACCAAAGCTATGGACCGTTAACTGACTGGGTGGTAGAATAGTGGTCTGGTCACATTTGGCAGGGTCAAGACACTAATCAGCACATGAGAGAACTTGGTATAGGGGTAGACTCTGTGGGGAAGTGTGGGCCCAACCCTGTGGAAATACAAGTCCCGCAGGTTAGCTCACGAGCTGGGGTGGCGATGGGCTAAGCTAGGAGTGACCATGGCACCTTTCATCACTCATGGGTAAAGGAACCAATGGCAATCTGGGCAGGTCAAGGCAGCACCACCCAAAGGTCATCCTAAAATAGGATGTGGGGTGGGCCGAGCTGCAACTGGAAGGTGTCCGACTGGGCAGGGCCAAGCAAATATCAACTCACCAAAAAGAGCAGCAATCAGGATGGAGCACATGTCATTCTGACCTAAGTTCTTACACCAACTGGTCTGCATGAGGCAGGGATACTATGCCACAGCATTAAAGGCAAAGGCTGAGACAGGTAAGGGGCTAAGCCAACTGGGTAAGAGCAACCACTGGCACTCGCATGATCTAGGGCTCAGAATAGACTCGGGTGTGGAGCTGTAAGAGTACACACTTGCTGGGTTGGGATTCCCACAGGAGGGTGCACGGGCTGGAGTGGGGGCTGCATTCTGGCCTGGCTATGGCTGCAATCTCCCTTGGCACAAGTGTGGACTGGGGTTGAGCACACCAAGCTGGACTAGACGCCAGCACCATCTGGCGCTCCGGAGAACCTGGGTAGATGTAGGACAGACTAGGCTGGGTCTCTGTCCCTACTGAGCCATATGTAAGCAGTGTCCAGGTATGGACAAGCCTTGGCTGGGATGAAACATCCAACACCAAGAACTGGAATGGATTGAAGGCCAGCAATGAGTGCTGGCCCATGGAACCACCGGTACACACAAGATCTGGCATAGGGAGAGGTTGTGAAGGAGGAGCTTGGAAAACTCCTCTGTTGCAACACAGTCCCTACAGGTGAGCGCAAGAACCATGATAGGGAGCAACCAAGATCAGGCCAGAGGAAGATACCCACCATCATACATATGGCATAGGTGGGGGGCAGACCAGGCTAAACCCATTCACATCACCCGCTGGTGAATCGTGCTTGGAACGGCGAGATTGGAAGCAATTCAGAACTGTTGAACTATCAAAACGGCTTGAGCAGGACCCTCGGAGCATGCCTCACATTGGGGACCTGGGATGGGTGAGAGGCTGGGTGGGACTTTTCCCTTTGTTTCTCACCTAACTCCAGATACAGGGAAAAAAATGATGATATTAGTGTGGAAACAATGGTATTACCCAATTTCCTGTAGATCTTGACCCTTTGTACCCTAATCAACTAAGTAAGATTATAAAAAGAAAAAGAATATATGTCTATCCTCAAGGTCCGTGAAGATTTAAATATGTTTGTATCCTTGCCTGGCACAGTGGCCTTGCGGCTAAAGTCCTCATCTTGCACAAAACAGGATCCCGTGTGCGTGCTGGTTCATATCCAGGCAAAACCACTTCCCATTCAGTTCCCTGCTTGTGGCCTGGGAAATCAGTTGAGGACAGCCCAAGGCCTTGGACTCTGTAATTGAGTGGGAGAACTGGAGGAGGCTCCTGACTCCTTGCTTTGGATCGATGCAGCTCCAGCCATTGCAGACACTTTGGCAGTGAATCGGCGGAGAGAAGATCTTCTCTCTGTCTCTCCTCCTCTCTCTATATATCTGCCCATGCAATAAAAATAAATAGATTTTACAAACAATGTTTATATCAAGTGGACATTCCAATTTTCATCTTCTCTCCCTACCTCAAGTATTATCACAATTTAAATTCTAAACTTGAGAATTACTATTTTAGTTTGCTGATATTCCGAGAGACATATTTTCACATCAGAGGAACCTCAAAAGCAAAAGGTTGATACAGTGTTCTTTGGAGAAAATAGGAGGGATAATAAAGAAGGAGAAGAGGAATTTAGAAACTGCTGTGAGGATGGGGCCAATCACTTTCACTTGTCCAAATGTTCGTTATTGGTGTCCACTGTCTCTAGAATCTTGCCTGTTTGTGCTGTTTTGTGTCTGGCTGTGACCAGGGTAAGCAGTGCCCGTGTCTCTTAGAACGTGCCTGCATGTTCACCCACTAGCGTTGGTGCTGTTTGAGGGCTGAGCTTTAGAAGCCCTGGATTCCTATTCTTGTACCATGAGTGTGCATCATCCAGAAATCTTAAACATTAAAACTGCAATTTCTAGGTTAAACAGTTAGATCATTTTGTGTGGTATCTGCTTGTAAAACTTGTAAAGAAAACCATTCCTTTGCTTCAAACTGTGTCCCTTGTTGAGGCTATTTCACTAAGTAATCTATTTACTTATTGATTGATTTTTAACTTGTTTTCTGTGCCCTGGCATCTCATTGCAGTGATTCTTGGAATCTTCTCTTTGATTCTCTTGATGACATTTATAGCGTTGGTGATTAAACGTGAGTACTGGAGTTGTGTCTTTTTTTATTGTTTCAGGAGTTGCAGGAGCTACTTATTGTGTAGTTTTAATAATGATCACTTTTGAATCTCCGGGGAACTTCCCTAATGGTTCCGGACTTTTTGGTGTAATCCATGGTAATAATCCTTTTGATAGAAAATTTTGCAATGTTCTGTTATCTGTTAAATCATTACAGGTCTGTGATAAACGCAATGCCTTTTAAAAATGTGTTTATTTATTGATTAGTATATGAAAAGGAAAGAGCTTAGGAAGAAGAATTGAAATGTACATACAGATGAACTTGAATTTAAGTGTTATCTTATACTTGATTTTTTTTATATCTTTAGAGAATGCCATGGATATACTACATTAATAAAATCACATTTTATCAGCAATTTTATTTACTTTAATGATAATTGTGCTATATATATATTCCTTTAATTCATTTTCTTTAGTTCAGGTTACACTTTCTGAGAGATAAAAAGACACACCGAGAAAAGGCAGAGAGAGAAAAGAACCCCTTGTAAAGTGCTCATACCAGGAAGCCTCAAATGCCTGCAGCTGCAGCTGGGAGCCAGAAGGCACTTGATCTAGGTTTCCTTGTGGTTGACAGGAACTCAGGGCCTTGACTCCTCACAGGTGCCTCCCAGGAAGCTGGAATCATAAACCTGGGCAGGGGCACTGCTGCCCCTGGATTCTCTAACGGGTCATAACATTCTGACAATGAGGACAAACATTTGGCAGCTACGTTAGTTTTACATATATATATATATAAATAAAAATATATTGATAAATGGTAACTAACAATTTCAAGGCAGTTCTTATTTGTAAATGATGTGATGTTAAAAAATATTTAAAAACAGTAAAGTACAGTGCTAACTGTGATAATTTTATTTAGGAAATTTATTTATCTACCCTTAAGTTGCTTGTAATGACAAACTTAATGTTTCCATTTCTGTGGCAAGTTCCCGAGGTGTTACTTTCTAAATGTCACAAAACTGAAATGATAAGAGTTGGTTGCCACAATGAGACGTTTTCTCTTGTCTTTAATTTTGCTCTTGGATCATCAGGAGTATTCTTTCAAGTACTATCTATGCTACTTGTTTTAGATGTTCATCTGATTCAAGAGAAACATGAACAACAGAAAAATACAGGAAATTTCAGTCAAAAGTGCAACATCAAGGAACAATGTTTGGCCAATAAAACCTTAGAACACGACACTCTCAAAAATGAAAGCTTTCTGGCATCATCTTTAAAAAAGGAAGGATGCTGTGCAAAAGGATATGTTTCTTCAAAATCTCTGCAAAATCCAGGTATGGAAGAAAACAGGAATGACATATTGTGGTGTTTCCCTCATTTGTCCCCCCACTAGAGGACTTCAGGTCTAATAAATAGGCTTCTACATAGTGATGTATGAGTCTACTGGACAACTTGTCATTTGTGCCTTGAGGATGTGGAATCCCTGGAAAAACATTGTGTCAATAAGAGTCCCACTGTTCCCCAAACTCGATGGCAGTTCTTACCTCCCTATTATTCCAGAAGGTGAAATATGATGCTAGCACTCCTAGACATTTAGATGGTCAGGGTGTTGCACCATAAAATGTGAAGGCTTTCAGTAAAAATATACTTGGCCTGCAATGGGCACATTGAAGTTTATTTAATGTTGTTATAAGTTGAAAATACACACTCCTCTTTGATGCATACAGCATCTTTAACTGTGGACACTACACTGCACAGTGGAGCACAGGATGTGTCCATCCTGCCTGACTGGAACTGATGCCACACAACGGGGCTTCCTTCCTCCTTCCTCCAGCTGTGGACAACCACCATTTTGTTCTCTGCTTCCACGGGTCTGACCACTGTAGAACCTCAGAGAAGTGGGATCATAAAGGATTTGTGCTCTTGTGTATTGATGTCTGACTACACTGTAGCATCTTCTCTTTTCAGACTTCTCCTACCATCTAGTGCAGTACTACCTCTTCAAGCATTTAAAAAATATTTATTAAAAGATTTTGATCAAAACCTAATACTTGTACATTTTATGGGGCATCATGTAATATTTCACATGCAAACATGATTCCAAGCAATCAGATTGAATGACTAACTAGTCTTTCATCCTTCTGCTCTTTCTTTCTGCTTAGAGCCTAGCACACATCTCTTCCAGTTCCCTATGCAGTACATACCTGTGATTGTGAACTATGGTAACAGCAGAACGTTTGACTTCTCTGTGCTTGGTACCTATCTAACTCTTCTCTGTACCTTCTCAATTCCTGCACTGAACCATAACCATCCTCTAAGAACCACCATTCTTAGTTAAGATCAACTTTTTAATCCTTCCATATGAGGGAAGATATGTGATATTTGTCTTTTTCTGTTGGTTTATTTCACTGGAAATAGTCAACTCAAGATCCATTCATTTTGGTGCATGTGTCAGGATTTCATTCATTTTATTGCTGAACAATATCCCTTTTTGTGTATTTTATCACATATTTAGACCCACTCATCCACTGATAGACACTTGGGTTGCTTCTTTATTGTCTGTTGGGAGTGGTGCTTCTTGAGGAAGGAGGGTGCAGGTTTCTCTCAGATGTGCTGTCTTCATTTCCTTTTGATAGAATCTCGAATGTGGAACAATTGGGTCATGCACTGGATCTGTTTAAGAATTACAGAAGTGAAACATGGTAAGAGAAAAAAATAAAGGCATCTGTGGATAGACTATTGGGCACAGAAGTTCACATTTGAAAACAAATCAGAGGGTAACAGGCACTCCTAATGATGGAAAGATGCAAGGGAAGGGAATTCCAGGCCCAGGGAACAGCTAGTGCAGAGATGCTGAGGAGCTAAGAAGGATATTGTAGCCTGGAGACTGTAGAAGTCTGTTGTAGTCACAGTATGAGTAGAACAAACAAGTGGCAGAGTGGCTCAAGGGATAGGCTCTAGGTTCGAATGATCACATGCACCTACTGCCATTGCTCTTCATTTGAAACCTGAGACAATCCAGGGACTGCCTTCCTGGCACTACTTGTATGTTACGGAACAACAGTTGAGAGATCCAGCCCACAGATGTTACATTCATTTGGTCTGGTCAGCCAAAGCCACCACAAGAGGAATGCAAAATTAAATAAATCTGTAGCTGGATAATTTTTTGAGTTGATGATTTTAAATAGTCCACACATGATGTTATAAGAAAGCAAATGGCTCTTGGCATAAAAAAGGTTCACTATCCATGGTTGTGATATAGGCACACACACATATACACAAACATGTATATATACATATATATGTACATACATATATACATATGTACATATATACACACTTGTGACTTGCTTATTTTGTTGGAATAACATCCTCCATGTTTCATCTATACTATCTCCTATGGTAGGATTTACTTATTAAGACTAAATACTGTAAGTTCGTATGTCTGTCTGTCTGTATGTCTGTCTGTATGTATGTATGTATGTTCTACATCATTCATCCATCAGGGGACGTTTAGGTCATCTCCATCTCTTGGCAGTTGAGGATCCTGCTGCCTTGGAGCTGGGACTGCACATATCATTTGGCATTCCTGAACCTTGGGGATCCCATATGGAAATTAAAAATGGATCTTGAGACTTATAGTCAATTACGGGGACTGTTTAAGATATTGCTCTGATTAATAGAAGGGTCAATAACAAGAAGTCTAATGATTGACCTTATATGTTGCAGGAAAAGTCTCTGAGGACTACTGGTCATGTTTTGATGTCAGTTGCTACTATTTTGTTCAGGAAAATAAAAGCTGGCATGGATGTAAACTGACTTGCCAGAATTACGGTTCATCCCTTTTGAAGATAGACAACGAGCAGGAACAGGTATCATGGACACTTCCTTTTATTCTCAATGTCATCAACAGACCTCACAGACCTATGGTACTAAGAAAGGAGGGAGTGTCCCAGGAAGAGGAGTGTTCTAGTATTGTTTAAGATTTATTTATTTTTGTTGCAAAGTAAGATATATATAGAGAGGAGGAGAGACAGGGAGGAAGATCTTCCTTCCAATGATTCTCTCCCCAAGTGACCGCAAAGGCCAGTACTATATTGATCCCAAGCCAGGAGCCAGGAGCTGTTTCATGTCTCCCACGCAGGTGCAGGGTCCCAAGACTTTGGGCCATCCTCGCCTGCTTTTCCAGGCCATAAGCAGGAAGCTGGATGGGAAGGGAGGCCTCTGTAAAAAGAATTTGCATTCATATGGAATCCCGGCGCATTCAAGGCAAGGACTTCAGCAGCTAGGCCACTGCGTGTGGCCCAAGTATTCTTTCTGACATGTTTGTTGTCTGACTGTCATGACTGTACAGTTAGGCATCTCCCAGGACACTGTCTGTTAATGAGCATACAATCCTGCTACTCATCAAGTACTGAATGCATATTATTTGTTATGATAGTCATCTTCATCAATAATTTTGGGAAAGTCTGTTATCCTCTCCCTTTTAAAGGAGGCTGCAGTAATGCCTCTTACAAAGAAGTATGTCTTTTCTTTGATGAAGCACTTAATTGAACCTTTGCTGTACAGTGCCCTGTAGCCACACTTATTTATTGCTATAGGATGGTAACTAACAGCATAGTCAAGTAACTACCAGGAACTCAGCACTCAGACTTCCTGGGATCAATCCAGCTCTGCCAGTTGCTGCTGGGTGATCTTCAATGGATTAGTCAACCTCTCTGAGCCCATCAATGAATTGAGAGGATAAATTGCACAATCAAAATGATATCATTTATACAAATTATCCTTGTGGTGATTTCAGCGCATCTGTATGTCACATTTACTTGCTTATACACCAAGGTGCATCTCTTTAACAAAGAATCATGAAAAAATATAGAGGCAACAAAATGAGATTGCCTTTTTAATTTATTACTATGGAAATTATCTCAAAACAGAGTGTGCTGTTACAATGAAATGTTTGCAAAACTTAGCTGGGAACCTATATTTTACCATTGATTAAAATAACATAGAAATTATGTGCAAATACAATATAAATGCTTGAAATCAATATGTAAGAAAGCTGATAATATAAAAACATGGAAAAGGTTTGTGTTTGAAGCATACTTTAAACCAAGATTGAAAAGGTAGTTATTGGGGACCTAGCATGATGGAGTGGCAGGCTAAGCCTGTTCCTGTAATACCAGCATCCTGTAAGGGCCCTGATTCCTCTCCCAGATGCTTCACTTCAGATGTAGCTGCCTGGCAATGGTTTAGGAAAGCAACAGAGAATGGTCCAACTTCATGACAGCCTGCCCCTGTGCCCATGTGGGAGACCCAGAAGCTCCTGGCCTCCAGCTTCATAGGGGCTCAACGCTGGCCATTGCCACTGTTTGGAGAATGACTTGGTGGATACAAGATCTCTTTGTGTCTCTGTCTTTACAATTTTGACTTGCAAGTAAAATTAACTCTTGATAAAAGAAGTGAAATAATTTAATCAGATTTTATAAAACATGTCACATTGAAATACTATGGGGATACTCAGTTCTGTGATAAATTTTGTTTCATTTATAGGAATTCATTCAGGTTCAGATTGGTCAAAATAGATACTGGATTGGATTGTCATATGATGACAAGGAAAGAAAATGGAAATGGGTTGATACTGGCTCATCACCTGGAATGTAAGTTTCTGTATTGTGTTGAAACACTTTGGTGAGTGAATTGGCCAGATTGTGTCTGAAAAGTCATTTTTCATTTCATACAACTCAGCTTATTATCAAGTAGAGACTATTGGTAAGAATAAGAACTAAAAATATTTTAGTGAGTATAGTTAAAAGTGTTAAGTGTTATTAGTGATTACTAATGAGAGTGTTCTAAGTACATGTAATATGTGTTACAAGATACACAAATGAAACCACCATCTGGGTTGATATGAAGTGATTGTAGCACCTGACATACCTGTAGTTAGTCCTCCCTCATGCATGAATGAGTATTCTATGTATCCCAAAACTGATTTGAAACTCATCCATATAGTTAGTCTTGTTAGTATATTTGTATACACGATAGCATAACTATATTTGTATATTATTAGTGGGTATTGGTGTATGCACTGTACACATAAATAATCATACACACATACATGAGTCAATAACTTCATTGACTGTATACTATCAAAAACTAATACGTGTAATTCATTGTTTTAGTTCTTTCACATTTTTTCAGATATCTTTGTTAGTTACTACTATCTTCAAGCCATCTTTTATTTCTTACAAGCTATTGAAAGATTTATACTTAGGATCTGATAATTATAATGTTAGAAATTTCCTTACTGTTATTTCATGTTCCAGTGTTCTCCCAGGCATACTGACTGTTCTAGAGATCACAGCACAGAAAGTCTCACAGTCCAAATTAAGGTGCTCATTCCACAGTTAGTTATGTCATCTTAGAACCTGTAGCCTAATGCAGAATGATAGGTTGCCACACTTAGGATAAGGAACAAGAAGGTGAAAGATCACTTATATCTTGGGTGGAGATGTCTTTGATGGCGGACTCCCTCTTTGTATAACCCTGACTGTCCATGTGTGATTTTCAGGGTTGCAGAGAAAGTCTGAATAAGAAAGCCCAATATAAGAAGGTTCTCGTGGGCAACATGCACATTATCAGGGACACACAGATGCATACTAGCGTGGTTACAGGTGCAGCTATGAGATCAAGCTGACGAGCCCAATGTGTGCATCGTGGGCAGATATTAGAATGGATAGCACCAACAGATGATGGGTTTAATCCTCTAAGCCCTAAGCAAAGAATACGTACATGCTTCATGAAAATTTGTGTGCATTTGTAGTCTGACTAGGCCTTTATTCTTTCTTGGGAGGGATGGGGGTTTTAAGCTCACCATATACATGATCTGCTTACTGTAAAAGTGTCCCCACCTTTCATAGTTATTAATTTGCCTAAGCATCTTTAACACACCTTGTGCGTTCTACCTGTTTTGAAACTACTTTGTTTTATCTGTTTTCTGTTTGTCTTTCGTTTGTAGCTGATTTGACTACTCTTCAATAATATAGGGAATCCAAGTAATATATTTGATTTTGTTGATTCTGAATTCTTAAGTGCAATTATGTTTTTCAGGTAGTTTCAGTGGTTTATATTGAAGTTCTTATCTTGCATTTAGAACCTCTATTTTGGACAGAATTCAGTACTCAACTCAGTTCATTCATTAATGGAATAACTCTCTTCAGTGCTTCAGTTACCCTTGTGTCCCCATGTGTGTTAAACCTGTTACCTGATATGAGCTTGCTTCTGGCCAATTACAACAAACTCAAGGAGCCTCAACATCTTATTCACCCAGGATTTTAGTATCATTCAATAGGAAACTAGTTCTGGCATTCAGTCAATCTTCTTGTTCTTTTTAATGACTTTCTGCTTTGATAGTCTTCAGTGGTATGCCCTAATTTAGCTCAACTATTAGTTATGGGGTAAGAAGGCAAAGAAATAAAACAAACAAAAACATCCATCAAACAATCCCGTCTCTGACTTATTGCAATATGCACATAAGAGCTGTTTTTCTAAGTTACAAGCATTGAGTCCTCTTAAAGATCTCATTTTTATTGATAAGAAATATGAAAGTAAGTTTGGTATATCACAATCGCAGAGCTATGTTTTGAAGTAATTTATTTTTCTGCTGACCTAGAATTACTAGAGTGGAATAAACTGGGAGACTCTAGTGAGTATGTTTATTATGGTAGTGCAAAACACCATTTAATGATAGAGTTATGAGTAACATTTCCATATGTCAGGAAGTTAGAAAATAAAATTTAAAAATTCTTGAGTTATGTTGCTGGAAAATTTAGAATTAAACAGCTGACTCTTATGTTTTCTGTTCTCTAGGAATTTTGCAATGATGAGTTTGCTTTCTAGGAGAGGAGAATGCGCACTTTTAGCCTCAACAAGAGTAATATCCATCAGTTGCTTTCAAACCTATGGCTGCATCTGTGAAAAGAAAATTGATTGTGTTTTCCGTGCTTCAGTGTGTACTTAGGAGCAAAGGTACCATTGGAAATGCTGCCCCATTGTTGTTTCCTGTAAGAGTATGGGATGGCTACTAACAAGTGTTTTTGATTGCAGGGCTTGGCCCATTGTGGAAACAGAGATGAGCTGGAAGAGGAAGAAAGTGTTCTTCTGAGTGATGACCTAGGATAAATGACATCCTCTCCCCATGCACAAGTGAAAGCCTTTGTGTTTGAAGATGAGCTGCCCTTCCTTCATGTTTCTGAGGAATTAGACTTCCCATTCCTTTGAATCACCCCAGGACTCATTACAAAACCTTACAGATTAGTCTTCATCTATCCCTTATAAATAGGATACACCATGCCAGTAACGTGTGACCGGGAGAGCACAGTGAGGAACAGGCACAGAGCTTTGTTTGTACCACCCAGGAGCAGGCCTCAACTTTAAGGATTATTTTATTGTAATATTTACATTTAAGCAGGTCAAACATTTGAAGAAGAAGAAGTACATGGATCTGCCACATAACTTTTACCCACAATTATTGCTTGTCCTTTTCTCAACCCAACTAATTCTTCATCATTTCTTCTGCTTTCATTGCCTAGTCATCTGAAAATAAATTAAAGATACTATGTTCACATGTCTAAATATTTCCCAAGAAAATATTTTTATAGCCATGCCATGAGAACCAAAATCAAGTAATTTAGCATTGGCACAGTGTTATTATCTAATAAAGAAAACATTTTCAAATGTTTTCCACTAACATGACAGTGGTATTTTTCTCTATGTTACAAAATGCGATGCATTTAATCATGATATCTAAGATGTCCTGATTTGGATTAGCTGTCAAGATTTCCTTCTCTTTCTTGCTGTTTTTTTAAAAGCCCATTGACTTAGACTTTTCACACAAATAAATATTTTTCTGGGACCATGAGAATTGCTTTGATGGTAAAGATAAAGATAAATAGAGTAGCTAGAGGAACAGGAAATCTCCAACTAGAAATTTCTACTTGTTACCGTAAGGACATCCAGTGGCATAAGAGGCTTTAAGGCCAATAACCAAGGAGGTGGGAACCTGGGTGGGTTATTCTTCCTGATGAAATGACTCGGAGCATCCTCCCCTGCATGCTGGTGGCTGTTTCAGTTGTCGTTCACTCAGACCAGGACAGGAAGACACTCAGCTACTGTGAAACAATCAAGCCACTGAGGTTTCAAGATGGGGCGAGAAGCTGTGTGTTAGGCTTCTAGCTAACTGTGTCATCAGAAAGGAAAATATGTGGTTACCCAAATAAAAAAAAAAAAAAACCTTTTCCACCAGAAAACAAAACACAAAGACCAATGACTACTGTGCATCTCCAGATTTGAGAGGCAGTGTTTCATGTTCTCCAGATTTGGGAGGCAGTGTTTCGTGCTTCTAGGTCTCCCCCACTCCTCTTGTCCCTCGCTGGCCCAAGGCTGGGTGAAAGGTGACAGGTACCAGATGCCTGGAGGGTGAGCAGGGTGTCTAGGACACCCTCTGGACTCCACCCAGCTCATCTCAGCCCAGTGTGGTCAAGTCTCTGATCCTGTTTATGAGTGTTGCTCTTTTGTGTATCACCAGCCATTTTGCAAGGTTGTAGTTGTGAGAAATCCGGGTTAGGGTGCCTAATGCAGTGAGGCCAGCTCCAGGGGCTCAGGTTGGTGGAACAGCACCATTTGCAGTCTTAATGGGAAACATAAGGAAATTGGCTCTGCTCTCCTGTCTCGGAGAACAAGTTCATCTCAACAGACCTAGCTTGGGTTGCTAACTTTGAAAGTCAAGAAAGGCAGGTAGGCTGTCGACCGCAGCAGAGCACAGCATTGCCTAAGAGGACAAGCTTATACGCTTGATAAAGAATGAGGACATGTTCACTTCTGCCAGGGAAACTGAACTGACCTGACTGCAAGAAAGGATGAGGGAACTGACCCCAAGGAGGTCCGCGGATTTATCCCTTTGATGATGACTATGTGGACCAGAGGTTCATGGAAGCATTTCAGCAAAAGACCTGTGCCAGGAAATCCCAACGCTGGGCTGTGGCATTTAGCCCTGTGTGGCGAACACCAGTGTGCAGCGTCTGTGTCTTTGTGGTTATTGGCTGGTAAATAGACAAGTGTCTATGGCTTTTTGGACCTGGGCGGGCCTCTTCATTGATTGGGTATGCTTTGTTCCACCTCACTGATGGAGGTGAAGCACAGAAGAAGAGTGGGTGCCTCTGGTGGGCTGAGCTGAAGAATGCTCTGGTTTTTACCACTTTCACTTGTGTTTTTCCCCAGGACTGCAGACCCTCACAGAACGTGTCACCATGAACACGATCTATACCTGGTCAGTCTTCATGCCCTCAGGCCACCTCCCCATCTTTGATTATGCTGGCAATGCTGCCGCTGTGTCCAGCACACTGTCCTTGACCATCTTCACTTCTCTCTGCCTAGCCTCACTGCACCCTCAGTCCCTGCATGCCTGCATCATGCCATCCAGAGTTATGCCCTGTAACCTATGTTACAGAAGAAACTGAAGGTACAGCACTGCCCTTTCTATGTGGCATTCACACAGTCTTGTGCACATTTAGCCCTGGGAGTCCTGCTGTCCACTCGTGTGTGAGAGGTGTGCTCTTTGCCCATCTGCTGCTTTCCAGGCCATTCCTCTGCTCCTTCAACCTCAACTGCCTGCAGCCTTGTAAGAAAACCTCACGTGTCTTAGCATGTGGATGAAATCAAACAAGACTTGTCCAGGTACCTCAGCTAGCTTAGAGACTGTTATAATATTGTCAGAGCAAGCTAATAGACTAGTCTTTTAACAAATATAAAATCTGATGAAAAATACCATTCTGGAAGCAGCTGACATGAGATCAAAAGAAAAAAAAAATGCTGGGCCCAGCACAATGCTTCCATGGCTAAATCTTCATTTTTCAAGTGCTGGGATTCTGTAAGGGTACTGGTTTGTGTTCCAGCTGCTCTACTTCCCATCCACTCACTGCTTATGATCTGGGAAAGCAGTAAGATCCCAAAAAAGCTGCTGACTTCTGGCTTCATATTGGCTCAGTTCCAGCCTTTGCAGCCTCTTGAGGGCATAAACCAGCAGACGGGAGATCTTTCTATTTTTGCTTCTCTCTGTGAATCTGCCTTTCCAATACAAGTAATAGATAAATCTTTTTCGTAAAGATTTCTGTGGTCCTCTGAAATTATTGCTGTCCATCTATTATTCATTATAATAAACCAAGTGATATATTTTCTATTTATTAAAAATATAATAACATATCCCTAAAAGATTTTATCTTTCTTTTATTAACAGTGGCTATGACAAACTATCACTTCCAAGTTTGTTCTTCGATTAATCCCATGTTAAGCTGCTGTTATCTTCTTACGACAATTGCCTTCTCATGCAGAGAAAACATTTGCCTTTCCCAGAAATTCAGAGCTGCATAGGAACAAAAAGTGTTAGAGGGAGTAATTATACAGTTTGATTTCTAATCATTAATTTTACTCTGCCTCTTTTTTTTTTTACTCTGCCTCTTTTTAAAGCTGCCCCAAACCTAGATTTTGTGGTCAGTCCCTCTGAACTATCCCTACTTGGTCCAGCAAGTGCCCGGTGGGCATGATACCCCAGACATGGCATAGAAAATAGTCAGCAACACAGATACACAGATATGGGACCCGCCCTATGAATGCCATAATACTGGAGGAGACAGACGGTATGGCTTTTTTATTGCTATAAAGGAACAAGAAAGATTGGGTAATATTGAATGACAAGAGGCTTATGGTGCCTCAGGATTACACCTGCAAGATGAATGTCTACATCTGGTAAGGGCTTCCTGCTGCTTCAACTCATGGCAGGACAGGGAAAGACAAGAGGGTGAATGCAGCCTGTGGGCCAGGATTGAAGAACACAGGCTCTGTATCAAAGAATGTGATCCTGGGCAAGGGAAATCTCAGTCTCGACAAAGGCATTTATCCATCCATGAGGGATTCATCCCATAATACAAACATTTCCCACAACCATCCTACCTCCAGGCACTGCCTCACTGGACAGAAGCCTCGATGTGAGCTATGGGGGGCAGGTGACAGTCTCACTGAAAATGGCAAAAAACCTAACCTTGGAGAATTTGAATGACTTGTTCAACATTTTGTAGTTAAGATACATCCGAATTTAGGAATAAGTAAGGATGTTTCTACATAGTACGTTTCCCCTGCTGTTCACCTCACTCTCATCACCACACTAACCACAATCTTCTGACCTGAAGAACTACTTATTAATTGATTAACTAAGAGACAAAAATTAAGAGAGGTGGGAGAGCTTCTACATCTGGCTCACTTTCTAAAGAGTTACAATATCCGGAGTTGGGTCAAGGCTGAAGCCAGAAGCTTGGAATTCATTCTGGTTTCCCCACATGAATGATTTGTACTCAACTACTGAGCCACCACCACATTGTCAAAGGGTGCACGTTGGCAGATAGCAGTAGTCAGGAGTGGAGCTGAGACCTGAACCCAGGAACTCTTACATGGGGTGCAGATACCCCAAGTGGCGTCTCAATCACTGCACCATGTACACACCCCTTGTTTTTCACAGATCTGTAGGCAGAAAATTGTCACAAGTTGTGGCACAGTGAGTAAAACTGCTACCTGTGACGCTGTCATTCCCATATGGGCACCAGTTTGAGTTCTTCCTATCCTGCTTCCAATCCAGCTCCCTCATGGCACACTGGGAAGGCAGAATGTGATGGCCCAGGAACTTGGCCCCTGTCTTCCATGTGAAAGCTCCAGTTGGAGTCCTGGATCCTGGATGCTGGCTTTAGCTTGGACCAGCTCTGGATGTTGTGTCCATTTGGGGGATAGAACCAGAAGACAGAAGCATCTCTTTGTCTCTCTCTTCTCTTTGTAAGTCTGCCTTGCAATTCATACACACACACATACATGCATACATACATAAGAATAAATCTAAAGAAAAAAGAAAATTAAAAAAAATTGCATGATGGCTTCCTTTTGTGAAAGAGAATATATGTATTTGTTCTTTGGGGATTAATTTATTTTACTGAGCATGATAGTCTCTAGTTGGGACCATCTAGTTGCAAAATTTATGATTTCATTCTTTGTAATGGCTGAGTAATTTTCCATGCAGTAGATGTAGCACATTTTCTTTAAATACTCCTCTTTGGACAGGTACCTGGATAGTTTCCATGTCTTTGCCGCTGCAAATAAAGGATTACAGATCTGCTTGTCATATGCAGTTTTTTTTTCCCCTTTTGGGTACATTCTTAGGAGTGGAATAGCTGGATCATAGGCAGATTTACAGCATTAAGGACAGATAAAGAGAAAGAACTTTCACAATGGATAACCCAAAGCTAGGAGCCATGAGCTTCCTTCAGGGTTCCATGGCTTTGGGCCATCCTCCACTGCTCTTCCAGGGCACAAGCATGGCTGGAAGGGAAGTAGGACAGCTGGATCAGGAACTTGTGCCCATATGGGATCCCGGCGCATGTAAAGTGGGGATTCAGCCACTGATCTATCCCGGCGTTTGGGCTGTCCTCAACAGCATCCCAGTCCACAAGCAGGGGACTGGATGGGAAGCAGAGCTTCTGGGATTAGAACCGGCACCCATATGGAATCCTGGCACATGCAAGGTGAGGATTTAAGCCACTAGGCTATGGCACTGGGCCCCAGCCACTAAGAAAATGTAAATAAAAACCATAAGGAGGTTTCACCTCACCCCAATGAGAATGACTATCATTACAAAAATAATAAATGCTACAGAAAATGTGGGTGAAAAGGTACCTTAAAGCGCTGTCGATGAGAATATAAAGTAGTACATCTGCTACTGGAGAGAGTGTGGAGATTCACAGAAAACTGAAAATGGATCTGCCATATAACCAGACACTGGAAGGTCTGAGAACCAGGACAGGATGCAGGACAGGATGGGCCTGTCCACAACATCAGCCAGTTCACATTAGCGCCAGGACTAGGAGCTGGCTGGACTGGACTAGGCTGTAGCACCTACCAGCATGAGCTAGAACTGGGAGTATGCTGGGCTGTGCCAGCTACAGCACCCACCAGCAAATGCCGAGTTGAGTCAGGGCATGCAAGGTTAGGTCGCAGCACCTACCAGCACACATGAGACTGTGGGAGGGCAGGAAGGGTTGGGGTGAGCCTGATAAGGGGGCTTGGGACAGCTCCCCTGCTGGGGCACTGTTCCCACTGGTGAGCATAAGAGCTGGGATCGGTGGCAGAACATGCCTGGCAGAGCTGCAACACTTGCTGGCTTGCATGTAAGCTAGGTTGGGGGACAGGAAGGCTGGACTAACTGACTTTACCCACTGGTGCATGCATAAGCCAGTGTGGGTGTGGGCTGGTTGGGCTTTACCATAGCATCAGCTGGCAAGTGCTGGAACTCGGGAAAACTCCTGTCAAGTTAGATTGCAGAATCACCTGGAGAGTACAAGATCTGGGACTGGGAGTGAGACTGGTAAAGAAACTGTGGGTACCTCTCTGATGGGTTGCAACTCTTACTGGTGAGCATGAGAAACAGAGCTGGGGGCAGGCCTGGGTAGATTGGTGGTGGCACCTGCTGGCACAAGTGTGGGCTGGATAGTGGGTTGGTTGGGTTGAGATAGGCTTCAACGCTCTTTGACAGACTAGACCAATATGTTGCACATACTGGCAAACACAGGAACCAGGGCTGGAGGCGGGCTTTGTGGGTGCTTTTGATGGTCACTGTGACTAGGTTGTAGTTTCCACTGGTGTACATGAGAACCAATTGTGTGGTAGTTAGGGTCAGCCTGGGTTGTTGCACCCACTGGTTTGCGTAGATGATGGGGTTGGAGACGAAACTGATCAAGCAATTGCAACTAGTAATGTGTATGTGTAGGCTGATGTTGCTGACAGACAGAGCCAGAACCGGTACTGGTGAGAACACGCAATAGTCAGGTTTGAGATCACTTCAGATCAGGTATTTCTGGGGGACTCCTCCAACTGAACCATTGGTCTCAGAATTCCAACCATGATGAGAATTTCAGGATCTGTGGTCTGATCATAGAGTTCATGTTTCAGAACTGGGTCTGCTCAGTGGCTAAGATGGAGCAGTAGACAGCATACCCAGACTCACATGGATTATATGACAGTCCACTGGGGCCTACAGAAAACATTTGATACCATAGCAGAGGGTGGAGGGCAGAGCAAATTGATCAACTACTTCAGTCAAGCATTGGCAGCAAATATCTGGGTGAATGGAGACTAAGATGCACTATGTCAGTCAATGAACCTTGGAAGGATTTCCTTCTCCTTGGAATGGTGAGATTGGCAGCATTTCAGAACGATTGATACAACCTAAGCAGAACCCTCAGAGTATGCTCTACTCTGGGGACCCTGGGATAACATTGTGTGGCCATTTTCCATCCCTGCTACTAAGGCAGTTGGGAGGCTGGGTGTGCCTTTTCCACTTCTCTTCCTGCCTTCCCCCAGACACAGGAAGACGAAAAAACCCATGGAAACCATGGTCTCAGCCACTTTCCCCATACCCTGTACCCTTTCCAAACCTGCCAGTTGTAACAAAGATGCAAAGAGGCTTTAATTGAGAATCACTCTTCAAGGAGGGAAGAAGGAGAGAGGGGTGTGGAGAAAAGGCAGGCAGGAGAACATGCGGGAGGC
Organism: Ochotona princeps; assembly: GCF_030435755.1. Lineage (NCBI taxonomy): Eukaryota > Metazoa > Chordata > Mammalia > Lagomorpha > Ochotonidae > Ochotona > Ochotona princeps. Next base: position 18,926,170 of record NC_080858.1, read on the forward strand.
TTTTATACCCCTTCCAACAGGGAGGCTGGCACAGGCTCTGTTTAGGTCCTAATTAGGTAAGGAGTGTCAGTCTAGATTTATCATTGGTCGGTTGGAATCTTGCTGGCCCAGTGAAATGTTTGACTCTTGTGCCTTTTCTGGTTCTGGGCTGAGGTCAACTTGAAGTAAATCCAGCTGTGGCAGCCATCATAAACGTCATCAAAAATGAAAGTAAAGAGAAAAAAAAGGGGGAAATTGACAGAGGGAAAGAGGAGGGAAGGAAGCATAGCTATCTCCTTAGAAGTGTATACAATACATGAAATTTATTCCCTTTAGTTTTAATCACTTTTTGAAAATTAAAAAAAATTGAGCCTGAGATCAGATAAGTAAATATCTGATTGTCAAATATCTTACATAACTGATAGCTCCATAAATAAGAACCAATGATTTCAAAAGCAAAAGAAAAAAAAAATAAAGGTGAGAACTTGCAGAAAGTGTTTGGAGAACAGTATTAGAATTAAGACATGTGAACAATTCAAGTAGAATATTCTTAAAAATATGGTGTTTTGGCTTAAATCGCCATTTGAGTTGCCAGCACTATATTTGCTGTCTAACTCCCTGCTAGTGCGCTTGAAAAAGCAGATCATATGCCAAACACCCGGGCCTCAGCCATCCATGCATGAGATCTGGATGGATTCAACTTGGGTTGAATCAGTGGATGATAAGTTCAGCCCCTCATCTCTTCTTTTATTTCTGTGACTGTATTTAAATATATATATATATATATATATATATATATATATATATGTTTTTTAAACAGTCAAACATGAATATTGGCATGCACAACTGGTATAACATAGAGGTGGACAATTTTTCCGAAGTTTATTTGATAATCTGTATCTTCATTCTTTACAAGCGTAATACCCTTTAGCATTGTAATTTTATGTTTAAAATGATGGCCTAAGAAAACACTGAAAAGCACAGGCCAAAGATTCTTTTTACATTAGCAAAAGGCTGGAAAAAAATTTAGGTGTCCAGTTGTAGGGGGAGGGTTAAATAAATTAAGGGAGTGATGCTTACGTGGATAGTAACTGTATGTATATATATTTGCATTCCTGTTTTAAGTATAGACATTGTGGTACTACAGGCAAAGGTACAGTGGGTTCTATCTAGCTCCACTAAAACTAGTATGGCCGTATGAAGACTGAATCAGCAAATGCAAAATTAATCAGTTTTCTGTCTGTTTCTGTGTTATTCTACCTTTCAAATACATAAAAATTATTTCTGCTTTAAGTGAATATGTCTCAAGGAAAGAAATGTTAGTATTAAAGAATAAATTATAAAAGAATAAGTCAGAAGCACTGACTTATACCAACTTCACTAGTAAGCATTGTGTGCGAACAGAAGACTAGAGGAATATAAACTGAATTTTTTACAGTGAAATTACGCATATTAAAAATACCTTTTGAAACACATTTATGTACAGTAAACATGAGTCCAAAAAACAGGAAAATATTTAAACAATGTTTCCCAAGGAAAGGAAAATATTTAAAAAGTGTGCTAAGGTATCGAATTGTGACCCTATTTGTATATGCGTATACACATGCAGATATTTTATGCATCCATTGAATAGCGGTTTCTTTTATATATGTTACTCTTGTGTTAAAAGATATTCATCCTATTGTCGTGAATCTTAATTGCTCTCTCTTCAGTCCACAAATTCTGATTTTCGGTGCTGCTTTGCAAGCAGGACCAAGTGATTGGTTAGTTGAAATGGAGGCACATACAGCTCATGACCATCTTCCCTTTCCTGTAAACAACAGCTTTCATCATATGGTTTCCTTTCACCTCTGTTTCAACAAGAGGGGCAGGACGTTTTGAGTTGGAGTATCATCCTTCAGACACCTCACTTCTCCTCTTAGAGCCCCCCAAGGGCTGTGGGACTGGAGTGGCGTGTGTCTTGTTCTGTTGGGGTCCATTGCTTCCACCTGCCTCATTACACGACATAGATCCAGGTAATATCCACTTTGATTCCTTTGCATCTTTCAATATGATTACGCTGTTAGTTCTGCTTATTCTAGGAATATAGTACTTAATTCCAAGTAACGTGGCATGACATTTATAGGAGAGAATTCCTTCTGTGTTGCATTACAATAGCGTGAACTCTGAAGGATGTAAAAATTGCAGCTTGTGTTCATGGAAACTTGTCTCCTTCTCCGTATGCTATGACTTATGCTTTATGTTATCCACTTAAAGAAGACAGATTTGAGAAGTTACTTTTAAATTGATGCAGATGATTTATATATTATCCATCCATAAAGAAGTGGAGTCAAAATTCTGGAGTAGAAAAGTCTATTTTTTAATAGGATGTTAGAAAAAATGTGAACAGTCCAGCATACACAATTTTGTAAATTGATAATGCATATAAAAGAATATAGTTATAATTTTTCCTGAACTTCCTTTGATATCATCTTTTCTTTCTGATTAGTGCAGGAATCAAGGTGAATTTTAAATTTTGCTATTTATGATTTCTTGCTTCATTGGTATTAATTACTAGGTTATATTCTGGTAGACATTAATTAATTGATGAATAGCTATTGACGTAATTTTTTTACAAAGGTTTCTATGGCCATTTTAGAAAGGGGAACTGTAAGATTTTTATTTTTATCTTGCATAAGGCACTGGGCATGTTAATCACTTTTTTTTATAATCATGCCACAAAATCATGTACAGATAATGTATGAGATATGCTACGGGAAGCTCTCTGATTGACTGATGATAATTGAAAAGAAAGAACTTTTAAAAACAGTTATATGCCTAGTAAGATATGTATTTTTTAAAACTAAGACATGTGTAGTTTTACAGAATATGTAATTTTTTCTTTGTTTTAATTTTTTTAAATATGCCTTCAAGATATGAGAAGGCACTGATTGTGCCCAATTTTTTTATACGTATGCTAAACATTGTAAGTGAAGTGAGCTGGGTATAGCAGTCCGCATCAATTCTTTCCATACATTCTGATAATCATGGAAACAATCACTAAGATTATAAACGATTTGGATGGATATATTAATAGCATTTCCATTTGCTGTATAAATTAGATTCAGTCTACATGCTTTAAGCAATTACTGGAGCAGATAAACACGGGTACACAGATATTCATAGACACACACAAAATGACCTCTCAGCATCAAGTCCTGGTATGTTCCGGTGGGCTGCTCTTTGGGTATTTCTTCAGAAATCATTGTATTGGGGCCCGGTGGCGTGGCCTAGCGGCTAAAGTCCTGGCCTTGAAGGCCCGGGGGATCCCATGTGGGCGCCGGTTCTGGTCCTGGCTGGTCCACTTCCCATCCAGCTCCCTGCTTGTGGCCTGGGAAAGCAGTCGAGGACGGCCCAAGGCTTTGGGACCCTGCACCCGCGTGGGAGACCCGGAGGAGGTTCCTGGTCCTGGCATCAGATTGGCACGTGCCGGCCCGTTGCGGCTCACTTGGGGAGTGAAACATCAGATGGAAGATCTTCCTCTCTGTCTCTTCTCCTCTCTGTATGGCCGGCTTTCCAATAATAATAAATCTTTATAAAAAATAATAAAAAAAGAAATCATTGTATTGTAAACAGTTGTTGCAAAAACATTTCTTTTCTTCTGAAGATGGGTGATCAGGAGGAGATGACTTATTCATCTGTGAGAGTTCTCCAGTCTGCTTCAGAATCTCAGAAGAGATTAAGGCCTGATGGCGCCAGAAGGCCTGGAAAATCTGCAAACAAAGGTATTTATGTATATATATTTAAGCTTTATTTGTTTCATTTGAAAGGCAGAATTACAGGGAGAGAAGGAAAACCAGAAAGTGACTGGCTCACTCTCCAAATGGCTGCAGCGGCTGGAGTCTGGTCAAGCTGGAAGCTTGGACAGAAACCCAGGTCCCCCACATAGATGGAAGGCATTCAAGTGCTTGGGCCATCTTCTGCTTCCCTAAGTTCATTAGCCAGGAGCTCAGTTGGAATTGGAGTAGCTGAGACTTGAACCAGAGCAAAATGAGGTGTCTGTGTTGCAAGCGATAGCTTAATCTCTTGTGTCTCATGATGCCAACCCAAGTTATACTATTTGAACATCTAAATTCACGGGGTGTCATGGATTGCCAAACTGGAGGTTTAAAAACAATCTTACATGTACTTCTGGCCATTATTTTCCCGTTATAAAAGAAAATTGGAACTGGCTAGGGTGAAAGATTTACTTTAATTATTTTTTTAATAATTTATTTTTTAAAATGATCTTGCAAAAATTGAGAAGGTGAGGAAATTTATACACTTTCAGAAAATTGAGTAACTAATAGAATACAATTATTTAAATCTGGCCAAGGATAGTTTGTGAGGTGTCTAAAAGCAAAGGACAGAATAGCATTTCTTAAAGAAATAAATGTCTTAGATGTTTAATATGAAAATCTGCATTAAAACAATGTTCTTATTCAAACAAAAGAAATTTTAGGTACACAAACACACACATATATAAAATTAAGGGCTGTCATGATTCAAAACTGTTTGCATAAAAGACAATTTTGATTTTTCTGTTCTTTATCTCCAAACATCATCATAATTAAACTCCTCGTTGAGAATAACCTTTACTATTTCAGTTTGGTGATCATCATAGACACAATTTATCCAACAATGAGAACCACAAAAACAATAAGATGCATACACCTTTGCCTACAGAAATGCAGAGTTGACAGTGAGGAAAGGAAAGTGGATTTCTAGAAAGTTCTGTGAGGATTACACCGATCATGTCTGCAAATCAGAATATTCTCTGGGGGTGACCACTTTCTCAAGAAGATCGCCTGCCTTGTTCTTGTCATGAATAGCTTGATCACAGCAAAGACTGCACATGCCACGTTACACTCTCCCAGATGTCTTATGTCGTTGGTGCCTCTTTATGGGACATAATTTTGAAACCTTGTAGAATCATCTTGTTCATGGACATTCTAGAAAGAGTTCGTATCAGCCAGAAACCTTAAAATGTAAATCTGTTATTTCTAGATTAAAATTTTAAATCATTTTGTATGATATAGTCTTGTAAATTTTTTGACGGAGTTTTGTTTGTTTTAAACCACGTCCCTTGTCAAGGTGAATAATAGTTAGCCCTTTTCACTGCTAATTCTAACTTTTCTCTTTAAAGAGTTTGCAGTGCCCTGGCATCGCATTGCAGTGAGTCTTGGAATCCTGTCTTTACTTCTCTTGATGACGATCATAATGTTGGTGACAATGAGTGAGTAATGGAAACTGATCTTTCTGGGAATTGCAGGACCACTTCATAGGTGATTTTAAAATATAATTTAGTATTATTTATTTTTATTTGAAAGGCAGAGTCACATAACAACACAAGGGGGAGAGAGAGAGAGAGACAGAGAGAGAGATCCTTCATCCATTTTATCTGTTCAGACGCCAAATGACAGCCACATTGGAAGCTGGGCCAGTCCAAAGTTGGCACCAGGGGCTGCTTCCAGGTCTCCCACATGGGTGCAGGGGCCCAAGCACTAGAGCCATCCTCCACTGCTTTCCTAGGTTTATTGGCAAAGAGCTGGATAGGAGGAGGTGAGTAGCGACTCAAATCATCGCCTCTACAGTATGCTGACCCTGCTGGCAGTGGCTTTACATGCTAAGCCAAGCTAACGGCCCTTGTTGGTGATTGTTGTTCTTGGACATATCACACTGGCATTTCATTATATTTACGTAGTCTACTGATTCTGAGGCTACAATTATTCTGTGTCATTCTGAAGCTACCATATTCTGTATAGCACATGGTAATTTTCCTTTTGGTTGATAATTGTGAGATATTCTGCCATCTGAGTTTAGATTATTGTGAGTCTGATATAAACATTTTTTGCTCTTCTTTTTAAAATTTATTTTTAAATACGTAATAAGAAAATAGTAAGAAGAATGAAAGCATACATACAAGCTGATGTTGAATTTAAGCTTCATCTTATACTTGTATTGCCTCAAATATTTATAGAACACAATGGACATACCACATTTGGATAGCATCACCTATTTTCAGATGTTACAGCTATTCCAATAATAATTGTGCTAGACCTTCGTGGTTGTTTAGTTCAGGTGGGTTTTTGCTTTCTTTATAATTATGGAATAGGAGAGAATGAGAAAGAAAGGAAAGGAAAAAAGAGAGAAGGAAGGAAGGGAGAAAAATATAGAAAGAAAAAACAGAAAAAGAAGGAAAGGGAGAAAGAATGAAAGGGAGACAAGAAATGTGTGCAGAGGGAGAAATGATGGAGAGACAGAAGAAAGAAGCAGAGAGAAAAAGAACTGAAAGAAGTGAAAGAAAGAAAGAGAAAGGAAGAATGAAGAAAAGGAAAAATAAAGATTAAGAAGGAAAGAGATAGAAAGCAAGCAAAAAATAAATAAATTTTAATTTGCAGCTGAAGTTGGGAGCTTGGAATGACATAATCCTGGTGCTCCATGTGGATGGCACTAACTCACTGTCTGAGTCGTCACAGGTGCCTATCACCTCCCAGGAAATGGAGTCAGGAGCCAGGATTGAATCCAGGGACTCTGATGTGAGTTATGGGCATCCTAACCCCAAGGCCGAGCATCTGCCCCCTAGTTTAGGTCTTTATCTACAGATGATGAATTGGTAAATGTTAACTAACTGAATTTTAGGGTGGTAGGTATTTGTAAATGATGTACTGCTAAAAATAAACTAGAGTGTAAGCTATGGTGTTAGCCATCATAATTTTATCTGGGTATTTTGCTTTTCTGCCCTTGACTTGCTAGTAGTGAGAAATTTGATGTTTCCATCACTGTGGTCAGTTCATTGAGGTGTGACTTCCTAAATGCCAAATTACTGAAATAATGAGTACAGTTGGTTGTCGAAGTGAGACTTTTTCTAATGTCTTTAATTTCACTGTTTGATCCCCACGAGTGCATTTTCTTCTGATATTTAATGTCTCAAATTTTAGTTTTTCAGTTAATTCAAGAAAAACATCAACAGCAAGAAATTTTAGCAAATCTCAGTCAGAGTGAGTACTTGAAGGAGCAATTTCTGGCAAACAAGACTTTAGAATGTGACCTTCTCAGAAATGAAACCCTTCTACAGCAAAAGGAACTGGAGTCATTCTTTTCAAAAAAGGGTGGGTGTTGTACAAATCCAGGTATGGAAGGAATCCGGAGTGAAAGATTGTATTGCTTTGCATTCCCCTTCTAAAAGCTTTGGAGTCTTATAAGCAGGCTTGCCCCAGTGAATTGGGTCTACTGGACAACTTGCAATTTGTCTTTCAGATGTAGTGTAGATGGTCTGGTTTTCTTGTTTCAAATATGGGATCTGTGAATTCTTGGAATCATGTTTGGATTAGTAGAGTCTTGTCACTCCCAAAACGCAATGGCAATTCTTGCTGCCCTGCTACTACCAACAGTGAAAGAGAAGACCAGTACGCCAGGATAGTCAGATGATTTGGTCTAGTGAGGATTAGGGTTTGGCTCACACAAAATATGAAAGCTTTAAGAAAAATGCATAACTGACCTACAATTGACATAAGGAGTTTCATTTGAATGCTGTTATAGATAGCTTGTGTGTATGGGTGTGTATGTATGCTATATGTGTCTTGACTTCAGATATTTTGTTTTTATGACCACCAATACAGGATGATTTTAAAATTCATGGAGAATGCACATTAAGTTAGAAAGTTTTGTACCCAAAATAAGCTTGTATCTTAATTCTATTTTCAATGATCTTATTGAAATGCACTCATATATTCTTCCTGCAATATATTGTATATATTGTATAATGCAATGTAAAATTGCAATGCTACAAATAGAAACATGTAAAATGAAAAAAAATGGTTGAAAATATATTCCTAAATTAGAAAACATGCTGGAATTTTAAATAGGTTCATTATAGAGAAACGTCATAGATTAAATATATGTTGCTTGATAAGTTGGACGCAGAATTACCTGATAGCATGATCATAACAGGAATAATAGACATAGACATTGACTCTCAAAATTTTCTTTGTTTACTTCTATATTTATTTTTGATAATAACGCTTACCATGACATCAGCCCTCTTGCATGTTGAGTGTACAATACAGCATCGTTAACCAGAGGCACTGTGTTATACCTCATACCCCTAGAGTCTGTTCCTCACACACAATGTCCTCTATGTTTTGTCCATACTGTCATTATTTAAGATTCAATAATATTAATTCCATTGTATGTATGTATGTTCCACATCATTCATCTGTCTGTGGATATTTAGGTAGTCTCCATCTCTTGACTATTGAGGATCACACTGTCTTGGACTTGGGAGTGCAGGTATCTCTTGGCATTACTGAACCTTGGAGATCCCTGTATTGTTTTTGCTATTATCATAGATGAATCTTGAGCCTTTGAGTCTATTATGCAGGGCTGATAAATATATTGCTCTGATTACTAGAAGATCATATAATAAAATTGTTAATAATTGATTCTATGTGTTGCAGGAAAACTCTCTGGGGACTTCTGGTCTTGTTTCTATGTCAGTTGCTACTATTTTGTCCAGCAAAATAAAAGCTGGCATGGATGTAAACAAACTTGCCAGAATTACGGTTCATCCCTTTTGAAGATAGACAACGAGCAGGAACAGGTATCATGGACTCTTCCTTTTATTCTCAATGTCATGATCTGTCTCACTTGACAACCTGCGATACTGAGAAAGGAGGGGGCATGCAGAAAGAGGGGTCTTCAAGTGTTCTTTCTGTCATGTCTGCTGTCTGACTGTCATGACTGTACAGCTAGGAATCTCCCAGGACACTCCGTCTGCTACTCATCAAGTGCTCAGAGTATCTTATTTGTTATGACATCATCTTTGTCAATAATATAGGGGAAGTCTGTAATCCTCTCCCTTTATCAGGAGCGTGCAGTAGTGACTCTTACAAGAAAGTATGTACCTTCTCGTTAGTAAAGTATGCACTTTCTTGATGATGCAGTCAGTTTAGCCTTTGCTATTCTGTTCCTTGTTATCCCTACAGCTACCCCTGTAGGGTGGCAAGTATACTCTAGGGGATGCAGCATTATCTAGGTGTTACTACCAGGAACTCAGCAGTCAAGCTTCCTGGGGTCAAACCCAGCTCTGCCAGTTCCTGGTGGATGATATTCAATGGATTAGTTAACCTCTCTGAGCCCATCTGCCAAAGAGAGATGATCATGAGCACCATTAAATGATACCATTTATAAAAATTAGCCTTACATTGATTTTAGTGCATTTATATTATCACATTTAATTGCTCAATCATCTTATAATACCAATAGCTATATCCTTAAAAATTGTAAAAAGTGAAAATATAGAGCAGCAATATTGAGATGTCCCTTTTAGAATAGATTTCTTTCTTTACGTGAATGAGTTATACAAAGGGACAGAGAGAGAGAGAGAGAGAGAGAGAGAGAAACTTGGCTGCAAAGCTCATACCTGGCCAGACATAAGTCAGGATCTAGGAACTTCATTTTTTAGGGCTCCCATGGCAGTGGTAGGAACCCAAACACTTGGGTCATCCTCCTGTGCTCTTCCCAGGCCATTAGAAGGAAACAGGATCAAAAGAAAAACAGCTGGAACAAATACTGGCACCCACTGAAGTTTGGTGTTTTAACCCATTACACCATAATGCTGGCTTAGAGACTGCCTTTTTAATGCGTTACTAAGAAAAAAGCAAAATGTGTTTCTATAGAGATGTTTGCCAACATCAGCCTGAAATCTCTATCACTTAGAAAAATGACTTACAATTATATGCAAAACTAATAAATGCCTAAAGTAGAATTCACAATATCAAGTCACAAAACAATTTTCTAAACAGTAAATTTTTATCTGGTAAAGCAGAAATTTATTTATTATTTATTTATTTATTTATTTATCTATTTTAGATGATGCTTACATAGTTGATCAGGGTGTGAAAGATAGAGGACTAGGGAAAAGTGGATGAGATCATTGTTTCCAAATTTTTAATTTCTTCTTCCTAAAACATAAATTCAAACCTACATTTTAAACAGCAGCATTTATGTAATGTATCTCTTTGATATATTGCATTTTAGACATACTTAATACCTTGAAATACTGCTTCCCTTCCTTTTATCCCTTCCAACTACTAAACTAAAAGCATTGTGTTTTTCTTGTGAATTTGAAACCTTTAGGTACCCCTTACACAGAGCTTTTATTTTAAGAAATTTATTTTAATGATTCCTTTGTTTAGGATCATGGATTAATCCAGTCTCTATGACATTACATATTGTTTTGGAGTGTGAACTTAATAATTTGTTTACATGTGTTGAAGTAGTTAAGAGATTTCTTGTTAGTACACGTTTTGATTTAAAAGTCTTCCATGTTTTAAATAATCCTGGAGACTGGTAGACAGTTTTCACATACGTAGTACACTATGGAAAAGCTACTTTGAAATTGAAAATAGATGTGTGAAGGATAAGAGATATTTCTAAGAAGCAGAGGCAAAGGCGATGTGGAGAATGGCAGGGCCCTGGCCTTGGGCACAGCTTGTCCCCGCCCTCTGTGCCTCGTCACATTCATGCAACAGATGGGAACTTAGTTCTCTGATATGTTTTGTTTCCTTTATAGACATTCATTACATCTCACATTCATGGTAATAATTACTGGATTGGACTGTCGTATAATAAAAAGGAGAAAAAATGGAAATGGGTTGATGACGGTTTCTCACCTGCAATGTAAGTTTCTGATGTGTGTTCAAACTTTAACTTTGGTGTGGGAGTTGGAAGGATTGTGTCTAGAAAGGATCACCTTTCACTTCACACAGTTTAACTTTGATTAGTCTTCACTGGTAGGAATAAGAGTAAGAAAGCATTTTGGCAAGCAAAGGCAAAGAAGAAGTGTCATATGGAGTTATTAATGATCAAGTATACTAAATACATGCAGGGTGTGTTATGAGATGCAAACTGAAATGCAGTTGTAAGTCTGAGAGACATGAAGTGACTGTGCCATCTGACATAGCAAGTTTTCCTCTCTCACCCATAAATGAGGTTCCTATGTATCCATCAAAATTCATGTGGAACTCCTTTGTGTAATTAGTCTGCTCATAGCTATGTTTGTATATATATGATTGAGTATACATGTATACACTGTGTTCTTACACATTGGTAATCATGTACATGAACATGAGATGTCTTCACAAAATCATGGAACATGTGTCCTATGGAAAATTTATGTGTCCCTTGGTTTCACACTGCTTTTGCACCAAGGCAAATTTACCTTTTTTTGTGTAGTCTTCTCTTATATAATTTTTTATTATGTGGACTCCTGGGCTTATGTTTAGTTCTGATTTAATAATTTTCAAATAAGTACATAATATAATTTTTACTTCTAGGCATTTTTTCCAATATCTGTTGGTTAGTAATATTTTTAGTTGACTAATTCTTGTGAGGTATTCAGTATGTATATTTTACTTGGTATCTGATAGTTCTAATGTTTGAAGTTTTAGGAATCTAATCCATTGTTTCTGCTGACCCTTGTTCATGGTGTTACTTTATTTACATTACTTAGTGATCATTTTCTTCTTTGGAGCTGGTTTGGAAACCGATTAAAGCTCATGATGGAGTTGCAGACTTCCTCAAGAAAGAATTTGCTTTTGTTAGAGAACTTAAAGTACTATGAGTTTTGCTGCTTTAAAATTTTATTGATTTATTGTAATTTAATTTCAAAGAGAGAGAAAGAAATGACTATAACTGCTTTTTCACTATCCCAGTGCCTGCAACAGTCAGGACTGAGCCAGGCTGAATACAGGGGCCCAATACTCAACCTGGGTATTCCACATGGGTAGTAGGAACAAAGTACTCGAATCTCCTAGGATGTGTGTTAGCAGGACTCTAGGTTCAGCAGTGCAGCTGAGAGTCAAGCCCAAGTGCGCCTGCATGGTGTGCCAGCAACCCAAGCTGACTGTTGCTCCACATCTGGGCCACTTCTAGTAAGAGCCTGAAGTCCTGCAGCTGTTTGTGTTGTGGTTCTGGGCCACGAACCTACAAAAGGCATCTTGCAGGAAATTACCTAGCTACAAGGTTCTTGTGGCCAGCACACACAGTTTGTTTGTTAGGAAGATGCAAGTGTGTGAGTCTGGCCACAGCTGCAGATCTTTGATTGACCTGATGAGCAGTTATAATTTAATTTGTGTGTTTGGTGCAAATGCTTAGGTGGATATCACCACTGGATGATGAATGTAAATCTCATAAACTTGAAATGTACGCATGCTTCTTGCAAATTGCATGAGGGATTTTTCATGATTTTTCTCTTCTGCTTAAATTCAAGATTTGAAACAATTCTAGAGTGAAGATAGGTCACTTTTGGGTTCACCCTTTAGGTAGTTTGTTTTTTATTTAGATTCTCTGTCTTAGAATGCATTCAACTCATGACACCAATCAATGTACAAATTGGCTTTGGCGTCATAGTTATCCTTCTGAATTCCCATCTCTGTTTAACACTCAGCCAGAGTGTGAATATGCTTCTTGCCAAGAAGGTTCAATATTTATCCAGTATTTCAAGTTATTATTAATAGGAAAATTATTCTGGTCCCCCAAGCTACTATTTTTCTCTAATAGGTATTCTGCTTTAGTTTTCACTGATTGCCATGTTTTAGCTCAACTGCTAGGTTTAGGATGGAGAAGGCAAAGAAATTAAAACAATGAAAACAGGAATCAATCTACTTTCTGAATTATGTTGTTTTCCATTAAACTATACATGCTCATGAGACCTGGTGATTTGTGTCACAGTAATTTAGTTTTTCTCTTTGAAAATTTTTAACTTTTATTGAAAATATAAAATAAGAAAGGAGATTTAACATACCACAATTTCAGAATACTATTGTAAAATATTTTTTTCCTGTTAATCGTTAATTACCAATGTAGAATAAGCTAGGAGATTATGGATGAGTGTATTTAACGGGATAAGTGCAAAATAAAATCTTTTTTGCTATTGAAATTATGATTAAAGTTTCCTTGTATCAGGAACTTAGGAAACAAAATTTTAAAGTTCACACAAATTATGTGTTTGGAGAATTCAGAATTAAATGATTAACTTTTATATTTTCTGTTCTGTAGGAATTTTGCAATCATGAATTCATCTTCTGGGATGGAAAAATGTGCATTTTTATCCTCAACAAGAGTAGACATTATTGATTGTTCTAAAAATCACAGTTGCATCTGTGAAAAGAGCATTGATTGCATTTTTCCCACTTCAAGGTGTACTTAGAAGGTAAAACCAGAAGGTTGAAATATTCTTGTGTCCTTTAATAATTTGTGTTTGTTACTAATACATGTTTTTTACTGCATTCCTTAGTCCAATGTGGAAACAGAATGAGCTGGAAAAGGAAGAAAACCTTCATTTGGACTGTGACATAGGAGATCAGACACCATCTTCTTCCTGTGGACAGCTTGCAAAACTTAACTTTGGAAAGGAATTGTCCATTTCTTCACGGCCCCAAGGAATTATTCTCTTTTGGTTTCTCTGAGCCAGCCCTGAAACCAACTGGACAATGCTGGTGCACAGCCTGGGTCTTCTCCACTTCAATGGGTTAAACGTGTTGGCATCTTCTGACCTTGACAACAAAAATAAGAATTAGAATGTGGTGACATTTTTACTATTACAAGTATTCTTCATCCTTAACAATTATCTTGCTATTGGAAATTAATTTTGAATTTGCTGGACATTCAAAAGAGTAGTGCAGGGAATTCGCACACAACTTTACCCACGGTTGTCAACTGTCTGGATTTTGCCCTACCTGCTCTACCCTTTCTCTTTCACGCGTCTGTCCTTTGTGATCCAACTTATAATTAACTGAAGACATCATGTTCCTTTGTGTAGATATTTTGCAAGAAAATATTTTTATTTGTATGACCAAAATACAATTATCAAAATCAGAAAATTTATCATTGATACAGCATTATGATCTAATACATAAATCATGTTCAAATTTTTCCATTTACCTGTCCTTCATAGTCCTATATATTGTTCAGAATAATATATGTATTTAATCTTGGAATTAGTGCTTCTAAAACTCCTTTAGCCTGGAATAGCTGCTTAGATTGTCTTTGTTGACACTGACATTGTAAAAATCAACCTTATTGAGTTTGACTTGGTGCACAATAAAAGGTCCCCTTTATAAGTCATGAAGGATATAGGTGTAACCAGTAACTGTACTTCTTATACACCATCAAATAAAAATTTAGAACACTTCCATTACTTTTAAAAGTTTATTTTTGCATCATGCCACTCACCTAGCCCCAGTAGCCAGTGATGGGTTTTTCTGTCAGTGTAAATTAGTTTATATTCGGGCAGAATTACATGCAGCTTCTCTGGGATCTCCAGAACGATGCCACAGAGAAGCACAAAGAGCAGGTGTCTTTAAATCTTAGAGAACAAGTCCTGAGCTTTTTATTATCATACGTGTGTTTCATTAGGAATTTTTTAAAGTGTATTCTTGATCATATTGAGAAAATTGTTTTCGGTTTTTGAGTTTGATCCTGAACAGCAGCTCAATTTTGTAATGTATTTTCTGCATTTTGAGGTGGTCATGTAAGTATTCTCTTTCAGTAACTGGATGAGGTGAAGTGCCTTGACTTCTTCTTGCCTGTTACGTAAATCTGCTTTATGGGTAAATGCCACTTGGTGATGATGTAGTTTCTATGTTTTTTTATGCATTGCTCCATTTGCCTGGGTAATATTATTTTAAACATTTTTGTGCTTGCAGCCATAAGGGATTGGTATTTTTAAAAGTGCCATTGCTTCTTTGTGTTCTAGAACAAATAATGTTCTAGAACAAATATTCTTTGGGATGGTTTTGAATATCTGAGGTTGAGGTGCCAGCAGGTTCAGTGTCTGCTCAGGGCCCGCCTCCTGGCTGACTCCCTTTCATGCAGGACAGCACACAGAAGTCTGCCTTTTATAAGGACACTGATCCCATCCATGCCTGAACTGTGCCGGGAGCCCCCGAATTCTCCACTTCTTCATGGCATTCCACTGGGGATTTTTTGCTTCAAAATAGAAAATTGTAAAGCAGGAACATAAACATTTAGTCCACACAATAAAAAATAGCTTCTTAATGGTTATCATTAATAACCATTTTTATAAACTTGGAACTGAATGTTTACTTTTTCATGGTCGTTTGAGGATGGACAAGGAAAATTTCTAGCATCAAAATTGGCTTAACATCTTATAAAATAATGATGAAGACCGCTGGGTTGCCGGCTGGGCTGCTGCAGAGGCAAGTGCTGGAGTTTAGGATCCACAAGCCACTAGGCTACACACTGGGCCCACATTCATATTCTTGAGATTAATATAACTTCACCACAGTCTAATGTGCCCATCATTTTATTGTCATCATCAGCTGTTGTTATCAATTTGTGTCTGTACCTCATCTGCAAATCACACTGTATTACAGTCTTACATGCACAGAAAGAAACCAGTGCTTACGGTATTCAGTGACGTCTTTGGTTTTGGCCGCTGGCGTCTATCTCCCCAGAAGCAAGTCCTGTCATCCGTTGCTCTTTGATTGCCTCGCCTCCTTTCATTTCCCCACACTCCATTCTTTCTCTGTTTCTAAAATTTTATCATGGCAAGACTACTGTGTAAATGAAGTTACACAATACAGGACCTCAGTATAATTCTCTCCAGTTCACACAAGTCATTGCAATTAGCAGTGGTTTCTCCTTTTGATTTCTGAGTAGCCTTTCACGGTGTACATGCAACAGAGCTCGAATAACCTCTCCTAACTCCTCAGTGCTCTTGAGGCATCATATGTCATGTAATGTGAACATATGGTCAAGGAACATCAGCAAACGTTTATACAACATCACTGTGTTTCCAGACATGGTGATCATTCTGTGATACATCACAAAATGGGTGGAAGTCTGGCTTGGTCACGTGGTGGGTGCCAGCTGCTGCTGGCAACATCCCCGCTGCATTCTCAGAATGTTTCACTTCTGATCCAGCTCCCTGTTAATGCATCTTGAGAGAGAGAAAGAGAGAGAGAGAGAGAGAGAGAGAGAGAGAGAGAGAGACCTGAACCACAATGTTTATAACAACATTGTTCAAAGTATGAAATCATTTAAGGTGCCCAACATCAGATAACGGGATATTATTTAGACATAAAGATGAATGAAATTCTATTATTTGCATCAAAATGTTTGGAACTGAAATACATCATGAGTGCAATAAGAAAGGCAAACTACCTTATGTTACTCTTCTTTATATTTGTTATAATTTTAAAAATAAAAACCCAAAATATACTATAATTGCATGTTTGTATTAGTCCTGTTGCAAATACAGTGTCTTGTTAAAAATCCTTTAAAATATTTGTCAAACTGCAAAGAATCACACACTATTCTACTTTTATGATTTTGTTACTATTTTAAAGTCTTAAAATGATTTATTTATTCTAAAATCTAAGCTACAGAGAGAGAAGAAAGTCAGAGATACAATGGAAACTTCCTTCCTCTGGTTCACTTCCCAAATGAGCCAGTTTGAAGCCAGGAACCAGCAGCTTGCTCTGGGTTTCCCATGTGGGGTCAGGGTCCCTAAGCCTTGGGCCATCCTTTGCTGCTTTCCCAGGCCACAAGCAGGGAGATAGATTAAAAGTGGTGCAGTTTGGACTCAAACTGGCACCCATATGGGATGGGTAAAGGCTAAATATCACCACAGTGCAGGCCTCATTATTTACATTTGTATAAGTGAAGTTAAATCCCAACCTGGATTGCATTCTTGCTTCCTGGCTTCAGCCTGAACCAGCTCTGCCTATTGAGAGCTTTGGGGGAGTACCAGTGGGCCGGAGATCTCCATTGTTTACATTTTTCTCTGTCTCTGTCTGCCTTTCAAATAAAACAAATAAGTAAATAAATATTTATCCTAAGCAAACAAAACAAAAACCAACCAAATTGTCTGTGAAACATGAACTAACTTCTAGGTTAGACAGGCAGGGAAATGAAAGCGATTCTGAATTTAACATCACCGGCTACAAATTGTTCTTAGGATACAACATGACAGAAACCAGCGTGTGTGCTACAGGACAAGTTGTTGTAAGATTTTTAAAAAAGCGGGAAACCCTTGTGATGTGTGGTTAAAAACATTGGTAGACTCTTAACATAGCTTTGCCGCTTGCTCCTTCATGACGACTCTGGTTGTACTCTGACCTGCTGGTGTGTGTGTGCGTGTGTATACAAAGACGTAAGCTTCTTTGAAGTGATAACATCTTGTCATTTTGTCCCCCTCAAAGCTAAGTATTTTTCTATCCCTCATGACCCACAGAGCATGACACATGGTAGGGAACTCCAATACACACACTACTTAGAAATTCATTCTAAGGGTTTCTTGTAAGTGAAGACTAAACCCCACTCAAAACATGATTTTTATAGCAGCACCTTCTTATCTCCTGTGTGGGTTGTATGACTTCTAACAACTTTTTTTTCTTGAGCTATTACAGAGGAAGGACTCTTTTTCTTCCTTTCCTCCTCCCCACCTCTTATTCATCTTGAAATTTTATTTATTTATTTGGAAAACGGAGTGACAGAGAGAGGGAGGAGAGAGAGAAAGGGAAAGAGAGAGATCTGATGGTTACCCTCTGCCTGACCATGTGGCATGGGTCTGGCTAGACAAAGCCAGAAGCCAGGAGTTCCAGCCAAGTCCCCCACAGGGGTGGCAGAGGGCTACCGTCTGCTCTCTCCCAGGCACATTAGCCTGGAACTGGAGTACAAGCAGAAGAATCGAGACTTGAAGCAGTGATCTGAGACTCGCTGCCAGCATTACACGTAGTGGCTTATCTCTCTGTGCCACATTACCTGGGCCCGGTTTTCCTTTTTTCATTACTTTTCTCCGCTCTCCAGAAATGATAAGGGAAATACTAATATGGTAGTGAAGTCACATTAGGAAGGAAGGAAGGAAGGAAGGAAGGAAGGAAGGAAGGAAGGAAGGAAAAGAAAGGGAAAGAAAGAGAGAGAGAGAGAAAGAAAGAAAGAAAAAAGAAAAAGAACACACAGAAAAGCTAATTCATTTTTCCTTCAAAATAAGCCTTGAAAGCAGGCTGTTGTATTCAACTTAGGAGAGAACAAAAAGCTGTGTGCTCACTAAGAATGAGAGAAGGACCCGTTCAGCTCATTGGAGATATGCGGCCCAGGAATATCTTACTGTTACCAACAAGGAGGAAACCGTTAATAAAAACAACTTAGAAGTCGATTTGAAGGCGCTCTTCTTGCCCAAGCTTGAACCCTTCTGCGGGCTATGCTTTGCAAAGGCGCATCTTCACCTCTGAGTTTGTAATTTTGCACAATGACCACAAGGTGGCACCATTAGATCAAGCAACCAAAAGGCTTTCCAATGTGAAAATAAAACTTGGTTACAAAATGTAGTCGTTTTAACTGCTCTTGGAAGTGTTCCCAGGCCATCACTGCACGTAAATTTAAAACACACACACACACACACACACACACACACACACACACACACACACACGTATCAGTACATTTAAAGCTGATAATACTTTCTGAGCCAATGGTTCTACTTGTGTAAACCTATCTTCAGGATATAGTAACAAGCACAAAATGCTACATATTTAGATTTTTTACCTAAGCATCATTTAAATCGCGACTTGCTGGGTAAAATAGGACACGTAACAATAATAGAAGGATTAACTGTATCTGATGCAATCATACAGTTGAAATGCAGAAACCTTAGGTGCCCACATTGTGGTGTAGCACGGTAAGCCACTGCCTGCAATGCCAGGAAACCTTACAGGAGAGGAGGTTTAAATCCCGGCTGCTCCGCTTCCAATCCAGCTTCCTGCTGACAGATACAGAGAGAAATATCATCCATTTGCTGGTTCACTCCCCCAAACACAGGGACTGTTGTGGCTAGGCCAGACAGAGGTCAGAAGCCTGCAACTCCAGCTCTGTCTCCTGTGTGGGTGGCAGGGATGAAGTTCTTGGGTGATGTTGCACTGTTTTCCCAGGCGCATTTGCAGACAGCTGGGTCGGCAGTGGAGCAGCGGGGACTGTAACCTGGGCTCGCATGGGATGATGATATATCAGGTGGCGGCTAAACCCACTGTGCGACAATGCAGCCTCATAAGAGGTCATAGTTAAAGGAGGCCAGTCCTTGACCTTGGGTTGAAAGGAGTGGGGAGAGAGAGGAAGTGTTTGCCTGGTCGCCTGCCCACACAGTGAAATGCTCTCTGCTTGCGGTACAGTCAGTGAGTTCCCGGAGCCTGACGCTTCCTGTGAGGTTTTAGCTCGAAGACCTCTGCAGCTCCAGCTAATTCTCCTCTTCCTCTGCGTCTGAGGTTCTAACTTCTCAGAGAGCGTCTGGCTCTATTTTCAGGCTTTCTTTTCAGAGAGCATTTGGTAATGTTCTTTATGGGGAACTTTCCGTTGTCACGGTGGAGAGTTGAGAAGACGGAGACGGTAGCTGGAGACCTGGCCCTCATTTCAGTGTTGCTTAATTCTGTTTTATATCCTGCTATTGGTTTGAATAAGCTTTGGCATAGCATCATCGAATAACGACTGAAGTTTTAACCAGTGGAGGATCAGAGAATGTGGACTGAGAATGGTGAAGTTGTTTCGAGGGAAAGCTAGGTGAGCATGAGGAAGGGGCGAGGAAAACCCTCCCAGTGCAGAAACCATGGGAATGTATCAGTGATGGGTTTCAACAAGCTTCAAGCTGTATTTTCATCGAGGCTGTGAACTGATTCCCTTTAGCCACTGTGCCTCCCTCTGTGTCGCTGTCATCAGGTGATGGGTCATGTTCTACTGGCCTAGAACTCAAGGTTATCATTTCCGGATGTCTAAAATTGTGATGGGGGCAAGCATGCAACATACTTATTAAGATGCCCTTTGGAATACCTGTATCCCTTGCAGTCAGGAGCCAGTCTTTGAGACGCAGGGGTCTCAAGGACCAACACAGCATCACTAGCAAGCCATTCAAGCTAAGTGTGGACTGAAATTTTTCCCTGGAAGCAGTCTACATTCATTCTGCAGGCCTTTTCAACATGCCTTCAGAGGAGCACCTGAGAAACACTGGGTCAGGAAAGAGGTGACGCAGAAGGAGTGACAACCTCCACATCCTCCAGATTCTTTTCCCACAGGAAGCCAAAGCTCCAAGATACAGAAATATGGGCAAGCAACCTGTCTCCTAGCAACCGGCAGAGTGTGATTTTTTTTTTTATTGTTATTGGAAAGCCAGATATACAGAGAGGAGAAGAGACAGAGAGGAAGATCTTCCATCTGATGATTCACTCCCCAAGTGAGCCGCAACGGGCCGGTACGCGCCGATCCGAAGCCGGGACCAGAAACCTCCTCCGGGTCTCCCACGTGGGCGCAGTGTCCCAAAGCCTTGGGCCGTTCTCGACTGCCTTCCCAGGCCACAAGCAGGGAGCTGGATGGGAAGTGGAGCCGCCAGGATTAGAACCGGCGCCCATATGGGATCCCGGGGCTATCAAGGCGAGGACTTTAGCCGCTAGGCCACGCCGCCGGGCCCTGTGTGATGGTCTTGTGTGTGGAAGCACACGCTGTGCTTCAGATCACGAGGTGTAAGATAGCCCTCTGTGCTGGCTCAGATCTTAGAGAAGATGAAGCGATGTTAATGGAAAAGCAGAAGCAAAATCTCTTTAGAGATGAAAAGGGAGGAAAACCCCGCTACTCCCACTGCAATGCTTGGACCAACTGGCAAACAGTAGCAGCTCACTCCTGGTGGATGGCACGGAATTCCTGGCTCTGGTTCTAAACAGAAACAGTGGAAAGCCAACAAGTGTCCCTGACAGAGAGAAAGTGAATTCTCTGGGGTCAAGGTGTGCTGTGCCTGCAGAAGACGAATTCATCCCTGCCTGAGATTCCCATAGACACAAGGGAGGACCTGACTGCTGGGCAGGAGGAGCAGGGAATGCTGTGGAAACATCAGGCTACACTTCCAGACTGAGGCCAGACACAGAGACTAGGCATTTGTTCTGCTTCCAACACTACCCTACTTCATGGGAAAAAGACACAGGAAGCTGTCGCTGGGAACAGAGCAAGGCTTCAGAGAGGTCTCTTCCAAGGTGTAGGTGATCATGGCTCACTGAATTAAAATACTAAGAAAAGCTCCTCATATCCCCCGACCTCCTACGAAGTGCAAAGCAGCGGCAGCCTAGCTCTGCAAGTATTTGAAGTCTGTGGTGTGCTGACCGTGACCGCAGGAACAATGAAGTGCAAACCAGATCACAGCCAATAGAAGACACATGTCCATTTCTGGACAAATATACACTACTTGCCATGCAGTTAAAAATAGCACAAGAAGCAAGCACAGAAAAGATGAGAAAATGACCATTGTTGAAGCATCAAATGGTTGGTGCGAATTCAAGTACATTTAAGATACTGAAAATTTCAAGCAATCCTCCCTTTTTAATTTAATACATAAAAAAAAGCTAGCAGGAACATTTTTACAGCATGCATACAGGGCAGGTGGTGAACACAGTGGTAAGATGGAATTTGGGATCCTGCCTCCTGAATCAGAGTGCTGTGCTTGGAATCCCACCTTGGTTTCTGATTCTAGTTTCCTGAAGATGCACACCCCAGGAGACAGTAGAGACTGGGCCAAGTGCTTGGATCCCAGCCACGCACAAGGAGAACCAGCCTGAATTCACGACTCACGGCTTCTGTCTGTCCCAGCCCCAGCTGTTGTGGGTATTTCAGAAGTGACGTGTGCATGGACAATCATCATATCTTACAAATGGTAGAAACAAAAATATCAAAGATTAAATAATGATATCATAGCTGAAAGAATTCCTTCCATGCAGTCATCAGAAAAATGGACATAAGACAGAAAATTAACACAAAAAAACAATTTGAAGATACACTAGGAGACATTATCTCAACTAAGTCACAAACGTATGTTCAAGAGTAAAACAGATCATAACAGTTTCGAAATAGTTGCAACTGCAACATCTCATCTGAAACATGGAAAACCAAAGATGACAAAGTGATGCCTTCTTTGTACTGAAAGATAATCGTGTCAACCACGACTATATAGCAAAAAGAGATTTATATAATGTTGATGGGGTAAATGCAATATGGTGACAGTAATTTTAAATATGTGAGTACCTAATGACAGATGTGAAGATATACAAAACCAGAACTGATACAATTGGGAGGAAGAATGACCAACGCTTCAATGATAGCTGAATACTTCAAAAACTTCTGTCAGTAGATGTCACAATATGTAAACACAAAGTCAATGCGAATATGAAAAGTTTGACAGGCAGAATCAACCAACTGACCTCACTGATGTGTAGTGAGTATTCCACCCAGCAGCAGAAAACAACATTCTTTCGGGTACACACGAAACGTTTACTTGTTTAGATAATATCTTAAGGGAGGAAAAAAATACACAAGTTAGAAATATTATAAATCACAATCAACATGTTCTCCTGCCTTATTTGAATTAAAAAACAATAGAGGGAATCTGTGTGGTGCAGCATTTAGGCCATTACCTACAATGCCAGCAGGTGTGGGCACTGGTTCCAGCCCTTGCTGCTTCATTTCCGATCCAGCTCTCTGCTAACACACCTGGGAAAACAAAGAAAGGTGGCCCAAGTCCCATATGAGCACCAGTTTGAGTTCTTGCCACTCTGCTTCCAATCCAGTTTCCTGACAACATACCTGGGAAGGCAGCAGATGTGGGCCCAGGTACACGACCCCTGCCATCCAGATGGTAGCCCAGGGACACAGCCCCTGCCATCCATGTGGGCGACCTGGATGGAGTTTCAGGGTCCTGGATTTGGCCTGGTCCAGTCCTGGCCATCGTAACCATTTCGTGAGTGAACCAGCAGATAGAAGATCTCTCTCTGTTTCTTCTCTCTCTATGTGATTCTGCTTTTCAAATAAATAAGCAAAAAATCTACAAAAAAATTTGATAAAAAAATACCTGGAACGGACCCCCCCCCCCAAATACATGGAAATTTTAAAAATGCATTTATCAATGTTGCATGGATCAAGGAATAAATCATAGTACAACATAGAAAAGATTTTGAAGTCGATGAAATTGAAAGTGCGGCCTTAGGTAATTTGTGTCGTTAGCGGAGCAGTTCTTCAAGGGGAATTGCAAGATGTTTTAAAAGAAAAGTCTTAAGCTAGGCATGCAAGCTTTCACCTCCAAGATTTTAGAACAAGAACAAATTAATCAAAGCAATTAGAATAAAGGGAATCATAAGACATACGGGGAAACCCATGAAATGGAAAAGAGGAAAAAATAGATTCAATACACTATAAACTTACTCTTGGTGAAACTACTCGTTTGTCTGAAATATGAGAGGACACAAATGACCAGTAAGTACGGGAATAAAAGATGCTACAGATGCTTCAAGGATAAGTGAATAGTGTAAAAAAAATTCCTGTTAGGAACTTTAATCATACAGTAGGAGACATGAAAAATTTTGAAAAATGGAAATGCAACACGATGGTAATTTTTCATGAATATATTTAAGCATAAAAGCAAGAGTTATGTCTATTTTATGAACAGATAACCAACAACTGGGAATTATCACCATTTAAGCTTTGAAGAAGAGAATGAAAATTATTCCCAGCTATTGGATGTGAGCACGGCATATTTGGTCCAAGTCAGTGTTTATTTGCTGACTGAGTGTTGTATTCCTCAACAAACAGAGCAATTCAAGTGATGGAGTTCCCAAGCCTGCTGTTTAAATAACTTTGCAGTACTGATTGAATCTATGAGGAATTTAATTGCAGCTTCCTAGTTAAAAAAATGCTTACGTATTTAAAATTGCACTACTCTCATCTCATTATTTTAATAGAAGCTAGACAAGTTACACACGGTTACTTACAATCTTAAGCTAAACAATATTGATGCAAGAAATTGCAGCTATCTAAATATACTAGCTTAATGTTTTGATTGCATCTATACCTCCATTGAAAAATAGTGCCACTTCTTGTATACGTATGGTCTCGCTATACTTACTGCCGCATAATAAGGAAAACGTGAAGTTTGTCTTTCTGCACCTGGCATATTTCACTTAGTGTAATAATCTCCATTTCCACTCTTTCATTCCAGATGTTGATTTCATTCTGTTTTATGGCTGAGTAACAGTCCCCTGTTTACGTAAGCCACATTTTCTTTATACAGTTACCCGCTGACAGCCAGTAAGGTTGATAACATTTTCCAGTTTTTGTCAATTAGGATACTGTAGACACGGGTGTGCGGACACACCTTTTCTATAAAGATTTCATTTCTTTGGATCAATTCCCTGAGGTGGGATATCTGTGTTACATGATAGATCAATTTTTACCTTTTTGTTTTGTTTTGTCGAGTAATTGCCATAATGCTTTCTTAAAGATTGTTCTGAAAATTTCCACCACCAGAATGTTAGAATATCCCTTTCTCATCAGGTGTGACAGCAGTGTTTACTGTTGGAGTTTTGAATGAGAGCCATTCCAACTGGAGTGAGGCCATGTCTCACTGTGGTTTTTATTTGCCTTTCCCAGATGGAAAATAATGCTGAACTTTTTTTTTCTTTTTTTTTTTTTGCGAACGCCTGTTGGTTATTTCTTGTTTTCAAAAATGACTACTCATGGGACCTAGTGTGGTGGTATAGCCACATAATCCTCATTCCACAATGCCAGCATCCCATATGGCACTGTTTAATGTCCTAGCTGTTCCATTTCCCTTCCAGTTCCCCACTTATGGCCTAGGAAAGCAGTGAAGAACAGCCCAAAGCCTTGAGACCTTGCACCCGTATGGGAGACCTGGAAGAAGTTCTTGGCTCCTAGCTTCAGATCAGCTCAGCTCCAGCCACTTCGGGCATTTGGGGAGTGGATAGAAGATCTCTCTCTGCTTCTCCTTTTGTAAATTTATCTTTTAAATTAAAAAAAGTGAATGTTTTTAAAATGTCTGTTCATATCCGTTGTCCATTTATTGACTGGATTGTTTGTTTTGTTGTTGAGTTTCTTAAGCTTTTTATATATTCTGGATCATATTCTTTTATCATATGCACTGTTTGCCAATAGTTTCTCCATCCTGTCAATAGTTTAGCCATTTGTTAATTGTTCTCTTTGCTAGATTGAAGCTTTTTGTTGGTATAATCTCACTTCTTATCTTTAACTATGCTTTAGTGGTTGTACCAAGAAAGTCTTTGTCTAAACCGCTGTCTCACAAGTGTTTCTCCTATGTTTTCCTCCAGAAGTTTCATAGTTTCAGGTCTATATTTAGCTTCCTAAATGCTTTCAATTGATTTTGTATAGGGTGTGAGTAGTTGTAATGAGAGAAGAGAAATCTGTTGACCCCTGCAGAGGTCCAGGCTATACAAAACACAAACTTAGTCTTGGCTGGTGAAAAACAGACAGAAAGTTGAAGGTTTCCATCTGATTGTTTTTAAGATAATTTTTCTAGGACCCGTGACTTGACCTTACCATATTTCGTAGAGATTTCCTTTGTCCATGGCCAGTGACTTCCTGGCATTTGGACTGAATCTAGGCTAGTTGCAAACTGACTACATCACATAATGTTTCCCGGTTGTGCTCTGATTGCCAAGGTTTTCTCTGTTTGTTTTCTCTGTTCAAGGTAAAAAAGAGGAATAAAAAAAATTCCGAGAAGTACTAAAACTACACTAACATTTTTGAGTGCAAAGATGTATGATGTTTTAAGCTCATATGAGATATTTGATGAAAAGATCTTTACAATGAAACTAATCTAATACTGTAGATTAGAAATATATTATTAGACGTATATATTAGGCAAGCAGAACAATTAATACCAATGAGTACGGAGGATCATAGTTCCTGGGCATGCTTATAAACAATTATTGATCTCTAAGATAAAACCTAGTTGCCTGGAGAATTTAAAAAGCACTTTGCTAATTATGATGCTCTATGTCAGAGACCAACTTCCAGAACACCGTTCCGAATAGAAAAATGGATTTAGCAAAAGACAAATCTATAGAAAAAAAAGCCAGAGAATCTAGCTTTGCTGCTGATGTTTAG
This sequence comes from Ochotona princeps, assembly GCF_030435755.1. Taxonomy (NCBI): domain Eukaryota; kingdom Metazoa; phylum Chordata; class Mammalia; order Lagomorpha; family Ochotonidae; genus Ochotona; species Ochotona princeps. Next base: position 18,952,138 of record NC_080858.1, read on the forward strand.
AAGGTGCTAGAACAGTTTGCATTCGGGGCGAGGAAGGAAACAACGTGAAACCATGGCACGATGATTTCCAAGTGAAGGACACAGGTGTGGGTTTCAATCGTCTCAATTCCCACCTCTGATGATTTTGAAGCATCGAGCTATGGCTAAGTCCATCCAACATTCTGCATCTTTCCATTGCTGCTTCTCTTTTCTATTTAAAGAGACTATTTATTATTTTAAAAAAGTCTATTTAAAGAAAGACAATTTGAAGAGAATACAGAAGTGGAAAAATGCTGTTTTCAAATTCATCAGCCCAATATTGCATATATCTGTATCAAATAGTCTGCATATCCTTACGATAAATTTTTAGAAAAATACAGGCTGACGTTTGTGCACATTTGAACATTTCACTCCTCTTACCGTAATATGTGGAACCATCTCAGGTTCTCATCTGTTCTACAAAAAAATGGAGAATTTACTCTAGCCAGAATACGAGCATTTGTCTTTACTTTTTATAATTTTTTAAATGTTAATGTTAAGTATTTCCCATCCTCATGAGTTTCTAGAAATGTGTGTTGTTTAAAAAAATTTCTTTTTCAGCTTTCCAAACTTAATGGCAATTGCTAAAGTTTAACTTTGGATTGGTTTGTTCAGTAGTCATAAAATTGATCATTTTGGTACTTTATGACTTTTCTGTTACACAGCAGAACACTGACCCACTGATACTGACATCACTGGAAACTTGTGTGGGAATATTAAGTGTCATGTGACCACCTGCTGCTATCTTCAGACGAGGTCTGTCTGAGGGATGGTCTCACACCCAGAACCTCCCCGTCTCACAGCAGAACTGAGGCCCGCAGAGCCAGCACGTCCAGCCGTGTTCCTGACCAAGCTTCTGCTTGGTGAAATCCCAAGATAGAGGCACAGAGATTGGAGACTGTGGGTATGTGACGCCAAGTTGTACTGCCATTCCAGCAATTGAAGAGGACTAAAGTAGCATTTGGTTTGGAACAGATGTGTAGAAAGATGGGAGAGTTTTGAGTGTAAGACTAACTGAATTGTGATTCACGTTATTATCTAATGTTACTTTTATGCTAGAGGGGAAGGCACGAATGGATCACAATGAGAATGTGTCCAAAGGACCAAGCAGAAAGTGACTTTCTGCTTAAATTGTCAGGCGTTTTGAAGAATATAATAATATTAGATTATGTACTTTTTTTTCTCATTACAGTGAATGCCACCTAACTGGCTAGCAATGAATTATGCCAAGCTTGAATTCCCTTGTGCCGAAGCCACCTGTAATATCAAAGTTTAATGATTTGCTAATGCAATTACTTTCCTGTGAAAAGAAATCTAGTTTAATATTTATCAATTTATTTTCTTATTATGCATACAAATGGTCAATGGAAAAATTAATAGAAAATATTTATCTTTGAAAATACCTGACCTTGAGTTAAGGTTTATCTTACAGTTTGGTATTATATTAGAGAGAGAATATTAAAAAATTAAGTAGTATATATCGATTTGAGTAAAGATCTACCATTGGCTTACTGCTATTGAAAACATCACTTGCAGTTTTTAAAGTTTTTACACAATAACCTGCCTTTATGACAAATTAAGATGGTGACTTTTTATTATATATTTATGGGATACAGCATAATATTTCACAACATGTATATAATCTGTACATTTCTAGACTTCAAATTGCTGTTGTCCTCTTCAACAGTTGAAAAACATATCATTCGTGTGTACGTTTGCTTGTAGAATTATAAGTGATGCCTGTTTAGGCTAATGATGCTTTCATAAACTCCAAATCTTGAATGCCACGATGTCTTTATCTTTCTCAATTCCAAGTTCACATTCATAAAGTTTAGACACTATTGGCTGATGACATGAAAAATGAGTGATGTGGTGTGATACAAGACAATTTGGCAACTTAGAAAGTTTCATTGAGTGAGCATCAATAAGATGCTGAATCTGACTATTCATGGTCATTTTGTGGTATTTGTTTGGACTCAGCACAGACACTTTTTGATCAAGTGTAAGCTTTCAAGAGAAGATATAAATCTGAATATTTATGTGTGGAGTACATCAATTTCCATCAATTTAAAAGTTTAATACAGCGTTTCTATAAGCAATCACGGACCATTACTTAACCGAATGGGATCTCTGTTCTAAGACATAAATTAAAATAATTTGCTGTGATGCAGCGTATTAATCAGGTGCGTGCAGCAAGTGATCCAATATTCAGAGCACCAATTCATGTTTCAGCTGTCCCACTCCAGTGATACTGTACCTGGAAAAAGTCACATGATGGTCCAACTGTTAGGATCTCTGCCATCTATGTGGGAGACCCTGAGGGAATCCCTGGCTTTGGTGTGGTCGAGCCCTGACTGCAGCAGACATGTGGGGGATGAACCAGCAGATGAAAGATCTTTCTCTCTGTTTCTTCCTCTATGCATAACTCTCTGCTTTTCAAATAAATCATTCTTTTTTTCAAAAGCGCCTTTCGAGAAAAATGGTATTTTTTATTACTTTCTACAAGCCAGTGTTCACACTTCTTGAGCTCTCACCATTATTCCTCAAACATAATTAAGCTATGTGTGTCTTGTGAAACATGTCTGATTCTTGTGTTTTTGTTTTGTTTTGTTTTGCATGATGCTCTCAGCAATGACTGAGGAGAAAGTGACCTACTCAGAGCTGAAACTTACTGATTCAAAGAAACGGAGAAGCAAACAGAACACAGCTCACAGAAAGAGAGGTAGTATTTTCCTTTTTCCTGATTTTTTGAAAATACAATGTCAAGCAGGAAAGAATTTTTAAAAATTAAAGCCACATGTATTTGATATCAAACATCTGGCTCTGATTTCTTACTGTTTTTATATATTGGAACATCTATTTCTGTGTACTATCAATGACACTTATGATCCAGCATAAATATTCACTCTGCTTTAGTTTTTATCTGTTTGCCATGCTTATGATGTATCGTGCTTTTTGGTTTTGCTACAGGAAACCAATATACAGTAATCCTGGGAATCATATGCCTTTTGCTCCTCCTGGTGATTGTCATCTTAGGATATATGGGTGAGTGTCCAGTGCTTACTTCCTGTGGGAACAAGAGTCAAAGTGGAAAATTAGAAACCGAAACTGCTAAAAGTTTGTAAACTGTCCAGTTCTATGGACATGTTGCCAAGCATGAGGGCTTTGATGATGGTGAAGTGTTTATGATTTTGCTATCATTAGCTTTTATATCACATAAAATACTTTGGATTACACAAGGCTTTTGTGGGCAGGCACTGTGTGCTTTATGCACATATTTCAAATTGTGTGTGTGTGTGTGTGTGTGTGTGTGTGTGTGTGTGTGTGTGTGTGTGAAGTGGGTTTACACCTGCCCCATGACCTGGGGAAACCTTTGACTATTGCATTTCTTGTGACTGAAATGTCAGGATACACTGAAGTAGCAGAATGATGACCTTATGACTCTTTATGAAGAACTGTACGATTGTAATAACACAGAGGAAATCCGTGCTGAACAAGAGGTTTAAGGGAGGGGTTAAAGGAAATCCCAGAACTTATGGAACTGTAACATACAATAATAAAATAATGAAAAAAATTAATGTATTTGGAACTCCTTGATTATTTAATGTGAGGAATTTTCCAAAAGAAAATCTGAGTAGCCTGGAAAGTGAGCATGGAAATAGCTGAGAGAGCTGTTTCAGAAATTAAGGTTGGTAACAATGGCTGTCCAAATCAGCGTCATGAGAGAAGTAGTGAGGTCAGAAACCCTTCCAAGAAACATTTACTAGGTAAAAATGCTTGGGTATGTGTTTGAATGGGTGAGGAAGAGCAGGGGATTAGCATCTCCATGACATATCTAGCTTTGTTGGAGAATTCCATCAATGCTGAAGACAAGACATAGGAGATGTGTGAGTGCCTGTGCCTGTGTGTGTGCACATCTGTGTGTGTGTGTATGTGTGTGTGTGTGCCTGTGTGTGTTGACAACAGAGATGACTAAGTCCTCATGGCTTGTTAGTGAAGCTCAGGGAGGACTGATCTGTTTCTCCTAGTGAGTTTCAGGTGATATTCATGGACCATTGGCATACATATTGTGGAATTACATGCTTTGGGACTGAGACCCAGGCGTGGAGGTTAGAGATTAAAATGTAGGTTCATCAACTGATATCATAAGTATTTGAGAACGTGGGAGAGGAAGCAGAATCTAGATCATGAAAAGGTCTTATAAAAATATGGAGTAGTATATAGGTCTGAAAGACAAATACTATAATGACTACACCTGCTTACTCAGTTTGGCAAGAGGGGGGCATTAACATTACATGGAGCAGATTCAGTGGAGTAGAGTATATGGTCAAGGATAATTAACAACGGATAAAACTTATTAAACATTTTTTAATTAATTTTTTCCATGACGATTTGAAGTAGTCCTGCTTTCATAAAACAGATTTCATGCAATGGTCCGTATACATGAACTACAATGATATGTAACAATGCGGATGGATCTTAGTTTGATAATACAAAGTGAAAAAAAGGAGCATCAAAATTTTATGTGCACCAAGGGAGAATTTTATACAATTGAACATTAAGTACAAAGCAAATGGAACGATTTCAAGGAATAAAGGAACAACAATATATGTTTAAAAATCTTGTAATTACATGTAAAAACTAATTTATATTCAGATATTTCAAAATATTTTAACCTTATACTTTCTATGGTTCTATTCCAACGTAGTAAGCATCATTTACTTTGTTATTTAGAAATATGGGTTATGCTTTCAATATGATCTATTGAAGTCTTGCATAATATTAATTTGGTGATTTGATTGAAGGTTTTCAGAAACCTGCAACACAGGATTTGAAAAATCTTAAAGAAAACAATACTTTGTCACCGAAAATTGAAGATAATTTCACTTCATCAGATACAGGTGTGTATTTAATGTTGCGATAATAACTGACATACTACCTATTCATGGAGTTACTCTATTTTGGCACTTTTCAATATACAAATTAAAATGTTTTACAGGTATATGTGTATATATATATATATATATATATTAGACTTTTGCATAATTTGTGCATGATTTTTATAGAGATTTATTTTATTTATTTCAAATGTGCTGGGATAAGAGGTTTGAAAGTGAGATATAGGCATTCTATTCATTATTTAACTCCCCAAATGCCTGCAATGGCCAGGGCTTGGCTAGCTCAGACAGGCGTCAGGAACATCGTCTAGATCTCCAATATGGGTGCAGAGGCCCAAGCAGCTGCTTTATCTTCTATTATTTTCCCAGAAACATTAGCAGAGACCTGGATCAGAAGTGGGCAGCCAGGACTCAAGCTGGCATCTGCATTCGATGGGGGCACCCCACGTGGCAGCTGTAACAATTATGCCACAACACTGGCCCCAGCGCCTGACTTTTGTTCTTCACCTCATGAAATCTGTTTTCCAAACTATAGTTGGGTGAACACATGTCTTTCAAAAAGTTCACATTTGACTATTTTATCCTTAAAGAATGCATTTTCTCCCAATAGAGTTCTCTTGAGATCAGCACCATCCCTGTTCATAAACTTAAAAGACTTATTTATTTGTTTGTTTGAAAGACAGAGTGAGAGAAAGAGAGATGTTTCATCCACCAGTGCACCTCCCAAATGGCTGCAGTTGCCAGGGTTGGGCCAGAGGAATCGAGGATTAGACAGGACTGGCGTTGGTGCCCATGTGGGATGCTGTCCATTCACTGGATGGATTCATTGGTCAGGGAGTAGTACTTCTGAACTCTGTACTTGGCTGATACTCGAGAAGTCAAGATTGCTCTCTGCAGCCTGCACAATGCCTTTGTCTGTCAGGGATAATTTCTTGTCCAATAGTCCTTTCTTCTATAGAATCTGACAGAGGATGAGTTGGTACATAACACCACTTTGTCTTTGGTAACCCAGTGTGAAGAAACCAACTGAAGGCCTACAAGTGCGTGTCTCTAAATGGTCTCTTGTCTTGGGGTGGAGGTGACTTTTATTTTCAAGCCCTACGCTGTGGTTCCTGCCAAGAAAAATGGTTTTGCTGTGGGAGAAACTGCTACTATTTTTCTGAAGAAAGGCTAACCTGGGATGAGAGTGTGAAGATATGCCACAACAAGGGTTCTTCACTTGTAAAGATTGATGACAACAAGGAACTGGTAAGGCTTACTCTTCAGAGATTGACAAATAGTAAAGTATATTTTAATATCCTGCTCTGATATCTCTATACTTCTGCTATTTGTAATTGAAAGATAAACCATGATAATTTTCCTCCTGCACGAGCCAAGGAGTGTGGGAAACATGTTGGAAGGAATGCTGTGTCTCAGAAAGACCCTAACTTGCCTTTAGGGCATAAATGCACTTATTCATATTTACACATATGCAGATAATATTTGAAGTGAATAAAATGTAAGGAGTGAATTTAAAAAATAGCATTACTTGTATGTTTCCTGTATTTCAGACCTTGCATGCTTGTCAGAGCAGAGCACCTTCCAGTCAGATAATGTGATTCTCATGTATCAGATACAGAAAATGCTCAACGAATTTACTTTCCTTGCTAAGTTCACATAATCATTCATGTTGCTGATCCTGTTACAAATGTGTTGCTAGTTCAGATTTTCATTGCTGCATGATATTCCATCATGAGGATAGACCAACACATTCTCTAGGAGATGGGGCTTTAGGCTTTCCCAGCCTTTGTTGTTCAGAATAGTTCTGCATGACTATATTGACGTATTTGATGTGTGAGGCTTTTATGTGTCTTCAGTTCATAGCCTACCACACTAACAGTAGCCTTACTTGATATTAGAGTAGGGGAGATGAAAACTTACAAAATACTTCCACAGAGTTTCATAAAATGATTTTATTGACAGTTTTGAACATATTTTATTGGTTCCAACCTTGATAAAAGGTGACTTTCTTAATTTTTGTAAATTGGCTCTTTCTAAAGTATCTTCTTGGACCCTCCATTTGCATGTATCCCAGCTCTAGTAACCTTGACATCTTTCCACATGCATTTTACGTGAAATCACTGTTCTTGATTTTCCTCCTTTTCCTTCTTTTGGATAATTTTGTTTTCTTGTGATTTGTAAGACTTGCTTTATTTGTTCATAATTCTACGCTACTCTGAATATTTCCAGATTGGAAACTTATCTTTCACTGTTTTCTGTTATGTTTTGATGAAGAGAAATTCTAGAGTAAGTGAAGCCACACTTGCCAATCTTTCTTATTCCTGTAGATTTCTATGTCTTTCCAATTAAACCTACTGCAATCCTCTCTTGGTATATTTTGAATCACAAAGAGGTGAGAGATTATTTTTGGATCAGTCACTTCTAATTTATCTCAATAACGAGGCTAGAGGCTGTTCTATTTGTTGCAGTGGAGTCTGAAGTTGAATATAAGTATTATTTTGTTCAACTCCTGTGTCGATAAGAAATTGGTTATTGCTACTATGATTAATAATTACTATAATTTGGATATTTTCCATAGAATTTCATTCAATCACAAATGAAATATGCTTACTGGGTTGGATTAAGTAGAAAAGGAACCATGCATGAGTGGACGTGGCAGGATGGCACAGCACTTGCTAAGAACCTGTAAGTCTCCGTTTAATGTTGTTATCCATTGCTTTTGTCCTCAGTAATTAGTACATATGCCAAAGGATAACAGCAGGAAAAGATTCTCTAAGATTTTAAAAATGTGCTTGATTCTTTTTTTAAAATGTATTTCATGTTTTATTGGAAACTCAGATACACAGGGAGAAAGACAGAGAGGAAGATATTCCATTCACTGGTTCATGTCCCAAGTTACTGCAAGGGCCAGAGCTAGTTGATCTGAAGCCAGGAGCTTCTTCCAGGTCTCCCAAGTGGGTGCAGGGTTCCAAGACTTTGGGCCGTCCTCGACTGCTTTCCCAGGCCACAAGCAGGAAGCTGGATAGAAAGCAGGGCTGTGGAGTTTAGAACTGGACCCATATGGGATCCCTGTGCGTGCAAAGTGAGGACTTACCCACAAGGCAACTATACCAGGCCTCTTGATTATTTTTGAATTCACAACTCTAATGAATATCAAATGTCAGTATTTAAGCCCTAAGTAATTATCCCAAAAAGACATTTCTTTTTCCCAAGGTCTTAAATGGAGGATTCTTCCAAATGCAAAATGTTTTTCTCTTATGAGATGCACGTTGTGTTTATAGGTGTATTTGGAAGAGAGAGGAACAATTTTTTCTAAACCCAGATTGACCTCAAAATGAAGTTTGCATGTGGTGTCCGTTTTTAAAATATTTTTAATAGGAAGATTCACAGAGAGGAGACAGTGAGAGCTCTTCCTTCTGCAGGTTCACTTCCCAAATGGCCTCAACTGCATATCTAAAACGATCTAAAGCTAGGAGCTTCCTACGGGTTTCCTACATGGATGTAGGGGCCCAAGGTCTTGAGCTGTGTTCTGCTCTCCCATGAGCAGGGAGCTGGATAGGAAGTGGAACACCCTGGACTAGAAGTGGAACCCGTATGGGATACCGATACTGCAGGTCGAGGATTAACCTTTTGAGCCACCATGCCAGCCCTGCTGGTGTCTTTCAAGCCTGAAAAAAACATCATTTCCAAATACATCATTAGAATTAAACCTCTAATACAGTGATTAATACTTTTTCATGTCATTAATGTGCACAATTCCATTTAATTGCTGATAATCTCTTGATAGTTTAGTATCTACTTGTCAAAGACGAAAAGCATGTTATTGTGGCAGAAGGAGATTATTAATGGAATACATGAGGAAGAAATTGTTCTAGTATGCTAGAGAAAGAGCAATGCTGTGCAGGGAGCAGAGTTTGTGGGTGAAGGGAGGGAAGACAACACATGTTGTGTTTTACGTAGAGAGTCTAGCTGACCTCCATGAGACAGTGGCATTTGTACAATGACATAAGGACATGAATATGCAACTAAAGGGACTTTCTGAGTGTAGCATCCTGCAAGGAAGGCCAGGAGAGGTGGCGGGTGGGAGCCCGTTTACTTTGCTTCAGAGACAGTAAGGAGGTCAGCAATGCTGGAGCAACGTAAGGAAGCAGCAGGAAGTAAGTCAGAGAGGAAACAAGGATGAGATCAGGCAGCATTCAGGAACCCCTGCAAGAGCTTGACTTCTTCATGAGTGCAGTGATACACGTTTTCAGGACTTGAAGCAGGAAAGAAGGACAAGAGCAGGCTTCCCATTTCAGACTCACATAGAGCGCTCTCTGGATCTCAGAGGGTACCTGGAGGATTCAGCGAGTCAGGCTCAAAGTCTGCTAGAGTCGAACAAGTGAGAGATGGTGGTGGTTTCATCAAGGTAATAGACATGGTGCTAAGAAATGCGCCCAGTTTCTAGCCTAACTCTATGAAAGGAAAGTGAAAAAGAAAGTGGGTGATGGCTGCAAGGTTTTTCATGAGACAGTAATGAGAATATAGTTGTCATCAGTGGTCACGGGGAACTTCGGGTCTTCAGCTTTAGATGAAAGTTTGATAAATCTGTTATACATTGTGAGTGTTACAAGGATGTCACATCTTGGCACACGTTTATGAAGTTCAAGCTGATGTTCTGTAGTGAGGATGTACACTTAGTGAGTATCAGTTTGGGAGGCGTTAAAACTATGAGCTGCTATTGTAAGGCTTAAGGGTACCAGGAGCGCTAAGGTGAGAGCCTGGGTACAGTGAAATGTTTAAGGTTTTGACAAGATGAGGGCAATTACCAAAGGTTCCTCAAAAAAGTAATGAAAGAGAAAGTAGAAAATCATGACAGAGCAGCTTAGGATAGTGGAAAAGTATAACAAAGTTTAATAGATTGATAGATGTTAAATGGTTGGTATCTCCTTGCCAATTATCGTTTTTTTACTTGCAATTTGCATTGATTGTTATTATCAATGTGTATCAATATGCATGCTTGGTGGTTTATTCTGAATTCATAAGATTTTCTTCTCTATATCAGGGTCTAGCTCTACATTGACTATTCACATTATTCAATTTCACATAAGGTTCGTGCTGCCTGTTGTGGACAGGCTGTTAGCTCGGACGGAACAAGGAAAGCAGCCTTGTGTGTGAGTGGCAGCAGGCTGCTTCTGTGCTGAAGGTGCGGCAGGCACTGGAGTCTCTTAGTGTCCGTACTCTCACTGAGCCCAGGGCAATGGAGATGCTATTGTAAATAGTCACAATGTGCTTCTTCATGAATTTTCTGTATTTAGTCACTCACAGTAGTTTAGAAATCTTTCATGTTCCACCCCCATCTGCCCATGGTGCCCTTTCCACGTCTTCCTCATCTCCCCTGACTCTGGTCTGACTGTCCCTCAGCGTAGGCATCCTTAACAGCTACACATCTCTCTCAGGAATTGTGTGTTCATTAAATAATCACACACACGCACACACCGATTTATAAAGGTTGATCGTGAATTTTGCCCCAGACATGGCTTATAAAAAAATACATTCTCTGACACAGGGCTTTTCAGGCAACGGATGCGGCTGACAAATGTGGATTCCTCAAGTCAGGACTGATTAAGAGTGCTCGTTGTGCAAATCAGCTTTCTTACATTTGTGAAAAGGATGTTCCCAGTCTCGATAATTAGTGCAACCATTGTGAAAATCAGAATGAAAAGTTCTCAAGAAACCAAAAATAGATCGACCACATGACCCAGCTTCCTGACTTCCGAGACTGTATCTGCAGCAAATGAAGTCAGCTTATGAGTAGAAGCTTCTCTCTCATTTTTGCAGCAGCATAATTATCAATGGCAATGACATGGAGTCCACCCTTAAGTCCCTCAACTGAAATGTGGGTGAGGAAATGTGGTGTACATATGTGGTGACTTATTGCTTCCTCTGCAGATGAAAAAACCCTGACACTTAAACAAAATGGATTAAACTGGAGATCTTTATATCGAAGAAATGTGCCAGGCACAGAAGACAAGTGCCACATGTTTTCCTTCATCTGTGGAGTTTATGTATGTAGAAAAGTGTAAAGACTATGTGCATGCTGTACTATTTGGAATGTAGATTGTCATAAATATCTTCATCACTGACTTATACACAATAGTCCTTTCTTTACACAATTTATAATCATTGTTGTGAATTCTATTTTATGTAATAATTAGTTTCACCAATTTCAAGGAAAATACTGTATATCTGTGAACATAATATCTACATGTGAAATGGGTATGGAAAATGTTAAAATTGTTAAATCTTACAGAAAATTTAAATAAAAGTATACGCTATATTTGATTGACACATACATACATAAAGAGTAATTGTGTTTCCTGGTATTTAATACTTGTGTGCAATGTGTAGTGAGCTACTAAAATTAATTGAATCATCTGTCAGCACACACATTTATTACTCTTTATGTTGGAAACATTCAAGATCATCATTATTAAATATCTTAAAATATTTGATTTATTGATATATAACATCAAATATTCTCCCTGCTATGCAGTTGCACCTCTGTACCAGGTAACAGTCACTCACCATCCATTTCTTGCCACTTGATTCCAGTAGCAACTGTACTCTTCTCTACTTTGAGATGAACGTTGCAGCTTTTACACAAAAGCTAGAATACATAGAGCTTCCTTCCTGTACTTATTTCACAAATAACAGTGTAGTCTTCCATCTGCTTGCTTTCTCCCAAAGTAGCCACAATGGCCAGAACTGAGCAGATCAAAAGCCAGGAGCCAGGAGCTTGTTCCGGATCTCCCACGCAGGTGCGGAGTCCCGAGGCTTTGGGCTGTCCTCCACTGCTTTCCCAGGTCACAAACAGAGAGCTGAAATGGAAGTGGAGCAGCTAGGACACAAACCAGCAGCCATATGGGATCCTAGAACAAGCAAAACAAGGACTTTAGCCACTAACCACTGCGCCAGGCCCAGCAATGCATTGTTAATAAACAAAGCATTCCTTATGTCAGACTCAGAAATGACTTTGAAATGTATAAAATATCAGCCTTAAATGCCATTAACAATGTGATAAAAGAGTTGATGGAAACAATAGACAGTATGTTTGAGAATTGAAACGTATAAAAAAGAATGAAATGGAAATGCTATGAAGACATGGTGGTAGAGATGAGACATCCCTTCAGTAGAATCAGTGCTGAAGCAAAATGCAGAAAACACAAATGTCGTTCAGAAAGGTAAAATACAAAGAAAAGAAGCAGGTGATTAGAAAGAAATATTTGAAGATTTACATGAAATTTTGCTACTCCTGTTGAAAATGCTGCTGCCACTGATTATATGATGTGGTAACCCTATTACTGCATGTCAGTCCAAAGAAACTGGCTTGAGTTTATTGAAAAAAGTTCCAGACTACCCATTGGTGTTAAGGTATGAGAAGCAGGCATTGTGATGCAGTGGTTAAGCCTGTGACGCTGCCATTATCTATGGGCTCAAGCTCAAGAACTGGTTGTTTCATTTGCCTTCCAGCTCCCTGCTGATGGCCTGGGCAAAGCAGCAGAAGATGGCCCAAGTGTCTGACCCCGACCACCCATGTGGGAGAGCTGATGACAAACTTGGTCCTTGGCCTTGGTCTGGCCCACTGTTGTCAGCTGTGGCCATGTGTGAGTGAACCATCTAATCCTTTTTCCTCAGCACCAGAATCCCACATGGGCTCCAGGTCGTGTCCTGCCTGCTCTGCTTCTGAGCCAGCTGCCTGCTGATGGCCTAGGAAAGCAATGGAAGATGGCTTAACCCTTGGGCTCCTGAACACATGAAGACCTGGAGGAAGCTCCCAGATTTGGATTGACTGAGCTCTAGCTATTTTGGCCAGTTGCGGAGTGAACCCCCAAATTGAAGATACCTTTCCCTCTTCTCTTTCCTCTCTTTTTAACACTCTGCCTTTCAAATAAATCTTAAAGCCACTACCAAATGCTCTGTGACAATAAAGCATTAAAACAGACCCAGCTGCTCCTGAGAGGTTGCTTTCTCAAGTCCATCTGAGCAAGAGAATTAGCTGGAGCTTCCTGGGGTCTGTGGGTTCAAACCGCACAGGAAGTCTCAGACCCCAGGCGTTCATGTATTGTGCTGCAAAGAGCATCTCATTGGCCACTCAGGTATTAATTCTTACAATGTGTTCACCAAAACAAACACTCACTCTAGAATGTGGTACTATATTATAGTGTCTGGTGGTTGGAAATGTAGAACTTGGACGTAGAGTTTGAGTTTGTTTCTTGGCAAGGGTGGAGGGCGGCGAGGGGAGAGAAGGTGTTGATACTTCAGGCAATTTTTGCTTTCAGAGAAATGCTACTTTAGTTCTGTCCTTTTGTATGTGGAGTATTTGCTTTGTTGGGCTTTGTTACTGAAAGTGAGAAAACAGTTCATTCCCTTCATCACTACTGACATTCTCCTTAACCAACATGGGCTATTCCGCTGTTCTCTCACTCACATCTCTGTGCTATGGCAACAAAAAATCATTTCTTTTTACTTGCAAGGGTATCATGCACAAAACATAATATCAAGAGATCAGAGACAAGCTAGGAAAAGCTAACCTTTGGCCAAAAATGGCCAAGTTCATAGTGACAGCAAGACATGACTCAGGAGGGAGGAAGTTGTCAATACATGAATGACAAGTAGATATTTCAGAAGACATCTGAAAAAAAAAAAAGGGAATAGGGGAAGAACTTTTACACTCCATCATCATCTTGTGGCCACAAAGGAGAAAGTGCTCATTCAGGCAGTGCCTATGAAAGATTTCCCCCCACCTACCATACCACATTCATAAGTGACTGTGCAATGCCAATACCCAGATCAGCAGCCAGATAGTATCTTAGCAGCTCCACTCCCCGTTCCATTTCCTGTTAATGCCTGGAATGCAGCAGAAGATGACTCAAGTGTTTCAAACCCTGTCACCCCTGTGGCAGACCTAGAGGAAGTATCTGGCTCTTGCTGTGGGACTGGTATAGTGCTGGATATCACTGCAATCTGGGAAGCGAACCTGTGTATGAAACTTTGACTTAGAAATGAAGTTGTTGGGCCCGGCGGCGTGGCCTAGCGGCTAAAGTCCTCGCCTTGAATGCCCCGGGATCCCATATGGGCGCCGGTTCTAATCCCGGCAGCTCCACTTCCCATCCAGCTCCCTGCTTGTGGCCTGGGAAAGCAGTCGAGGACGGCCCAAAGCTTTGGGATACTGCACCCGCGTGGGAGACCCGGAAGAGGTTCCTGGTCCCGGCATCGGATCGGCGCGCACCGGCCCGTTGCGGCTCACTTGGGGAGTGAAACATCGGATGGAAGATCTTCCTCTCTGTCTCTCCTCCTCTCTGTATATCCGGCTTTCCAATAACAATAAAATCTTAAAAAAAAAAAAAAAAAAAAAAAAGAAATGAAGTTGTTCAGCCCTCCTGTTGTTCGGCATTCTTGGGGAAAGAGAATCACTCTCTCTCACCTCTGTTTCTTACCAATTACTATGTGGGAATTGAGAAAACTTGTCATCTGACACTGTTGAAAGGTTTTGTCAATATATTTCTATTAGATGAGAACTGATTTGAAATGCAGCAACCAAAGTATTATTTGCACATCAAACTGCACTGGATGCTGCTGATAAAAAGTGAAAAAACAATTTTTATCAACTGCAGGAACATCTAATACCAGAGACAGAGAGAGAGACATAGAGTTGAAGATATTTTGTGAAATGGCAGATAGATGCAGCTATTCTGTAAAGTTGTATGTGAGTTGCCGTACTAAAGACTAATAATGTCAGAACAATTTTTCTTAGTACAGCTGAACCTCAGCTCTTCCAAAGGAAACTCATGTTACCAAGGGAGACAGTGAGATCCTTGTGCTGGTGCCCTTGCCCACACAGTGAACTGCTCTTTGTGGCACAGTCAGTGAGCTCCTGCATTCTTGAGACTTCCTATGTGGCTTATACCCAAAGACCTCAAGAAGCTCCATTTTATTATTTTCCTCAGCTGGGCTTGAGACATTAACCTCTCATAAGCATCTGAGTCTATTTCCATGTTTATTTTCATAGAGCATTTTATATTTTTTTAAAAGATTTACTCATTTATTTATCTGTTTATTGCAAAGGCAGAATTACAGAGAGAAACAGAGAGTGAGAGAGAGAGAGTGAGCTATCTTCCATTTGGTGGTTCACGCCCCAGTGGCCACAACAGCCAGAGCTGAGCTGAATCAAAGCTAGAGTCATGACTGACCTTCTTCTGGGTCTCCCACCTGAGTACAGGATCCCAAGCTTTGGGCCGTCCTCTACTGCTTTCCCAGGCCACAAGCAGGGAGCTGGAAGGAAACTGGAGCAGCTGGGAAACGAACCCATGCTCAACTGGCATCCTGGAGCATGTTAGAGGAGAACTTTAACCATTAGGCTGCTGTGTCCTGCCCATAAAGTTTTTTTTGTGGTTAAATTTTCATTTTCATGATGGTAGACAGTTGAGAAGGTATAAAAGTTAGCCAAACAGCTAATCTCTCTTGAGTGCTATCGAGTTCTGTCTTACATTTTTATATTGGTTTGGATTGGCTGTGGTAAAGCAATAACAAATGCTGGCCCTGCTGGGTTTTCATCACTGGATGACTGATGGGAGTGACAGAAAAGGGTGAGGTGTTGGGAGATTCTACTTCATGCTAGACTAACAGAGGGAATGGCAAGAATTTAGAGAGAGTTCTCAGGGTACAGGTGAGCAAGCAGGAGGATAAGACAAAAATATAAAACAAAACAAAAAACCTCTATAGCCCGAAGATTTCACAAGAGCAAGGCAGCATGATTTTAGCTGAAGGTTCATAACACATTCTGTATACTAACACAATCTTTGTATATAAGCAATCTTCAAAGAGTTTATGGCAAATGATATTATGTTAGTAATATGCTTCTTTTAAGAAGAACATTTATTTTGAAATGATTTTAGATCTGTAAAAAAGTTCAGAAATCATCCTCACAGATGCCCAGACAAATCTTTTTCCCTTCGTGTTCTCATCTGACGTTTGTCAAACGAGGGGCCACATGTTGGTCTGTGAACACGACCAGCACTCCAGGCTTCACTGATGTCTCATTTGTGTGGTGTCCGTAGGTTCCAAGATCTCATTCAAGTTCCCACAGTGTCTTCAGTCACCATGACTCCTTCACGTACTACCTGCGTCCCACTAGCTTTGAGGTGATGTCCCGTAGAAAAGTGCTTAATATTTTCTCCACGTTTATGAAAACCCAAGTTCTTTCTTTTTACATGCCACATTTACCAAAATGTTTTAAAACGGTTTATCAGCAAACCACAGAATAGTTATTTTGGCATTTCCTTTACGAAGCATAACTCAGAGGATGGAAATAGTCTAAGGATCAGATACAAGGCCAACCAACTGCCTTCATTTATTCTTTATTCCTTGTTCACAAAATTCCTATTTATTTTCTTACTAACCCATTTATACATATTCTTCACATTATAATAAAAGAGTATAGAAACACTAATTTGTCACACTCATGTAAATTTTATCAATTCTAATAAAAACTAGGTAAAAGTTGTAATACAAACAATGATTAAAACGGTAAACTATTGCATTTTGAGATTTTGTTCCTGAGAAATTATTTTTAAATTGTATGCATTCTTATTTCATGTAACAAGGCTGTTCTGCTGTTTCAGTTTTCAAGAGCTGTTGTCAGTTTCTTATTTTGTGTATTTATTCATTCACTTTATATTGCATTTCTAACCTGGGTTGTACTACCGTCCAATTGTTGCATTCAATGTATTATAAGCTGATGGTTCTTTGGTTAAAATATAATACCAACTTTGTTAAGTGGATGTGAAATAATGACACATGAATGACGTTCATATAAATTAAGTGCTGGAAGGAGGTACAGGAAATATTCGGAGAGGTATTTCAGTGCTTTCATGACCGGTAAGATCTTTTGTGAAAATATTTGTACTATTAACCAATAAAGGAAAGCATAAGACATTAGTTGAGTAGGGAAAAATAAATGTGAGCCTAGAAGATGGTAGTTTCCAGGTGTGCCCAGAACCCAAGGTATGTACTCAAGAGAAAGTTACATTACATGGAGATTTTAAAATATGCTTTTCTTGCTAGGTTTATTGATGTCAGAAACTTATTCCCTGAAAAGAGTTAGTTCCTAACAAAAAAAAAATAGAATAATTCAAAAGCAGTTCTACATAGAAATAGCTAGATCATTTAGCTTTTATGCCATCATTTAGAAAGTGCTAGTAAAATTTTGCTTTGTATGCCATAGGGAAAAGAATTTCAAACCATGGGAAGATGCTTTCAAAAAATAACAGGTGTCAGCATTGTGTCAACTTCAGCCCTGTCTGTGGGGCCACACACCCGCTATGGTCCCCTAGTTAAGGCTTCCTCCTCTGACCCAATTCCCTGCTAACACTCCTGGGAGAGAAGTGGGGAATGAGCCCCAAGTGCTTGGGTTCCTGTACCTGCATGGTGACAGAAGAAGCTCCAAGTTCCTGTCTTCAGTGTAACCCAGGACCAGATATTGTGATCTATTGTGATCATTTCTGCAGTGAACCAGTGGATGAAGATTCTCTCTCTTTGAACCTCTCTCTCTCTCTCTCTCTCTCTCTCTCTCTTTCTCTCTCTCTTTATATATCTGAATTTGTATGCATTAAACAAATGCTACTTCTGTACCTGGAAAGTTCCTGTGGTCGACTGGATAAACTATTGCTGTTCGCACTAATGAGCACCTACTTCGAGGGTCAATGTAGAGATATGCTCATCAAATTGAACAAAAAAAATTTAATTTCAACACAGCTACTATTGTAGCTGGAGAACGTTGATTTTGCTGTACAAAAGAGCTATATCTGAAACCCACGGCATTTTAAGCCATTCCCTTGTTAAAGCAGTCCTTTCTTTCTTTGATGTCAGTCTATTTTTTCAGACAATGTAGAGATAATACAAGAAGTGGAAAATGCTGCTTTTGATCTAATCATTTATTGATATTTACTGCAAATCATCAAATCTTGATATACTTGGGATGCCATTTTTAAACAAATAGGCCAATGTTTGTGTCCATTTTGACATTCCTCTGTCTTTAGTATAGATAGATGGTAGGAATCGATTGTATAGGTTGGTATTGCAAAGAGAAACCTGCAGAAAGCATGCCACTCAGGATTTGAGTGTTTATCATCTCATTTTTATAGGCTTAAAATATCTATTAAGTATTTTCTAATCTCATAAGATTTTGAGATTTTCAAAACTTCATTGTAACTGCTATAGTTCAGCCTTAAATGGTCATAAAAATGACCATTTTAATTCCTGTTCTGACACGGACTGTGGGAACAAATGAGAAGCTGACATCACTGGAAACTTGCTGTGGGAATATCAAGTGTCATGTGATCATCTGTACCATCAGACCAGGTGTCTCTGAGGGATGGTCTCACACATCAGGAACCGCCCAGTCTCACAGCAGAGCTGAGAGGCCAGCAGAGCCAAGACGTCCTAGCTGTGTTCCTGACCAAGCTTCTCCTCCAGCTGGTGAAGTCCCAAGGGAAAGGCAGAGATAGCAGAGACTGCAGGTATGTGACACAACCTCACCAGCAGCACTCTGGTAATGGAAGGGAAAAAAGTAGCGTTTGATAGAGGAAAGAAGTGCAGGAAGATGGGAGAACTCATTTTATTAAAGGAAAAATGTTTATATCGAATGTTAAAAGTTTATTCTAGAGATGAATACAGGCGTAGGTTAGAATGAGAATGTGTCAAAATCTTTAAAATGAAAATTTGTGATTTTTAAAATTCTCTAGTGTGTTGTAGAATTTGTTTTAGTTATTCCATGTTGTGCTTTCATATCTCATCACAGCGTATGCTATCTTACTGACAAACATTGAAATCCCAAAACCTTAACTTTCCCAATCCTGATGTAATCTGTGCAGGGAAAATACAAATGATTTTATAGTGTAATGATTTTTCTATCAAAGTTGTATAGTTTAATATTTACAATGTATTTTCTTATCATTTGTGTGCACATATACAAAATGAAAAAAAAGCTACACAACATAGTTACCTCAGAAAATACATGACCTTGAATTAAGATCTATTTATAATCTGGCATACATCTTCTCTAACCTACAAATTGGAACACATAATTTCATATGTTTGCTCTTAGGATTATAACTGATGCTTGTCTCAGTAAATTTTACCTTTATATGCTCCTAACTTTGACTTCTATATTTCTTCATTATTTCAATTCTAAATTAAGTTTAAGTTCAGTGACTTGCAATAGGAAAGAGATAAACAAGTGATGGGATGTGATGTAAGATGACTTGAAAACTGGGGAAGCTCACTGAATTAGTGTGCGTGTGTCTTTGCTAAAGGAGATGACTCTTCAGTATCAAATTAGCATGGTCACTTGGAGCTATTACACAGACTAAATTATTGAATATGATCTTTCAAGACAGGGTGTAAATCTGAATATTTGTCCATGAAATATGTCAATATTCATGTTTTGGCAATTAAGCTTTTCAAGACATTTTAAAATTATACCATAGTATTCTGCAAAGTGTCACGGACCACGGTAGCTGAATAGGATCTAAGACAAAGAAATAAAGAAAAAAGAGAGAAAGAAAGAAAGAAAGAAGAAAGGAAGGAAAGAAAGAAAGAAAGACAAAAGAAAGAAAGAGTGAATCAATTTTCGGGTCTAGCATTGTGGCGCAGTGCGTCAATGCAGCTCTTTCCAGGCTGGGTCTTACATAGAAATGCACATTTGTGTCCTGGCTGCTGCACTTCCATTGCAGCTCCTTCTTGTGCCGGTGATGACAGCAGCAGATAACCCAAATCTTCAGAATTCCACCATCCACCTGGGAAACCCAACTGGAGTTCCTGCCTCCTGGTTTCCACCAGGCTCAGCCTCATAATCCCAGCCACTAAAGGAGTAAACCAACTGATGCAAGTTCTCCTGGACTTTCTCTTTTCTCTTGAATGCTCTGCCTTTCAAATAAATACAACAAATCTTTTTAAAAATTAATAAATTTCCTGAAAAATTTAGAGAAATGGTGATTTCAATTTACTTTCTGCATTCCAGAGTACATATCACTTACTTGGTTCTTTTCATTATGTGTGAATCATATTCCAATTTTCACTGAAGCAGTTTGACGTGTGAAACATTTCCTGCGTTTTTTTGTCTGAAGCTCTCAGAAATGAGTGAGTGGAGGAGAGACACGTGCAGAGCTGAAGCTGTCTCAGTCAAGAGAACAAAGTCGGGCAGAAGACATTTCACCAGCACAAAGAAACGTAAGGACTTTCTCTTGGTTACCTGGTTTCTGAAAATATAATGTCAAGTAGGAAAAATAAAACTTTGATACCCAAAAAAGTTCATGTACATTTGATATTAACTGTCTTGGTTCTTAGCTTGCAGATCCATTTTGTGTAATAGGAATGAGACTTGGTGATTAGGGTGAAAAAGTGACTTCAGTGCTAAATTCTACTGCAAATATCCATTCTGCTTTAGTTTTTTTTGTCATATACATATATATATATATTTATATCTATATATATATAATATATGCATGTATACCTCATGTGCTTTGATTTTGTACAGA
This sequence comes from Ochotona princeps, assembly GCF_030435755.1. Lineage (NCBI taxonomy): Eukaryota > Metazoa > Chordata > Mammalia > Lagomorpha > Ochotonidae > Ochotona > Ochotona princeps. Next base: position 18,972,632 of record NC_080858.1, read on the forward strand.
AACTCCATGTACCTTCATCCTGGGAACAATATGCTTTTTGATTCTCCTGACAATTGCTGGTTTAAAATATATGTGTAAGTATCAAGTGACCATTTCCTATAGCATTACAATTCAGCATGAAAATGAAAATCGGTAACTACTAATCTTTATAAACTGTAGAGCTGTGTAGATGGTTGATTTATTCATTGACTACCTTTTAGGTTTTATTCCATATAAAATAACAAATAAATGTCCTCGATAGAAATAGTACAGTTTATATGCACATTTCTACTTTTGAGTGTGTATGTGTGTATGTGTGTGAGAGAGAGAGAGAAAGAGAGAGAGAGAGAGAGAGAGAGAGAGAGAGAGAGAGAGAGAGAAAGGTTTAGGACCTGACCGGGGATCCTGAAAAACCTTTATTTGACTGTAGCATTCTTGTGCTTACCTCACAATGGAGAAAACAAAAACACGTGATTTACCTCCCTGTACAAATGAAATAGGATGTTTCTTAGACATATTTATGGAGGCTTTGAAAAATTGCACTCTATGTGCCTTCCAAAATATCTCTTTTCTTGTTGTTATTATTTGGTTTATTCATTTGAAAAACAACTCTGAGAATTCTCCTTTTGTTTGAAAACTTTGTGTAGCAACCAAGGTACAGAGAGGAGGGCATTAATATTATCTGGAGCAGATTCACTGGAGTAGTACATATGGTCAAGGATAGTTAACAATGGATAAAAATTATTAAACATATTTTAATTAATTTATTCACAATATGTTTTGAAGTTGTCCAGGTGTGCTAAAACAGAATTTATGCAATGATTCATAAATATGAACCACAATGATATTTAGCAATATGGGTGAATCTTAGTTTGATAATATAAAGTGAAAAAAAGGAGCATCAAAATTTTATGTACACCATTGGAAAATTTTATATAATTGAACATTAAGTGCAAAGCAAATGGAACAATTTCAAGGAATAAAATGGCAAGAATATATATATAATTACTTGTAAAAATATATAAAATATATTAACTATGAGATGTTTAATATGAAATCTAAGAAATATACTCTTATAATTAATATAAGAAATTAATTTATGCCCTGATATTCCAAATATTCTAACCTTATACTTTCTATGGCTCTATTGCAATGTAGTAAGCATCATTTACTTTGTTATTTACAATTATGGGTTATGCTTAAAATATGGTCTGTTGAAGTCTTGCATAATATTAATTTTCTGATGTGGACTGAAGGTTTTCAGAAACCTGCAACACAGGATTTGAAAAATCTTAAAGAAAACAATATTTTCTCACCGGAAATTGAAGATAATTTCACTTCATCAGGTACAGGTGTGTATTTAATGTTGAAGTAATAATTGACACACTACCTATTCATGGAGTTATTCTATTTTGGCACATTTCAATATACACATTTAAAATGTTTTACATATATGTACATACATATTAGACTTTTGCATAATTTGTGCATGAGTTTTTGAAGAGATTTATTTTATTTATTTGAAATGTTCAGGGATAAGAGGTTTGAAAGTGAGATATAGGCATTCTATTCATTGTTTAGCTCCCCAAATGCCTGCAATGGCCAGGGCTTGGCTAGCTCAGACAGGCGTCAGGAACATCGTCTAGATCTCCAATATGGGTGCAGAGGCCCAAGCAGCTGCTTTGTCTTCTATTATTTTCCCAGAAACATTAGCAGAGACCTGGATCAGAAGTGGGCAGCCAGGACTCAAGCTGGCATCCACATTAGATGGGGGCATCCTACGTGGCAGCTGTAACAATTATGCCACAACATTGGCCCCAGTGCCTGACTTATTCTTCACCTCATGAAATCTGTTTTCCAAACTATAGTTGGGTGAACACATGTCTTTCAAAAAGTTGACATTTGACTATTTTATCCTTAAAGAATGCATTTTCTCCCAATAGAGTTCTCTTGAGATCAGTATCATCCCTGTTCATAAACTTAAAAGACTTATTTATTTGTTTGTTTGAAAGACAGAGTGAGAGAGAAAGAGAGATGTTTCATCCACCAGTGCACCTCCCAAATGGCTACAGTTGCCAGGGTTGGGCCAGAGGAATCAAGGATTATACAGGACTGGCGTTGGTGCCCATGTGGGATGCTGTCCATTCACTGGATGGATTCATTGGTCAGGGAGTAGTACTTCTGAACTCTGTAGTTGGCTGATACTCGAGAAGTCAAGATTGCTCACTGCAGCCTGCACAATGCCTTTGTCTGTCAGGGATAATTTCTTGTCCAAAATCCTTTCTTCCATAGAATCTGACAGAGGATGAGTTGGTACATAACACCACTTTGTCTTTGGTAACCCAGTGTGAAGAAACCAACTGAAGGCCTACAAGTGCGTGTCTCTAAATGGTCTCTTGTCTTGGGGTGGAGGTGACTTTTATTTTCAAGCCCTACACTGTGGTTCCTGCCAAGAAAAATGGTTTTGCTGTGGGAGAAACTGCTACTATTTTTCTGAAGAAAAGCTAACCTGGGATGAGAGTGTGAAGATATGCCACAACAAGGGTTCTTCACTTGTAAAGATTGATGACAACAAGGAACTGGTAAGGCTTACTCTTCAGAGATTGACAAATAGTAAAGTATATTTTAATATCCTGCTCTGATATCTCTATACTTCTGCTATTTGTAATTGAAAGATAAACCATGATAATTTTCCTCCTGCACGAGCCAAGGAGTGTGGGAAACATGTTGGAAGGAATGCTGTGTCTCAGAAAGACCCTAACTTGCCTTTAGGGCATAAATGCACTTATTCATATTTACACATATGCAGATAATATCTGAAGTGAATAAAATGTAAGGAGTGAATTTAAAAAATAGCATTACTTGTATGTTTCCTGTATTTCAGACCTTGCATGCTTGTTAGAGCAGAGCACCTTCCAGTCAGATAATGTGATTCTCATGTATCAGATACAGAAAATGCTCAACGAATTTACTTTCCTTGCTAAGTTCACATAATCATTCATGTTGCTGATCCTGTTATAAATGTGCTGCTAGTTCAGATTTTCATTGCTGCATGATATTCCATCATGAGGATAGACCAACACATTCTCAAGGAGATGGGGCTTTAGGCTTTCCCAGCCTTTGTTGTTCAGAATAGTTCTGCATGACTATATTGACGTATTTGATGTGTGAGGCTTTTATGTGTCTTCAGTTCATAGCCTACCACACTAACTGTAGCCTTACTTGATATTAGAGTAGCGGAGATGAGAACTTACAAAATACTTCCACAGAGTTTCATAAAATGATTTTATTGACAGTTTTGAACATATTTTATTGGTTCCAACCTTGATAAAAGGTGACTTTCTTAATTTTTGTAAATTGGCTCTTTCTAAAGTATCTTCTTGGACCCTCCATTTGCATGTATCCCAGCTCTAGTAACCTTGACATCTTTCCACATGCATTTTACATGAAATCACTGTTCTTGATTTTCTTCCTTTTCCTTCTTTTGGATAATTTTGTTTTCTTGTGATTTGTAAGACTTGCTTTATTTGTTCATAATTCTACGCTACTCTGAATATTTCCAGATTGGAAACTTATCTTTCACTGTTTTCTGTTATGTTTTGATGAAGAGAAATTCTAAAGTAAGTGAAGCCACACTTGCCAATCTTTCTTATTCCTGTAGATTTCTATGTCTTTCCAATCAAACCTACTGCAATCCTCTCTTGGTATATTTTGAATCACAAAGAGGTGAGAGATTATTTTTGGATCAGTCACTTCTAATTTATCTCAATAAAGAGGCTAGAGGCTGTTCTATTTGTTGCAGTGGAGTCTGAAGTTGAATATAAGTATTATTTTGTTCAACTCCTGTGTCGATAAGAAATTGGTTATTGCTACTATGATTAATAATTACTATAATTTGGATATTTTCCATAGAATTTCATTCAATCACAAATGAAATATGCTTACTGGGTTGGATTAAGTAGAAAAGGAACCATGCATGAGTGGACGTGGCAGGATGGCACAGCACTTGCTAAGAACCTGTAAGTCTCTGTTTAACGTTGTTATCCATTCCTTTTGTCCTCAGTAATTAGTACATATGCCAAAGGATAACAGCAAAGAAAAGATTCTTTAAGATTTTAAAAATGTGCTTGATTCTTTTTTTAAAATGTATTTCATGTTTTATTGGAAAATCAGATACACAGGGAGAAAGACAGAGAGGAAGATATTCCATTCACTGGTTCATGTCCCAAGTTACTGCAAGGGCCAGAGCTAGGTGATCTGAAGCCAGGAGCTTCTTCCAGGTCTCCCATGTGGGTGCAGGGTTCCAAGACTTTGGGCCGTACTCAACTGCTTTCCCAGGCCACAGACAGGAAGCTGGAGAGAAAGCAGGGCTGTGGAGTTTAGAACTGGACCCATATGGGATCCCTGTGCGTGCAAAGTGAGGACTTACCCACAAGGCGACTGTACCGGGCATCTTGGTTATTTTTGAATTCACAACTCTAATGAATATCAAATGTCAGTATTTAAGCCCTAAGTAATTATCCCAAAAAGACATTTCTTTTTCCCAAGGTCTTAAATGGAGGATTCTTCCAAATGCAAAATGTTTTTCTCTTATGAGATGCACGTTGTGTTTAAAGGTGTATTTGGAAGAGAGAGGAACAATTTTTTCTAAACCCAGATTGACCTCAAAATGAAGTTTGCATGTGGTGTCCGTTTTTAAAATATTTTTAATAGGAAGATTCACGGAGAGGAGACAGTGAGAGCTCTTCCTTCTGCAGGTTCACTTCCCAAATGGCCTCAACTGCAGATCTAAAACGATCTAAAGCTAGGAGCTTCCTACGGGTTTCCTACATGGATGTAGGGGCCCAAGGTCTTGAGCTGTGTTCTGCTCTCCCATGAGCAGGGAGCTGGATAGGAAGTGGAACACCCTGGACTAGAAGTGGAACGCGTATGGGATACCGATACTGCAGGTCGAGGATTAACCTTTTGAGTCACCATGCCAGCCCTGCTGGTGTCTTTCAAGCCTGAAAAAAACATCATTTCCAAATACAGCATTAGAATTAAACCTCTAATACAGTGATTAATACTTTTTCATGTCATTAATGTGCACAATTCCATTTAATTGCTGATAATCTCTTGATAGTTTAGTATCTACTTGTCAAAGACGAAAAGCATGTTATTGTGGCAGAAGGAGATTATTAATGGAATACATGAGGAAGAAATTGTTCTAGTATGCTAGAGAAAGAGCAATGCTGTGCAGGGAGCAGAGTTTGTGGGTGAAGGGAGGGAAGAAAACACATTTTGTGTTTTACGTAGAGAGTCTAGCTGACCTCCATGAGACAGTGGCATTTGTACAATGACATAAGGACATGAATATGCAACTAAAGGGACTTTCTGAGTGTAGCATCCTGCAAGGAAGGCCAGGAGAGGTGGCGGGTGGGAGCCCGTTTCCTTTGCTTCAGAGACAGTAAGGAGGTCAGCAATGCTGGAGCAACGTAAGGGAGCAGCAGGAAGTAAGTCAGAGAGGAAACAAGGATGAGATCAGGCAGCATTCAGGAACCCCTGCAAGAGCTTGACTTCTTCATGAGTGCAGTGATACACGTTTTCAGGACTTGAAGCAGGAAAGAAGGACAAGAGCAGGCTTCCCATTTCAGACTCACATAGAGCGCTCTCTGGATCTCAGAGGGTACCTGGAGGATTCTGCGAGTCAGGCTCAAAGTCTGCTAGAGTCGAACAAGTGAGAGATGGTGGTGGTTTCATCAAGGTAATAGACATGGTGCTAAGAAATGCGCCCAGTTTCTAGCCTAACTCTGTGAAAGGAAAGTGAAAAAGGAAAGTGGGTGATGGCTGCAAGGTTTTTCATGAGGCAGTAATGAGAATACAGTTGTCATCAGTGGTCACGGGGAACTTCGGGTCTTCAGCTTTAGATGAAAGTTTGATAAATCTGTTATACATTGTGAGTGTTACAAGGATGTCACATCTTGGCACACGTTTATGAAGTTCAAGCTGATGTTCTGTAGTGAGGATGTACACTTAGTGAGTATCAGTTTGGGAGGCGTTAAAACTATGAGCTGCTATTGTAAGGCTTAAGGGTACCAGGAGCGCTAAGGTGAGAGCCTGGGTACAGTGAAATGTTTAAGGTTTTGACAAGATGAGGGCGATTACCAAAGGTTCCTCAAAAAAGTAATGAAAGAGAAAGTAGAAAATCATGACAGAGCAGCTTAGGATACTGGAAAAGTATAACAAAGTTTAATAGATTGATAGATGTTAAATGGTTGGTATCTCCTTGCCTATTACCATTTTTTTACTTGCAATTTGTATTGATTGTTATTGTCAATGTGTATCAATATGCATGCTTGGTGGTTTATTCTGAATTCATAAGATTTTCTTCTCTATATCAGGGTCTAGCTCTACATTGACTATTCACATTATTCAATTTCACATAAGGTTCGTGCTGCCTGTTGTGGACAGGCTGTTAGCTCGGACGGAACAAGGAAAGCAGCCTTGTGTGTGAGTGGCAGCAGGCTGCTTCTGTGCTGAAGGTGCGGCAGGCACTGGAGTCTCTTAGTGTCCGTACTCTGACTGAGCCCAGGGCAATGGAGATGCTATTCTCACAATGTGCTTCTTCATGAATTTTCCGTATTTAGTCACTCACAGAAGTTTAGAAATCTTTCATGTTCCACCCCCATCTGCCCATGGTGCCCTTTCCACGTCTTCCTCATCTCCCCTGACTCTGGTCTGACTGTCCCTCAGCGTAGGCATCCTTAACAGCTACACATCTCTCTCAGGAATTGTGTGTTCACTAAATAATCACACACACGCACACACACCTATTTATAAAGGTTGATCATGAATTTTGCCCCAGACATGGCTTATAAAAAAATACATTCTCTGACACAGGGCTTTTCAGGCAACGGATGCGGCTGACAAATGTGGATTCCTCAAGTCAGGACTGATTAAGAGTGCTCATTGTGCAAATCAACTTTCTTACATTTGTGAAAAGGATGTTCCTAGTCTCGATAATTAGTGCAACCATTGTGAAAATCAGAATGAAAATTTCTCAAGAAACCAAAAATAGATCGACCACATGACCCAGCTTCCTGACTTCCGAGACTGTATCTGCAGCAAATGAAGTCAGCTTATGAGTAGAACCTTCTCTCTCATTTTTGTAGCAGCACAATTATCAATGGCAATGACATGGAGTCCACCCTTAAGTCCCTCAACTGAAATGTGGGTGAAGAAATGTGGTATACGTACGTGGTGACTTATTGCTTCCTCTGCAAATGAAAAAACCCTGACACTTAAACAAAATGGATTAAACTGGAGATCTTTATATCGAAGAAATGTGCCAGGCACAGAAGACAAGTGCCACATGTTTTCCTTCATCTGTGGAGTTTATGTGTGTAGAAAAGTGTAAAGACTATGTGCATGTTGTACTATTTGGAATGTAGATTGTCATAAATATCTTCATCACTGAATTATACACAATAGTCCTTTCTTTACACAATTTATTATCATTGTTGTGAATTCTATTTTATGTAATAATTAGTTTCACCAATTTCAAGGAAAATACTGTATATCTGTGAACATAATATCTACATGTGAAATGGGTATGGAAAATGTTAAAATTGTTAAATTTTACAGAAAATTTAAATAAAAATATATGCTATATTTGATTGACACATACATACATAGAGAGTAATTGTGTTTCCTGGTATTTAATACTTGTGTGCAATGTGTAGTGAGCTACTAAAATTAATTGAATCATCTGTCAGCACACACATTTATTACTCTTTATGTTGGAAACATTCAAGATCATCATTATTAAATATCTTAAAATATTTGATTTATTGATATATAACATCAAATATTCTCCCTGCTATGCAGTTGCACCTCTGTACCAGGTAACAGTCACGCACCATCCATTTCTTGCCACTTGATTCCAGTAGCAACTGTACTCTTCTCTACTTTGAGATGAACGTTGCAGCTTTTACACAAAAGCTAGAATACATAGAGCTTCCTTCCTGTACTTATTTCACAAATAACAGTGTAGTCTTCCATCTGCTTGCTTTCTCCCAAAGTAGCCACAATGGCCAGAACTGAGCAGATCAAAAGCCAGGAGCCAGGAGCTTGTTCTGGATCTCCCACGCAGGTGCGGAGTCCCGAGGCTTTGGGCTGTCCTCCACTGCTTTCCCAGGTCACAAACAGAGAGCTGAAATGGAAGTGGAGCAGCTAGGACACAAACCAGCAGCCATATGGGATCCTGGAAGAAGCAAAACAAGGACTTCAGCCACTAACCACTGCGCCAGGCCCAGCAATGCATTGTTAATAAACAAAGCATTCCTTATGTCAGACTCAGAAATGACTTTGAAATGTTTAAAATATCAGCCTTAAATGCCATTAACAATGTGATAAAAGAGTTGATGGAAACAATAGACAGTATGTTTGAGAATTGAAATGTATAAAAAAGAATGAAATGGAAATGCTATGAAGACATGGTGGTAGAGATGAGACATCCCTTCAGTAGAATCAGTGCTGAAGCAAAATGCAGAAAACACAAATGTCGTTCAGAAAGGTAAAATACAAAGAAAAGAAGCAGGTGATTAGAAAGAAATATTTGAAGATTTACATGAAATTTTGCTACTCCTGTTGAAAATGCTGCTGCCACTGATTATATGATGTGGTAACCCTATTACTGCATGTCAGTCCAAAGAAACTGGCTTGAGTTTATTGAAAAAAGTTCCAGACTACCCACTGGTGTTAAGGTATGAGAAGCAGGCATTGTGATGCAGTGGTTAAGCCTGTGACGCTGCCATTATCTATGGGCTCAAGTTCAAGAACTGGTTGTTTCACTTGCCTTCCAGCTCCCTGCTGATGGCCTGGGCAAAGCAGCAGAAGATGGCCCAAGTGTCTGACCCCGACCACCCATGTGGGAGAGCTGATGACAAACTTGGTCCTTGGCCTTGGTCTGGCCCACTGTTGTCAGCTGTGGCCATGTGTGAGTGAACCATCTAATCCTTTTTCCTCAGCACCAGAAACCCACATGGGCTCCAGGTCGCGTCCTGCCTACTCTGCTTCTGAGCCAGCTGCCTGCTGATGGCCTGGGAAAGCAATGGAAGATGGTTTAAATCCTTGGGCTCCTGAACACATGAAGACCTGGAGGAAGCTCCCGGATTTGGATTGACTGAGCTCTAGCTATTTTGGCCAGTTGCGGAGTGAACCACCAAATTGAAGATACCTCTCCCTCTTCTCTCTCCTCTCTTTTTAACACTCTGCCTTTCAAATAAATCTTAAAATCAGTACTAAATGCTCTGTGACAATAAAGCATTAAAACAGACCCAGCTGCTCCTGAGAGGTTGCTTTCTCAAGTCCATCTGAGCAAGAGAATTAGCTGGAGCTTCCTGGGGTCTGTGGGTTCAAACCGCACAGGAAGTCTCAGACCCCAGGCGTTCATGTATTGTGCTGCAAAGAGCATCTCATTGGCCACTCAGGTATTAATTCTTACAATGTGTTCACCAAAACAAACACTCACTCTAGAATGCGGTACTATATTATAGTGTCTGGTGGTTGGAAATGTAGAACTTGGACGTAGAGTTTGAGTTTGTTTCTTGGCAAGGGTGGAGGGCAGCGAGGGGAGAGAAGGTGTTGATACTTCAGGCAATTTTTACTTTCAGAGAGATGCTACTTTAGTTCTGTCCTTTTGTATGTGGAGTATTTGCTTTGTTGGGCTTTGTTACTGAAATTGAGAAAACAGTTCATTCCGTTCATCACTACTGACATTCTCCTTAACCAACATGGGCTATTCCGCTGTTCTCTCACTCACATCTCTGTGCTGATGGCAACAAAAAATCATTTCTTTTTACTTGCAAGGGGATCATGCACAAAACATAATATCAAGAGATCAGAGACAAGCTAGGAAAAGCTAACCTTTGGCCAAAAATGGCCAAGTTCATAGTGACAGCAAGACATGACTCAGGAGGGAGGAAGTTGTCAATACATGAATGACAAGTAGATATTTCAGAAGGCATCTGAAAAAAAAATAGGGAATTGGGGAAGAACTTTTACACTCCATCATCATCTTGTGGCCACAAAGGAGAAAGTGCTCATTCAGGCAGTGCCTATGAAAGATTTCCCCCCACCTACCATACCACATTCATAGGTGACTGTGCAATGCCAATACCCAGATCAGCAGCCAGATAGTATCTTAGCAGCTCCACTCCCCATTCAATTTCCTGTTAATGCCTGGAATGCAGCAGAAGATGACTCAAGTGTTTCAAACCCTGTCACCCCTGTGGCAGACCTAGAGGAAGTATCTGGCTCTTGCTGTGGGACTGGTATAGTGCTGGATATCACTGCAATCTGGGAAGCGAACCTGTGCATGAAACTTTGACTTAGAAATAAAGTTGTTCAGCCCTCCTGTTGCTCGGCATTCTTGGGGAAAGAGAACCACTCTCTCTCACATTTGTTTCTTACATCTGTTTCTTACCAGTTAGTATGTGGGAATTGAGAAAACTTGTCATCTGACACTGTTGAAAAGTGTTGTCAATATATTTCTATTAGATGAGAGCTGATTTGAAATGCAGCAACCAAAGTATTATTTGTACGTCAAACTGCACTGGATGCTGCTGATAAAAAGTGAAAAACAATTTTTATCAACTGCAGGAACCTCTAATATCAGAGAGAGAGAGAGAGAGACATAGAGTTGAAGATATTTTGTGAAATGGCAGATAGATGCAGATATTCTGTAAAGTTGTATGTGAGTTGCCGTACTAAAGACTAATAATGTCAGAACAATTTTTCTTAGTACAGCTGAACCTCAGCTCTTCCAAAGGAAACTCATGTTAACAAGGGAGAGAGTGAGATCCTTGTGCTGGTGCCCTTGCCCACACAGTGAACTGCTTTTTGTGGCACAGTCAGTGAGCTCCTGCATTCTTGAGACTTCCTGTGTGGCTTATACCCAAAGACCTCAAGAAGCTCCATTTTATTATTTTCCTCAGCTGGGCTTGAGACATTAACCTCTCATAAGCATCTGAGTCTATTTCCATGTTTATTTTCATAGAGCATTTTATATTTTTTAAAAAGATTTACTCATTTATTTATTTGTTTATTGCAAAGGCAGAATTACAGAGAGAAACAGAGAGTGAGAGAGAGAGAGTGAGCTATCTTCCATTTGGTGGTTCACGCCCCAGTGGCCACAACAGCCAGAGCTGAGCCGAATCAAAGCTAGAGTCATGACTGACCTTCTTCTGGGTCTCCCACCTGAGTACAGGATCCCAAGCTTTGGGCCGTCCTCTACTGCTTTCCCAGGCCACAAGCAGGGAGCTGGAAGGGAACTGGAGCAGCTGGGAAACGAACCCATGCTCAACTGGCTTCCTGGAGCATGTTAGAGGAGAACTTTAACCATTAGGCTGCTGTGTCCTGCCCATAAAGTTTTTTTGTGGTTAAATTTTCATTCTCATGATGGTAGACGGTTGAGAAGGTATAAAAGTTAGCCAAACAGCTAATCTCTCTTGAGTGCTATCGAGTTCTGTCTTATGTTTTTATATTGGTTTGGATTGGCTGTGGTAAAGCAATAACAAATGCTGGCCCTGCTGGGTTTTCATCACTGGATGACTGATGGGAGTGACAGAAAAGGGTGAGGTGTTGGGAGATTCTACTTCATGCTAGACTAACAGAGGGAATGGCAAGAATTTAGAGAGAGTTCTCAGGGTGCAGGTGAGCAAGCAGGAGGATAAGACAAAAATATAAAACAAAACAAAAACCTCTATAGCCCGAAGATTTCACAAGAGCAAGGCAGCATGATTTTAGCTGAAGGTTCATAACACATTCTGTATACTAACACAATCTTTGTATATAAGCAATCTTCAAAGAGTTTATGGCAAATGATATTATGTTAGTAATATGCTTCTTTTAAGAAGAACATTTATTTTGAAATGATTTTAGATTTGTAAAAAAGTTCAGAAAGCATCCTCACAGATGCCCAGACAAATCTTTTTCCCTTCGTGTTCTCATCTGACATTTGTCAAACGAGGGGCCACATGTTGGTCTGTGAACGCGACCAGTGCTCCAGGCTTCACTGATGTCTCATTTGTGTGGTGTCCGTAGGTTCCAAGATCTCATTCTAGTTCCCACAGTGTCTTCAGTCACCATGACTCCTTCACGTACTACCTGCGTCCCACTAGCTTTGAGGCGACGTCCCGTAGAAAAGTGCTTAATATTTTCTCCACGTTTATGAGAACCCAAGTTCTTTCTTTTTACATGCCACATTTACCAAAATGTTTTAAAATGGTTTATCAGCAAACCACAGAATAGTTATTTTGGCATTTCCTTTACGAAGCATAACTCAGAGGATGGAAATAGTCTAAGGATCAGATACAAGGCCAACCAACTGCCTTCATTTATTCTTTATTCCTTGTTCACAAAATTCCTATTTATTTTCTAACTAACCCATTTATACATATTCTTCACATTATAATAAGAGTATAGAAACACTAATTTGTCACACTCATGTAAATTTTATCAATTCTAATAAAAACTAGGTAAAAGTTGTAATACAAATAATGATTAAAATGGTAAACTCTTGCATTTTGAGATTTTGTTCCTGAGAAATTATTTTTAAATTGTATGCATTCTTATTTCATGTAACAAGGCTGTTCTGCTGTTTCAGTTTTCAAGAGCTGTTGTCAGTTTCTTATTTTGTGTATTTATTCATTCACTTTATATTGCATTTCTAACCTGGGTTGTACTACCGTCCAATTGTTGCATTCAATGTATTATAAGCTGATGGTTCTTTGATTAAAATATAATACCAACTTTGTTAAGTGGATGTGAAATAATGACACATGAATGACGTTCATATAAATTAAGTGCTGGAAGGAGGTACAGGAAGTATTCGGAGAGGTATTTCAGTGCTTTCATGACCGGTAAGATCTTTTGTGAAAATATTTGTACTATTAACCAATAAAGGAAAGCATAAGACATTAGTTGAGTAGGGAAAAATAAATGTGAGCCTAGAAGATGGTAGTTTCCAGGTGTGCCCAGAACCCAAGGTATGTACTCAAGAGAAAGTTACATTACATGGAGATTTTAAAATATGCTTTTCTTGCTAGGTTTATTGATGTCAGAAACTTATTCCCTGAAAAGAGTTAGTTCCTAACAAAAAAAAAATAGAATAATTCAAAAGCAGTTCTACATAGAAATAGCTAGATCATTTAGCTTTTATGCCATCATTTAGAAAGTGCTAGTAAAATTTTGCTTTGTATGCCATAGGGAAAAGAATTTCAAACCATGGGAAGATGCTTTCAAAAAATAACAGGTGTCAGCATTGTGTCAACTTCAGCCCTGTCTGTGGGGCCACACACCCGCTATGGTCCCCTAGTTAAGGCTTCCTCCTCTGACCCAATTCCCTGCTAACACTCCTGGGAGAGAAGTGGGGAATGAGCCCCAAGTGCTTGGGTTCCTGTACCTGCATGGTGACAGAAGAAGCTCAACATCCTGTCTTCAGTGTGACCCAGGACCAGATATTGTGATCTATTGTGATCATTTCTGCAGTGAACCAGTGGATGAAGATTCTCTCTCTTTGAACCTCTCTCTCTCTCTCTTTCTCTCTCTCTTTATATATCTGAATTTGTATGCATTAAACAAATGCTACTTCTGTACCTGGAAAGTTCCTGTGGTCGACTGGATAAACTATTGCTGTTGGCACTAATGAGCACCTACTTCGAGGGTCAATGTAGAGATATGCTCATCAAATTGAACAAAAAAAATTTAATTTCAACACAGCTACTATTGTAGCTGGAGAACGTTGATTTTGCTGTACAAAAGAGCTATATCTGAAACCCACGGCATTTTAAGCCATTCCCTTGTTAAAGCAGTCCTTTCTTTCTTTGATGTCAGTCTATTTTTTCAGACAATGTAGAGATAATACAAGAAGTGGAAAATGCTGCTTTTGATCTAATCATTTATTGATATTTACTGCAAATCATCAAATCTTGATATACTTGGGATGCCATTTTTAAACAAATAGGCCAATGTTTGTGTCCATTTTGACATTCCTCTGTCTTTAGTATAGATAGATGGTAGGAATCGATTGTATAGGTTGGTATTGCAAAGAGAAACCTGCAGAAAGCATGCCACTCAGGATTTGAGTGTTTATCATCTCATTTTTATAGGCTTAAAATATCTATTAAGTATTTTCTAATCTCATAAGATTTTGAGATTTTCAAAACTTCATTGTAACTGCTATAGTTCAGCCTTAAATGGTCATAAAAATGACCATTTTAATTCCTGTTCTGACACGGACTGTGGGAACAAATGAGAAGCTGACATCACTGGAAACTTGCTGTGGGAATATCAAGTGTCACGTGATCATCTGTACCATCAGACCGGGTGTCTCTGAGGGATGGTCTCACACATCAGGAACCGCCCAGTCTCACAGCAGAGCTGAGAGGCCAGCAGAGCCAAGACGTCCTAGCTGTGTTCCTGACCAAGCTTCTCCTCCAGCTGGTGAAGTCCCAAGGGAAAGGCAGAGATAGCAGAGACTGCAGGTATGTGACACAACCTCACCAGCAGCACTCTGGTAATGGAAGGGAAAAAAAGTAGCGTTTGATAGAGGAAAGAAGTGCAGGAAGATGGGAGAACTCATTTTATTAAAGGAAAAATGTTTATATCGAATGTTAAAAGTTTATTCTAGAGATGAATACAGGCGTAGGTTAGAATGAGAATGTGTCAAAATCTTTAAAATGAAAATTTGTGATTTTTAAAATTCTCTAGTGTGTTGTAGAATTTGTTTTAGTTATTCCATGTTGTGCTTTCATATCTCATCACAGCGTATGCTATCTAACTGACAAACATTGAAATCCCCAAACCTTAACTTTCCCAATCCTGATGTAATCTGTGCAGGGAAAATACAAATGATTTTATAGTGTAATGATTTTTCTATCAAAGTTGTATAGTTTAATATTTACAATGTATTTTCTTATCATTTGTGTGCACATATACAAAATGAAAAAAAAGCTACACAACATAGTTACCTCAGAAAATACATGACCTTGAATTAAGATCTATTTATAATCTGGCATACATCTTCTCTAACCTACAAATTGGAACACATAATTTCATATGTTTGCTCTTAGGATTATAACTGATGCTTGTCTCAGTAAATTTTACCTTTATATGCTCCTAACTTTGACTTCTATATTTCTTCATTATTTCAATTCTAAATTAAGTTTAAGTTCAGTGACTTGCAATAGGAAAGAGATAAACAAGTGATGGGATGTGATGTAAGATGACTTGAAAACTGGGGAAGCTCACTGAATTAGTGTGTGTGTGTCTTTGCTAAAGGAGATGACTCTTCAGTATCAAATTAGTATGGTCACTTGGAGCTATTACACAGACTAAATTATTGAATATGATCTTTCAAGACAGGGTGTAAATCTGAATATTTGTCCATGAAATATGTCAATATTCATGTTTTGGCAATTAAGCTTTTCAAGACATTTTAAAATTATACCATAGTATTCCGCAAAGTGTCACGGACCATGGTAGCCGAATAGGATCTAAGACAAAGAAATAAAGAAAAAAGAGAGAAAGAAAGAAAGAAAGAAGGAAGGAAGGAAGGAAGGAAGGAAGGAAGGAAAGAAAGAAAGAAAGACAAAAGAAAGAAAGAGTGAATCAATTTTCGGGTCTAGCATTGTGGCGCAGTGCGTCAATGCAGCTCTTTCCAGGCTGGGTCTTACATAGAAATGCACATTTGTGTCCTGGCTGCTGCACTTCCATTGCAGCTCCTTCTTGTGCCGGTGATGACAGCAGCAGATAACCCAAATCTTCAGAATTCCACCATCCACCTGGGAAACCCAACTGGAGTTCCTGCCTCCTGGTTTCCACCAGGCTCAGCCTCATAATCCCAGCCACTAAAGGAGGAAACCAACTGATGCAAGTTCTCCTGGGCTTTCTCTTTTCTCTTGAATGCTCTGCCTTTCAAATAAATACAACGAATCTTTTTAAAAATCATTAACTTTCTAGGCAACTCCAGAGAAACGGTGACTTCAATTTACTTTCTGCATTCCAGAGTACATATCACTTATTTGGTTCTGGTGAAACATATTCCAAATTTTCATTGAATCGGTTTGACTTGTGAAACATTTCTTGTGTGTGTGTGTGTGTGTGTGTGTGTGTTCCTGAAGCTCTCAGAAATGAGTGCGTGGAGGAGAGACACATGCAGAGCTGAAGTTGGCTCAGTCAAGAGAACAAAGTCGGGCAGAAGACATTTCACCAGCACAAAGAGAGGTAAGGACTTTTCTCTTGGTTACCTGGTTTCTGAAAATATAATGCCAAGTAGGAAAAATGAAACTTTAATACTTAAAAAAGCTCAGGTACATTTGATAATAAATGCCTTGCTTTTTATTTTGGACAATGAAAGCTCCATTCTTGTCTAATATCAATGAGACCTGTTGATTAGATTAAATAGTGACTTCAGCGCTAAATTCTACTACAAATAGCCATTCAGCTTTAGTTCTTATCTTTTTGCCGTGCTCATTATATATCATGTGCTTTGATTTTGTACAGAAACTCCACGTACAATCATCCTGGGAACAATATGCGTTTTGATCCTCCTGACAATTGCTGGTTTAAAACATATGTGTGAGTATCAAGTGCCCACTTCCTATTGTATCTACAATTCAGCGTGAAAATGAAAATCTGTAACTACTAATTTTTGTAGACCATTAAGTTTTGTAGATGGGTTACCAATTATGAGAATTTTGATGATTTATAAATTGGCTACCTTTTAGGTTTTATTCCACATAAAATAATATATAAATATCATTGTAGATGTAGTGTGGTTTATATAACATTTCTACATTGTGTGTGTGTGTGTGTGTGTGTGTGTGTGTGTGTGAGAGAGAGAGAGAGAGAGAGAGAGAGAGAGAGAGAGAGAGAGAGAGAGAGAGAGAAAGGGTTTGCACCTGACCAGGGACCTTAGAGAACCTTTATTTGACTGTGGCATTTCTTATGCTTGAATCACAAGGGATAAAAAAAAAAGAACTTGACTTAATTCACTGTGCAAATAAAATATATTTGTTTTGACATATTTCATGCTAGCTTGAAAAAATACACATTCTATGTGCCTTCCAGCTGGAGAGAGAGTAAAACAGAGCCAGAAAACGAATTCTAAATCACTGTCCAAATTCCTACACTAGCCCAGGTTGCACCAGTCTAAAGCCAGGAACAGGAACTCAATTCAGTTCTCCCATGTGGATGGCAGGGAGTAAACTAGTTGAGCTGTCACCTGTAGGCTTCCACATTGGTCATTGTGACAAAGCAGAATCTAGGTAGAGCCAAGTACTCCAATACATGATGGAGGTGTCAAAAGCAGCATCTTAACTAACCATTTGCTAATGCCTACCTCCATGGGAGCATTCATATCATGTGAAGAAATTTTAGGTTTCTCCTAAAACTGAAAGAAATTCCTTGAAGATTTAGAATGAGGGAACCATTTGTATGTAGGCATATACAAAATTTTACAGTGAGTCATTTTACTCCCCTACTGTTTTCATAACTATGAGCCAAAACTATATTGAAATTCATTCAGACTACATAAAGCTCTGCTGTCATTAGAAAGTTCTTCCTCTAAGTTCTAATCACACTCAATAGTAACAAATTTCACAATGTCCGAAGTTTTATGTTTCATTATTTCTTCAAGTATTGTTAAATTTCATATCATTCAATAAATAGGATGTGAATACAGACATCATTGCACAGAAGAGATTCCTAAAATAACAGGAAAAAGGGTTATTAATGATGTGTTTGGGATGCAGTAGCTAAGACACTGCCTAGGATGTTCATAATATAAACAAGGGTGCTTGGGCTAAAGTCCTAACTTTATTCCCAGGTGCAGTTTTCTGCTAATGCTCATGCTGGGAGACAGCAGGTGATGGCTCAAGTACTTAACTTCCTTCCACCCATGCAGGAGTTTCCAGTTCCTGGCTTTAGCTTGGCTCAGCACTGGTTGTTACTGGCACTTAGATAGAGATCCAGAAGGTGGGAGATAATATTTTTTCCTCTTCCACTCAACAAAAATAACTGCAAGAAAATTTTGAAAGATCCTTCATCCTAAAGATTGTTTGCCAAAATAACATGAAAATTGTACATTTTGTTCAATTTCATGTTGTGCTTTCTTTGAACTAATGATGTAGAATTTAGTTTTCCAGTGTCATCAGTGTGCCCAACCACCAGAGTGTCCTTTGGAAAACCAGAAACAAGAAAACAATTCCACCTTGACAAATACTGTTTTTACAGAGAAGCCATTGAAGACAGGTATGCAATACAGATTCATAATTCAGATTATAAGTATCTTCTCTGTGTGCCTCAAACAACCTTTAATGTAAGTGTCTAGACATAAATCCTGTTGGAGATGTTTCCTGGAAAATTCTAACACTATTGTGAATGAACGTAAGTAATGGGACAGTCTTCAGAGACCAAGGATTTTACCCATAAAGCAGAAGGGAAGTCCATGAATGTCACAGAATAAAGAGGGCAGGAGGGGACTCCTCAGTCTCTGTGGGTCTTGCTGCTCCTCCCGGATGTGCTCTGAGAAGTGTCTAGGGAATGTCTTCCGTCTTCCAGGAGGCAGACGCAGTATTTGTAAACGGCAATGGATGTGTTGTGGCGAGAAATGCTATTATTTTTCACAAGAATTAATGAACTTTGAAGACAGTAGGAAATTTTGTGATGGAATGGACTCCAGACTCATTAAAATAGAAGATCGACAACAACTGGTGATGTGCCTCTCCTCTTTTCATTTTTACCTTACGTGGGTAGACATTACCTATTGGTTTGCTCATTTTTATTCAGGTAGTTTAAAAATGTAT
The DNA here is from genome assembly GCF_030435755.1 of Ochotona princeps. Lineage (NCBI taxonomy): Eukaryota > Metazoa > Chordata > Mammalia > Lagomorpha > Ochotonidae > Ochotona > Ochotona princeps. The sequence goes on from NC_080858.1 coordinate 18,991,459, forward strand.
TACTTACTTTATTTGAAGGCGTAGAGAGTGCCAGAGATCTTCTGCCTGTTGACTGCATTCCAGACACCCTCAACAGATGGTATAGGACCACGTCAAGGGCCCAGTTCCAAACTCAATCCAGGACCTCCATGGGCGCAGAGGAAACCAAGTACTTGAGCCAACACCGCTTGCGACCCCTAATGGGCACTACCAGGGAGTCCATTGAGGAATGACTCAGAAACAGGCACTCCTTCTTTCATAGAGACAGCCAAAGTGGAAACTTAATCTTGAAACACCTCTTGACTCAACTTAATGTCTAACAATAGTTGAGTGTCCTAGTGCAATATGCAGGTTATTAATTAACCCAATTCACACAAGGCTTTAGATCCATGAGATTATGTCACACAACGATGTCAAAGCCATCTTAATTTAGGAACATACCTTCTTTGACATTCAGACGAAATTGACCCAACAGTGCATCTGTCCGAGTGTATCCTCATTTTTAAGTGGTACATGCCTACATGGAAGGAATCCTTTTTCTCTCATACAGTTAATTTTCTAATCACAGAAATGCCTCATATGATGGGAAACAGACTGCTTTCTCAGGATGTACATTTCACAAGAAATAAGCAAAGTGCTTGTAGGATGAAAGTAGAACACAGCATTGTTATTACCGTCAGAGTGATCACAACTGGAATTCAAAATACAAAGCTGACTTTTCTTAGACCTGATAGTTGAGGTACTTATGTGAAATTTGAAAGTACATTAAGATATTTCAGTTCTAATGTCAGATAAAAATATATCTAACTCATTTTGTGAATGTGTTTCACTCAGGCTGCTACATTTAATGAAGTTAGTAACTAAAGTGTTATTGCTTTAATTAAATCAGTCACAGAGTGAAGTTGATTCTTATGTACTAATCCATGTTCACATTTAAACAAAATTTATATTATTAACATTAGTAGTTAATTTCAGGGTCATGCAATGCTCTTACTTATAGATATTATTTCACTTATTACAGAACTTCATTCAGAGTCAAATATCTTATTTTTACTGGATTGGGTTGTCTCGTGAAGGAACTACTGGTTTCTGGACATGGGAGGATAACTCGCAACCCCTCCTGGAATTGTAAGTCTCTGAGATAGAGAAGAGCTAATGAGTTCTGGAATTAGTGTTTCTGGTCTATAATCTTGAATGCATACAGGAGAACACCACACAATACATTAATACTCAGATGCCAGCAGTTATCTTTATAAGTAAGTGTACACCCAAACACACTCATGTTCCAGTGATGAAGATGAGTGTATGGAGAAGGAAAGAGCTTTTCAACTTCACTTCTGCAGTGTATTTTTGATGAGGGATTCTGTAGTGATACTCAGGGTACTTGCAATGTTCTCTGTAAGGACAAAGGAGATACACTTTGGACCAATGTATCTCATTATCTGGGTTAACATTCCACAACATTTATTTGTGTTTCTTTCAGTTTTAGTGATTGGAAAGTGTCATGGAGTGGAAACTGTGGAAGTATAACCGCTTCAACAATGTCTGCTGCTGACTGTGCCAAACTCCTGTTCCCTATCTGTGAGAAGAGATTCACGTGTCTTCTACCTAAAACTGGGAACACCAACAAAACAACACAGTAAGCTCTTCTCAGGAAAAACGCAAACCCTTTGCAGCATTGGTGTCTAATCATCTCACTTCAAAGGACTTAGCTTTTTAATGTTCTGCACTTGTATTCAGCCTCTGAAATAAGGTGAAGTTTTTGGCTCACTAAAATGAAAAATCAGAGACTTAGGAATTATATCGCTTTTAATTAAAGACATACTCATAAGAAGAAGAACATTGCCAGGGCTCTTGCGAGGGTTAGGAAACAGAGCTCTCTTTCTGTAGCTCACATGCATTTCTTACAGAATTGTACAAACTTTAATCATAACATTGTACAATTTGGCTAGGAATTGTTGCAATAGTAATTAAGGTCAGTATCTATGTGGAGCATGAATGCATTACTCTTTGGTTCCCTACCTTTAGGAGAAAGACACAACGGCATGCTGGAGAGAGGATACAATAGTGTGTTGAATCAAGTTTGCATCTGAGAACAGAACCCAACACAATCCTTGTGTATTCACTGGCAATGTGAAATGTTGAATCTTAGTTTTCTGGCGCATGGAAATCTTCTAAATTGTTTTTCCAGTGTGCTTATCATTTTACATTCCCACCAGCATCTAAAAAGTTCCACTTTGCTTTTTTCAAATATGTAATAATATGTTTTCTAAAGCATTTTTAATAATATAGTGAAATTTATTTAGAATTTAACTTGTATTTTAAAATAAATTATAATAAAGATTTTTGTGTGTTTTTGTCAACTACATAATTATCTAGCTAATTTATACATATTCTATCCTTTTGACCCATTTTACTTGAGTTGTTTACTATTTTAATATTGTATTACGAGAATTGTTGCTGTGATGTAGTACTAGAATTTTCTGGTACCTAGCTTTTATAAATACTCCCTTCCCATTTTTTTGTTCTCTTAATAATGGCTTTAGAACATGAGTGATTTGAAACATAGGAACAAAACATTTAATTTGATAAAGTACAATTAATCGATTTTATTCAGTTTGCATTTTTGTCTTAAAAATCTTTAATAACAATGTCAAAATATTTTAATCTTTGTGAACACAAATCTTAATTTTTCATTGAATGGTGAAATTTTTGAGGATACTTAATTGGACATGTTTTAGTTACAGTGTGACATTGCAATGCCTGTAGACAACATGCTGATGAAACAGGGTGGCGATATTTCTATTTCTTTTATGTTGCATTGTGATTGGATCCTTGTAGCACTTTTCTTCTGTTTGATTATAAAATATATAAGAGTTTATTATGAACTGTTGCCACTGCATGATGCTGAATAACACTGAGAAATTATTCCTCCATTCAAACTCTGTTATGGTAATTCTTTTCCAAACTTCCTCTAACTCCACTCATCTCCCAGGCTCTGTTATGTGTGTGTTCACATTGAGAGTTTTATTCTTTTCATAGCTTCCACATGCAGGGAAGATATAAGGTCATTGTTTTTATTCTGTGTAGTTCCTTTCATTTTAACATTCTGAATATTGAGTTATTTTTGGACATGAAGCAGAGTTTGGATCAAATATCTCTTTTTTTAAGATTTATTTATTTTTATGACAAAGTCAGATATACAGAGAGGAGAAGAGACAGAGAGGAAGATCTTCTGTCTAATGATTAACTCCTCAAGTGGCTGCAACAGCCAGATCTGAGCTGTTCCAAAGGCAGGCACCTCTCACAGAGGTGCAGGTTCCCAAAGCTTTGGGCCGTCCTCGACTGCTTTTCCAGGCCAAAGGCAGGGAGCTGGATGGGAAGAGGAGCTGCCAGGATTAGAACCAGTGCCCATATGGGATCCCGGGGCTTTCAAGGTGAAGACTTTAGCTGCTAGGCCATGCCGCCGGGCCCAAATATCTCTTTCGTTTACACTGAATGTGTCATTACTTTTCTAGCATCATCTTTTGAAAAACTTTATTAAAATATATGTATTCAATTTGGAAAATTGTCCAGTGAGGTCAGGAACCAGGAACTCCAGTGAGGTCTCCCATGTGGGTGGCAGGGGTCCAAGGTTGGACCACAACCTCAGCCGCTACTTTGTAGTCAAATTAATTTCAAGTCAGATAAATTAGAGGTCTTTAAATATCTTAAAATTCCAACATTTCAGAATCCTTTCTGAATCAGATTAGTAAATTACTCTGTTCTTGAACAATGTACTGTTGTGGCTCTTTTTCCTCAATTGCTGAGGATCTCTTTAAAAGCTGCTCCAACTTTTTATTTAGAATAGAGAAGGTTCTGGTAAACATTAGTTGTGTTTGATAATGGGTACATAGTCTCTTGAGCAGTTAGTATAAGTGATAGAGCCAAATTAGTGAGGAATTCCATTGGTTTGGCCTTATTTTTGGTGTGCTCATCACAGACAGAAGGTGAATTCTTCAGTTTATGTTGGAGTTGACATGGGAGAGGATAACTGTCATGCCACACCTCATGCTTTCACAGTCCCTGCATGCCTGAACCACAGAGAGGTTCTCTGTGGGCTCTTGGCCCTACCCCACTAGCATAAGGAAGCTGTTGTTGCTGCTACGTGTGCTTACTAAGCTAGCAGCAGAGCACAGGGGTGGATGTCATTGTCCTGGATCCGTCACAGTCTTGGACATTCGCTGTTTACCTAGACTGGATGATGGGATTTATTCTGTTCCTTCTTCTTATGTTAATCAGACAGATCTGTCTTTGCATTTGGGGCTAATTTTTCACACATTGCAGCCCATAGTGTAGGAGTGTGTTATTCAACCTGCATGATGAGGTAAACCCAGCCAATCTTCAGAGCTCTGAATCTTTGTTCTTCAGTAACCACTAAAATGAGAGTATTAGGAGCAATAATTTTTAACCAGGACTCTAATGCCAAAAACAAACAAGCAAACAAACAAAAAAAGATGTGGTGTGGGAAGCACTTAAATCAGTGAGCTTCTTAGAAACCTTAAAGAGGAAGCATGAGACCATTAAGTTGGGATGTTTCCACCAGTCACCTGGTGGGCCCAAACAAAAGGTAAATTCCATTGAAAATGGAATTATTTTATTACCCAGCAATCTCACCGTTGCATGTGTGTTCAAAGGAATTGATATTCAGCGAATTGAAGAAACTTCTTCCCTTGCATGTATATTCCACACTATTCAAATAATCAAGATAAAATAAACCTGGGTGTCCAGTAATGGTTATACAAATAAATTTAACAATTTGTAGTATTTTGCCATATTCCCGTCATATGTAAGGTTACATATGTACTCTGTTTCCTTCAATGCATAGATATTCATATAACTTGAGATTCTTGACAGTGATCAATAAGTGAGAAAAGGAGAGTGCATTGGTATGTATATGATGTACTCAGTGAAGAAAATAGTTATATCTAGGCATATAAATTAAAACATCCACATATTTTTATGCTTGATATGTTAATATCCACAAAGAGAAAAAAACAGATTCATCATTGATGTCTAATTCAACTTGGTTGCAAGCATGAAGTTTATTCTTTTACATTTTGATTTATGTACATTTATTTAGATATAATTTATATATTTTCTTCCTCCAGTCATTACTTGATGGACATATCCATTTATGCCATATTCTTGCTATTAGGAATTGAACTACTTTAGACATAGGCGTGCAGGCGTTCATCCATATGTAAATTCCATTTAATGCCATATGCTCCTAGAGATGGGATAGGTCAGTTTTGGAAAGATGTACTTTTAGATTGAGTTTCTTGAGGAATCCCCACACTGCTTTCCAAGACAGTTGAACTAATTATTGATGAAAGGCCAGATTCTCTCACAAATGTAAGGAAATATTCTTGTACAGTCAGCACTGTCAATGAATCGTGGTTTGATGCATCCACATTTTCCATCCATTTTAGTTAGGTGTTGAAAAACCCTGTGTCAGAGAGTATATTTACTCTAGAAAGTCAGTCATTCCATGGGGAAAATATCATTGTCCCAATTTATAATTTTGTCAGAGTGTTGTGTGATTATTATGTGAGCATGAAAACCCTGTGCCAGATGTATGAGTATCAATTCATTTGGTGCCAAGTTTCAAGAATGAAAGGACACTCAAAATCCTCACCATATTACCTCATAGTGCTCATACACTCATACCCTGTTCTACATTAAATACACCCAGAATAGCACTTCCATATGAACTTCACAATCATATGCCAAAATGTGACAACCTGCAGAAATCCCAGTGTATAACAGATTTATCAAACTTCTGTCTGAAAGTAAATGTGTGATTCCACCCATGAGCTTTATTGACAACTCTGGTTTCATCCCTTCTGGGCTAAAAGCATCACAACCCCATTCCTTTCCTCTTTCTCTCACACATTTTTACAATGGGTCTGGTTTCTGGGCTAGTGCACCCATAATATATGTTTTGATCAAACCACTAAGAGCTCTCACCTGGCAAAGTTTCAGTATGACTTCCTGAATTGTATTTTATCTTCCCCATTCAACATCCATGTAAGGTCAACACAGTTCCTGGGGCCACTCCTTTAATATCAGGAAAATTACCCTTGTCATCCCTTCTACTCCAAGCCTCCAGGAGTTTATCACTGTATGCATGAATGAATCAAATTCTTGCAGTGATCTCTCATTCCTCTATGACCTTACTTGTTCCCCCTTTTCCCCACCTCTCTCTCCTTCCTCAACTTGCTCCAGCATCTTAAAACCCTCATGTATTTCCTCAACCAAACTGATTACGCCCAGCCCTCTTTTTGAATTGTTCTTCCTTCCAAGGTACTACTCCATCAGAGACCTCCCTCAGCTTACTCATTCCCATCTTATAAATCATTACACCAATGCCACTGTCTTACTGAGGTCATTCAAGGCAGCTTTGTAATATATGAGATGATTCCACTCAATCCTCCCCCAGCGCGCGCGCGCACACACACACACACACACACACACACTGTGCTCCCACACAGCAAGGACTGCACAGTGTTCCAAGCCACTGAACATCCTCTAGTACTGTAAGTCCCTTCCCAGGCTCATTATTTCTAACACTAATTTCGCACTGCCAGGTTAACATCTACATAGTTAGGACTCTGAGCTTTGGTTTTGGTTGTCATCTGAAATATGAGACTGAATGACTTAGGGCAGTTTTTGGAGAATTGTTTCCTGCTCTTGCGTTATAATTCATGTGTCAATTGTTGGAAAAAGAAAAAACATGAATGGGTAGAATGTGAAATGCACACTTACAGCTGCTCAGTAGGCTCTGTACCATCCTGCCACTTCCACTTATGTTCAGATTCGGTTCTGTACAATCCAATCCAGTATGTATAATTGATTTTTGATTGAATGAAAGTCTGTGCAAAAATTTGAATTAGAATTATTCAAAATATCAACACTAACATTTTGTCTGCAAAGAACTCATGTAAAATGCTAGGAATAGTCAGCTGCAGACTACCCTGTCTGTTCCGCTGTGCAGAGCAGGTGAAGTGAAACTCCTAAAAGCAGAATCTCTCGAATCCTGTGACTTGAAGGATATCAAGAAAGGACATGACAGCCTTGTTTAGAAAGACACAGAGTTCTCCAAGCACAAAAATCAAGTATGGCTACTGTCAAGTTAGATGTTCTCTTCATCAAAACTTACTTTAATAAACAAGAAAGGGAAATTTTAAAATTTGGAAATATATGGAGTAATGTTCTAAAAATAAGTGAGTATGCTATTATAAGAATAGAGTGGAAATCAGTGGAGAGATGGGGAATAAGGTGTGCGTGGGTGGAGTGGAAATCCCAGAACCTACTGGATTAATATTTTGTATATATCACAAAATATTAATGTAATATATACTTTATAAATATATAAAATAATGTGGTTGCTATATATCAGTAAGAAAAATTGAATTATAAGAAATGAAGAATCAAGAATATTTCATGGAAAACATATATGACCAATAAACATGGAAAAGATGTCAGGTTCACCTGAGTTGAGATAAATACAAATCAAGATGACAAGGGAACACTTTATGGAGCCCCAATTTACATATTTAAGAATCCCAACAAATATGATTGGAGTGACAATTATATAAAAAATTGAGGAATTTTTTGCAAAACTGGATTTTTCATACTCTACTATCCAGGAAGTCCACTCCAAGGTGGTTTTGATGAATGAAGGCACATGAGAAAGTCTGGTACAGAAGATATGTCTAAGATTGTTTATTGAACAGCTGTTTATAACAACAACTGGAAACAACCTAAATTCTGTTACCTGGAGAATGGACAAGGGAGCTCTGTCCATGTAAGGGAATACCACACTGCAAGGACAATCACAACTCAGGTACAAAGTTTAAAAACAGGCTCTGAAATTAGCGTATTGTATGAACTTCAGCAAACCAAGTAAAGTCTCTGTGTATCTTCTTCTGAAAATAAGAACTACAGCACTACTTTGGAAGGTTTTATGCATATGAGATCAGGAACACTGAAACATAAATGCACTATTGATTTTTGTAATAATTTTAGTTGCTGAAATGTTTTATTCACTTCTATCATTTTCCCCTAGGGACTTAATTTTGAGCAAAAAACAAATGTATTTCCTAAAAGCCACTAACTCTCTCCCTTACTAGTCCTCTGTCTTTTAAACACAGAGCCATTTAACTACTTCTCCACTTGAGTTAACTTTCACAAGCAGAAAATTATAATGGTTTATCTTTCAACACCCAGGAAAAAGAATTATATGTTATGGAAAGGTGCCAGAAATACACTTAGTTATTCCGGATGTTTGAAGAATCATTAAAACCAAGCTCCCATTAATCCAATCACTTGGTTTTTTTTTTTTAGCAAGATCATTCATAAATCATAATGACATAAATATGAAGAACTAACAATAATTCTCTGACACCCAAAGTAAAGCCACCTCTCCTGGTTTAGGAAATATTCTTTAGGTCTGCTTGAAGCAGTTCCTCTCTCTTGCAGACACAAGCTCCCAAGGCTCAAGGAAAGCTTGACAGTTCCCCTCACCCAGGCTTTGCAAGCTTCTGAAAGAGCTCTTGATCAAGTTTAATTAAGCGAACCTACCTGCTCCTCCTTGTCATCAATCTTTACAAGGCTGGAGTCCATATTCTGGCATGACTTCTTACTCTGATTCCAACTTAGTGCTTGTTTTGAAAAATAGTAGCAATGTCTTCCATGGCAATACGATTGTGTCACCAGGGAGCTAGAGACTGTTCCTGGAATACAACAGCCACACCACCCCAACACAAGACCACTTAGAGCCAAGCACTTTAAGTTTATAATTCTTTTCTTCAGATGCAAATAATGTGAAATAAGCAACTTTTTCTTGACTCAAACAGCTTACAGCAAGCTGTGTAGAGGAAAATAGTGTTAAACCAGTTTGTCTCAGACAGACACAGGTCATCAAGAAGATTTCATGAATAAACTCTGCTCTCAGCTGTCATTATGCTGCACCTTAGGGGATCATTCACCCTGAGCCATGACTCCCTTTAGGAAGATGAACAGACAGGAATTGTGCTCATCTCAAAAGTTCTGTATTGGGAAACATACACCCATCAAGCATAAGAAGTTCAAATCTATGTGATTCCTTTTGTGAAAGTCAAGTGTTCAATTAATTATAAATTTTAAAAATGGAGGTAACAAGGAGAATAAAATTGAAGAATCTCCAGAAATCCAATACAAGCTTTCTAAAGTTACTCACTGAAGTGCACAGAAGGCAATAAGTCCATGAAGCAATAAGCTGTCCTTGTTAACTTAAACATTGACTGCGTACCTGTACCGGCTGGCACGACCGAATCAACTTCAGGTCCCGATGAAGTACTGTTTTCTTTTGTACCTCTTGTATCTTCTTTGAGGGACTTCTTATAATCTTCAGTCAACATCACAAAATTAATATCACCTTCCAACTTCTCCCCATGTTATAATATCCAGCTAAACCTCCTTCGATTCCCAAATTAATGCATTCCATATTATTGTGTGTGTTTTATTGTCTCTTTATTATTTAAAACATTCTCCATTTGTTTAGATGTTTGACTTTATAAAGCTGTCAAAATGTAAAAATATTTCTAATGTACTTTTTCAGTTTGTATTATCATGCTAACATTCATTCAGTTTTCAACAGTTTACTGTCTTCAACACTTGTGACTTCCGAATAAGCTGCATTTTGTGAAAACAGGGATGCCTCAAAAAGTTTTAAAATGGTCCTGGTGCAGTAGCCTAGCAGCTAAAGTCCTCACCTTGCATGTGCCAGGATCCCATATGGCCACCGGTTCTAATTCCAGCACTCTGCTTCCAATCCAGCTCCCTGCTTGTGGCCTGGGAAAGCAGTTGAGGACGGCCCAAAACCTTGGGACCCTGCACCCACGTGGAAGACCCAGAATTGAAAAATAACTACATTTTGATCCAAAATTTAATACAATAAGTGACATTTCTGTGATGTCACTATGAACTGCACTGCTGTGAGGATTGGTTTAGATGTGCGTGGCTGTACATGAACATTTCCTTTGGTTTATATGGTGGGTAGAATTCGTGCAGCATGGGGTTGAGGTGCAGTCTGTGAAACCATGGCTCACCACCAGCATCCATACAAGTGCCAGTTTGAGTCCCAGCTGCCTCACTTCCCTTCAGGCTCCCACCTGGGGAGCCTGGATCCCTTGTACCTGCGTGCGTAACCCAGAAGAAACTCCTGGCTCATTTGGACAATGAAACAGTAGATTGAAGAGAAGTCATCTTTTGTTTTCTGTCTCTCTTTTCTCTCTGTATACCTCTGCCCATTAAACAAATAAATTTTTAAAGAAAGTCTTTTGAATCAGAAACTGCTTTCAGTGATTTTGCTAATTTTTGTTACATTTAATTTTGTGCAAGAAAAGATTCAGCAGTAACAATTTTTTGTTTTCCATACTGAATTATGGTTCTCATAGGAAATAGACACCTGATACTCACACATATATCCTAAACCGGCAATTGTCAGCACGATTAAAAAGCATATTGTTCCCACGATGATTTTACATGTAGTTTCTGTATAAAATAAAGCACATGATATATAATGAGCAAGGGAAATGGATAAGAACAAAGTAGAATGGGTATTAAAAGTAGAGTTTAGCATTAAAACGCTATTTACTCTAAACACAGTGTCTCATCAATATTATGTAAGAATGGGTCTTCCAATATATAGAATAAGAATCAAGACATTTCATATCAAGCGTACATGAGCTTTACTGAATACTAAATTTTTATTTTTTTCCTACTTGACATTAGATTTTCAGAAACTAGGAAACAAGGAGACAAAGCCTTACTTCTCTTTTTGCTGGTGGGATGGTTTTTGCCTGGCTTCGCTTTCTTGGCATAAGGCAGCTTCAGCTCTGAGTATGTCACTCCCTGCTCACTCATTTCTGGGAGCTTCCCAAGTCAAACTGAATCTGTGAAAATTTGAAATATGTTTCACAAAGAATGGAAAGAACCAAACGAGTGATATGTACTATGGGTTGCAGAAAGTAAATTATAATCATCATTTCAGGAAAATTATTCTTTCACAAAGATTTGTTGTATTTATTTGAAAGGCAGAGAATGCCAGAGAGGAAGAGAGAATGGGCAGGCGAACTTGGTTTGACTGGTTCCCTGCTTTAGTGGCTGGGGTGGTTGGCGCTGAGCCTGGTGGAAACCAGGGGCCTGAAACTCCAGTTGGGTTTCCTACACGATTGGCAGAATCAGGAAGATTTGGGCTCTCTGCTGCTGCCCTTGCAGGCACAGTGGAAGGAAACTGGAAGCAGGGCAGCCAGGACAGGAATTAGCACTTTGATAAATGATCTACCATCACAAACGCTGGCTAGAACCACTGCAGCATAATACTAGGCCAGAAAATACTGATTAACGTTTCTTTTATGATGTCTTAGAGAACAGAATTGAAATTAGGAAGAAATATATGAAGCCAAAGCTAGGAGCATATGAAAGCATCATTCATGGGGACAAGCATCAGTTATAGCCCTAAGAGCAACTATACAAAATGATGTGTTTCAATTTATAGGTTAGAGAAACTATATGCCAGTGAGTAAAATAGATCGTACTTCAAGAACATATATTTTCCACGGTAACTAGTTTTTGCATAGATTTTTTTTTCATTTTGTATGTATACACATAAATAATAGGAAAACACATTGCTTAATATTAAATGACAGCTTTTTTTTTACTAAAAAAATGATCATAATACCAAATCATTCCTATTTTATTTGCTATAGGTGACATCAGGATAAGGACATTTGAGGTTGAGAAATTCACTGCTAGCCAGTTAATAGCATTCATTGTGATGAAAACAAAGGCACTATATATAATATCCAAATTGCTTAAAGCACTTGAGAATTTAAAAAATCATATTCATGTTAAGGATTGTGACACATTCTCATTTTGCACATTCCTGCTTTTATCTCTACTATAAATATTTAACATTAAATAATTAACACAGATCCTATTTTCAGTTCTTTCTTGCAGATTACAAAGCTCTCCCATCTTCCGGCACTTCTTTCCTCTATCAAATGCTACTTTATTCCCCTTTCATTACCAGAGTGCTGCTGGCGAGGTTGTGACACATACCCACAGTCGCTGGTGTCTATGCCTTTCCCTTGGGACTTCACCAGCTGGAGGAACAGCTTGGTCAGGAACACAGCTAGGACGTCTTGGCTCTGCTGGCCTCTCAGCTCTGCTGTGAGACTGGGCGGTTCCTGATGTGTGAGACCATCCCTCAGAGACACCTGGTGTGATGGTACAGATGATCACGTGACGCTTGATATTCCCACAGCAAGTTTCCAGTGATGTCAGCGTCTCATTTGTTCCCACAGCCTGTGTCAGAAAAGTCATAAAGAACCAAAATGGTTAGTTGTATCACCATTAAAGGTTGAATTGTAGCAGTTACAATGAAGCTTGGAAGAAAAATGAAAACAGTATCTCAGATTCATTTGAGACTGCAAAATAGCTAGCAAAAGTTTTGAAAATATAAAAAGTAAGAGGATAAACACCCATATCTTGCCTGGAATGATTTGTACAGTTTTCCTTTTATAAAAGAGATGTAAATATGCACTATCTAGAGTGCAGAGAGGAATGTCAAAATGGCCACAAACACTGGCCCATAGGTTTAAAATGCCATCCTCAGCATATGCAGGTTACTTGATGAGTTACAGTAATTATACATGTTTGAAATGTCCCTTGAGTCATTCAAAGCAGCTTGTTACTGTGCTACTTGTTACTGTTACACATCAAAATTAAAATTATAAACAGAAAAATAAAAGAAATTCTGGATATTAAATAAATCCTAGACTATATTTAACTAAAATATAGCTAAATAGAAGACAGAAATATACTCAGCAAACTAAGATTATATTGTATTTGCAATTTTTTCATGGTAGGAAAACATTCACTTTTATTTTAGCAGGAACTAGTAGAAAATGGAATTTAAATTAAATGATCTTTCAGAGCCCGGTGCGGTAGCCTAGTGGCTAAAGTCCTTGCCTTGCATGTGCCGGGATCCCATATAGGCACTGTTTCATGTCTCTGCAGCCCCACTTCACATTCAGCTCCCTGATTGTGGCCTGAAAAAGTAGTCAAAGCCTTGTGACCCTGTACCCAAAGAGAGACCTGTAAGAGGCTCCTGGCTTTGGATCTGCTCAGTTCTGCCCGTGAACCATTTGGCAAGTGTATCAGCAGATGGAGGATCTTCCTGCCTCTCTTCCTCTGTGCAGATCTGTGTTCCCAGAACAGAAAAAATGATGTTTCAAATGTTTCACCACGACTAAAACATATCTTACAAATGTTGAAGGTATCCGAGTTTTATTCTTTAAAATATAACAGGGACTTCAAATAGTTCACAGAAAAATGGAAGGAGAAACTATGGCAGGACAGATGTTTGGCCTCATGAGTTAATATGCCCACACCCGTGCTGGAGCATCCAGATTCAGTTCCAAGTCAGCTCCTGAGACCTGCTTCGTGCTAACGTGGACCTTAGGAAGAAGGGATGGCTCAGGTTCGTGCACAACAGGCAGTTTGGATTGGAGTTCTCAGCTAGTGGCCATGACCTTGAGGCAGCTCCAACCACTTCAGGCAGTTGGAGGGCAAGACAAATTGGATGGGCGCGCTTTCTCTTTGTTCTATTTCTATCTTTCCTTCTCTGTGTGTCTATCTGTGTGGCTTGCAAAAAAATTAAAATTGCAAAAATATTTACAACCCCCTCAATGTATTTTTACATTAGTATGAACTGTCTTCCAGGCTTAACTATGTGAACTTCTGGCATTTTTCAGACCTCCTCTGCCACTTACTTCATTGTATCAATATTGATTGCTATTGTACCAGTGAGATTCCTCTTGAGTGGCAGAATGACAATTTTCACTCAGGAATTGTCTTAAAGCCTGGACAGATCTGCCTAGCATGGCCTTTTCTGTTAAGAAAGCAGTAAGTCACATCAAAAGTTGTTCTCTGACAAGAACAATCCAGATAATCCATGAAGTCAAAGAATCAGAATGTTGAGGTCAGAAGGCTAGAAGATCAACTGAATTCTGTGGGATTTTAGGTAGCATAATGGAGGAAGAAGTGACTGAATAAAATAATATAAAACTAGAAGGAAAAAAATTAATGAAGACAGGAGAGAGGGGATTCCAATTTGGTGTAATCAAATTCTTACAGTGGTTGTGACTGGACTGGGCCAAAGTGGGGAGCTGAAACACAGTCCAGGTCTCTCGGATGGCAGGAACACAACTATATGAGCCACCAAGGCTGCCCCACAGCATTGAGTCAGCAGGGAGCTGGAAACAGGCACCAGAGCCTGGGTACTGGCATGTTAGCAGCTAGGCCAAGTGCCCAACAGTAACACACTCTTAAAAGCTAAGTGTGGGTATTCTTCAGTCTCTACAAACTCTGCTCCATGGGGCTCTATTCTCATTCTCCAAGCCTTTCAACAGGCTTCCACAGGAACTCATCAGAAACAATGCATCAGGGCAGAGCCCAGGGAGAGCCCTGAGTGACAGAGGGGTGTGCAACCTCACTGTTTCTCCCAGATTTCCTTCCTCGCAGAGAACAAAAGCTTTTAGATACCAAGGAAATCCAGAAAACCCTTATGTCCCCAGAAACCGGAAATTTGATGATCCTTGTGGTAAAGTTTTAGCCATTATGCCAAACCTTGCTCTAAATACTTGCTTTAATTTTTCTTTTCTTTTAGCTCTTTTGATTTTTTAATTTAAATTTTATTATTTTGTGATGCACTTCTCTGGGCTGTTGGATTTCCTTTTCTCCCTTCCAATGATTTCTGTTGTAATATTACAGTAGATTAGTCCTTCGTATGGTTCTTGCTGGCTATTAACAGAATGGTTCATATCAACTTTCTTCTCATTTGGAATGGGCCAACGTTGCCCTTTGCCTTTCTTCGGGTCTTAGAGAAAATAAAGTGATGCTAAGAGGGAGTTAGAAGCAGAATCCCTTTGCAGAGGAGGAAACCACTATTGCTCTCACCACAACCCTTAACTGAGTAGCAAACAGCTCAACTGTGACTACTGCAGGAAGCTCTTTTCTCCAGGCCTATACAAAAAAATGTCCTGCTGCTGAAGACACAGTGGAAGTACAGGTTGCTCAACATAGAAGAAAAGAAGCAGTGTGCTTTCAGGGTCAGGGCTCCCACAATGACACAGGACAGAGGTGTGCTGTGCCTGCAGAAGGTGAAGTCTTCCACAGCTGAGGTTGCCAAGACATGAGGAAGAGGCTGAGTGTTGGGAGGAAGGAACAGGGAACGCTGTAAAAGCCACAGTCCTCAGGCCGCAGCTCAAGACTGAGGATTGACCCTGAGAATTAGGAATGCCTCCTCTTCTCAACACTGTCATACTTCATGCTAGAAAACAAACAAGCTACTACCAGAGGGAATGGCAAGAGTTTAGAGATATTTCTCAGGGTGCAGGTGAGCAAGCTTTCTAAAGCAAGAGGATGAGACAAAAATAGAAAAAAAAAAAAACACCAAAATGAAACAAAAAACCTCTATAGCTCCATAGAATGACATGAGGAGCAAGGTAACAGGTATTAGTTGAATTTTCATAACACAGTTTCTGTAATAACACAGTCCACGTATATAAGCAATCTTTAAAAAGTTTATGGCAAATGATATTATGATGTTAGTAATATGCTTTTTTAAGAAGAACATTTATTAGTTTGATGAGGTCCCAATTGTTTATTTTGGTCTCGATTTCTACTGCATTTGGAGTCTTTTTTAGGAAGTGAGGGCCTACCCCTAAGTGTTGCAGTGTGTTTCCAACGTTTTCTTCCAAAAGTTTGAAGGTTTCTGGATGTAGGTTTAGATCTGTTATCCATTTAGATCTGATCTTAGTGTATGGTGAGAGATGTGGACCTATTTTTTTTGTTTCTGCAGGCTATTAACCAGTTGTCCCAACAGCATTTATTGAACAGACCTTCCCATTTGCCTGGATTGTCGTTTGTCTTTTTGTCAAAGATTATTTGGCTGTATCTAGAGAAACAATCAACAAAGTAAAAAGGCAACCCACAGAATGGGAGAAGATCTTCGCACACGACATAGGTGATAGAGGGCTGATCTCCAGAATATACAAAGAGCTACAAAACAACCAAAATGTCAAAACAAACAAGCCACTCAAGAAATGGGCACGGGAAATGGGCAAACACTTCACAAAGGAACAAACCCAAATGGCAAATAAACATATGAAAAAATGCTCAAGTTCCCTGGCAATAAGGGAAATCCAAATTAAAACATCAATGAGGTACCACCTAACGCCAGTAAGACTGGCCCACATGAATAAAAGCACCAACAACACTTGTTGGTGAGGTTGCGGGGAAAAGGGATCCCTACTCCACTGCTGGTGGGGCTGCAGGCTGGTACAGCCTCTATGGAAATCAGTATGGAGAATATTCAAACAACTCAAATTCAACATACCGTATGATCCAGCAATAGCACTCCTAGGAATATATCCAGAACAATTGTTTTATGAGAAACCAACATGCACTCCTATGCTCATAGGAGCACAATCAGTAATTGCAAAAACATGGAAGCAACCAAAATGCCCATCAACAGAGGATTGGATAAGAAAGCTATGGTTCATCTACTCCATGGAATACTACTCAGCTATTAAAAAAAACAAAATGCAGTTCTTTGTGGCCAAATGGGCCAAACTGGAAACCATAATGCTAAGGGAAATGAGCCAATCCCAAAAGGTTAAATACCACATGTTTGCCTTAATTTAAGATGATATGATGTTATGTATAACATGTTATGTTTTGAATGTTATATGTTGTGTATAAACTAAAATTGAAGTATAGGTGAGGTGGTCACAGAAGGTGGCTGGGAACTCGCATTTATCTTTAACATATTGGTTACTCATTACTATGTCAATTAATTCCATAATGATGTAAATTTTTGCTGATGGTATGTTGGAGCTTTTAATTGTTCGGGATGATACTCTGCTGGCTCTGTCTTCAGACCAGAGAGGGTATACCTAAGAAGCCGTTGAACTTGACTGGACAATAAGATGTTGGACTCTATGTTTGGTATATGCTTGCAATGGGGGAATCTCAACTGAACTTGAGCTGTGGTTATGCAACAAGGTGGAGGAATCCACCATGGTGGGAGGGTTTGGGGAGGAGTGGGGAGAACCCAAGTATCTATGTAACTGTGTCACATAATACAATGTAATTAATGAAGTTAAATAATAAATAATTAAAAAAAGAAGAACATTTATTTTAGATTTGTAAAAAAGTTCAAACAGCATCCTCACAGATTTTAGATTTTTAAAAAAGTTCAAACAGCATCCTCACAGATTTTAGATTTTTAAAAAAGTTCAAAAAGCATCCTCACAGATGCCCACACAAATCTTTTTCCCTTTGTGTTCTCATCTGATGTCCGTCAGACAAGGAGCCATATGTTGGTCTGTGAAGGTGACCAGTGCTCTAGGTTTCATTGACGTCCCACTTGTGTGGTGTCTGTGGGTTCCAAGATCTCATTCAAGTTCCCACAGTGTCTTCAGTCACCATGTCTCCTTCACATACTAGCTGTGTCCCGCGAGCTTTGGGGCAACGTCCCACATAAAAGTGTTCGGTATCTTCTCCACATTTATAAAATCCCAGACTCTTTCTTTCTTTCTTTCTTTACATTGCCACATTTACCAAAATGGTTTTCAAACTGGTTATCAGCAAACCTCTAAATAGTTATTTTGGCATTTCCTCTTTGAGACATCACTCGGGTAGTGGACATGGTGTAAGGAGCATATATAAGGCCAACCAACTGCCTTCATTTTTTCTTTATTCCTTATTCACAAAAAATTCTATATACTTTCTAAATAACTCATTTTTTGCATATTCTTCACATTATAACAGAGTGTAAAAATGCTAATTTGTCGCATTCATTTAACTTTTATCAATTTAATTAAAAAAGCTATGTGAAAATTGTATTATAAAAATTGATTGAAAAAAAATTGATTGAAAAGGTTAACTTTATTAATTGGGGGACTTTGTCTCTGAATTTTTTTTTTTAAAGATTTTATTGTTATTGGAAAGCCGGATATACAGAGAAGAGGAGAAACAGAGAGGAAGATCTTCCGTCCGATGATTCACTCCCCAAGTGAGCCGCAACGGGCCGGTACGCGCCAATCCGATGCCGGGACCAGGAACCTCTTCCGGGTCTCCCACATGGGTGCAGGGTCCCAAAGCTTTGGGCCGTCCTCTCCTGCTTTCCCAGGCCACAAGCAGGGAGCTGCATGGGAAGTGGAGCTGCAGGGATTAGAACAGGTGCCCATATGGGATCCCGGGGCTTTCAAGGCGAAGAATTTAGCCACTAGCCCACGCCGCTGGGCCCTGAATTTTTTTTAATTGTATGCATTCCTATCTCATGTAACAAGGCTGTTATGCTGCTTAAGTTTTTATGACCTATTGTCAGTTTCATATTTTATGTACTTTTTCATTTATTTCATTCTCAGTTTATAACCTGGTTTACAACCTTATCATTGTTGCATTCCATGTACTGTAAGCTGTTTTTTCTATGAATAAATTACAGTACCAACTAGGTTAAGTAGATGTGAAATGATGGCACATGAATGACCTTCAAGGGCATAGAAAGTTCATGTTGAAAGGAGGTTATAGGAAGCATTCTGAGAGTTATTTCAGTGTGTTCATGACAGGTGTGCTCTTTGGTGAAAATATCTATATTAACAACTGAATAGTAGCATGAATTCGACATTAGCCAAGCAGGGGAATAAAAACCTTGTCAGCCTGGAAGATTATAATTCCTGGGTGTGCCCAGAACCCAATGCATTTCTTTAAGGGAAAGTCTCACCGCCTGGAGATTTTCAAATATGCTTTCAAAGGCAGTTCTACAGAGAAAAAGTTAGAGAATTTAGCTTTGATGCCATTGTTTAGAAAGTGATAGGTAAGTATTGCTATGGGGATGAACTGGGAAAGAATTTCAAACCACAGGAAAACGCTTTTAAAAACAAACAGGTGTTGGGCCTGGCACGGTAGCCTAATGGTTAAGTCCACACCTTGCATGCACAGGGATCCAATATGGATGTTAGTTCTAATCTCGGTAGCACTGCTTCCCATCCAGCTCCCTATCTGTACCTTGGGAAAGCAGTCAAGGATGGCCTAATGCCTTGGGATCCTGCACGTTTGTGGGAAACCTGGAGGAGGGTCCTGGCTCCTGGCTTTGGATCGGCAAAGCTCTGGCCCTTGTAGCAGCTTGGGGTGTGAATTAATGAATGGAAGATCTTTCTTTGTGCCTCTCTTCCTCTTTGTATATCTAACTTTCCAATTAAAATAAAAATCAATCTTTAAAATAAAATAGCAGGTGTCAGCATTGTGGCATAGCAACTTCAGCCGATGTTTGTGAGACCATCCACCCCATAGAGTCCCCTGGTCCACAGTTCCTTCCACTTCTGATCCAAGTTCCTACTAATGCTTGTGGGAAGTAATGGGGGATAGTCCCCAAGTACTTGGGAGTCTGTACCTACAAGGGTGACAGAAGAAGCTCCAAGTTCCTGTCCTCCATGTGACTTAGCACCAGATGCTGTGATCATTTGTGTAGTGAACCAATGGATGAAGATTCTTTCTCTCTCTCAAACACACACACACACACACACACACACACACACACACACACACAGTCTCTCTCTTTCTATATACCTGAATTTGTATGCACAAAACAAATCTAAAATTTATTATACAATACAACTGAAACAGATGTGCATCTTGGGATCCTTGAAGGCCCTGTACCCAGCCAGTTCCTGTGGTTGACTGGAAAAAATATTGCTGTTGGCACTAATGAGCACCTACTTCGAGGGTTAGAGAAAGTATAAATATGCTCACTGAATTAGAAAAAATAAAGTTTGGCACAGTTACTGTAGCTGTAGCATTTTGATTTTGTTGTATTAAAAGAGCTATATATAAAACCCACAGCATTTTAAGCCATTTCCTTGTCCTTTCATTTTTAGAGGCAGTCTATTTTTTCAGATAATATAGAGATAACACAAGAAGTGGACAAATGCTGCTTTTAACTAATCATATATTCATATTTGTTGTAAATCACCAAATCTTGATATTCTTAGGATGTCAACTTAAACATATAGGCCAATGTTTGTGTCCATTTTGGCATTCCTCTATCTGTAATATAGATAAATGACAGGTATAGATTGATATTGCAATATTTTAGTTTTACTCTAAAGACAAATCTGTAGAAAGCATGCCACTCAGGATATGCATGTTATCACCTTACTTTTTATAGGCTTAAAATTCGTATTAACTATTTCCTAATCTCGTAAGATTTTGAGATGTCTTTTTTTTTTTCATTTTCCAAACTTCTTTGTTACTTCTATACTTCACCCTTAAATGGTCCTGAAAGTCACCATTTTAGTTACTGTGACTTTTCTGACACAGGCTGCAGAAACAAATGAGTTGCTGACTTCACTGGAAACCAGCTGTGGGAATGTCAAGCATCATGTGATCATCTACACCATCAGACCAGGTGTCTCTGAGGGATCGTCTCACACATCAAGAACCGCCCAGTCTCACAGCAGAGCTGAAAGGTCAGCAGAGTGAAGACGACCTGGCTGTGTTCCTGACCAAGCTTCTTATCCAGCTGGTGAAGTTCCAAGGTAAAGACTACAGGTATGTGACACAACATCGTCACTATTATTCCGGTAATGGAAGTGGAATAAATTAGCATTTGATAGGTGAAAGATGTGCAGGAAGATGGGAGAGCTTACTACTCGAGAAGATGTTAATATCTAGTGTTAAAAGTTTGTTTTAGAAATAAACACAGAAATAGATCAGATTGCGAATGTGTCAAAATATTTAAAAAGAAGACTATGACTTTTAAAATTATCAGGTGTCTTGTAGAATGTGTTTAAGCTATTACATTTTGTGCTTTGCTATCTCATCACAATGTATGAGATCGAATTGACTACCCTTGCAGTCCTCACACCTTAAATTTGCAAATCCTGATGTAATCTGTGCAGGGAAATTATGAATGAGTGGAAGCGTAATCATTTTTCTATCAAAGATTGTCTAGTTTAATGTTTACCAATATAAACATTAAAATTTTTCTTATTATTTACGTGTACTTATGCAAGATGAACTTTAAAAAAGCTACACAAAAAGTAGCTACATGGGAAAATACATGATTCTGAATTAAGATCTATTTTGTAGTCTGCTAATTTAAATATTGAAGCACATAATTTCATATGCTTGATCTTAGGAGTATAACTGATGCTTGTCTCAGTAAATTTTACCTTTATATGCTCCTAACTTTGACTTCTATATTTCTTCATTATTTCAATTCTAAATTAAGTTTAAGTTCAGTGACTTCCAATAGGAAAGAGATAAACAAATGATGGGATGTGATGTAAGATGACTTGGAAACTGGGGAAGCTCACTGAATTAGTGTGTGTGTGTCTTTGCTAAAGGAGATGACTCTTCAGTATCTATCATGGTCACTTGGAGCTATTGCAGACTAAGTTATTGAATACCATTTTGCAAGACAAGGTGTCAATCTGAATATATGTACATGAAATATATCATTTTTGCTACTAAACTATTTTAAAGCAGTTTAAAATTATACCATAGTATTCCACAAGCTGATATGGACCACTATAACTGAATAGGGTCTTTGCAAAGACATAAGAAGAAAGAAAGAGAGAAAGAAAGGGAAGAAAGGGAAGAAAGGGAAGAAAGGGAAGAAAGGGAAGAAAGGGAAGAAAGGAAGAAAGGAAGAAGGAAAGAAAGGAAGGAAGGAAGGAAGGAAGGAAGGAAGGAAGGAAGGAAGGAAGAAAGAAAGAAAGAAAGAAAGAAAGAAAGAAAGAAAGAAAGAAAGAAAGAAAGAAAGAAAGAAAGAAAGAAAGAAAGAAAGAAAGAGAAAGAAAGAAAGAAAGAAAGAAAGAAAGAAAGAAAGAAAGAAAGAAAGAAAGAAAGAAAGAAAGAAAGAAAGAAAGAAAGAAAGAAAAACTATGAATCAATTTCCTGGCCTAGCATTGTGGCGCAGTGCGTCAATGCAGCTCTTTCCAGGCTGGGTCTTACATAGAAATGCACATTTGTGTCCTGGCTGCCGCACTTCCATTGCAGCTCCTTCTTGTGCCGGTGATGACAGCAGCAGATAACCCAAATCTTCAGAATTCCACCATCCACCTGGGAAACCCAACTGGAGTTCCTGCCTCCTGGTTTCCACCAGGCTCAGCCTCATAATCCCAGCCACTAAAGGAGTAAACCAGCTGATGCAAGTTCTCCTGGGCTTTCTCTTTTCTCTTGAATGCTCTGCCTTTCAAATAAATACAACAAATCTTTTTAAAAATCATTAACTTTCCAGGCAACTCCAGAGAAACGGTGACTTCAATTTACTTTCTGCATTCCAGAGTACATATCACTTATTTGGTTCTGGTGAAACATATTCCAAATTTTCATTGAATCGGTTTGACTTGTGAAACATTTCTTGTGTGTGTGTGTGTGTTTTCCTGAAGCTCTCAGAAATGAGTGAGTGGAGGAGAGACACATGCAGAGCTGAAGTTGGCTCAGTCAAGAGAACAAAGTCGGGCAGAAGACATTTCACCAGCAGAAAGAGAGGTAAGGACTTTTCTCTTGGTTACCTGGTTTCTGAAAATGTAATGCCAAGTAGGAAAAATGAAACTTTAATACTTAAAAAAGCTCATGTACATTTGATAATAAATGCCTTGCTTTTTATTTTGGACAATGAAAGCTCCATTCTTGTCTAATATCAATGAGACCTGTTGATTAGAGTAAATAGTGACCTCAGTGCTAAATTCTACTACAAATAGCCATTCAGCTTTAGTTTCTACCTATTTTGCCGTGCTCATTTAATTATCTTGTGCTCATGTGTTTTGATTTTGTACAGAAACTCCACGTACAATCATCCTGGGAACAATATGCGTTTTGATCCTTCTGGCAATTGCTGGTTTAAAACATATGTGTGAGTATCAAGTGCCCACTTCCTATTGTATCTATAATTCAGCATGAAAATGGGCATCTGTAACTACTAATCTTTGTAGACCATTAAGTTGTGTAGATAGGTTACCAATTATGAGAATTTTGATGATTTATAAATTGGCTATGATTTAGGTTTTATTCCACATACAACAATAAATAAATATCATTGATAGACATAGCAGTTTTTATACACATTTCTACATTTGTGTATGTCTGTGTATTAAAGGGTTTGCACCTGACCATGTAACTAGAAAACTTTTATTTAATTGTAGCATTTCTTGTGCTTGAATCACAAAGGAGAGAAAAACCTGGTTTAATTCACTGTGCAAATAAAATATGATGTTTGCTTTGACATATTTCATGCTAGCTTTGAAAAATTGCACACTAAATGTACCTTACAGAAAATCCCTTTTCTGGTTGTTATTATTTGGTTTTTTCATTGTTAAACAACTTGAAGAATTCTTCTTTCGTTTGAGAACCACAGCACAAAGATTTTAAAACCATTCAAAGAGCTCAGGTGAAAGCCCAAAAATTTTAATTCATGAAATATTTTAAATATAAACATTTTTATTAAATGGTGGGTCAAGAGCAATTATAGGAGAGCCTGGAAAAATTAACTGAAATGAGTCTGACGGCAGGTACCTTTGTGATGTCTTTCAACATTTGTTGAAGTAATGCTTTTTAATTGATCGTAAGTAGAGGGGAGCAACTGGGGAAAAAGAGACAGACATGTGAATTCTAAATCTCTGTCCAAATTCCTACACTTGCCCAGGCCGCACCAGTTTAAATCTAGCAGCCAGGAGCTCAACTGGAGGAACCCCTGGAGCTGTCACCTGTAGATTTCCAAGTTGGGCATTGTCAGAGCGCAGGATTTGGGAGAGGAGCCAGACACTCCAATATATGATGGAGGTTCAAAGGCAATATCTTAACTAACCATTTCCCAAATGTCTACCTCCATGGAAGTGTTCATACCATGAAGAAATTTTAGGTTTCTCCTAAAACTGAAACAAATTCCTTGAAGATTTAGAATGAGGGAACCATGGAACAAATAGTCAATGAATTCGAGAAAGAGTGGACTGGAAAGTGTATTGGGGAATATGTGAGGAGAGGGTTTTGGAAATTAAAGTTGATGACACCAGCCCTAAAAATGAGCTTTGTAAGAGAGATAATTCAAGGTGGGAAAATAGTTGGAAAATATTACTACGTAGAAATGCGTGACTATGTGTTTACTTGAATGCTTGAAGCAGAGCAGAGACTCAGCATTTCCATACTGTGTCAGATTGCACATGCTGGTGCAAAGTTCTATAAAAGTTCATAGAAAAAAGAAAGATTACATGTTTTGATTGGTGTGTGTGTGTGTGTGTGTTTCAGTGCTCTTGATGCTCTTGTGTCTTAAAAACATTTCCATTTTTTATCAACTTACACATTTTGGTGCAGAGTATTGTGACAGTTCATAGAAAAGACAAAAAGAATGTTTAGATTGGTGTGTGTGTGTGGGTGGGTGGGTGTATGTGTATGCGCACACGTTAACAGTGGTGGAGTTTGAGGTTCTTGTGACTTAATGGTGGATATGCTCAGAAAGGATTCAACTGTTCTGTTTTTATATATGATAGGATTAAATGTCCATGGACCAAGAGAAGTAGTCTTAATTAGAGATATTTATTGTGGATTCAACAACTAATATCAAAATTAAATTTGAAAAATCGTAGATGGAGCAGAAGCTAGATCACGAAAATTCCTTGTAAAACTAAGGATCAGTCTAGCAATCAAGAAGACATCTACAGAATAAATCATTGTTAACAATAGGTGAAATGGACCCTCTGTAGTAGCCTAGCAGCGAAAGTCCTCAGCTTAAATGCTCTGGGATCCCATATGGGTGCCCGTTCATGTACCCAGCCACCCCTCTTACCATCCAGCTCCCTGCTTATGGCCTGGGAAAGCAGTCAAGGACAGCACAAAGCCTTGGAACTCTGTACCTGAATGGAAGACCAGAAGAGAGTCCTACTCCTGGCTTTGGATTGGCATAGCTCTGGCCGTAGCTGCCACTTTGAGAGTGAATTAATGGATGGAAACTCTTCTTCCTCTCTGTCTCTCTTCCTCTCTGTATACCTGCCTTTCCAATT
This sequence comes from Ochotona princeps, assembly GCF_030435755.1. NCBI lineage: Eukaryota > Metazoa > Chordata > Mammalia > Lagomorpha > Ochotonidae > Ochotona > Ochotona princeps. The sequence continues at coordinate 19,016,595 of NC_080858.1, forward strand.
AAAAATAAATACTTCTTTAAAAAAAAGAATAGGTGAAAGACAGTGAAAACAATTGTTTTGATGAGAAAATTAAGAAGGAAATCAAGACAAAATAGCATTATGAAGACTAGCCGAAAGATAGTACTTTCAAGTACTATGAAAAACTCCAGCAACACAGTGGCCACCCATCTGCATATTAAATGTGACAGAAGAGAGGAAACCACCTTTGTCTCTTGGAGCAGATTCAGTGGAGTCATTCAGATACTAAAAGGCAGTTTGTACTACGGGAGGATTAATAAAGAGTAAGATGTACGTAAGTATGTATTCTTAAAGACTAAGCAAAAATTTTGCACAATATGATACTAGATAGATCCAATTTTTATGTGTAATTAAATGTAGTATAAATTGGTAAAATCACGTTGAAAACAGATCTAATTCATAAAGACTTTCTTTAAAAAAATTAATTATTTAATGCGCAGAGCTGTAGAGAGAGAAAAGGAGAGTCAGAGAACAAAAGAGACCTTATCTTTGATCCACTGATTCACTTTACAAAGGAGCCAGGAATGCTCCTGGGTCTCCCATGCAAATCTAATGGATCCATCTCACTAGCAGGCATCCTGAAAGAAAATGAAGCAGCTGGGACTCAAACTGGCACTCCACTTGATGCTGTTGGTGTGGGCCATGGCTTACCCACCGCACTACAGCACCAGGTCCAGGCTGTAAGAATTCTTACCACCAATAAATATCAAAGAAAACTAATCATGTACAACTGTGTACAACTGAAACCATCAAGACAGCAGCACTGGTCATAGTAACTAATGTCTCACAACTATCCACATCTAAACTAGGTAAATGTGATTTCTGTGCTATATCATGGAACTTTAAAGTATTTGTGAAACATGGAATTAATGTGTATATCCCTGTTTTTTTAAATAATTCACATTTCCATGAGCTTACTGAACACTCATACACATTGACTTCAAGTTTTTTTGGACCAAATTATAGCTATTTTTCAGTTCATTTTATTCATTAGTTTTTAATGAATCCCTGTTTTGACAAATTGGAATGTATGCAGAAATCAAAAGAGTTGAAGGCAGTGATATGTAAATATGAGAATGAATGTTAGCATAATCACAGAAAGTGAAAAGTATATATTTTTGTACTCTATAGCACCATTTTATGTTTGAATATTAAAACTAAACAAATAAGAAAATTTTCAATAGCAAAGTGGTGATAATAACACGTGGAGTTAGTACAGAGTAGCATTAATTTGAGAATTGAGGGAGAATTATCTGGAGGTTATAATTTGGAGAGATGTGGGCAACTGATATTAATTTTGTGATGTTTACTGAAGGTTTTCGGAAGTCCCTTAATGTCACAACACAAAATATGGGGAGCAGAGCAGAAAACAATACTTCCTCATCGGGATCTGAAGATGAATCACTCCTGCCAGCCAATACAAGTCTGCAGTCAATGTTTAATTCAACAATGACAGGTTATTTTTCCATGGGACTTATTGTCTTCTGCTATTTCAGTATGGAACTTTAGAAAGCTTGCATTGGAATCTTGGTGGGTCTTTAATTTTTCTCTCCTTATTACATGCATTTCTTAAAATTACATTTAACAGAACATTTGACTTTTATAAGGAGCATCACATTGATTTGAGCTATTTTAGCTTAATGGATGTGTTTCCCAATACAGAACTCTTGAGATAAACACCACTCCCTGTTTATTCACTTGCACGAATTCATTGCTCATGGTCAATGATCCTCTGAGGCTGAAGTTTAAAAGAAGCTGAGAGAGGAGTTTACTTTGTGCATCTTCGTGATGATCTGTGTCTGTCTGAGATAGACAATAGCTCAACACTATTTTCCTCTACACAATCTGCCATAAGCCATTTGAGTAAAGAAAAAAGATACTAATTTTACATTAATCAATCTGAAAAAAGGAATTATAAACCTTAGCGTGCACGTGGCTAAATGTTGGGGATGGCGTGGCTTTGTTTTCAAGGAACAGTCTCTAGCTCCCTGGTGACACAATCGTATTGCCATGGAAGACATTGCTACTATTTTTCAAAACAAGCACTAAGTTGGAATCAGAGTAAGAAGTCATGCCAGAATATGGACTCCAGCCTTGTAAAGATTGATGACAAGGAGGAACAGGTATGTTCACTTACTTAAACTTGATTAAGAACTTTAGGAGAAGCTTGCAAAGCCTGGGTGAGGGAAACTGTCAGGCTTTCCTTGAGCCTTGGGAGCTTGTGTCTGCAGGAGAGAGGAATTGCTTCAGACAAACTTAAAGAATATTTCCTAAACCAGGAGAGGTGGCTTAGCTTTGGGTGCCATGGATTGATTGTTACTCATTACTGATATCTTTATGATTTCTGAATGATCCTACAAAAATACCTAAATGAGTGAATTAACAGGAAGTTGATTTTGATTTTTCAAACACCCCAAATAATTAAGTATATTTTTGGCAGCCTTCCATAATATATCTAATTTTCCTAGGTGCTGAAAGAGAAAGTATTATAATCTTCTGCTTATGAAAGTTAACTCGAGTGGAAAACTAATAGAATAACTGTTTATCTGAGCAACAGAGGACTAGAGAGTGAGAGAGTTAGTGGCTTTTAGGAAATATAATTTATTTTTGTTCAAAATTTCACCCTGTGAGAAAACTGTTAGAAGTGAATAAAACAATTCAGCAACTGAAATTATTACACAAATTAATGATAAAATTATTTTCAGTGTTTCAGATTCTTGTATGTATAACAGATAGAGTCTTTCCCATTTTCTTGTAACCAAGATACTCAGAGAATTTCATTTGTTTGCTTAAATTCATAATAAGCAAATTACACAACTTGATTTTAACATTTGTACCCAAGTTGTGATTTCCTTGCTGTGTGGTATTCCACTCCATGGATAGAACTCCCTTGTCCATTTTCCAGGAGTTAGGAATTTAGGCTGTGTCCAGTTCCTGTTGTTATGAACAGCTCTTCAATAAACATTCTTAGATGAGTCTGCTGTGTGAGATTTTTTCATGTGACTTCATTGATACAAATCACCCTACAAGTGGACTTCCTGGATATTGGAATATGTAAAAACCCGATATTATAAAATCATTCCTCAATATTTTAATAGGATTGTCAATACAGTCATATTTGTTGGGATTCTTAAATATGTAAATTGGGGTTCCATATAATATTCCATGTCATCTTGATTTGTATTTACTCTATCTCATGTGAACTTACATCTTCCCAAGTTTATTGCTCATATATGCTTTCTATAAAATTTATATACTTGATTTTTCTTAATTTCTTATAATTGCAATTTATTCTTATTGATTTATAGTGTCCACATTATTTTATACATATTCTGTTGTACAGTTCTGGAAGCTCTGGGATTTCTACTTCACCCACACCTTATTTCCAATCTCCTCACTGGATTCTCCAATATTCTTGCAATTGTATCATCCTTGTTTCTTCTTAGAGTAGACTACCCTGTATATTTCCAGATTTGAAAATTCCCCTTCCTTATTCATTAAAGTAAGTTTTAATAAAGAGAACATCTAAGTTGACAGTAGCCATACATACTGGATTCTTATGCTTGGAGAATTCTGTGTCTTTCTAAACAAGGATGTCAGGATACTTTCTTGAGAAATTCTGCTTTTTAGGAGTTTCGCTTCACCTGCTTCTCTGCACAGCTGAACGACAGAGTAGTCTGCAGCTGACTATGCCTAGTATTTTACACAAGTTTTTTGCAGACAAAATGTTAGTGTTAATATTTTGAATAATTCCAGTCATTTTGATTTTGCAGACTTTTATTCAGTCAAAAATTAATCACACATATTGGATTGGATTGTACAGAGCCGAATCTGAACATAAGTGGAAGTGGCAGGATGGTACAGAGCCTACTGAGCAGCTGTAAGTGTGTATTTCACATTCTACCCATTCAGGATTTTTTCCCTCAGCAATTGATGCATGAATTATAAGCCAACAACGGGAAATGGTTATTAAAGACTTTAAAAAACTGCCCTAAGGCATTCAGTCCCATATCTCAGAAGACAACCAAAGCTCAGAGTCCTAAATCTGTAGTTATTTATCCTTTGTCTTTTGAAACTCAAAAAATGTTTCATGTCCAGAAAAGTTTTAGTCATTTTAATCTTCAGTGAGACAATTAATGCTTTTCACACCATTAACGCGCAAGTCCATACTATAATTAATAATCTCATAGTAGCAATAATATAGATCATACAAAATGTGTTGCAAATGTCTGGTGCATTGGCAGGTACAAGTAACTGAGACAGGGAAGGTACCTATGGTAACAGAGGATACTCAGTGCCTTGGAGTCCTGTGCAGTCATCGCTGCATTAGGGAGCATATTAGGGAAGGAGAAGGGTGCTGGGAAGGGTTGAGTGGAATCATCTCACCTATTACAAAGGAGTCATAAATGACCTCAGTTAAACAGTGGCATTGGTTTAATGATTTAAAAGATGTGAATGAATAAGCTGAGGGAGTTCTCTGAGGGGGAGCTACCCTAGGTAGGAAGGGCAATTATAAGTATTGGGAGAGCATTCAGTTTGTTTGAGAAAAAAAAAAATGAGGGTCTGGGCTGTTGTAGCAAGGCAAGGAAGGAGAGAGAAGTAGGTGAAAGGTGGCGGGTGAGTTTATCTAGGAGAGAGATATCACTGCATGAATTTGATTCCTCCATGCATACAGTGATAAACTCTTGGAGGCTTGGAGTAGGAGGGATGACAAGGGCAAGTTTCCGATGTTAAAGAGCTACTCTGAGAACTGTGTTGACCTTAGATGAATGGTGCATACAGAAAATAAAACGCAATTCATGGAATCATGCTGAAACTTTGCCATTGTTACCCAAGTGAGAGCTCTTGGTAGTTTGATCAAGATAGGGTGGGTGCATTGCTCAAAATCCAGACCCACTGTATAAACACGCGAGAGAAAGAGGAATGAGATATGGTTGTTATGCATGTGGTTCAGATGTCATGAAAACAGATTTGTCAAAAACCCTGTGGAGAGCATCACATGTCAGATTCAGAGATGAGTTTCCTAAGTCTGTTATACACTATAAATTCATTTGGGTTGTCATATTTAATACATGAGTATGAAGTTCATATGGAAGTGCTATTCTGGGTGTGTTTAATGTATAACAGCATAACAGCATATGAACATTATGAGGTAATATGGTGAGGATTTTGAGTGTCCTTTCATTCTTGAAACTTGGCACCAAATGAATTGATACTCATACATCTGGCACAGGGTTTTCATGCTCACATAACAACCACACACGCACATACCCAGGCACATTTATAAATTGTCACAATGATATTTTCCCCATTGAATGATTGTCTAGAATAAATATATTCTCTGACACAGGGTTTTTCAACACATAACTAAAATGGATGGAAAATGTGGATGCATCAAACCACGATTCATTGACAGTGCTGACTGTACAAGAATATTTCCTTACATTTGTGAGAGAATCTGGCCCTTCATCAATAATTAACTCAGTCATAAAACAATGCAGTGTGGGGATTCCTCAAGAAATTAAATACGAACATATATCTACCCCAAATCAGCCATCCCATCTCTAGGAGCATATGGCAAAGAAATGGTGTCTACATGTGGAAGAATATCTGCATTCCCATGTTTAACGCACTTCAATTCTTACTAGCAAGAATATGGCATAAATGGAGATGTCCAGCAAGTAATGACTGGAGGAAGAAAATATGAGTTTTATACATAAATCAATGTATGTAAATCATCATGAAAAATGATGAACTTCAGGGACCGGTGTGGTTGCCTAGCGTCTAAAGTTCTAATCTTGTGCATGCCAGGATCTCAAATGGATGCCAGTTCTAATTCCAACAGCCCCACTTCCCATCCAGCTCCCTGCTTATGGCCTGGGAAAGCAGTAGAAAACAACAAAAAGCCTTGAGACCCTGCACTAGGAAAGTGAATAATAGGACAGATCTTCCTCTCTGTCTCTTCTCTTCTCTATAAATCTGCCTTTCCATAAAAATGAATAAAGACTCAAAAAAAAAAAAAGAATAAACTTCAAGTTTGCAACCAAATACCAGAACCTGGGTGCAGGTATGTTAACCACTAGACCAACTGCCCATCACTAACAAACTCTTAAAGGCTATGTGTGGGTATTTATGTGTCACTGCAAACCTGCTGCATGGGCATCTACACTCATCTGCCACACCTTTTCAACAAGCTTCCAGTGGTGCTAATCAGAAGCAATGGATCAGGGCAGAGACTTGGTAAAGTCTTGAGTGACAGAGGGGTGTGCCAACCTCACTCGTTGTGTCAGCTTCCTTTCTCACAGAGAGCCAAAGCTTTCAGATATCCATGGAGAGCCAGAAAACATCGATGCCCCAGAGGCCAACTAAGTTTGAAGGCCCTTTAGACAAGCTACCAGCCAGAGTGTCAAACCTTGCCCTAAATACATGTTTTACATGTTTTACTCTTTATTTTTCCTTAGCTCTTATGATGTGTTCCAGAAAAGTTCTTGTTGTTTTTTAATAGAATGTAAACATCAACATTCTTGGGAGGGGCCAAAATTACTATACATATTGTGGTTTGAGAGAAAATAAAGTGATGCTAATGGGGAGTTGGAAGCAAGATCTCTTCACAGAGGAGAAATCCAGTCACTCGCATCACAAGCAGTTTGCCGAGCAGCGAGCGGCAGAACCTACTCTGTGAGTATGGCAGGAAACTCCTGTCTCTAGCCTTAGAAAAAAAAATGTTGTGCACAGTGGAATAAAGGTTGTTCAGTAGTGAGAATGAGGCAGTGAAATTTCTGGCGACAAAACTCCCACACTGACACAGGGTCAGGGTTTACTATGCCTGCAAAAGACGAAGTTCTCCCTGCCTGAGATTCCCAGCATGTGAGGAAGGGCTTGACTGCTGGATGCTAGGAACTCGGAATGCTGTAAAAACCACAGTACTCAGGCCACTGTTGAAGACTGAGGATTGAACAAGAGGATTAGGAATTTCACTTAGTTCTCAACACTATCATGCTTCATACAATAAAACAAAGGAAACTACTGGAGGAAAGTGTAAGAAATTAGAGACCTCTCTCAGGGTGAGGTGACTAGGGCTTCCTGAAGCAAGAGGATGAGACGTGAAAACAATACAAAACAAAAAATCCTCTGTAGTTCTCCAGATCTCATCTGAAGGTCAAGGCAACAGCTGAGCGTCACTGGAAGAACGTGAAGTCTGTGTTTGACTGATGGGGACCACAGGATCAGCGAAAGATATCAAAAAAAGATAAATGCAAAAAAATTAAAGAATGCATTTGGGGCAAGATTTTGGACAGTAGTTATTATCATAAAGGGTTTTTTTTTCCTTTTAAGATTTATTTATTTTTATTATAAAGTCAGATTTACAAAGAGTAGGAAAGACACAGAGAAAGATCTTCCATCTCTGGCCACCATAATGACTGGAGTTCAACTAATCCAAAACCAGGAGCCAGGAGCTTCTTCTGCATCTCCCACACAGGTGCTGTGTCTAAGGCTTTGGGCCACCCTCTGTTGGTTTCCCAGCCATGGAAAATGGAGCTGCCAGGATATGCACCTGCACCCATATAGGATCCCAGCACATGCAAGACAAGGACTTTAGCTGCTAGACTACCATGCAGTGTCCAATGGTTAGTATCTTCTGATTCTACCTGGGAATGAGCACCCTCGGGGTGGCAGTTATGATTGGGGCTGGGGAGAAAATGAAAAAATTAAATCCTTCTGTGATTGTCACTCGCATGGAGTTCAAGACTAAATTCCTGACTCCTGACTTCTGTTTAGCCCAGACCCAGCTGTTGTGGGTATTATGGGAGGATCAGTGGATGGCCCAATTCTTCCTTTCTTTTCCTTTTCAAATAAGTTTTTAAAATATATTGTGTTTCAGAAACCTGTGTTGAAACTTTTTTGAGACATGTAACTCGTATTAAGTCAAAATGCCAGGGATTAAACCATGATATTTTAAATGAAAGAATTCCTTCTGTGAGCTTTCCCAAAAAACTGACAAAGAAAAGCTCAAAAAGAAAGAGATCATGAAGACATAGTAGCAGTCATGATCTCTTCTAAACCAAAAATATATTTCAAAGAGTAAAAAACAACAGATCACCTAAGAGTTCTTAGACAGTAGGAATTATAATGTCTCATCTAAAGTCACCAAAGCAAAATATGACAAATTGACGTCTTTATGTACTGAAAGAAAATTCTGTGAACGAGGACTACATAACAAAAATAATATTAGACAATGTTGAAGAGAGCAATGCAATATATTGACAGACAATTCTCGATGAATGAACACCTAATACAGATTTAAAGTTAAGTACAAGAAGCAAACAAAAAATATTGAAAGGAGAAAATGTAACTCCACAATCACAGATCAACAACATAGTTACCACAACATTTAAACAAAAAGTCAAGAACACAAAAGATCTGAAAGAACAGTTTTAACTAAATTGATCTGATTGACCAGTACAGAGAGAATATGTCACTCTACAGTGGAAGACATTTCTCCCAGTGCACCTAGAACATACACTGATGCAGACCGTATGTTGATGCAATATAAGTCCACAAACTGGAAATAATGTGAATGCCACACAATATATTCTTTGACCACATTTTAATAACATAAACATCAACCACAGTAGATACATAGAAAGTACCAAAATATATGGATATTGAAGACTGCATTAACTAATGACACAAAAGAAATAAATCATGGTAGAAAATAGAAAATGATAGCAATTCAGTCAGTAATTTTAGCCTATTTCTTTTTCTGAGAAAAATGGTTCTCAAGGGTGACAGGTTTTTACTTTAAGGCTTATAATACTTTATTTATAATGACACATTCATGTATATAAGTGACTTTTAGGCAATTTATGGCAAATGATATTATGTTATTAATATGCATCATTTAGGAAGAAGTTTTAATTGTGAAAAGATTTTGGATTCATGAAATGCTCAAAAGCACCCTCACAGGTGTCCAGATTTGCCCTAAATACATGTTTTATTTTTTTCCATCAGGTTGTTTTGATGTGCTAAAGAAAGATTCTTGCTGGCTATTAACAGAGTTATTTATATCAACTTTCTTCCCGTTCAGGAGGGGACAGGATAACCCTGAAACCACTATTGCTGCCACCACAAGCCTTGCACCGAGTAGCAAAGAGTAGCACTGCTCCTAGACAAAAACAACAACAACAACAAAAAAAAAAAAAAAAAAAAAAAAAAGCAACCACTGCTGGTGAAGACACACTGGAGTAGAGGTTATGTAGTACTGAGAAAGAGGCAGTCAGCTTTATGGAGCTAGGTCTCCCACACTGACACAAGGCAGAGTCGTGCTATGCCTGCACAAGATGAACTCTTCCCTGTCTGAGATTCCCAAGATACAAGGAAGGACAGGAGTACTGAATACCAGCAGCAGGGAATGTTGTGAAAGTCAGTCCTCAGGCCACAGCTCAAGATCAAGGATTCAACAAGAGAATTAGGAATTTCTCCTGTTCTCAATGCTGTCATACTTCATGCAACAAACAAAGAAAGCTAGTATCGGATGGAAGGGCGAGAGTTTAAAGGGGTCTCTCAAGGTGCAGGTGACCAGGAATTTTTAAAACAAGAAGATGAGACAAAACTACAATACAAACACAAAACAAAACCCAAAAAACTCTATAGCTCGCTGAACTTCACATGCTAGGCAAGGCGACAGCTAAGTATCACAGGAAGAGCCTGAAGTCTGCGTTGTGCTGATGGTAACCACAGGACCAGTGACAGGTGAAACTGATCATAGCCAACAGAAGAGCAGGTGTCTCCATTTATGGACTGAGATCCAACACCTTCCATACAGTAAAAGTTATTAGATACAAAGTGCCCATTGTCAAAGCATAAAATGGTTCTGGACAATTCAGTTGCTCATGATCCTGAAATAGCTTAAATACATTTTGGACATGAAAAAATATTAAATGGTAACAACAACAACAACAGAAAATTAAAACATGTGTTTAGGCAAGGTTTGCACAGTGGTTAGTATGTTGTCTTTTGATTACAGATGCCAATGCACACTCTAGCCATGGGGCTGCCAGTGGGCTGGGGAGAATGTGACAGATCCCGGTCTTGGATGGCTGTCACTCATATAGAGTCCAAGACTGAGTTCCTGACTCCTGACTTTTTGTCTAGCCCAGACGCAGTTATGTGGGCATTATGGGAGGGTCAGTGGATGGGCCATTTCTTTTAATTTCTTCTCCTTTACAAATATATTATAGAAATGTTTCAAATAGCAGAAACTTGCGTTGAATCTTTTCAGAGACATGTAACTTGTATTAAGTGAAAAAGTCGAGGATTAAACCATGGTATTGTAAATGAGAGAATTCCTTCTATGAGATTCACAGTACAACTAACAAAGGATAGCGAAAAAAAGAACGTGATCATGAAGATATAGTAGTAGCAATGATCTCCTTTAAAACACAAATACATTTCAAAAAGAGTGAAAAATAACAGGTCATTCAAGGTTCTGAATCAGGAGTAATTATAACTTCTCATCAAAAGTCACCAAAGCAAAAATGACTAACTGTGATCCTTGTGCACTGAAAGAGCATTTTGTCGGGCCCAGCGGCGTGGCCTAGCGGCTAGAGTCCTCGCCTTGAAAGCCCCGGGATCCCATATGGGCGCCGGTTCTAATCCCGGCAGCTCCACTTCCCATCCAGCTCCCTGCTTGTGGCCTGGGAAAGCAGTCGAGGACGGCCCAATGTATTGGGACACTGCACCCGCGTGGGAGACCCGGAAGAGGTTCCAGGTTCCCGGCTTCGGATCGGCGCGCATCGGCCCGTTGCGGCTCACTTGGGGAGTGAATCATCGGACGGAAGATCTTCCTCTCTGTCTCTCCTCTGTGTATATCTGGCTGTAATAAAAAAATGAATAAATCTTAAAAAAAAAAAAAAAGAAAGAGCATTTTGTCAATGATAACTAGAGTAATAAAATAATACTGTAATATCAATACTATTATTTAATGTTGAAGAGAGCAATGAATATGACAGACACTTCTGAATGAATGAGTGCCTAATAAGAGATTTAAAACTAAGCACACAATGCACAAACTGATCAATTGAAAGAAGAAAATCCAAACCCTCAACACAGTTCAGCAACTTGTCAGTATTTACCGTAACATTGAAGCAAGAAGCCAGTGAGAACATAGAAAATCTGAAAGAGCAGTTCCATCTAAGTTCATCTGGTTGACCAGCACAGAGGGAGTAAGTCACTCTTTAGTAGAACACATTTCCCCCAATGCTCCTAGAACACTCCCCGATGTAGACAATATGTTGAGGCAGGAAAAGGCAAACGTTAGAAATAATGTAAATCACACCTAACATATGGTATAATTCCATAGGCTCTGGGATTTCCCTACCCCCTCCCAAAATTCCCACCTCCCAACTGATTTTCTCCATATAATTACAATTAGTACAGCCCTTCATAAGCAGTCTTAAGCCCATCAGTCTGTTATTTAAGTGTGTCTTGACATTGATGGTACAAACAATGCTAGATAGTCCAGCATCCTATTTTAAGATATATCCAAGTTTCATTGGGAGTCCATCTTTCATTTGGAAGTAGAGAGGCACACTGCACCGTGTCTTCACATCTGAATATGATAGTCTCTATTATGCTGTCACTATACGTTCCCTTAAATGAAAAGCCATGAAACAAAACAAGAACGAAGTTAAAACAAAAAAAAAAAAAGAAAGAAAATTTACAGCACCATGGAGTTAAACAACATGCTACTGAATAACTAACATATCTATGAAGAAATGTGAAAGAAAATACAAAAGCTTCTTGGGTAAAATGATGCTACTGAGTGATCTACAAGTCAGTGAGAAATTTAATAGAAAAGAAACTATTTGGGGACCCTACGTGGTAGCCTAGTGGCTCAAATCCTTATCTTGAATGCACCGGGATCTCATACGGGTGCCAGCTTTAATCCCGGCAGCCCTGCTTCCAATCCAGTTCCCTGTTCGTGTCCTGGGAAAGCAGTCAAGGAAGGCCCAAGGCCTTGGGACCTTTCATCTGCATGGGAGACCCAGAAAATGCTCCTGGCTCCTTGCTTTTGATCGGCTCAGCTCTGGCCATTGTGGTCACTTGGGGAGTGAATCATCACACGGAAGATATTCCTTTCTGTCTCTCCTCTTTTCTGTATATCTGGCTTTCCAATAAAAATAACTAAACCTTAAAATAAGAATAAGCTATTTGGGAGAAATTAAAATAAAACAAAAATATCAAAACCCAATAATTGCAGCAAAAATAGTGAGGAAAGAGTTACTGATCTTACAATTTGCATGAAGGCTGCTTATATCAGAGAAAACATAAGGTATATGTGTGTATTTTTAATACAAAACAAAGAATATTTAACTGTTAATTTGTCACATTCTATTATCTTTTTTCAATTTTAATTAAAAAAAGTAGGTATAATTGTATTGTATAACAAATAAGTAGCTTTAAAACTTAACATGTATGATATTATGGGATCCAAACTATTATTTCCAAATTGTATGCGTTCCCATCTCATGTAACAAAGCTATTCTGCTGCTTAAGTTTTCATGAACAATTCTCAGTTTCTTAATTTATGTACTTCTTCATTCATTTCATTCTGGGTTTGTAACGTGGTTTCTACTACCTTATCATTGTTGCATTCTATGTAATTTAAGCTGGATTTTCTTTGATTGAGATACAATAGCAAAAGGTTAAGCAGATGTGAAATAATGGCACATGAATGACCTTCAACGGCATAGAAATTTAATGTTGAAAGGTATATAGGAAGCCTTCTAAGAGCTATATCAGTGTTAATGATAGGTAAGATCTTTGGTGAAAATATCTTTATATTAACCAATGAATGATAGCATGAAATTATATTAGCCATGCATGGGTAAAAATTCTGTGGACTGCAATATCATAATCCATGGTTGTGCCCAGAGCCCATGATATGTCTGAAGAGAAAGCCTCACTACCTGGAGCTTTTTAGACATGCTTTCCTCACTTTTATTGATGTCAGGCAACTGTTCTCTGCAAATAGTCAGTTCCTAGTAGAAAAACAGACCAAGTCAAAGGCAGTTCTACAAACAAATAACTAGAGAATCTACCTTTGATTCCATTATTTAGAAGGGGCTAGGAAAGTTTTGCTTTGTAGTCCACACACTTAACAGGCTCCTGGATTAGCTCTTCCACTTCTGATCCAAGTCCATGTTAATACTCCTGGGAGAGAAATGGAGGCTGGTTCCCAAATGCTTGGAATCTTTTACCTACATGGCCCAGCTCTGGATATTGTGGTCATTTGGGTGTTTAACCAGGGAATGAAGATTTTCTCTCTCAAACATACACACACACACACAGAGAGAGAGAGAGAGAGAGAGAGAGAGAGAGAGAGAGAGAGAGAGAGAGTCTCTTCCTCTATCTCTGTATATCTCTGAATTAAATGGAATAAATGTAAACTTTTAAATAAATGATACAGCTGACACAGGCATGCATCTCAGGTGCTACTACTGCACATTCCTAAGCATTTTGAATTGTGGGATCTTTGACCACCCTATAGCTGGGAAGTCCATATGTTCAATCTGGAGGAACTAATGCTGTCAGCACCAATATTCACCTATTTCAAGGGTCAAAGTCATAGAATTGGTCATTGAGTTAATAAAAAAATTTAAATTTTGACACAACTACAAGCAGTGAGCATGAGAACGTTGACTTTGAAGCTTTAAAAGAGCTATATTTTAACACCTACTACATTTTAAGTTTTTACTTGCTAAAGCTGTCCTTTCATTCTGTACAGTCTATTCAGACAATGTAGAGACCATACAAGAAGTACAGAAACACTGCTTTTGAATTAATCAATCAATATTTCATACATGTACAATAACTGTAGATCATCTAGTAATCTGGATATACTTAGGATGGCATTTTTAAACATATAGAGCTATGTTTATGCCCATTTCGACACTGCTCTATCCACCTATTTCATATAAAGCAACTGAACAAATAATTCCAGGAAAGATATGAGTGTTTATCATCTTACTTTTTATATTTTCAAAACTTTTATTGTTAGCTGTTTTCCAGTCTCAAATGACTCTGAGATGCTTCTTCTTTCTTCTTTTTCAAGCTTCATTGTAACCGTTATAGTGCAACCTAAAACGGTCACCAAGCATACCATTTTGATTCTTTGTGGCTTTCTGAAAAGGCTGTGGGAACAAATGAGACGCTGACATCGCTGGAAACTTACTGTAGGAATCTCAAGCGTCACGTGATCATCTGTACCATCGCACCGGGTGTCTCTGAGGGATGGTCTCACACATCAGGAACCGCCCAGTCTCACAGCAGAGCTGAGAGGCCAGCAGAGCCAGGACGTCCTAGCTGTGTTCCTGACCAAGCTTCTCCTCCAGCTGGTGAATCCCAAGGTGAAGGCAGAGCTACCTGCTACTGTAGGTAGGTGACGCAATGTCACCACCAGCACTCAGGTAATGGAAGAATAAAGTAGCATTTAAATGAAGAAAGATGTGCAGGAAGATGGGAGAGCTTTGTATTACTACAGGGGAGAACTGAAATTAGGATCCGTGTTACTCTAACATTAAGAGTTTATTCTGGAGATGAAAGCAAAAATGGTCAGAAAGAGTATGTGTCAAAATACTTCACCTGAATACTCTGATTTTTTAATTCTCTGGTGTCTTGTAGAATTTGTTTTAGATACTACTTATTGTGTTTTGATTTCTCATCACAGTGTATGCTATCTAAATGGCTAGCAGTGAATTTCCTGAACCTTGAACATTTTTTCTATCTTCGTGTCGCCTGTGGTATGATCATTTTGTTATCAAAAATCTACTACTTTAATATTTAGCTACATGCTTCCTATTATTTATGTACGCATACACAAAATGAAAGAAAGCTGTATAAAGAGCAGATACCTCAGAAAATATGTTACTTTGAATTAACATCTATTTTGTAATCTAGCATATAATTTTTCCCATCTGTAAATCGAATCATGTTGTATACTTGCTGTTAGGATAACAAGTGATGCTTGTCTTAATACAGGATACTTTTATACGCTGCTAACTTTGACTTCATATATTTCTTCATATTTTTCATTTCTAATATAAGTTGAAGTTCAGTTAACACCTGGCTAATGAAGTGAGATAAAGGAGTGATGGGAGTGATATAAGATGACTTGAAAACTTGAAAAGTTCATCAAATTAGTGTGTGTGTGTGTGTCCTTGCTAATAGACATGACTCTATTTAGTATCAAATTAGTATCACGTTGACCTACTGCAGGTACTAAGTTATTGAATATCATCTTTCAAGACAAAGAGTAAATCTGAATTTTTTTAATATCTCAGTATTCACACTTCGGCAATCAAGCTATTTCAAAATAATTAAAAGTTTAACAGTATTCCACAAGCTAACATGGACTGTGAATTAGCCAAGTAGGATCTATTTTCTAAGATAGCATAAAAAAAGAAGTGTAAATCGTTTTTTTCTGTTACAGCACTAGAGTCAGGAGGTCAAGCAGGCATTTGTGAGGCCGGATCTTGTAGGGAAGTTCCAGTTTGTTTTTTGGCTGCTCCATTTCCATTTAGCTCCTTTTTAATGGCCAGTGAGCCCAGCAAGAGTCCAAATCTTCAGAATTTTTCAACCCATCTGGGAAAAACCAACTGGAGTTCCTGGCTCCTGGTTTCCACCAGGCTCTGTCACAGACACACCACCACTAAAGGAGTGAACCAGCCAAAGCCAAGTTCTCCTGTAACATTCTACATTTCAAATAAATACAAGTATAGCTTTTAAATTTCTAGTATTTTTAGAGAAATTATGATTTCAATTTACTTTCTGCAGGCCAGAATACATATCACTCATTTGGCTCTTTGCATAACTCGTGAAACATATTCCAAATTTTCACTGAATCAGTTTGACTTGTGAAAGTTTTCCTGTGCATTTTGCCTGAAGCTCTCAGAAATGAGTGAGGACGCAGTGACATACTCAGAGCTGAAGCTGCCTCAAGTCAAAGAAGCGAGGCCAGGCAAAAGACATCCCACCAGCAAAAAGAGAAGTAAGGCTTTTTCTCTTTGCTTTCTGGTTTCTGAAATATAATGTCATGTAGAAAAAAAGTAAAAATTTAATATTCAACAAAGCTCATGTTTATTTGATGTTACATGTCTTGGTTGTTGTTTTGTATAATGGAAGATCCATTCTTGTGTACTATTGATGAGACTTGGTGATTAGGTTAAATATTCGATTTTTTAATGCTAAATTCTATTGTAAATATAGATTTTGTTTAGCTCTTATCCATTTGCCATACTCATTATATGTGATATGATTTGATTTTGTACAGAAACTTTATGTAAAATCATCGTGGGAATAATATGTTTTTTGGTCATTGTGAAAATTGCCAGTATAGCGTATGCGTGTGAGTATCAGGTACCTATTTCTTACGGGAACAATTCAGGGTGGGAAGACTGTAACTGCTAAATCTTTGTTAAATGTTAAGTTCTATCGACACATTGTCAATCATGAGAATTCTGATGATTGATGATTTAGTTATCATGTAGGTTTTATCCCACATAAAATAATAAATAAATATTTTTTATAGAGACAGCGTGGTTAACATTTCTACTTTTCTACTTTTGTGTGTCTGTGAAACGGGTTTGCACCTGACCGGGGAACTGAGGGAATCTTTATTTGATTGTAGCATTTCTTGTGTTTGTATCACAAAGGAGAAAAAAAATCTGATTTACATGCTGTACAAATTAACGTATGGTCTGTCAGTTTTGACATATTTCATGTCAACTCTGAAAAATTGTTCTCTATATTTGCCTTCTAAAACAACATTTTTTCTGATTGTTATTATGTGGTTTATTCATTCAACATACAATTTTGAGAAGTCTTCTTTGGGTGGAGAACTATGTGTGACAACAAAGGCACAAAAAATTTTAAAAACAGCCAACGTTCAATGAGATCAGCTGAAAGATCAAAGTTATTTAATTGATGAAGGTTTAAGTTGAAGTATTGTTACTGCCATGTTGACACAAGGAAAATCTTAGCTGAGCATGGAAAATTAGCTGAAAATGAGTTTGAACAGGTATGCATCCGCATGAAGTCTTTCCATACTTCTTAAATTTTATTTTTTCAAATATGCTGTAAATCATAGAAGAAAGTGGGGGAGATGTAGAGAGAAAGAGACAGACAATTCTAAATCATACTCCAGAAATATCAACAATATAGCATTATGAAGAGCAGGTCAAAAATACTCAATGCTTTAAAGTACTATGGAAAACTCCGATAGCACAGTGGCGAAACGAATGTCTATCAAAATAAGGAATGAGAGAAAAAATTAACTACGTCTGCTGGAATGGATTCCGTGAAGTCACGCACATAAACAAAGACAATTTCCAATGGCAAGAACGTATGGGGATATTAACAAAGAGAAAGCGTGAATATAAAAATTTTTAAAATAAAGACTAAATAAAAATGTTTACAATGTGATAATAGATCCAAATAATTACTTATATAGAATTAAATGTAGCATAAATTGGCAAAACCACTTTGGAAAGTTTCTAATTTAGAAAGACTTTCTTTAAGATTTATGTATTTAAAGGTAGAGCTATACATAGTTCTTCTGTTTGATCTACATGGGTGCAAGGGATCCACTAGCAGGGAGTCCCATGGAAATGAGGCAGCTGGGACTCAAGCTGGCACTCCAGTGAAGGCTGGTGGTGTGGCCCATGCTGCCATCCACTGCACTGTAGCACCAGTCCCATGCTGCACAAATTCTAACCACCAGTATATACCCAAGGGAAATATTTACGTATAACCGTGAAAAACCAAAGTAATCTTCACTACAGTGCTGTTCATAGTAACTAATATCTCAAAATATCAAAATTTAATAAAGTAAAGGAGATTGCTGTGATATATCATGGTATTTTAAGGTTTGTGAAACATGGAATTAATGCTTGACTCCTGCTTATTTTTTTAATAATTCACATTTGCATGAACTTACTGCTTTTGACCAAAATGCGCTTATTTTTTGATTCATTTTATTCAGGAACTTTTTGAAACATCCCTGTATTTTAAAAAATGGAACTTATGCAAAAATCAAAAGAAGACAGTAAAATATGCAAATGTGAGTGAATGTTAGCATGTAATACAAATCAAAAAAGTACATGTAAAATGTTTTTGTATACTATGGCACATTTTATGAGGTTGAACATTAAAATTTTAAAAATGAAAAAACTTTAGGTAATAAAGAGAAGTGAAACATGCATTTAGTAAAGGGAAGCATTAATTTGGGAATCGAGGGAGGATTAACTGAATATTATAACTTGGGGAGAAGTGTGAGTGTGATACTAATTTTTTGGTGTTGACTGAAGCTTTTCAGAACTCCCGTAACAGCAAAAGACAAGATAAAAATGCTACCTCACCGGGACCTGAAGATGATTCACTCATGCCAACCGATACAGGTCTGTAGTCAGTGTTTAAGTCAATAGTGACAGGTTATTTTTTAATAGACTTACTGCCTTCTGCCCATTTCAATATGTAACTTCAAAAGTCTGTATTGAATTTCTGAAGGAACTTCAATTTTATTCTCCTCATTATATCCGTATTTTTAAATTATAATGAACTGAACACTTAACTTTCACAAAGGGAAGCACATTCATTTGAGCTTTTCATGGACGTATGATTCCCAGTACAGCACTCAGGATTAACTCAATTCCTGTCAGTTCATCTTCCTAAACGGAGTCATGGCTCAGGGTGAATGATCCCCTAAGGTTGCAGTTTAATGATAGCTGAGAGCAGTTTATTCATGAAATCGTTATGATGACCTGTGTCTGTCTGAGACAGACATTGGCTCAACAATATTTTCCTCTACGATTTGCTGTAAGCCATTTGAGTAAAGAAAAACATTATTTAGTTTACATTAATTTCATCTGAAGAAAAGAATTATAAACCTAAAAGTGGTCTTGTGTTGGGGGTGGTGTGGCTTTTATTTTCCAGGAAGAGTCTCTGGCTTGCTGGTGATGCGACACCATTGCCATAGAAGACATTGCTACTATTTATCAAATCAAGAAGTAACTTGGAAAGAGAGTGAGAAGTTATGCCAGGATATGAACTCCAAGCTCTTGACGATTAATGACAAGGAGGAGCAGGTATGTTTGTTTAATTAGACTGGATTAGGAGCTTTAAGAGAAGCTTGCAAAGCCTGGGTGAGGGAACTGTAGGCTTTCCTTGAGCCTGGGAGCTTGTGTCTGCAGGAGAGAGGAAGTGCTTCAGACAGACCCAAAGAATATTTCCTAAACCAGGAGAGGTGGATTTGCTTTGGGTGTCACGGCATGATTTTTAGTTCTTATGATTTATGAATGATCTTACTAAAAAAACAAGTGATTGAATTAATGGGAACTTGATTTTAATAATTTTTCAGACACCCAGAAAAAATAACTATATTTCTGGCACCTTTCCATAATATATGTGTACGTTTCCTTCCATAATATATATGTACTTCTCCTAGGTACTAAAAGACAAGCCATCGTAATTTTCTGCTTACAAAAGTTAACTACAGTGGAAAAAGTTAACAATTGCGTGTCTGAAAGACAGAAGATTAGAGAGGGAGAGAGTTCATTGTTTTCAGGAAATATATATGATTTTTGTGCAAAATTTCACCTTGTGAGAAAATTGTTAGAAGTGGATTAAACAATTCAGCAACTGAAATAATGCAAAAGTTAAGGTTAATTCATTCATGTTTCAGTGTTTCAGATCCTTGTGTGGAAAAAAAAGTCTTGCTAACAGATAGTGCCATTCCTCCCTTCCTATTTTCTGATAAGCAAGATACTCAGAGAATTTCATTTTTTTCCTTAGCTTCGCATACTAAGCTAATTACACACACTGTTTTTAAAATTTGTACACGAGCTGTGATTTTCCTTGCTGTGTGGATAGAGCTCCATGGATAGAGCTCCCTTGTCCATTCTCCAGGAAACAGGAAATTAGGTTGTTTCCAGTTGTTGTATGAACAGCTGTTCAATAAACAATCTTAGAAATATCTTCTTTGCCAGACTTTCTCATGTGCCTATATTCATCACAGACAACCCTACATTTGGGCTTCTTGAATGGTAGAGCATGTAAAAATCCAGTCTTACAAAATCATTTCTCAATATTTTAATATGGTTGTCAGCACAATCATAGTTGCTGGGATTCTTAAATATGTATATTGGGACTCCATGAAGTGTTCCCATGTCATCTTGACTTTTATTTACTCCATCTCAGGTGAAATTGACATCTTCTCCGTGTTTATTGATCATGTATGTTTTCTATGAAATATATATATTCTTGATTCTTCATTTATTATAATTGGAATTTTCCTATTAATTTATAGTAACCCCATTAATTTTAAAATATATTTTGTGCTACAGTTCCATAGGATCTGGAATTTCCACTCTACCCATGCCTTATTTCCTGCCTCCGCACTGAATTTTCCCATATTGTTATAATAATATAGTCCTTACTTCCTCTTAGAATTACATTACTCTGTATATTTCCAGATTGGAAAACTCCCTTCCATGTACTTTAAAGTAGGTTTTGATAAAAGAAGTGCTTAACTGACAGTAGCCATACTACATTTTTACACTTAGAGAATTCTGTGTCTTTCTAAACAAGGCTGTCATGTTCCTTTCTTGATGTCTTTCAAGTCACAGGAATTCAACAGATTCTGCTTTTTAGGAGTTTCTGCAGTTGAATATGACTAACATTTTGCATGAGTCCTATGTAGAGATGAAGTTAGTATTTATATTTTGACTAATTCTAGTTATTTCAATTTTGCAGACTTTCATTCAATCAAAAATCAAATACACTTATTGGATTGGATTTTGTATAAGTGAAGACAAACATAAGTGGAAGTGGCAGGATGGTACAGAGCCTGCTGAGCAGCTGTAAGTGTGCATTTTGCATTCTACCTATTCAAGATTTTTTCCCTCAGAAATTGATGCATGCATTATAAGCTAACAACAGGAAATGGCTATTAAAGACTTTGAAAAACTGCCCTAAGTCATTCAGTCTCATATCTCAGATGACAACCAAAAAGAAAACTCAGAAGCCTTAATTAGTAACTATCTACCTATTGTCTTTGGAGACTGAAAACATGATTCAGGTTCAAAAAGGTTTTATTCATCTTAAATTTGTAATGAGAGAATTAGTATTTTTCATGCCATTACTTTGCACAAATCCACATTATAACTAGGAATTTCATAGTAGAAATAATACAGATAATTCAAATGAGTAAAAAAAGTCTGATGCAGTGGCAGTGGAGAGTAAGTGTTAGAAGTGAATGAGACTGGGAAGGGATTTACAGTACCAGAGGATGGTCAGTGCCTTGGAGCACTGTGCAGTCCTTGCTGTGTGGAAGCACAGTGTGTGTGTGTGTGTGTTTTGCAGGTGAGGTTGAGCGGAATCATCTCATATATTACAAAGGAGCCTTGAATGACCTCGGTGAGACAGTGTCATTAGTGTAATGATTTAAAAGATGTGACTGAGTGAGCTTAGGGAGTTCCCTGATGCAGTAGCACCTTGGAATGAATGGCAACTGTAAAAAGAGGAAGAAATGCATTCAGTTTGCTTGAGGAAATACATGAGGGTCTGGGATGCTGAATGCCTCCAAGGGATCAGGCAAGGTTGTAGGCCTGGAGATTCAGGCTGTGACAGCAAATAAAACTGAGAACTGGCCTCCTGAAGTTTGTATGTTAGTGTGGGAAGACAGGAGAAGTGGGTGAAAGGGGGAACAAGTAAGGTCATATAGGAATGAGAGATCACTGCAAGGATTTGATTCCTTCATGATTGCAGTGATAAACTCTTGGAGGCTTGGGATTGGAGGGATGACAAGGGTAACTTTCTGATGTTTAAGTGTGACTCCGGGAAATGTATTGATCTTAGATGGATGTTGAATGGGACAGAGATAGTGCAGATCAGGGAGTCACACTGAAAGTTTACCAGGGTCATCCAAGTGAGAGCTCTTGGTGAGTTGATCAAACTTCTTAAGGTGGGTGCAATGGTCCAGAATCCAGATCCACTGTAAAAATGTGTGAGGGAAAAAGAAGTGACGAAAGTACAGTTGTCAGAAATACTGTGGAGAGTATCACACTTTCAGTTTCAGACAGAAGTTTGATAAATCTGTGATACACTGGGGTTTCTGCAGGTTGTCACATTTTGACACATGATTGTGAAGTCCATAGAGAAGTTCTGTTCTGGGTATATTTAATGTGTACCAGCATATGAGTTCATGAACACTATGAGGCAATATTGTGAGGGTTTTGACTGTCCTTTCCTTTTGGAAACCTGCACTTTATGGCTTAATACCTTTACATCTGTCATAGGGGTTTCATGTTCACTGAACAGTCACGTCCACACACCCAGACACATTTATAAATTGGGAGAATGATACCTTCCCCCAAGAATGCTGTCTAGAGTAAATATATTCTCTTACACAGGGTTTTTCAACGCATAACTAAAATGGATGGAAAATGTGGATGCATCAAACCACGATTTATTGACAGTGCTGACTGTACAAGAAAATTTCCTTACATTTGTGAAAAGAATGAAACCTTCTTCAATATTAATTCAACCATCATGGAAAGCAGTGTGGAGATTCCTCAAGAAATTAAAATATAAAAATGTACCTACCAACAAATTCACCCATCCCATCTCTAGGTGTAATTGGCACAGAAATGCTGTCTGCATATGGAAGAACACCTGCACCCCCATGGTTAAAGCAGCTCAATTCCTAATAGCAAGGAGATGGCATACATCTCGATGCTTACTAACTAATGACTGGAGGGAGAAAATATGAGATTAATGCTGAAACAAATGTTTATACATCAACATGAAAAAGAATGAGCTTGAAAGACAACCAGAAGCCCTGAGCGGTCCGCAGACACAGAAGAACAATAAATGTCCTTCGGGACCAGGGAGGAGAGCTTTCTCTGGTCCGAGCCTGGCTCCACCTCTGGACCCCCGCCCTCCCTCGCAGTGACCATCGGGATCGCTTCGAAAACCCCTCACAGCAAACAAACAATCATACAAACTAAAAAAAAAAAAACCTAAAATAAATAGACAAACAACAGAAAGTAGAGCTTGAAATCTGACAGGAAAGAGCTGGCTTGGATTGGCTCATGCCTTGCTGGGTGGGACACAAAGATTAGTCACTCCTCACCATGGTGTTGAGGGTTTTCCTGCACACCCCCCCCAAAAAAAAAATGTTCTGCACCTTAAATGTTGACAAATATCTTGTTAGAGTTACAAACCAGTCTAGATTATCCCAAAATCTGCCAAGATCAACAAAATTATACTTCAACACAACAAATGGCTAAATACTAAAATGAAATAGACACAAGACAGCTGAATGGTACCCTATAGCCTTTTCAAGGTATATAGCAGCCGATCCGGTCCTGTATATAAACTAAAATTGAGACGTCAATGAGCTAATCATAGGTTGTGGTTAGGACTTGTTTTTTTTTTTTTTTTTAACATACTGATTACTCAAAACCATGTCAATTCCATAATATTGCAAATTGCTGTTGATGTTATATTGGGACTCTTAATTGACTGTGATGATATTATACCAGTTCTGACTTCGGACCAGAAATGGTCTCCCCAAGAAACTGTTCAACCCATCTGGACAATAAGTAGCTGGACTCCATGCTTAGTACATGTTTGCAAGGAAAGAATCTTGATTGAATTTGAACTGTAATGCTGCATCAAGGTGGAGGAATCCACCAGGGGGGAGGGGAGGAGAAGGGGTGGGAGGATTCCCAGAGCCTATGAAACTGTCACATAATGCTAAATATTAATAAAAATATAAAAAATAAAAAAAGAAATACCCAAAATAATACATACAAGTGCAGTGCAGTTTAAGATGCACAGCTCAGGGCCTGATGCGGTAGCCTTGCGGCTAAAATCATCACCTTGCAAGTGCCAGGGTCCCATATAGGTTCCGGTTCTCATGCCAGTGGCCCCAATTCCCATCCTGCTCTGTGCTTGTGGCCTGGGAAAGCAATCAAGGATGGCCCAAAGCCTTGGGACCCTGTACCCATATGGGAGACCTGGAAGAGGCTCCAGGCTCCTGGCTTCAGATCAGTGCAGCTCTGGTATTTGCGGCAACTTGGGGGGTGAATCATCGGATGGAAGATATTCCCTTCTGTCTCTCCTCTGTATATGTAACATTGCAATAAAAAAAACCCAAATCTTAAAAAACAAAAAAATGCACAGCTTAAAAACATATCAAACTTGTGGAACTAAAAGAGAAAATAGAAATCATCGGAAATTCTTCACTTTCTCTTTTCATTATTGAATTAGAAAGACCTTCTGCTAAATGGCCAATGTTTTAGATGTAGTTGGTGTGGTTTAAAATAATTTAAGATTCTAACCTGAAAAAAAAAAAAAAGAATGAGCTTCACCAATGCAACAAAATGGATGGAACTGGACATCATTATGCTAAAAGAAAGAAGCCAGATACAGAAAAATTAATGTTTTTTCTGTGTGAATATTAATATATCAAGCATAAAAATGTGTGGATGTCTCATTATTTGGTATTCGCCTTGATATAAATACTTTCTTCACTGAATATGTCATATACATATAAGTCACACTTGCTTCCTCACTTCTTGATCACTATCATGAATCTCATGTTATATGAATATTTGTGCATTTAAGAAAAAAGAGCATATATAGATTTTCTGCCATTGTCAATATCCACAATGATGGACATATGACTGTGTATGAAGAATTATAGTATAGTAATGACATAGGGAAACTCAGCGAGGAGGGAAAAAGGGAAATCCCAGGACCTATGGAACTATCTCATAAAATAAGAAGAAGAAGAAGAAGTTAAAAAAAGAAAAAAGAGCTTATATGAAGTGAATATGGCAAAATACTACAAATTGTTAAATGTATTTGTGTATTTATTGTTGCACACCTAGGTTCATTTTATCTTGATTATTTTGAATAGCCTGAAATAAACATGCCAGAGAAAAAGCTTTATCAATTTGCTAAATATCAATTCCTTTGAACATCCATACAACACTGAGATTGCTGGATTATACAGCTAAGTCCTTTGAAGTAGAGGAGAAGACACTAAGATTGCAAAGGGTTTGAGTTTTCCTAAGAAAAACTTACTGTTGGGAAGTTTCATTGGTATTATTCCCAGTATTAGGTAGAAAAACACGTGATTCTCTTCTCACAAAGAGGGCTCAAGCGTTTGGCGCAGTTAGCAACAGTCATCATTGAAGCTGTTACACTTCCACAGTTTCCACTCAACGACTCTTTCCAATCACTAAAACTAAAAGAAATTTAAGTAAATGATGTGGAACTTTAAGCAGACATAATGTGGTACATTGCTCCAAAGTATATCTGCTTTGTCCTTACAGAGATGATCCCATAGTGCCCTGTGTTTCCCTATAGAGTCCCCTATGAGAAATACAGACACAGAACTGAAGTTGAAAATCTTTCCCTTCTCCACACACTCATCTTCATCATTGGAACGTGTGGGTGTGTGTGTGGGTGTGTACGCACATACATATACAAACAACTGCCAGCATGAGTATGAGTATTGTGTATTTTTTCCTGTGTGCTTTTAGCCCTTTAAACCAGAAGCAGGGATTACAGAATTCACTAGTGCTTCTCTATCCCAGGGACTTGCATTTCAGTCAGAGGTCGCGAGTTATCCTCCCATGTCCACAGACTAGCAGTTCCCTTACAAGACAATCCAATCCAGTAAAAATAAGATATTTGACTCTGAATGAAGTTCTGTAATAAATGAAACATGAACTTTAAGTAAAAATATTGCATAACCCTAAAATTAATTACTAATATTAGTAATAGTGATTTTGTTTGAATGTGAACATGAAATAGTGCATAAGGGTCAACTTTACTCTAACTGAAGTAAGAAAACTCTAGTTACTAACTTCATTAAATTGTAACAGCCTGCATGAAACACATTCACAAAATGAGTTTAGATATGTTTATTTGACATTAGAACTGAAATATCTTAATCTCATTCCTTAGTCACATTTGTGCCTCAACTATCAGTTCTAACAATAGCTCTCTATGTTAAATTCCAGCTGTGACCACTTTGAAATATCATTAGCAATGCTGTGTCCTACTTTTGGTCCACAAGCACTTTGCTTATTTCTTGTGAAATGAACATCATGAAGAAGCAGTCTGTTTCCCATCAGATGAGGCATTTCCATGACTGACTAGAAAATAAACTGTATGAGAATAACTAGGATTCCTTCCATGCAGGTGTGTACCACTTAACAATGGGGATACACTCTGACAGATGGGTTGTTGGGTCACTTTGGTCTGAATATCATAGAAGGTATTTTCCTAAACTAAGATGGCTATGACATCACTGTGTGACATAATCTCATGGGTCATAAACCCTTGAGTGGATTGAGTTAATTTATAATTGTATATTGCACTTGGATGCTCAAAGGTTGTTAGATATTCAGTTTGGTCAAGAGATATTTTATGAAGTCATTAATTTGCCACTTGGGCTGCCTGCATGACAATAAAGAGTGCTTCTGTTTGAGTCCTTTCTCAATGGGCTCTCTGGTAGTGTCCATTCTGGGTCACAGCTTGTGGAGCCTCCAGTGCTTGGGTCCCTGCTCTGCCCATGAAGGTCCTGGTCTAAGTTTTGACTTGGAACCTTGGCCTGGCCCAACACCATCTGCTGAGGGTGTCTGGGAAGTGAGTCAATAAACCGAAGATCTCTGGCACTCTCTTTGAAATTCACATAGGAGTGCCAAATAGAATCCAAATGACAGTGACACATACCTGCCCCTCAACAAAATTATCAACATGAAAAGGTCATCTCCACCATCATGTGAATGAAAACATAACCATAAAAGTTTATCCAAAACTCTATGAAAATACAGCATAAAAATAGACCCACATGCCTCTAAGAGGTTAATTTTTCAAGCTCAGCTGAGGAATGAATTAGCTGGAACTTCCTGACATCTCTGGGTGTAAACCACACAGGAAGTCTCACACTCCACAGAGCTCACTGCCTGTGCCACGGAGAGTACTTCACTTGGAGTAAGGGCACCTGCACAAGGACCTCCTCGTGTTCCCTTCTTAACACGAGTTCACTTGAAAGAGCTGAGATTTAGATGTATTAAGAAAAATTATGTCATTATTAGTCTTTAGTCTTACACCTTATATACAACTTTCAAATATCTGTATCTCTCTTCAGTTTTACAAAATACTCTCACCTATGCAACTCTCTTTCTCTTTCTCTCTCTCTCTCTCTCTCTCTCTCTCTCTCTCTCTCTCTCTCACTGTCCCTCTTTCTCTCTCATACTGGTCATTCCTGCAGTTGACAAACATTTTGTCTTTCACTTTTGGTTACCAACATCTAGTGCAATGTCTGACACAGAAATACTACTAGAAAGTGATCATTGAATTAGAAAATGTCCACATAGTTTAATGAATTGAAGAATGAAGAACATGGAATCTTAGTATATAAACAGCAATAAAGGAGCTTGTATTTCCCTTCTGACTATTATTTTCAAATTTTTTGGTACTAACAAATGAGGTAATTAACAGTGATTATTGTAAAAATTGACGAACAAGGAGATGATTAAAAAAATACTTAACATCTCATATATTTATATTTTTGTTTTCCATTAGTTCTTTAATATGATAGCAATTACACATTTATATGACCCTTTTTAAATTAGCATCATGTCAGGATTGTTTCCACAAGAATACAGCATAAAACTGATTTTGAATTTTCTCTTTTTTAAGAGCTTCAAGAGAGAGTCGAAGACATATTCTGTCCTCTAATGCACGCCTCACTGGCTGCAACAGCCAGAGTTGAACCCAGCTGCAATCCAGCTAGTTATCTCACACAGGTGGCAGAGGACTGAGCACTTAGCTTATCTTCTGTTTCATCCCTGGGATGTATAGCAAGAAATGTGTCTGAAGTGGAGTAGTCTGGACTCAAACATACAATTATATACAGGATGCTGGATTTGCAGGTGGTGGCTTAAGGTGCTATACCACAGTGCAGGCCTCTGAAGTATCTATTTTTTCAATAGAAAATGTTTAAGAGGTGTGTGCCAACCTCACTGTGTTGCCCCACATTCCTTTCTCACAGGGAAAATATTTTTTCAGATACCAAGAAAGAACCAGGAATCCTGGTGCCCCAGAGTCTTGCTAATTTTGAAGATCATTGACATAAGCTATTAGCCACTGGATCGAAATTTGCACTAAATACATGTTAGTTTATTTTTTTCCATTTATCTGTTTTGATGTGCTACAGAGAGGTTCTTGCTGGTTATTAACAGAATGGTTATTACCAACTTTCTTCCCGTTTGGGAGGGGACAAGTTTACCCTGTGCCTTTTTTAGGTCTTAGAGTCACTAACGTAATGCTGCTAGGCAGTTGGAAACAGAATCTCTCTGCAGAGGAGGAAACCACTGTTGCTGCCACCACAAGCCTTGCACTGAGTAGCAAAAGGCAGCACTGCTCCTAGACAAAAACATACTGCTGGTGAAGACAAAATGGGAGTAAAGGTTATTTAGACTGACCAACAGGCAGTCAACTTTCTGAGGCCAGATCTCCCACATTGACACATGGCAGAGATGTTGTATGCCTACAGAAGATAAAGTCTTTCCTGCCTAAGATTCCCAAAATAGAAGGGAGGACCTGAATACTAAATAAGAGGAACAGGGAATGCTGTAAAAGCCACAGTCCTCAGGCCAGAACTCAAGATCAAGGATTGACCAAGAGAATTAGAAATCTCTCCTTATTTCAACACTCTAGTTCTTCATGCACCAAAACCAAGGATCTTATTTCTAGGCAGAGGAATGGTAAGAGATTAGAGAGCTCTCTCTAGGCGCAGGTGATCAGGAATTTTTAAAACAAGAGGATGAGACAAATATAAAAAACGAAAACAAGAGAAAAAATAAAAAGTTCTAAAGCTCTCCAGACCTCACACGAAGGGCAAGGAAGCAGCTGAGCATCACTGGAAGAAACTGAAATCTGTGTTGTATAGAAGAGGACAACAGGACCGATGAAAGATAAAACAGATCATATCCAATAGAAGAAGTGTCTTCATTTATGTACAAAAAATGTCTAGTATTTTCCATACAATAAAAATTAGTAGATATGAGGTGCCCATTGTCAAAGCATAAAATAACTGGCAAATTCAGTTGCTCCAAGTGTTGGAATGGAAAAAAAAAAACTTTTTAGCACATCAAAAAAGCTCAATGGGGGAAAAAATAAAGCATATATTTAGAGAAAGTTTTTGCACAGTGGTTCATATCTTGTCTTCTGATTACAGCTGTAGATGTGCAAGTTGGTGGGCACAAATGTGGCAGGGAGAAAATGACCATTCAAGTCCTTGGATGGCTGTCACTCACATGGCGACCAAGACTGAGTTCCTGACTCCTGGCTCCTGCCATCCAGACTCAGCTGTTATAAACATTACGGAAGAGTCAGTGGAAGTACAATTTTTTCTATTTCATTCTCCTTTTCAAGTACATTCTAAAAATGTTTCAAGTTGCAGAACTCTGTTGAAACTTTTCAGAGATGTGTAACTTGCATTAAGTGAAAGTGTCTGAGATAAAACTACTACATTTTTAGCCGCTAGGCCACACTGCCGGGCCCATAAACTATGACATTTTTAGTGAAAGAATTCCTTCTATGAGCTTCTTAGTAAAACTGAGAAAGGATAGGAAAAACTCATAAAGAGATTGTGAAGATACAGTAGCAGAAATTATCTTTTTAAAACACAAATATCTTCAAAAAGTATAAAAAATAACAGATCACTCAAGAGTTCTGAGACAGGAGGAATTATAATTGTTCTTCTAAACTCACCAAACCTAAGAATGGCAATCTGCCATCCTTGTGTATTAAAAGAACATTCTGTCAGCGAGGACTGCAGCAATAACAAGAATATCAGATAATGTTGAAGAGAGCAATGAATATGATGCCAGGCAATGTTATTAACATGCTTCTTTTAAAAAGACCGTTTAATTTAGGACTGATTTTGGATTTATAAGAAGAGTTAAAAGCATCCTCACAGGTGCTCAGACAAACCTGCTCACCTTCAGGCTCTCATCTGACATCAGTTAAACCAGGGACCCCATGTTGGTCGATGAACATGACCAGTCCTCCAGACATGACTGACATCTCCCACTTGTGGAGTCCGTGGGTCCCAAGACCTCATGCAAGTCCCCACAATATCCTGAGTCACCAGTCTCGTTCATGTCCTAGCTGTGTCCCAGTTGCTTGTGAGGCAACCTCCCGAGTAATAGCACCTTTAGTATCTTTTCCACATTTCTTGAAGCCAAAATTTGTAAAGCTCTTTTTCAACATTGCTGCTTCTACTAAAATGGTTTGAAAATAAGTTACCAGAAAACCACAAGGTAGTTATTTTGACATTTCCTTTATGAAACATAACTCAGCTGATAGAAATATTCTAAGGATCACAAATAAGGCAACCAACTGTCTTCAATTTCTTTATTTCTTGTTCTGATAAACTCTTACGCATTTCCTAACTAATCCAGGTATGGATATTCTTCACATTGTAACAAATAATAAAGAAGTACTAGTTTGTCACATTGATTTAACTTCTATTAATTCTAATAAAAAAACAAGTAGGCAAAAAATGCATTATATAAAAATAATTTTAAAAGGTAAAATACATTACATTATGGTATTTTGTTTTTTGAGAAATCATTTCAAAATGGTGTGCATTCCTCTTTCATGTAGCAAAGCTATTCTGTAGCTCTGGTTTTCATGAACTGTTGTCAGCTTCTTTATATTCTTATTCATTCATTTCAGTCTAGGTTTGTAATCTGATTTCTACTACCTTACACTCCTGCATTTTATGTAATGTCAGCTGGTTTTTCTTTGATTAAGATACAATACCAGGCCCAGTGGCGTGGTCTAGTGGCTAAAGTCCTCGCTTGAACATGCCAGGATCCCATATGGGCACCGGTTCTAATCCCAGCAGCTCCACTTTCCATCCAGCTCCCTGCCTGTGGCCTGGAAAAGCAGTTGAGGATGACCCAAAGCCTTTGGACTCGGCACCCATGTGGGAGACCTAGAAGAAGTTCCTGGGTCCTGGCTTCGGATCGGCATAGCAATGGCAATTGTGTTCACTTGCCAGTGATGCGTGAATCATCAGACAGAAGATCTTTCTCTCTGTCTCTCCTCCTCTCTGTATATCTGACTTTCCAATAAAAATAAAATAAATCTTTTCAAAAAAGATTCAATACCAACTAGGTTAAGTGGATGTGAGGTAATTGCACACAAATGACCTTCGAGGGCATAGAAATGTAATGTTAAAAGGAAGTATAGGAAGCATTCTGAGAGCTATTTCAGTGTGTTCAGGTTAGCTCCTTAGCGAAAATATCTTTATTATTAACTGTCAAATAATAGCATGAATTACACCCTAGCCAAGCAGGGGAAAAAATCCTTATGAGCTTGGAAGATTATAGTTCCTGGATGTGCCTAGAAACCTAAGCTGTGCCTTCAAGAGAAAGCCTCATTGCCTGGAGATTTTCACATATGCTTTCCTCACTGGTTTATTTATATCAGAAAGCTATTCTGTGAAGACAGTTCCCAGAAGAAAAACAGGAGAAGCAAAAGGCAATTCTACTATGAAATAGCTAGAGAATCTAGATTTGATGCCATCATTTAGAAGGGGCTAGCAAAGTTTTGCTTTGGGGGTGATAAGGGAAAGAAACTGCAATCAACATGAAAATACTTTTAAAAGTAATAGGTGATAGCCAGTATAATGGCATAGCAACTTCGGCCTCTGACTGCGAGGCTAACACTATTTATGGGCCACCTGTTTCAGCTTTTCCGCTTGTAATTCAATCCCCTGTTAATGCCCCTGGGAAAGAAATGGAAGCTGGTCCAGCTGCCTGGGATCTGAACCTGCATAGAGACATACAGACACCCCAGTTTCCTGGTTTCACCATGATATAGCCCAGATGTTGTGGTCATTGGGTGTTGAACCAACGGGTGAAAATTCTTTATATATATGATGCACGAGAGTACACACAAACACACACACGCGTGCATATACACACACACTGTCTCTTCTTCTCTCTGAACTCTGAATATAAATAAATAAGATAGATATAAAAAAATGTAACAAATTGTACAGCTGACAAAGATGTACCTCTCAGGTGCTACTGCCGCACATTACAAAGAAAAATTCTGAAGCCTGGGATCCCAACTGCCCTATAGCTAGAATTGCTGTGGCTGATCTGGAAAAACCTTTGCTATTGGCATTAATTAGCACCTACTAATTAATGGGTCAAACAAAGCATAGAAATGCTCATTGAATTATACAAAAAGCTTCTAAATTTCAATGCAGCTACATGTAATAGGCCAGAGGAGTTTGACTTTGATGTTATAAAAGAGCCAAATTTAAGCCCATACAGCATTTTAAGCCTTTCCCTTGCTAAAGCTGTTCTTTCATTCGTTAAAGATAGCGTATTTATTCAGACAGTTTAAAGCTAATACAAAAAGTGGAAAAACACTGCTTTTAAATAAATTAACCAGTGTTTCATATATTAATAATTACTGTAAATCATAAAGTCATCTTTATATTCTTAGGATATTTTTAAGCATGTAGGCCAATGTTTGTGCCCATTATAACATTCTAACTATACTAGTTATGATAGAAAGATATAGATAGGTACAGCAAATTTTCTCAGTTCTATGAAAAGAAAACAGTAGAAACCATGCAAGGCAGATATGGATGTTTTTCATCTTTGTATATTTTTTTAAATTTTTATTAACTATTTCATTCATAAGATTCTGAGATGTCTTTTTTGTTTGTTTTCATTTTCCAAGCTGCATTGTGTCTTGTACAATTCAAACTTAAATTGTCATAAAATTTACCATTTTGATGCTTTCTAACTTATCTGACACAGACTGCGGGAACAATGAGACTCTGACATCACTGGAAACTTGCTGTGGGACTACCAAGCGTCACGTGATCACCTGTGCCATCAGACCGGGTGTCACATGATCATCTACACCATCACACCGGGTGTCTCTGAAGGTGGTCTCACACATCAAGATCCGCCCAGTCTCACAGCAGAGCTGAGAGGTCAGCAGAGCCACGACATCTCAGCTGTGTTCCTGACCAAGCCTCTCCTCCAGCTGGTGAACTCCCAAGGTAAAGGCAGATATTGGAGACTCGGTGTGTGGTACAACATTGCCACCAGCACCCTGGCAATGGAAGAGGAATGAAGTAGTATTTCATAGAAGAAAGATATGTAGAAATGGGAGATCTGAAATTAGGATCCATGTTAATATCTAATGTTAAAAGTTTACTCTGGAGATGAAAGTAGGAATGGTGAGAACATGAATGAAAACTATGATTTTTAAATTCTCATGTGCCTTGTAGAATTTGTTTTAGATGTTATATTATATATTGTGCTTTGATTTCTCATCACAATGATGCTATCTAACCTTGAATGTCCTCATCCTGATGTTACCTGTACTAAAGAAACTATGAATGATTTGGTGTTACGATCATTTTGCAATCAAAAATCTGTTGGATACATACATAAAATGAAATGAAAAAAGCTACATAAAGAGTATTTACCTTGGATAATATGTCATCTTGAATTAAGATCTATTTTATTATTTGGCATTCAGTTTTTCTCATCTATAAATTAAAACCCCATCGTGTGTACTTGCTGTTAAGATTAAAAGTGATGCTTGTCTCAATACATGATACTTTCATATGCGCCTAACATTGACTTCATATATCTCTTTTTATTTTTCACTTCTAAATGAAGTTGAAGTTCAGTGACTATCGGGCTGATCAAGTGAGATAAACATGTGATGATGTGTGAAATGAGATGACTTGGTAACTTGGAAAGTTCCCTGGATTAGAGTGTGTGTGTGTGTGTGTGTGTGTGTGTGTGTGTGTGTGTTCTTACCTGATCACTTGGACTAATACAGGGATTAAGTTATTGAATATAATCTTTCAAGACAAGAGGTAAATCTGAATATTTTTCAATATGTCAATGTCAACATTTTGGCAACTAAGTATTTCAAAACAGTACAAAGTTTAACAGTATTCCATAAGTTATCATGGACCATGAATTAGCCAAATAGGATCTATTTTCTAAGACATTATGAAAAGAAATATAAATTAGTTTCCCTGGTCTAACTTTATGGTGTAGTGAGTCAAGCCAGCATTTGCGAGGCTGGATCTTGTAATGAAGTTCTAATCTGTGTTTGGCTGCCCTGTTTCTATTCCAGCTCTCTTAGAAGAGAGTGGCCAGCAGTGGCAGTAACAGATAGCCCAAATCTTCAGAATTAACCTACCCATGTGGGTAAAACCAACTAGAGTTCCTGACTCCTGCAGGCACAATCACCCCAACCACTAATGGGGTGAACTAGCTGATACAAGTTCTCCTGGAACACTCTGTATTACAAATAAATACAACAAATCTTTGTGAAACAATCATTCTCCTGGTATTATTAGAGAAATGATGATTTCAATGTACTTTCTGCAGGCCAGAATGCATATTGCTCATTTGGCTCTTTGCATTACTTGTAAAACATATTCCAAATTTTCACTGAATTTGTTTGACTTGTGAAAACTTTCCTGTGTTTTTCGCCTAAAACTCTCAGAAATGAATGAGGAGGGAGTGGTATACTCAGAACTGAAGCTGTCTCATGGCCAAAAAGCGAGGCCAGGCAAAAGAGATCCCACCAGCAAAAAGAGAAGTAAGGCTTTTTGTTTCCTGGTTTATAAAAACATAATGTCTAGTAGGAAAACATTTAAAAATTTAATATTAAAAAACTCATGTGCATTTGATATAAAATGTCTTGATTCTTATTTTGTATATAGGAAGATCCATTCTTGTGCGATATTGGTGAGACTTGGTGATTAGAGTAAATAATGATTTTAGTGCTAACCTCTACTGTAAATATCAATTTTACTTTAGTTCTTACCCATTTACCATGCTTATTATATGTCATATGCTTTGAATTTGTACAGAAACTACGTGTAAAATCATAGTGGGGACAACATGCTTTTTGTTCATGCTGCTAATTGCTGGTTTAGGATACATGTGTGAGTATCGAGTGCCTATTTCCTATTAGAACAATAATGTGTGTGTGTGTGTGTGTGTGTGTGTGTGTGAGAACTATGCTGAAGTTTGATCTCTTGTAGCTTAATAGTGGGGATGCTCACAAAGAATCCAATCACTCTCATTCTGTCTGATAGGATTAAATGTCTAGGGAAAATGGAGATGTGTAGATTATAGACATTAGTTTTTGACTCACCAACTGATATCACAATTAAATTTGAAATGTAATAGAGGGAACAAAAGCTAGATCATGAAAAATCCTTGTAAAACTAAGAATTATACTGGTCAAGAAAAGATCTGTAGAATAAGTCATTATTTGGAATATATGGGATTTCACTAAACAGTGAAAAAATTGTTTTGATTAGAAAATTTGGGAGAAAACTAAAATTTACTCAATGCAAAAAATACTCAACGTTTTCAAGTGCTGTGTAAAATCAAATAACGCAGTGACCAAACATGAGCCTATCAATATGGAACTAGAAAGGAACTTAACTACGTTCCCTGGAGTAGATTCAATGGATTCATGCACATAGTCAAAGGCAATTTACAATAGATAGACCTTATGGGATAAAGAGTGAATATAAGTAAGTATTTTTAAAATAAAGATTAAGCAAAAATTTTGCAAAAAGAAAAAATACTAAATAGAGACAAGCAATATGTAATTAAATGTAGCATAAATTGGCAAAGACACTTTGAAATCAATGTCAGATTCAGAAAGACTTTAAGATTTATCTGTTTTATGGGCAGAGCTATAGGAAGAAAAAGAAAGATGAAGAGCCAGAGTGATCTCTTCGTTGCACTGATTCACTGTGCAAATGAGCCAGGAACTCTTTTTGAGTAACCCATGCAGGAGCAAGGGATCAAAGCTCACTAGCAAGGACCCCAATGCAAATGAGGCAGCTAGGACTCAAACTGGCTCTCACATGGATGCTGGTGGTGTGGGTCATGATTTCACCCACTAAATTACAGCACCAGGCCCATACCGCACAAATTCTGACCACCAGTATATACTCAACGGAAATATTTACATACAACTGTGAGAAACCAAGGTAATCTTCACTGCAGTGTTGTTCATAGTAACTAATATCTCAAAACTATCAAAAACAATAGAGTAAATGAGATTTCTGTGATGTATTGCATAACTTTAAAATATTTGTGAAACATTAATCAATGCTTGAAAATCTTGCTCTTTTTAAATTCACATTTCCATGAACTTATTGCAGATCTGTCATACACATTGACTTCAAATACTTGAACCAAAATATACTTATGTTTCAATCCATTTTTCATGAACTTTTTGAAGCATCCCTGTTTTCACAATGCAACTAAGACACGAGTCAAAAGAGTTGAAGGCTGTGATGTGTAAAAATGTGGATGAATGCTAGCACGACAACATAAAGTGAAAAAAGGACCTATCAAATGTTTTTGTACAACATGGCACAGTTTTATAAGGTTAAAAAATGGGAAAATTTTAAATAATAAAGAGACAACAAAACATATATGCAGTTAGTAAAGGTAAGGATTAACTTGGAAATCAAGGGAGGATTAGCTGGATATTATAAATTGTGGAGAGGTAGGATATTGTTATTCATTTTGTGATGTTGACTGAAGTTTTTCAGAAGTTCCATAAAGGCTCAACACAGGATAAGAAAAGCACAGAAGGAAACAATACGTCCTCAGTGGGATCTGAAGATGGTTCAGTCGTGCCATCCTTTACAGGTCTGCGCTCAGTGTTTAAGAAAATAACAACAGGTTATTTTTTCATGGATGTATTTTCTTCTGCCCATTTCAATATGTAACTTTAGAAAGGGTGTATTAGACTTTCTCTAATTTTACTCTTGTAACATCCATTTCTTAAAACTATAATTAAACACATGACTTTCACAAGAAGAATCAATTGATTCAAGTTTTTTGTGTTTAATGGATGTATTTTTCCTACTACAGAATACTTGAGACTAACACTGCTCCCTGTTAGTCACTTGCATAGATTCATGGGTCAGGGTGAATGATCTCTTAGGCTGCAGTTTGTCAATTCCTGAGAGCAAAGATTGCTCTGTGCAGTCTTCATAATGGCTCAACAATATTTTCCTCTACACAATTTGCCATAAGCAATTAGAGTACAGAAAAATAAAACACTTATTTTGCATTAATTCAATTTGAAGAAGTGAGTTATAAACCTAAAAATGCATATTTCTAAGTGGTCTTCTGTTGGGGCGGTGTGACTTTTGTTTTCAAGAAAGAACCTTGAGTTCCTGGCATTGCTTCAGAACACATTGCTACTATTTTTCGAAACAAGAAGTAACATGGGAAGAGAGTAAGAAGTTATGCCAGAACACGCGCTCCAGGCTTGTGAAGATTGATGACAAGGAGGAGCAGGTAGGTTTACTTAATTAAACTGGATTCAGAGCTTTAGGAGAAGCTTGCAAAGCCTGGGTGAGGGGAACTGTTGGCCTTTCCTTGGACCTTGGGGGCTTGCGTCTGCAGGAGAGACGAACTGCCTCAAACAGACCTAAAGAATATTTCCTAAACCAGCAGAGATGGCTTTGCTTTGAGTGCCAGGGAATGATTGTTAGTTCTTATTATTTATAACTTATGAGTTATGATGATCTCAGAAAAAAATCTGAATGAGTGAATTAATGGTAACTTGATTTTAATGATCTTTTAGAGACCCAGAAATAATTAAGTATATTTTTATCACACTTCCATAAAGTTTCTCTCCTTTTCTTGAGTGTTGAAAGATAGACCCTTGTAATTTTTTACTCATGAAAATTAACTCAAGTGGAAAAATTATGACTGTGTATTGAAAGAGGATTAGAGAGGCAAAGAGTTTATTGCTTTTAGGAAATACTACTCAGCTATTAAAAAAATAAAATGCAGTTCTTTGTGGCCAAATGGGCCAAACCGGAAACCATAATGCTAAGGGAAATGAGCCAATCCCAAAAGGTTAAATACCACATGTTTGCCTTAATTTAAGATGATATGATGTTATGTATAACATGCTATGTTATGTATGTTATATGTTGTGTATAAACTAAAATTGAAATGTCAATGAGGTTGTCACAGAAGGTGGTTAAGAACTCGCATTTACTTTTAACATGTTGGGTACTCATTACTATGTCAATTAATTCCATAATGATGTAAATTTTTGCTGATGCTATGTTGGAGCTTTTAATTGATTGGGATGATACTCTGCTGGCTCTGCCTTCAGACCAGAGAGGGTATACCTAAGAAGCTGTTGAACTTGACTGGACAATAAGATGCTGGACTATATGTTTGGTATATGCTTGCAATAGGGGAATCTCAACTGAACTTGAACTGTGGTTATGCAACAAGATGGAGGAATCCACCATGGTGGGAGGGTTTGGGGAGGGGTGGGGAGAATCCAAGTACCTATGAAACTGTGTCACATAATACAATGTAATTAATGAATAAAAAAAAGAAATACAATTAATTTATTGCTCAAAATTTGACCCTACAAAAAAGTATTAGAAGTGAATAAAACAAGGCAGTAACTGAAATAATTACAAAAGTTAATAGTACATTCATGTTTCAGTGTTTCAAACCTCACATTCTTAAACCCTTCAAAGTACATACTGCCATTCCCATTTTCAGTTGAGGAAGATACTCAAAGGATTTCATTTGTTTAAGTTCACATAAGATAATTACACAACATGTTTTTAAAATTTGCAACCTGAGTTATTAATATTCATTGCTGCATGATATTCCATTTTATGCATAGATTTTTTTATCCGTTCTCCAGGATGGGAATTCAGGTTGTTTCCAATTTTTATTGTTACGAAGAGCTGTTCAATAAACCTTCTCCGATATATCTAAGAGCAAGACTTTCTCATGCATCTTTATTCACTACAAACCACCCTAGGAGTGGACTTCCTAGCTACTAGAGTATGTAAAAATTCAATCTTACAAAATCATCACATAATATTTTTAACATGATTATATTCACAATCATCTTATGTATGCATTGAAATTCGTAAATACATAAACTAGGACTCCTTTAAGCATCACCACCTATTCTTGATTTGCATTTACCTGATCTCTAACGAACTTGTTATCTTCCCATGCTTATTGGTCATATATGTTTGTATAAAATATCTATTCTTGATTCTTCTTCATTTCTTCTAATTGTTCCTTTTTCTTATCGATTTGTAACAACTACATTATTTATTCTTAGAACTGTATTACTATGCATACTTCCAGATTTTAAAATTCC
Organism: Ochotona princeps; assembly: GCF_030435755.1. Classification (NCBI taxonomy): domain Eukaryota; kingdom Metazoa; phylum Chordata; class Mammalia; order Lagomorpha; family Ochotonidae; genus Ochotona; species Ochotona princeps. Next base: position 19,055,961 of record NC_080858.1, read on the forward strand.
CCTTCCTTGTTCTTTAAGATAAGTTTTGATGGAGAAAATTCTAAATTGGCAGTAACCATACTGGATTTTTATGCTTGATGGTTTGTGTGTCTTTCTAAACAAGGCTGTCATGGTCCTTTCCTGATCTCTTTCAAGTCACAGGACACGAGAGATTCTACTTTTTAGGAGTTTCACTTCAACTGCTTCTTAGCACAGTAGAGAAGCTGAAGTACTCTTCTAGTTGAATATGACTAGCATTTTGCATGAATACTTCATAGATATAAAGTTAATGTTGATATTTGGAATAATTATTCTCATTACAATTTTTGCACAGAATTATATTCAATCAAAAATCAAATACAGTTATTGGATTGGATTGTACAGAACCGAATCTGAACATAAGTGGAAGTGGCAGGATGGTACAGAGCCTTCCGACCAGCTGTAAGTGTGCATTTCACATTCTACCCATTCAGGGTCTTTTTCTCAGCAATTAATGCATCAATCATAAGCTAATAGCAGGAAATGACTTTTACAGACTTTAAAAACTGCTCTAACTCATTCAGTCTGAGGACAACCAAAACCTCAGAGTCCTAAATTTGTAGATTTTTACCTGTTGTCTTCTGAGACATGTCCAAATAAAATTTTGGTCATCTTAAATCTGTAATGAGGCAATTACTACTTTTCATGCCATTATTTTTCATAAGCCCACATTATAACTACAAATCTCACAGTATTAAAATAATGCAGATTATCCAAAATCAATACTTCTTATACAGTGGCAGTGGAGACTTAGAAGTAAATGAGGAAGGAAGGTACTTAGGGTTTGATACAGTGCAGTTCTTGCAGTGTTAGAGAACACGGTGTTTGTGTGTGGGGGGGGGGGTGTTAAGGGGTGGTATTAAGGGAAAGTTATCTCGTGTAACACACAGGAACCTTGAACAATCTCAGCGAGACAATGGCATTGGTGTAATGATTTATAAGTTGTGAATGAGTAAGCTGAGAGAGTTCTTTGATGGGGTCGTACCCTGGAAGGAGGAGCAATTGTATAAAGAGGAGGGAGTACATTCGGTTTGCTTGAGGAAAAATCACATGAGGGTCTGGGATGCTGGAGCAAGGTGAGGAAGGAGAGAGAAGTGGGTGAAAGGGGAACAAGGGTGAGGTATTCTGGGGATGAGAGATCACTGCGAGTTTTTGATTCCTTCATCAGTGCAGTGATAAACTCCTGGAGGTTTGGAGTAGCAGGGATGACAAGGCCAAGTTTCCAATATTGAAGAGTCACTGTGGGAACTGTGGTGACCTAAGATGGTGAATGTGGGTGATAGAATGCAGTTCAGGGAGTCATGCTGAAAGTTTGCAGAGTCATCCAGTTGAGAGGTGGTGGTGGCTGATCATGATAGGTAGGGTGTTAGAGAAAGAGGAACGGGAACGGGTTGTAATGCTTTTGGTTCAGAAGTGATGTGACTACAGTTCTCATTAACACTCCTGGAGAGCATCCTACATTCAGCTTCAGATAGAAGTTTGAGAAATCTGCTACGCACCATGATTCCTGTAGGGTTGTTGCATTTTGGCACATGATTATGTAATTCAATAAAAAATTATGTTCTGGGTGTATTTAATGACACCAGAATGTGAGGCTATGAACCCTATGAGGTAATGTGAGGATTTTGATTGCTGGGATATCTGAGAGGTGAGCTCCAGGACACATAAATGTTTAAGATAGTATATTGATGGGGATAATTAGAAATGGTTTTTAAGAAGAGCGGTGTAGGAGAAAGAAGGAAAGCTAGAAAAGAGCAGTTAGGAGAGTGGGACATCTTAGTAAAGGCAGTTAATGAAACAATAGGAGTTAAATGGTTCTTGACTTCATGACAATATATTTTTTTTCTAAGTGGTAATATCAGAATCATTTCTTTGGTGGAAAGTTCAAATTATGCATCATTTTCCACGTATCATAGCATAATATGTACAACTCCTCTCATTGTTTAGTTTCAAAAGTATTGATGCTCTACTATTGGTCAATACACTTGTTCAAAGGGAGCCTGGTCACCTGGCATGTGAATTCCAGCCAGATCCTCCCACGATGATGTGAGGCAGACATGGTAGATCCTGCTATCTGCAGGATGTCCTGAATTATGGAATACCACAAATATTTCTGTGAATAATTACAATAGGTCCTAACACATACTTACCATATTTAGTCTTTCCCATAGCTTTGGGAAGTCTCAGAGGAAGAATTTTCTGAATGTGGAAATTCCTATTTTCTGCTCTGTTCTTTCCACCTTTTGCTCATCTTCAGTCATTCATCAGCATGACTGTCCTTTAATTTTAAAAAGTAACAACTCATAACACTTTTACATCTATCGCAGGGTTTGCATGCTCACTGAATAATCACACATTCACACCCAGACACATCTTTAAATTGTGACCATGATATTTTGTCCAAGAAATGACTGTCTAGAGTAAATGCATTCTCTGACACAGGGCTTTTCAACAGACAAATAAAATGGATGGAAAATGTGGATGCCTCAAACCACGATTCATTGACAGTGCTGACTGTACAAGACAATTGCCTTACATTTGTGAAAAGAACAAGCGCTTCTTCAACAATTAGCTCAAGCACCAGGGAAATACTCTGAAGATTGCTCAAGAAATAAAATCTAAAAATGTATCTACCACAAAACTCAGCCATCCCGTCTCTAGGAGTATATGGCACAGAAATGGAGTCTACAGATCGAAGAACACCTGCAGCCCCATATTTAAAGCAGCTCAATTCCTCATGTCAAGGATATGGCACAAATCTAGATGCCCATCAACTAATGACTGGAGGAAGAAACTATGAGACTCCTGCATAAATAAATGTGTATAGATCACCATGAAAAAGAATGAGCTTCACAATTGCAACCAAATGGATGGAACTGGACATCACTGAGCTAAGGGAAAGAAGCCAGATACAGAAAGACAAACATGTTTTTTCTTTGTGGATATTAATATATCAAACATAAAAATGTGTGGAGGCCTCATTATATAGGTATATGTCTTATTGTTTGATATATGCCTGTATAAAATATTTTCTTCACTGAGTATATCACATTGAATATATCATATAAAATATTTTCTTCACTGAGTATATCACATTGAATATATCATATACATAACATATACATAGTACCCTCATTTCCTCACTTTATGATCATTGTCTTCAATTCTATGTTTTATTAATATCTGCTTTCAAGAAAAGAGAGTATATATATATATATATGTTATCTTTTCATATGATGTGAATATGGTAAAATACTAAAAATGTTAAATTTGGAAATAAATTTAAGCTAAAATATATCTTACCTTTGATTGACACGGAGACTGAGTTTATGTGTTTTTGGAAGTGGATGATATTTAATATATTGTGCTATGCATAATGATCCAGTAAGAGTAATTGTCATGCCTATCAACTCAGGTTTATGTTCTTTGCATTGGAACATTCAAAGGCATCTTTACTAACTAACATGAAAAATATAACCAATATCCATAGCACATTAGTGGAAAAACAAAATGGTAGAATATTGTAAGGACACATTTAAGCAGACAGAGAATCATTAGCCAGTATGAGGCAGAGAGGCTGTTATCCTGTTACACAGAAGAGGAGAGGCCAATGGCAGAGGGACACTAGAGACCCATGGACATGGAGAAGCTGCAGAGACAGCAGAGCGGTGTTGCAGTGACCAGATACCCCAGCAGTGGTCAGTGATCAGAGCTCCACCAATGGCCAGGTGAGAAGGGAAGCTCACAGGGAGCTCAGCAGATGAGCCCAGGGATAGAACTACCCATCCTGCTCTTTAATTTGTTCACAAGCAGCTGCAGTGTGGCAGAGCTGAAGCAGACAAAGTGCAGGAGAAGGCGGGTTTCACGGTTCAGACCCCCACCAGTGCCACATCGGGTCCCCTTCTATGTACTCAGGAAAGGGCTGTCAGGGCATGGAGGGAAGCTGGAATAGCAACAGCAGACTGTGTATGTGCTAAGCCAGGAGCAAGCTCATTTCCAGCTCAATGCATGCACTGGTTCCATGAGGAAAACAATATGGACTTGGCACTCTACAGGTTCTACAAATTATAATTCCAGGAAGCCCCCAGACCTAACAGTCAGCAGGCACAGACTCCCTACCGGTGCCACATAAGAACGTGACACAGAAACAGTAACAGATACATGGAGAAAGACATTTTCCATCCTGTGATTTACTGCGCAAGTGGCTACAAGGGTTGTACTGGGCGAGATCCCCATGAGGAGCCTGGAACTGAATCCAGATTTTCACTCACATAGGAGCTAAGAGGGCCCAATTTCTGTCTTCAGGATTACATGGACCATCCACCACATCAGGATGTGGTAGAATGAATGAAGGTAGGAGGACCACAGAAGACAAAATGAAAAATCTTATGGTGGCCTTTAAGAACTTTTGAAATCCAAATGATAACAATGTTTTCCATGAATGCACAAGACCTGCACTACCTACTGTCTCCAGGGCACCTTGTTACTTCTGAGCTTGTAATTTTCTTAGTAGCCACTAGACAGCATCACCAATCAACCAAGTTCTAAAGTCAAAGCTCCGAAAGGTGGAACTAAGACTTTCTGGTCACAATAAAGCAATCTTGTCATAAAATGTTTTCAAGGATATTAGTAGTCATCAATTACACATAAAGTGAGCAAAGTTTAATGGTAGTTTTAAAAACTTGTTGAACCAATGAGTCTACTTGTAGAAAATTATCTTTAGAGAACAATGTAGGTACACAAAGTTTATACAATTAAGTGGTTTTTTTTCCCTCAATCTTACCTGTATTGCCACTTAGTGGGGAGTAATGGGGGCTTTGAATCATAATGAGAGCCTTAAGTAACTGATATGATCATACAACTAAATAATTTCTATTGAAAGATAGACACGTTACAGACCTGTATTGTGATGCAGCATATTAAGCCACCACCTGCAACTCCATCATCCCATTTACAAGTGCATTTTGAGTCCTGACAGTCTGCTTCAGATCCAGCTTCCTGCTATTGCTCCAGGGGATGCAACAGAACACAACCCAATGCTTAAAACTCTGTCGCCGCTGTGAGAGACCTAGATGGATTTCCAGGCTCCCGGTTTCAGCTGGGCCCAGCTCTGGCTGTTGCAGCCATTTGAGGAGTGAACTAATGGATAGAAGATCGATCTCTCTATTTTTTCTCTCTCTTTCTGCTTTACAAAAAAAAAAATCTTAAAAAAGAAACTGCATTTATTCTTCAAGCCTTTTCAACAGGCTTCCAGTGGAGCTCATCAGAAACAGATGGGTTTCTGCTCATCAGAAACAGAAGGGTGTGCCAACTACACTGTTACCCCCAGATTCCTTTCTCACAGGAAACAAAAGCTTTCATTGGATCCAGGAAAACCTTATTTCTGCAGAGGCCAGCTAAGTTTGGTGATTCTTGATGTAAAGGATTAGCCACTTTGTCTAACCTTACCCTAAATACATGCTTTAATTCTGTTTTTCCATTTGACTCTTCTGATGTGCTAGAAAAAGGCTCAGCTGCAATTAACAGACTGGTTAATATCAACTTTCTTCCCATTTGGGAGAGACCAAGAATAACCTGTGCATTTTTCTATGTCTTGAAGAAAATAAAGTGATGCTAATTGGGAGTTGGAAGCAAAATCTTTTTGCAAAGGTAGAAACCACTATTGCTTTAGCCACAAACCTTGCCCTAAGTAACAAGAAGCAGCAGCTAACTCAGTGAGAATGGCAGGAAGTTCCTGTCTGTGGTCCTAGACAAAAGCATCCTGCTGTTGAATAAACAGTGGAAATAAAGGTTCTTCAGTCCTGAGAAAGAGGGAGTGAACTTTCCGAGTCAGGGCTCCCACACTGACGTAGGGCAGAGGTGTGCTGTGCCTGTAGAAAGTGAAGAATTCCACAGCTGAGATTACCAAGACGTGAGGAAGGTCCTGACTGCTGGGTGGGAGGAACAGGGAATGATGTAAACACCACAAACTTCAGGACACAGTTCTAGACTGAGGACTCACCATGAGAATTAGGAATTTGTCCTTGTTCTCAACACTATCATGCTTCATGCACTAAAACAAAACAAGCTATTACTGGAGGGAAGGGCAACAGTGTAGAGCGATCTTTCAGGGTGCTAGTGACTAGAGCTTTCTAAAAGAAGAGGATGAGACAAAAACAAAAGCAAACCAAAAACAAAAACAAAAAAAAAAACCCTGTGTAGCTCCTCAGACCTCACAGGAAGGGCAAGCCAACAGTTGAGCGTCACTGGAAGAGTCTCAAGTCTGTGTTGTATTGATGGGACGACAGGACCAGTGAAAGATGGAACAGACCACAGCCAGAAGAGGTGCTCCATTTCTGGACTAAGATCCAATATTTTCCATTCAATAAAAATCATTAGGCACAAAGTGCCCATTTTCAAAGCATAAAATAGCTATGACAGATTCAGTTCTTCAAGATGCTGGAATGGTAAGAAAAAATTAGCACATCAAAAATTCAATAAGACCATGATATTGTAAATGAAAGAATTCCTTCTAGGAGGTTTTCAGAAAAATTGACAAAGGATAGAACAACCTGAAAAAGAAAGATGGTGCAGATGCAATAGTAGATATGAGCGCTTTTAAATCACAAATATATTTCAATAAGAGTTAAAAAATGACAGGTCACCCAAGAGTTCTAAGACAGTAGAAATTATAACTTCACATCTAAACTCACCAAACCAAATTTGACATTGACATCCTCGTGTGCTCTAAGAACATTCTGTCAATGATGACTATCTCAATGAAAATAATATGTTGAAGAAAGCAATGCAATATGGTTACAGTTAATTCTAAATGAGCTCCTAACAACAAATTTATAGATAAAGCACAAGCTGACAAAATTGAAAGAAGAAAATCCAAATCCTTAATCACAAGTCAGTAACCTGTCAGTAGTTACCAAAACATTGAAATAAAATGTCGATGAAAACATAGAAAATCTGAAAGGGCAGTTTCAAGTATACTGATCAGCACACAGAGATATGTCATTGTGTAGTAGAACACATTTCTCTCAATGCACTGATGTCGAACATGTGTTGAGGCAGGAAAAGTCCACAAATCAGAAATACTGTCAATCACGCACAATATATTCTCTGACCATATTTTAATTAACAGGAAATCAACCATGGAAGATACATGGAAAATCCCACAAGTACATGGAAATTAAAGACAGCACTTATTAATGATGCAAGGGAAAAGGAATAAATTATAGCAGAGAATAGAAAATGACAGCAACTTAGTAATTCTATTTTTAACCTACTTCTGCAAAAAAAAAGTTTTCATATAACAGGTCTTTAGTTGAAAGTTTATAACACTTTCTGTATAATGACATAATGACACAGTCCATGTATGTAAGTGTCCTTCAAAGAATTTGTGGCAAATGATATTATGATATTAGTGACATGCTTGTTTCAGAGAAAACTTTTAATTTTGGAATGATTATAGATTTATAAAAAGAGTTCAACAGCATCCTCACAGATGCCCAGACAAATGTTTCCTTCATGCTATCATCCGACATTATGCAAACCAAGGCCGCATGTTGGTCTGAGACGTGACCTGTGCTCTAGGCTTCATCCATGTCTCACTTGTGTGGTGTCCAGGGTCCCAAGATCTCAATCAAGTTCACGTTTTCGGTCACCATGACTCCTGCATGTCCTCCCTTGCTTGTGACTCAACCTCACACATAACAGCATACTCAGTAACTTCCACATTTCTGGAAAAAGACAAATTTTGTAAAGCTCTGTTTTTCCATTGCCAGTTCTACCAAGACGGTCTTAAAACTGGCTACAAATACAATACTAGATAGTTATTTCGGCATTTCCTTCATAAAACACAACTCAATGATGGAAATATTCTAAGGATCAGAAATAAGGCAAACCAGCCGTCTTCATTTTCTTTTATCCATGTTCACATAAACTCCTGTTTATTTCTGAACTAACCCATTTATGTAAACTCTTTACATTATAACAAAGAATATTGAACTACTATTTGTCACACTCATTTAACTTTTATCAATTCTAAAAAACTAGTAGGTAAAAATTGCATTGTGTAATAAAACTTTACAATATAAATTACATTACATTGTGGAGCTGTGTTTTTGAGAAGTTATTTCAAAATTGTATGCATTCCTATTCCATGTGACAAAACTATTCTGCTGCTTAGGTTTTCATGAGCAGTTCATGGTTTCTTACTTTCTGTACTTATTCATTCATTTCATTCTGGGTTTGTAACATGGGTTTGTAACCTGGCTTTCTACTACCTTATCATTGTTTCATTCAATGTGATGTAAGCTGGTTTTTCTTTGATTAAAATACAGTAACAGCTAGGTTAAGTAGATGCAAAATAATGGAATATGAATTACTTTCGAGGGCATAAAAATTTAATGCTGAAAGGAGGTATAGATGCATTTTGAAAGGTTTTTTAGTGAGTTCTTTGGTGAAACTATTTTTATCATTAACCAATGAAAGATAGCTTGGATTAGGCCTTAGTCGAGCAGGGGAAAAATCCTTGTGAGCCTGGAAGATCACAGTTTCTGAGCGTGGCTAGACCCTTAGTATTTCTTCAAGGGAAAAATCCATCGCCTAAGGATTAAAGGATATGTTTTCTTCACTGGGTTTATTGATGTCAGAAAGCTGTTCCCTGAAGACAGTTATTTCCTACCAGAAAAACAGAGTAAGACAAAGGCAGAAATAGCTAGAGAATCTAGCTTTGGTGCCATCATTTAGAAGGCACTAGGAAGGTTTTGCTTTCAAGTTATAAGTGAATGAATTATAAACCACAAGAAAATGCTTTTAAAAAAATTATGGGTGCCAGCCAGCATTGTGGCATAGCAACCTCTTCAAGCTTCTTCCTGTTAGGCTGTAACTTTTATCGACTCTGCTTCAGCTCTTCCACATCCAATCTGATTCCTTGCTAATGTGCCTTGGAGAAAAAGGAGGCTGGCCCAAGTGCTTGGAATCCTGTACCAACATGGGTAACATAGAAGCAGTTTCAAGTACCTGGCTTCAGTGTGACCCAACCCAGGATGTTGGTAGTCCTTCAGATAGTGAATCAGTGGATGAATATTTCTCTCTCTCTCTCTCTCTCACACACACACACACACACACACTCACACACACAATCTCTTCCTCTCTGTGTATCTCTGCATTTAAATAACAAATCTGAACAGTTTAATAAATGCTACAGCTGACACAAATGTGCATCTCAAGCACTACTACTGCTCATTTCCTAAAGATTCTGAAGCATGGGATCCTTGACTGCCTTATAGCTGGGAAGTCCATGTGGTTCATCTGGAAAAACTGTTGCTGTCAGCACCAATAATCACCTAATTCTAGTGTCAGACAAAGCATAGAGCTGCTCATCTAATTAAATAGATACTTTAACTTTGGATGCCGCTACACATATTGAGCCGGAAGATTTTCACTTTGATGTTTTAGAAGAGTTATATTTAAACTGCTATAGCATTTTAAGCCTTTGCCTTGCTAAAGTTGTCCTTTCATTATGTAAAGACAGCTATTTACTAAGATCATTTAAATACAAGAAGTAAAAAACACTCCTTTTGAATCATCAATCAGTATTTTATATATATTTATATTTATACTAGGTCATCAAGTAATATGGGTATCCAAAGTGCAGCATTATGAAACATAAAAGCTGATGTTTGTACCTACTTTGACATTCCTCTATCTCTGCTATGGGTATGCAAAAAATAGATAGATAGATAGATATAGATAGATAGATAACATACATATACATACATACTTACATATATACATACATATTGTGAATTTGAACCTGTTCCATAAAAAGGAAACTGCAGAAATCATGCTAGGTAGGACATGGGTATTTATCGTATTTTTATAGTTTTAAATTTTTAATCTTAACTATTTTCTGCCTCAAATGAGTCTGATAACGCATGTTTTCCCCAAACTTCATTTTAACAGCTGTAGTTCAACCTTAAATGGTCATAAAAACCATTTTGGTTCTTTGTGATTTTTCTGACAGGGTCTCAGGAACCAATGAGACGCTGACGTCACTGGAAACTTGCTGTGGGAATATCAAGCGTCACATGACCATCTACAGCATCAGACCAGGTGTCTCTGATGGCGGTCTCACACATCAGAAACCACCCAGTCTCACAGCAGAGCTGAGACCAGCAGAACCATGCTGTGTTCCTGACCAAGCTTCTCCTCCAGCTGGTGAAGTACCAAGGTAAAGGAAGAGATATCGGCGACCGTGGGTATGTTATGTAACATCACCACCAGCACTCTGGCAATGGAAGAGGAATAAGGTAGTATTTCATAGAAGAAATATATGTAGAAATGGGAGAGCTTTACATTACTACAGGAAAGATCTGAAATTAGGATCCATGTTAATATCTAATATTAAAAGTTTATTCTAGAGATGAAAGCAGGAATGGGTCAGAATGAGAATGTGTCGAAATACTTAATATGAAGACTATGTATTTTTTAAATTTAATGTTCTTGTAGAATTTGTTTCCAATATTACATATTGTGCTTTGATTTCTCATCATAATGGATGCTATCTAACTGGCTAGTGGTGAATTTCCAGAAAACTGAATGTCATTATCCTAATGTTGCTGTAGTAAAGAAACTTAATAATTTGATCGCATACACTTTTTCCTATCAAAAATCTTCTAGTTTTATATTTGCCAATGTGATTTCCTATTATTCATGAACATACATAAAAAATGGAAAAAAATTTATACTAAAACTAGTTGCCTTGGATAATATATAACCTTGAATTAAGATCTATTTAATAATCTGGTATTTAGTTTCTCGAATCTAAAAATTGAAACACATCTCTTAGTAGACTTGCTGTTAAGGATTACAAGGGGTGTTTGTCTCAATACATGATTCTTTCATATGCTCCTAACTTTTATTTCTTCATTTTTTTAATTCTAAGTTAAGTAAAAGTTCAGTGACTACCAGACTGACTAAATGAGATAAACCAGTGATGGGGTGTGACATAAGATGACTTGGAAAATGGGAAAGTTCACTGGCTTAGTGTGTGTGTGTCCTTGCTAAAGGAGATGACTCTTATTTAGTGTTAAATTATCATAGTCACTTGGACCCAAAGCAAGGAATAAGTTATCGAACATAATCTCAATGGTTGTATATATCAATTTCTATATTTTTAGCAATTAAGCTGTTTCAAAACAGTTGAAAAGTTTAACACAGTATTCCAGAAGCTGTCATGGACCATGAATTAGCCAAAGATCTCATTTTTTAAGATATCATTAAAAGACATTTATAACAAATTTTCCTGGCCTAGTATTGTGATACAATGGGTCAAGTCGGCATTTGCAATACTGGATCCCATCTCAAATTGCCAATTTAGTCCTAGACGCCCTGCTTGCATTCCAGCTCCCTTCCAATGTGCTGGAGATGACATAAGTAGACAGCCTGAAGATTCAGGATTCTGCCAGCCTCGTAGGAAACCCAACTGGAGTTCCTTGCTCCTGGCTTCCACCAGGCTCGGCTCCAAACATCCCAGCCACTAAAGGAGTGAATCAGCCGATGAAAGTTCTTCTGGGCTTTCTCTTTTTGTAGTTGGAATCTCTCCCTTTAAAAAAAAAAAAAGCAAGAAGTATTTTTTGGAAAAGAAATCGTTTTTCTTGGTTTATTTAGAGAAAAGGTGGTTTCCATTCACTTTGTCAGTCCAGAGTTCATATCACTCATTTGGCTCTCTCCATTATTTGTGAAGCATATTTCAAATTTTCACTGAGTCAGTTTTACTTTGGAAACATTTCCTGTATTTTTCGTCTGAAGATCGCAGAAATGAGTGAGGGCACAGTGACATACTCAGAGCTGAAGCTGCGTCATGCAGAGAGAGCGAAGTCAGACAGAAGACATCCCACCAGCAAAGAGAGAGGTGACCCTTTTTCTCTTTGTTTTTCTGGTTTCTAAAAATACAGTGTCGAGTATATAAAAGTGAAAAATTTAAAATCCAAAAAACCCCATGTACATTTGATATTAATTCTCTTTGTTTCATTTTGTATATTGGAAGGTCTATTCCTTCGCAATATCAAAGAGATGTGGTGATTAAAGTAAATACTGATTTTAATGCTAAACTCTACTGCAAATACACATTCTGCTTTAGTTCTTACCCATTTGCCACACTCATTATATATCATGTGCTTTGCTTTTGTACAGCAATTACATGTACAGTCATTCTGGGAACAATATGCTTTTTGCTCCTGCTGGCAGTGGCCATTTTAGGACATATGTGTGAGTATCAGGAACCTATTTCCTATGGGAACAATAATTCAGGGTGGAAAATGAAAAACTATAACTATTGAATGTTTGTAGACTATTAAACTCTGTAAAGAGGTTGTCAGTCATGAGAATTTTATGATTTAATATTTGTCTACCATTTAGGTTTTATCCCACATAAAATAATAAAGGAATGTAATTGGTAGACAAAGTGTGGCTAACATACACGTATTTAATTTTTGCACGCTTGTGAAAAGGATTTGCTCCTGACCTGGGAACTGATAGAACCTTTGTTTGACTGTAGCATTTTTTGTACTTATATCACAAAGGAGAAAAAACCCTAATTTACTTGCTGCACAAGTAAAATGTGATCTGTCAGTTTTCACGTTTCATGTCAGCTTTAAAAATTGTACACTATGTATGCCTTCCCAAAAATCTGTTTTCTTTTATTATTTGTTTTATTCATTCAGCAAACAACTCTAAGAAATTTTATTTGGATTAGGAACTATGTACATCCAACAAGACACAGAATTCTTTTTAAAAAATTCAACTTTTAAGAGATCAGGTGAAATACCAAAATTTTTCATTGATGAAGTTTTAAAATGAAATAGTTTTATTGCCATGATGTCATAAGAGAAAGATTAGATGAGCATGGAAAAATTAACTGAAAATGAGTTTGAATAGGTAGGCATCTTTGGAAAGTCTTTAACATTTTTAAATTAAATTCTGGGTTTTTTTTTTTTTAATTTATTGTAAGTGGAGAGAGAGAGCTACAGAGAGAGAGCCAGATTCTAAATCTGAATCACTCTCCAAATGCCTAGAGTAGCTCAGGCTGGACCAGTCTAAAGCCAGAAACCAAGAGCCAGGAGCTCAATTCTGTACTCCCATGTGGATGACAGGAAGTAAACTACTTGAGCTGTCACCTGTTACCTTCCACGTTGTGCAATATCAGAAATGCTATATTTGGGAGAAGAACAAGGCATTCCAATACGGGATATAGGTGTCAAAGTCAACATCTTAGCCAAGTGCTGAATGCCTACCTCATTGAAAACTTTCATTTCATTTGAAGAAAGATGCCTTAAAACCAAACAAAATTCCCTGAGGATTTCAAGTGAGGCATTGATGCATCAAGCAGTCAATTAATTTTGAGAGAGACAATCAGAGAAGACTGGAAAGTGAGTTAGGGAGATGTGAGGAGAGGGTTTTAGAAATTAACGTTGGTGACAACAGCTGTCCAAACAAAAATAACAAGAGAAATAATGAAGGGTGGGAAAATAGTTGGAATATTGAATATGTAGAGATGGGTGAATATGTCTTTCTTTGTATGCTTGAAGGGGAGAAAGAAATCAAAAGTATATCCATTGCATATCAACTTACACATGCCAGTGTAGTTGAGGTTAAGGGGAAGGATTAATTTTGGGATTGAGGGAAGATTAGCTGGATGATGTAACTTGGGGAGAGGTGGGATGGTGATGTTAATTCTGTGATGTTGGCTGAAGATTTTCAGAAGGCCTGTGACATCACAACACAAGAGGTGCAAAACACACAAGAAAACAGTACTTCCTCACCGGGATCTGAAGGTGATTCTGCCGTGCCAGCTGATACAGGTCTGCAGGCAAAGTGTAAGTTAGTAACTGATAGATTATTTTTTCATGGGCTGTTGCCCTATGTCCATTTCAATATGGAACTTCTAAAAGTTTCTATTGTACTTCTGTAAATTCCATTTTTTAAATTATAATTTACTGAACACTTGACTTTCACAAAGGAATCATATTTGAGCTTTTTATGCTTAATGGATGTTTCCCAATACAGAATGCTTGACATTAACATGACTACTGTTTATTCACTTTCATGAATTCATTACTCAGGGAGAAGGATCCCGTCAGGCTGCAGTTTGTTGCTTCTGAAAGTGGAGATTGCTCTGTGCAGTCCTCATGATGGTCAACAGTATTTTCCTCCACACAATTTGCCATAAGCAATTAGAGTACAGAAAAATAAAACACTTATTTTCCATTAATTCAATCTGAATAAAAGAATTATGTACCTAAAAGGGCATATCTCAAAGCGGTCTTGTGTTGGGGGTGGTGTGGCTTTTTTTTTTTTATTTCCAGGCATAGTCTCTGGCTCCCTGGTGACACAAGACCATTGCTTCAGAAGAAATTGTTACTATTTTTCAAAAGAAGAACTAACATGGGATCAGAGTGAGAAGTCATGCCAGAACATGAACTCCAGCCTTGTAAAGATTGATGACAAGGAGGAGCAGGTAGGTTCGCTTAATTAAACTTGATCAAGAGCTCTTTCAGAAGCTTGCAAAGCCTGGGTGAGGGGAACTGTCAGGCTTTCCTTGAGCCTGGAAGCTTGTGTCTGCAGGAGAGAGGAACTGCTTCAAACAGACCTAAAGAATATTTCCTAAACCAGCAGAGGTGGCTTAGCTTTGGGTCCAGGGAATATTGTTAGTCCTTATTATTTACGTCTTAATGTTTTATGAAAAATCTTGCAAAAACACTCAGATGAGTGAATTAATGATAACTTGATTCTTCATTGGTTCTTCAGAGACCCGAAATTATGAAGTATATTTTAGCATCTTTTCCATAAAATCTCTATCCTTTTCTTGGCTGTCGAAAACTAAACCATTATAATTTTCTACTTATGAAATTTAACAACAGTTGAAAATATGACATGACTGTATGTCTGAAACTCAGAGGATTAGAGCAGGAGAGAGTTTTTATGAAATACAATTGATTTATTGCTCAAAATTTAATACTATGAGAAAAAAGTTAAAAGTGAATAAAACAATTCAGCAACCGAAATAAATACAAAAATCAATACTGTATTTAAGCTTCAGTGTTTCATACACTTGTACGCAACAGAAAAAGCTTCCTAACAGATAGTGTGGTTCCCATCTTTGGATAAGGAAGATAGTCAGAGGATTCCATTTGTTTGCTTAAGTTAACATACTAAGCTAATTACACAACTTGATTTAAACACAAGTTGTGATATTGCTTGCTGTGTGGTACTCCACTACTTGGATAGAGCTCCCTTGTCCATTCTCCAGGTGACAGGAACATAGGTTGTTTTCAGTATTTGTTGTTATGTACAATGTTCAATAAACATTCTCAGACAAGTCTGCTGTACAAGACTTTCTCATACATCTTCATTCATCACAAACCACCCTAGGAATGGACTTTTTTGATATTAAAGTATGTAAAAATCCAATTTTATGAAGTCATTCCTCAATACTTTTAATTTATTACACTGATAATTATATTACACTTACATTGGGATCCTTAAATATGTAAATTAGGTCCCCATAAGGTATCACCATGTGGTCTTGACATACATCTACCCCATATCTAGTGAACTTTACATCTTCCCATGTTGTTGGTCATATATGTGTTCCGTGAAAAAGCTGTCATTGATTCTTCTTCATTTACCTTAATTGCTATTTTTCCTCATTCACTTATAGCAATTACGTTATTTATTGTTAGAACTAGATTACTCTGTATATTTCCAAATTTGAAAATTCCCCTTCCTTGTTCTTTAAGGTGAGTTTTGTAGAAGAAAATTCTAAATTAACAGTGGCCATACTTGATTATTTGCTTGGTGGTTTCTGTGTCTTTCTAAGCAACTCCATCCTGCTCCTTTCTTGATGTTTTGAAAGATTCTGCTTTTTGAGAGTTACACTTCAATTGCTTCTCTGCACAGTAGAGAAGCTAGAGTTGTCTGCAGTTGAATATGACTAGTATTTTGCATGAGTTCTTTGTAGATAAACTATTAATACTAATATTTTGAATAATTCTCATCATTCTTATTTTTGCACAGACTTTCATTCAATCAAAAATCAATTACACTTATTGGATTGGATTGTACAGAATCGAAGCTGAGCATAAGTGGAAGTGGCAGGATGGTACAGAGCTTACAGAGAAGCTGTAAGTGTGCATTTCATATACTACCCATTCAGGGTTTTCTTTTTCCTCAGCAATTGATGCATGAATTATATGCTAACAGTAGGAAATGATTGCTAAGGATGTTAAAAATTGACCTAAGTCATTCAGTCTCATATCTCAGATGACAACCAAAACAAAGCTCAAGAGTCCTAAATGTGTAGCTGTTTACCTGGTGTCATTTGACACCTTTCACGACAAACATTTTAGTCATCTTAAATCTGTAATGATGTGATTAATACTTTTCATGCCGTTCATTTCCAAAAGTCCACATTATAACCAGTAATCTCATAGTAGTAAAATAATAGAAGTTCCCTAAAAAAGAAAAAATAAGTTAAGGGCTGTGGCTGTGTGAAGTTAGATTTGGAAGTAAAAGAGACAGAAAAGGTACCAGGGGATAATCAGTGACTTGCTGCACTGTGCAGTCCTTGCTACATTAGGGAGCATAACTGGGAGGAGGGGATTTAGGAAAGGCTTGAGAAAGTGGTCTCACATAATACAAAGGAACCTTGGATGACCTCAGGGAGACAGTGGCATTAGTGCAATAATTTAAAAGATGTGAATGAGTAATCCAAGGGAGTTCTTTGATATGGTCGTACCCTGGAAGGAAGAGCAATTGTAAAAAGATGTGGGAGTGCATTTAGTTTGCTTGAGGAAAAATCACATGAGGTCTGGGATGCTGGACCAGGGTAAGGAAGGAGAGAGGAGTAGGTGAAAGTGGGAGCAAGGGTGAGGTGTCCTAGGAATGAGAGATCACTGAATGAATGTGATTCCTTCCTGAGTGCAGTGATAAACTCTTGGAGGCTTGGAGTAGGAGGGATGACAAGGCCAAGTTTCCAATGTTGAAGAGTCACCGTGGGAACTGTGGTGACCTAAGATGGTGAATGTGGGTGATAGAATGCAGTTCAGGGAGTCATGCTGAAAGTTTGCTAGGGTCACCAAGTAAGAGCTGTTGGTATCTTGTTGGGTGCAGGGGCAGGGGTCCAGACCTACTGTAGAAACGTTTGGCAGAATAAGGAAGGAGACATGATTGTGATGCTTTTGGTCCAGAAGTGATGAAACTACAATTTGCTTTAACGTCCCTGGGGAGCATCACACATTCAGTTTCAAATAGAAGTTTAATAAATCTGTCATAAACCATGATTTCTGTGGGAGTGTCACATTTTGATACAAGATTATGAAGTCCATATAAAAGTTCTGTTCTCAGGGCATTTAATATATATCAGTTTATGAGGGTATGCATACTCTGATATTATAGTGTGAGGGTTTTGATCACTAGGATATCTGAGAAGTGAGCTCCTGTACGCAAAATTATTTCAGATAGTGTAGTGATAAGAATAATCAGAAATAGTTTCCAAGAAAAGTGACGAAAGAGAAAGGAGGAAAACTAGATGAGAGAAGCTTAGAATAGGGGTGTATCATCCCCACCACCTAAAGTCCTCACCTTGAACGCACCGGGATCCCATAGGGGCACTGGTTCTAACCTCGGCGGCCCTGCTTCCCATCCAGCTTCCTGCTTGTGGCCTGGGAAAGCAGTTCAGGATAGCCCAAAGCCTTGGGACCCTGTACATATGTGGGAGAATCAGAAGAGGTTCCAGGCTCCCGGCTTCGGATCAGACTCAGATCAGCTTTGGCCATTGCAGACGCTTGGGTGTGAATCAAGGGGGAGATCTTCCTATCTCTTCCTCTATATATATCTGACTTTACCATAAAAAATGAATAGTGGGGTATTGTAACAAAGGGCACTAGTGAAGCAGTAGAGGTCAAATGATTCTTGACTTATTGACAATGATATTATTTCTGAGTCGAAATTATTATTATCAGACTTATATCTCTGGTGGAAAATTCAAATTATACATCATCTTCCACGTATCTTAGCACAATCTTTACAACTATTAACATTGTTTAGTTTCAAAAATATTCATGTTGTGCTTGGTGGACAAGATACTCGCTCAGAGGAAGCCTGGTTACCTGGTGTGTGAATTCGTGCCAGCTCCTCCCACACTGACAGCCAGGAGTAGGCGACAGCTTTCTGCTAACTGCAGGGTATCGTGTGTTATGAAACACCACAGATACTTCTGTGAACAATTAAAATGTGTCCTATCGCATACTCACCGTATTTTGTTACTCCCATAGGTTTGGAAAGTAGCAGAGGAAGAGCTTTCCAAATATGGCTACATCCTGCCCACTCTGTCCTTTCCAACTTTTGCTCATCTTCAGTCATTCATCAGCATGACTGTCCTTTCGTTCTAGAACCTTACACCTTTGGACTTAACGCCTATACATCTGTCACAGAGTTTCCATGCTCACTAAATAATCACACACACCCACAGACACATTTTTAAGTTGTAACTATGAGATTTTCCCCAAACAATGACTGTCTAAAATAAATATATTCTCCACCACAGGACTTTTTATCACACAATTAAAATGGATAGAAAATGTGGATTCATCAATTCACGGTTTATTTTTGTTGCTGACTGTACAATAAAACATTGTTATATTTGTGAAAAGAACAAGCACTTCTTCAACAATTAGCTCAAGCACCAGGGAAATAATCTGAAGAAATAAAATCTAAAAATGTATCTACCACAAAACTCAGCCATCCCGTCTCTAGGAGTATATGGCACAGAAATGGAGTCTACAGATCGAAGAACACCTGCAGCCCCATATTTAAAGCAGCTCAATTCCTCATGTCAGGATATGGCACAAATCTAGATGCCCATCAACTAATGACTGGAGGAAGAAACTATGAGACTCCTGCATAAATAAATGTGTATAGATCACCATGAAAAAGAATGAGCTTCACAATTGCAACCAAATGGATGGAACTGGACATCACTGAGCTAAGGGAAAGAAGCCAGATACAGAAAGACAAATCTGCTTTTTCTCTCTTTGTGGATATTAATGTATCGAGCATAAAAATGTGTGGATATGTTATTATTTGGTATATGCCTGGATATAAATATTCTCTTCGCTGAATATATCATATACTTAGCAATGCACTGTCCTTTCCTCACTTCATAATCACTGCCATGAATCTCATGTTATAGCAATAGCTTTGCTTTCAAGAAAAAAACATTTGTAATCTTAGATATGAAGTGAATATAGCAAATACTAAAAATTGCTAATTGTATTTGTATACCACTAATGGATACCATGGTTCAAATTTTATCTTGAATATTTTGAGATTTTGAATAGTCTGAAATAAGCATGCTATAGCAGAAGTTTCTTCTGTTTCCTGATATCAACTCCCTTGAACACACAAACAACAATGGGATTGAATAATTCAATTTTCAATGAAAGTTCCCTCTTGGTTGGGGCCAACAACTCTCTGGTGAAACATCCCAACCTAATGGTCTCACGATTCCTCTTTAAGGTTTCTAAGAAACTTACTGATTTGAGTATGTGCTCTGCCACACTGGTTTTTGTTTGGTTGTTTGAGTCTTTTTTTTTTTTTTTTTTTTTTTTTTGCTTTAGAGTCCTGGTTACAAATTCTTACTCCTAAACTCTCATTTTAATGTTTACTGAAGAACAAAGCATCACAGCTCTGAAGATTGGCGTGGGTTGTGTAACAGTACTGGCTGAATAACACACTCTTGCACTATGGGCTCATACTTGCGGCCATAAATGCAAAGATATATTTGTCTGCTTAACATAATGAAGAAGAAACAGAACACATCCCATCACCCAGATGAGATAAACAGCGTATGTCCTAAACTAGGACAATGGCACCCACGCCCGTGCTCTGCTACTAGCTTAGTAAGCACAAGCAGCAGCAACAACAGCTTCCTTCTGTTAGTGGGGTAGGGCCAAGAGCCCATAGAGAACCTCTCTGTGGTTCAGGCACGCAGGGACTGTGAAAGCTTGAGGTGTGGCATGACAGTTATCCTCTGCCACATCAACTCCAACACAAGCTGAGAAATTCACCTTCTGTGCTGTGATGAGCACAAACCAATCGGATTCCTCATTAATCTGTACCATTTGGACTAACTGCTCAAGAGAATGTATACCCTTACCAAATACAAATACTGCTTACCACAACCTCCCCAGGTCTAAACAATAAATTTGGAGCAGCTTTAAATGAGATGCTTGAGCAATCCAGGGAGAAAAAAGCAGCAGTAGGGCATTGTTCAAGAACAGCATAGTGCCCCAATCTAACTCAGAAAGGATTCAGAAATGTTGGAACTTTAAGATAGCAACTTTTAAAAGTTGCAATTAATCTGATAAACGGATTAAAGGAAGTGGTATGTAACACGTGAGAACTGAACATTATACAAACAATTAAAAGACACAATACAGAGATGAGAAATCCCTCCAACCGGGTCAATGCAAAGGCAGAAATGCAGGTAACACAAAGGTTGTTCAGAAACATTTGTTCAAGAGCAAAGAAATAAGCAGTCTGAAAATGAACAAAGCACTCATGAACTGGGGATGCCATCAAAATATTTAGAGAAGTATAAGTAGGATCTCAGAATGAAAGAATGATAGAAGAAGATTAATAACAGGAATGTTTGAAGATTTATCAACAGAGAATATTCCAAAAGAAATATATCAAATGCTGAAGATCAGTAGAGTATAACATGAGGGGCACTGTGACACATGAGGGCTTCAGAGATCTGCAGAGCCACAGGCACCAAAGAAAAAGAGATGCTCTCAGAGGAAAGCAAAGAAAAAGGGAAAGGGAGATAAAGATAATGTAATTAAATCCAAAACATGTGGAAAAAGAGAGAGAGAGAGAACTTGTTATTTTTGTCTTGGTAAGAAAAAGTGATTTCATTGGAGTGCACTTCAGCTTATAGTTGCAAACCTTACAAAAATAGCTCAATATTCAGAATGTTAAAATGAAAGAAGCTGGGGCCCAGCGCTGTAGCTCAGCAGCTAAAGTCCTCGCTTTGCACACACCAGGATCCCATATGGGCACTGATTCTAATCCTGGCTGCTCCACTTCCCATCCAGCTCCCTGCTTGTGGCCTAGGAAAGCAGTCGAGGATGGCCCAAAGCTTTGGGACCCTGCACCTGTGTGGGAGACCCAGAGGAGGCTCTGGGCTGCTGGCTTTGAATTGGTGCAGCACTGACTGATGCACCAGCTTGGAGAATGAATCATCAGATGGAGGATCATCCTCTCTGTCGCTCCTCCTCTCTGTATATCTGAACACACAGCATAGTACTGCCTGGGAGATGAGTGAAAATAGAGGGAATTTGGAAAATTATTGCCACAGCAGACTTGGAATGAAGATAATTTCTCAGTGTTATTCAACAGCATGGGGTGACAGCAGTTCATAATAACTTATTATATGTTTTATGAACAAAAAATGAGAGCTACAATGCTCCAAACACAAAGTAACAGAAAAGGAAGAAAAATACCAAACACCCTGTTTGATCAGCATGTTCTCTGCATGAGTGAAATGTCATATTGTAACCCTACATAGGTCCAATTAAGCGTCTTCAAAAATTTTGATCATTCAATGAAAACTTAGAACTTCTGCAAGAAAATACAGGAGGAAGTATTTTGACATCATTATTAAAATATTTTAAGACAAAAATGCAAACTGAATAAATCGGTTAATTGCATTTTATCAAACTAAATCTTCTCTTATCTTTCAAATCACTTATATTCTACGTATATTATTAAGAGAACAAGAAATGGGAAGGAAATGTTTCAACAACTGCATACAAGAAAATTCCAGTATCCAGAACACATCAATAATTCCCATAACTAGATATTTAAAAAAAAAGAATAACTCAAGTAAAATGGATCAAAATCTGAGAATATGTATACCTCTAACTTAGTGCTTACAAGTTGACAAAAAACCCACAACACAGAAAGGTGCTTAATATAATTTGTTAATAAAATACACATTAAAATCTAAATAAAATTTATTACACCTTTATTAAAATGCTTTAGGAAACATAGTATTGCATTTTGAAAGAATGCAAAGTGAAACTTTTGCAGATGCTGGTGGGAATGTAAAATAGTAGGCACACTGGAAAAACAATTTGAAAGGTGTCTGTGGATCAGGAAACTAAGATTCCAAATTTCAACTTGCCAGTGAACACACCAGGATTAGGTCGGGAGCAGTTCTCAGATTTAAACTTGATTCAACACACTATTGTATCCTCTTTCCAGCATGTCATTGTGTCTTTCTCCTACAGGTAGAAACCAAAGAGTAATGCATTCATGCTCCTTATAGATACTGACCTTAATTACTATTGCATCAATTCTCAGCCAAATCGTACAGGACTGTGATCGAAGTTTGTAGAATTCCCTAAAAATGTCTGTGTGAGCTGCATAAAGAGAGCTCTGTTTCATAATCCTTCTCAGAGCCCTGACAATGTTTTTGCTCTATTTTATGAGGCTCTCTTTCATTGAAAACAGTAGAATACCTAAATCTCTGATATGTCATTTCAGTTGGTCAATAGTTTACCACATTTCAATCAGAGACCCATTAAAAAGCCAAGCTAATCTGAAGTGAGAGAAGACTCCAGAGCTGCGAAGGATTTGTTTTTCTTAAAATAAAAAAAAAAAAACTATTGTGTTATTTTATTGGTGTTGTTTCCAGTGTTAGGCAGAAAGACATTAGAGTCTCTTTTCACAAATAATGTGCATGCGTTTGGCGCAGTCAGCAGCAGCCATTGTTGAAGCAGTTATACTTCCACAGTTTCCCCTCGATGACTCTTCCCAATCACTTAAAGCAAAAGAAACACAAATAAATGCCATGAAATGTTAATACAGACATAATGAGACACACTAGTCTAAAGTATATCTTCTTTGTCCTTACAAAGGCTATCCCACAGTACCTCGAGTATCCTATTAGAGTCCCTTACGAAAAACACACATAGAATTGAAGATGAAAATTCCTTCCCTTCTCCACAAACTCATATTAATCACTGGAACTTGTCTGTGTTTCTGTGTACACACACAAATACAAATAACTCTCAGCATACGAGTATGGATGCATGTATGTATTGTATTTTTCCTGTATGTGTTCAGGCCTTTAAGCCAGAAGCACTGATAACAGTACTTTTTAGTTCTTCTCTATACTGGAGACTTACAATTCAAGAAGGGGTTTTGAGTTGTCCTCCCATGTCCAGAAACTAGCAGTTCCCTGACGAGACAATCCAATCCAGGAGTAATAAGCGATTTGACTCTGAATGAAGTTCTGTAACAAGGGAAACATTCACTATAGGTAAGTGTATTGTATGTTTCTGAAATTAAGTACTAAGCTTATTAAGTGTGTTTAAATGTGAATATGAAATAGTATATAAGGATCAACTTCACCTTAACTGGTTAAATGAAAATAATAAAACATTACGTACTAACTTCATCAAATGTAGAGCCTAAGTAATACACGGTGACAATCAGTTTAGATATGTTTATTCCACCTTAGGACTGAAATGCCTTAATTTCCTTTCAAAATTCCCATTAGTGCCTTGACTTTCAGTTCTAAGCAAAATTAGCTCTGTGTTTTAAATTCCAGGTGTGACAACTCTGAGAGTTATAACAATGTTGTGTCCTACCTCATGTCCACAAGCACTTTGCTTATTTCTTGTAAAATGAACATCCTGAGGAAGCAGTCTTCCCATCAGGTGAGACATTTCCATGACTGACTAGAAAATTAACTGTATAAGAGTAACTAAGATTCCTTCTGTGAAGGCGTGTACCACTTAACAATGCAATACACTCTGACAGATGGGTTGTTGGGTCACTTTGGCCTGCATATCTCAGAAGGTATCTACCTAGACTAAGATGGCTATGACATCACTATGTGACATTATCTCATGGGTCATAAGTCCTTGTGTGGATTGAGTTAATTTATAACTGCACATTGTACCAGGACACTCAAATGTTGTTAGATATTAATTTTGGTCAAGAGGCCTTTCACAGATCATTAAGTTGTCACTTTGGATGTCTTCATGACAAGAAATAGTGTTTAAGTCCTTCCTCAATGGGCTCTCTGCTACTGCCCATTCTGGGTCGCAGCCTGTAGTGGCTCAAATACTTCTGTTTCTGCTATGCCCATGGAGGTCCTGGACTTGGGACCTTGGCCTTGCCCAAACTCATCTCTTGAGGGTGCTTGGGGAGTGAGTCCACATCCACAAAATCCCTGGCACTCTCTTTGCCTTTCAAATACAATAAAATAAATGCATTTTAAACATTTGGGGAAAAAACGAGTAACCAATAGGTAATGTATACATATTTATGGTTTTTAAAAAAGGAAAAAGAAGAAATGCACATTACCAGTTGTTGTTCATCCTCTATTTTGACAAGTTTGGAGTCCATTCTGTTGCAAAATGCCCTGCTGTCTATGAAGTTCTTTGATTCATGTGAAAAATGATAACATTTTTCCCGACAACATGTCCATTTCTGTTTACATGTACCGCGTCTACCTCCTGGAAGACAGAAGACATTCCCTAGACACCTCTCAGGGCACATCCGGGAGGAGTAGCAAAGACCACAGAGACTGAGGAGTCCTCTCCTGCCCTCTTTATTCTGTGAAATCATGGGTTTCCTTTCTGCTTTATGGGGAAAGCCTTGGCATCTGGAGAGTGTCCCTCTACTTACATCCCTCCAAGTTCATGCACAGCAGTGTTAGATATTTCTAGAAAGCATCTCCAACAGGATTGTCTCTAGACAGTTACATTAAAGACTGGCTGGAAAATTTAATAAAACTAATTAAGATATTTTTGTTAACAAGCATATTATTTTGGGAAAGAGTTATTTAAAAGACTATCATATCATGGATAAAAAATAATATCTTAATTGGTGATTTATTTCATTTAATTAAGAGTGATAGCTATACTATGCCATTAATACACAGGGAAACACTTTGAGAAAAACAGTAATTTGAGGGGCAGCGAGAAGATATTTTAATCTGAGACACGAATCTAAACCACATACCTGTCTTCAGTGGTTTCTCCGTAAAAACGCTATTTGTCACGGTGGAACTATTTTCTTGTTTCTGATTTTCCAAAAGACACTGCTGCTGACACTGGAAAACTAAACTCGACAGCATTAGCTCAAAAGAAGCACAACATGACTTTGAATAAAAGGCACAATTTTCATGTTACTTTAGCAAAGGATCTTTAGCATGAAGGACCTTTCAAAATTTCTTGCAGTTATGCTTACTGAAAAGGAGAGAAAAAATATCTCCCATATCCTGGGTCACTCTAAGCACCAATGAGAACTGGTGCTAAGCCAAGCTAAAGCCAGGGACTGGAAACTCCTGTGTGGGTGGAAGGAAGTTAAGTACTTGAGCCATCACCTGCTGTCTCCCAGCATGAGCATTCACAGAGAACTGCACCTAGGAACAAAGTTAGGACTTTAACCCAAGCACCCTTGTTTCTATTATGAGCATCCTAGGCAGT
Source organism: Ochotona princeps (assembly GCF_030435755.1). NCBI lineage: Eukaryota > Metazoa > Chordata > Mammalia > Lagomorpha > Ochotonidae > Ochotona > Ochotona princeps. The sequence continues at coordinate 19,081,541 of NC_080858.1, forward strand.
GTCTTAGCTACTGCACCCAAAACACATCATTAATAACCATTTTTCCTATTATTTTAGGTATCTCTTCTATGCAATGATGTCTGTATTCACATCCTATTTATTGAATGACATGCTATTTTACCAAGATTTGAAAAAGATAATGAAAAATATAAAAACTTGGACATTCTGAAATTTGCTAATTGTAATGGATGAGAATTCAATTAGGGCAACTGATCGAGTAACTACCTTTGTTATTAGAACTTAGAGGAAGAGTTTACTAAGCTTTATACAGTCAGGGGTGAATTTAAATATCTTTTTGGTTCATGGTTGGGATAATGGTAAGGAAGTAAAGATGACTCACTGCAAAATTTTAAATTATTGGAATTGATCTTACCCTCTTACAGATGACACCATTACTTACATGGAGTATCAAAAATCTCCAGCAACAGATTACTAAAACTGATCAAAGATTTCAGCTGTTTCAGAATGTAGAATCATCATATATTATCAGTAGCATTTTTTCTTTTCCCCTTTTTTTAAAAAAAGATTTATTTTATTTTCATTACAAAGTCAGATATAGAGAGAGGAGGAGAGGAAGATCTTGCATCCGATGATTCACTCCTCAAGTGAGTGCAATGGCCGGTTCTGCGCTGATTCAAAGCCAGGAACCAGGAACTTCTTCTAGGTCTCCCACATGGGTGCAGGGTCCCAAGACCTTGAGCCGCCCTTGACTGCTTTCCCAGGCCACAAGCAGGGAGCTGGATGGGAAGTGGAGCTGCCGAGGATTAGAACCGGGGCCCATATGGGATCCCGGGGCATTCAAGGCTAGGACTTTAGCTGCTAGGCCACGGCGCCAGGCCCTCTTTTTCCCTTTTTTAAAGATTTATTCATTTTTATTGGAAAAGCAGATTTACAGAGAAAAGGAGAGACAGAGAGAAAGATCTTCCATCCACTGGTTCACTCCCCACATGGTCTTAACGACCCCAGCTCGGACAATTCGATCTGAAGTCAGGAGCCAGAAGCCTCCTCCAAGTCTTGCACATTGGTTCAGGGTCCCAAGGCCTTGGGCTGTCCTTGACTGCTTTTCTTGACAAGCAGGGAGAAAAGCTTTTGAGAAACTTTGTCAATGGCCAAGTGATTGCATGAGTGGTAGCGGTGCAAGGATGGCCCAGGCAAAACTCAAGATTCTAGTTTGCTCTTGTAGGAAAGAAAAGACTAATAAAAACAACCACCTGGGTTTACGCCACAAGTCTAGTCACTTACCCTTGAATCCCAACATGACTGTTGTCGAAAGCAAGAGCAAACAGAAGACACCCAGAATGGCCAGAGCGAGATACCAGGCAAACGGAACTGAAGAACCTGTCCCGAGAGAGAGATGCTGTACGTGTGTGTTCTTTATCCACTTTTCTTTATCCACTCATCTGCTGATGGATGCGTGAGTTGATTCCATATTTTAATTATTATGAAAAAGGATTCATTAGGAGTTGGGGAGTAAAAAAATGCTCACCATTCTTTTGCGGGCGGTTCGTGAAATGAGGGACATCTGTCTCATAACACACTGTGTGATCGTCATTCATCTCGAGAACTTGCGATTGTTGTTTCTAAAAGATACCCAAAGTAGCCGTTTTATAAACTAAGATATCAGGTGATCTGGAATTCTCAAAATAGCATATAAATCAATACTTCATGCCACTTAAACACTGAAGTCTACAATGGTGCTTTTTGGATTTTATGCCAAGAAAGATTTTTACAACTGATTTCCTTCTTACTCTTAAATTTTTCACTTACCACTATCTCTTTAGCTGCCTGGGAATTTTCTTTTTTAGTTATGACTCAGCCTTCTCCAATGTGGTATGTATTTTTTAATTTATAAAAAGTAAAACGTTGTGATCTGTGAAATATTTATGCCACTAAAACAAATTGCCCCTAATTGAAAAAAAGTCACAAAAACCAGTGTAATTTTTGTTGTAACTATACATAATACTACATGATGGACCAGTTCAAAAGTCTTCCTTCATGATGTCTTCTGATATTTTTTCCAATTTAATGTAAGCTTTATTTTTAAATAATTATTTTTTAAAGACTCAAAATATTATTTCCTTTACATAACTTCCCCAGGGTTTGCTGTTAGATCTTTCAATACAATGTTGTGGTTTAATGTCCTACCCTTAGGAATCAAATTGGTTTCATTGTATTCCTATGGTACGTATATGGTTACATCTAAAATATTTAAAAAGCTGGAAAAAACTTGATAATTCTCCTTGAAAATTTCTTATGTGAAAATCATTAAAAATGATAATTAATTTGTTTTCAGTTTTTAAATGTTATGTTATTAATAAATAAACCATAATATAAATATACTACCATGTAAAATAGATAAAATCATAAAAAATATTATTTTCAAAGTGAAAAGAAGAAATTATGTGGACTAAAGCTAAGATTACATTAAAGTTTTTAGAATTCTTAATCTCACTGGTTTTCCTGTGTTTCAGCAAATTAAATACCTTTTACAAATTCTAATTTCCTCATATGTTCCACTGTCATATTGTATAATTAATAAAATATCTAGGTCTCAGTGTTTTTATGCACAGAAGGCTTGGTAATAATCAATAATTTCCCACAAGAAAACTTTTGATAATAAAACATCATTGTACAGAAATAAAGTAACAGCTTTAAGGATTTCTTTACCAAATTCCAAATATCTTGAGAATGTGGGAGCTGTTTCAAAAACATAAGCTAAACTTAGGTGTGGATATAAATTATGAGAACATATTATCATGCACATAATAAAGACACATAATTAAAAAACTTTTACCTACTCAAATCCTATTTTCTTAGCTGTGATAATTTATTAACACATTTGATCAATCTAAGAGATAAACTACAATGTCTCCTAATAGAACTATTATATGTATATGTACATTATAATACATAATATATATCACATTACTATGATAGCTATATTATATGTATGTCCCCATTAAACATGGGAAACCAAGAAACAATTAAAGGAGGCAATTTATCCTGTAAAGTAATATTTAAAACCAAATCAGATAGTACCATTTCCTCCAAGATTAAATCAGCAGAATTAAAGTAATCTCTGTTCTTCGTGCTCTACATCAGATAAACAAGAAATCTCGGTTGTAATAAAGAAATAGGCTTAGAGCAATGGCAGTGGACAGAATTTTCCAATACCTGTATCAGCGTGGCAGAGCGCTGGTTGAACAGAAGACGGAAAATGCAGTGCGCAGAGGCCACTGACGTGTGCGAGCCAGCCCAGCGGGATGCTTCCTGACTTCGTCTCTTAGCTGTTCTTGTTACCTGGGTGGTCTTGATGATGTCTCAGCTCCACCTCAAGATGTGAGAAAGCAATTCATCACCAAGTTTCAGACTTCCTCCATTTACCTCTTTGACTGCTTAGAAAGGTGTGGTTTCTGCAGCGAAGACAGATGAGTAAGATCATTTAAAAGGCCATCTTCATGGTGAACAATATCCAAATCCACAAACACTCAACATTTAAAACAACAAAAGAAGACCACCATCACCCCCACCGCCACCAACACCAAAAGCTAAGACGCTAAATATAACCTCTACACAAGACATCAACATTGTGCAATCTAAAGAGTAAGTGCACTTAATAAGATAGAAGAATGTCTGCTTCTCAGGTGTGAGTGCTTCCAGCTTTCCCAACTGGGCAGAGCTTGGTAATAATTAAGCCTTGGATTGACACGTATCTAGAACTTTTATGTATTTCTCCATTTGCATTTTAAGTTCAGTCTAACATGAGTTTGTACTGATGATTCATAGTCCAGTGCTTTCAGCCGTTCCCTTCTTAGTAAATTCTGTCTGAAGCTACGAAGTTTTTTCTTACACCAACTTCCATCTATTTACAAATCAGAGCATTCCTGGACAACATTTGAATCTCTATCAGGTGCAGAACACATCAGCCAACTAGAGTGGTCTGCGGAATTCTTTCATCTTAATTTTAGAATTTTGAGTCAGAGTATCATTTTTGAAAGTGATTTATGAAGCAATTATTTTTCCACCCGTTTCAGTACAGGATGTCATACATTTGCCATACAATTAGATCCACCTGCTACAGACCCCATTCAATCCTGATTCCTCCTGACATCTTGACTGTTTTATCTGTTAATTTTTTAATTGGAAAGGAATATAAACAGAGAGAAGGAGAAACAGAGGAAGATCTTCCATCCACTGATTCATTCCCCAAGCGGCAGCAACGGCTAGAGCTGAGCTGATCTGAAGCCAGGAGCCCGGTGCCTCTTCTGGGTCTCCCACGCATGTGCATGGTGCCAAGGCTTTGGGCTATCTTAGGCCATAAGCAAGGAGCTGGATGGGAAGCCTGGCCACCAGGATAGAACCAGTGCCCATATGGGATCCTGGCGCATGCAAGGCAAGGACTTTAGCCACGAGGCTATCGCACCAGGCCCTATCTGTTAATTTTATCTGCATTAAAATTAACTATTCATGGGCCTAGCATGATGGCTTAATTGGCTAATCCTCCCCGTCAAGTACCAGGATCCCATATAGGCATAGTTCCTGACCAGCTGCTCCACTTCTTAACCAGCTCCCTGCTTGTGGACTGGAAGAACAGCAGAGGACGGCCCAAAACCTTGGAACGCTGCGCCTGTGTGGGAGACCCAGAGGAGGTTCCTGGCTCCTGGCTAGGGATCAGCTCAGCTTTGGCTGTTTTACCCACTAGGGAAATGAACCAGCAGGTGGAGGGTCTTCCTTTTTGTCTCTCCTTTCTGTGTATTTGCCTGGAAAGGCAAATAAAAGTAAATTAAAATAAAAGTAAATTAAAAAAAATAGCTATCCATGATGTGAAGACTATACAAATGTCGAATCCCAACACAGCAGTACAGAATGGTTCTAAGCACACACCTCCTGTGCTTCCCTTGCTATTCAATAACTTGTACCTTTTCCACCTGCTGGCAATCTCTGAGCTATCTTCCATCCTCATGGTTCCGCCTTTTGCAGGATATCATGCAAATACAACCACACACGTTGTATTTTTCCAATTTTTAGATTTTTATTTATAAAAAAAACAAACTTCAAGTATTTCATATTCATAGTTTTGAGAACATAACTATACTTCCTTTTTTTAAATTTAGCTCTATGTAGTTAAAAATCTTCGTGCTTTTTCATGGACTCATCAGTCATATTTTTATTATGAAAAACTGCAAACATAAAATGTGCATCTTAACTATATTTAAATGTATTTTAAGGGAATCAAGCACATAGCAATGCTATGAAACTATCACCATTACACATTTCGAGAAGTTTTTAAATCATTGCAGTCAGAAAATCTCAACCCATAAAATAAACACACCAATGCTTCCTATCCTGAGAGCCCAGCGACTTCTACCCAGTATTCTGTTGAAATGTATTCTTTATCCATCTATGGGACAAAACATTCTTAATCTTGAAGTATTTTGGAATTTTCTGAAGATCTTTTTATTATTAACTTGTCGTTCAATTTCAACACGGCCTAGGAGTAGATATTATGTGATTTGTTAAAATTTGTTTAGCTATATCTTATGGCCTGTGGCTTATGATGGTGAGTTTTTTGTGGACCTTAAGAAGACTTTGGAATGCTATTGGATGAAGAAGTCCCAAGTATTGATTATATGATCATACTGTTGACTTTACCTATAACTTTGGTGATGTTCTGCCTGTTGAGTATGTCCACTACACAGAGACGAATATTTCAAGTCCCCAACTGTACGAGTAAATAGATTGATTTCCTCACATAGTTTGATGCCTGAAAAGCGAAATCCATTTATCCTTAAAATAACTGCAGATAGGTCATTTGCATCTAGCTATTTGTTTTCTGTGCGTCATCTAGGCCTCTTGTCCCTCATTCCTTCTGTTACTGCCCTTCGCATTTATTTAACTTTTCTGTACCAAATAATTTTGATTTTCTTACCTTTTCATATATATATATATACATACATATATATATACATACATATATATATATATATCCCATAGATACTCTATTTTAGTTTTCATGAAGGTTACACATAACCTAAAGTGACAGTACTCTGCTTTGAATGGATACTGACTTAGCTTCAACAGCATGCAAAAATTATTTTCCTACACGCTCCCTCTCCCTTCATGTTATGGTTGTCACAAATCATATTTTCACAGATTGTGTGCACAATAATACAAGTTTATGGATTGTTACAAGAAATGTGTCTTTTACAACAGATAGAAAGGTTTAAAAGTAAAGTTGTGAACCAACATCCCAATAATACTGGCTTTTTTATTTGCCTCACTATTTACCTCTATAAGACATTTTTCTTTCTTCTTACAACTTTGTTAGAGATCCCAGGATGATTTTGACTATGGAAAGAAAACGGAAGAAAAGCAGAGGACGTGTATTCCCAGAGAGAGCTAGAAAAGAAGTTCACAGTAGAAAATGCGCGGCAGCAAGTAAGGACACCAGCAGCGACCCCCACAGACAGGAGCTGGAGGAGAAGCCGTGTTCTGGCAGGCGGCGGCAGCCAGGGTCACTGCTGAGGTCACCTTAGGGAGAACCTTGCTTACCACACTGAGCCTGAGTTTGGCCTGGAGCACTAGTGAGGTGGCAGGCATCCACCCAACCCAGTAAAGAGACAACACATTTCTGTCTCCTCATCTTCCCCCAATGGCACCTGGCAGCTGGAAATGAGAAAACACCATCTTAATGGGAGTGAAGACTGGGTGGCTCGTGATTTTATTAGAGGAATAAATCCACGGTCCCCAATGACTGATTCTGGCCTGGAAGTTGGATGTGGGGACTGGGCTCCCACTTAAAACTGTGAAATATCCCCTTTGCACAGTCTATCCCAGGCTGTCACCCACTCCAGGGGCTCAAGCTGTCAAGGTGGAGCACAAACACACAGCTAGCTCTGGGGACAGCTCTCCTCTCTCTGTGGACAGGTGAGCTGGTGACACTGTGTGTGTATCCTCTCCATGCTGTAGTAACACCAAAACAGACGGTCCAGTTAAAAAATAGGCACAGACATTATCAGGCAACAGTAACATGAGAAAATGCTCAGGATATCTAGCCATCAGGGAAATTTAAATGAAAACCACGCTACTCCAAATATCAAAATTCCTATTCTTCTATAGTTTTAATCTTTATATTACATAATCCCTTACTGAATCCATTTGTCTACCTGAACATATTTCTCTATCACAAAGTAAACTTTTTAAGGTGATTATATTGCATATATGAAATTATAGAGATTTAAGACTTCCTTGTTGGAAAACATACATTATTTCTAATATTTCTGGTTCTCGAACATAGCACTGTTCTGTGTTACTCTTTCATGTGAAATTAAAAAAATATCTTGAAGAGAAAAGAAAAAATATTCACATTAATTTTCTGCTCCTTGCTAAGGATAGTACCCTTGGCTGTGTCACAGACACATTTAACACACATGCAAGCACCTTTAGCCGTGTCATTTTCATGCAGCCAACTCAGACTTCAAAATTTACAGTCAAACCAGAAAGCAAAAAGGACGAAGAGGAATTACAACATAAGCAGGAAACCAATAATGTTGGTTATATAAAAATTAAGACAGCTCTCACAGTCTGGAAGCATTGAAGGTATAGTGAAGTTATAATATTCCTTTTCAGTCAATAAGGATTTTTCTTGCATACATGAAAAGATAAAATAGGATGTATTTTTAGGATTTCTTGTAAGACCTTTTGAACTATACATGGAAGGATGGGAAATCACCTTTATCTGTGGTATCTCATGTGGTTTCAGCCAGACTAGCTCAAACACGAATTAATTTCTCTGAGGTTATAACCCCGAAGGAGAGCCATAGGTTTATTTTTGTTTATGTGCGATATCTATTTCTACTTACGATAAATACTAACCCTTGTTGTTTACACACATGAAATAAAGAATAAAGATAGATTTTTTTGTGGTTGCTCAAGTTCATTTCTATGAATAGATTTCATCTTAAGCAAGGGTCACCAAATAGCCTTAACCCAAGCTGTTAATGCACTGATAGATAAATTTCAAGATATGATTTCTACCTTTGATGAACAAATTATCCATTATTTCCAATATTATTCTTTTCATTGATCCTCTGGAAAATAGAGCCTGTTGGCAGTATGTGTATTTTTTCTCTCATGGCGATTATCGCTCTAGATCTTTTGGTTATTGTTGTTGATGATAGCAGATTGTTCTAAATTTTTCCTTCATTCCAGCATGATAAAAGGTACCCTCTGCGAGCTAAGTGCAATTCCAAGTAGGTTATTCTGCATCATTTAACTAAATAGTGGTCATTCAAACCTTTGCATGCCTATTAGAAATATGTTTCAGCAATAAGCTCGCATTTCCTCTGTGGTTTTTACCATGCAGCTACGAGTCGCTACCTCCCTTATGTTAGCTCTGGTCTCTCTTCCATTCTAGGAGTGGAACTCTCACCTCCTTCAGCTGCCAACATCTTCACAGACTCTTCTTTGCCACTAGAAAACAAAGCAAAAAGCAATTTTCACAATGTCAGATGCCACAGACTGTGAACAACCTTCAGGTATATCTTTAATTCTAACGTCCCATGACTAATTAACCAAAGTAGATACTTAATTTTCTTTGTCATATTTCTGGTTGTGATTGTAACAGGGGACTAAGGAGCATGTTTTTTTTTTAAAAAAAAATATATTCCTTAGAAATATCTGAATCAATTGCATTTAACATAACAACAAATAGTATGCCTCCTTGCTAATTAGATTAAATTTAATCAATTTAAGGCATTTTTAAACCCTCTTGGCCTTTCGGCTACTTGTAGCATTTTTAGGAGTATTAAATGGGTTGTCGGGTTGAAATGTGATTTGAATGCCTTTTCTCTGATTATCTACCATTACTGTATTTATACAATATTTCAAGTGATTGTTCAAATATGGATCCCTAATCTCATTGGTTTTATGCATTTAAGTTTTGTTTTTTATTACATAGATTCTGTGCTAGAAGAAACTGCAGACAAGACAGAGACAATTCCTATTGTGGAGCTGGAATCACCTTCTGATCCTCTTCCTCCTCCTCCAGAAGAGGAATGGGTCGCAATTCCTGAAAATGTCAATGTGAAATGTATAGTATATCTATCTATCTACCTATCTACCTATCTATCTATATAATTTTTATTAATATTAGTTCTTTGTTCAGAGCCTGCAAAATGTTACATGCCCAACTTCTAGAAAATAAACATTCAAAAATTACAGCTAAGATTCTTATCTGTACTGTGTTTGTTTTCCTCTGAAACAGAGGAAACTCATTAGAAGCCTGATGGGGACATGCCTTTTCTTGGGTGCTAGACATAGACTGCTCCTGGCTGTAGTGTCCCAGTTGCCAACCCAAATCAGCCTCAAGACCAGACCTTCCAAAGAACAGCTCTCAGGACTATTATGTTAACTCTTTTCTACATTTATTTCTTCCTCTTTCCTTTTTAATATTTATTTATTTAACAGCAAACATTGTGGCATGGAGAATAAAGCTGCCACTTGCGATACCAGTATTCCATATGGGCACCAGTTCATGCCCTGACTGCTCCACTTTTAATCCTACTCCCTGCTAAAAGCCTGGGAAAAATAATAGCAACAACAAGTGTTTGCAACCCTACTCTGACATGGGCTACCTGGATGAAACTCCTTGCTCCTGGCTTCACCCTGGCTCAGTCATGGCGGTTGTGATCACATGGAGAGTAAACCAGAGGATGGAAGATCTCTTGCAGCACAAACACTTGGACCATCATCCACTGCTTTTCCCAGGACATTAGCATGGAGTTGAATTGCAACTGTAATGACAGAGACATGAACTCCTGTGTTATGTCAACTTCACCCATTATGCTACAGTACCAACCATACACTTCTTGGCTGGTTGGTTGGTTGATTGGTTGGTTGTTGAGAGGAAGATGATTCTCCCATCTGATAATTCACTCCTCAGATGGCCAGCACTGGGCCAGGCTGAAGCCAAGAGCTGGGAACTCAGTGCAAGTCTTCCATGAGGGACCCCACTACTTGAGCTATCATCACTGCCTTCCAGGGTGTGTTTGAGCAGCTTGCTGGAATCAGGAGCCAGAGCTAGGACTTGAGCACAGGACACAGGGATCCCAAGTGCTTTCTTAATGGCTGGGCCAAATGCCCACCTCTTCGCAGATTAAGTGGTTTTAGTTTCTTCTCCTTATTAGTAGTTAATAGTAACTCACCACTGAACATTACCCTTCAGAAAACTTGGACATTTCGACAAGAATATAGAAGGAAAAGTAAAAATACTGATCTTTCCAATAGTTCACATTTCTGATCATCATTCCTTCTGGTTCTCAGCTTCACCTTTAACATACTGCCTGCTTGCAGTCGCGCCCGTGGTCCTGGGAATCCTCAGCCTGCTGCTCTTGGTGTTGTGTGGATTCTTTGGTTATCATTGTAAGTGTGGTAAAAAGAAGGAGTGGAATTTCTTTGTCAGGTGGTCATATTTATTTAAGTAAACTGCACTTAATGTTTCGTGGTTCATGTTTTACAGCCACAATGAATAGAGAGCAGGAGAAAGTGACATGAAACTCTCATAACTTTTTCCTGGATGAACTTGTGAACTCTTAATAGTTGAACTTGAATTTGTGGCTCTTAATAATTGAACATTTAATAAGGGGAGGTTAAGTATTTTTAACTTATACAGTTAATATGGAGACTAATGAGTCATTGTCATAATTATTTTGAAAATTTTATAGGTTATTAAAAAATTTAGCTTCTTTAAGTATGCTCAATGAAATAAGCCTATCTCAAAAGGACAAATATCATGCTCTCTCCAACATACGGCAAACTAAGTGAAAAATACAAGATCAACAGATGTGTAGGCAAGCATGTATATACATGTATTTATCCAGAGGAACTGTATAACGGAGACAAGTGTACCGTGACATTGAGATACAATGCAGTATGTGTTTCTACTCTTGACACTAGGATGTTGGACCTTACACCATTCTCTACACCTACAATGTCAGAATACACTTAAAGAGAAGAATGAGAGACTTGTGACTGTTGTTGAGAAAGTAAACTGTTGTTACAAATTATGGGAAGTGTTGGGGTAATGCGGGTCGGGGAGAGTGGAAGGGGAAATCTGAGCCTAAGGAACTGTGTCATGAGAAGTAAAGAATTAAAAAAAAAAGTTTAGCTTCACAAATCTCCTTTGAATATAGGAATTCCTATAGCATTCTAAATAAGCCAAAATATTATCACTCAGGTTATTTGAAAATTTTAATGCAAAAAGATCAATTTTAGCAATGTGATCAGATTAGTGATAAAAATCAGAATATTAAAACTTCGAGCAGAAAGTTAGATCAATTGGTTATGACACCGAAAGGTTTGTTCTGAGACTGGCTTTCTATGATCTGTTTTGTTGAGTTGAACTCAATCTTGTAAGAAATTGGGATGACACTTTAATGTTAGATTTTTGGGAATGATAGTGTATAAATGAAGACATAGTTAAGTATCTTTCTATAGTTTTAAAAATTTTTAATAAGAAAACAATTATAGAAATTTAATAATCTTCAATCAGCATCTTTTATATCCGTGTTGTGAATTCTTGTACTTAGACTTTCAAAGCGTTCCAGTCTCAGAGAGCACAACGAAGACCTTTGCTCAATGGATTCAGTCTCTCCAAGACGAAGCAAGGAAGGTTCTGCAGCTCCAAAACGTTGTTGACCAGACTCGAGGTATTATTACTAGAGTGGGAATGAGCCGTCTTTACAGATTGCTGGATTGTTTTATTTCAGGTCGGAGCAATGTCATTGCAGTTCACGAGAGGGAAATCGCTAATAGGGTAGAATGATAGTTTCCATTGTTTCTGCCACTTGTAATTCCTTGTGTAATCCTCTATAAAGGAAAGAGCAGAGGTAGATCCCAAGTCAATTTGCACTCTCACTTATTAATTCACATTTATTTGATGCATATTGTTTACCAACCACTAGACTGGTGAGCAGTGAAAGAAGCACAATGTTAATTTTACTCCTGGAAGGCTTATGGAAAAACATAAAACCCAAAATAAACTCAAATGTCAAGTATACAATAAAAGTATATGCAAAATGTAATGTTCTGAAAAATGTGTTTTTGTATATTCTAAATTCATCCTTAAGGAGAGAAATTTCACGTACCTGAGCAATCATGTGACTTATTTGTGCTAATTAAATTCTAATATTAAGTTAGTCTATATTCAAGAAAAATAGATGGCAAAGCTATTGCATTAAACTGTCTTTTAAATAAAATTAAAAAGTGTGTTTTAAATCGATAAGTTGATTTAAAAAAAAACAAATTTCCCAAGGTTCTCCAGACTTTAGTTGCTGACTTAGGGTAAAAGGTGAGTTTCTAAGTAATCATTTGTTTTCAGGCTAAGATTAAGCTAATTCAGTTAGGGAAAGGGACTGAAAAAAATATGTGTATTTGGTATTTTACCCTGTGACATCAACATATGATCTCTGAAATAGGACAAAACAGGTATAATGTATAATCTCATCTTGTGTAAATCTCGTTGGTTCTTCAGATATCCTCAAGGAACTCCAGAACCAGGACAGATGCCTCATCAAACCTCAGCAAGAAATAAAAGGTAAAGAAAGTAACTTAGAAGCCAGAGAATTCTGAGCCTGTGGCTAGCAGTTCTTGGTATCAGATACATTCTTCCAATCGTTGGTAACTACTGCTTTGGGTGAGCAGCGAAAAGGCAAGAAACATTTAATCTGAGAACACTATATAATTTTAAAGAATTCTTATCACAAGTGATCATGGCATAATGTAGAAATTTGGTGGTTGAAATGCATGCCATTTATACATCTCACATTAGCCTCTTCATTCTTTCATTCTAATCCTGTTTTTGTGTCTCTTGCTCCTTTGTTTTCTGGGGGGTTTTGGTTTGTTTTGTTTCCCCCTTCAGTTCTTATTAGCTTTCTGTGAAGGGACACAAATAAAGCAGGAACCCAAAATCAAAACTCGGTCAGGGTGGAAGGTCAGCACTGTAGTTAGGATTGGTGGTCTCCGGGTTGTAAGTATTTTCTTTCTTAGGAGACAGGTGCGAATCTCCTCTGAAGCACTGGGTACAGCACGGAAACTACTGCTACCACCAAACCACTGACAACGCTCCTTGGTCAGAGTGCTTCGAACAGTGCAGCCTCCAAAATGCTACATTTTTAAACACAGAAAGGATCTGTTTGCTGGTAAGGTTGAATTCCGTTCCTTCCTTCCGTAACATGTAAAGTGAGCCACACAGGAAGAACATGCCTGCCGCTCTCTAACAAGGGAAGGAGGTTCCATGACTTCATTTGGGGATTCTCGTTCCCCAGGAGCGTCCTTTCAGAAAAGACCATCGTTAATTCCTCAGGTCCTCAAAAACTCACCTGCTGCTAACTCCTGAACGGAGCCTAACACAACAACCCTGGCTAATATTAGCACCTGTGAATCAGCCTCCCCCAGACACCCTCCCCGGTATTCTCTTGCCCTGCTTGAAATTTTTTGTAGCATGTAATCCATTCTTCTTTTAAAAAAAAATTTATTTTTATTTGAAAAATAGAGTCACAGAAAGAAGGAGAGATAGAGAAAGACGGAGACGTTCCACCGGCTGGTTCACTCCCCAAATGGCCACAATGGCCAGAGCTTGTCTTGTCTGAAGCCAGGACAAAGGAATCTCCCACGCAGTGCATGGGCCCAAAGGTTTGAGCCATCCCCCACTGCTTTCCCAGGAGCTGGATCAGAAGTGAAGCAGCAGGGACATATCCCTCCAACCATAAGGGATGCCGACATAGCAGGTGGAGGCTTCACTTACCACACTTGGCACCGGCTCCAGCATGCATCCCATTCTCAAATACATTTTTACTTACATTGTCCACATATGTCATTTCTTTTTATCTAAACCCAATCCCTCAGAAGCAGAGTTTCTGTCTTTTGTTGTTGTTGTTGTTGTTGTATGATATATCTCAAGCTCAATGCATGGGCACAGAGTTGAGTAAAAGGTAAAGTGAATTTAAAAACAGAGTAATTCAGGCAGTGTGTTTGTCACAGCAGTTAAGTTGCTGCTGCGTTGAAGAGCTGAATTCCACTCCTGGCTCTGCTTCTGATCCAGTTTCCTGCCTATGCCTACTTTAGGGGCCGTGGCACCTGTGTGGAAGACCTGGGTAGAATTCCTGGTTCCTGGATTCATTTTGGCCCTGCCCTGACTGTTTGGACATTTGGGGAGTGAGCCAGCAGTTGGGAGATTTTTCTGCCTTTGTCTCTATCTTTCATATAAAAAGAAAATAAACATTCTAAATAATAATTCACACTATAATATAGGTTCCTTTCCAACATCAAACTTTGTCTGTCATTTTTTGTATTTAATTCATCATCCAAAAAATGCACAGACTTTGTCGTGTAGGATTTTTTTCTAGTTCATTTGGTAGCAGAAACATACAGACTTCATCACTTGTAGGATTTTTTTTCTCTTCTTGCTTGAGACAAGTTCTGTATTTTTCACCTGCTAACTGCTTTTAATATTGATGAATCATCTTTGTGCTTTATATCATTATACAGGACATGATGAAGCATTTTTCAGCAAGTCGTGCTTGGTTAGACATTTTTTATAGCTCGGAAACCAATGGATGGAGGTCGAAGGAAGGCCCCATTCCTTCTCCTGGCCTGTAAGTTTCTGACATATGACCTAATCCCTTAGTCCTTTCACAGTCGCTCAATATATTTTGCTGAATAAAGAGGAAAAAATCATAGGAGGTCCTAGGGACAAATTTAAACAATGTTAATTCTGGCTTTTGTTTTATTATGTTGTCATCCATTTTATAAACTTTTAATTCATTTACAACTATGATATTTATATAAATATGTTTTCATTAATAGATTATTTGGTTGTTACAATTTTTTTTAAAGATTTATTATTATTGGAAAGCCGGATATACAGAGAGGAGGAGAGACAGAGAGGAAGATCTTCCATCCGATGAAACACTCCCCAAGTGAGCCGCAACGGCTGGTACGCGCCAATCTGAAGCCGGGAACCAGGAACCAGGAACCTCTTCCGGGTCTCCCACACGGGTGCAGGGTCCCAATGCATTGGGCCATCCTCGACTGCTTTCCCAGGCCACAAGCAGGGAGCTGGATGGGAAGTGGAGCTGCCGTGATTAGAACCTGCACCCATATGGGATCCTGGTGCGTTCCAGGCGAGGACTTTAGCCACTAGGCCACGCCGCCGGGCCCGGTTGTTACAATTTTAATGATAAACATAATAAGGAATTAAGATTATGATATAGGAGTTTTAAGGTATCTGTTGTTTTTATTGAGAAGGAATATAGAACAATAATTTTTCAGAGTTAGGCCTTTATAAAAGAAAGTGCCCATTATTGAATTACCCTCTAAAAGTACAATTTTTGACACTTATGTAATATTCTAAATTTCACTGTTCATTTTGGCTAAACTTTATATTTAAAGCAATGTGTTTACGAGGGAAATAGACTTCCAACTACTGTAAGTGTCCATGGTTAGTTGAGGAGAGTTCGTTTCATTAACCTCTGTTTAAGCATCAATTTATGTTTGGGCCAAATGTCCCATCTTTTTTTGCTGTGATTTTGCAAGCAGACCATTCTCTTCTTCCCTACAGAGATGTATTTTCTCCGCTTTAAGATCAGCATTACATTTGTATATGGCTTATTTTTTTACTTGTCTATTACATTTATTTTAGAAATGCGTGAGTTCTGTGAAAAGACAGGTTTACATACCTGTGTCCTCCACAGCATCATTCAGTGAGAACTTAAGTGAATGTTACACAATTCAAACATGCTGATTATGAAGACTGACTCTGTTTTGCTTTGTTTTCCTTAGATTTCACGGGGTTTTGCCAAGACCAGGTGTGGAGCAAAAGGACAAATGTGTGTACCTGGACACACACACCTTTGGTACTGATAACTGCACCAAGCTCTATGCATGTTTATGTGAGAAAGCAATCCCTGAGGACCACTGAACGCTTAGGAAAGACCCAGGAGGTCCTTTAAAATAGTACAGGTGCATGACCCACCTGCCTGTTATTGTGATTCTTTATTATCCTTTGTCCATACTGATTCCTGGTTTATGACAGAAAGAGGGAGGGAACAGCTTTGTAAAGAAAAAAAAAATCTCACGGCAGCCTAGAGAAGGTAGACATTCCAGAAACCCACTAGTTTTGTGAGAATTACATGATTGAGTTAATAAAATTAACATTTGCTAAGAATATTTGGATTTCTTCAGTGTTCTTTGTATTTCAGAGCTGTTCATTTAGAATTGTGACACAGGAAACACAGAAAGATCCAATGAGAAATATTTAAACGATTTAACACATAACCCAGAAAGCTTTGCAGATTTGCAAAGATAAATATTGGAATGATAAAAACAAAAATTTCATTAAAGCAAATTTCTGAAGTTAACTCTATTTCTAGTTCCTTGAGGACGTTTTTCTAGTTCACTGTAGTTCATTCACATCTTCAATTCCCTTGTCCACACTTCAGATCTCTTTCCTACAAGGGTTACTTTTGATAGTCTCTGGATCTGTTCTCACGTTATTTGAATTTTAATTTCATTAATGATCTCCCTCACATACAGGCTTCACTTCTATTCAAAACTTACTATCTTCAAGACAGAAATAAATACAAATATCCAGAAAAAATCCACATATCACCACCCCTCACTTAAATGGACATCTTTATCTATTCACTTCCCTTCCAAGTTTCTTCAGAGAAACTGTACTTGCGCAAGAAATATACTCTGTCTACTCTCTTACTTTCCAATCGCTATTCAGAATACTGTATTTTGGCTTCTCTTTTTCTATATCACTGAGACTGTTTTTAAGACACTAACAACTTACTATTCATTTGTCACAAATTTTGAATGTTTTTTAATCAACTTATCTGTTTTAGCAGTAAATATTAAATATAAGTTATTTCCATTATTATGTTATTTCATCAAACACGACTGATATTCTTGAAAATTATTATTGGCATTTTTGGACATGTGTTATTATTTTGTATTTGATAGTTTTGTTCTTTCTTGGTTCTTTTCGCTCTGGTCTGGCAGTCTTGGTTTTTCCCAGTATGTTCATCTTGAAGGTCTCATTAGGGAACACTAATGTTACTTAGAGTGATATTTGATTTACCTGCACAGGTGCATAAGAGAGAGAATTGATGAACAGGCTGAACGCAAATATCCTCAATTGCTCTTATACATTTGACATGCTGCAACATGTTCTACATGAGTAAATCTAGTTTTCTAATTCATGAGATTGGGATTAGAAGAGTTGTAGTACATAACTGCTTGAAGATTAAATAAGAGCACTTGCCTGAAGCACTTAGAGGAATGATCACACACACACACACACACACACATACACACACACTCCTCCTCTTCCTTCCTCACAATACACTGTCTTGACAGAAGAGGTCACTCTTGACCCAGAAATTCAAAAAGCACACCCCAGGTCACAAAGAGTATTTTTCAACTCTATGTGTTGCTATAAAATGGATTTAAAGGGAACAAAGATAAATTTATGATTGTGGGTCATGACTGAAAGCCACATCACACATCTGTTGTACATATGAAATAGCGCATTCCACTGAGAATGAAACTTTGTAAAAAAAAAAAAAACCACTTGTTTCAACTAGACATCTGAGGTTTAATTTGACACAATGTAAATTTTTCATATGAGCACAATTTTCTGTATTTTCATACTGGTCTTATAATTAATGCTAAAACATCAGCTATAATATTGAGACATAAAATAAGATCCAATGCTTGGAGAGTCTAGCAGGGGAGTGCAGCTAGACCTTGACCAAAGACCTGCCCTCTGTGGGAGGGAAGCACATGGGGCAGTGAGGCCGTCCAGGGACCCCCACTTAGCCAATGAGATCAGGCAGATCACCCCTAGCAATCAGTGGGATGGCAGATGTCGCAGCCAGATCACCCCCACGTTCATAAAATACAATCTTAACGTCCCGTTCATTTTACAGCTAAAAAAATTGTTAAAATTTTTAAAGTAAATTATCTTTCCAATTAACACTTTAAAATGGAACAAAAATTATGATAATGTTCCCTTATCTACAGAAGACACAAAATTACACAAATTATCCAAGACCTCAAGTGATTTTCTTTATGAATAGCAGTGAATCCTACATATACTGCATTTCTTGTGTTTATATGTGACACTTATGAATAAGTTATATTTTTATACACATACATAAAAATTTACAAACTGGCATAGTGATATTTTTAAACAGTGACTATTAACAAAGTATTTTTTAAAAATAAATAAGGCTTTTCATAATAAAGCTTTCTAAAACTCATGGGGCCTGGGCATATAGCCTAGCAGTTTAAACACCTGTTAATATGCAAACGTACCACATTGAAAGACCTGGGTTTGATACCTGGTCCCAGCTTCTAACTCAAGCTTGCTGCTAACACAGACCCTGGGAGACAAAAATGATGATGCAAGATATTGGATTCCTGCAACCACGGGCAGCTATGGATGGGGTTTCTGAGTTCAGCCTCACTGTGGGCATTTGGGGAGTCAGCCAATGGAGTTTCCTGTGTCTGTCAGCCTGTGTATCTCGCTCTCCGTCTCTCAAGCAAATAAATCTGTTTTGTTTTGTTTTGAAGCTTACCAATCATTTATTTGTGCAATGTTCAATTTTATCTTTTTAATTGAGTTCTGCATTAGCTGACTGGCTGTCGAGAACACATCTGCAGATAAGATTGAGCTGAGATCATGGAAGATGAATAGCACAAAAATAACAGGAGGGTACTTCATGTATTTCATGAAAAATGGAGTGAAAAGTTTGGTTTGGTTCAAAAAAGTTTTGAAAGGGTACAAACTCCTATTATCTCTACTAAAAACCTAAATATTATATCCAATGCTTAGCTGATAAAATATATGAATGCTTACCTGTGCATTTTAACTTTCCATTTTTGGCAAAGAAGTTTGCCAAAATTCTTTGACATTGATAGAGAAGGGTCTGTATTTCAAAGAACAATCAATTACAGACTTACTGAGCATAAATAAAACACAAGACCAAAATCCTAAATGCCATGGTTGTCAAGGTTTTCTTACATATGGTAGAAACTGGCATTTCAACTCCAAAGTTTATGCAAACTTGAGCAGTTTAAAGACAGTTTTTACAATATTAAAACAAAGGGTAAAACTTCTTCCTGGTCTCCCACGTAGGTGCAGGGATCCACACTCTGGGGCCATCTTCCACCTTTTCCCCCAAGACTCTGAACAGGGTATGGAAGTGAAGCAGCCAGTCACTTGAATTAGCTCTCATAGAGGATGCTGTGTTACAGCAGCAGGTGGCAACTTAACTTGCTGTGCTAAAACATCAGTCCTAACTCCTCTCTTGTTAACCTACATAGATTTTCAAGGGTCCCTAGAAGATCAAGGTGCAGTTTTGTAACCAGGAAGACGTAAGATAGCCCCCACAGGAAAAACTTTTTCAGCAAGTGAAAATTGTGTAACTAGTGACGGTGGAGAAAAGACTGAAGAATTTCCTAAAGAGCCAAATCAGGTGACCCTTATACATGATGAAGGAAAATTATAAATATTTTAGTTGCCCACGAGGCTTTTTAACATAACAAAATAAGCATGATACTGAATATTTATATATGGGGGCTCAGCTCTTCCCACAGATAGGCATTTCAATGCGCTGTGATAGTCACATTTTCTACCGTTTCTTAGAATATGTTAAAAGGAGCACTAAGGAGAATCAAGATTGTAAGATGTCCTGTTTCGAGACAGAAGTTGTTACTTCAATTCCTACATCTTCAGAATTTTTGAAAATGGACTCATTCATTGGGCAATGTTTTCCATATTGTCACAAAATATGAATATTATAGTAGTGATCTGAGGCAAAGCTTCTGATACATAACTGACCTGTTCATACACAATGATGTTTCATTTTAAAGACAGAGCAGAGAAGTTTAAGAGTATCATTTTTATAAGAAAATGGAGAGTCCTTCGAGCTGGAGTGCTTGAGTTCAGATTCTCAGAGATGCTACTAGTGTAAGAAACTTTTGACTGAAGAAACAGAAAGAAAAAATGACACATAAATGCTAGCTCCATTCACACAGAAGACAAGGCTCAGATGTTCAAGGGTTGAATGGTGTTACCGAGGAAGCAGAGCCTTGGAGAAATGTGCATTGGTGCTTGTTGGGGATGACTAACTGATTTACTTAAGACACTATCAGGGCTGTAAAGAAAGAGACCACATGGTTGCTCTTTGTGAACAAGATGGAAGTGTGGACTTACTGTCCCGGCAGGCCACTAGCCTACTGGACTATCCACACAAACACAAGAATGTCTTTGTTATGCTTTTCTGAAGATGCATCTGGTGATCCCACGATTTGCTTGTGTGACAGAAGGGGTCCATAAGGAGTGTTCTATACTACAGATTCCCAAGCTGGAGAAATTCATGCTTTTTTAAAAAAGCTCACTCAAAACAAGGAAAACACACCAACTTCTCAGATGGGTCTGCCTTCACGATTGAATATGGAGACGTTGGACACCTCCAGATACACACTTAGAAGATCAGTGCAGGATGTCCAAAATTATACAGTGCGTACTAAAAATACAGTTGAGAGTCTTAGATCCCCAACAGCGAATGGCTAAGCAGCGAGAGGAAACCACAGGCTCTCTATGACCTGGGTCCAAGGATGCTTTCATCAGTCACCTGACCATGACAGAACGTCAGTCCCATATACATTGCTTACGTCCTGAGAAAGATCAGAATAATGATTTCTAAACACTCTCCCCTATTTATTATTAATTATTCTTGCAAGGCACACAATCACAATGCTAAGAAATGCATAATTGTTTTATGAAAAAATCTAATTGCAAATGTGGGCTTTTTCCAATTTTTATTTGGTGTCATCCTAGACCATATAAAATAATTATTTACAAATTTGCATATTTATGATTTCTAACACTTGTTACCCTTTATTTATTTGAAAGAGAAGAGGGGTAAACTGTCATGTAACAAAATGGTTTTTAAGACCTTAAAAAATTAGGAACACAAGCCATAGGACTACTGTGTATGCTCACTGACTTAATATTTCTTAGTGGCTGTAACTCTTGAAATAGATTTGAGAACTGAAATGTGTAGGATGAAATAGCCAATTTTGCTAATGAATATCAGGGAGAGACAAATCTTAAGTTTCTTTTTTTTAAGATCTTAAGTTTTGAAGGTTAAGTATTTCAATACAATATCAAGCAAAAGAGTTAGTTTTGTAATACTAATCCAACTGGTTTTTTTTTTAATGCTTGTCTATTAGTCCTTAGAGCTGAATTCTCAGCCCCTTTCTTCTGTGAAGATAGTGCTGTTCTGAATTTGTTAAAAATAACTTCCTACAGTCTCCCATGCAACTTTTCTGGTTTTGTACTCCATCCAAGTGATATATCTTCAGACATGGATTTCAGAGCATTCGTGGAACTTGTGAATGGCTATCAAATGTGTGTTTGTGTGGGGTTTTAAAGACTGTGATATAACTGTAACAATACTTTTACTATTTTTAATGATTGCTTTCTTCAAAAGTGGAGTCAAAAAGATATGGAGTACTACTCTAAACTAATGAAGGTCAGGCTAGGACAGGGGAAACTTGTTGCTTTGAACTTATGTTTTAAACTTCCGTTCAGAAAACAGAAATTATGTTGTGTCATCCATGCTGAAGTCAGTACGTAGTGTGGCCAGTAGACACAATTCTTACCTTATCTTTTGCAGTTGCTATGTAGCATCTCCTTGTCTTCAGGACTTACAAGAACAAAGTACAGATTAAGAAGAGAAAATTTAAACACTGATGTTCTCAAAGCTGGCTAATTTTTCTCTGTCTAAAATATCTACTATTACCCCATAATTCCCTATTGATTATATATTATTTCTACTTATGATAAGATCTGTGCTTTTCTTATTTATTCTTTATTTATTTAAATTAAGTCAACATTAAGTAATGGTTATAACAAGTAATGATTTCTAATTTATTCTCTATAGTCTTCGTTATGCAGACAGTAATGTTAATGATTTAGTTTTGGCTTTATTAAATACACTCTAGTGGATAGTGCATGATTCTTAGGTAATAGTAGTGGATGGATCCCCAAAAAGATAAAATTGACTTTGTCAAAGCTGAGAGGCACATGGCCTTCTGACAGTATAGAAGATAAGAATCAAGCATATACAAGGGTAAAATATTGAAGTATTACAATCTGGTGGCTTATTTCTTTGAAATGTGGGCCATCTTCTGAGACTAAGAGGAAATAAAGAAGAGTCAGAGATTTGCTAAGAATTAAAGTTGTTTCCATGAAGTGTGAAAGGGTGGCTACCTAGAAGATGTAAAAGAACTTCTAGCACTGTCAAAACAAGTTCTTGCAGGTGACAATTGATTTATTTTGCAATAAATCTGACTTGCTGGAAAGCAATCGAGTTCTCAGGCATATTTAGAGTAACGAAGAAAATTTCACCTAGGATGATAATTTTGCTGGACAACTAAGGCCATAGAAGATCAAGCAAATTTAGTGGATTGGCAGAAAAATTTATCAAAGTAGAATTAGGGAAACCATCACGTTTTATGCCAAAAAAAAAAAATCCCCAACAATGAAATGCAATGAGCAAGCTACAAAGTTGGTATGGTGTACATTTGATGGAAATTTTTAATAGTACATTTTTAAAATAAATCAGAGAAACATTAAAAGTATCAAGATTGATTATATTATATTATCCTATATCATGCTGTGATTTTCAAAAAAGAATTTCATGTGAAGGTTCTTCAGGAATTTCATGAAGATTCAATTACTGTCTATAACCCTGGTCTACACTCTTGAGGAACAGTGTTTTCTGCTTGCTATATATATATCTACAGCTATTTTAAAAGATTTATTTTATTTTTATTGGAAAATCAGATATACAGAGAGGAGGAGAGACAGAGAGGAAGATCTTTTATCTGTTGATTCACTCCCTAAGAGGCCGCATAAGCAGTGCTGCACCGATCCCAAGCCAGGAGCCACAGGCAGCAGTTTTACCACTGAGTTGGCCTCAAAATTGCTTATCTTTTAGACACACTACTCTTTGAACTGAACTCATCAAGAGCTGACAAATTAAATGAGGTAAGCAGAAAAAAAAAGCAAAGTATCAAACATTGCTAAATCCAAAATGCAAAAAAAAAAAAGAAACAAAAAGCAAAAAATAAAATTTTAATAAGAAAAGCTAACACATTTTGCATTTCCATATCTTTGATGCCGTTCACAGATCCTGGATCATGAAGATTGACACAGCTGCTAGACCAAAGAAATCATCATAAAGAAAAAAGATATTTAAGTCAAGGGAAATATACAGATGTTTAAAAATGGATATGAAATACATCAAAACTGATGGAGAGCATGTCAAATATTAAATACAGACATACATCAAGCAAGAACAGAAGATGGATCTTCACAGAAAGGCCTTTAACCACAAACCCACCCTTTTAAAAAGTGAGAGCAATAGACATTGTTAAATCCATTGGCTTACCGGTTAACACTGTTCGTTAGGATGACCTTGCCTCATGGATCTGGGTTTGACCCCTGGGTCCTCATGGATCTGGGTTTGACCCCTGGGTCTAGGTTCTCATTTCAACTTCCTTCTAAGGTGAGCCCTGAGAGGCGCAATGATGACTTCCTGCCACTAACGTGGAACATCTCCCAGCTCCCGAAGTTCCCTATTATTGGTATTTGAATGTAATTCTCTTCTCTCTCTTTCTGTCTCTCTCTCCTGTGTTTGTGTTTTTTCTCTCAAATTATACACATTTTAAAATAAATATAATAAAAAGCCATAAAGCAAAAGATCTTCCAGATGTTCAGAAATCAACATTCAGACACAGAAGTGTGAAAAATGAAACAGTCAATCTGACACCCTCACAGGAGCAAGACTTCAGTATTCCATTACAAAGTTAGATTGATGAACTGTCAGAAGGTAAAGACTGAATATAAGAATACTCAAAACCTTGTAAGAGAATATAGATAGTGAAACAAAGCTAGAAAATGAATTTATTCTCTGAGTGAAACATTCAACAGACTTAGAGATCTCAACACGCTCATAGTGCCCCCTTATATTTCTGTTCTGATGAGATGACTTGGATAAAAGCCAGGCTGGTGGCTTTAGGATTTGGTGGTCATGGCTGTCTGGTCCCTGAGTGAATTCAGTTACCTCCAAACCTTGATTCACAGCGTTGGAGCTAGGATGAGCATCTAGCTCATGAAGTGCAAATGATAGACTTTAACTGAGATGTGGATAGGTGTGACTTTTCTAGCCACTGAGGACAGCTCCCACTACATCACCAGGTGGATCTCGGGGAGAAAGCACTGCCCTAACCCATGACTAAGAGAGAACTTTGAATCACACTGCTGTTTCACAGTTGAGACCATGCCTGTGTCTGGATTCTTCGGACGACTTCAGGTGGGCCCATGTACCTTCAGACTGCAGGAGAGAATGAATGGCTGGTGCCAAGTGAGAGGCTCATTTCAGGACTTACAGTGTGTACAACAGATCAAACCACAGAATAACTGATCATTGTGTCTCCCTCCAGGTTCTTAAGGGGGCAGATCTACTCTCAAGCTGCAATTGAGACTGGAGATGAGATTCAAGGTCTACGTTGATCTGTGTTTTGTTTCAGATGGAGCAGTGGACAGCATATCCAGGTGCACATGGAGGATATGGCAGTCCATCGGAACCTGCAGAGGACACCTAGTACTACAGTGGAGCATGGAGGACAGAACAAACTAACTACCCCAGCAATGTACTGGCAGTGAAGATCTGGGTAAATGGAGACTCTAAGGTGGACTATGTCAACCAGTTGATTCTGCAGCGATTTCATCGTGCTTGGAATGGCGAGACTAGCAGCAATTCAGAACTGTTGAACTATCAAAACCACTTGAGCAGGACCCTCAGAACATGCCCCACATCAGGGACCTGGGATGGGTGGGAGGTTGGGTGGGGCTTCTCCCTTTATCTCCCCCTTTACCCCAGATACAGAAAAAAAGCAATAAATAAATAAATAAAATGCAGAAATCCCAAGACTTGAGAAGACAAGTTTAGTAACGGTGGCTTTTGTGCTAGCTACAAAAAAAAAAAAAAAGAAAATCTGAACATTTCTTAGTGTAAATAGGGAGAAGTATCATTTATCTGTCAATTGTTTTCCTGTAAGTTTTAGAAATTTTCCACAACAGAAATGGTATTATAGAGCTATAGCAAAGGAAATATATAACGCTGAGAGTATGCAACCTGGTGTAAAAGCAGGACTTAAACATTGGAGATACTCTTAAGGCTAAAATTGGCAATCTTAGATACTGGGATGAAATCAGATTAACTGAATGAATGGTCAAGTTGTCCAGGAGCACTTGGACATTAAAATACTAAATAGCACATGTAGAGGTCCAGTCTGTCCTCCCTACAAGAGTTGAAAGTCTCCTATATTCCGGAGGTGTGTGAGGAAATCATTTCAAAAGAGCCCAAATGTGAGAATTTCCTGTTCAAGCCTTAGGTGACACACTTAGATGAGAAATCAGGTTTTTTCCATTCTTGACTCACTCTGAGACTTGACAGAGCCTTGACAGACATTGCTGATTCTTGCCTGAGATTTATGTCTTGAAATGTCACCTCTTATTACTCAGCTATGGCTGCCCTTCTGAAGGAAGCACGACTCTCTGGCAACAGCAGGTATGTGGAGTCTCTCTGCTAGTTCACCACAGTGAATGGAAGATTATGAATGCCAAATGCGATGGAGCCAAGGCACAACTCAATGCATGGTAAAATACAAGTAGAACACTGATGTATTTACTTAATAATTCAGGATAAAAACATTAAAAATAGACTGGAAAATGTATTCAAATATTCAAATCACTATCTATGGGGAATGAGCCAAATGCATACCTACATATTTGAATTTGTTAGTATAATTTAAACGGAAATAAATTGACCTCATGGCAACATTTTAAAGTTGTAATCAATATAACATGTCTTTGAAAATATCTTAATTAATATTTATTCCAGTCATTATGAATGAACTCACAAGTAATTTCACTGTATTATAAATGACATGCAGGGTTCATGGGACACTTCTTTCAATTTAACAGCTAACTTGTCTTCTCATAAAAAGTAAAATGAGACATTAAATTATTAGTTATTATTATATAAATTATTTATTATTATCTGATGTATTACAAGGATGCAGCTAAAATGACCCTCAATGATTTGGAGAGATACAGCAGCTTTCACTAAGTTCCAACCTACAGTTTTCTTCAATATATGTCCTACGTTTTTGTTTGTGAATCTGTAGTTTTCTCAGCCATTAAGTCATCTGTCATTTATTTGGATGCGACACCTGATTTTTTCACTATTTCAACATTATTTAGGCTATGCATCAGTGAAATGTGTTCTCTCATCATCATTTAAATGTAAAATATACTTAAATTTATAATTTCTCATAGTAACTCAATTATTCATGATAAAAGATCATTTAATAATGACTAACCCATTTAGCAAATAAATGTAAGGCTCTTAATAAAAATAATATTATGCTAGAAATTAATATATATATAGCAATCATTGCAAGGCTCATGGTTAGAACACAGTCTTTAACCATTATTGGATTTTAAAATTATCATAAAATAGATACTTTTTTCAACACAAAATACATTTAAATGTTGGTATTCTGATGATGCTGAAATATTTCTAACGTCAAAATAAAATACATTAAAAATACATAAAATGTTTTAGTGCAAACTGACCTTATTCATGGTCATCTTTATTTCTCCTTCATTTGTTTTCTCTGGGCTACACATAATAAATGTTTTTAAATACATGCAGCTATCAATGTCAGACACTTCTGTGACGGTCTAGGAAAAGTTTCAGACTCCTCCACTGCTAAATGAGTGCCAGCTCTCACTCTCCGCCCAGCGGGGCTTGCCTCTCTGAGGATCTACTCATCACGTAGGTCATTTATAATTGTCTTCCGCAGCTATCACAGCACAGTACCAGACACCATTCAGCTCCAAAATGAGGAAGGAGAGAGTGGTCTACGCAGAGCTGAATGTGCCCAAGGGCTCAAAGCAGCAGCAAAAAAGATACAAGGCCTCTGAAAGCTCCACTTCAGCAGCTGAAGAGGAAATAACCTACGTGGAATTAAACCTTTCTAGTGCTTCCCGGGAAAATCCAGGGAATGGAAAAAGCAGACATTGCAAAGGTAACTTTCAGTTGACTCTCTGTCTACATAATTGTCTGAAATGTGCAGTTGTGGAAATGTGGAGGAGTAAGGGATTTGTGAAGTGAAGATTCTCATTTGTCAAGATCAGAATGTAGGGCAGGTAAGTTTGGCTAGCATGAAATCTAATGACTAATTTTATTCAGATCGGGTCTAACGTGTCATTTTGGCTAAGAACTGCCTTCGTGGAAAGCACAGATGACAATAGTGGATGTGGGTTTGGAAGCCCAGTTTAGCTGCATCATTCACAATGCAGGTAGATTCCCCTCCACACCATCCTTCTGTCTCCATTTTCCTGAGTCAGTGTTTCCATTTCTCTCCCTGTAGACTCAACCTCCTCTCCAGAGAAGCTCATTTCTGGGATCCTGGGAATCATCTGTTTTGTCCTATCCATCATGATCGCGCTCACAGTTACAGGTGCCATTCCCTGTACGTACATTTTTGACACATTTGAAAGAAAGTTTCCACTTTTGTGATCAACAGTGCTTTTGTGCAATAAGATCAGGGGATGAAGTGTTCATTAATGTTTAAGGGTAGTTCAGTAATTCAACTGAAAAATGGAATTGAAAATAAGTTTACTTGGGTTCAAAAATGTTGCAATACATGGACACTTGTTTTTCATAATATGCACTTGCCATGAACTTCTTGACGATCTCTTGGATACAGTTTGTCTCAATGTGGAATGCTTATGCATTTGTCAAAACATTTAGTTTTTAAATGTATGTATGTAGTCTGATTTCATAATTCAAAGAATGCCTTAGGAGACCAAAAGCTCTTACTGAGAAATGCATATGAACTTGTGGGAGTGCTTCTATCAAATGGTTAACTGTAAGAAACAATATTTGACCCTTTAAACAGTTTTGAGATACTTTAACCGTGAAACTTCAATACTGTGTTAATTTTTCTTAGAAAATCTATTTTATGTTAATTCTAGCAATATAGAAATTTTGATCTAAAGAGCCAAAAGTACTATGACATATTAATTTTACATTAATTCTTTCCCTAGCTACTGAAACACAGGAACAGAACCATTCTTCTCATATAAGAAGAACTCAGAAAGGTATATGGTTGGTTTCAAAGTTCTGATATTGTAGAGATTACCTTTGGCTTGTAATAAAGCCATGCAAACATGGAGCCATTTCAGGGGAGTAAAACCAGGAAAATGCACATTAGCTGTTACCAGCACAAATACGACATTTTTTTTTTACCTACAATGAGAAGAATTAGTCATTTAAAATAGCTACACAATAATTTTGCCATTTGAATCAGATTTCTTTCTGCAACAATAGAAGAGAGGAGCTTACTATTCAAAAAAACGTGGTGTGTTCAGTGACTTTTCTGAGCCTGCTGGACTGGATGCTGTCATTGCTTGCTCTATGTTAGCAGATCAGTTAGCAGGGAAAGCTGCTGCCCGTTTTCTGTGCCTTAGTGCATCAGTGCTTGTGTTTGGTTCCCATAACCAGCCTGTGGGGTGCACAGATGTTATAACATAGACATTTACATCTAGGTAAGCTCACCTGACTACTCAAAATGCGATAATTCACACTCTTTTTCAGCATATCATTGTCATCTCTGTCCAAAGGAATGGTTCATATATTCCAACAATTGCTATTACTTTAGCACAGAAAAAAAAACTTGGAGTGAGAGTGTGACAGCCTGTGCTTCCAAGAACTCAAATCTGCTTTATATTGACAGCAAGGAAGAAATGGTAAAGTTCTAGATGTTTCATGCATTTTAAATGCTGTTTCATGCTACTCAATACATGTATAATTCATCTACGTTCTTGACATTTATGTTCTGGTCTGTCTCAAGTCTATATATTATCTGCAATTCTATTGACTTTACAATAACATATTTGTGTTTGTATACTAGTAATGTGGATTTGATTATGTCTAGCGTTTTATTTTTCCTGTAATACCATGCTTGTATGTACACTTTGTTCCCAAAAATAACTTTGTTCCTTAATTTTACCATTCATTAAGAAAATTCAGATTGTGCAGGTTGGTCACAAAGTGAAAGGACTAATGTCATCACAGATCAGATCACACGACACAAGTTTTCAGGCACTAATGGCCCTCTCCCTGGGCACCTGCTCATTGTTTCTCCTTCAACTGTTATCATGACCTGAAATACTTCATATTATCACTGCGGATTTTGTGAATGTTACATCCACTGCCTCACTCCTCAAATGGCCCCTGATCTGAATCCGGGAGCCAGGAGCTTCTTCTGGATCTCTCAAGTGACTGCAGGTCCCAAAGCTTTGGGTCATCCTCTGCTGCTTTCCCAGGCCACAAGCAGGGACCTGGGTAAGAACTGGAGCAGATGGGATACGAACTGGAGCACCCATATGGGATCCTCACATTCAGGAATTGGAGGATTAGACAATTGAGCCATGCACTGGGCCCACTTCACCTGTATATTGCACTTATCTATAGCTGACTGATTTTCACTGCTGCATTTTGGACATAGACGCCCTGACATTCCTTTGCTCCCTAATGCTGAGGCCAGTCCATTTTGCCTCTTTCTTTACATCTCTCAGGATTCTCTTGGCTGTGCTCTTGTGAGTTCCAGAGCCTATACATGCATTATCAGGCAGTAGCAAGGAGAAATAGGTTTATATCCTGCTGAATCATCCATATCCCACCACCATCAGGATCATCTTTTTTTTTTTTAATTTACAAGCAACAGTGGGAATGTACCTAGATAAGGAATGCTGTGGCATCCAGGAATCCACACTTTGGCTTCTTTGTCACTTATTTCTGTAGTTGTAATCCCATAATTTCCTTCCAAAACTCACACGCCAAGGAAGACAGTAGAAAAATACATTGACTTGGTGACAGGAAATGGAGACAGGAATGTGTAGGATCTGGAAATTTAGTCATATCCATGCTATGTTTGTTTCATTAAAATGAATGCCTTTAAATTGCATGAAACAGATTCCTTATGGAAATCAGGAAAGAATGAAATTGTTAAGTGTAAGTATCTGAGCATTAGTTTTAACTTAAAATTACAAGTATCTGTGGAAGCTATTGGCAATTTTTAAAAACCAGTTTTCAACCATTGTTCGACCAATTCATTGTGTTTTTTGCAATAAAAAAACCTATGATATAATTAATGACCTGTAAGTAATTATTACTCTTAAAGAAGAATGAAAATTTTCACAGTGATTATTTAAATAAAATTCCCTTTTCTGATAGGAATTTCTAAAATCGCACTCATTTCATGCATGGATCGGTGTCTCTCGTAGCAGCTCTAGAGACCCATGGATGACAACAAATGGCTCAACTTTCAAACTACGGTAAGTTGTTTTGGATGATGTTACAGAAACGAGAAATATCTATACATATACATGTTTTCCATTTTATATATATAATGGAAAACTCAAAAAAGAATGATACTCATGAATTTAAGCTGGGTTTTACATATGAGTGAAAATATTAAAAAGGAGGCAAGGCTGGTTCAATGGGTTAACCTGCTGCTTGGGATCTCCTGCATCCAGTATTGTAGTGTCTGGCTTAAAACCAGCTTCCTGTTAAGGCACTCTTTGAAGACTGCAGCTCCTGGCTCAAGTCTTGGGCCCCTGCCACCCATGTGAGAGTGTGGGAGACTCCAACAGAGTTGCAGGTTCCTAGTTTCAACTTTGAACAGCCCAGGCTGTTCTAGCAAATGAATCTCTCTCTCTCTTTCTCTCTCTCTGTCTTTCCCCCTCTCTTTGTCTCTGTGCCTTTCAAAGTGAAAATAGTTAAATAAAATTTTAAGGTAGTCAAATCTTGTATAAATTTAAGATGGGCTGCTCATTTGTAATAATAATCAAATTTCCCAATATTATATGAAAATGTCATTATTCATTTGCTTTTGTTTAATAGATAGTCCCTATAAAATATAACTGAACTGTTCATTTTCAATCATCACAGAATATCAGAATCATTACATGGTGAATATAACTGTGTTATATTATACAAACACGTCCTTGAATCAAGCAATTGTGGATCTTTAAAATCATACAGTTGTAAACGTAAGCTTTCGGATTAATGCAACTGACTTTGGAATCTTCCAGGTAATTTCATATTTGGTGAAATGGAACATTGCAAAAGTCTTAAAGTTAATTTTACTATTTGCTGTAACAATGAAATTTTAAATATTTAAATATTAGTTATAATGGCTGGAAATTACACATTTCTATAGTTTTAGTGAATTTGTAACTATTTTAGGCTGTGTTGAGTGATTTGGAATGAATTTTCATTTGATAATTTTTAATTGCCTTTGCCTGCTTTCCTGCTGGACCAATGTCTTCTTACATCTTTTTTGTTAAACTCTATTTAGCAGAGCCAATAAGCCTTTGACTATAACATATACCAAAAATTCATTATTTCTGAAATACAGTACTTAAAATATTAACTTGTTAAAAAGTTTAGTCATTTTGACACTATGGACTGATATCATGCTATACTCTTCAACATTGTTGTTTTGGCCAATTTCTACCAGACTTTATGTTCTTTGATAATGAATTTTGCAGAATTTTCCATTCATGCTTTGTCAATGGCATCTTCATTTCAAGTTTGTTTGTGATGTTTGTCACTTTAAATAGAAGCATAGTTGAGATGCATGCATTTAGGGGCTAGCTTGACATACAAATCTAGATTTTCTTGATTTCTTTTTCCTTATACGCAGCTCTTTTTTCTCTAATCAATCACACCTCTTTTTTCTCATTAGTCAGAGTCAGAGTGAAAGCTCTTTCGTTCACTCCTGAACTGCCCAAGCGTCCACAACAGCTGAGGATGATCGTTCTGAAGCCAGGACCCAGAGAGCAAAGCAGGGTCTCTCAGGTGGGTGGCAGGAAATCAGGGGCTTGAGCCACGCCTGCTGCCTCGGGGGCCATATTTGCTGCCTGAAATACAAACAGTTACATTCTAAAGCCATGTTCACTGTCTCAAAGAGCTATTCTTCATGAGTGTAAAGAAAGGTAAAATGAACAGTAGAGGAAATATTGTCTACACCTGCTATGTCATGATACACTAAATAACAGAATGATGGACCTATGATTGTTGCTGAAGGTCTGTACTATTGCAATAATATTGGGGAAAAGGAGGGGGGAGAGAATGCAAAGGGAGATTGGAATGGAAAATCTCTGGATTTATGGAACTGTAGCATAAAAAATAAAATTACAATACCAAAATACCCTGCTCAGTCTAATGTACTATACAAGCCAACAGAAGGCTGTTGTAACGCTGCAATGATGTGGGAGACAGGGCACTTGCATCGTCATTCGCTGCCTTCCCAGGCTCATTAGCAGGAAGCTGGACTGAAGGCAGAGTAGCTGGGGCGTGAACCAGCACTCCACTGGATGATGTCAGTGTCAGAAACAGAGGCTTAACTCACTGCACCACAACATGTAGCATAGTAGGCTGATTCTCTGCCCCGTGGCACCAGCATTCGATAGGAGCACTGGTTCGTGTCCCGGCTGCTCCACTTCCCATCCAGCTCTATGTGTGCCCTGGAAAATCAGCAGGTGACAGCCCAAGTTCTTGGAATCCTGCACTCATGTGAGAGACCCAGAAGAAGATCCTGGCTTTCAGCTTCAGATAAGCTCAGCTCTGACCATTGTGGTCATTTGAGGAATGTACCAGCACATGGAAGACCTTCTCTCTGTATATCTGCTTCTCTCTCTGCCTTTCAAAATAAAAAAAAAAATCCCTTAAAAAATAAGTAATCACAATAATGTACATTTTGCTTCTCTCACTCTCCATACACACTTATATTTGTATATGGAGGTACTTCAAAATTTTAATCAATTCTAACCACAATACATTATAACACTCTCATGTGCTTATGTATGGGTGTCTATATTTGTGTATTTTCATGAGAACAAATGTATACTATTTCAGTAAAATGTATGCCACTTGAAATCACTACTCCTCCAAAAGACAAATCTGTGTTTTCTCTTAGATGTAGTAGTTAATATAGAATACAAAAATACTATGGGTTGGAATGGACACCCTGGAATTTGATGATTGTTTTTAGTTCTTGTGTGCACCCCTGTGGGACTGTGGTCCTCATGCTTTGTGCTTGTTGACTGTTGTGGTTAGTGGTGCCTTAAGCAGTGCCTATAAAGTGGGCTGGGAAAAAATGAAATCTTTCTAAAAAACCACTGTTGTTTTCATTAATTTCTATTTTTGTCTTTGTTTCTAATGAAGTTACATAACAGGAAATTTTGATCCACTTCTCATTACATATAATAAAAAGCTGATATGTGGCACAGTTTAAATGAAAAAAGCAAGTTAATATTACAGAAATAGTAAATCCAGGGCCCAGTGGCATGGCCTTGCGGCTAAAATCCTCGCCTTGAATGCACCAGGATCCCATATGGGCGCCGGTTCTAATCCCGGCAGCTCCACTTCCCATCCAGCTCCCTGCTTGTGGCCTGGGAAAGCAGTTGAGGACGACCCAAAGCCTTGGGACCCTGCACCCGCATGGGAGACCCGGAAGAGGTTCCTGGATTCTGGCTTCGGATTGGCACAGCACCGGCCGTTGCAGCTCGCTTGGGGAGTGAATCATTGGACAGATCTTCCTCTCTGTCTCTCCTCCTCTCTGTATATCTGACTTTGCAATAAAAATAAATAAATCTTTAAAAAAAATAAAGGAAAAGATATAGTAAATCCAGAAACTTTCAATAGAAAACACTGGTGCATGTTCCATTATTTCACATCTTTAATGAATTATTGTATTCTTAGAATTCCATATGATAAAAGATCATTTAAATTATAAAACATTTACATGCTAGTAGAAATAAAATATTAGTTATAATAATATAATGGAATATTAGTTATAATAATATAATATTAGTTATAATAATTATAACTAATATAATTATATTATTAGTTATAATAATAAATGGAATGCCAGGCTCTACCAGGCACCGAACTAAATAACTAGCAGAAAACTCCTAGCTAAAGCTTGTTGCTCAGAAGGGAGGGAAAAGGGAGGGATGCATCTCCAACATTCTGGTTTCTGTGCGGGATCTGCGAGAGTGGACTCTTAAGGGAACCCTTGTAGGGAGGTTGATGTATCTCTCTCCTGACTCAAAGTTGACTGGGACCTGTTGAGAGCCATGCCTGGTTAGTGCCCCACCATGGAGCTTGCAAAGACTTCAGGGAACCACAAGAGGGAGCAACAGAGTATGAGCTCTAAGAACAGGGCAATCTTCTTCACCGGGAATTCACACACAAGGCAACTGGCTCTCAGTTTCTGAAAAGATTGAAATCTTTAGAGTCTCTAGCTGACCTGACTGGTGAAGACGTTCCGTGTACAAAGTTCACAAGGCATGGGGGGAGGTAGGAGTTTTTCAAATAGCCTAATCTCAGCAAGAACGGCAAGGTCTTCAAAGAGACAGGGTAACACAGCCCAATGACTGGGAAAAAATGCAGAATTCAACAATCAAAAGCAGAACTAATAATTCAGTGAGCAATTAAAAATAATTAACTTACATTTTGTTAATAAGCCTAGATGAAAGAAGACACACATAGAAAAATAAACAAAAACGGGAAAGCAATAAATAACCCCAAATAGCATCCAAAACATCCCACAATAGATCATTATTATCTGTCAAAAATCACACAAAGAATCTTAGTAGCGTCATAGAAAAACGCTGGAAATGAAAAGAAAACTAGGATATTGCATCTGAGAAACCTATTGATCAAAATGAAGAACAAATTTGGACTTTCCCAAGAAACAGTAACTGAAAAATGTCCCAAGTATTTCACATTTGGCCCACTAGTGTATGAAACTAGATTTTTAAAAAGATTTATTTATTTATTTATTTATTTATTTATTTATATTTATTTTATTACAAAGTCAGATATACAGAGAGGAGGAGAGACAGAGAGGAAGATCTTCCGTCTGATGATTCACTCCCCAAGTGAGCCGCAACAGCTGGTACGCGCCGATCTGAAGCTGGGAACCAGGAACCTCTTCCGGGTCTCCCACGCGGGTGCAGGGTCCCAATGCATTGGGCCGTCCTTGACTGCTTTCCCAGGCCACAAGCAGGGAGCTGGATGGGAAGTGGAGCTGCCGGGATTAGAACCGGCACCCATATGGGATCCCGGGGCATTCAAGGCGAGGACTTTAGCCACTAGGCCACGCTGCTGGGCCCCGAAACTAGATCTTTTACATGAAACTTTCAAATCATGAAAGCCAAATAATTTTCTCATATAATTTAATGAACACATTTAGCAGAAATTTCTTATTTTTTTTAGAATCTACTTTTTAATTCTATACAAAAATTTAAAATGACTTACATCACATTATACTATTTAATACTGGCATGTACTTTGAATTTTATCATTGAATTTATACTTTGCAATCTTTCACATGACTGTCTAATATCTTTCATCCATGTTAAATAAATTTTTTTAGTATTTCTTCTATGGTAGTTTCAGCACAATTAATACTTTATTTCTGCTTGCATATGATTGCATTATAAATTAAATGATCTTTTATCACATGCAATTCAAATAATACAATTTTTCCTTAAAGATGTGAAATAATGGAACATGCACCAGTGTTTGTTTCTATTGGAAGCTTCTGGATTTACTATTTCTGTAATATTGACTTGTTGTTTTTCATTTAAACTGTGCCACATATCAGCTTTTTATTATATGTAATGAGAAGTGGATCAAAATTTCCTGATCTGTACCTTCATTAGAAACAAAGACAAAACATAGAATTTAATGAAAACAACAGTGCTTTCACGAAGCACAAAGCATGAGGACCACAGTCCCACAGGGGTGCACACAAGAACTAAAAACAATCATCAAATTCCAGGGTGTCCATTCCAACCCATAGTATTTTTGTATTCTATATTAACTACTACATCTAAGAGAAAACACAGATTTGTCTTTTGGAGGAGTAGTGATTTCAAGTGGCATACATTTTACTGAAATAGTATACATTTGTTCTCATGAAAATACACAAATATAGACACCCATACATAAGCACATGAGAGTGTTATAATGTATTGTGGTTAGAATTGATTAAAATTTTGAAGTACCTCCATATACAAATATAAGTGTGTATGGAGAGTGAGAGAAGCAAAATGTACATTATTGTGATTACTTATTTTTTAAGGGATTTTTTTTTTTATTTTGAAAGGCAGAGAGAGAAGCAGATATACAGAGAGAAGGTCTTCCATGTGCTGGTACATTCCTCAAATGACCACAATGGTCAGAGCTGAGCTTATCTGAAGCTGAAAGCCAGGATCTTCTTCTGGGTCTCTCACATGAGTGCAGGATTCCAAGAACTTGGGCTGTCACCTGCTGATTTTCCAGGGCACACATAGAGCTGGATGGGAAGTGGAGCAGCCGGGACACGAACCAGTGCTCCTATCGAATGCTGGTGCCACGGGGCAGAGAATCAGCCTACTATGCTACATGTTGTGGTGCAGTGAGTTAAGCCTCTGTTTCTGACACTGACATCATCCAGTGGAGTGCTGGTTCACGCCCCAGCTACTCTGCCTTCAGTCCAGCTTCCTGCTAATGAGCCTGGGAAGGCAGCGAATGACGATGCAAGTGCCCTGTCTCCCACATCATTGCAGCGTTACAACAGCCTTCTGTTGGCTTGTATAGTACATTAGACTGAGCAGGGTATTTTGGTATTGTAATTTTATTTTTTATGCTACAGTTCCATAAATCCAGAGATTTTCCATTCCAATCTCCCTTTGCATTCTCTCCCCCCTCCTTTTCCCCAATATTATTGCAATAGTACAGACCTTCAGCAACAATCATAGGTCCATCATTCTGTTATTTAGTGTATCATGACATAGCAGGTGTAGACAATATTTCCTCTACTGTTCATTTTACCTTTCTTTACACTCATGAAGAATAGCTCTTTGAGACAGTGAACATGGCTTTAGAATGTAACTGTTTGTATTTCAGGCAGCAAATATGGCCCCCGAGGCAGCAGGCGTGGCTCAAGCCCCTGATTTCCTGCCACCCACCTGAGAGACCCTGCTTTGCTCTCTGGGTCCTGGCTTCAGAACGATCATCCTCAGCTGTTGTGGACGCTTGGGCAGTTCAGGAGTGAACGAAAGAGCTTTCACTCTGACTCTGACTAATGAGAAAAAAGAGGTGTGATTGATTAGAGAAAAAAGAGCTGCGTATAAGGAAAAAGAAATCAAGAAAATCTAGATTTGTATGTCAAGCTAGCCCCTAAATGCATGCATCTCAACTATGCTTCTATTTAAAGTGACAAACATCACAAACAAACTTGAAATGAAGATGCCATTGACAAAGCATGAATGGAAAATTCTGCAAAATTCATTATCAAAGAACATAAAGTCTGGTAGAAATTGGCCAAAACAACAATGTTGAAGAGTATAGCATGATATCAGTCCATAGTGTCAAAATGACTAAACTTTTTAACAAGTTAATATTTTAAGTACTGTATTTCAGAAATAATGAATTTTTGGTATATGTTATAGTCAAAGGCTTATTGGCTCTGCTAAATAGAGTTTAACAAAAAAGATGTAAGAAGACATTGGTCCAGCAGGAAAGCAGGCAAAGGCAATTAAAAATTATCAAATGAAAATTCATTCCAAATCACTCAACACAGCCTAAAATAGTTACAAATTCACTAAAACTATAGAAATGTGTAATTTCCAGCCATTATAACTAATATTTAAATATTTAAAATTTCATTGTTACAGCAAATAGTAAAATTAACTTTAAGACTTTTGCAATGTTCCATTTCACCAAATATGAAATTACCTGGAAGATTCCAAAGTCAGTTGCATTAATCCGAAAGCTTACGTTTACAACTGTATGATTTTAAAGATCCACAATTGCTTGATTCAAGGACGTGTTTGTATAATATAACACAGTTATATTCACCATGTAATGATTCTGATATTCTGTGATGATTGAAAATGAACAGTTCAGTTATATTTTATAGGGACTATCTATTAAACAAAAGCAAATGAATAATGACATTTTCATATAATATTGGGAAATTTGATTATTATTACAAATGAGCAGCCCATCTTAAATTTATACAAGATTTGACTACCTTAAAATTTTATTTAACTATTTTCACTTTGAAAGGCACAGAGACAAAGAGAGGGGGAAAGACAGAGAGAGAGAAAGAGAGAGAGAGATTCATTTGCTAGAACAGCCTGGGCTGTTCAAAGTTGAAACTAGGAACCTGCAACTCTGTTGGAGTCTCCCACACTCTCACATGGGTGGCAGGGGCCCAAGACTTGAGCCAGGAGCTGCAGTCTTCAAAGAGTGCCTTAACAGGAAGCTGGTTTTAAGCCAGACACTACAATACTGGATGCAGGAGATCCCAAGCAGCAGGTTAACCCATTGAACCAGCCTTGCCTCCTTTTTAATATTTTCACTCATATGTAAAACCCAGCTTAAATTCATGAGTATCATTCTTTTTTGAGTTTTCCATTATATATATAAAATGGAAAACATGTATATGTATAGATATTTCTCGTTTCTGTAACATCATCCAAAACAACTTACCGTAGTTTGAAAGTTGAGCCATTTGTTGTCATCCATGGGTCTCTAGAGCTGCTACGAGAGACACCGATCCATGCATGAAATGAGTGCGATTTTAGAAATTCCTATCAGAAAAGGGAATTTTATTTAAATAATCACTGTGAAAATTTTCATTCTTCTTTAAGAGTAATAATTACTTACAGGTCATTAATTATATCATAGGTTTTTTTATTGCAAAAAACACAATGAATTGGTCGAACAATGGTTGAAAACTGGTTTTTAAAAATTGCCAATAGCTTCCACAGATACTTGTAATTTTAAGTTAAAACTAATGCTCAGATACTTACACTTAACAATTTCATTCTTTCCTGATTTCCATAAGGAATCTGTTTCATGCAATTTAAAGGCATTCATTTTAATGAAACAAACATAGCATGGATATGACTAAATTTCCAGATCCTACACATTCCTGTCTCCATTTCCTGTCACCAAGTCAATGTATTTTTCTACTGTCTTCCTTGGCGTGTGAGTTTTGGAAGGAAATTATGGGATTACAACTACAGAAATAAGTGACAAAGAAGCCAAAGTGTGGATTCCTGGATGCCACAGCATTCCTTATCTAGGTACATTCCCACTGTTGCTTGTAAATTAAAAAAAAAAAAGATGATCCTGATGGTGGTGGGATATGGATGATTCAGCAGGATATAAACCTATTTCTCCTTGCTACTGCCTGATAATGCATGTATAGGCTCTGGAACTCACAAGAGCACAGCCAAGAGAATCCTGAGAGATGTAAAGAAAGAGGCAAAATGGACTGGCCTCAGCATTAGGGAGCAAAGGAATGTCAGGGCGTCTATGTCCAAAATGCAGCAGTGAAAATCAGTCAGCTATAGATAAGTGCAATATACAGGTGAAGTGGGCCCAGTGCATGGCTCAATTGTCTAATCCTCCAATTCCTGAATGTGAGGATCCCATATGGGTGCTCCAGTTCGTATCCCATCTGCTCCAGTTCTTACCCAGGTCCCTGCTTGTGGCCTGGGAAAGCAGCAGAGGATGACCCAAAGCTTTGGGACCTGCAGTCACTTGAGAGATCCAGAAGAAGCTCCTGGCTCCCGGATTCAGATCAGGGGCCATTTGAGGAGTGAGGCAGTGGATGTAACATTCACAAAATCCGCAGTGATAATATGAAGTATTTCAGGTCATGATAACAGTTGAAGGAGAAACAATGAGCAGGTGCCCAGGGAGAGGGCCATTAGTGCCTGAAAACTTGTGTCGTGTGATCTGATCTGTGATGACATTAGTCCTTTCACTTTGTGACCAACCTGCACAATCTGAATTTTCTTAATGAATGGTAAAATTAAGGAACAAAGTTATTTTTGGGAACAAAGTGTACATACAAGCATGGTATTACAGGAAAAATAAAACGCTAGACATAATCAAATCCACATTACTAGTATACAAACACAAATATGTTATTGTAAAGTCAATAGAATTGCAGATAATATATAGACTTGAGACAGACCAGAACATAAATGTCAAGAACGTAGATGAATTATACATGTATTGAGTAGCATGAAACAGCATTTAAAATGCATGAAACATCTAGAACTTTACCATTTCTTCCTTGCTGTCAATATAAAGCAGATTTGAGTTCTTGGAAGCACAGGCTGTCACACTCTCACTCCAAGTTTTTTTTTCTGTGCTAAAGTAATAGCAATTGTTGGAATATATGAACCATTCCTTTGGACAGAGATGACAATGATATGCTGAAAAAGAGTGTGAATTATCGCATTTTGAGTAGTCAGGTGAGCTTACCTAGATGTAAATGTCTATGTTATAACATCTGTGCACCCCACAGGCTGGTTATGGGAACCAAACACAAGCACTGATGCACTAAGGCACAGAAAACGGGCAGCAGCTTTCCCTGCTAACTGATCTGCTAACATAGAGCAAGCAATGACAGCATCCAGTCCAGCAGGCTCAGAAAAGTCACTGAACACACCACGTTTTTTTGAATAGTAAGCTCCTCTCTTCTATTGTTGCAGAAAGAAATCTGATTCAAATGGCAAAATTATTGTGTAGCTATTTTAAATGACTAATTCTTCTCATTGTAGGTAAAAAAAAAATGTCGTATTTGTGCTGGTAACAGCTAATGTGCATTTTCCTGGTTTTACTCCCCTGAAATGGCTCCATGTTTGCATGGCTTTATTACAAGCCAAAGGTAATCTCTACAATATCAGAACTTTGAAACCAACCATATACCTTTCTGAGTTCTTCTTATATGAGAAGAATGGTTCTGTTCCTGTGTTTCAGTAGCTAGGGAAAGAATTAATGTAAAATTAATATGTCATAGTACTTTTGGCTCTTTAGATCAAAATTTCTATATTGCTAGAATTAACATAAAATAGATTTTCTAAGAAAAATTAACACAGTATTGAAGTTTCACGGTTAAAGTATCTCAAAACTGTTTAAAGGGTCAAATATTGTTTCTTACAGTTAACCATTTGATAGAAGCACTCCCACAAGTTCATATGCATTTCTCAGTAAGAGCTTTTGGTCTCCTAAGGCATTCTTTGAATTATGAAATCAGACTACATACATACATTTAAAAACTAAATGTTTTGACAAATGCATAAGCATTCCACATTGAGACAAACTGTATCCAAGAGATCGTCAAGAAGTTCATGGAAACTACATGTTATGAAAAACAAGTGTCCTTGTATTATAACATTTTTGGAACCCAAGTAAACTTTTTTTTCCTCAGTTCTCACGAATTAATATTAGCTCCATACATGAATTTTATAAACATGCTGCACTTATACTGGCTTTCTTTCTTTTTTTCCAAATAAACTTATTTTTAATTCAACTTTCAATTGAATTACTGAACTACCCTTAAACATTAATGAACACTTCATCCCCTGATCTTATTGCACAAAAGCACTGTTGATCACAAAAGTGGAAAATTTCTTTCACATGTGTCAAAAATATACATACAGGGAATGGCACTTCTAACTGTGAGCGCGATCATGATGGATAGGACAAAACAGATGATTCCCAGGATCCCAGAAATGAGCTTCTCTGGAGAGGAGGTTGAGTCTACAGGGAGAGAAATGGAAACACTGACTCAGGAAAATGGAGACAGAAGGATGGTGTGGAGGGGAATCTACCTGCATCGTGAATGATGCAGCTAAACTGGGCTTCCAAACCCACATCCACTATTGTCATCTGTGCTTTCCAGGAAGGCAGTTCTTAGCCAAAATGACACGTTAGACCCGATCTGAATAAAATTAGTCATTAGATTTCATGCTAGCCAAACTTACCTGCCCTACATTCTGATCTTGACAAATGAGAATCTTCACTTCACAAATCCCTTACTCCTCCACATTTCCACAACTGCACATTTCAGACAATTATGTAGACAGAGAGTCAACTGAAAGTTACCTTTGCAATGTCTGCTTTTTCCATTCCCTGGATTTTCCCGGGAAGCACTAGAAAGGTTTAATTTCACGAGGGTTATTCCCTCTTCAGCTGCTGAAGTGGAGCTTTCAGAGGCCCTGGGTCTTTTTTGCTGCTGCTTTGAGCCCTTGGGCACATTCAGCTCTGCAAGCACGACTCTCTCCTTCCTCATTTTGGAGCTGAATGGTGTCTGGTACTGTGCTGTGATAGCTGCGGAAGACGATAATAAATGACCTACGTGATGAGTAGATCCTCAGAGAGGCAAGCCCCGCTGGGCGGAGAGTGAGAGCTGGCACTCATTTAGCAGTGGAGGAGTCTGAAACTTTTTCTAGACCATCACAGAAGTGTCTGACATTGATAACTACATGTATTTAAAAACATTTATTATGTGTAGCCCAGAAAAAACAAATGAAGGAGAAATAAAGATGACCATGAATAAGGTCAGTTTGCACTAAAACATTTTATTTATTTTAATCTACTTTACTTTTGATGTTGTTAGAAATATTTTAGCATCATCAGAATACTGATAATTTTATGTATTTTTATGACAAATGTATTCATTTTATGGTAACTTTGAAGTCCATTATTGCTTAGACACTGAGTGTTTCCTTTTGTTATTCTGAAATTTCAAATAAAGTTAGCTATTCTGTTTATATCTAGGAATACATGCGTACAGACACATACATGTAAAATGAGAAGTAAAAATCAAATATCATCTACGTTACACCAGCACTGCCTCATTGTTTTCCTTTTGTAAAGCGACATATGAACTACAGTAATTTTTCCAGTCTCTCTGTTTAATGTTATCATGTCACATGGCAATAGAAACACATTGTGAGAAATGTATATTTAGACAACATTTTCACTGTGTTAATATCACAGGACAACATTGTGGAAGTACATGGCACACTTAAACTCAGTGTCAATTACTTCTGGAACCATGAGGGACAAAACAACACAGATTAAATCAAATGAAAAAAGTGATGTGATTAGACACATATTAAACTGAGATTTGTGAGCCTGCTGCCAGTCCAATACGGCAAATTGCTCTGTAGTCATCTACTTTTTCTATGCCAGTACAAGCACACTTTAAGGATTAAAAAGAAAGAACACACAAGCACATAGTCACTTGGTGTGATAATAAACGTGCAACACATCTGTGTAACTGACAGTGCAGTAGGTGTTTACAGAACAATCACAATGTGGTTAATATGTAGTCTCAGACATTATGATGCCTATGACATCATTGAGTGACATGGATTTTTAATTTCTGTAATAGTTTGAGGGGACTGTCTTGATATACAGTCTGTCATTAGCAAAAACATCTTTATGCAGCCCACAACTATAAATGAATACAATTGTGATTTAAAATTTTATAAATATACACTTACCATTGAAAGAAGTTGGAACTTCTTGGTTCAATAATGCTATTAAGATAAGAACAATCATTAAATGCTTATATTCTTCACAACTCATGTTATCTCAACAGTGTGTGGATATGTTCTGTTACTTACAATTCTTGACTATAGTACTCCATATTGTTACCATAATAATGAAGCGGAGACCCATGGCTACAGCAACAAACCAGGCCAACAAAACTGGAAGTGCTGTCAGAGAGAATCAGCAAGCAAAAGATTACAAAGAGAAAAAGAAATGTCCTGTTATCTTTGTGCTTAATACAAACACTGGAATGTTTTGCGTGAGGAGGTAATGTAACTACTTCTGTTATTTCTCAGAAAAGGCAATGTAAGAAATGTAAATGGTAAAAAAATAAAAGTACAAAGATGTGGTCTATCCTCCTGCACTTCTCTAAGTCACTCCAGAGAAAAATCACCTACATGCTTTTCAAATTTTTATATAGATGCAGCAAAAACCAATTTCTCTAAGTCATATTAAGAAAACTATGTTTAAGAGGTCATATAAAATGACTGTGGTTTGATTTTAATTTAAGTAGAACAATCCAATCATTGTTTCTACTCATCGCTTATAAAATGCCAAATTCTTACAGATAGCTGCAGTGTATTTTATTTTTCTGGACAGAATTGAATTATTAACACATTCAATCCTCCAATGGATATTTAAATGATTGGCTTTTGCTCTTAAAATAATGGTACATTTCGTAAATATCTTGCTTAGTTTTGGGTCCATTTTCTCCCAAAGGTTGATTTTTTGGAAAGGTAGAATGATGCCTGCGGTGGGATGTGGGCAGATGAGGGTGGGAGGGAGACAAAAGGAAAGAGAAGAAGAGAGAAAGAGTTTGCTCTGTGTTCTAGAGGTTCACTCTGCAAGGGGCAGCAATGGTCAGGGCTGGGCCAGGCTAAAGCCAGGGTCTGGGACCTCTGCTTGGAACCCTGATGGATGGTAGAGGTCCCAGCATTTGGATTATCTTTATTACTTTGCCAGATGCTTTAGCAGGGAGCGGGATCCAAAGCAGAGCAGCTGGACTCTAACTGGCACTCTGTTAAGGGAAGCTGGTTCCCCAGGTGACAGCTTTATCAGCTGTCACAATCATAACCCCTCATGAGTCTCTCTGTTGTCTTTATTTTACAACAGTCGAGCATATATGCCAATATCCCAAGATTCTATTAGAGTAAATGTCTGTTTTCCTGAGGAAGAGGTTATGGAAGCTGAGTTGTCAGCACTGCTGTGGT
This sequence comes from Ochotona princeps, assembly GCF_030435755.1. Classification (NCBI taxonomy): domain Eukaryota; kingdom Metazoa; phylum Chordata; class Mammalia; order Lagomorpha; family Ochotonidae; genus Ochotona; species Ochotona princeps. The sequence goes on from NC_080858.1 coordinate 19,126,401, forward strand.
CACATTGTTGTCCCAGTTGGACTTCAACATGCTAGACAAATGGAAAACAGGGCTTACAGGTTTCTCTCTGTCTGCATGTGATTGGTGCAGCTCTTTGCTTCGGTCTTTGCTTAGAAACATTACGTTTTGCCAAGTCAGTATGATGATTGTGGAACTCAGTCATTCCTGGAGAGAAGCAGTTAAAGACAAGCTAAGTAATGGCCTTTCTGTCAAGTGGAACATAAGTGTTAGAAATTCAACTTGTCGTTTCTGTGGGATCTACTTCTCAGGAGCAGCCAACTTAAAGGGTAGCATGGAGCATTTTTGTTTCATAGTCCTTCATGATTCTGTTTACACATTTTATATAAATAGAATTATATTTATCGATGATAAACAATTTTTAGTAAGGGTTTAGTTGTAATTAAAGCATATCATGAAATGATATAAAATAAGGAAATGATATAGTGAAAACAATTCTGCTTTTTAGTTCCCTAGCTTAAGTAATACAAGCATGGAAAAATAAAGGATATACATACAGTTTAATGTATTTGAAATGATGTAAAATTGAATGAACGTACTATAATAGTATCAATCATGTGGTGATTCTTTAGTAAGCATTAATGTGTCTTGTTCTCTATATAGTGAAGGATAAATGAAGATTTAATGTGAAAACAAACCATCCTGTCTCTGTACAAAACAAGTTAAAAAATTCATTTTCTTCTCCAAACTTTAATCATTTAAGTCTTTTATCAATGAAATGATAGCATTATCCTTAGGCCTGAAAAGCGTACTGAGACATTTTGCATACCTAGCAGTACTTTAAGATTTGAACACTTAAAGGAGAGAGAGAAGGAAGATATGTCATGGATGAAAAGACAGTAAAAGTCATACCACTTATTGAACATAACATTACCAACCACAAGTCATTCACTCTTTTTGGATAAGAAGCACTTCAAATATGTATCTTGATTTGAATTTTAGAAGTCTATGAAGGCAAATACGGTTTGTTTCATCTCTCACACAGGGCAAAACAAGCAAAACCATCAAGGGCATAAGAGCTATGCATTTTCTCTGTCTCAGAACCAGAGTAGTATAAGCTTGATTAAAATTAAATTTTTCTGGGCTTGGCAGTGTGGCCTAGTGGCTAAGGTCCTTGCCTTGCTCCCATATGGCCGCTGGTTCTAATCCCGGCAGCTCCACTTCCTCTCTATCTCTCCTCCTCTCAGTATATCTGACTTTGTAATGAAAACAAAATAAATCTTAAAAAAAAAAAATTTAATTTTTCTGACTTCAGATCCTAACTTCAGTTCACTATTTCGAGTTACTTTCTCACACATGGAATGAAATCAGCAAGACTGAATTTGTGCAGAAATAGTGATCCAACTATAAAAATAAGCACATACTATGGGTACATTCAACTACAAAAGAACGTACCAAGGCTTTGCAGTTGCCTAGTTTGCCAATATCTGAATCTATTTTGTAGAACAGCTACATGCAATCCAAACAGCTGGGTCCAAGTGATTTAAGACAACCATCCTCACAACAGCCTACTTAGAGAATGCTTTAGCGAGCAGAGAATAACCACTGGGCTTTGTCCACTGGCCTTCTTGGCTAGTGAGCTACAGGCTAGCTTACATGGCTGAGTATGTGTTGGGTCCTTCCTGTGTTCCGCAAGATAGCGAGGTGCTCAGGCCACGGTGTGACTTTGTGGTGAGAAAGTGCTCTGGGCAGGATATGCTCTTCAAGTTGTTGCTAAAACTGAACGCCTTCAGAGGTGTTTTCCGGAAGGTTCCAGAGAAATGAAAGGTAAGATGTGTGGTTAGAGCAAAGCAAAATTTTTAGTCTTTTCTGCAAATGTGTTGAAATTGATAAAATATATATTAAATTAGACATTCTAAAATTCACATCCACAGTGAAGTAAATCACGGAGACTGGGAGGCTATGCATGGTACTTCAAGGTAGAGATGAAATGACAAATAAAAGTAAAAATTAGCAACAGATACTTGAAGATATGTTTATTTAGAGACTATTAGGTGTTTGGTAAGATATAATGCACAAGACCATGTGTATAATATAACCATGTTCTTGCCTTATACTTCTACATATGTAGATCTAATTTTTTTAAACATCTTTCATTGAAGAGACTGTCCTGAAAATCAAGATGGCGGAACAGGGTAAGGACACGTTTAAAAAGATGGAGAAACATTAACCAGTATGAAGCAGAAGGGCACATGCCAGGAAATAGGAGAGGACAGAACAACAGCAGAGGGGTACCAGGAGACTGACAGAAACAGGTAAGCAGGGAAACAATGGTGTGGTGTTGCAGTGACTGATACCCCAGCAGCATTCAGCAAAAGGTGATCTGAACTTCGCTAGTAGCTGGAACTCCACCAGCAACAAGGTGGTAAGGGACTTTCACTGGGAGTTTGGGAGGTGAACCCAGACAAAGAACTGCCCGTCCTACTGGTCTGTTTGATTTGACCAGGAGCGGAGACAGAGTGGCAGATCCCAAATGGGCAGTGTGGGAAACAGGGTGGATTTCACAGCCCAGTCCTCCCAACTAGAGCTGAATCAGGCACCATTTTGTTTAAGGAGGAAAAGGCAAGGGAAGGCACTGGGCATACACTGAGCTTTCTGACTCAGCAAACTGCAACAATGTGGCACCTGCAGGTTCCACCCAAGACAGGTCCAAGTAGTCCTCAGACCTGATGACCAACAGATCAAGAACTCATTTTGATCTGGTCAGGTGCCATTTTGCACAGTATGGCTTAAGTTTTATGACTGCAAAGGACATCAGTGAGTTGCACAGGTGCTGAGCTCACAAGAACTCACTGAATTCCGTGGATTGCACTATTCCCCCAGGCAAATAACACAGACTGCAGCATCATATGTGTCAAAATAGGTCCCTGTGGCCCTCAGACCTAACGGCCAACAGGTTCCAGGAAGATTACCACCAACAGCAACCTAGTTATATAGAACTCCTGGTGTCTCCCTAATCCTGGGACCTGCTCCAAGCAGACATGGGAGAAAGATTGTAGAGACAATGGTGCAGCTCAGCACGGAATCACAGGAGGTAGAGAGTGGTGAGCCAGGAGCAGGGGTTGCGAAGACCATGGTGGAAATCTAACATAAGAACCCAGAACTAAAACTTGCCGGAGAGAGTGGCACAATTGGCTGCAAATAAAGAGCTGTGTACCAACAGCAATAAGTAAAATCAACCTGTAGACCTGTGGCTGACACAGCTTAGAAACCTGCTCCAAGGAGAAGATTCTGCTAACCAGAAGGTGCAGATTCAGTGAAACCCCAATCCAAATACCGATGACATTCTTCTCAGCTGTAGTAAAACAAGAGCAAAACTGATATAGAAACAGAAGATAGCATGAATATCTAAATCAGTGCTAAAGAATGAAAACAAAGCCAGAATAATCACCATATAAGATTTCAACACATATTACAGGGCAATTATAATCAAAACAACCTAGTACGGGCACAAAAATAGACCTCTAGACCAATGGAAAAATATAAGCCTCAGAATTTAATCCACACATCTACAACCAATTTTTGAAAAATGAACCAAAATCAATTCCTGGGGAAAGGACAGTCTCTTCAACAAATGATACTTGAAAAATTAAATCTACATACACAGAAGCAAGAACATGGTTATGTTATGCACATCGTCTTGTGCATTATGTCTTACCAAACACCTAATAGTCTCTAAGTAAACATATCTTCAAGTGTCTGTTGCTAATTTTTACTTTTATTTATCATTTCATCTCTACCTTGAAGTACCATGCATAGCCTCCCAGTCTCTGTGATTTACTTCACTGTGGATGTGAATTTTAGAATGTCTAATTTAATATATATTTTATCAATTCCAACACATTTGCAGAAAAGACTATAAAAATTTTGCTTTGCTCTAACCACACATCTTAGCTTTCATTTCTCTGGAACCTTCCAGAAAACACCTCTGAAGGCGTTCAGTTTTAGCAACAACTTGAAGAGCATATCCTGCCCAGAGCACTTTCTCACCACAAAGTCACACCGTGGCCTGAGCACCTCGCTATCTTGCGGAACACAGGAAGGACCCAACACATACTCAGCCATGTAAGCTAGCCTGTAGCTCACTAGCCAAGAAGGCCAGTGGACAAAGCCCAGTGGTTATTCTCTGCTCGCCGAAGCATTCTCTAAGCAGGCTGTTTGAGGGTGGTTGTCTTAAATCACTTGGACCCAGCTGTTTGGATTGCATGTAGCTGTTCTACAAAATAGATTCAGATATTGGCAAACTATGCAACTGCAAAACCTTGGTGCGTTCTTTTGTAGTTGAATGCACCCATAGTATGTGCTTATTTTTGTAGTTGGATCACTATTTCTGCACAAATTCAGTCTTGCTGATTTCATTCCATGTGTGAGAAAGTAGGTTTTCTGAGTTAGTCCTTGTTCTGAAAATCCTGATGCTGCGTGCTACTGATGGTGCTCAGTAAACTGTCCAAAATTTTCCATCATGACCAGCTTGCTGAGCGAATAACCTCACTCAGCACTGGAAAAGAAATTAGAGTGTCTTTGAACATCTTAACTCTTCACCTAGGAATTTTTTTAATTCATTACACAGGAATCAACATGAAGTTTCCCTCTTCACTAATCCTTTCTACAATTTATCAGTTTTGTTTAAGAACCTTTACTTATGACACTCTAACTCCATGTGTTTAGCTTTATTCTGGCGTTTATTTTTTTAAATTTTTTTAAAAATTCCTTTAAGCTGTTTTTATGCCTTTGCAGAATGTTACATCGTTACCTGAACTAAACAAAATGGGGAACAATTTCAAATGCTGTTCGGGCTCTATCCTATGTTTAGCCTCAATCCTGTATTTAAGAGATAAGTCATCTCAAGTAAATTAAAGCCACAACGGCTGGTTGTGGTTACATAGAAAGCAAATCCTCCATCTATGGCTCAGGCAGCGTATATGGGTTCTGCTTTTGGGTCTCAGCTGCTCTGCTTTTGATTCAGCTCCCTGCTTGTAGCCTGAGAATGCAGTGGGGGGATGGCTCAAGTCCCTGGGCCGGAATCCAAGTGGGAGACACACAACAAGCTCCTGGATCCTAGCTTCAGATTGGCTCAGTTCTCGCATTGGTGCCATTTGGGGAGTGAAGCAATGATGGAAGACCAGTCTCTCTCTCTCCTTTTCTCTGTATCAAATCTGCCTTGCAAATAAAAATATGTGAATACACAACCATCTTTAAAATATTAAGCCACAAATATACATATTTATATAAAAATATACATATTTATATAAAATTTTGTATAGAAATATATGTACATATCCATTTAAAATATTGTAAAATTATTAAAAATTAAAATATAAATATAAAATTCAATTCTGGTGTTAATGTGTATATTAAATGTCATAAAATATTAAAATATATTTATAATCCAGAAATGTTATTTAGATTCCGTGTTTCGTTAATCACAAAACACAGAAAAATGCCTAGGAAATAATATTTAATTAAATATAAAGAATATTTACTTTAAAGTTGAGAATTACTATATTGAAATGTTTTTCTCTGCATTGATACTGCATTTTCCTACTTCTGTGGAATCTGGGTATTTTTTTTTTCATTGAAACTACAGCAGCATATCATTCTTAACAAAAACAAAACAAAACTTGATAAAGTTACATTTAAACAATACCATTACACATGAGTGTTTCTGTTCTGTTTCATATTTATTTTAATTTTAACACACAAATAGAAGGGAGAACATGTGGAGTTTGTCTTTCTGTGTCCATCTTATTTCACTGGGAATGATGTCTTCAAGTGACATCTATTTTGATGCAAAGGATAGAATTTTATTTCTTCTATGGCTAATATTCCACTGTGTGCATCTATAGTTGTATGCGTACACTACAATCAATGACTTTATCCATTCGTATAGATGAATGTTATTATAATTATACTGCAAAGAAGCCACAATCTATTTTTAAATAAATTTATACTTTAAAACATCTTAAATTTACAAAAAGACATATAAAATAGCACAGAGAGCTCTACTATATTTCATCCTATATTTTCCTTACGTTAATATCTTACATTGAAATGGACATTAATTAATTGATGTTGATACGTACCATTCACTTACACAGTTCATCTCTAATAGCCTTATGTTCCACTACAACATCCAGGATACCATTCTCCATTTATTTGTCACTTTTCTTTCACTTCCTTTTTACCATGAGCATTTTCTTATTATTTTTCAGTGTAACAGAAATTGTACATAGCTATAATTCAGAACACTTTCTTCCATGAGATTGGGTGCTCTGTTTGGGGGAATATAGAATGAGCAAGAAAGTTGATGAAGAAAATGGAATTAAAATGCTTATTGGGGCACAGAAAATTTAATATTCTTTCTTCATTTTTCAATGTGTATGTTTCCAGTGAATGTTTTGGATATCATGTGGTGATTGATGTCCACAAAGAAACAGGATAAACAGAGATGGATCCAAGTCATTTACAGTTATCACTCATGAATGAAGATTATCAGCTGCTCACTATTTTAGCAAGCACATGAGGTCTCTTTGTGTAATTAGTTATTATGTATACATCGTATCTTCACAACTTACAGGTCATTTGCATATATACATACATTCATACATGCATGTGTATCTATGTAGGTTTACAAAACTTATTTTCACCTACATGTCACAGCATAAATGATTCTAGTCTAACCTAGGAAGGTATGTGCATGGCGTATCTTAAGTAGCTATACTCAGCCTCAGTCTTTGCTTATTTCCACACAGCTCACCTGGTCATATTTCATAATTTCACTTTCGGTTCAGAAAGATTGTGTGACACCATCATTTTCTTCTTAAAACTGTGCTGCTTATTACCTCACATTTCATCATTTTCGAGTCCTAAAATGTTGCGGAACCCAGACTTTTCCCATCAATGGGTGGCCAGAACACATCCACCAGATTAGCAAAATGATTTGTGCACAAACGCAGAGGAAGTGTTGTGGTCTGCGTTGACTTCACAGGAAGAGAGTGCAGAGCATTTGTCATATATTTCTAAGGGATAATAATTGACATATCTTCTTCAAGTTCTAAATTAAAACTCAGGACATGCCTAAGTCATCAAGTTCTAGAGAAGGAGTTTATCCACAAGCATCAAGATCTTCCCTCTCCGAGCAGGTGTGTGTGTGTGTGTGTGTGTGTGTGTGAATTAAGGAAGCTTACTTAAATTTCAAAAAGTTTGAATGTAATTACTGAAGGTAGGAATGTGTCATACTGTTACAGTCTAACCTTTATGACTGTGTCATATGAAAGTTACTTAGGATTTGTTCATACTGAAGAATCTAAAGTTCTAATGTTGCTATAAGAAGACTTGCAAAAACAAAGCTAAAAGAATGGATTTTCACATGGTGGGTCAAGATTGAGTTTTAAATTTACTTCTCACATGTTAGAGCGTTCGGATCTTTTGAAGTCATTCATTTTCTTTGATACAAAATGTTACATTCAAAAGAAATAAATTATATGTTTCTTCTAAATATCAAAGTAAATCTGAAATAGATTTACTCTAAATATGTATTTTATGCTTTTTGCTAAATAGCTTTTTTCTTGAGAACTCTGGTAGATAATGTAAGATTTAGTATTTAAATACATGTGAGATTAAATTTTAATGATGATGATATCAACAAATATTATACTTAATATATTTGGAAAAAAATTTTGAATTTCAAACTAAGTTTAACTTGCAAAATTAATCAGTAAGATAACTATAAAATGAAAACTATATTTGTCATTATACAACCTCACTGATGTGAAATATTTGATTAGCTCTATTAACAAGGTAACGTATCACTTCTATTTTACATTTACAAATAACATGAATAGTTATCAACCACCAGTAGCTTATAAAACTAATTTTATCTGACTTTTTTTCCCTTCTACACATATTTTATTTAGAGATTTACTTTATTTTGTTTTTATTGATGTTTACATGATTGAATAGGGTGGGAAGGGTTGGGACGGGTAGAGGATCAGGGGAAAGTGGGCAAGACCAATGTTTAAATGTTTTCTTCTCCCTGTATCTGGGGGAGGAGGAAATACAAAGGGATTATCTAACTATTTATGCATAATTATTTCCATTCTTTTTTTTTTAAGATTCGCATTGGGGAAATTTTCTGTGTTTTATTTGTCCAATGAAAACACTTCACCACAGTTACAGCAAAACTTAAATGTTAAATTTTATCTTATTCAGAAATTATTTTTACTTGAAGGCTGTATATTCTACTCTGCAGTAAAGCTACAATCATAATTAAACAATGGAGTTGATGCGTGATACGAAAACTCAGCATGCCTGGGGTACGTATTTTCTATGTCAATGGCAAGTTTTGCTGCTGGGTCATTTTAAGAGAGCCAGAATTTTAAGCATGTAAATCACAGGAAAGCAATGAACTGTAATTCACTTTCTGTTCATTTCATGGTTTTCTTATTTGATAATTCCATCACGTCTTTAAAACTTTGAAGACCTTTTTTCCCCGTAATTCATTAACAATCAATAGTAAAATTATTAAAATCTAAAGTAACTAGAAATAGTGAACTGAAGTTCGGATCTGAAGTCAGAAAAATTAAATGTTAATCAAGCTTATACTACTCTAGTTCTGAGACAGAAAATGCATAGCTCTTAAGCCCTTGATGGTTTTGCTTGTTTTGCCCTGTGTGAGAGATGAAACAAACCGTATTTGCCTTCATAGACTTCTAAAATTCAAATCAAGATACATATTTGAAGTGCTTCTTATCCAAAAAGAGTGAATGACTTGTGGTTGGTAATGTTATGTTCAATAAGTGATATGATTTTTACTGTCTTTTCATCCATGACATATTTTCCTTCTCTCCTTTAAGTGTTCAAATCTTAAAGTACATGCTAGGTATGCAAAATGTCTCAGTACAATTTTCAGGCTTAAAGATAATGTTATCATTTCATTGATAAAAGACTTAATTGATTAAAGTTTGGAGAAGAAAATGGATTTTTTAACTTGTTTTGTACAGAGACAGGATGGTTTGTTTTCACATTAAATCTTCATTTATCCTTCACTATATAGAGAACAAGACACTTTAATGCTTACTAAAGAATCACCACATGATTGATACTATTATAGTACGTTCATTCAATTTTACATCATTTCAAATACATTAAACTGTATGTATATCCTTTATTTTTCCATGCTTGTATTACTTAAGCTAGGGAACTAAAAAACAAAATTGTTTTTACTATATCATGTCCTTATTTTAGTGTTAGATTTCATGATATGCTTTAATTACAACTAAACCCTTACTAAAAATTGTTTATCATCGATAAATATAATTCTATTTATATAAAATGTGTAAACAGAATCATGAAGGACTATGAAACAAAAATGCTCCATGTTACCCTTTAAGTTGGCTGCTCCTAAGAAGTAGATCCCACAGAAACGACAAGTTGAATTTCTAACACTTATGTTCCACTTGACAGAAAGGCCATTACTTAGCTTGTCTTTAACTGCTTCTCTCCAGGAATGACTGAGTTCCACAATCATCATACTGACTTGGCAAAACGTAATGTTTCTAAGCAAAGACTGAAGCAAAGAGCTGCACCAATCACACGCAGACAGAGAGAAACCTGTAAGCCCTGTTTTCCATTTGTCTAGCATGTTGAAGTCCAACTGGAAGAACAATGTGACCACAGCAGTGCTGACAACTCAGCTTCCATAACCTCTTCCCCAGGAAAACAGACATTTACTCTAATAGAATCTTGGGATATTGGCACATACGCTCAACTGTTGTAAAATAAAGACAACAGAGAGACTCACGAGGGGTTATGATTGTGACAGCTGATAAAGCTGTCACCTGGGGAACCAGCTTCCCTTAACAGAGTGCCAGTTATAGTCCAGCTGCTCTGCTTTGGATCCCGCTCCCTGCTAAAGCATCTGGCAAAGTAATAAAGATAATCCAAATGCTGGGACCTCTACCATCCATCAGGGTTCCAAGCAGAGGTCCCAGACCCTGGCTTTAGCCTGGCCCAGCCCTGACCATTGCTGCCCCTTGCAGAGTGAACCTCTAGAACACAGAGCAAACTCTTTCTCTCTTCTTCTCTTTCCTTTTGTCTCCCTCCCACCCCCATCTGCCCACATCCCACCGCAGGCATCATTCTACCTTTCCAAAAAATCAACCTTTGGGAGAAAATGGACCCAAAACTAAGCAAGATATTTATGAAATGTACCATTATTTTAAGAGAAAAAGCCAATCATTTAAATATCCATTGGAAGATTAAATGTGTTAATAATTCAATTCTGTCCAGAAAAATAAAATACACTGCAGCTATCTAAGAATTTGGCATTTTATAAGCGATGAGTAGAAACAATGATTGGATTGTTCTATTTAAATTAAAATCAAACCACAGTCATTTTATATGACCTCTTAAACATAGTTTTCTTAATATGACTTAGAGAAATTGGTTTTTGCTGCATCTATATAAAAATTTGAAAAGCATGTAGGTGATTTTTCTCTGGAGTGACTTAGAGAAGTGCAGGAGGATAGACCACATCTTTGTACTTTTATTTTTTTACCATTTACATTTCTTACACTGCCTTTTCTGAGAAATAACAGAAGTAGTTACATTACCTCCTCACGCAAAACATTCCAGTGTTTGTATTAAGCACAAAGATAACAGGACATTTCTTTTTCTCTTTGTAATCTTTTGCTTGCTGATTCTCTCTGACAGCACTTCCAGTTTTGTTGGCCTGGTTTGTTGCTGTAGCCATGGGTCTCCGCTTCATTATTATGGTAACAATATGGAGTACTATAGTCAAGAATTGTAAGTAACAGAACATATCCACACACTGTTGAGATAACATGAGTTGTGAAGAATATAAGCATTTAATGATTGTTCTTATCTTAATAGCATTATTGAACCAAGAAGTTCCAACTTCTTTCAATGGTAAGTGTATATTTATAAAATTTTAAATCACAATTGTATTCATTTATAGTTGTGGGCTGCATAAAGATGTTTTTGCTAATGACAGACTGTATATCAAGACAGTCCCCTCAAACTATTACAGAAATTAAAAATCCATGTCACTCAATGATGTCATAGGCATCATAATGTCTGAGACTACATATTAACCACATTGTGATTGTTCTGTAAACACCTACTGCACTGTCAGTTACACAGATGTGTTGCACATTTATTATCACACCAAGTGACTATGTGCTTGTGTATTCTTTCTTTTTAATCCTTAAAGTGTGCTTGTACTGGCATAGAAAAAGTAGATGACTACAGAGCAATTTGCCGTATTGGACTGGCAGCAGGCTCACAAATCTCAGTTTAATATGTGTCTAATCACATCACTTTTTTCATTTGATTTAATCTGTGTTGTTTTGTCCCTCATGGTTCCAGAAGTAATTGACACTGAGTTTAAGTGTGCCATGTACTTCCACAATGTTGTCCTGTGATATTAACACAATGAAAATGTTGCCTAAGCATACATTTCTCACGAGTTTCTATTGTCACGGGGCCTATGAGTGTGTACTTGTGGCGCGAAGTGAGTGTATATACAATTGCATTAAACAGGGAGACTGGAAAAATTACTCCAGTCCATATTTCACAGGGTTTGTTTTTAACAAAGAGGGAGTGCTGGTGAAATGTAGATGATATTTGATTTTTACTTCTCTTTTCCCATGAATGGGTCTGTATGCATGTATTCCTAGATATGAACACAATAGCTTAGTTTAGTTGAAATTTTAGAATAAGAATGAGAAAAGATATTTACTTTGTGTAGGCGAAATCTTCCTGAGCACCCACGCACTATTATTGATATCTTTTCTCCTAGGAGATTACTCTGGCCCGTGTCCGCAGGACTGGATTTTTTATAGAAATAACTGCTACTGGTTTTCAAATGAGAGCAAATCCTGGAACCAAAGCCAAGCTTCCTGTATGTCTAAAAATTCCAGCCTCCTGAAGATATATAGTAGAGTGGACCAGGTTAAGTCCTTAACTTCCTTTCCTGTACTTAATTTATGAGGTCACTTATTAGCACATCAGCCTCAATGATACGAATGAAACATAGACTTCAATGTTTTACTATGTCACCAATCATTTCTGCATTCAAAGTGACAAAGCACAGAAACTGGAATATGAGTTGCTACTGAAACAGACTATATATTTTTTTTCTCAGAATGAGAAAAAAAACAAATGATTAAATGATGATGGCTTTGTGTTGGCTAACATTCTGATCACTGTGGTAACTTGTAGTTTATTTGTGGTTTCAAACAGGATTTCTTTAAATTGGTGAAGTCCTATCATTGGATAGGACTGGTACAAACCCCAACAGACAGAACTTGGCGTTGGGAAGATGGCTCCATGGTCTCCCCTGACATGTAAGTCTCTGGATCAGAAGCTGCAAAGGTGTTCTTGGGCTCTCCCTGTATCAGTCCTCTAGCACAGCTTTTGTGAGAAATTCTCGTGCTCTAATAGATTGAGTATAGAATGCTTAGCTCCCAGACTTAGGGGGCGGTGCTACAGAAGGACAAATACAAGCAATAATAAGTGGCATAAATGATTTAAAATCTATTACGTGCTGTGCAAAATAGATGTCCATTTCGTAAACGAGGAGACCAAAGTCAAGCTCCTAAATATAAATGTTGGTATTGATTGCTGGATAACTTGAGGAATGATTGCTAGGTAAGAACTTCACTAATTAACTATGTAAAGATTGTCAAAAATATAATAAAAAGATTAAAAATAAAAATAAATTAAAAAAAGAACTTCTACAAGCCTGAAGTGCACAATTCAGTAAGTTTTGGCAAATGTGTATGCCCATAATACATTTACTAACATCAAGAAAATTAATAGATCTATCATTTGCAAACCCTTGTTCATGAACCTTTGTAAGTATCACTCATGCCTTTCCTTTTATACCTCTTTCTCTTCCCAGACACTAATTTGTTTTCTATGATTATAGATTAATTTACAGCTAGTAGAACTTACTAGAAGTGATGTCTATAGGATATATTGTTTTTGATGTCACAGTTTTTGACTCGGTGTAATTATTTGAGATTTAACTGTCTTGTGGTGTGAGTAAAGAGATTTTGTTTGTCTTTTGGTCTTTTGATGTATACTTAAATAGTTCGTGGAAGTTGACTATTGCAAATAAAGCTGATTTCTGTGAATATTTCTGTACAAATATGTGCACGGACATAGAATTTCCTTTCTCTCTTACACTAATATCAGATAGTTGAACTTCTATATCCTAAAATAGATATACACTTAACATTTAAAGAAAATGTCAAACTGTTATCGTGACATTTGCAAATTTTACATTCAATTTTATATGCAAGTTTTCATAATAGTTTGCAAACTTAGTGTTCACTGCAGCAGCAAGTGAGAGAGTTCTAGCTGCTCCCCATCCTGGCCAACTCTTGCTGTGCGCAGACGTTCTAAGAGGTGATGTGCTTTGACATCCCGCTGTGGCCGTCACTCTGATTTATCAAATGACTAAGGATGATGTGAATCACTGCACTTGTCACTCATTTTCAAATTTTCCAATTCAATCATCTCTGCTCTGATTTTATTGGTATTTTTTATTCTGGGTTAAATCTACTTTCCTTTTTCTAACTTATCTTGACAAAAACAGACAGTGATTTGAAAACTTTTCCAACAGAAACCTTCTTGCTAGCAATATGTGACATCATTTGGAAACATCTCTGAATAGCTTGTGCTATGCTTTCATTTCTATTTCATTAAAAATGGTTTCTGAATACTCTTCTGCATTCTTAATCAGCAGATGGATTATGTAAAAGCAAGCCATTTCATTTTCAGCATTTGAGGATGGGTTGAGACACGTTGATATAAATTTCTAATTTTGTCCTATATTTTTCTAAGTCATTGTTTATATGGCTTGAAACCTTTTACATTGATTGAGATTATTTTTATGAAGGAGACTACTGTCTGTAGGTAGAAGTGTCCTGTACACATTTGAATAGAAAATGTTTTCTGTCATTACTGAATGAATATTTTATATACAAGCATTGATTGTGTCAAGTTGACTATTAGTACTGGTCAAGCTTAAGCTTTTCATCTCTTTATTTTCTATGTATAGTTTTTCTTATATATTTATTTTACTTTTTATAACTAGATTATAATTATATTGCTAATCATTGAACCAGATATTAAGATTTCAGAATTTAATTATAAATATACACTACTCCTTACATTTCAAATGCATCTTTCATATCTTTTTACTTTTACTTATAAAAATAGTAAACCATAATATTTCTAAATTTCACATTACAGTCATTTCATCATCATTTTTCTAGCTTTATATTATCCATCTATTCTTACATGAAAAATTCCACTATTCATTTTATTAATCATAGAATTTCAAAATATTCAAAATATCAGGGAGAAATATGTCAATAGATAGATAGATACGCAGACACCCACATTTGTGTGTATGTCCACCTACATACATATAGGAGACTTTACAACATAATTTAACTTCCTTACAACAAATGCATATATTTGTTGTACAAACACACACACACACACACACACACACACATACGTATGTATCTGAAAAGGCTGTTTATTTTTCCACTAAACATCATTTGTTGATTTCTACATTGAATCCTCAACTTTTAAATATTTTAAAACTTTGGTTTACTTACATTTGTATATGAAGATGTTTTAGACTTGTAAATTGATTAACTTTCAATGTATGAAAAAATAATGACATGTAATTTATAATAAGATGTAATGTTCACCTTTGTTATCTGAGTTGACTATATTTTTAATACCTGAGAATTACAAGTATAGGCATGATCCTAAATGTTATTATTTAATTTCCTCTTAAACTAAATGAAATTATTTCATTTTTATATTGCTGTATTAAGAACATAATTTTTAATTTTTTCTAATGTAGACTAAAAATCGTGACAATGTGTAACAGCAGCTGTGTTGTCTACGGCTCAAGCTTTAAGGGATACACAGAAGACTGCTCAACTCCAAACACATACATCTGCATGCGGAAGACTGCGTAAGCACCCAACCATCCCATCAAACAGTGGACACAGCAGAAACTACAGCAGTAGAAAAGCTGGAATCAGAACAGAGAAAACGGATGAAAATAAGACTATTGGATTTGGACCCTCCAGAACTAAATGATAGAGTTCTTCATGGGCTGTGAACATGCCCTGTAGCCAATCACTCCTGAGCCCCTGCCTGCTACTTGGCAGGTGTGACTCATTGCTTAGCTGCCATGTCCTACACGTGGAGCATGACCACGGACATGACCGGAAGGTCAAGGGAAATAGACATTCCTTACAGCCAATCACAGTGTCTGGTGGGTGAGGAGACTGCCAGAAGTCGCCCTCCTGTTCTCCTCCACCTTAACCTTTAAAACTTGTAACTTGGGCCTGGCGTGGTGGCCTAGTGGCCGGGGTCTCATATGGGTGCCTGTTCTAATCCCAGCAGCCCTGCTTCCCATCAGGCTCCCCTCCTGTGGCCTGGGAATGCAGTCAAGGACAGGCCAAGGCCTTGGGACCCTGCACCCTGGTGGGAGACACCAGAGGAAGCCCCGGGCTCCTGGCTTCAGATTGGTGCAGCTCCAGATTGGTGCAGTCACTTGGGGAGTGAATCATCACATGGAAGATCTTTCTCTCTGTTTATCTGACTTCGCAATTTAAAAAGTCAATGTTTTAAAAAAAACTTGTAACTTTTTCATAATAAAGCGGATATTCCTCACCAGTTTGTCTTAGCAATTATTTTACACCTCACCACTCACAGCATCAGAGTTTGATAAATGTCTTAAGGGTGATCCCAGCAACATTGGCAAAACCATGCCTTGTGTTAGTCCCTGACTTTCTCTGAACAGCGAAGTCTCTTCGGGTTTCTCTGCTCTTAGCCGTGACCTTCTTCCAAGAGCCTGACTTGGTTTCATTGTTTTCACCCTTTCCCAGAATCTGTTCCCATCACTGGATACGACCACAGAGCAGGTCCAGAGTCACGTACTGCTTAACCATACCCTGTTTGCTCCCTTAGTCTTGTCCACCTTCTTCTCCACTAGCTAATCTGATTTTTAAATACCAGAGAACTTCAGGAGCTCTCATTTTATCCTTTCATAATCTTTTGGCCCAACTTTATAGTCTTCTGTCTTATATTTAGAAAACACAATGTGGGAATAAAGAAGTTTTGAGAGCCTTCCTATGTCCAGTATTGTCACTCTAAACCACATAACTTCTAACATTCTTGCTGGTTTCTCTTTCTCGAAACATTGATTCGCTGCAAAGGCAGGCTGTGATTCATGGAAAGCAATTAAGAACAGCAATGGCAGATTACCAGCCATTGCTGCCACTTGGGGAGTGAAGCAGTGGACTTGGTGCACAGAGCCGATAATCACACGCATGGACTTCTTACTGATGGTCAATAGACAAAGTTTATTGACAGCATCAGACTTTTTAAAGACAGAGGGTCACAAAAGGATAAGGGAGGAGGGTTTGAGGAATATCAACAGCAAGAGGGAGTTTACTAGTAAACAGTTTGTTCCTCTAGCAGGTGCCTTTCCTTAAGCATCTCTCTGATCTGGTATCTAAACCTGAGGATTATGGAGTTTCTGGCCGGTGCATTTCCACATCAAGTGCTCCAGCCTTCCCAGCAGGATTATAGCTAGTCACGGCTCCATACTGGCAAGGCTTCCCAATGTTCTCTCTTTGATCAATTATTTTCCTACAGATCTAATCAACTTTCGTCCTAGTCTTACACATACAAAAGCCAGCGCTTTTACAATCATCAGTAAGTATCCGCCCATTTCTTATAAGCATGCATTTATTAACAGCTTTTTCACTTTCCGGAAGTTGAAGCCTGGAAGAAAAAATATTCTCTGTTAACTTCCAAATTTACTTCATATGTCAATTGCATTTTTAAAGTTCATTTCATATTGTTATGGCTATAAAGAAGAAAAATGCCACTTTCTTGGGTTCTATCAACACAAAAAATGAAGGCTACAGTAATCAGATCCAACATTTAAATCTGGAATTAAAAATGAAACATTGGTTATCATCTCTGATTTCAAACAATTTCAAAATTTTCTTCTGGATTTACACTATTTTGTTTGCATTTCAGTTTTTTTTTTTCAAAAAAAAAATTTTTTAAGTTTATTTGAAAGTGAGAGAGTCATTCCATATACTGGTTTACTCCCCAAATACCCAGAATGGACAGAATTAGCCTGGAACCAGAGTAAAGAAATGAGATACCAATCGAGGACTTCCACCTGAGTGGCAAAAACCCAGTCAATTCAGTCACCCCTGAGTCTGCAGCAGCAAGAAGTTGCAGTCAGGAGGTTGAGCTGGAGACAAAACCAGGGAATGTGGGGCAGGATGTGGGTGTCACTGCTAGGCTAAACACCTTTTCCTAGTTATAGATTTCTAGTAAACAGGCACTGTGGTGTTAGTCATAATAGCAATTAACTCTGTCTTTGGAAATACCTATTTTGCTTCTTCCAGATTAGAGGTCAGGTGCTCATCCTAGCTGGTACACATAATAATTCAAAAGATCATAATTTGCATATAATGACAAAACAATGTAGGAAAGGCTCTATTAAATATGTTGTATTTCCTCAAGGGAGGCATACATCCATGAAATTGCTTTCAAAAAAATGAAAGTAAAACAGTAAATTTATTCTGAACTCCATGCATAGATTTTTTTATAGCATGCATTTTCCAGCAGTTTTTTTAATACTTCTCGTAAGCATGGGTTCCAAAAAAAATTTTTTTAGCACAATGACATTTTCTAATTCCATTTTTCTGCAAACTTTCTAAAGTAATCTTGAGCTACATTTAGCAATTAGAACCAAACAGGAAACCACTTTGAATTCTAAATGAATCTAAAAACTAAAGTTGAACACCAGTATTGTGTTGGAAAATAATATTTGCTGGGGCACTTTAAACAGAATCTGTATTATTTTATTCAAGCATTTCTTAATGATGATAATATTTTAAATTAGATTCAAATATTTAAAGATGCAACTGACAATTAGTTTAAAGTACCTCAGTGAATCAAAAAGGTAAATTGTTTAGCCTAGCACAGCAGCTGTTTCGCCTTCCTCTCTTCTATATCTTTTTCCTCAGTAATAAATAAAACACCTGTCCACATCCATATTATTTAGTTACATGAAAATAGTATTTTTCTGGATGGAAATTTAGACATCAGAACACTTACTTGCCCAAGGTAATAACTGTGCCGTCCAGCCACACCCACTTTAGCTGTTTTTTACTATAATATGAACTGATCCAAAAGTTTTCTTCTTGCATGCTACACTCCATCCTTGACAAACTTTTTGCAAAGTTCTGAAGAATGACAAGAAATCAAATCAGGTGGTAGTACTTTCATAAAACAGAAGAATATAATGATTTACATCTGTATATGTCATTTTAATGGCATGAATCTATCATTTGAAAACTCTGTCCCATGCTATTGAACAAAACATGGAGACATTGAGTTACATTCTTGAGCCATAGATGAGTCCAGTGACTCATTTATTCACTAATGATGAATGAACCAGCGGATGGTAGTGATCTCTGTAACTGCCTTTCAAAACAAATAAATAAATCCTTAAGACAAAAAAAAAATCTGTCACCAGCTAATGAGACAGCATTTGCAAAGCCTGGATGGGCAGAGTATACGGAAGCCATGACGGTTTAAGGAAGTTGCCTCCAGGAAATCCTGGCTTCCTACCCTGAGAACAGTGTAGTGAAGTCAGAGTAGAAAACTCAGAAAAGTAGGAACAAATCAGATAGCAGATGGCCTGGACACAGTTGTTTGTGCTTTGTCCCAAGTGCTAAGGAAAGCAACTTAGAAGTTATTACATTGTGCATTCAACATTACAGTCAAATTGTAAGGATCTCCATGATTTCAGTGTAAAAAGTACTTTGAAGAATATAAAATGTGAATTGGTTGGTACTAAGCAATTTCTGACAAGTAAAACTACTTGAAATTTACAAAATAAAATTTGGTCTTTACCATCTCTTCTTCAGTATCCAATCTAAGGAAACTTAAACCTGAATCAATGCAATGTTTAGAACAGTCTTCCCAAACACTCTCTGTTCTTGGAAAATAGTAGCAGTTTTCTCCATACTGATGCGACTTGGAGCGACAAATAGGGCATTCCCACACTGTTTAAAAAAAATAGAATGTAACTTCCATCAATGCATATTTACACACAATAAATCCACCAGCAAATTTAGCACATAGCACTTGATTTTCTGTTAAAGATTGTATACGCTTACACTTAGTATTGGATTTCTCACAAATTCAGAATGCACCCCTTTAAAAATATTTTCAGCTCCAGATTTATAAAATGCACAGAGAGAAACAAAAGGTTTTTTTCAAAGAAATTAAAAAATTAGAAGTTTATTAGGAAATTTAGTCATTATCTATATATAGCTGTTAACATCACCAATGGAATGTGATTTCTGTTCAATACCTTAAAAGCACACATACATGTATATTAACAAAAACAAGTAACCTTAAAAAGCTAAATAAGTAATACATAAGTAAAATTTTTTTAATTGCCATTCAGTAAAAGCCAGGGTTCTAACACAAAAACTGCATTTGATAGCATCCTTACTTGATCATTAGCCTAATATCTGAGTGAGACTTCATGGGACATGCTCTTTTACGTTCTAGTACATTTGACTTACACCTACTTACATGTATCCAGTTTTACATAACAGGAAAAAAAAACACAGTTGAAACTGTTCGTTCTCTCACCTTTCTTGAAAATAGTTATGAGTCAGAATCCCTTTAAAAATTACTTGCTCCAAGTAACAAGCTTAGTCAAATTGGAAGCCATACCTCTCACGCCCTTCCCAGGCTGGACTCCCCCATACCTGAAACTGGAGGTGATATCACGTAAGCACTCCCCTTTCCAAACTCATGAGAAGCCAGGCAATGGGGAGGGGTGCCCCTTCTCTCCCTCCATTGCAGATACACTACGAAAGCAGAAATATCCCTCTCCTGCCTTTTCCATGTCTGCCCACTCTATCTCTGAAGGTGTATCTGGGATTGTCTCACCTTTTAAATAAACAAGGAAAAGATTACCTGCTTCAGTTTCTGTTGCATTGGAAGAATTATTTGCTGAATATCTTTCTGCTTGAAATGACTCCTGATTCACTGAAAAGAATTCCAAATAGTCAGTTTTTATTTATTTTTTTGTTGTTGTTGACTTACTTATTTCTTTCAAAAGGGAGAGAGACAGAGATAGGCCAAAACAATTAATGCAAATACTCTGAATACCCAGGACTGTGCCAGGCCAGAAAAAATAGCCCCAAACTCAATGTAGGTCTCCCCCAAAGGTGGCAGGGACCCAAATACTGAAGCTATCTCCTGCTGCCTGCTGTGTCTGCCTAGTAGGAATCTACAATCAAGATGATAGCCAGAACTGGAAGGCAGGTGTTCCAACATGGGATGTGCGTATCCCAACCATCATCCTAACTGTTGTGCCAAACACCAGCCCCAGACTTCTCACTATTAAATCTACATAGAGAAAAATATTAGACATTTCCATACACAATTTCCTAACTTGAAATACAAACATGATTAAAAGAGCACTTGCCTCAAAGAATGCAGATTAAATAAGAAAGGCACAAACCCAAATTAGAAGCACACCAAGTTCAAGTAAAAAAAAAATGATCACAGAAAATGGAAAATATGAATAGCGGTTTCCCAGGTCTAGATTTATTTTTTGCAAAATTATGTCCAGTAGAGAAAGTTTGAGAAGAATAAGTCATTCAGTAAGATTCATGATTTATTTAGAAAATGTGAAGTTATTGGGTATGTCTGTAAGACATTACTTCCAGCTCTTCGCAGAGAACACTATGCATGATTGAAACATTAAATTGGTTCACTTCAGAAGATTTCCCCATAAGTAATGAGCAGTGGGTTTCTATGTCATACCATGACTTACACTTTGTGATTAAGAATGCAACAGACGCAAGCAGCACCAGGCCCAGGAGCCCCAGCATCACTACCACACATTTCCATGGAGACGAAGCAGCGAGATCTGTAAGAGGGCGTTAACTATGTGACTCAACGTGCTGCTTCCTGCTTCACTACAGTAAATGACATGGACGGCTCACACCCCAAGAATGGGAACAATGCAAAATCACAACTCACCTGAATCAAAATAAAGAAAAAAGATATTTTCCCCCTACATTAAAATCTTTCATGTATTTCAAGGTTATTTTACATTGGATGTAATAGGAATTCACTTAATTTTTTTTTATTTTTATGTGAAAGATAGAGTTACAGGGAGGAGAGACAAAAAGGGATCTTCTATCTGCTGCTTTACTCCCCAGACAGTCATAATGGCCGGATCTGAGCTGATTCAAAGCCAAAAGCCAGGAACCAAGAGCTTTTTCTGGGTCTCCCACATGGGATCTGGAGCACAAGGACTTGAGCCACCCTCCATTGCTTTCCCAGGCCATCAACAGGGAGCTGGATTAGAAGTGGAACAGCCAGGATGTGCTCTGGTGCCTAAGTGGGAGGGTGGCACTACAGGAAGAGGCTTAGCATACTATGGCTCCAGCTCCACGAGTCCATGTTTAGCCGTCTATTTATGGACAAAGTTTTCCTAACACTGTTTGGGACTATTCTTTCTCCATTGTGTTTTGTCATGATCTTGCTTTTGAAAACATATGAAATTATTTCTGTGGTCTTTAACTTGTCTCTATTACTCTGTATATGCCACTGTCACACTGGCTTGGTTATAGTGCATTGTGTAGCTCAAATTTGTGAAGATGGTATATATGAAGGATCCCCAACACACAAAAAGAAATAACAAAGGATTCTTTGTTTGGCCTAGGAGTTAAGATATCTCCTAAAGCCCTCCCATATCAGAGTGCCTGAGTTGGAGCCCTAATTTTAGTTTCCTGCCAACACACACCATGGGAGGCAACATGTGATGGATGGCTTAAGTAGTTAAGACTCCCGTCTCCCACATGAGAGCCCTGACTGGGCTCCTGGCTTCCACCCATTCTGGCCCCTACTGTTGTAGACATTGAGGAGGTAAACCGGTGGATAAAAGATTATCTTTATTTCACTCAATCAAAAAGAACACTGTTTTAGTGCACAGAATGAAGTGATACTACTTACCCTGGTGAGAAAAAGGCTTCGTCTTCCCATAGAAGTTTGTATAGATTGTTCTTGATTGGAACAAAAAGAAACTCTAACTTACATGTGTGTGCATTTCACAAAGTTTTGCGTATTTTAAAATTGAATTTAAAGAACGAAAAACATGGAAAATCGTCCACCTTGACGCCTACCATGTGACTGACCTTTGCTGGGGCGGGTCTCAGGGTGCTGTCTCCTCCGCTGCCCAGATAAATGCTGAGGTCGCACATTGGAATAAATCGCCCCCACTTCACTCATTACTGAATGGCACAGGCAAAATAAAAACGAGTCAAAATAGTTTTCAATTCATATAGGTGGTGAAACCAGCAAACAAATGTGATGCTGAATCATGTAGCATGGAGTGCGGTGAGATAATAAGTAATTGGGATTTAATGCAAGCATGAACACATTTTCAGTATAATTGTTTTGGTTAGTGAGTTGGGCATTTTTTAGTAACTTTCCTATTTTCCATTCACATTTAAAATCCACAATATCATTTGCTATTAATAAAAACACAACATAGCGATTGATCTGAGGGGCCCACAACACCCTGCAGGATGGAATCGATGTTGCAGCGCCCCCTGGCCTTTGAGGACCTCCATGAATGCACCTGCTCCTGCCTTCTTCATGAACTTCTCTTCCACTCCCACTTCGCTCTATTTCCCCAGAATTCCATGGGCCATGCTGGTGGCATCAGCATTTCTCCAGTCCTCAGGGCTAATTCCATTTCTTCCCTCTCTGATACAATTTGTCTTCTACACTGGCTCATTACAATTGTACTTCATGCAATCTATAAGTCAAATCTACCTCCTTTTAATGATAAGCCAAATACCACATCCTTCAGTAACAATCTCTGCTATATTTGTTCTTCATTCTTTATTTGCCACCATCCTATTCATCAACTCCTCCTTTTTGCTTTCCTTAGTATCACCCACATTATGATTAACCTCTTACTAGCACCTTCGTACTGCCATAATTGTTCCTTCTATTTCATTATGCAAATATCAACATCAATTTATCTGCAAGGTTAATATTTTGGGAACTAAACAAACCATTTCACATAAAATTTGGAGAGCAGTTTTAAAGCATTTCAGAAAGGCTAAAACAATATAAAAATGTTTACAGTCATATTAGAAAAGAAAGTGCTCAAGTTTTCAGTCAAAACAAAGCATGGGAGTCCCTGAGTAGGGTTGCCTCAGATGAGCCTTGGACTTCTTGTTTTAGTCCAGTTCATGTACACAGCAGTTTTTCAATATTATGTTTAACATTAGATATTTAGCCAGGATGACTATAATAACAAAATTATGTTACTAAAAATAATCTCACAATTTTGCTTTGCATATTTAAACCTCTTCTAAATAATATGTTAAAATAATAAAAATAAATAGT
Organism: Ochotona princeps; assembly: GCF_030435755.1. Lineage (NCBI taxonomy): Eukaryota > Metazoa > Chordata > Mammalia > Lagomorpha > Ochotonidae > Ochotona > Ochotona princeps. Next base: position 19,149,963 of record NC_080858.1, read on the forward strand.
AGTAATTAGGTTATTTAAGATTATCCAAGCTTACGAAATTTATCTTCTACATTGCTCTTATTTTTCAATCCTCTGTGACCTTATTTCTTCTCTACCTTCCCATCCTACCCCATCATTCATGCCTCTATTCCTTTTTCTTCTCAACATTATATACAGTTCAGAATCAATGTATACAAAGAAGTATACATAAAATTAGAATACATGAACCTAAATACTAAAATGCAAATTTTATTTCAACATATCGTTTCAATATCTCAATGCAACTTCTCTCAAAATTCTGAAAAATGCTCTAAGAAATAGAATGAATAACTGGAAAATTACAAATACCTGATTTTGAGAAGATGCTTGAACTGCACAAGGTGTGTGGGTATCTAACTTGAGAAGAAGCAGATCTTAGATCTATGAAAAATTTTGAATTTAAGAATTTTGATGTTTTTTAGAGGAGAGCAAGAGGCTGGGAACCACAAGAAAATATAAAACTACACAGGTTGACAGCACTTCGGTCTGTTGTACGAGAACCTCCTAGCACCGTGCAGAAGAGTGTCCTGAATGTAACCACACAGGAAACTGGTTTGCTGCGGCTCAGTCTGACTGCACCATCATCTGAAGTCTTCCATCGGTCTTGTAAGTTTCATCACAAAACACATCTACACTAACATTCAGCTTCCACACAGACCTTGCAGTGGTAAAAAAGAAAAATTGTTGAGTATATCACTGAATGCATCGTTGATCATTGAACAAGAAGTTTCAAAATATTTTAAATTATTTTGAAATGTACCTTGCTATAATCCATATTCTGTTAATCCCCTGACAGTATTTCTTACAGGGACGGCTGTGGTATCTCTTTTTGAACACTTTCTATCTGTAGTAGTTGCAATTTTCCACTAAGTGGTGTATACGAGACTTTTCTTGGTATGCCTTAGTGTTTTGTTAGGTTCTTGAACATTAATCCCAGGAATATAGTTCCAATAGGTCCCAGTTACTAATCAGCAACAACCAAAAAAGGAAGCAAAATAATATTCAAGTTATTGTAGATGAAAAATATTGCTAATTTTCTCATCCAAATGTTATTCATGAGACTTCAACTTGTTATAGAAATAGAGAGATATTTTAAAACATCTTACCATGAAGGTAACATCACTGCCTTTCCCTTTCTGAAACATATTCTTTGCTCATTCGCTCATTCTGAGGCTCTCTCTTTTTTTTTTCTTACAAGTGTCGGGGGGATTTACTTACTTTTATTGAAGAGCAGATTTTCAGAAAGAAGGAGAAAAAAAGAGGGGGGAGGTCTTCCATCCACTAGTCCATTCCCAAAATGACCACAAACACCAGAGCTGAGTCGATTGGAAGCCAGGAGCCAAGAACTTCTGTGTCTCCCATGCAGGTGCAGAGGCTTAAGGACTTGGGTCATCCTCCACTGCTTTCCCAGACCACAAGCAAGGAGCTGGATTGAAAGTGGAGCAGCTGGGACACCAACCAATGCCCATATGGGATGCCAGTGCTTGCAAGGCTAGCCAGTTAAGACGCCACACTGCTCCTCTGAAGTTATTGCGTAACACATACATATTAGGAATATTGGATTCTCTTGGTGTTAAAATAACTCATTTTTCAAATATTGCAATAAATTCTCACACCCTAATAATTTTTGTTCTCTCTTCAATTTTATGCAATAATAGTAAATTTTTGTTTTATCAATTTTCACCAAAAGTATCTTTCCACTAATTGTGTTAGCCTTGTCCTGTTCTCTTGTATGTCTCTTCTAAAGCATTTACATTGCTGCTGTATATAAATTACTAGTTTCTTTAGGACACATCATTATTTTCTCAGCATATCTTTTAACAGGCAATTCACACATTTTAAATATTTCTATTATTAATACATATTTGGCATTGTTCTGATCACACTGTTATTCTGCATATCCACACCTTCTACTTCATTTAAAATTACCACTTTAAGAAAAACAAGTCTAAAATATTTTATTATAGTAAAATTCAATGAACATGGATAAACATTTATATAGATGATATATAATTTATATATATCATATTATATATATATATGTATATATATATATATATATGAGTTTGAGAAGCAGAAACAGAAACAAACAGAGAAAGCTCTCTCATCTGTACTTCCACAAGTCCCCAGAGGCTGGACCCAAAGGTTCTGGAAGCTGGGGATGCGTCCAGTTCTCCAAATGAGTGTCATAAACCCACTGGCCTGGGTGATTGGCACTGCCTCCCAAGGTATGCGATAATAAGACACTGAAGCCAGCAGCTAGAGCTGGGTGTTTAACCCTGGCACTCCAATATGATCTAGGGCTGTTAACCACCAGGCCACATGTCCAAACCAATTTTAATGTGATTAATCCAATGACAAACAGCATTCTAAGATTTATTTATTTTTATTACAAAGTCAAATATATAGAGAGGAGGAGAGACAGAGAGGAAGATCCTCCGTCCAATGATTCACTCTCCACGTGACCACAACAGCTGGTGCTGCGCCGATCTGAAACCAGGAGCCAGGAACCTCTTCCCCCAGGTCTCCCACGTGGGTGCAGGGTCCCAAAGTTTTGGGCTGTCCTCGACTGCTTTCCCAGGCCACAAGCAGGGAGCTGGATGGGAAGTGGAGCTGCCGGGATTAGAACCTGCACCCATATGGGATCCTGGTGCATTCAAGGCGAGGACTTTAGCCACTAGGCCACGCCGCCGGGCCCAAACAGAGCATTCTAAATGCCATGTATTCACCACCTCTGTGTAATAAAGATTTTCTAAAACAAAGATTTTCTCATAATTTTTATTATTATACTACTATTTTCTGTTGCACCGTGCAAACTCCTATTTTCATTTATTTTCTCAGTGTGTAGCTGTTAGGAACCTAATCAATGCAAAGTCTTTTACAGGACATGCCCTCATCCTTCCTCACCTCTATATTCCATATTTCACTCATTCTTTGTTAATTATCTTAATATGTCATTGTGTTTTTCCAATTTTAAGAAGTTTTAAATCATAAATAAAATAGAACGAATAAATACACAACTCTCAGACATCATCTTCCAAATCGCAACACTATTTTGGTCATTATTGCTTTATATGAAAGCTCACTTTTATTTTTTTTCACTTTGTCCGGATTTTGAAACAAATTTCATCTTATTATCATACACTTCACTATTTAAAGTTCAACCCTACATGATAAGTCATATTTATTTTTTCAGTCCTTTCTACCTCTGTTTTCTTCAGATTATTGTTGTGTTACAAAAATATTCAGGCCTGGCACTCTGGCTCCATTGGCTTAATTCTTGCCTTGCATGAGCCAGGATCCAATAAGAGCACCAATTCATGTCCCAGCTGCTCCAATTCCTTTCCAAGTCCCTGCTTGTGGCCTGGGAAAGCAGTAGAGGACAGCCCAAAGCCTTGCAACTCTGCATCCACGTGGGAGACCTGGGAGAAGCTCCTGGTTCCTGACTTTGTATTAGCTCAGCTCCAGCCATTGCAACTATTTGGGAAATGAACCAATGGATGAAAGATCTTTTTCTGTCTCTCTTCTCTCTGTAAATTGGCCTTTGCATTAAAAAAATAAACACTCATCTTTTTTAATGCTTTAGATTCTAGATGAGTCTGATTCTACGTTCAGAGAACTCTTGGCCTTTTCTTACAACGCCCAAACTTCCTGGTGGGTGGGAGTTAAGCACACAGGTTTGATTAAATCCAAGATTTCTTTGTTTTTTACTTGTTGAGATTTTATAGCCTACGTAAATTGATGTTTTGTTATTACTGCTTTATCTCACTACCTGACAAGTATCCACTTGACAAATTCAAAGATTACTGCAGGATTCTGGTGATTCTGGCCTGAATTACCCATGGCTCACTGAAATTTCACCTAATATTTTCAAAAATAATTGATTCTTTCCTTAGTTCCATTTTTGTTAATTTTTAATTTTTTTTTAATTTTCATTTTTCATAATACAGTTCCATAGGCTCAGGGGTCTTCCCTTCCACTCTTTCCATCCCACCTCCTCTCCCCATGGCTTTCCCCCACATATTATAACAGTTTAGTCCTGCAGCAACAGCCACAAGTCCATCATTCTGTTTAAGTGTATCATGACACTGTAGGATGAATTGACAATGGTAGAAAGTCCAGCAGCCTATTGAAAAGTGACACTTTTCACACCATGTACTTAGTAAAGGACTAGCCTAGTTCTTTGTTGAGCCTTTTTGATTATTTGGAGATTGGAATAATAAATAAATCTAGGCACACAGCACGATGCTTCTATTGGTTAATCCTTGACTTGCAAGCACTGCGATCGCACAGGGGTGCTGACTCAAGTACTAGCTACTCCGCTTCCAAGCCAGCTCCCTGCTTGTGGCCTGGGAAAGCAGCCAAAGATGACCAAAAGCTTTGGGATTCATCAGTCACATGGGAAACCTGGAAGAACATCCTGGCTCCTGGCTTTAGATCAGTTCAGCTCTGCACACAGCAACCATTTTGGGGAGTGAACCAGCAAAGGGAGGATTCTTCAGTATGTCTGCCCTATCGGCTGTAAATCTGCCTTTCTAAAAAAAAAATTTGAGATTTTTTAAATAAATAATAATTAAATCTAGAAAAATATTTGTACTAATTTTTGTGAATTCTCAATATGTAATATTCTTCCCTGATTATGTCCTATGCCAAGTATAATTTTTACAAAATTTATTTATTTGAAAATCAGAGTTACGGAGATCCTGCATCCTCAGGTTCATTTCCCAAGTGGCTGCAAGAAGCCAGTAGTATTTTCTAGGTCTCCCACATGGCAGGCACGAGCCCAAGCTCTTCAGTCATTTTCTGATGTTCTCCCCAAGTAATTAACAAGGTGCCAGATTGAAAATACAACATTTGGGACATGAACCAACACTGTGAGAGTGGCAGTTTTACCCATCATGACACAACACGGGTCCCAAATTCTATTAAATTTTATGAATTTGCGATGTGATCAATTTCTTTTCTGATAATATCCCATGTTGAGTATATTTCTAAAATCGTATTTTAAAATACTTATTTAATGATATACCTTGTGGCATGGCAGGTAAAGGTGCCACCTGCAAATCCAGGATCCTCTACACCAGAAATGTCCCAGTGGCTCCAATTCAAACTCACCTCCCTACAAATGGCCTGGGAAGTCAACAGAGGATGGCCCAGTGCTTGGGACCCTACCAACCGAGTGGAAGACCTACATGCAGTTTCTGGCTTTCAGCTTCTACCCGGCTCAACCCTGATCTTTGCAGATGCTTCGAATATTAGTATAACCAGCAAATGAAACCTCTCTCTTGGCTTCCTCTTCTCTCTCTGCAACTCTGACTTTCCAATAAATAAATAAATCTTTAAATCTAAATGAAATATTTTATTTCCTTTTATAGCAAGTCTAACACCACTAATTCAACTTATCATCTTTATTATTTCGAAATTTTAAAATACCAGTAGACATACCTTTGTTTCTCCAGAGGTTCCACCAAACATTCCCTTCAACATTTCATTTTATACTGTCTATGATGTTCCAGCTTAACAAGCTACCCAAGTGGAAAGGCCAGGTATGAGTCTGTGTCAGTATGTATGTGATGGAGGTGGGAGGACAGGTGGAGTAAGCTGCCTATCTGTTTGAAATTAGTTTTTCTTCACAAGATCTTGATGTCATTAGGGATTGCAGGCTTTGGAGACAATAATATAGGTACTAAAAACACATTGAAGTTATATTTTTTATGAACATTATTGCATGAGATTTAACACACGAAAGACACATGTTTTCACATAATCATTGACTTTCTTTAATGAGGTAAAAAATTATCTCACAAAACTTTCACCATTTCCTTTATTTTTAACCTTTAAAAATTTAATGTCCATAGGTTGTCTTCTTACACATACAATACACATGCTCTTCACAACTACCATCAATTAACCTGCCATTTCTAATAAATTTACATTGATTATGGATATGGTCAGGTCTCTGTAATTCAGGCCTGAAAGAAAAAAGAAGTTAGATTATAGATTAAAATGTATTTGGCACTTCAATGCATTCAAGCAAAGTTACTCCCAATTGATTAAGTATTAAAGAAACAATAAAGAGTATTTGATCCATTCAAAAGCAAACAAACAGATCTCAGAGAAGGGAGCCTCAAAACAATATTTCTCTGCTAAGTAACTAACATAGAAATGGCAAATGTAAGGTAGATATTGCAAAAATATCTGAAATTTATTTGTGAATTTCATTCCAATTTTGGTAGATGTGCTGTAAAAGCAAGCACTATTTGTGAATTTCAATTCCTTCCTTATAGCCTCTTATACTTCATAAGGCTCTACAATATGTTTTGGATCACCTAACGACTGATAGTGTAACTACTTTTATGTTTTACAATGCACTAATACATACTAGGTTACTAACATTGTAAGCATTAGAAATAAACAAAGTTTAACAATAAAAACAACAACAAAAGCTTCTTAAGATGTCAGCAGACATTTCTTGAGCTTGCTTGAGTAACTTCTTAGCATGCTGCTAAAAGAATTTTGCTTTACTATCTTCCACCTCATCCTATTTTCTCTTTTTAGCTGTATCATGGAACCACAAGACATAGAATTTTACATCTCATCATATGACATTAATTAATTAACATGACAGTCCTACAAGTAGTGCTCTAAAAGACTAGAAGCATACTTACTTGTCCAACGTAAAAACTGAGCCATCCAGCCAAGCCCACTTCATTTGGCTGCTATTGAAGTACAAACTGATCCCAAAGTTCTTCTCATTATTATAACATTCCCTTTTTGACAATCTTCCCAAAAACTCCTGGATGCAATAAATACAGGGAAAAAATTGCATCTGACATCATTAATTCATTGGCTGGGTGCAAAAAAGATTGAGAGAGCTTCATTGCTATGGAGAACTTTCATTTTGTCTGAAATATACAACTGTGATACAACCGCACTCGAGATTTGTTTCCCACCAGCAACCACATACATGTTAATTCTTCAACCAACCATTATGAAAGTTTTTACCATATTCTGCATTTATACTAGATATTGAGTATGGAAGGTCAGTAAGTAGTCTCGTTAAATAAGAATCTCTTAGATAGGAAAGCAGATGGTTAAGCAATGTCAGAAAAGGGAAGTACAGGGTCCAATAGCAGCACTTGTCAAGGACCCGCACAGGATCAGGTGATCACAAAATGTGTGCAGGTGTTCTGGTTCTACGGTAACCGAGATTTAGCAGAGAAAACGCCAAGGGTCAGAGAGAAAGAGTCCAATTGGAACACACTGAATTACACTTTCAGGAACACATAAATGAACACACAGAACTGGAAGTGACGGGAAGCCACTGGTAAGGTAGGAGACCGAGGAGAGAAGCAAGAGTTCAGATGAGCATCAGTTTTGCACAAAGGCTTCAGACTAGGAGCCTTCTCCTAGGAACCCAGAGGGCTGATGCAACAGAACAGCATAACCAGCATAACCATATGATGTTGCCTGTGTTGGAATAGCAAGGAAGAAGACATAGTCTTAAAAATATATATCTCTCTCCTGGAGAAGATTACTAAAATGTAAGAAATGTACACTTGTCCTTACCAGCTCTTTTTCCACATTAAACTTAAGAAAGCTTGAATGTAAGGCTGAACAGTGGCTTTGACAATCTCTCCATGGAATCAGATTTCTAGAAAAGGAGTAGCAGTACTTGCCCTGCTGCTGCCAGTTCTCATCACAGGGCTGACACCGCGACACTAAAGAAAAATCAGAATATCCCTAAGTGCCTTGTGACAGCATTTCTGTTTAAAATGTTGGTGTGGTAATTGCATGGAAAGTAAGCCATACATAAACTAAGAGATAAAATATATTCACACAATTTGATGTGGCTTCCTGCTAACTCATTTCAATCATGGTAAGATGACAACTCTATGGCTAAAACCTGGCCTTGCAAGCACCAGGATCCCATATGGGCTCCAGTTCAGTGTCCCATTTGCTCCACTTCATACATAGCTTCTTTTGTGGTCTGTAAAGCAATAGACGATGAGCCAAAGCCTTAGGACTGTGCATTGGTTTGGAAGACTCTGGGGAAGCTCTCGGCTGCTAGCTTTGGATCAGTTCAGCTTCCACCATTGTAGCCACTTGCTTAGTGAACAAGCGGATGGAAGATCTTTGTCTCTCCTCCCCTCTGTAAATCTGATCTGCCTTTCCAATAAAAAATAAATATTTTTAAAAGATGCATAGAAGTACTAAGATATAATGAGTGACAAAAGAACACAAAAAGGACTGTTGTTGGCATCAAGTCAGCACTTCCAATAACTCCAAATTTACATGGTTTCTTAGGGAACTTGTGTCTAAACATACTGCACAATGCACTGTGGATATACAGTACTTACTGATTCACTCATTTACATTTTCATTCACACAAACAGTTATTTTCTAACACCTGGTATCCTCCTGATATTATTCTTAAATACATTTACCTTTTGTTGATGGCTGTTGAATCTCTGAATTTCCTGAAATCGATGCTTTTGGATCTCTTTCCTCACTAAATGTGAGATTTTTGGAAGTGCTCTCTGCTACTAAGAAACAAATCACAAACATCACTTTGCTTCATTGCATTTAAACTAAAATAAACTTGATATGGCATGAAACGCAATATTTGTCATATTGTAAAGAGACTATAAAGATAACAATACATTATCAAGGACCTATAAACAATGCAATTATCTGGACAAGATCTGCAAACAGATATAATAACAAGCTTCATAGGAAAATTGACAGTAGAAATAATCATATTAACCTCAGAGAAACTTATTCTGTTTAGGAAAATTCTGAAGATTTCTCTGAGGTAATTATGGTTAAGGTTAATTATGTGATAAAGAATAACAGGCAGTAAAATTAAAGACGCTACAGATATGAGCAGGCATTCAGATTCGCAGTTAAATACCAGGATCACACCTCACAGGGATTAGGTTCACTTAGGTCCAGTTCTTGAGTCCAGCTTCCTGATAAACACACATAAAACTCACAAGATGATGGCTCGGGTACTGATTACCCTTTTATCTATGGGAGGCACCCAAGTGCAGGACCTATTTTCTGGATTCAGTCCAGTCTGACCTCCCTGTAGTGGCCATATGGAAAGTGAATCAGCAAATGGGAGTGTGCTTCCCCCATCTTGTTTCTTAACTCAGAGCAACAACTTTAAAAATAATTTTAAAAACTTGGGGCCTACATGGTGTTTCGGAGGTTTAAACTGCCTCTTTCAATGATTCATCACATTTTGAAGAGTCAGTTCAAGTCCAGGAGCTCTGCCTTCCATCCAGCTCCCAGCTAACGCACCTGGGAAAGCTGACAATGACAGCTTAGCCACAGGCTTTGCAGTCATTTGAGGGATAAAATTCAAATAGAAGACTTCTCTCTCCACCTCTCTCAAATAAATCTTCAAAATAATTTTTAAATAACGCTTTTAAAATAAGAAACAAGAAGGAAATGAGCCAAAAAATAAGAGAAAAAAGAAAGAAAATTCCAGGTAGATGAGATAAAATCAATGATCCCAAGAATTACAGAATAAAAGCATAATAATTTGATGTGGTTCTTCAAATGATCTCCTGGTGCCAAGACCACAACTAAAAAACACTCAAATTTAGGAAATGAGAATGGTGATAAAACATACATGACATTCAAGAGATTAACAATGAATAAGCTAAGTTCTTCTGTCTTACATCGCTTGACCAGGATTCCAACAGAAGAAAGGAGGCCCAGGCAGACCAGACTCAAAAACACTGCCGTTAACTTCCATAGCAACAGTGGAGCAGAGGCACCTGTAAGAAAGAAATAAGTAGTTCAATATGATCTTCTAGAAGTTGACTCATAGCTTTTTAAAATTATTTCATGATCAAACTCCAAAGAGATTTATAGATCTTGGACTAGGAAAATTCTGTTTTGCACACTTTGCATACAATGTTCTGGATTGATGGTCTTGATGTAATTTTACCACGAAACATTTAATCTTCTTGAAATAAAATATTTTAAAGTTATTTGGAATATTTTATTAATTTTACCAATGATAAAAGAAAAATTAAAAATCATATCACTAGTTAGTCCACTGAGAAATCCTACTACCATTATTTGGCTTTGTTACCGTGATGATGTCAATTTTCCATAGCTGAAATACATTTTGTTGAAATTACAGATCGTAAAATTTGCTAATATGTCCAAAATGATAAAATGTTCACACTTGCAGAATAATTTATTTTGCTATTCAAACATTTTTGGGAAACTGAGGCATCCCATTTTTATACTAAATAAACCCTGCCATTATCAGGTACTTTCAAGTTTGAACTCCAAATTTTTTTTACTTTATTTATTTGTATTTGAAAGGCAATTTGCAAAGAGAAGGAGAGATAGAAAGAGGTCTGGTTCATTTCCAAAACGGCTGCAAAGGCCGTAACTGAGTCCATTGGAAGTGCTGTGCAATGAGCTTCCTCCAGTTCTTCCAAGTGGGTGCAGTCACCCAAGAACTTGAGCTAACAGCAGAGAGCTAGATCAGAAGTGGTGCAGCTGGAACACAAACACAATCCATATGGGATGGCAGCACTGCAGGTGGAGTATTAACATCCTCATCTACCACGCTGAAATTTTATAGCAAACATTACTGACCTTGTAGTGTTATTTTATTTTTTCCTCAGCTACAGATTTTTTTAAAATTTATTTATTTTTATCACAATGTCAGATATAGAGAGAGGAGGAGAGACAGAGAGGAAGATCTTCCGTCTGATGATTCACTCCCCAAGTTAACGCAGTAGCTGGTGCTGCACCAATCCGAAACCAGGAGCCAGGAACTTCCTCCAGGTCTCCCACACAGGTGCAGGGTCCCAATGCATTGGGCCGTCCTCAACTGCTTTCCAAGGCCACAAACAGGGAGCTGGATGGGAAGTGGAGCTGCCGGGATTAGAACCGGCGCCCATATGGGATCCCGGTGCGTTCAAGGCAGGACTTTAGCCACTAGGCCACACCGCCGGGCCCTGACGAAACAAATTTAAAGTCTGTAGCTGGGTCTGGCGTGATGGCCTAGTGGCTAAAGCTCCCTGCTGTGGCTTGGGAAAGCAATCGAGGACGGCCCAAAGCCTTGGGACTCTGCACCTGCGTGGGAGACCTGAGGAAGTTCCTGGTTCCCGGCTTCAGATCGGCATGCACCGGCTGTTGCAGCTCATTTGGGGAGTGAAACATCAGACGGAAGATTTTCCTCTCTGTCTCTCCTCCTCTCAGTATATCTGACATTGTAATAAAATAAATAAATCTTTTTTAAAAATTTGTTTTGTCAGAAACTAGTAAAGCTATTCTTATGTTTGATGTGAATACTCTGCTATCATTGTTCTTATTGGTGAGTAGACACTACAAATACTTTTTTGATGAGTCTATCACATATTCAATGTATTAAGCCTTGATAAATACTCCTGACTTTCTTTTACCCTTTTCACATAGCACTCTTTTTTTTTTTCAATATTGGGGTCTCTTTTAAATGTTTGGTACAGAGGGCCACACCATGTAATATCGAATTAAGCTTTTGCCTATGGTATTAGTATACCTTGCAGAGGATGGTGCAGGTCCCCACTGTACCTCTTCAGACCCAGCTCCTTGATAACGTGCCTGAGAAATCATGAGAGGATGGCCCAAGCTCTTGGGCCTCTGCACCTGCATATGGGAGACCTGAAAGAAGCTTCCGGCTCCTGGCTTTGGACAGAACCAGCTCAGGCCCTTGTGCCCATTTCAGTATTTAAATGTGAATAGAAGATCTCTCTCTTGTTTATCTTTTTTCTCTATATACTTCTGCCTTTCAAATGAAAATAAATAATTATTTTAAAAGTTTAGTATACAAACTTTGTTTTTTAATATATGAAAGCATTCCAGGATATTTTGTTATTTATCCCATTCTGATTAAACTGAAAAATCTCTTCCCCAACAACTGGCACATTGCTCAGTCTCCCTTTCGAATCCACCTATTTTTAAAACCATCTCGTGACTCTGTGACTAAAGTCTATTCAACCCAGAACAAGAAAACAAACACCTCTCTGACTCCCTTTCTACTCTGACTTCCCAATTATCTCACTCACTCCTTTCACAGCTGGTTAAGAGAACCCATTGAATTGTCCCTCTTACGCCCAACCCTCTCTTTTCCCTCCATCACCCACATTGCTCCCAACAGCACATGGAACATTCTCCAGCACAGATCCTATGGGAAGTCACAAAAAGAGGCTCAACAAATTAAAGAGAATAGAAAGCAACTTGAGTGTTTTTTCTGACCAGGATGCAAATAGTCCAGAAATCCATAAAAAGAATGTTGTGAACAGCATGAATATATGTGAATTACAGAGCATCCTCCTGAACAAACCAATGACTCAGGCAAGAAATCCATGGAGATAGTTTAAAATATCTTGAAACATACTGAAGTGAAGAGCAGCATCCTACAACCTACGTGATGAAACAAAAGCAAGCACCACAGTGGACTGCTGGAAATCACCACGAACAGCTGTTCAGCAACAGGTTTGATGAGCTAGAAGAATTGAACAAATTCTTTGACATGTACAACTTACTCAGCTTGGATCATGAGGAAATAAAATGACAGACCAAACACAGGCAGTGAAAGTGAATCAGTAGTACCAATTTTTTAAAATCTCCCATCAAAAAAAGCCCAGTCAGGCTGGCTTCACTGATCAATCCTACCAAACTAATAGCACTCCTTCTCAAGCTATTTAAACATTAAAAGAGGAAAGAATTCATCTAAAATCATCCTAGAAGGCCAGAATTACCCGGATGACAAAACTAGACAAGGACATAAAAAAAAGGAAGCTACAGGTCTATATCCTTGATGGCACAGATGTGAAAATCCTAAATAATATGCTAGCCTCACGAATAGAACAGTACCTTAAAAGATTGTTCACCACAAGCTAGTGGGATAGATTCCAGGGATGCAGGGACTGTTCAGCACATATAAATCAATATCTGTGATACATCGCATTAACAGAGTGAAAAACAAAATCACATGATCACCCCAACAAGGCAGAAAGAAGATTTGATAAAATTCAACGTCCCTTCATGATAAAAATTCTGACCAAATTAAGCATCAAAGGACTTGTCACAACATAAGAAGGCTACAAACAAGAAGTCATTAGCTAACACCAATTTCTAATTTTTTTCATTTAGAGGGAATAATTTTCATAAATATTATATGAACAGCTTTAAGAGCACAATGCTAATACCATTGTAAACATAATGCTTTAAGAACAAAATGATAAATACCATTATACTTTTACCCAAAATATAAATAGCGGTGTGACAAATAAATGATGAGATTAAATGAGAATGAGGAAGAGGCATAATCATTGTAAAATACTGTTTCAGATATACATACATGTGATGATGGCAGGTATGATTTTATAAATTAAATAGAAATAATCAGCCACAACGACACAGGAGCTATGAATCAACACTTGACTTATCCTTGGCTCTCAAATTAGTCATTGTAGTTTCCTCATTGTGTCAAAAGAAAAAATAGGTCAAATGAGATAACTTTAGGCAAAGTCTCTACTCAAGATGTCTTTATTTAATCTGTATTACTAAGATCTTAGGAAACAATGCATACTTTTCTAAGTCCACATTCACATTTATCTAAATAAGAAGATTACAGTTGTGCTTGCACATGAAAGTTTGTTCATTTGCAGTTTTGATTAAGGATATATTTTTAGACAGTGTTTTAAAGCAGGGAGTAGGGGCACTTGCTTTCCATACCAGAATGTCTGATTCTGACCCCTGCTTCCTGCTCATGTCACCCTGGGCGGCAAGCATGGCTCGGGTGCTTGAATCCCTGCCACCCACACTGGAGATCAAGACCAAGCTCCAGGCTTCTGGCCTCAGGCTGGCCCAGCTCCAGTTGCTCAGATATTTGGGTAGCAAGCAGCAAATGGGATATGTCCAACTTTACTCGTTCATCTGTCTTGATCATGGTTCCAAGTAAATGCAATGATAAATTTTTTTTAAAGTTACGCATGATGTAAAATAATACAATGAACTTGAAAGTCACTAACCTTGACGTCTGAAACTGGCGGTCCCTTTGATTTCAGCCACTGCAGGTGTTCTCAGCAGATGGGATGGATATTGAATCTGACATTCAGAATGTGGCCCCCTTTTTCCTCTCATCTCTGAGAATCAGAAAGGTAAAAAAAGTTGCACAAAAAATTAAATTCTTGGATAAACGACCACTGAAATACATGATATAAGTGGATTATTCTTGTTTAAGTCCAACACAAATTTTGCAGTTCTTTTCAAGTTACAGAACATTGTTACATAAAACTTCTCCAATCTCAAGTGAAGTTTTCTCTACAGAGGGACTGATGTACTTGTATTTGGAATGAAATAGTCCCCATTCCAGGCCAGGGAATACAACTCTGTATAACAATTTCTTTTTCTTCAATTGTTGTAGACATACTTCAATTTCTGTTGATTTTTACCTGAAAATAAAGTTGCAGTCCAATTTTTTAAAATTATTATCAACTATAAGTTATTACAGTATACCATTTGAGAAATTTCATTCAAACATTTTTGAAGTATGAATATCATCATATGAGCTGGATGATAGCCAGTGAAAATAAAGTTTAAATACAGATTAGAACTAGGACCCTCCCTCCCGTGCTGCTCCCACCACATTGCAGCCCCTACTTCTACACTCACAGGCTTCACTTCAAAGCTCTCTTCTGTCCTCTGCACTTACAACTCCTCTTCGGCTCTACCTGCTGCCAGGAAGCCTCTTCCTTCTGATGTTGCTCGTGTTGATGCTTTGTCCTCCAATATTGACCAATCAGGCAATTATTTAAAATGTCAAATCCTACCTGTTTTACGACATTTTCAAATATGTCAGTAAGAGAGCACATCTTTCTCCATGATTCCACTTACTTCACACGTTTCTATTGTATTCAGTCGTCACCTTCCTTTCTATTCTACGCCACTCTCTTCACTATGATTACTTGGAAACAGAACTAGTTTGCTTTTTGAGGGCATTGGGTTGTTTTTCTTCAATTCTTTGTTCTCATGATACAATTCTAGGCTCAGAACTTCTCTTTCATCCTCCCACACTCTCTCCCACCCCACTGTTTTTCCCTATCTTGTAACAGAGTTTAGTCCCTCAACAACAGTCACAAGTCCATCATTCTTCTACCTAAGCGTAGGTATAGAGAATGGTATAAAGAACTAATATTGAAAGATTTTGTTACAGCCACAGTTACTTCTTTGTTCAGTTGGTGAGCTTTAGAATTCCAACAACTGCTGCTTTAGCTCAAACTAGATATTTTACTATTAAATTCATTGAAACTCACCAAAAAAAAAAATCTGGAAACGTTTCTAAAGATGCTTTGATAATGATTTAATGCCCCAAAATGCGCGGCTTCTTGGTGTAATTCTTAAAGTGTGAATCAGCTGGTGGCCTCTCTGAATTTTTCCCAGCAGAATTTTTGGTTTGTTTATGTTCTCCAAATATCTTCTCACAAAGCTATCAAGATTTCATTTTCAATTTTTCCCTCATAAACATATAACTGTGATTTATCATGAGAAGGCACAATATATTCAAGTCTGCATTTTCTCATTTATTCCTCTATTGATTCTCCCCACCCCCGAATCCATATTTACTTTCCTCTAAAGCTTTCTATCAGCATCCATCTTCTGTTGATTTGCTGAAAACTATATAAACATTGGGATTTGAATAAATAAATAATACCTTGAAAAAATATAAGTACCTGATTTTCAGAGGAATGAAGAATGATCTTTGCAGAATGTATAGTTCCTGGAAAGAAGGTATCCTAATATTTGCCACAAAAATCTGCACTTAAGAATTCTTCATGATTCTTGACATAAAATTCAAGACTGACTTCAAACACCAAACAATAGATGCGTGGCAGATTGTGTGTCAGTCTGTCTCTAGTGAAAAACTAAACAGGTGAGCACAGGATGCAAGAATGAATAAGAGCTCCCTAGACACAACCACACAGGAAACAGTTACATCTAAGAGTGTAACAGGGTTGGAGTCTTTCTTGCACTGCACCAATCTGGCCCTTATTTACTATAACTGTCTGTTACATTTAATCAAGCTGCTTTTCACTTGATTCCTGGGTTTTCAGAGTTCATGAAACAGAGTATTATCTATCAGGAGCAACAGTCCCTTCACTGTTATCCCTTTTTCAATTCTCTAAAGGGATTACTAAACATGAGAGCCTACTTTCAATCTACTGTTCTAGAAGGCAGGGCATCAAAGCAAATGTTTTTAATATCACTTTCTCATCTGTCCCCCCAAAAATAAATGTGAAATATAAGTCTTCATTTACTTTCAAAATTTCCACAGAATCCAATATCCCCATCTTTACAATACAAATTTTGAATTTTATGTCCAACAAAGAGTTCCCTGTTTGCTCTCTATTTCATTTTCAAAATTTTGTTTTTACTTATTTCAGAGATGTAGAGTTACAAAGACATGCAATTGGACACATCCAAAGACAGCATCCCTACCAGAGACAAAACAAAAAAGCACACACACACACACACACACACACACACAGGAAATGAGAAAGCAATTTTGATATAAAAACGGATCATGTGACTAATGGTCTTAACGTAAATTTTTTAAAGATTTATTTATTTTTATTGGAAACATTTACAGAGAGAAAGAGAGACAGGGAGAAAGATGTTTCAGCCACTGATTTACTCTCCAAGTGAGCCAATCTGCAGCCAGGAGCCAGGATCCAGACACGCAGGTACTGACACAGCTGCAGCACAGCACCTAAACTTCAGTGTTCTCACACTTCATCCTTCCAATCTTACTGCTCTTCATGTCAGGTTCTCCATCAAGATAGCTTACATTTGAATCTTTTGGTTATTATGCTTCAAATAAATTAATGTGTATATTATGGATAATATACATGGGATTTAACACACGAAAGACACATGTTTTCACATAACCATTGACTTTCTTTAATGAGGTAAAAAATTATCTCACAAAACTTTCACCATTTCCTTTATTTTTAACCTTTAAAAATTTAATGTCCATAGGTTGTCTTCTTACACATACAATACACATGCTCTTCACAACTACCATCAATTAACCTGCCATTTCTAATAAATTTACATTGATTATGGATATGGTCAGGTCTCTGTAATTCAGGCCTGAAAGAAAAAAGAAGTTAGATTATAGATTAAAATGTATTTGGCACTTCAATGCATTCAAGCAAAGTTACTCCCAATTGATTAAGTATTAAAGAAACAATAAAGAGTATTTGATCCATTCAAAAGCAAGCAAACAGATATCAGAGAAGGGAGCCCCAAAACAATATTTCTCTGCTAAGTCACTGACATAGAAATGGCAAATGTAAGGTAGATATTGCAAAAATATCTGAAACTTATTTGTGAATTTCATTCCAATTTTGGTAGATGTGCTGTAAAAGCAAGCACTATTTGTGAATTTCAATTCCTTCCTTATAGCCTCTTATACTTCATAAGGCTCTACAATATGTTTTGGATCACCTAACGACTGATAGTGTAACTACTTTTATGTTTTACAATGCACTAATACATACTAGGTTACTAACATTGTAAGCATTAGAAATAAACAAAGTTTAACAATAAAAACAACAACAAAAGCTTCTTAAGATGTCAGCAGACATTTCTTGAGCTTGCTTGAGTAACTTCTTAGCATGCTGCTAAAAGAATTTTGCTTTACTATCTTCCACCTCATCCTATTTTCTCTTTTTAGCTGTATCATGGAACCACAAGACATAGAATTTTACATCTCATCATATGACATTAATTAATTAACATGACAGTCCTACAAGTAGTGCTCTAAAAGACTAGGAGCATACTTACTTGTCCAACGTAAAAACTGAGCCATCCAGCCAAACCCACTTCATCTGGCTGCTATTGAAGTACAAACTGATCCCAAAGTTCTTCTCATTATTATAACATTCCCTTTTTGACAATCTTCCCAAAAACTCCTGGATGCAATAAATACAGGGAAAAAATTGCATCTGACATCATTAATTCATTGGCTGGGTGCAAAAAAGATTGAGAGAGCTTCATTGCTATGGAGAACTTTCATTTTGTCTGAAATATACAACTGTGATACAACCGCACTCGAGATTTGTTTCCCACCAGCAACCACATACATGTTAATTCTTCAACCAACCATTATGAAAGTTTTTACCATACTAGATATTGAGTATGGAAGGTCAGTAAGTAGTCTCGTTAAATAAGAATCTCTTAGATAGGAAAGCAGATGGTTAAGCAATGTCAGAAAAGGGAAGTACAGGGTCCAATAGCAGCACTTGTCAAGGACCCGCACAGGATCAGGTGATCACAAAATGTGTGCAGGTGTTCTGGTTCTACGATAACCGAGATTTAGCAGAGAAAACGCCAAGGGTCAGAGGGAAAGAGTCCAATTGGAACACACTGAATTACACTTTCAGGAACACATAAATGAACACACAGAACTGGAAGTGACGGGAAGCCACTGGTAAGGTAGGAGACCGAGGAGAGAAGCAAGAGTTCAGATGAGCATCAATTTTGCACGAAGGCTTCAGACTAGGAGCCTTCTCCTAGGAACCCAGAGGGCTGATGCAACAGAACAGCATAACCAGAGGGGTATATGATGTTGCCTGTGTTGGAATAGCAAGGAAGAAGACATACTCTTAAAAATATATATCTCTCTCCTGGAGAAGATTACTAAAATGTAAGAAATGTACACTTGTCCTTACCAGCTCTTTTTCCACATTAAACTTAAGAAAGCTTGAATGTAAGGCTGAACAGTGGCTTTGACAATCTCTCCATGGAATCAGATTTCTAGAAAAGGAGTAGCAGTACTTGCCCTGCTGCTGCCAGTTCTCATCACAGGGCTGACACCGCGACACTAAAGAAAAATCAGAATATCCCTAAGTGCCTTGTGACAGCATTTCTGTTTAAAATGTTGGTGTGGTAATTGCATGGAAAGTAAGCCATACATAAACTAAGAGATAAAATATATTCACACAATTTGATGTGGCTTCCTGCTAACTCATTTCAATCATGGTAAGATGACAACTCTATGGCTAAAACCTGGCCTTGCAAGCACCAGGATCCCATATGGGCTCCAGTTCAGTGTCCCATTTGCTCCACTTCATACATAGCTTCTTTTGTGGTCTGTAAAGCAATAGACGATGAGCCAAAGCCTTAGGACTGTGCATTGGTTTGGAAGACTCTGGGGAAGCTCTCGGCTGCTAGCTTTGGATCAGTTCAGCTTCCACCATTGTAGCCACTTGCTTAGTGAACAAGCGGATGGAAGATCTTTGTCTCTCCTCCCCTCTGTAAATCTGATCTGCCTTTCCAATAAAAAATAAATATTTTTAAAAGATGCATAGAAGTACTAAGATATAATGAGTGACAAAAGAACACAAAAAGGACTGTTGTTGGCATCAAGTCAGCACTTCCAATAACTCCAAATTTACATGGTTTCTTAGGGAACTTGTGTCTAAACATACTGCACAATGCACTGTGGATATACAGTACTTACTGATTCACTCATTTACATTTTCATTCACACAAACAGTTATTTTCTAACACCTGGTATCCTCCTGATATTATTCTTAAATACATTTACCTTTTGTTGATGGCTGTTGAATCTCTGAATTTCCTGAAATCGATGCTTTTGGATCTCTTTCCTCACTAAATGTGAGATTTTTGGAAGTGCTCTCTGCTACTAAGAAACAAATCACAAACATCACTTTGCTTCATTGCATTTAAACTAAAATAAACTTGATATGGCATGAAACGCAATATTTGTCATATTGTAAAGAGACTATAAAGATAACAATACATTATCAAGGACCTATAAACAATGCAATTATCTGGACAAGATCTGCAAACAGATATAATAACAAGCTTCATAGGAAAATTGACAGTAGAAATAATCATATTAACCTCAGAGAAACTTATTCTGTTTAGGAAAATTCTGAAGATTTCTCTGAGGTAATTATGGTTAAGGTTAATTATGTGATAAAGAATAACAGGCAGTAAAATTAAAGACGCTACAGATATGAGCAGGCATTCAGATTCGCAGTTAAATACCAGGATCACACCTCACAGGGATTAGGTTCACTTAGGTCCAGCTCTTGAGTCCAGCTTCCTGATAAACACACATAAAACTCACAAGATGATGGCTCGGGTACTGATTACCCTTTTATCTATGGGAGGCACCCAAGTGCAGGACCTATTTTCTGGATTCAGTCCAGTCTGACCTCCCTGTAGTGGCCATATGGAAAGTGAATCAGCAAATGGGAGTGTGCTTCCCCCATCTTGTTTCTTAACTCAGAGCAACAACTTTAAAAATAATTTTAAAAACTTGGGGCCTACATGGTGTTTCGGAGGTTTAAACTGCCTCTTTCAATGATTCATCACATTTTGAAGAGTCAGTTCAAGTCCAGGAGCTCTGCCTTCCATCCAGCTCCCAGCTAACGCACCTGGGAAAGCTGACAATGACAGCTTAGCCACAGGCTTTGCAGTCATTTGAGGGATAAAATTCAAATAGAAGACTTCTCTCTCCACCTCTCTCAAATAAATCTTCAAAATAATTTTTAAATAACGCTTTTAAAATAAGAAACAAGAAGGAAATGAGCCAAAAAATAAGAGAAAAAAGAAAGAAAATTCCAGGTAGATGAGATAAAATCAATGATCCCAAGAATTACAGAATAAAAGCATAATAATTTGATGTGGTTCTTCAAATGATCTCCTGGTGCCAAGACCACAACTAAAAAACACTCAAATTTAGGAAATGAGAATGGTGATAAAACATACATGACATTCAAGAGATTAACAATGAATAAGCTAAGTTCTTCTGTCTTACATCGCTTGACCAGGATTCCAACAGAAGAAAGGAGGCCCAGGCAGACCAGACTCAAAAACACTGCCGTTAACTTCCATAGCAACAGTGGAGCAGAGGCACCTGTAAGAAAGAAATAAGTAGTTCAATATGATCTTCTAGAAGTTGACTCATAGCTTTTTAAAATTATTTCATGATCAAACTCCAAAGAGATTTATAGATCTTGGACTAGGAAAATTCTGTTTTGCACACTTTGCATACAATGTTCTGGATTGATGGTCTTGATGTAATTTTACCACGAAACATTTAATCTTCTTGAAATAAAATATTTTAAAGTTATTTGGAATATTTTATTAATTTTACCAATGATAAAAGAAAAATTAAAAATCATATCACTAGTTAGTCCACTGAGAAATCCTACTACCATTATTTGGCTTTGTTACCGTGATGATGTCAATTTTCCATAGCTGAAATACATTTTGTTGAAATTACAGATCGTAAAATTTGCTAATATGTCCAAAATGATAAAATGTTCACACTTGCAGAATAATTTATTTTGCTATTCAAACATTTTTGGGAAACTGAGGCATCCCATTTTTATACTAAATAAACCCTGCCATTATCAGGTACTTTCAAGTTTGAACTCCAAATTTTTTTTACTTTATTTATTTGTATTTGAAAGGCAATTTGCAAAGAGAAGGAGAGATAGAAAGAGGTCTGGTTCATTCCCAAAACGGCTGCAAAGGCCGTAACTGAGTCCATTGGAAGTGCTGTGCAATGAGCTTCCTCCAGTTCTTCCAAGTGGGTGCAGTCACCCAAGAACTTGAGCTAACAGCAGAGAGCTAGATCAGAAGTGGTGCAGCTGGAACACAAACACAATCCATATGGGATGGCGGCACTGCAGGTGGAGTATTAACATCCTCATCTACCACGCTGAAATTTTATAGCAAACATTACTGACCTTGTAGTGTTATTTTATTTTTTCCTCAGCTACAGATTTTTTTAAAATTTATTTATTTTTATCACAATGTCAGATATAGAGAGAGGAGGAGAGACAGAGAGGAAGATCTTCCGTCTGATGATTCACTCCCCAAGTTAACGCAGTAGCTGGTGCTGCACCAATCCGAAACCAGGAGCCAGGAACTTCCTCCAGGTCTCCCACACAGGTGCAGGGTCCCAATGCATTGGGCCGTCCTCAACTGCTTTCCCAGGCCACAAGCAGGGAGCTGGATGGGAAGTGGAGCTGCCGGGATTAGAACCGGCGCCCATATGGGATCCCGGTGCGTTCAAGGCGAGGACTTTAGCCACTAGGCCACACCGCCGGGCCCTGACGAAACAAATTTAAAGTCTGTAGCTGGGTCTGGCGTGATGGCCTAGTGGCTAAAGCTCCCTGCTGTGGCTTGGGAAAGCAATCGAGGACGGCCCAAAGCCTTGGGACTCTGCACCTGCGTGGGAGACCTGAGGAAGTTCCTGGTTCCCGGCTTCAGATCGGCATGCACCGGCTGTTGCAGCTCATTTGGGGAGTGAAACATCAGACGGAAGATTTTCCTCTCTGTCTCTCCTCCTCTCTGTATATCTGACATTGTAATAAAATAAATAAATCTTTAAAAATAATTTGTTTTGTCAGAAACTAGTAAAGCTATTCTGATGTTTGATGTGAATACTCTGCTATCATTGTTCTTATTGGTGAGTAGACACTACAAATACTTTTTTGATGAGTCTATCACATATTCAATGTATTAAGCCTTGATAAATACTCCTGACTTTCTTTTACCCTTTTCACATAGCACTCTTTTTTTTTTCAATATTGGGGTCTCTTTTAAATGTTTGGTACAGAGGGCCACACCATGTAATATCGAATTAAGCTTTTGCCTATGGTATTAGTATACCTTGCAGAGGATGGTGCAGGTCCCCACTGTACCTCTTCAGACCCAGCTCCTTGATAACGTGCCTGGGAAATCATGAGAGGATGGCCCAAGCTCTTGGACCTCTGCACCTGCATGGGAGACCTGAGAGAAGCTTCCGGCTCCTGGCTTTGGACAGAACCAGCTCAGGCCCTTGTGCCCATTTCAGTATTTAAATGTGAATAGAAGATCTCTCTCTCTTGTTTATCTTTTTCTCTATATACTTCTGCCTTTCAAATGAAAATAAATAATTATTTTAAAAGTTTAGTATACAAACTTTGTTTTTTAATATATGAAAGCATTCCAGGATATTTTGTTATTTATCCCATTCTGATTAAACTGAAAAATCTCTTCCCCAACAACTGGCACATTGCTCAGTCTCCCTTTCGAATCCACCTATTTTTAAAACCATCTCGTGACTCTGTGACTAAAGTCTATTCAACCCAGAACAAGAAAACAAACACCTCTCTGACTCCCTTTCTACTCTGACTTCCCAATTATCTCACTCACTCCTTTCACAGCTGGTTAAGAGAACCCGTTGAATTGTCCCTCTTACGCCCAACCCTCTCTTTTCCCTCCATCACCCACATTGCTCCCAACAGCACATGGAACATTCCCCAGCACAGATCCTATGGGAAGTCACAAAAAGAGGCTCAACAAATTAAAGAGAATAGAAAGCAACTTGAGTGTTTTTTCTGACCAGGATGCAAATAGTCCAGAAATCCATAAAAAGAATGTTGTGAACAGCATGAATATATGTGAATTACAGAGCATCCTCCTGAACAAACCAATGACTCAGGCAAGAAATCCATGGAGATAGTTTAAAATATCTTGAAACATACTGAAGTGAAGAGCAGCATCCTACAACCTACGTGATGAAACAAAAGCAAGCACCACAGTGGACTGCTGGAAATCACCACGAACAGCTGTTCAGCAACAGGTTTGATGAGCTAGAAGAATTGAACAAATTCTTTGACATGTACAACTTACTCAGCTTGGATCATGAGGAAATAAAATGACAGACCAAACACAGGCAGTGAGAGTGAATCAGTAGTACCAATTTTTTAAAATCTCCCATCAAAAAAAGCCCAGTCAGGCTGGCTTCACTGATCAATCCTACCAAACTAATAGCACTCCTTCTCAAGCTATTTAAACATTAAAAGAGGAAAGAATTCATCTAAAATCAGCCTAGAAGGCCAGAATTACCCGGATGACAAAACTAGACAAGGACATAACAAAAAAGGAAGCTACAGGTCTATATCCTTGATGGCACAGATGTGAAAATCCTAAATAATATGCTAGCCTCACGAATAGAACAGTACCTTAAAAGATTGTTCACCACAAGCTAGTGGGATAGATTCCAGGGATGCAGGGACTGTTCAGCACATATAAATCAATATCTGTGATACATCGCATTAACAGAGTGAAAAACAAAATCACATGATCACCCCAACAAGGCAGAAAGAAGATTTGATAAAATTCAACGTCCCTTCATGATAAAAATTCTGACCAAATTAAGCATCAAAGGACTTGTCACAACATAAGAAGGCTACAAACAAGAAGTCATTAGCTAACACCAATTTCTAATTTTTTTCATTTAGAGGGAATAATTTTCATAAATATTATATGAACAGCTTTAAGAGCACAATGCTAATACCATTGTAAACAATGCTTTAAGAACAAAATGATAAATACCATTATACTTTTACCCAAAATATAAATAGCGGTGTGACAAATAAATGATGAGATTAAATGAGAGTGAGGAAGAGGCATAATCATTGTAAAATACTGTTTCAGATATACATACATGTGATGATGGCAGGTATGATTTTATAAATTAAATAGAAATAATCAGCCACAACGACACAGGAGCTATGAATCAACACTTGACTTATCCTTGGCTCTCAAATTAGTCATTGTAGTTTCCTCATTGTGTCAAAAGAAAAAATAGGTCAAATGAGATAACTTTAGGCAAAGTCTCTACTCAAGATGTCTTTATTTAATCTGTATTACTAAGATCTTAGGAAACAATGCATACTTTTCTAAGTCCACATTCACATTTATCTAAATAAGAAGATTACAGTTGTGCTTGCACATGAAAGTTTGTTCATTTGCAGTTTTGATTAAGGATATATTTTTAGACAGTGTTTTAAAGCAGGGAGTAGGGGCACTTGCTTTCCATACCAGAATGTCTGATTCTGACCCCTGCTTCCTGCTCATGTCACCCTGGGCGGCAAGCATGGCTCGGGTGCTTGAATCCCTGCCACCCACACTGGAGATCAAGACCAAGCTCCAGGCTTCTGGCCTCAGGCTGGCCCAGCTCCAGTTGCTCAGATATTTGGGTAGCAAGCAGCAAATGGGATATGTCCAACTTTACTCGTTCATCTGTCTTGATCATGGTTCCAAGTAAATGCAATGATAAATTTTTTTTAAAGTTACACATGATGTAAAATAATACAATGAACTTGAAAGTCACTAACCTTGACGTCTGAAACTGGCGGTCCCTTTGATTTCAGCCACTGCAGGTGTTCTCAGCAGATGGGATGGATATTGAATTTGACATTCAGAATGTGGCCCCCTTTTTCCTCTCATCTCTGAGAATCAGAAAGGTAAAAAAAGTTGCACAAAAAATTAAATTCTTGGATAAACGACCACTGAAATACATGATATAAGTGGATTATTCTTGTTTAAGTCCAACACAAATTTTGCAGTTCTTTTCAAGTTACAGAACATTGTTACATAAAACTTCTCCAATCTCAAGTGAAGTTTTCTCTACAGAGGGACTGATGTACTTGTATTTGGAATGAAATAGTCCCCATTCCAGGCCAGGGAATACAACTCTGTATAACAATTTCTTTTTCTTCAATTGTTGTAGACATACTTCAATTTCTGTTGATTTTTACCTGAAAATAAAGTTGCAGTCCAATTTTTTAAAATTATTATCAACTATAAGTTATTACAGTATACCATTTGAGAAATTTCATTCAAACATTTTTGAAGTATGAATATCATCATATGAGCTGGATGATAGCCAGTGAAAATAAAGTTTAAATACAGATTAGAACTAGGACCCTCCCTCCCGTGCTGCTCCCACCACATTGCAGCCCCTACTTCTACACTCACAGGCTTCACTTCAAAGCTCTCTTCTGTCCTCTGCACTTACAACTCCTCTTTGGCTCTACCTGCTGCCAGGAAGCCTCTTCCTTCTGATGTTGCTCGTGTTGATGCTTTGTCCTCCAATATTGACCAATCAGGCAATTATTTAAAATGTCAAATCCTACCTGTTCTACGACATTTTCAAATATGTCAGTAAGAGAGCACATCTTCCTCCATGATTCCACTTACTTTACACGTTTCTATTGCATTCAGTCGTCACCTTCCTTTCTATTCTACGCCACTCTCTTCACTATGATTACTTGGAAACAGAACTAGTTTGCTTTTTGAGGGCATTGGGTTGTTTTTCTTCAATTCTTTGTTCTCATGATACAATTCTAGGCTCAGAACTTCTCTTTCATCCTCCCACACTCTCTCCCACCCCACTGTTTTTCCCTATCTTGTAACAGAGTTTAGTCCCTCAACAACAGTCACAAGTCCATCATTCTTCTACCTAAGCGTAGGTATAGAGAATGGTATAAAGAACTAATATTGAAAGATTTTGTTACAGCCACAGTTACTTCTTTGTTCAGTTGGTGAGCTTTAGACTTCCAACAACTGCTGCTTTAGCTCAAACTAGATATTTTACTATTAAATTCATTGAAACTCACCAAAAAAAAAAATCTGGAAACGTTTCTAAAGATGCTTTGATAATGATTTAATGCCCCAAAATGCGCGGCTTCTTGGTGTAATTCTTAAAGTGTGAATCAGCTGGTGGCCTCTCTGAATTTTTCCCAGCAGAATTTTTGGTTTGTTTATGTTCTCCAAATATCTTCTCACAAAGCTATCAAGATTTCATTTTCAATTTTCCCTCATAAACATATAACTGTGATTTATCATGAGAAGGCACAATATATTCAAGTCTGCATTTTCTCATTTATTCCTCTATTGATTCTCCCCACCCCCGAATCCATATTTACTTTCCTCTAAAGCTTTCTATCAGCATCCATCTTCTGTTGATTTGCTGAAAACTATATAAACATTGGGATTTGAATAAATAAATAATACCTTGAAAAAATATAAGTACCTGATTTTCAGAGGAATGAAGAATGATCTTTGCAGAATGTATAGTTCCTGGAAAGAAGGTATCCTAATATTTGCCACAAAAATCTGCACTTAAGAATTCTTCATGATTCTTGACATAAAATTCAAGACTGACTTCAAACAACAAACAATAGATGCGTGGCAGATTGTGTGTCAGTCTGTCTCTAGTGAAAAACTAAACAGGTGAGCACAGGATGCAAGAATGAATAAGAGCTCCCTAGACACAACCACACAGGAAACAGTTGCATCTAAGAGTGTAACAGGGTTGGAGTCTTTCTTGCACTGCACCAATCTGGCTCTTATTTACTATAACTGTCTGTTACATTTAATCAAGCTGCTTTTCACTTGATTCCTGGGTTTTCAGAGTTCATGAAACAGAGTATTATCTATCAGGAGCAACAGTCCCTTCACTGTTATCCCTTTTTCAATTCTCTAAAGGGATTTCTAAACATGAGAGCCTACTTTCAATCTACTGTTCTAGAAGGCAGGGCATCAAAGCAAATGTTTTTAATATCACTTTCTCATCTGTCCCCCCAAAAATAAATGTGAAATATAAGTCTTCATTTACTTTCAAAATTTCCACAGAATCCAATATCCCCATCTTTACAATACCAATTTTGAATTTTATGTCCAACAAAGAGTTCCCTGTTTGCTCTCTATCTCATTTTCAAAATTTTGTTTTTACTTATTTCAGAGATGTAGAGTTACAGAGACATGCAATTGGACACATCCAAAGACAGCATCCCTACCAGAGACAAAACAAAAAAGCACACACACACACACACACACACACACACACAGGAAATGAGAAAGCAATTTTGATATAAAAACGGATCATGTGACTAATGGTCTTAATGTAAATTTTTTAAAGATTTATTTATTTTTATTGGAAACATTTACAGAGAGAAAGAGAGACAGGGAGAAAGATGTTTCATCCACTGATTTACTCTCCAAGTGAGCCAATCTGCAGCCAGGAGCCAGGATGCAGACACGCAGGTACTGACACAGCTGCAGCACAGCACCTAAACTTCACTGTTCTCACACTTCATCCTTCCAATCTTACTGCTCTTCATGTCAGGTTCTCCATCAAGATAGCTTACATTTGAATCTTTTGGTTATTATGCTTCAAATAAATTAATGTGTATATTATGGATAATATACATGGAAT
The DNA here is from genome assembly GCF_030435755.1 of Ochotona princeps. Lineage (NCBI taxonomy): Eukaryota > Metazoa > Chordata > Mammalia > Lagomorpha > Ochotonidae > Ochotona > Ochotona princeps. Next base: position 19,178,101 of record NC_080858.1, read on the forward strand.
TTAACACACGAAAGAGAAATGCTTTCACATAATCATTGACTTTCTTTAATGAGGTAAAAAATTATCTCACAAAACTTTCACCATTTCCTTTATTTTTAATCTTTAAAAATTTAATGTCCATAGGTTGTCTTCTTACACATACAATACACATGCTCTTCACAACTACCATCAATTAACCTGCCATTTCTAATAAATTTACATTGATTATGGATATGGTCAGGTCTCTGTAATTCAGGCCTGAAAGAAAAAAGAAGTTAGATTATAGATTAAAATGTATTTGGCACTTCAATGCATTCAAGCAAAGTTACTCCCAATTGATTAAGTATTAAAGAAACAATAAAGAGTATTTGATCCATTCAAAAGCAAGCAAACAGATCTCAGAGAAGGGAGCCTCAAAACAATATTTCTCTGCTAAGTCACTGACATAGAAATGGCAAATGTAAGGTAGATACTGCAAAAATATCTGAAATTTATTTGTGAATTTCATTCCAATTTTGGTAGATGTGCTGTAAAAGCAAGCACTATTTGTGAATTTCAATTCCTTCCTTATAGCCTCTTATACTTCATAAGGCTCTACAATATGTTTTGGATCACCTAACGACTGATAGTGTAACTACTTTTATGTTTTACAATGCACTAATACATACTAGGTTACTAACATTGTAAGCATTAGAAATAAACAAAGTTTAACAATAAAAACAACAACAAAAGCTTCTTAAGATGTCAGCAGACATTTCTTGAGCTTGCTTGAGTAACTTCTTAGCATGCTGCTAAAAGAATTTTGCTTTACTATCTTCCACCTCATCCTATTTTCTCTTTTTAGCTGTATCATGGAACCACAAGACATAGAATTTTACATCTCATCACATGACATTAATTAATTAACATGACAGTCCTACAAGTAGTGCTCTAAAAGACTAGGAGCATACTTACTTGTCCAACATAAAAACTGAGCCATCCAGCCAAACCCACTTCATCTGGCTGCTATTGAAGTACAAACTGATCCCAAAGTTCTTCTCATTATTATAACATTCCCTTTTTGACAATCTTCCCAAAAACTCCTGGATGCAATAAATACAGGGAAAAAATTGCATCTGACATCATTAATTCATTGGCTGGGTGCAAAAAAGATTGAGAGAGCTTCATTGCTATGGTGAACTTTCATTTTGTCTGAAATATACAACTGTGATACAACCGCACTCGAGATTTGTTTCCCACCAGCAACCACATACATGTTAATTCATCAACCAAACATTATGAAAGTTTTTACCATATTCTGCATTTATACTAGATATTGAGTATGGAAGGTCAGTAAGTAGTCTCGTTAAATAAGAATCTCTTAGATAGGAAAGCAGATGGTTAAGCAATGTCAGAAAAGGGAAGTACAGGGTCCAATAGCAGCACTTGTCAAGGACTCGCACAGGATCAGGTGATCACAAAATGTGTGCAGGTGTTCTGGTTCTACGATAACCGAGATTTAGCAGAGAAAACGCCAAGGGTCAGAGGGAAAGAGTCCAATTGGAACACACTGAATTACACTTTCAGGAACACATAAATGAACACACAGAACTGGAAGTGACGGGAAGCCACGGTAAGGTAGGAGACCGAGGAAAGAAGCAAGAGTTCAGATGAGCATCAATTTTGCACAAAGGCTTCAGACTAGGAGCCTTCTCCTAGGAACCCAGAGGGCTGATGCAACAGAACAGCATAACCAGAGGGGTATATGATGTTGCCTGTGTTGGAATAGCAAGGAAGAAGACATACTCTTAAAAATATATATCTCTCTCCTGGAGAAGATTACTAAAATGTAAGAAATGTACACTTGTCCTTACCAGCTCTTTTTCCACATTAAACTTAAGAAAGCTTGAATGTAAGGCTGAACAGTGGCTTTGACAATCTCTCCATGGAATCAGATTTCTAGAAAAGGAGTAGCAGTACTTGCCCTGCTGCTGCCAGTTCTCATCACAGGGCTGACACCGCGACACTAAAGAAAAATCAGAATATCCCTAAGTGCCTTGTGACAGCATTTCTGTTTAAAATGTTGGTGTGGTAATTGCATGGAAAGTAAGCCATACATAAACTAAGAGATAAAATATATTCACACAATTTGATGTGGCTTCCTGCTAACTCATTTCAATCATAGTAAGATGACAACTCTATGGCTAAAACCTGGCCTTGCAAGCACCAGGATCCCATATGGGCTCCAGTTCAGTGTCCCATTTGCTCCACTTCCTAAACAGCTCCCTGCATGTGCTCTGTGAAAGTTGTCAAGGACGGCCCAAATTTTAGGACTCTGTTGGCTTGGGAGATTTCTCAGAAGATGCTCCTGACTTCTGGCTCTAGGTTGGTTCAGCTCTGCCCACTGTGACCACTGGGGAGTGAATCAGTGGATGGAAGATCGTTCTCTCTGTCTTTCCGATCTCCATAATATCTGATCTGCCTTTCAAAATAAAATAAATAAATCTTTAAAATGATGCATACAAATAAGATATGCATTGAGACAAAACAATCCTAATAGAACAGTTTTTGGCATCAAGTCAGCACTACCAATAACTCCAAATTGAGTGGGTTCTTAGGGAACTTGTGTCTAAATATATAACACGATGCCTTCTGGGTATATAGCACTTACTAAATCACTTATTTACACATTCATTCATCTGTTACATGCAAAATGATGCACACACAAATAGTTATTTTTTAACTCTTGGAAACCTCCTGATCTTAATCTTAAATACACTTACCTTTTGTTGATGGCTGTTGAATCTCTGAATTTCCTGAAATCAATCCTTTTGGATCTCTTTCCTGGCTAAAATTGAGATTTTTGGAAGTGCTCTCTGCTACTAAGAAACAAATATCAAACATCAGTTTGTTTTATTGAATTTAAGCTAAAATAAACGACACTGCATAAGACACAATATTTGTAAAAAGACCATCAATAATTACAATAACACATTATCAATAATTTCCACACATGTATGATGATTTGGAGATTATCTGCAAATATCATAATACAGGCCTCACAGGGAATTTAACATACTAGAAATTAATTTATTAACTGCTGAGCAACTGACTCTCATAAGGAAGATTTCTCTGAGGTAATTCTGAGGTAAGCTCAAGCATGTGATAAAAACAACAGGCAATAAAATTAAAGATTTTTTAATTAATTAATTTAATTTTAAAAATTAAAAACAATTAATGATGTCCCAGGTAGCAGCAGGCATTCAAACTAGCAGTGAAGATGCCAGTAGCACATATTGTAGAGGCTAAGTTGATTTAGCTCCAGCTCTTGATTCCAGCTTCCTGCGGATGTGCAAGAAAACAAGAAAATACAGCAGATGACAGTTCATGTACTTGGTGCCCTACCATCCATGGGAGGTACCCAAGTGGATGTCCTAGCTCCTGGATTCAGCCCGACCTGCCTGTAGTGGCCATCAAGGAAGTGAACCAGAATATGGGAGTGTGCTCTGCTGTCTGGTGTCTGTCATCAGAGCCTCAAATTTAAAAATAACAAGAAGTTTTGGGGTCTACACGGTGGCTCAGAGGATTAAACTGCCACCTTCAACAATTCATCCACTTTGACAAGCTAATTCAAGTCCAATAATTCTGCTTTCCATCCAGCTCCCAGCTAATGCATCTAGAAAGCTGATGAAGGTGGCCAAGTCCCAGCCTTTGCAGCCATTTGAGGGGTAAAAAGGCAGATGGAAGATTTCTCTCTCCACCTCTCTCAAATAAATATTCAAAATAATAAAAAAGGATGTTTTAAAATAACAAATAAGAAAAAAATGGGCCAATAAAAGAAAGTAGATATTGCCAGTAGATGAGATAAAATCAACGACCCTAACGATTAAAGAATAAGAGCATAGTCATTTCACGTGGCACTTAAAATGATCTCCTGGTACCAAAACACAACTAGAATACAGCCATGCCTAGGAAATGAGAATGTTGATAAAACATACATGAGGCTAACAGTGAGGAAAAGCCAACTTCCTGAATTGCGGGGACTTACTCAGCTTGGCCAGGATTCCAACAGACAAAAGCAGGCCCAGGCAGACCAGACTCAGAACCAGTGCTGTTAACTTCCATGGCAGCAATGAGGCAGAGACATCTATCACAAAGTGAGAAACAGTTCAAGATAAACTTCTATGTGTTTATGCACAGTTTCTACAAATAATTTCAGGATGGGCATGGTGGCACATGAAGCTAATCCTCTACCTATTGTGCCAGGATCATGTGTAAATGCCAATTCTAGTCCCAGCCTCTCCACTTCCACTCCAGTTCCTACTGTTGTCCTGGAAAAGCAGTATAGGATGGCACAATTCCATTCCTCCCCACGCACCCATTCATGTAGGAGATCCAGAAGAGGCTCCTGGCTACCAGCTTTGAACTGGCCTAGCTCTAACCATTTCAGCCATTTGGCACATGGACCAGCAGATAGAAGACCTCTTTCTATACCTCTCCCTCTATGTAACTCTGACTTTCAAGTAAAATAAATAAATCTTTTAAAAGATTATTTCATAGGCAAATTCCAGAGAGGTATAGACCTTGCATGAGAACTATAGTTTTGCACATTTTGCTTGAAATTGTTCTGGAGCTAATGGTCTTAATGTAAATTTTTTGAAGATTTATTTATTTTTATTGGAAAGATTTACAGAGAGAGACAGAGAGACAGATCTTTCATTCACTGATTTACTCTGTGAGTGAGACAATCTGCAGCCAGGAGCCAGGAGCTTCTTCTAGGTCTCCCATGCGGGTATAGGGTCCCAAGGCTTCAAACCGTCCTCCACTGCTTCCCAGGGCACAAGTAAGCAGCTGGATGGAAACTGGAGCAGCCAAAACACAAACTGGCTATATGAGATTGTGGCGCTTGGAAATGGAGAATTAGCCAGTTGCACTGCAGCACCAGGCCTTTAATGTAAGTTTTACTATATGACATTTCTCCTTCCTAAAATGAAATATTTAAAAATTATATGGAATGACTTCAGAATATGATAAATGAAAGAAGAAAACCGAAAGGTCTTATTACTAATTAGTCCACTCAGAAACTGTACTATCATCACTTTGTCTTATTATCTTCACTATGTCTATTTGGTTTAAATACATTTTGGGTTTTATAGATTACATTTTAAGTCTCTATGATTTGATATGATAATGTCCACACTTCTAGAAAAATTATCTTACTGTTCAAACTTTCTTGAGCGCTGAATCCCAATTTTATAGTAAGGAAATAACAAACTTCCCATTATCTTTTACTTTCAAGTTTAAAATTCAAAATTTCATAACAAACATTTTTGGCTTTGTAGTGTTACTTTTCATTTTCAGCAACCGAATTTTAACTTCTTTTTTTTTTTAGTTACTATTAAGTGTAACTATTATTATGGTGAGCAATCTCTTACCATCTTTGTTATTGCCAGGTTGTAAATTACACATAATTATTTTGATGAGGCAATCATGTATTCAATGTGTCAGCCTCTTGGCAAATATACCTGAGTTCATTTCATCACTTGTATGTTCTTTTTAAGACTTTGATATAGAAACTGTAAGTATTCAAATGCAGCAAAGTATTCCAGTATTTTCTGTTATTTGCCCCCTTCTGATTACACTAAGAAATCTCTTCCCCATCACCCAGCACACTGCTCAGTCCCCCTTCTAAGTCCAACTCCTTCAAACCATCTCATGACCCTGTGATCTTAAGTCTATTCAACTGAAGACAAGAAAACAAGCCAGCAAACAACTTCTCTGTCTCCTTTTCTGCTCTAGCTTCCCATCTCTCTCACTCGTTTTCATAGACTGTTGAGAGAACAGGTTGAATCTGCATCATGGGAAGAAGCAGGTTTGCCTCAAGTACTTGAGTATCTGCCACTCACGGTGCAGACTCAGATTGAATTGTACACTGGCCCTGTCCTGACTGCTGGGGAGTAAATCTCAAGATGGAAGCTCACACTCTCTTTCTCTCTCTCATAAAAATATAAATAAGTCACTTTTTAAAACATGGAGTAAAATAATAAAAATAAAAGTAAAAAAGCCACAAACCTGGATATTCAAAACGGGTGGTGCTTTTGGTTTCAGACATTCCAGGGGTTCTCTGCGAACGGGACGGAGACTGGATTTTCACCTCAGTGTATGTCACCCTGTGATCTTCCATTTCTGAGAAGCGGAGTTGAATTTAAAGTAACACAAGAGATTTATTTAAATCCAAGGACTGTAGAAAAGCTTCTACTAGAACAGACTATAGATCCCAGCAAGATGGCCCGGTGGCTAAAGCCTTGCTTTGTACGTCCCAGGATCCCAAATGGGCACCAATTCATGCCCTAGCTGCTCCACTTCCCATCCAGCTCCCTGCTTGTAGTCTGGGAAAGCTGTAGAGGATGGCTCAAAGCCTTGGGATCCTTCACCTAAATGGAAGACCCAGAAGAAACTCCAGGCTCCTGGCTTCAGATCAGCTCATTTCTGATCATTGCAGCCACTTGGGGAGTGAACCAGAGGGTGCAAAATCTTTGTCTCTCCTCTCTGTAAATATGATCCGCCTTTCCAATAAAAATAAGTAAATCTTAAAAAAAAAAACTATAAAAACAGATTGTTCTTAGCTAAGCCCAGTGAAAGATTTGTAGCTTCTTTTAAATTAGAAAGTATTGCTAAAAATAGATTAACTCTGAAGTAGATCAGATTTAGGGCAGATCTCTTGGTCTTTAACTCATTTGTTTAAACAAGTGATGATACACACTGAGTTATCTGATAGTCACTGCATCATGAATGGAAGTTTCTAAATGTTCTGATATGTGTGCCCTCTATATTTCACTTGCACTAAACCCTTGGCAGTCCTATATCCCACAGGACCTACATCCACCTTCACAGACTCCACTCAGCTTCTCTGTTCTGCTCTCTTCACTTCTGATCTCCTCTTACGCCTCTCCCTTCTTCGAGGAAAGCTTTCTGATGTTTGTCTTTCCCTTGCTTTGTTCTCCTATGTTGTCCCATCAGTTTTAGGAAGTTGTCTAAAAGATGGCTTAAGTTCTAACTCGTTTACAACATGTTCACAATTATTTCAGTAAGAATCCATCTTCACCTCCCTGGTTCACATTGCTTTTTACATTTCTGCCTTTCCTGCCCTCACCTTCCGTTCACTCTGACACAATCTAAGGGCACAAACCATGTCTGAATGATTTTGCTGTGGCCACGATTATTTCTTAGGTCAGTTGCTGAACTTCAGAATTTTAACAACTTGCATTTTACACCAGGCAGAGTATTTATATATTAAATTTCTTGTAGCTGAAAACCATATTGAGAAATGGTTCAGAGGAAGCTTTGAGGTTGATTTGAAACCTAAATAGTCCCTATGTATTGAACTATGTGTTCTTTAAGCTATAAATCAACTCGTGGATTTTCTGAACTTTTTCCCAACAGAATTTATGATTTTTTTGTTCTTCAAGTGTCTTACCATAAACAGATAATTTTCATTCCAAATATTTCTTTCCAATCTAATCAAGTCTACATTTACCATCCATTTCTATATTAATTCTCTGTCTAAATCCATACTTTATTTTAATTCTCTGTCCAAATCCATACTTTATTTCTAAATCTATATCATTGTTTAAATGATATTGATTCACTTTTACTACAAATTCTCAAAATAGCAGCTTTTGAATAAATGAATATCTTAAAAAGTATAAGTACCTGATTTTTCAGAGGAAGGTGACGAGATCTCTGTAGACGTATATTTCCTTGTGAAATAAAGGGTGTTCCTGATGCTTGCAACCAAGACTTGCTCTTCAGAATTCTTGATGATGCCTGGTACAAAATGTGATGACTTAAAGCTTAGGCAGTGAATGCATACGCTGGGATCTCCGTCGGTCGGGCCAGTGTGTACGAGAAGCTAACAGGTGAGCAGAGAGTAAAAAGAATAAGAGCAGGAAACCATTGTATCTGAAAATATCTCCAAAGTGTGACCATTAGTCACTATAAATATCCAATATCTTTGCAGTAACGATCAATAGGCTTCGCTCAGTTCATGAGTTTTCAGACTTCACAAGCACAGGTATCGTCTACTAACAAAGTGAGTCTCCTTCGCTGTCCCCCCGTTTTCAGTTCTCTGCAGGGCACTTCCAACAGCATATCTTGATTTTAGTTAGTGCTACAGAAAGTAGGGCATTAAAAGTAAAATGTGTGACGTCACTTTTTGGCCTCTCCTCTGCAAAATAAATGTGAAAAACTTACATAGCATCACTTGCAATCACAGTTTCAAAGAAATTTAATATTTGTCTTTCCAATACAATTCTTGGGATTTTTTTTATTCAAAAAGCATAGCCCTATGCTGAACTCTGTGTATGGTAAATGCTTGCAATGAGGGAATCCCAGCGGAACTTGAGCTGTGGCTATGCATCAGGATGGAGGAATCCACCGGGGGGAGGGTTTGGGGTGGAAGGGGGAGAATCCCAGTACCTATGAAATTGTGTCGTGTAATACATTGTAATTAATGGGAAAAAATAATAAAATTTTAAAAAAAAGCATAGCCCTGTGTAACTTACTCTCTTTTAGGGGGAAAAAATATTTATTTGATTCAAAGGCAGAGAGGAAGTGCCAGACCCACAAACAGGTCAGTAGACAGTTTCCACCTGCTTATTGACTGCCCAAATTCCCACAATGGATGGGGTGGCCAAAACTGAAGCCAAGAGCCTGAAACACATGTGGGTGGCAAGGTTCCAAGCATCTGAATCGGAGTTACCTCCCAGAGTCTGCACTGGCAGAAAGCTGGATTCAAGAGAAGAGAAAATTGGATCCCAATTCCCGATTGTGTGCTACGGCATCTTAAGCCACTAGGATACACACCTGCCCCACGTGCCTCTCATTGCACCTGAAAACGATCAAAATATCCTCCTGTTTTTGCTTTGTAAATCCCTGTTGACCTTACAATTTAATATTTAATCACATGAAACACTTTATTTACCACATTGTCAGCTACATGATTTTGTCCCAAACATAAAATTATGTCAATGTTATTATTTATTATAACTTCTTTTTAAAATTTATTTATTTTTATTGGAAAGGCACATTGTTACAGAAAGGAAGGTCTTCCATCTGCTGGTTCACTCCCCAAGTGGCCGCAATGGCCAGAGCTGAGCTGAGCCAAAGCCAGGAGCCAGGAGCCAGGAACTTTCTCCAGGTCTCCCACACAAGTGCAGGGTCCCAAGGGTTTGAGCCATTCTCTACTGCTTTTCCAGGCCACAAGTAGGTAACTCGATGAAAAGTGGAGTAACTGGGACATGAACCATATGGGATTCCAGCACTCGGAGGAGGAGGATTAGCCAATGAAGCCATTACACAAAGCCCTTATTATAACTTCTTTTTCTGCATAAACTGTCTAGGCTTAACTCTGTATATATGTGTTATATGTGTTAATTCTCCAAGTACATACACACATGTACACACATAAAATAATGCATTTAACTATTTCTGGATTCTATTCTTAAACTTACCTTTCTGTTGTTTGCCCTCTACAGAACAATTTTTTTTGCTGTGAATAAAAATAGTGTTAATAATTGACCAATCAGTTAACTTTTCTTTTTGTTACTTTTGTCATTTTGTCATTTTTCTAAGGGTTCTTGAAGAAGAAATAAACAGTTGACAAATCAGACCGCATATAAATTAAATTAATCTTGGAAAGTAAGACAACTTAATGATACTAAATTTCCTCATTCTACATAATAATGTGTTTAAGCTCATTTAGATTTTGTCTTAATATCACCCAGAGTAATTTTAGTTGTTCTGTGATTTCTTTTAATAAATTTTCTGTTTTATTTTTAAATACATAAATGTATGCCAACATTTTGTATTTCATGTCATTATTCTCCAAAAAGAGGATACTACAATTATGTAGAAATTAAAGTGCATATAGTTCCTTCTAATGCAAGCACCTGTCTACTTGTTTATTAAGATTTGTTACAAAATTACATTCCTGATTTCCTAAAGGTAAAACATAGAATATAAATACGGAATTTATTTAATTGTTTTTATTTCAATCACATATTATATAGCATATTTTCTTATATCATTATACTCCAAAACATTATTTATAGTACTTGTGGTAGTTAATCATCCTAATTTCCAAAGTATTTAACGGAATGACTTCACATTTCTATTCATATCCTGTGATTTTTTCTTCATGTGGCCATGCAGTTACATAGTTTGCCACAAGTTAATCTGTGAAGTATTACATTGATGTAAAAGCTTCCACTTCATCCAAATGCATTCTTATTTGAAATATATTTGAAATTTATTAACAGATATTTCATTTATAATTTTTTTTAAATTATTTATTGTTTAACTTCAGTAATTACATTGTATTATGTGACACAATTACATAGATACTTGGGTTCTCCCCACCCCTATAATTTTGCTTCTTTAATTATAAATTGTTATTTTCTTCATCACTCAAATTATGATCAACTCATAATTCAGGATTTGTCTAACTATGCTGTTTGAGCTTTAGACAGTGGTACCTACACAAAACAAATTTGGACGTATTGGATCTTTCTAGGGGCCCGGTAGTAGTGTTTGTAGATAGTAGCAAACTATTCTTTAAAGTTTAAGTAAGACCATATGGAAAGCTTTACAATGACATACTTTCAATCTACTTCATAAACACTTAGCCCTTCAGTAAATAAAGAACTCATCAAACAGCAAGTAGAAAATTCACTGTTGCTCAAGAGTATAGACAAAGACTACAGAAATAATCAAATCTCAAAGCAAAAGACAAAACTGTAAGACATTATCATTACAGGCAAGGACTTTTTGGAGAATAGCTCAGAACATACAATAACTCCTGTTCCACCTCCAAACCAGTTCCCTGCTGATGGCCTGGGAAGGCAGCAGAGAAGGGCCCAAGTGTTTAAGTCCCTGCACCTGGAGGAGACTACTGGGCCCCAGCTTCAGTCTGGCCCTGCTGTGGAGTGAACCAGCTGATGAAAGCCTCTTTCCGTCTCTCCTTCTATCTGTGCAACTGACTTTCAAATGGAGGCATAAACTCTTTTTATCCATGAAACTGTTATATATACCTTGACAGCAAAATGTTGGACTTGCAACTGTTGGAAGGATTATACTATTGTAATACTGTGGATGGTACAGTGGAATTAAGGAGAGAATAGAGAGGGAGGAAGGGGAAGTGGAGGGGTGAATCCCTATTTCTTTTAAAACCATATCATGGGGCCCGGCACCGTGGCCTAGCGGCTAAAGTCCTCACCTTCAACGCGCCTGCTGGAATCCCATATGGGCACTGGTTCTAATCCTGGCAGCTCCTCTTCCCATCCAGCTCCCTGCTTGAGGTCTGGGAAAGCAGTCGAGGACGGCCCAAAGCCTTGGGACCCTGCACCCGCGTGGCAGACCTGGAGGAGGTTCCTGGATCCTGGCTTCAGATCAGCACAGCACCGGCCACTGCAGTCACTTGGGGAGTGAATCATCGGACAGAAGATCTTCCTCTCTGTGTCTCCTCCTCTCTCTATATCTGACTTTCCAATAAAAAATCAATAAATCTTTTTAAAAATATATCATGTAAAATAAAAACGTTTAAATATAGATTTTGAAATACAGAAATAACATTTTATTTAGGAGAGTGTCAGCTTGTGAAGATCCTTCTGTGGAAGTATAAACTGGTGCATGTGTCAATAATATTCCCATACTCTTCCCTACTTCCAACACACATCCACATACATAAATATATATCTATATATTTGTTCATTTTTATCTGATAGGAAGTATAGAGAAAAAATTATCTCTACCTAGTGATGATATAATAAATCTCATTTCCCAGACATGAAGCATCATTGCAAAACTATACTGAAAAGTAGTCTTCCCCTTTCCTGAGATGGGGAGTTAACTCCCAACAGTAACGGAAAGAGGAAAACAGGCAAGAATCGTGATGGATCACTATGAAAAAAAACCAAATTCAGGGAGGCCTTCATATGTGTGACCAACAGGAAAGAGCCAATCTGTGAAAAAGGTGTTCTGTCATGGACCACCGCTACCTTGTGCTCAGACCAACATCTTCCACATCAAACGCACTGGGGCCCCCAAGAAGGGACTGCATCTCCAGGGAAATGCTCATCACTGCCTTCTAGGGGAGCAAAGGGGTGCCTTTCTTGGGGAAATGCAGCTTGTCGCGGATTTCCTTTTGAAAGCAGACATCAACATCCTATGTCAGAACATACACTAGCATATATGCTCAGGAGATCTAAAAAAAAATTAAACAGATAGCTTCCCAGACAACTGAGAGATAGTGATGTGAAGGAGCTTGCCCTTTCTTCTCTCTATTATTTGATGTGGTTAAGTAGAGGTAGAACTTTCTTCCATTACAGAGTAACCTCTGTAACAAAATCAAAAGCCAGTGAAGATGGCTCAGAGATAGGGATGAGCTATGGGACAGCAGAAACAGAAATGACTGGTTTTCATTAGAAATTCTGTGCTATGGGCTTGTGTCAAATTCAAAACATATTACTTTTCAAAGCATGCACAATAAGCCATATCCTGGCCTAACTGCAAGTATACAATGTAGAAACTATTATTTTTATCATCTGCATCTCTGAGATTTGCTACACTTCGCATTGTTATTGGAGCTGTGTTTTGAAAAATAAATGAAAGCACTTCTTCATTCAGCTTTGACTCCTTATTTACTGAAAACAAATTTTGATTCAAATTGTTTTCATGGTTTTAATTAAGATATAAATTGGAAATAAAGTGAGATTGTCATTCCAAGGGTTTTTTTTAATATATGTAATGGGCATACAAGGAAACTGATCAATTTGAGCTTGTGAATTTTAAGAAATGGATGTTCCAGATCAATTAGGAAATAAAATATGCATGAAATATTTTTTCGCTAGTGTGCAAGATGAAAGCAAATGTCTGGGGAAAAAAGAGAAACAATGATAGATTCGTGGACTAGACTTAACTTTCCCCTTAGAAAATATGCAAGCAACCTGTATGAACTACATCTCTCAAAGTATTGGTCAAAGGGCTCCCACTGTCAGAAATATCACAAATACAACCCACCCTTTCATCTGCTTGGACAATTTGCAACATAACTTCCAAATTACAGAATGAAGAAGAGGAAATTAAAATAAAGGTAGAAAGTATTTACATTTATCAATCTGTTCATTATAATATTAATTGCGCTGTGATACAAAAGCAACACTATGAAATTATTCCAGAAATATATTGATATCCAAAGTTAGTTTCTTATTCATCCTTTCCAAATCTGTACATTACATACCTGTCATGAAAAAAAAATGGTTATTCAAGATGCATACGGGAAATATATTATGAGTATGTGAGTGAAAAGAATGTGCTGGATGGTGGATTTGAGCTGGAAGTCAAGATGCCCACATCTCTTACAAGAGTACCAGAATTAGGTTTCTGCTCTTGCTCCGTGTTCCAGCTGCTTGATGATACAGACCTGAGAGTGCTGGGGTAGACAACAGTGATGTATCGAGTAGTTGAGTTTCCACCACTCACCCTCATGGGACACACGAATTGAGTTCCCAGCTCCTGGTTGCAGCCTGGCCCAGGGCCTGGCTGACACAGGCAGTAGGGAAATGAACAGAGGATCTGAGTTTATTGCTGTCTTTCTCCCTCTCCCTCTCCCCCTCCCTAAAACTGTAAACAAATCAGGAAACAATGGTGGAAAAGCAACATGTACATGTCAGGTCCTTGTGAGTTGGGCATAATAGTATGATCAAGAAGTAGACATCCTTGTTTCTAAAATATTCTGGATACCATATAAAGAAAACAGTTGTATATTTAAAACTTACGGTGCAGTGGGTTAAGCCATTACTGGCAGTAACAGTACCCCATATCGGAGCAGCAGTTGGAGTCCTGGTTGCACCTCTCCTGATCCAGATCTCTGTTAATGCACTCCGGAAGGCAGCAGACGATGACATGAATAGCTGGGCCCCTGACATCCATGTGGGAGGCTTGGATGAGTTCCTGGCTCCTTACCTTGGTCTGACCCAGCCCTGATCAACACAGCCGTTTGAGGAGTGAGCCAAGAAATGAAAGATCTCCTTCTGTTTGTCTCCCCCTCACTATCTGCCTTTCAAATAGATAAGATAAAGCCCAATAAGGTAAAGAGAAATGACTTCATCTTGATGTGTGATTTTAATCTCTGAAAATCAACCTTACCTTGAAAAAAATTGCATTTAAATATTTGAAATACATGGTTACAGCGTGTGACAGAGATCGTGCCAAACCAGTCTATGATGTATTAATGAGTCATTATTAACCAAGCTTGGTGATGGCAGGGTGCGCTAGAAATTAGTAAATGACAAGCCCACATGGCAATCCAGTCTGAACTGAGACCCTGAGAGGAACAAAGGGTCATTATCATGAAACCCATCCATTAAACTGAAGACCTGAGGTCCAGCTTCCTCTGCTTTAAAAGCTATCCTGAGACATTTAGTGAACAATCTGGACACACTTACAAAACTGTAAACATCTACTTTTCCTGGCTTCTCTATCCATATTCCAGTACTGCTATGCCTCACCTTTCCTGAAACTCCTGAAAATACGCACATTAGTAATACAAAGCATCTTAGCAGTAGCATCTTCACTGACTCACCCAAGCAGTGAACAGAGGTTGAGGGACACAGACACAGGGGCCATGCTCAGGAGCTTCCATTCCTTGGAGTCTGTGCACGGGAAGCCAGAGAGCAAGCAGCTACTGGGGAATCCGACAGCCGGAGTGCCGAGCAGTGGAAGCACGCCACCAAGAGACCGAGCCCTCCCTTTCATGGGCCTTTATAGGGGCTTGTAATGGGAGTGGTTACACAACAACTCAATACCACCCCCTTGGTGAAGGTTCCAGGTGATGATAGGTGAGCGTCACAGGTGGGCAGAAAGCACCACATAGGTTGGGGAGGTGTGGCTGTCAAGTCCATGACCCTGAACTAGCTGCCTAGGACCACAACAATACAAACCAAAGTAATTTTATCTTTAAAATATTTTTCTCTCCCGGTAGTAGTTAATAATTATTGGGTAGATCAACATAACTATTAAACTATAGTTATGAAGAATAATCACTATTTATACCTCAAAACAACTCTTTAAAGAAGATAACTACTAATCTACTCATTTTCCCAATTGAGAAACTGAGATAGGAACTGAAATAATGAAGTTCCACTTCCTAGAGTCACACACATTAAAGACCCAGGAAATCTTGTCCAGAAAAGTCTCTCTTAAGTGACACGCTGTACTCCGTCTTATCCAGCCCCCTTCCCATATGTGCACGAAGTTTTATGTGTTTCTGTTTATTTCCACTTCCACATAGTAGCTGATCTTCATCATCAAAGTAGATTCTTTGAAATAGAGTAGCTGAATCATATGTGTATCTGAATGTATACATGTTCAATTCCCATGTCTACAGCCATAATAATACCTACACTTGTATCTGTATTTGTATCTGGGGAAGAAAAAGAAGGAGAGAATAAGAAGGGAAAAAAGAAAAGAGAAAAGGGAATTCTGTCCATCAGAATACATATATGGGGCACACTGTGGTAGACTAGTGGCTAAAGTCCTCACCTTACACCTGGGATCCCATATGAGTGCTGGTTCATGTCCGGCAGCCCCACTTGCCACTCAGTCTAGGACAGCCCAAACCTTGGGACCCTGCACCCACGTGAGAGACCTGGAAGAAGCTCCTGGCTCCTGGCTTCAGATTGGCTCAGTTTCGGCCATTGTAGCCACTTAGGGAGTGAATCATCAGACAGAAGATCTTCCTCTCTATCTCTCCTCCTTTCTGTATATCTGACTTTCCAATGAAAATAAATAAATCTTTTTTAAAAAAAATAAATGTATATATATATATATACATGAATATATTCTCTCTCATGGAAGAACAAATATATATGGAATAGCCATCATTTTTCCTTTTTTAAAGATTTTTCTGTATGAAATTGTTGTGAATGTTTCAATCACATTGAAAAGAAGGCATAACTTCTACTATTAGTCTATAATGGTTACTATGCGCCCAAAATCTGTTACACTGTTGAAGTCTTCTATACAATAACTTCTTTTTGGCCTATGCTTCCACTCCTGTGTAGAAAAAAAATATCTTAGAATCACTTTCTATGAATAATGTCTTATTTTATTTCCTATAATTTTACTTTATGTAACAACTGTGTTAGTTACTGCAACAATTCATGACACCTTAGTCATCATTGTATTAGTTTTTAAATTTTTATGGTTATTATTATTTTTTCAGTTGTAACATTTAACAATTTTAATATTCACTCCAAACTAGACATTATATACATACGCATACGTATTTTATTGAAAACAGAGATATTAATATCACAAAGTAATATTCATGACAATAAATGATTTGTGACAAAAATCAATTTGGGGGAAATGCTATATTGCCATGTACATGATATGATCAATACATCAACATTTATCACTACATACTGAATGATATGACATACAGTACTCCGTATATACTATTCCACAAACATGACATGTGATATTTGTTTTTCTTATCTTTCTTTTTTTTAAAGATTTATTTATTTTTATTGGAAAGACAGACTTACAGAGAGGAAAGTTTTCATCCACTGGTTCACTCCCCAAATGGCTGCAATGACCAAAGCTGAGCCAATTCGAAACCAGGAGCCAGAAGCTTCTTCCAGATCTTCCATGTGGGTGCAGGGTCCCAAGAATTTGGGCTGCCCTGGACTGCTTCCCCAGGCCACAAGGAGGAAGCTGGATGGGAAGCAGAGCAGCCAAGACACAAACTGGTGTCCATATGGGATTCCAGTACACACAGAGCAAGGACTTTAGCCACTGAGCCATCACATCAGGCCCTCTTATCCTTCTTTTTATATCTACTTTCTCTTTATCTATTAACAATACTGTAATCCATTTTCTTATTACTCCCATTTGATTTTTAGATATTTGTTCATTCATTAGCTTTTAGCATTTTATCATCTGAGATGAATTTCTGTTTCATTTTATCCTATTTGATATTTTTCTTCTTTTTATAGAGTCATGGAAGGATATCTACTTTGATTTGCAGTGTCCTATTACAATTTTCATCACCTGAGTTTTTCCTTTTCTTCTTTCAGTTTACAGAGAATAATAGTTTTGTCCATTTAAAAATGTATATACAACCTGGCGCACTAACCTACTGGCTGAAGTTCTCGCCTTGCATGTGCCAGGATCCCATATAGGCACTTGTTCGTGTCCCAGCAGCTCCACTTCCCATCCAGCTCCCTGCTTATGGCCTGGGAAAGCAGTCAAAGACAACCCAAAGCCTTGGGACCCTGCACACACGTGGGAGACGCAGTAGAAGCTCCTGGCTACTGGCTTCAGATCAGTGCATCTTCGACATTTGCAGCCACCTGGGGAGTTTATAAGCAAATGGAAGATCTTCCTCTCTGTATCTTCTGTATCTCTTCCTCTCTCTGTATATCTGACTTTCCAATAAAAATAAATAAATCTTTTTAAAAAACAAATTGAGATGCCCCACACCTTGGTGAATGAAACTAGTAGATAAATTCAAGTCCTCCAGCTGCAATACAAGTTGCAGTGCATAGCCACGTGGCTGTCAGGACACTCACTAGCCCCAGAATGTCACTAGAAAAAGAATATGGCAGAACCACGTCCCAGAGTGTACCTGGAGGACAGGCTTCTCTGTAGCCAGTGTTTGCGTACTAATGGATCCCAGGATAGTGTGGCCATACAAGGCCAGCAAAGTGGGCTGCAGTGAGTGGATAAAACCCTGCTCCCAGCTTCCCATAACAGAGGAGGGAATCAGAGAAATAATTATCCTGTTTTTATTTGTCTCAAGAACAGATGCCAACACAGAAAGTGAGAGGAAATTCAAAAACAGAGTAGTATCTTCCCAACAAAGGAATATGATGTATCATGAAACATTCATAAAGGAGAGATCTGTAAGATTAAGCTGGAAAAGAATTCAAAACAACTGCCAGGATGGTGTTTATGGAATTCAGGGCACTAACACATGGGAAAGGTGAGAACTGCAACAAGGAGAGAAAACATGTAGACGGTACCAGACAGGAAAATAGATCAAGAAAGCTTGACATATATACACACAATGAATACTTTCTCAGCCATGAAAAAAGATAAGAAAATCTGCCATTTGTACCAAAAAAAAAAGGCATTATATCAAGTGAACAATCCAGACACAGAAAGGCGAATATTGTATACTCGCCTTCATATACGGAAGCTAATAAAACTGTCTGAACACAGAATAGCAATGACGAGAAGCCTAAAGGAGAACAGAGAGAAGCCAGATAGCAACTTCCAAATCACATTAGATTGCAGGAGTAAGTGCCAGGCATTGCACAGCATGGTGAGGCTTTGTGGTTCACAATAACCTCGTTCATGTCTTCTGAGAAGATGGAAGCAAGGAGCGCCATAGCTTCAATCACAAAATAATGACAAGACAAGGGAAATGCTGTCTTGATTTGCGTATTGAAAACATCCATGGACATTTCACACAGCATCCTATGAATGTATATTATTTCCAACCCTGTTTTAAAATACTTATTTTTATTGGAAAGTCGGATGTACAGAGGAGGAAGATCTTCTGTCTGATGATTCACTCCCCAAGTGACCACAACAGCCAGAGCTGAGCTGATCCGAAGCCAGGAGCCAGGAACTTCTGGGTCTCCCACGCAGGTGCAGGGTGTCAAGGGTTTGGGCTGTCTTTGACTGCTTTCCCAGGCTACAAGCAGGGAGCTGGATGGGAAGTGGAGCTGCCGGAGTATGAACTGGCACCTATATGTGATTCCAGCACGTTCGAGGTGAACACTTTGGCGTCTAGGCTACAGTGCGATGGCCTCAATGTTTTTTTAAAGTATGCTAAATGATCAGTGTTTGAAATTTCTTTAATGTATCTATGGTGTTTTGATTGAAAATAAAAGTTTAACAACTGAAAATTTTAAATGACAAAAAATACACAAAGAAGCACTTCATAGCAAAAACAAAATGATCCAAACACATTAGCCTATTTGTCAGTATTAAAAAGCAGCAAGAGAGTAAAAACAAAAATAATGTGGCTTTCTCCAGCTAGTTTACTAGAAATATAAGATTAGAGTGAAACAGCAGGTTTAAGAGGAAAGCTGGTTCAGTGTATAAAAGAATTTTTGGGAATGAGCATTTAATCTCAGGGTTAGGCTACCCATCTCCCTCATTGCAGTGCTGCAGTTTGATTCTTGATTTCCACTTCTGCCAATAACACACCCAAGGATGTAGCAGTGGTGGCTCAGGTGGCTGGGTTCCTGCTGCCCCTGAGGGACAAGCACAATACATCCCTAACTACTGGCTCCTGAATCCTGGCTGCTGACTCCAAGCCACTGTGGGCATTTAGAGTCTCTCTCTCTCTCTCTCTCTCTCTCTCTCTCTCTCTCTCTCTCTCTCTCTCTCTCCCTCTCTCTCTCTCTCTCTCCCTCTCTCTCTCTCTCTCTCTCTCTCTCTCTCTCCCTCTCCCTCTCCCTCTCTCTCTCTCTTCCCTCTCTCTCTCTCTGTCTCTCTGTACATGTGTATGTGTGTCCCTCTCTCCCTGCAACTCCGCCTTTCCAATAAATAAATCTTAAAGATTAGGAAAAAGATTACAAAAGAGATTCACCTTAAACAAAAATATGAAATCAGACTAGGTTTGATTCATCGCAGAGAAAACCACTCTAGGAAGCAAAACAAAAACAGAAAGAACTATTCTGTGGGCAGAATACGGAAAGATAGGTTAACTGATATAAAAAAAAAACTCGTGATTTCTATCAGAAGCTTGTCTATATTACGTTTTACACTTCATTTTTTTAGATAACACTTTTAATTTGCCTCATAGCCAAAACCAGAATGCTTCAGTAAATAAAGAGCTCAACAAAGATAAAAAGAACAAATTCCACCAGGAAATTAGCAGGAGCTATCAACATTAGTCAGAGACCTTCAACATTGCTCACATAAATTACAAAACACTCACAGAGTGATTAAACACATGATACAATGCAACTCTGTTTTTTACAAAGACTCAAACCAGTTTTACAAAGCACTAAGCTTACAAAAAATTGAAATGTATGTACTTTTTATTTTTTAGGTTTTTTTCATTTTAGCTTTTATGTATAAAGATCATGTGAGATATCACTTAACCCCTGTTAAAATGATTTTTATTAAAAAGACAGTAAGAAATGCTGGCAAATTATGTGGAGAAAAGAGAATTCTTACACACTCTTGGTGGGAAAACATCACGGAAATTTTCTTAAAAACTAGAAATAGACTTGCCCCATATTCCAGCAATCCCAATACACTGTACTAAATGATACTGTATCACCATGCTTACGGTAGCACTGTCCACAAAGCCAAAACATGGAATCAACAAACATGCCCAACATGAGATGAGTGGATAAGGAAAATGTGATATACATGTGTAATGGAACATCATTCAACTATAAAAAGAATAAAAAGGCTATTATTTGCATCAAAATGATTGAAACTGAAAGACATCACGAGGAGTGACTGGACACAGACAGCTGCCTCATTTTCCCTTATACATGGGAGCTATAGTAAATTCAAAATTTTAGTTACTTATGTATTATTTAGTAATAACATAAACAAACAAGCCAAGACAGCCCAAATTTCCAGATGTTAAGCATGTAAATTCTCCGTGCAAGTTGAACATGTGAACTGTATCATGTATTTCTCCATACCACCATATACCCTAAACCAATCTTAGTGCAAGAATGCAAAGAATTCGATCTGTAACCTTGTTGTGTTTATATTTTTGACAAACAAAGTTCAGGAGGATCTTTCTCTGACTTTTTGCATATTAAAAGTGAACTAAGTGGGGCTGACATGATGGTCTCATAGGCTAAGCTTCTGCCTGCAGCTCTATCCCATGTAGCTGCTGGTTTGAGTTCCAACTGCTCCACTTCCATCCAGCTCCCTATTTATGTTCTGAGGAAAGCAGTAGAGGACGACACAAGTCCCTGCACCTACGTGGGAGACCCAGAGAAGTTTCTGGCTCCTGGCTTCAGATCGGTTCAGCTACAGCCATTGCAGCTATTTGGGGAGTGAAACAGCAGGTTCACTGTCTCTGCTTCTCTCTGCAACTCTACCTTTTTTTTTTTTTTAAGATTTATTCATTTTATTACAGCCAGATATACACAGAGGAGGAGAGACAGAGAGGAAGATCTTCCATCCGATGATTCACTCCCCAAGTGAGCCGCAACGGGCTGATGCGCGCCGATCCGATGCCGGGAACCTAGAACCTCTTCCGGGTCTCCCATGCGGGTCCAGTGTCCCAATGCATTGGGCTGTCCTCAACTGCTTTCCCAGGCCACAAGCAGGGAGCTGGATGGGAAGTGGAGCTGCCGGGATTAGAACCAGCGCCCATATGGGATCCCGGGGCTTTCAAGGCGAGGACTTTAGCCGCTAGGCCACGCTGCCGGGCCCAACTCTACCTTTCAAATGAAAATCTAAAAATACATTTTTTTAAAAAGTGATTCAGATGCAAGTAATTATTATCATCCACTTGAAACAAATTCACAAATCAAAAATTTTGGGACAAATCTTTTAACATGTGTATGCAAGAATTATAAGTAGACTTTTATTTTGCTAGCTGTGAGGTCAAGAAAATGTAATACAGGTCACAGGCATGGGACCTCATTGTTGCTCCACCCTTTAACATATTCAGAAATCCCTGGGGCAAATGAGTTCTTTCCTTCTACAACCCAAAACACACACACACAAAAGAGATAACAGTGTGGAATTAAACACATGACATTTATTAAAGTGAATAAGATCATAAGTGCACGTGAAAGGGACTCTTACTAATGGATTTATACGACAAAGAAGGTCTGAGGAGTAAAGAAGTGAGTATTATAAAATCACAACATCAGGGCAAAATCTTGACCCAATCACATGTTAATTAACATTTGGCTAAAGACTTTCAATTATTCTTAATAACACAAGAGTATCAAGAGCAGATACACAATATGTTATATTCAAAATCATAATATTCTTGCATATTTCTGGCACTTTCATCTCTAAATTAAGGATATAAATATACAGATACCCAGAAACAATCAACAAAGAATCTTCAACTTAATATTTACTTCCAGAAAAAGAGATGAGATTGAAATTTCCCAATCTACTATGGCATACAAAGGACTGAAAGGATGCTGAGTGCAATATCTGGCATCAAGTACATGTTACTTAATTTTATGCAAAGATGATTTACAGATAGATGCGTTGGACTATATTGAATTTAATATTCAGCATATACATTAGATATTCATAAAATCCTTTATCTCAACACCTCATAATTCTGAGTATAGATATGCAAATCACATCAATTTTAAAACACATGGCTTCTAAGACATGAAAGCTGTACAATAAGACACAGTTGGAAACATTGTACACATCCCAGAAATATCCAATTAGTAATGTGATCCAGGCACTGTTCTTAACGTCACAGCTCTGTATTGCTCACTGCCACTGTTTCAAGAAGTATTTAAATAAGTCGTTTCTTACAGATATAAGGATAACTCTTTTCGCAGTTTTCATTCAAAACAACTTTGGATGGAGCATACACAACACAGTCCTTTGGAGTCAAACTTTGAAACATTTGAAATCTGAAATCAAGAAAAAAAGGTGTTAACATTAAAATGTCCAAGGATAATTTTTAAATTAAATATTGGATTTTCTGACAGAACTTAGGTGAGATAATTGGCATAGTAAACCATATTTTTCTTTCAGTGACCATAATTCTCATGATGTAGGAGTATATACTACCCCAAAACCTAAGCTATTATACTAATGATCAACACCATGAAACTAGAATTTTGTTTAAATTTTTAATACTGTCTTTAGTGGTTTTGACACATGATAAGCTTTATTTCCACTTTGTTTACGATGTACTGGCTGGGGCCCGGCACAGTACCCTAGCAACTAAAGGTCTCGCCTTGCACATACCTGGATCCCATATGGACCCCGGTTCTAATCCTGGCAGTCCTGCTTCTCATCCAACTCCCTGCTTGTGGCCTGGAAAAGCAGTTGAGGATGGTCCAAAGCCTTGAGACCCTGCACACAAAGGAGACCCAGAGGAGGCCCCTGGCTCCTGGCTTTGGATCAGCTCAGCTTTGACCATTGCAGCCACTTAGGGAGTGAATCAGCGCTGGGACAGAAGATTTTCCTCCTTGTATATCTGACTTTCCAATAAAAGTAAATAAACCTTTTTTTAAAAATGTTCTGACTGGTCCACTCTAAGAAAACAAGCCACAGTATTAATTTCTCCATTGTCTGCTGCAGTAAACACCCAGTACAGAATGCAAGTAAGATTCAGGGATTAAGGTATTCAGAAAATAGACTCAGAACATTTGAAACATGGAAGATGCTAAAAACACTCATTTCTACCAGAGTGAAGACAAAATAGGAAACATCATCCTCTCTGGGCTCCCTCTATGTGTGACAAACTACACACACACACACACACACACACGAGCTCACAGAAAATAGAATTAAATGATACATTTATTTGCTACAAACATTGAAATCAGTGTGTAAGTTTATTTTACAATATACATTTTCCGGGAACTCTTTAATCATTTCTCATGCATCTCCAAGTGTTGGTCCCAGGGCCGAAGCAAAGTGATGTCAAGTTTAAGCTCACAGCTATGTTCATTTTCACCACACCAGAGCCTCAACTTGGATGTTCTGAGTGGGACTCACATTATGTCTCTGCTCCACCTGCTCTTTTTTCTGCATTTCTGTGCCCCGTGCAGGTTATCTAAAGGATAGTGAGCCTACACATTTGTTTCACTGGACACATCCAATGATACAGCCACAAAAAATAAAAAGCGGCCTTGACTTCCAGAAACTTACAGATCCTGGGAGACAGCAGAACCATCCTCCCAAAGCCACGCACTGTATTCTTCCTGATAGGAGAGTCCAATCCAGTAAAAGTCTTGATTTGAGCTCATAAACCTCTGCTGGGAGACAGACACAAATGCATCAGCCTAAGCCGACACTGTTCCAGACAGCACAGACCTTTGAGACAGTCAGTAGTCAAAATAAGTGCAGTCTTTTTTTAACATATTGGTTACTCAATACCATGTCGATTAATTCCATAATGTTGTAAATTGCTGTTGATGTTGTGTTGGGGCTTTTAATTGATCGGGATGATATTCTGCCAGCTCTACCTTCAGACCAGACATGGTCTCCCCAAGAAACCGTTGAATTTATCTGGACAATAAGACGTTGGACTCTATGCTTGGTATATGTTTGCAAAGAAAGAATCTTGACTGAATTTGATCTGTAATAAACAACAAGGTGGAGGAATCCACCATGGGGGGAGGGGACAGAGAGGGTTGGGGGAATCCCAGAGCCTATGAAACTGTGTCACATAATGCAACGTAATTAATGAAAAAAAAAAAAAGAAGAATGACTACCAACTGTAAGAAAAACTGAAGTAATAATAGGCTTTTGCAAAGAGTAAAGGATTATAAAATGAAAGCTTATGTGCTAAAATTAATTTAAATAATAAAATAATTTTCCCAAAGTAAAAAAAAAAAATGCAGCCTTCTGTCACACCAACAACCATGTCTGGATCCTAGTTTAAAATGTACTAGTTACATGCCTCGAATTTCTCATTTACCCAGCACATTAATTTATAACAGAAAAAAAAACACACAAAATCTAACTTACTGAAGAAATGAAAAACGTCATTAATGTGAACTAAGATTTATCACAAAAAGATTTATCACTTTTTTCACAGGGGATCAGTGATCAGTTTTATTCCAAATTATCAGTATATTGAAGGATATATATTTAGCATAGATACTTCAAGTGAAAAATTGTTTTCAATTTCTCTTAGGAATTGAATAATTTGGACCCATTGCAGTAGCTTAGTGCCTCCAAACCTCACCTTAAACGTGCCAGGATCCCACATGGGCACCAGTTCTAATCCCTGTTGCTCTACTTCTCATCCAGCTCCCTGCTTGTGGCCTGGGAAAGCAGTTGAGGACGGTTTGAAGCCTTGGGACCCTGCACCCACATGGCAGACCCAGAGAAAGCTCTTGGCTCCTGGCTTCAGCTCAGCTCCAGCCGTTGCGGCTGCTTGGGGAGTGAATGAGCAGACAGATCTTTCTCTCTGTATCTCCTTCTTTCTGTATATCTTCCTTTCCAATAGAAATAAATAAATCTTCCAAAAAAGAATTGAATTAATTTTTATGATCATACTCTCTATGTCAATTCTCATAATCCAAGAAAGATGAAAGTTTTATAGTTACAAAAGAAGCTATAAATTACACTGGAAAAATTAAGATACAGTCATTCTTTTGGTTCTTTGAACAAAATTGGCAAAAAATAATGACCAATTATTTTTTTCCTTGAATTCTCTCTGAAATCTTTCTTGTACTTTATCTGGCATATATCTTGATTTTTACCTCCATGATGTAAGTCTTTGAGGAATTTTATGTAGGTGTTATAATGACCATTTTAGGGTCTTCAGTTCAAATGTGGCTACTCATTTACCATTGAATGAAAGACTCGAATCTAAGTACTCAACTCACCAAGAATGTATTTTTTCTGGGAAAAAAACAAATATAAGTATTTATATTCGTAAATACAGAGTACAAAAAGTTAATACCTGTAAGTGAAATTGATAGATTTGATTACTCTTTACCGTCCTTGTCTATGTTTCTGCTAGACGGTGGCCTTTCTACTTGTTAACGTGCTCAACTCTATGTCTGTAACTAAAATTTTAAAATATACATTGCAAAAACTTAATAAGAAAGAAAGAAAGGAGGAGGAAGGGGGAAGTATCATTATATTCTTAGAATTATATCCATAAACTATGTGAAATCTGTTCTCTTTAATAGAAGTGAATTATTAAAAAAAGAAGCAGAAAATTAGGAAGCGAGAATTAAGTACATGCCAATTCATCTTTGCTTTGGAGCTTAAGTAGACTGGAGTTCTGAATACCACAGAGATGCCCACTTTCTCTCCAGGTTTTCGCTTGATCAGAAAAGAAGTAACAGTTGCACTGATGCCCAATCCACTTGTCTGGACAGGAACAGCAGCCAGAGCCTACAAGAAGGAAAACTGAACATGACTCATGTCATGGGAGATCTCCGTCTTTTAACGCTACCTAATCACTCAAAAGTAATTTGTCATTCTGTTTTCTATACATATTCTTTGAGAATGTACATACATATAGTAGAGGATATTATTGCCACACTGTTTCCTCACAGAGATGAGCTAAAACTAAGTTTAGAAATACATAACATCCAATCACTTATTGATTCTATTTAATAATTTAACTTAAAGATATATAAGAACTTCATTGTATTTAAAGAATCACCTTATTTTTCTTTGAAAGAGTTACAGAGGGGAGAGACAAACATATTTTCCATCCACAGATTCACTCCCTAAATGGCCCCAACAGCCAAAGCTGGGCTGATCCAAAGCTGGGAGTCAGGAGTTTCTTCCAGGTCTCCCACACGGAAGGGCACAAAGACTTAAGCCACTTCCCACTGCTTTCTCGTGTGCTTTAGCAGGAAGCTGGACAAGAAGTGGACCAGCTGGTACTTGAACCAGCATCCATCCAACCAGCGATACAGCAGGCAGTCTAACCCCGCTGCATGACACTGCTGGTGCCAAGACAATTCTTATATGCTTGGATATTTTATTTTTAAAAAACTGAAGATAAATAAACTGTTTATGCTAAAAATCAATCATACAGTTTATCTGTGATGCTGTCTCCAACATATTTTATCCTCAGTAATAAAAGTCATGACACATGATAGACTGTCAAATGAATGTTAAAACCATTGATACAAGATGCAAATGTAGTACTACGTGATCACAAAGTACAGTAAGACAATTTGAGGAGTATTTGAAATATATTCTTTTTTCAAAGTGTTGCAGTCTGTGTACTATATACTGAGTCATAGAAAAACACGAAGAGGGGTGAGTGCTATGACATAGCAACTTAAGCCTCCACCTGAGATGCTGGGCTCCGGTATGGGCACTTGTTTGAATCCAGGACACTCCACTTATAATCCAGTTCCCTATTAATGGCCTGGAAAGACAGCCCAGTGTTTGGGTCCCTCCACCCTTGTGGACAACCTGGAAGAAGTTTCAGGCTCCTGGATTCAGACTGGCCTGACTCTGGCTATTGCAGCCATTTGAGGAGTGAACCAGCAGGTGGAAGATTTCTCTCTCTCTCTCTCTCTCTCTCTCTCTCACTCTGATTTTCAAATGAAAATAAATAAATCCTTAAAAAAAAGAAAAATTACAAACAAAAGATAAAGAAACAGGAATGTAATTAGAATTTTCTGTAATACCTACTGTAGCTAATTTTTTGTTACTTAATCATGACCATTCGTACAGGAAAAGTCTCCAATTACGGCTACTACTTTATTAATTATTATTAATAAATTGTCATTATTTATTAATCATGACATTACACAGTTAATTTAATCACCATTACATTAGAGAACAGCAGAATGGAACTATCCTCCAAGTAGTATGAGAGCTTGTATTACTAAATGTGACATTCCATCATGTGCCTGTTTCTGAAAATTTAAAAAAAAAAAAGATTGTCTACTTAATCCTGTATCAATCACATTTTCCAAAGTATGGAACCTACCTTCCTGGAGTTCTATCGTGACTTCTGGAGAGAATGTTGACTGATTACTTGGCTTAGAAAATACTATAGGAAATAATTGAAGATGCTTAATCAGACATTGATTTGTAAATTAGTAAAATATTTTATTAGTGTGAACAGTAAAATAAACAAAAGTGAAATCTTCAATGTTCACAGTTTAGATGAGTATGTTGACTCAATAATGAAAACTTACCATTTTTCATTACAATTCCCAAAGTAGTCATCAGCAACAGACAAATTATTCCCAAGGTTCCAGAAACGAACCTCCACAGTACCTTCCGAGAAGCTGTAGAAAAAAACAAAATAATGACTCACAGAACAATTACAAGGGCTGAAGTTCTTAAAATCAGGAACCATTGAGGGAGAAACCAAAAACTCCCCTCACTTGATAACAGTCACCTGCCACACAAATACTTGAAAATTACAACATTCAGTTCAGAACCCTAATGCCAACATTTCTATGTCATACACACCATGCTTCCTGGAGATTATCCATATATTTTCTTCTCCTTCAGCTCTTAGAAGGTGAATTTACCATTTATTTTGCTAAAATGTCATAGAAACTTAGACACTTGCAGTAAGAAGAGACTGAATTATATTCCATGAGCTTACCTAACAGGTGCTTATTCATTCTCTCTCAGTAAAACTTAGGATCCCATAACAATGCTATTTCATCAAGTTATCAAAGCTGATAACTATCTAAGTCACAAATCAAATGAAAGGTTTTCTAAGACCACAATTTCCCATTGTACAGATTCTATCACTGTCACAATATTGCAGATTGTATCTTCAGTTCATCTGGGTTCTGCTCTCCGCTTGCTGGTAGGTTTTCAGAACTCTTACAGGGAACAGAAGACCCAGTGCATTCTGAACCCGGTGTTATGAGCAACCAACATACAGGTAAATCCTTGTGGACCTGGCTTCACGTACCTGCCATGAGAACTGATGCTCCGAGCTCCATGCAGCAAAGGCACACAGTGGGGGAGGGGCCATGCAGCTAGGGCTAAAGAACCCAAAAGCTGATAACTTAATGTGAAAAGATAAAGAAAAAAATGTGTATTTCAATGATGCCCTTCAATCCTCTATTGATGAAACATGAACGTATAGGATGAACAAGAAGCAGAGAAATCACAAGTGTTTGAAATGTTCCGGGAACCACAACACAGGAAGTCCTCCGCAAACCTCTCTAATGTCAACTCTACCTAGAATAAAGGAGGGTGAGAGAGTGTTTTTAAACGTTTGAACATGAAAGTCATCTGAAGAGATTGGGAAATTGGGGAAAGAGAAACACAAAGGTAAATCTAGTATAATAAGAATATAATAAAATTTAGCATAACAAAATTCCGCATACAGTTATTTTTAATACTAACAAATATTTAATTTGTGCTAAATATAGTTTAAAGCACTTGACATATTTTAGCTCATTTGTTTGTGAAAATGGCCTGAAGACACATAAACATCCATATTACCAGTGAGAAAATTGAGGCATAACAGAGCTAGGTAACCTGGCCAAGAATATTTCCATTTGAAAGCTTTTTTTTCCAGGGCATCCATGAAGAATCTTTCCTTTTTTAATTTTTTTGTTATTATTTTAGGACACAAGTCCATAGGTTCCCTTGTCCGCCTCATACATACTGATTTCCCCTGTATTGTTTCAACAGTATATTCCTTCCTAAACAGTCTCAAGTCCAGCAATCTCTTGCAGTTTCTTTCAAACCAAACCCATGACTCTGTATGTATATATTTTTCTGATGTTCCCTTCTTGTCTTTAGCATCGAGTGGGTGGCATTTCCACGTCTCTTTAACACAGTCAAGGCAGGCAAAGGTCAAAAAGGTTGAATCAGAGTGGCTTCCCATCACTGTTCTACACAAGCAAATACACCTCTCCCCAACACGACCTCAGCTGGTCTGACCCAACATGTCAGCAGCGCCTTACTCACTCTAGCCTTAATTTCTTTCAATGGACCCAACACACAACCCTCCCCTTTCAAGAACTGGGATCCCGTATAGGCACTGGTTTGTGTTCTGGATGCTCCACTTCCCATCCAGCTCTCTGCTTGTGGCCTGAGAAAGCAGTGGGGGACAGCCCAGTGCCTTGGAACCCTGCATCTTCATGGAAGACCTGGAAGAAGCTCCTGGCTTTGGATAAACTAGGTTCCAACTTGTTGGGGCTATTTGGGGAGTGAACCAGCAGATGGAAGACCTCTCTCTCTCTCTCTCTCTTTCTCTTTCTCTTTCTCTCTCTGTGTCTCCTCTTCGTAAAACTGCCTTTTCAATAATAATAATAATAAAAATCTTCTTTCAATGGACTATTCCCTGAAAAGGCCTCACTCAGATACTAAACTGATACTTCAATTTATCTGTTGCTCCTCAGAAGAGTAACTTTATTAGTCAGAATTTCAAATGTGGAATAGATTAAGAGTCTTGGAAGCGAGGACTCTGATCCATGAGTTATTCAATACCTGCATGGTATTCCTTCTCATGAGATTCATAAATTATGAATTTGTGTTTAATATTAATTATCATTATTATAGATAAACCTTTTGTAGAATGTGCATTTTCAACCCCCCCAAAAAAGGACAACAAATTAATTTCACAAAGTCAGAATTTGACTTGCATTATGTGAATGCCAGTGATTTGCAAAATCACTAAAATAAAAATCCAGTAGAGATTGAAAATGTCTCCATTCAGATTCTGTGCAGATCCTATCTGACTACTATAATAAAGGCTCCTTGGATCACTTAATATCTATTCTTGTTCAGGTTTTGTGTAGGACAGAGCTGGACTAGCACAAAGCTGCCTAACTTCTGTTGTTTGTCTCATGTAAAATTGTTATTTTGTTTTTAAAAAGCGGAGGCTGCTTGCATTGATAACTTTGTATTTTACTGGATGCACTGCACCTTCCCTCATAGGATGACATCAGCTGCTTACAAAGCAAGTATGTCTCGGGTCATACGTTTAACAGCGGCATTTCAAGAGGTGCAACCTCTGAAAAAATGGGTCAAACTCTTAAAGTCTTTTGTAAATAAACGTCTGACATGAAAAAAATTTTTAAATAAGCATTTAGGAGTTTTTATTTAGATTTGTGATAGAACATTTAATAAGAATTAATACTACATTTCCAAAGCCAACAGAATCACCTTTATTTGAAAGTTATTCTAAATTTTCAAAACTGTCAATTTTGAGAGTTATAACTGTCCTGGTCCTGTGTGTTTCCATCTTCATTCACCGACTAAAAGTAAAAATCCAACAAAAGCATGTTGAACTCAAGAACTCCAAATTTGAGCCTGGCTCAATGGCTTAGTGGTTAAATCCTAGTCTTGAATGTGCTGGGATCCCATATGGGTGCCGGTTTGTGTCCTGGATGCTCCATTTTCCATCCAGCTCCCTGCTTGTGACTTGAGAAAGCAATAGAACATGACCCAAAGCCTTGGAACCCTACACCCTCATGGAGAGACACAGAAGAAGCTTCTGGCTCCTGGTTTTGGGTCAGCCGTTGTGGCCACTTGGCAAGTGAAGTGGACAGAAGATTTTTCTCTGTGTATCCCCTTCTCTCTGTAAATGTGCCTTCTCAACAAAAATAATTTTAAAAAGAAAAATAGAACTCCAAACTCAAGTTACAGATAACTGAACACACACATACACGCTCATTTTTTTGCACCTGCTTTTAATTCCTACTGAATTGTCAGTCCTGGCGTATTCTTTGATTCCTTTGGCATATAGGGAGCTAAAGTTTCCAGGCTATGCCATTCCTACTCATCTCCATCTGTTGCAAAGATGATCATTGACCCACTTACACCCGTTAGGTCACTTGAATTCTGGTTCACGAGTATCTGCAACTCCATATTGACATCTCTGTATCTACAGAACATTTTTCTTCTCGTAGAATTGCTGAAAACCTTGCTGCTGCCATACAAGCCAGACATACAGAATAACGGGAGTCAGCTCAGAAATGCAGAATATTGGAGCCAGCATTTGGCATGGTAGGCTAAGCCTCCACCTGCAGCACCAGCATCCCGTAGGAGCACCAGTTCATGTCCCAGCTCTTCCACTTCCAATCCAGCTCCCTGCTAATGTGTCTGGTAAAGCAAAGAAAGATGGCCCAGCTGTTTGGGTCTCTGAACCCACATGGGAGACACAGAAAAGCTCCTTGATTCAAATCTTCTCAAGCTTAGTTTCAACTAATGTGGCTATTTGGGGAGGAAAACATTTGGGGAGTTGATGAACCTAACGCTGTGAAGATGGAAGAAAGAAGGACACGAAAATGGGAGATCAGAAAGGCAAGACTGAGGGATACTCACACATGGCCACACCATGAGAGGAGAAGCTGCACTCAATGGTATTCCTTTTGTCACTCAAGTCACCACTTCCCTTCTCAGTGCCCTGAGTCATTGTGGGAGTTGAGTAAACGCCAGAAGAAAACCAACCCTCAAAATGGATGAGTCTTTGGCATTTCCTGCTTTGGAGGTGTATGTTAGCCATTCTTTTTTTTTTTTTTTTTTTTTTTAAGATTTTATTTATTTTTGGGCCTGGCAGCGTGGCTAGCGGCTAAAGTCCTCGCCTTGAACGCCACGGGATCCCATATAGGCGCCGGTTCTAATCCCTGCAGCTCCACTTCCCATCCAGCTCCCTGCTGTGGCCTGGGAAAGCAGTCAAGGACAGCCCAAAGCTTTGGGACCCTGCACCCGCATGGGAGACCTGGAGGAGGTTCCTGGTTCCCAGCATCGGATTGGCGCACACCGGCCCGTTGTGGCTCACTTGGGGAGTGAAACATCGGATGGAAGATCTTCCTCTCTGTCTCTCCTCCTCTCTGTATATCCGGTTTTCCAATAATAATAAATATTTTTTAAAAAAGATTTTATTTACTTTTATTTCAAAGTCAGAGAGGAGGAGAGACAGAGAGGACAATCTTCTGTCTGATGGTTCACTTCTCAAGTGACCGCAACAGCTGGAGCTGAGCTAATCCAAAGCCAGGAGCTTCTTCCCGGGTCCCCCATGCAGGTGCAGGGTACCAAGTCTTGGGCCATCCTTGACTGCTTTCCCAGGCTACAAGCAGGGAGCTGGATGGGAAGCAGGCCTGCTGGGATTAAAACCGGCACCTATATGGGATCCCGGTGCGTTCCAGGCAAGGACTTCTGCTGCTAGGCCACCATGCTGGGGCTGTATGTTAGCCATTCTTTTGTCATTGTCTAAAAATAATCCTCTTCAGAAACACATGATATTCAAATTGCTTAATCCCATCTAGACACTCCGATTCCTTTCAACAGTCAAGAATCTTGATACACCCTCATCACAGAGAAGGGACAGGGGAAGAAAATAAATTCTAATGAGAGTTTGAAAAAAAAAGTTCCTCAACCTCAGAATTCATCCTTGGTTGATAATGTAACAAAACATCTCCATGTATAATTACAGAAAAAGTTGGAGAATTTTTTATTACTATTATTATTTTCATTTTGTAGGTATAAGGATTCTTCCCTCCACCTTTCCTTCTTTTCTCCCCATTTTAGCAACTATTTGTCCTTATATCATCACAGTAGTATAATCCTTTAGCAACAGTTACAAGTTTAGCATTCTGCTATTTAAATGTATCATGGCATTGTGGGTATAAGCAAAGGTATAAAATATCATATCATACTGTCAAGATACCTTTTTTAAAAAATGAGATTAGTTGCCCATTGAGGCATGACCAGAGTTAACACAGATGGAAAATAAAATTTGATTTTTATTCTAATGCCTTCTGCACCATGGATTTCTTTAATCATTTTCATATTTTGTTTTGACTTTAAAATTAAACAAGAGTTTAGAAGATGTTATTTTCTAATCTGTATCAGTTCAAGAAAAACTTGGTAGATAAATGCTGCAGTTTGTATAGCTGGCACACCCTTTTTGGGGGACAGGCAGAAAGAGTGCTCCTGTATACTAGCGTACATCCCAAATGTCTCTGAAATAGCCAGATCTGGGCCAAGCTGGAGTCAGGAACACAGTTCAGGCTTCCCATGTGAATAGCAGAAATCCAACTACATTAGCAGGAAGCTGGAGTCAGGAGCAAGAGGCAGAACCCCCTAATCTGTTGTTGGAGGGAATGTGGGCTAGTGCAGGCGCTATGGAAGTCACTGTGGAGCATGCCCAGACAACTGAAAATTGATCTGCCCTGTGACCCAGCTATGCCACCTGTGGAATACACCCAGATGAAGAAAAATCTGCATCTGAGAAAGCAACATACAGCCCACGTTTAAAGCAGCACACACCACAATAGCAAAGACATGAAAACAACCCAGGTGCCCATTAAAAAGGGAATGGATAAGGAAACTGTGGTACATCTACTCCATGGAATATTACACGCCCATCCAAAAGAATGAAATTCTACTGTGCACAACAAAATGGTCCCAACTGGAGATCATTTTGTTCGGGGAAACAAGTCAATCCCAAAATGACAGGTATCATATGTTCTCTGTATAAGGCAACATGCATGCAAAATACAAAATAAATATACAAGTGAACAAGTTAACACATATATCCTCATAGACGAATTGTATAATGCATCAGGATGTTACAATATGTTGGAGTCGGCATCTCTATGCCCAAATAAAAGGGGAATTTCCAATGAAACAGTCAAATATACCTTGACAATATAATATTAGCTTTTCTATATTTGTTTATACATATAATTCCATCATGTACTTAAATGGTAGAATGTTAGACTTGTAACTGTTACTAAGGGACTGCACTGCTGTAATAATACGAGGGAAATAGCAGGAGGGAGAAATGTGAAGAGAAAAGGGAAGATCTGTATACCTACAAAAATGCATCATGGGGAATAATAAAAATACCAAAAAGACACCTCTCAGATAAAATATCTTGATATTCCACCACTTCATTGATGTAGAAATTTTTTAATACCTCTGGAAATTCCATCACATCCAATACTTCTGTTAATGGGACAATCTCATAAATATTAGTGTACTTCCAAAAGTTCATGGGAAATGAAATGAAAATAATGCACATTTTTCTTTTTTTTCTTTTTTTTATTACATTGCATTATGTGACACAGTTTTATAGATATTGGGATTCTCCCCACCCCTCCCTAAGCCCTCCCCCCCATAATAATGCACATTTTTCATGAACTTTTGGAAGTACTGCCATATACCTGTAAGTAGGAAATCATATGAACCCTTCCTGCCTCTTAATACATCGTCCTAAAGATTCAGGCATTATTTCAAAATAAACAGGGATTTAATATTATTGTTGCTATCATTCAGTTCTACCCATGGAACTTTTCTAGATGTAGGCCAAAATTGCTTTTTTAATTTTATTCATTTATTTGAAAGGCAGAGTTTCAAAGAGAAGGGGAGAGACAGAGAAAATGAGATCTTCCACCCACTAATTCACTCCCCAACTGACCACATTGGTTCAGTCTCCCCAGTGAAAAAAAAGGGGCTCAAGTTTTTGGGTCATGTTCTACTACTTTCCCAGGTGCATTAACAGGGAGCTGGATTGGAAGTGGAGAAGCCGGGACTCGTACTAACGTCCATATAAGATTCTGCCAATGCAGGTAGAGGTTTAATTCATTGTGCCACAACAGTAGCCCACACCAGGATGATTTTTAATGTGTTTTGCTCTGGCCTTCTCTAAGTAGATAACTGTTTTATGGCCATTGTGTGGCTATACTCCAAGTGAGGAAAAACTTGCCGTGGTAAAGGACTATACTGATTCAGTTCTCAATGCAATGTTTTCATTTGATCTCTGGTGGGTTATTCAGTGTCTTTGGCATTATATTTTGAGTTTTGGATTGAGGTGGTCTTCTTTTTTATGTGCATTTTCATTTGACAGTTGCAGTTGTAGGTAGCAGTTGCAAATTCTTTCACAGATATTAACCAGAGACATCACTTGGAAAAATAAGTATCCAAATAATGACCATACAATCAGCAGTCTGTTGAATAAAATACCAGCATTGTTGAGGGTAAGGAGAGGTTCATATGGCCTGAGTGGGCAAAGCATGTGGCTTATTTCAAAATGTCTTGGTTTCAGCCTTTGATGTATATATTTTCTAAATAACAGGTCAGTGTATCACATGGCACTTAAGCAAGGTGTCAGAGCCTCATGAAAGAGCTGCACAGTATTTAGTCGCACCTGTGGCTGCTTAGCTCTGTGTGGCTGGAAAGAGTTTGTGGTGAGCCTGAGGTGCGTCTTTGCTTCATTTTCAGAAATAACACAGCAAAGTTGACACATTGGTCACATCTTGAGTCTAAAGCTCAAGTGGTTTCTCGTCGTATCAGTGAAATGGCACTGAGTTTCTTTCTCGGTGTTTAAGCAAACAAGTCTACCTTGCAGCTGGATGGTCGGCTAACTGCTGATTGTAACAAAAAGGGATTCCCTAAAAATGAAAAGCACCTCAGGACCCATACAGGATGAGGCCTGGGCTCAGAAACAGGCATCGACTGAGTGTTTAAAATGCCTCTTCACAGAACAAGGCGTCTGGGTTCAAATGTGTCTGCCTCCAGCTTCTTGGCCATGTGAACACCGACTGGGAACAGTGCTGGCTCAAACAGCTGGGTTCCTGCCACCAAGAGAGGGATCTAGATTGAGCATCTGGATCCCAGTTTGGGCCTGGTACAGTTCCAGCAGTTGCAGGCAACTGGGGAATGAACCAGCAGAGGAAGATACAAATCTTTCTCTCTGTCTCTCTTGCTTTCTCCCCTCCCTATGAAAAAAAAAATCAGTAACAGTCTGTTACCTATTTCACTTTATAACTTTACTAACCCATACACACTCTTCCAATTTCCAAATGGTTCTCTGTTCTAACTTCAAGCCTGTGGTCTATACTACATATGCATTCTAATTTTAGATACAGTCTCTCCATTATTTTTCATTACCAATAAAGCAATAGAACATAGTTTGCACAAAAAGAGAAAACACAAAAGTAACTCTCTTAAACAGTTGAAAAATTCAGGACCTACTGTAAACACAGAATAAGACAAAAATGCGTTCAAACTAAAAAGTTACTATCCTTTTGCTATGTGAAAAATTGTGATCCTATACGTGCAGTTCCAAGGGTAGAAAAAGTGAAGAAGTGAGGAAGAAATCCATGCATGCAACTGAACTCTGAAGTAGGGCCCGCCTTGTCGTTATGTGTAACTACCAGTCCTGTTAGAAAAAGTAACCTGAGCACAGGGATTTGATCTGTATTTATAGTTCCTGAACAGTGCCTAACCCACAAAAAAGAAACTCTCTGAACGATCTGCTTAATGAATGCATGCCTATATCAATGGAACCACACATTCATAGAAGTTGAATAAAAGTTGAAAGTAACTGAAGTCAGGGTCAGTACAATTATCTTGGTGTGAAACTTAAATTATCTGAGGGTGATCTAATAGGAACCCAACACACAGAAAAATCAAGAACTATAAAAGCACAAATCAAAGTGAACTGATGATTCAAAGACAAAAGAGAACTCAAAACTAACTTTAAGTCATCCCTGGGCCCGGCGGCGTGGCCTAGCAGCTAAAGTCCTCGCCTTGAAAGCCACGGGATCCCATATGGGCGCCGGTTCTAATCCCGGCAGCTCCTCTTTCCATCCAGCTTCTTGCTTGTGGCCTGGGAAAGCAGTCAAGGACGGCCCAATGCTTTGGGACCCTGCACCCATGTGGGAAACCTGGAAGAAGCTCCTGGCTCCTGGCTCCGGATCGGCACAGCACCGGCTATTGAGGTCACTTGGGGAATGAATCATCGGACAGAAGATCTTCCTCTCTATCTCTTCTCTCTGTATATCTGACTTTGTAATAAAAATAAATAAATATTTTTTTAAAGTCATCGCTAAACAAGTACTCATCCTCCCCCTCGTCTTCGATCTATTAGCTTTGAAGTATTGAGAGTAAGTTTGAAGAGTCTGCTTTGTTTTTTAGATCTGTAAACGTGGGTAGATGACACAGTTTCTTTAAGAGGTGTCTTGTTCACTGGCAAAAGGCAGAACATCATTAAATACTATATTGGAGTGTATTCTGGGAATGGTTTGTGATGAAAACATACAAGGGCACTTCAGAATGATTACAGGTAAGTGGAAGCAAAGGACAAATTTATTTTGGTGCAAAATAAATTGAAATCCACAGAGTTCTTTGAATAATGCATGTTCCATGAGCTTTTTGAAGACCTCCTTAGAGGCAAAGATGTCAATTGTTGGCATCAACATAAAATCACTTTACAATCCCACATTTTCATAAATTCTTAGTATTTAAGACATAGTGTTCAGCTAGAAGACAGACACACATTCAGGCTCAGAGGACAGCAATCAGCTACTATTAGTTCCAGGAAGCTTAGACACTCAACTTTAAACTAACTTGAAAGAAAACCTTCGGGCCCTGAGGTGACCCCAGACCACTCATCAGCTCAAACCACTGCGTGTGTGAAAGGTACAGCTCACACATCCTGCTGCATGGTGCAGAACAGTTCTGACCACAGAGCTGCTGCTGTTTCAACACGCTCAGCAGCCACACGAAGTCTGATGTGACTCTGTAAGCTTTGGTATGCCTGGAACGGTGATAGCAGAAGGAACAGCATGTCTGATGAAAAGAAGAGAGCACTACTGCAGAGGACATCAGGAGCCAACCAGGTACCTGGGCAGAGTGACATGCACGGCTTGAGAAGGAGAGAGGAGAGCAGAGGTGGGGTTTGCAAGTGGAAGTGGCTGATTGCTATCACTGTTGCTGCCTTGTTTCCGCGATTCCACCAAGTGACCACAGGAAGCAACACTAAATTTAAGACCATGACATTTACCCACTGTGAGGTAAGAATCGGACACAAAGAAAAATAATATTGACGATCACACAGTGCTGACTGGTCTATAAACACTAGAGGCTTGTTTTCCATGAGATCATTTTTATCTGGAATTTTCCTCTGATAATGAATGGAGAGGAACATATTTTATAGATGAAAATAACGATCAGGTGGATATGTAAAAAAGAAAAAAAAAGAACCACTGAAGTACTATGGAGAAAGATCTTACATCAAATATTGTCCTGGTAGTCATGGATGACAAAGGAACTTTTTTAACTTTTGGAGATTACAAGACCTGCTTGTCCCTGAGTTCCTGTTGAATATTTATTATAATGGAACAGTGGTTGGAGCAGAAAGTTTTTGAAACAGAGTGCCTGGATTCATGTGTCCTGTCTCTACTCCTCCTCCCTGTCAGTATACATGGAGGCAGCATGGATTGAGTAGCGAAGTCCCAGCCACTCAAGGGAAGTGATTGATTCCCGTGCTCCTGGCATCAGCCTGGCCCAGCCCCAGCTACTGCTGAGGGTGAACTAGCTACTGCAGCTGTTGCGGGAGTAATGGAGAACAAGGAGAATGGAGTCGGCTTGAGAAATGGAGAATAAAGAATTGAAGACATCTTTCTCTGATGTTGGTGTCTGGATCTCAAAATGTTTATTTTTTTCTAGAATCTCTTCCACTTTAACCTTTCCACTGTTAAGGGAAAGATAATAGATTTATTTTTTTGTGCTTGATCCAATGATCATTTTTAATTTAAGCATCATGTGGATACACTGTAAGTGTACAAAAGCTACGACTGACACGTCCACTCGCTGTCCATCCCTCTGCCTCAAACAGAGCAAACCACCCGTGGCCTTATCATAAGAACACTCAGAGTCTAACAAGGGGTTGTGTCAAAGGAAACATTTCTGATGAAAAACGATGAACTTCCGTTCAGAATGTATGGGAAGTACACAAAACCTATTTATCTGTCCAAGAAGCGGTAGGTTAGCTTGCAAGAAAGGAAGCAAATCACCACTGAGACTTACAAGATGGGAGCGAGGAGACCACCGCCCCTTTCACCATCACAACAGCATCACTATCACCTGGTTCTGTCCAAGTAGCTGACTAACTGCAGATTCTTGAAAGACATTGGTGGGGGGAAGGAAGGAGCAACAAAGAAACAGACAGCAATATTAAACAGCAGGAAGCTGAAGGAATCTTTGATGTGATCAAAATAAGAAACCCAGAATGTAGAAATTATTAATACAAGTCAGACACGTGAATGCAAATGTTACAATCATGAATGTCTTTGAGTGTTTTTTGCTATTAGTGTATTTAGGCAATATACTTAACATACAGAAATAACGGGCAAGTATGAGGGAACTTCAAAAGTTCATGCAAATATTTCTGAAACATGTGCCTAATTGTTCATAATGCAACTTTTCCACTTTTTAGAAGTGGAACTTTTTCCATCATTTTTGAAGACCCTTCATATGCATGGATTTCAAAATTGTTTACACTTAAATAAATTCAGGTTTTAATTCGATTTCCATGAACTTTTGAAGTAGTCTCATTTAAACTTTTGAAGTAGTCTCATTTATGTTAATAAGAAAAATTCTAGACATCTGTCAAACTGATAATCTTGGACTCACACCTTTCAGCAAGATGGTTTTATGAGTTTTCCAGAAACTGCACTCAGACCATGACAAAGCTCATTTCTGAAACAATACGTGGAAAAAACAGCCATGAGTTGGAGAACATAA
This sequence comes from Ochotona princeps, assembly GCF_030435755.1. Lineage (NCBI taxonomy): Eukaryota > Metazoa > Chordata > Mammalia > Lagomorpha > Ochotonidae > Ochotona > Ochotona princeps. The sequence goes on from NC_080858.1 coordinate 19,218,274, forward strand.
TGAATGATGACATCTAATTTTATCAGTCAATACCAAAAACTGTATTTAAGCAGCCGTTTTAAGAAAAAATAAAATTTAAAGCTAGAATTTTTTTCAAATGGTGGTAAAGGTGGGACTTTTGTAAGATTTATTTGTATTGGCAAAGCAGATTTATAGAGAGAAGGAAAGATGGATCTTCCACCCGCTGATGTACTCCCCAAACTGCCCAAACAGCCAGAGTTGAGCCCTTCTGAAGCCAGTATCCAAGAACTTCTTCCAGGTCGCCTACATAGGGACCAACCTTCACTGATTTGCCAGACCATAAGCAGGAAGCTGGATGGGAAATGGAGCAGCCAGGACATGAATCAGGGCCCATATGGGATTCCAGCACTTGAAGGTTGAGGATTAACCAGTTGAATCATCATGCCAACCCAAGGACAGGTTTTTAAAGCCAAAGAGTATCACTGAACATAGTTTCTTGGGATTCACGGGACAGCCAATGATGTCAATGACAAGGAGTCAGGACAGCACTAGTATAGGGACAATCCTTGAGGATGTGTGGACCGACAGGAAGAGGGAAGGGAGAGTGAGGAATTGCTTTTGTGCAATTCCGGGGCAGCTCCAACAAAGCTTAACCACACCAGGTGCTGTGGATGGACATGGAGCTCCATCAAATACGACAAGTACTCATATTTGCCATTCGTCTGTCTTGTAATTAAACACTTCGGTCAGACTAAGTGGTCTGGAAAGGTGAAAACCTGATTATTCTCATGGGTCAAAATGCTGAGACCAGTGTTAGCTGATGAGACTAGATTAAACTGGAATCAGCACTATGGTGCAACAGATTAGGCTGCTGCCTACAGCACTGATATCCTCTATGGTCGCTGGTTCGAATCCCAGCTTCTTCACTTACAACTCAGCACCTGAGAAAGCAGCAGAGGACAGCCAAAGTTCTTGAACCCAAGTGCAAGACCTAGAAGAAGCTCCTGACTCCTGGCTTTGGCATGACCCAGTGCTAGCCATTGCAGTCATTTGGGAAGTGAACCTGTATATAGAAGATATCTCTCTCTTAATAAATAAATAAAAATATTAAAAAGAATGGACTAGAAGGGCCCAGTGTGTAGCCTAGCGGCTAAAGTCCTTGCTTTGCACGCACCATATGGGCACCAGTTCATATCCTGGTGGCCCCGCTTCCCATCCAGCTCCCTGCTCGTGGCCTGGGAAAGCAGTCGAGGACGGCCCAAAGCCTTGGGACCCTGCACCCGCGTGGGAGACCTGGAAGAAGCTCCTGGCTCCTGGCTTCGGATTGGCACAGCACCGGCCATTGCGATCACTTGGGGAGTGAATCATAGGACGGAAGATCTTCTTCTGTCTCTCCTCCTCTGTGTATATCTGACTTTGTAATAAAAAATAATAAATAAATCTTTTTAAAAAATCATGTGGCTCAAGTCTTAGCTAAAGTGACGGAAATGAACTTGGTCAGCCAAGCGGAGTTCCCAGTCAGCTTTCAGCTCTTCACAGCACATCCACATCAGGTTTCAAGCAGCCAAGTCATCAATGAACAAGATGTAACTCTTTGGGGAAACAGTAACTCAAGGAAGACACTGAGCCCAACATTCTTTCTCAGCAGGCAGACTTAAGGATAAAGTTTCTCCCTAGGGACTAGTCAGCTTTTTCTTTCATTTTCTGTTTTTTTTAATAGGTTAAGTAGAGATGCTGGTGAGAAGCTGTGATCTTGAATAGAACATTTCCCTCTGGTAAGGCAGGTTTGTTAAAGTGACCTGGGACTCCCTGCCCTGACATGTGTGTGATTTACAGCCCACAACTAACAAAATGAAAAGGGCATGAGAGCCCCCTGGTGGACAGTGTGATGTGTGTGGGTTTAAAATGGTATTTCACATGCTTTTTTAACTCAATAATAAAAATAAATTATGCCACCAAACATAATAACATAAAAGAAGAAAACCACATATGTAGAATGCAAGGTTCTCAAGTTGGTGTGTCATTACAATCTTATCTTTCCTCATTAGACATTTATGTATATATGTATGTATGTGTGTGTGTGTGTATTATCTACAGAAATATTTGAAGAGCTATCCCACCTGCATAGTTACTGCTTTAAATTCAGAGATCAAGAGTTCAGAATCATTTCATGTTTTTAGGAGCTATTACCTCTGGAGTCTTAGGTATTTTAACACACACTGCTGTATTTTAACACTGTACACTGCAGAGTACATGGTCCCACGCTGCCGAAGCGCCTCACGAGGAAGATGATTTCAGTCATTCGTTAGTCACTGCTGAAAAACACGTGCCCTGCACACTGGCGTGTTACAGTGTGTCCTGTAATTACCCCTCAGGGCGATCACTTCCTGTTGCTTCAGACCTGGACAAGTGTCTGGCCATGTGTGTTTACAAACTGTCCAAGTACGCTTAGTTACAGGAGTGAGAGAAAAAGGAAGGAGCATGGCCACAGCACCAGTATCCCAGGTGATGGGAAAGAGACAGGGGTGTCTGCGGGGTCTTTTTTTAGTAAGCCACATCTCCAAATGGCTGAGAAAAACAGAATCTGTAGGTCTGCGTCGCCCACAGGATACCACAGCACAGGCTGGAGAGGACCCCGTCAACAGGGGGGCAGGTGCACAGACAGCTAGGCAGCAGGCAGGAGCCAGGAAGGAAATACTCTGCTACTCACAGCGGCAATAGGTGGCTACCTGGACTCAGGGCCACCCAAGGGCAAAATAGATCAGGCTGTGACTCTACTGAGTGGTTTCAAAAAAACGAAAAGGAAGCAAAGAGAAAGAAAATGAGCCTGCTCCAATCTGCCAAAGAGAAAAATTTCAAATGAAATCGTAGTACTCTGATGCAAGTGTTGTGCTTTTAAAAACTAGATGATTTTATCAGCTTGCTCGAAAGGCTTTATTTGCCGAGTTTTAAAGGATATATTATTTGAATGCCAGAGAGACAGAAAAAGGGGGGGGCAGACAGATCTTCTGCTGCCCAAATGATCACAAAACTGTCACATCTGGGCTAGGATGAGCCAGGAAGCAGGAGCCTCCCTTCTGGTCTCTCACACTGAGGAGGGTCCAGGGCTTAGGCCTCCCTCTACGACCTTCCCAGGTGCAGCAGCAGGAAACGGGATCAGTGGCTGAGCAGCTGGGATTCGAACCAAGGCTTTAACAGGGATGCTGACTCCACAAGCAGCAGTTTAACCCACTATACCACAATGCCTGCCCTAGTGTTTGATCACCACAGCTGACCCAGTGCTGTATGGGGACGTCTATGCATTGCCATTCCCCACATCCCCACTCCATACATACCATCCACACCACACCTGTTACAGTTGGTACTTAGTGATGTAACAAGGCAGGAACGTGAGCTTGATAAGGGCAGGAAGCAACAAGTGACAACAGCTGACCATATTGTGTCCCAAGGACCACTGCTCCACCCGGGGGACTGTATCATGATACTGGGAGTACTCCACGTTACTGTGGGCAGCATGTGTTCAAGTGACCACTATATATAAGCTCACCATCACGTTTTTCTCTTCTGAAGTCTTGACCTCTGATCAGACTATACAGTATACACTATTAAAAATTTAGGAAGGGGCCTGACATAGTACCCTAGTGGCTACCTCGCCTTGCATGTGCCACCAGGATCCCATACAGGCACCAGTTCTAATCCTGGCAGCCCCGTTTCCCATCCAGGTCTCTGTGGCCTGGGAAAGCAGTCAAGGACTGCCCAAAGTCTGGGTTCCCGCACCTGTATGGGAAACCCTGAAGAGCCTCCAGGCTCCTGGCTTCGGATCAGCACAGCTCCAATTGTTGAAGCCACTTGGGGAGTGCATCAACAGTTAAAAGATCTTGCTCTCTGTCTCTCCTCCTCTCTGTAAATCTCACTTTCCAATTAAAATAAAATAAATCTTAAAAAAAAGTTTAAGAGGTACACAGTGCTTTGAATGGGAAAAAAAAAGTCAGACGTGGGTGGGAAAACTACAGCATAAGCTCTCATTTGTAAGCAGGAGTTTCCGGCCTCCACCCGCACAGGAAGAGTGGTGCCGGGGCACTGTGAATCGCACAGTGCAGCCTGCGTGATGGGAGGTGGAAACAGCTTCCATTGTTAGGCTAAGTATACACGTGATCATATTCTGTTTTGTCCATTGGGGAAATAAGGAATAACTAATAACTCAATCAGGACATTAGGCACAAATCAGGACGACCCTTGGGAAACCTGGATGTACACTTACCTTACACAGGAGCACTTGAAATCTTCCTACCCAAGTCACACGAGACAGCAAGGACTGGCTTCATCCCTGGACAATGCCAAACTGGCCTCCATCAGAAAGAAGGGACTTTTCCATCTAAATCTTATTCCTGGATTACATGGTCAGATAGGGACATGGAACTCTAGTTCTCAGAAGGACACTTCCTACATTCTTTTTTTCTCTATTTTTATTTTGTTGATAATCTTTACATAGTTGATTAGGGTGCAAAGGGTCTGGGGGAAGGGGAGAGACAAGGGGAAAGGCCCCACCCAGCCTCCCATCCCAGGGTCCCCAATGTGGGGCATGCTTGGAGGGCACTGCTCAAGTGGTTTATAGTTCAACTGTTCTGAATTGCTGCTGATCTTACCACTCCAAACATGATGAAATCTCTCCTGAATCCACTGGCCGACAGTCCACCTTAGAGTCTCCGTTTGCCCAGCTATTCACTGCCAACACTTAGCTGCGGTGGTTGATCGATTTGTTCTGTCCTCTGTCCTCTGTCGTGGTACCAGGTGTCCTCTGCAGGCTCCAATGTACTGCCATATCCTCCATGTGCACCTGGATATGTTGTCACTGCTCTGTCTGAGCCACTGAGGAGGCCCAGCTCTGACACAAGCACTCCACGGACAGACCATGGACCCTGCAATTCTCTCCATGGTTGAAATTGAAAGTCTAGCAATTCAACTGGGGAATCCCCAAAGAAACTCATCTGAGTCCCACAGTAGTCAGGGGATATTAAGCTTTTATTCCTTTTCATTTGTTTTGAAAGTAGAGACAAAAGCAGAAAGTTCTTTCATCCACCAGTTCACTCCCAAAAGCCTACAATGACCAGGGCTGGGCCAGGTGACCCCAGGAGCCAGGAATTCCAGCCCCATGGTGACGAGGACCCAAGCACTCAGGCATCAACTGTGTCCAACTTTGTGGAAGCAGACCAGGGACTTGAACCCACGCACTCCTGGGGATGCAGATGTCTCAAGAGGCATATTAACTGCCGTGACTAAGTTTCCCTCTAAATTTCCAAGCTATGACTTGGGACCCCAAAAACCGTGCCGGCTCTACCTTGAGCACAGTCAGTTGTGAACTGAGTTTGCCTCGGAACTTGCCAGACAACGTAGGGATGTGCAAAAGTCAGGGGGCTGGCCTAAAGCAGCATGTGCTGGCCAAGGACATGTTTTCATCAAGAACATCCAGGGATGGTACAACCCAAATCAAACCTTCCCGAGAGCGAGCGGGAGCACAACCACCTCTAGTCCTTCTACTGCAGGGACTGTTTCAGATGCCTAACAGGGGCTGGGGCTCTGGCATGCCTCTGCTCTTAAACATTCTTCCAATTTCATCCCCAAATATCGAGTGGATTTGTTTCAAAATAATGTTTCTATCTAAGCAACTCAATTACTAGCTCGCTCCCAGCTTTATTAGGGAACATCACCCTGGTATTTTTGTAACAACAGGTGTCCACCTTCAAGGCTGAGATGAAAACTCCTCAGTTTGCAGATGGTTTTGCATGTGGGGCTTTCTGGGCTTGGTCTTCCGTCCTCTCCACCTCACTCTCAATGAGCTCACTGGGCAGTGTGCTGGTTGGGGGGCTTTTGATATGGGCCTTCCTACATCCTTCTCGGCGCCTCTGATATATCCCATAAAACTCCACAGAAGCAGATACCCCAGGTCTGGACCTGGCACAACAGCTTAGTAACTGAATCCTTGTCTTGCACGCATCAGGATCCCATATGGCCGCTGGTTCAAGTCTCAGCTGCTCTACTTCCCGTTCTGCTCCCTGCTTGTGGCCTGGGAAAGCAGTAGAAGACTGCCCAAATCCTTGGGACCCTACATCTATGTGGGAAGCCCAGAACAAGCTCCTGGCTCCTGGCTTCAAATCAGCTCAGCTCTGGCTGTTGTGGTCACTTGGGGAGTGAATCAGCGGAAGGAATCTCTGTCTCTCCTTCTCTCTGTAAAATCTGTCTTTCCAATAAAAACCTTTTTTTAAAAAAAAGGGAGCTTCAAAATTAGCAATGGGTTTGAAGGTTCTGATGGAGTTTGTGTTCCTTCTCACCAGCTTGCACCCCCGGGTCCCCCGGGCCGGTACCTGATTGAACGAACGACTATGTGATCAAAGACACCCAATCTGTTCTGACCTTAGGACGGAGGGTCCGATTTGCTGCTGTGGGAGATGATCTCCCTTCGGATCAGGCTGCAGCAGGAGGGCTAGGCAGGGTTAGCACAAGCAGCAAAACCTGCTGCCAAGGACAGGGACACCGTCAACCTTCACCGTGCAGCAGTAACTGCTCCTTAAACTCGGGCATGAACTGCTGTGAAAACTCCAGACACCTACACTGTGACTGAGTCAGCCCAATCAGGAGCACGGCCCAGGACTGCGCAGCCGCGATTCGCACACCCCCAGCCCACCCAGGGCTCTGAGGCAGGCAGTGCCACCTCCAGCTCTGACAAACATGAGGCAGTGATAAAGCACACCAACGCATCGGGCACGCTGCCCAGCTGCAACACGCCCTCGGAGGGCGGCTCCAGGGCAGCAGGGGGTTGAGAAGACGTGTACACGGCATGTGAACACGGAGCTGAGCATTCGTTGCTAGCGGCCACGCGTGCTCGTGCCATCTGCTCTCACGTGCGCCAAATAAAAGCCACAGTCATCAGCTCCAGGCGGATGTTTACGGTGAGCAATTACTTTATTTCTGAGGCCTGACAGCACGGACTCTGTTATACAAGAACCTGGGGCTGACAGAACTGAAATTCCAAGACTCTCGGTATTAGCAGAGATGAAGTGAGATGGTATGTCAGAGTGCAGTTCCTGTGCCCCCGCCCCCAACCCAAGTAACCCCCCCCCAAAAAAGAAATCGGTAAGATCCCCAGGAGTTGAGTATTAGCCCTCCAGACTCCTTCTAAAAACGAGGGAGAGAAGCAGCTGGCCACCCCAAAGCATTCCTGCGCGTGGCAGACAGGACAGTAGCAGGAGAGGAAGAAAACCTGGGTGAGGCACAGACCCACCTGCCCCTCCACACCCCAGACATCTGAAACCCTAGAGGATCCACTAAGGGAGTCACTCTGGCCTGCCACCGAATAGCCTAGGACCCACTAACCAAGGGGACAGGTGTGGACCAAGGGGCACCAGAGAGAGCTAGCAGGTTAGACAGAGACGCCCCACATTCAAGTCAATTCCAGTTCCGAGCTAGCCTAACTACCTCATCCTCATCACCACCTTCACTGCTGACCCCATCTCCACGCTGAGGAGTTCCACCTCAGTTTCTGTTGCCCCACCCTGGGGTGGGACTGAGATGTTTGTGTGACAATATGACTTGGTGCAAGGGAGGAGTCCTGGAAGCTGCAACACCTTCCATCACGATGGGCTTGGTCCCCCACAAGGCACCACCTACGGCCGCCAAGTCGTGGACCCTCCCTGTCTCCCTTCCCCACTTTCCTTGTCTCATATGAAGGTCAAAAATAAAAATCTGCTGAGAAGAGAGTCACCTTGGACCACAACCATCGCTGGCCCCAACTGGCCGATTTCCTGACACTCCCAGGAAATCACAGAAAAAAACTTCTCTCGGCAATGACGTCATCCCCAATCCTTTCTCAAAGCCCATCTCAAACAGCTCTGTTCTGACTTGCTTTCTCCCTGGGCTGAGGAAGCAGCAGAAAAAAAAAAAAAAAAAAAATCAACTGAGCATGTGAAAACAGGATGACAGTATGCGGTGTAATGGTTCCCGGTGTCTTCAGGTTCGGTCTCGTCCCGGTGGGAGCCCTTCTGCTCTTCCCCCGAGGCCCGCACGCAGCCCTCCCCGTCCCCCAAGTCCAGGCGCTCCCATCGGCTGCGCTTCCCACACTCATTTCCCATAGACGCTCTCATCGCTGTAGGCCACGTACAGAAAATAGTCTTCTTCATGGTTGTCCTAGGAGAAGCGAAGAGAGTTTAGGAAACACATTCACCTGTATTATTTCTGTGACCCTGGGAAGTGGGCATAGATTATCAGTAGCTCCTATGAAAAAGAGAAAGAATCAGCCTGAAAGGGTTGGACTGAGTTCACCCAAAAGCCCTTCCTGGAGAAGACAACGTGCATAGGGACCAGGGATATGAAGGCCAGCAAGGCACGATCTTTATTCTTAAAAACTTCTTAGGGGAGGGGGAGGGGCAGCAAGGTGCACAGCGAGCTAAACTGATGCTTCCAAGCCAGCCTCTTATGTCAAACCCCAGCAGCTCCACCTCCAATCCTGCAGAGATCCAGGAGACCCAAGAGATCCAAGAGACTCAGATGGAGTTCCAGGCTCCCGGCTTCAGGCTGCCCAGGCCTGGTACACACAGCCATGTGAGGAGGAAACTTCTGGAAAGAACGGCTCATTCTCTTTCCCCACCTCTCTGTCACTCTGCCTCTCAAATTAAAAATAATCATTCTCCCCGAGTTGATAGCTCTCAAGACAAATGAATCAACTGGAAGACTTGACCTTCATCTACACATCATTTTATAGGATTCACTGTGTCTAGGTAACAGTGAATTTTCCTCATAGTCATAGTTTTGAACTCAGGGGAAAAAAAAAAAAAAGCCTCCCTGCATAGTTGTCCTAAGCGAAAACTTCAGTTTACAAAGTTCAAAGTTACGTTCATGATTTAGACAGAGCTAAACAGTATTACTTACTTTCTCAAGCAAATTGCAATAACATGAACTGGAGTCTCAATGCATTCGTTTGCTTTCATTTATGTCACCAAAAAGCAAAACACGAACTGCGATGGATTCGTGCCTTGGGATTTTTATTATCAGCAACTGTGTCCTGCCATTCCATGAAGACCATCCCACATGACAACAGGAGTCAGGCAAGACTGAGAAGAGCTTTCCAAAGGATTCAAGCTAGTCCTGCAGACTGCATCCCTGCAGGGCAGGTGCCATTGGATCTACGCTGCCTACGCTGCCTGCCACCGTAAGAGGATCCTGGTAAGTAACACCTCCTGCCCCACTTCCTCTGTGTTATCAACAAAAGTCACAGAGCATCATCAGCCTCTGGGGACCACAGTGACCAAGAGAATTACCTCATACAGCTGGCCCATGCTGGCACTGGTGGGAGGGATGGTGTTGTTGACAAAGAAGAATAAGGCGTCCTCAGGTCGCAGGTGGATTCTCTTCCGGATTAAGAAGTAGAACTGCCCGACTAGACCAAGGAAACAGGAAAATGAAGGCAAGAAGAAATGAAAACAAGGGATTAGCGGAAGGGTAAGTGCCAGGAAGAAAGATCTGACTGCACCTGTGCCCATTCGGATTCAGTACCAACTCTGGATACCACCTGAGCAGAACTAAGCTTTGGACATCAGAAGTGAAACCCCAAGGAGCCTGAGTGGTCCCAAACTAGCCACAAGAGTTTATTCTTCCTTTCCCCCATGAATTTCAGACCCACCATCAGCAGGTCCATCCCAAGACCTGTACGACACACAAGAATCACATACACAGCCAGACCAATTGCCCCCTTGACTACCCAAAGGTGACAGGAAACACCCTTCCACCTGTGCCTCCACCCCAAGACAGACCAGCGATGGAAAAAGGTCTCCTGGACCCCAGGAATCTCAGGCCAGTCACTCAATTCAGTGCTGGGGCAACAAGTGCAGTACAGTGCCTTCCTTCCCTCTGAAAATGTTCTAGGTTAATATTAAAATCTGTTCATTCTGGAGCAAGGACATCTTCAAAATCTTTCCAGTGTCTCCTGGACACAGTGGGTACTCCATGAAAGATCAGGGTGAAGACTAAATATTTTCTTTAAAATTCCAAGCTATCTACAAATCCTATATGTGACAAAACCACCACATGGATTGAAGAGGCCTTTCTCAAAACAAACTGACATCATGGTAACAAAGCTGAACTTTATTGGGACATCTGATTTTCTTCTTTCGGTGTTTCGGGCTCCGCTGCTGTCTAAACCAAACCAGAGGGCATCTGGCTCATTCCTGAGTCAGCCAAGCCCAAGGAGCCCCACACTCGTTTCCTTTGATTGCTCACCGTCTCAAGTCTCATGACCTTAGGTATGTGATACGGATCCACTGGTTTAGACCGGGGGGCAGGGGTCCACAAGAGAAGGCGAACATTACCTGTGAGGTCAGAGGGCACAAGGTACTTCCTCTTGTCCAGATCCGGCACCCTGGCTTTAGGCGCCTTCTCCACGATCACCTGGGAAGACAGCACGAGACGAGTGAAGGCTACGAGACCTGACCTAGGAGTCCCCGTTCTACTTCCTATAGTCGCCCTATCAGAATTGAGTCTGATTAAATAGATGTTTGCACTTCTTCCCCTCCAAGTCAATAGGCACAGAGGCTTCCTTGGTGAGGTTTGAGTTTCGTTACCGCAACAAGAACAGAAGGGGTCCCTAATGTAAAATTTAAAAAATCCCAGGATTTTAGGCTTAGACAAGTCACCCATAAGGTCTCTCCTGGATTTATTCAGAACCTCACAAAGACCGTTCAGGTTTTCTCAGCACATCCTGATCACCTGTTAGCTTTATGCTCCCTCCCCCGTGTCAGGAGGTACACATATCGTGACTTACATTACACACTTTGTCAAAATCATCAAGAACGACTAGCAAAGAACGTTCAAGATGCTCAGTGAAAAGCAATTCTTTGAGACACTCTGCAGTGTCAGTGCAATGACGCACTGAGGAATATGGGATTTTCAGTGACTAACCAATATTTCTACAAGGCTCCAAGTTGTATAAATACTATGGATTTCTATACTAAAAAGAGACAAATGTATATAAAAGAGTAAATACTTATTGTAAAATGATGAGCTTTAGTGTTTAGTTTTGAAGATATTCATTCCAAGTAGCAGACATGGAAAGTATAGAAATACGAAAATGAAGCAGAAACATCAGGGCAAGTACCCCTGGGATCTGTCTCTTCAGCGGTGACGTAACCTGGAACGCAGCAGCTGACCGCATTAAGGAAGAGGCCTGCCAGCACACCTCTGACCGAGTCTCAGGACTGACACAGTAAGCTTGAGGAACACGCAAAATGGCGCGTGAAAATATTTTTGTAGGATATTGCGACGCTTGAAGGTCACCGAGAACAGGATCACTACTGATAGGATAATAATTGTGTGAGAACAACCAAATGGCTACCTTTTGTATAACTGACTGGACATCATTTGTATGAGAAGAGCTGAGTGGATAGCAGGTGAATGGGAACACTTGGTGGGGTATACAAAACAAGAGTCCCAAACAAGGGTATGGAAACAATCCATGGGTCCTGTTGATAAGCTCAATGCCTCTCCCCTTATCCCATATAAAGTCTGATGCCATTAATAAACTTCGGCTACTGACCATCAGTCAGAGTCCACGCGTGTGACCACAGGCTCCGTGCACCAAGTCCATCGCTGCTGGACAGCAACAATTTTGCAAATTATCAAAACATAGGGTGCTTTGAAAGGAGTGAAGCTTTTAATAAAAAGATGTATGAAAACAATAAAATTAAAACAGTTGAACAAGGTGCTCAAACCAAGGGGAGGCAGAGGGAACGCACACGTGCAGCTCCCGCAGGTGAGAACTGATGGAAACCACCGAGCGGGCAGCAACAGCTGGTGGACACATCACACGGACACCTGGGGGAGCTCTGGGGGGGGGGGGCGGGGGGGTAAGGGCACTGGCTAAGGCCGTGATGTGCCACAAAATGTGTTGCCTCCAAGAATCCAAACTTTAATCCTCACTTATGGTGGACCCTGCAAGAGATGCTTTGCTTTTCTGAGTTTGTTTTCCTCATTTGTGAAATGTGGTTAATAGTCCACCAAGCTGTTTTTTATTTACTTGAAAGGCAGAATTAGAGACAGAGAGAAAGAAAGCTTCCATCGACTGATCCACTCCTCAACAGGTCACAACAAGCCAGGGCAGGGTTGGACCAGACCAAAACAGGAGGCAAGAGCTTCCTCTAGGTCTCAAACATGGACGCAGGGACTCAAGGACATGGATCATCCTCCACTGCTTTCCCAGGTGTATTAGCAGACGGTTGGATCAGAAGTGGAGCAGTGAGGACTCGAACTGGTGCCTATATGGGATGCCAGCATCAAAGGAGTTGACTTTCACCACATATTGAAAGATGGATGGTGTGGGGCCCAGCGACGTGGCCTAGCGGCTAAAGTCTTCGCCTTGAAAGCCCCGGGATCCCATATGGGCACTGGTTCTAATCCCGGCGGCTCCACTTCCCATCCAGCTCCCTGCTTGTGGCCTGGGAAAGCAGTTGAGGACGGCCCAATGCATTGGGACACTGCACCCGTGTGGGAGACCCGGAAGAGGTTCCTGGTTCCTGGTTCCCGGCTTCAGATCGGCGCGTACCAGCCGTTGCGGCTCACTTGGGGAGTGAATCATCGGATGGAAGATCTTCCTCTCTGTCTCTCCTCCTCTCTGTATATCTGACTTTGTGAGAAAATAAATAAATCTTAAAAAAAAAAAAAAAGATGGATGGTGTGGGGCCTGAGTGATGGCTCAACTGGCTAATCTTCCACGTCCAAGAGCCAGCATCCCATATAGATGCCAGTTCCTGCCCCAGCTGCTCCACTCCCCAACCAGCTCTCTGCCTAGGGCCTGGGGAAAGCAGCAGGGGATGGCCCAAGAGACCATGTACTCAGGCTGGAGAACCCAAGGAAGCTCCTGCCTCCTGGCTTCCGATCAGCTCAGCTCTAACCATCACGGCCACTTGGGCACACGGGATATCTTTCAGTCTCTCTCCTTTCTGCAAATCTGCCTTTCCAATAAAAATAAATAAATCTTTAGGAAACTAAAATAAAGATGGGTGTTACTTAATACTTAATGGTTTCCTGCTGTTGTACAGGTTCTCAGTTTGCTGTAGCTATCCAAATAACCCGAGGCTCCTCCCCTCTTCTAGGACCAAAGTACAGCTGTTCTTTCGGATGACAGCTATGCAGATATCCGGGGAACCGAGCACAGGTTCTAGGAGAAGGCAGACACTGTGCCTGGACCAAGAATGTCAAGTCGAAAGGTGCCTAGGGAAGGTGTCATTCTCACTGTCCTCCCCATCAACAGGGTGCCAGCACAGCCCTGGGCACAGCAGCTTCCCTCTGGGGCTCAGGAGTGGAAGCAATTCTGAGACTGGAAGCAGTGTTCTCCCCCTGCGTCATTACTGAAACGCGGGTCACGGGCTCAGCACAGGTGAGTGGCTGGGGGGCTCCTCACCATTGAACCCCAACTGGTAGAACCTGGAGATCTGAAAGGTGAGCCAAATGGCTAGTTACCAGGAAGTTAAGACATTCCACACCAAAGCGCAAGCTGAAAAAGAGCAGGAAGGAGTCGCCATAACCTCCTGGGGGGTGAGGAAATACATGGGAAGGGAAGGGCTCGGTCTGGAGAAAATGCAGCAGAATTTTTACTAGGAACAGGTACATGATTTATATAAAGCTACTAAAACATAACCGAGTCCCCTTTCTGGTACTGGACTGCCCCAGAACTCTTGAGGTTAGTCACAACATACTTCTACCACTGAACAGCATGAAGTGCAGGGAGCACACTTAATTCTGGCTGGCAGAACTGTATCAGAAATGAAATGGCATGCAAGCTTCATGGCACCCAAAGCTGTTCATGCAACAACGGGTGGGAATCCCACCTCTGCCCCAGACTAGCGAGGCCAGGTCCTCAGGAAGTGACTCTCTGTGCTTGCGTGTTTCATCTGTTGGGTTACAGGGGGAGGATTACACAGTGACATCAGGGCACTGCTGCTCTGTGGTACGCCATCAATCAAAGCCCCTTCCAAACACCATTCCTCCAGAACAGGCTGGCATCACCAGCACTGCAAGGAGTGCCCACAGCAAGCACCCACGGTCCAGACACAGGGCAAGTAACTGCACAAAGGTTGGGTCCCCTTCAAAGCCCAAAATCAACTGAGCATAAAATCTCTGAGGGATGGCACAGAGCTGACGTTTCTTCGTCCTCGCAGGAAAAAGGGTGCTGAGTTTCTATGGCCAGACTAAGGCCCGGATGGCCGAAGGTGGCAACAAGACAGGGAACGCCGAGCAGGGATGGGAGCAGTATCTCAAACAGCAGGTGCCAGTCATGAAAAGCCACCATCACAGGATGGCAACCCTTCACACCTGCAAGTCACACGTAACATTCCAGGCTCCCTCTCTAAAAGATTAAAAGAGAAAGCATCAAGTCTCTGCACTGCTGTATCCCAAGTCCAAGTCCAACCACTGTGGCTGGCTCAGCCACACTCCCCAAATCGTCTTGAGTCTGCCTGTGGGGCGGCGCAGTCAGATCAGAGCCAGGCGAGTGGGCGGGGGAGGGGGCCACGGGGAAAACGCCCGGATGCCGGGAGATGACTTAATATCCCTGCCTCTTCCAGCTGGGCCTGGGGTCCCAACCCAGAGGAAGAAAGCCCTCCTCCCTGCATTAGGGTACTCAGGCCCACTCCAATCACAATCTGCACCCAGGGAAAGAGCCCACCTCCCTCTCCTCCCCTCCTCATCCTCCAGGGCCCCTGGGGCCAAGAACCTTGAGGCAAGAGGCTGTGGCGCAGAGAACTAGACCTTGTTATCACCCGTCCCCACTCCGATTCTAAAAACAACACAATCTAATAAAAAGAAACAATCCGGCGGCTTCCAGAACCTATCCCCCCCAACCCCAAGCTCGCTGCTATGGGAATCAGCCCAGGCGCAGCATCCCCGGAGGGAGGCCAACTCCAAGAGTCGCTCCCATCACCATTCTTCCCTCAGGGTGCTGAAAAGGCTGCCCAACTGCGGCCAGCATCGCCCCACGCTCCATGGCAGAGGGGTCCCCGCCGCGTGCCCACCTGCACCTGCAAGGGCCCTGCAGACTGCTGAGTCACCGCGGACGTGGGCTCAACACGCGGCGGGGGGCCTCGCGAAGGCCGAGGGCCAGGGCCCGCGATGTGAACGGCCTCGGCAGGGAAGGGCATCCAGGATTAGCGGGGTGCTGCCGGAGACACCCCCAAAACCCACCCCGGACACCTCAGGAAGGTTATCGCGCCGCCCCGTCCCCCCTCCTCCTTCTTCTCCCCCTCCCACGACACTCACAGGGACTCTGTCTGGATATTTCTTCCGGATCTTTTCTCCTTCCTTTTTCCGATACTCAAAGGGATGGTCCTCCTTATACTGGAACTTCATGATGGACCGCAGGTTTTCCTAGATCCCCGGACGGGGCCTCCGGACGCCCTAGCGGATGACTGCGGCTCCGGCGCTTCGCCGCCCTCTGCCGACTTGTGTGGCTCCCAGGCTCGCCGGGGAAGCGTCCGCACCCGTCGTCAGCCGCCTGGCCGGGCCCGGGGCTCAGGATGCAGACCTCGGGCACCGCGGCCTTCAGGTGGGAGGCAGCCTGATGAAACGACGCGAGCGGCTCAGCCTCCGAGCGCTGAGAACACACAAACACCCCGGCGTGCGTGCGCAGGGATTGTGACATCACGCGGCCCCGCCCCCGGCGCGCCCGACTCCCGCGGGACGGGGGAAACAGAAAATTGACTGCTATTTACTTCTCTTTACCGCACCTCATCTTGTCCAGAAGAAATCTCACTACAAACAACACAGCGTTTAGCTTCATATTTTACTACCACTTGATCTTAGAGGTGGTTCTGAAGCCAAAAGGAAAATATTCTAAAGATGATATCCCCCCGCTCCTTAGTGTTTCTTGGTTCGGTCCAAAACAAACACACAGGGCTCAAGTCCGGCCGGGTTACGCAGGTGCGAGGTTGGTCCGGGACGCGGCCCGAGTCACCCTCGGGACTGGGTTGGCCATCACGGAGGTGTCCCGAGGTCGCGTTCCGCCCTCTGCGGGCTCGATGCCCAGGCCTGGCCTCTCCGGGCTCTCGGCTGGCCGGGTCCGCACATGGAGCCCCCGCTTCGTCCTCGTTGGCTGACATCCCGGGTGGGTCAGCGTGACTCGGGCCTTCCAAGGGCCGTGAGAGCCCCAGGGTGGTCCAGAATCCAGACGCTGGACATGAGCAAGCGGCTGAGATCATTGACTCAACTCAGTGGGGTTCTGAATGTTTTTGGTTTTGTTTAATTCTGCAAAGATGTATCTGAAAAACTAGCTCTATGGGGATGGAATCGGTCCAGCATGTCTCCCCCCTACCCACCCCCCCAAGAAAGCACAGCCTCGGGTGCTTCAGGCTCTGAGTGAGGGGGCAGGTGCCCTCGGTGCGTTCCTTCCCTTAAGAACCCAGACTTGTCCAGCCACTGCTGCTGCCAGCAGGGCCGGGAGTCTGCAGGTGCAGGAAGGGCAGGCGCTGCAGGATTTGCCAGGAAGGGAAGGGAGGAGAGTTCCCGTTCCTTGTATAAATCTTGTGAGTTCTGAGAAACGTTAGACCAGGACAACCCCTGACCACCAGCAGCCTTTTGCTGGGTTATCAGCGTCTGCTTCAAAAACCAAACCCACGCAAAGAAACTGTGTCATTATGGAAACGAGAAAATGAATTTCTTGTTCCTTGTTATTAATTCTCCCCCCCCTCCGTGACATTTCCCCATCGTTGTGTTTTAAGATACATTAAGGACTTCCTTTATGAAATAAGTAAATATACCCACACAGTATGATATTAGATATCCCACCTCTAACCAAACCTAGAGCGTAACTATTACTAAAGGGCTTTACTACTTACTGCTTGTAATCAGTTGGGGAATAATAGTGGGATAGGGAGATGGGGAGGAGGGGGAGGGGAAAACCCTATGCCTACAAAACTGTATCATGGCAAAAAAAAAAAAAATTCTTAAAGATGTATTTGGGCCCGGCGGCGTGGCCTAGCGGCTAAAGTCCTCGCCTTGAAAGCCCCAGGATCCCATATGGGCGCCGGTTCTAATCCCGGCAGCTCCACTTCCCATCCAGCTCCCTGCTTGTGGCCTGGGAAAGCAGTGGAGGACGGCCCAATGCATTGGGACACTGCACCCGCATGGGAGACCCGGAAGAGGTTCCTGGTTCCCGGCTTCAGATCCGCGCGCGTCGGCCCGTTGTGGCTCACTTGGGGAGTGAAACATCGGACGGAAGATCTTCCTCTCTGTCTCTCCTCCTCTCTGTATATCCGGCTTTCCAATAATAATAAATCTTTTAAAAAAAAAAGATGTCTTTATGGGTGTCTCCCTCCCCTTTCAAGAGGCACCCCACCTCCCGGCTTTCTCTCCGGAGGTGCCTCCCCTTCCTTCTCCCTTCCCTGTTCACCTGGTCCCTTAGAAAATAAACTTCTCTGGCTGCAACAGAAAAAAAAAAAGTAAGATATATTTATTTGCTTGAAAGGCAAAGTGACAGGGTGGGAATAGGGGTTGTGGCGGAGAACCTCCTGGTTGACTTCCCAGATGGCCATCCCAGGAGCATCTGGGCCAAGCAAAAACCTGGAGCTGGAATTGTGTCCAGGTGAGCCCTTTCCAAAGCCTGGACACAGGGAGGCTACAAGCGTTTTGGACCTGCCAACCCTGTCAGAAGCCTGGCGGAATCTCCTGGCTCTGATGTCAGCCCGGCCCAGCCCTGGCTTTTGTGGTCTTCTGTGGAGCAGACCAGCAAATGAAAGCTTACGCTCTTGTTCTTTCTCCTTTATCTGTCTGTAACTCCTTCAAATAAATAAATCTTAAAAGAAAAAAAAAAAAAAACAACGAAAGCTGTAGGTGTCCTTGAACCCATTACTATTCCTTAAACCTGTATTTTTTTTATAAGATTCCATTTTGTCCATTCATTTTGTTTTATTTCAAGGGCAGACAGAGGTAAGCCAACAGGGATCTCCCATCTTCTAGCTCACCATCCAGGTCAAATGCAATCCAGGTCTCCCACGTGGGCCCAAACTACGTCAGCTGGAGTGGAGAGCAGATGGAGGTGCTCCCACTGCGATGCAGGCATCCCTGGCACGGACGTAACCTCTGTGCCAAAGGCAGGCCCTCCAATGCTTTTAGTTGGTCTTGAATCTTGTCCTTAGGACTGCCAAAAGCTGGAGGGAGGGGAACAATCTCACCAAAGTCAGAACACATGGAATAAAATCCAGTTTCATTGTCATTCAATGGTATATTTCAGTGGTCAGAGGTCCTCTGTTGTCCTTGGAAGCAAGCTCAGATCTTAACTGAGAGTTAAGTGCTTAGGCCCCGCTGTTGTTCTGTTCTCAGTTCTCACTTTGGCCACTTCCTCTGTTCTCTAGGTTCCAGGCATCCTACACTAATTCTTTCCCTATGTCTTCTCAAAAACTTGCATCTTCTCAAAAACTCTTCCTGTGAAACCATTTTCATCCTCCTCTTCTGGCAAGTTCTATAAACCACCTGGGGTTTAATGTTGAGTTCAGGTCTTACTTTCTCTGGCAAACCATTCTTACCTCGTTTGCCTGTGTTCGTGTTCCTTCCTGGCGCTCCAAAGCACCGTTTCTTGGTGTCACAGTACTTATAGGGACCCCATTCTTCACTAGACAGTGTGACGCCCCTTACACCTCACTGCTTGGGGATGTGATGGTATTGAAGGTAACTACTCTTCCCCCACAGCTCCCATAGTTGTATGCACCCATCCTGGAGCCACACGGCTTTTGCCAGGTGGCCTACACAAAACAAATTTGAGGGAGGGTTTTTGTTTGTTTGGTTGGTTGGTTGGTTGGTTGGCTTTTGTTTTTGTTTGGTTTTTGTTTTGTTTTGTTTGTTTTGTTTGTCTTAGAATGGATCCCATATGAGCTACAAAAATGTGCCCCTTCTTCTGTGGAGGTGAAATTTGGACAGTCGTCTCTCCAGATTGTCACAACAGAGCACCATAGGCTACAGGGCTTATGAACAACAGGTTCTTTTTCACACTTTT
The DNA here is from genome assembly GCF_030435755.1 of Ochotona princeps. Classification (NCBI taxonomy): domain Eukaryota; kingdom Metazoa; phylum Chordata; class Mammalia; order Lagomorpha; family Ochotonidae; genus Ochotona; species Ochotona princeps. The sequence goes on from NC_080858.1 coordinate 19,237,259, forward strand.
CAAGCCTGGGACTCTGAGATAAAAAATCAGCCGACTGGGCATCTGGCAACAGTCCACTTCTTCACTGACAGCTGCCTTGTCCCTCTAACCTCGCAGGCCACAGGCAAAGGACAAAGGGTCACCCGGGCCTCTGTGGCAAAGGCTCTGTCCTCGTGACTAAGTCATCTGTTTTTCGGGGTCATTGTAGTGTGTGCAAAGGTCTGCAGTTTCTCTGAATAACCCAATCAGAGGATGCTAATGAAATCCCTTTGGAGTGGGATGGGATGTTTGACTCCGTTCAGCTTTTCCATTTTAAAATATGGACAGAAAGCAAGGAATCCAGGATCATTGGGGATTTGAAGAGAGGGACCAATGCAAAACAGCCCATGAGAAAACAACGTGGAGAGGCAGACACTGTGCTTAAGCCACCACATCCCACATCTCACTGCGGTTCTTTCTAATCCAGCCACTCTGTTTCCCACCCAGCTGGCTTCCTTCCTGCTCACTGTCCAGGGAAACCAGCAGAAGATGGTCCAAATACTTGGGTCCCTGCCACCTGCACGGCAGATGCAGATGGAGTGACTGGCTCCTGACTTGAACCTGACCCAGTTCCAGATGCTGCAGGCATTTGAGGAGTGAATCAGTAAATAGAAGGTCTCTCGCTCGCTCGCTCTCTTTCCCCTTCTCTCTCTGTACTCTATCTTTCAAATCTATTTTTTTTTAAGCCTGGGAGTGGGGAAAAGACTATATTATCAGAAGAAAGTTAAGGGCATTTCCTAGAAAATGAAACCTATTCTCAGCGAGAGACAATGTTAGCATAGGGATGGTGGCTTAACTAGGCTGGGTGGGCACCCTAGGTACCCCACTCCCATCTGTAAGGCCAACTTGGTAAGAACTTGACTGCAGTTTGTCACTTAGACCTGAGCTGGAAGCAGACCACAGGAAGGAGGTCTGCTCAGTTCTATTTGTCTCTGACTCAATGATAGAACAAGGCACGAGGGCCTGATGTTCTCTCCGACCCAGACTCCCCCAAAAGGGGTGTCTATAGTATCCTTGTTGAAATGAGTAGGGCCCATCTTTCAGGTCTCCCTGCTGCTATGGAGATCCCTCCCCTGTCAATACACCAAGTACTGATGTCACACTAAACACAGCCCTGATGCTTTGCAGGAATTTCTGTTTGGACAAGTGTATCGGTCAGCATTTTGTCACGGTAGCAAATACCTGAGAGAGGCTACTTAAGAAAGAAGGATTATTTTGGCTCCTGGTTTTGAAGTCCAAGATTGGGTGACTCCATTGGTCTGGCATCTGATGACAGTGGAAAACGGTAGGAAGATGTCAAGGGACAGATCACCCAGGGAGCCAGGAGGCAAAGAGATTGGGAACATCTCCTCCTCCAAGGCAGAGGCCATGCATCTCCGACTAAAAGCCACCAAGATGCAATCACAGAGGCCATACCCTAGCAACCAGATCCAGTCTACGTATTTCCCAAAGGTTGGCGCACCTTCCAACAACAGGAAGGTTGATTCATTAACTACTAACGTCAGACTTGGGAACTCAGACCCAGACGTGACCTTCAGGGGACGCCCAAACCAATTACACAACAACTACAGCAGGCAGAGAAGGCACTTTCCAGCGCTGCGTCGACCCCCACAGGGACCCCAGCGCGAGCGGTGGCAGATGGAGAGCAGAGATGAACTGCTGTCAGGCGAGCTGGCAAGGAGGTGCCGCTGCTCATTCACCCTCCTCGCTTAGCACTAGGGGAAGGACCTGCAGAATAACCATGCAGAAATGGTATTTCCTGACCACTTGCTAACTTTATTTTTCAACGTGAGCACAACTTGGCATTGTGTTGAAAAGGGGGAAAAAACTGCTGCCATTTCAGCACCACACTCCATGATCTTTTTCATACTCATCATCTTTTTAAAATATGTAGCCATGTTTTGATGCTACCTCATTCATTTTTTTTTTTAATTCACTTTTCCGAGAGGCACAAAGATAGAAGCAAAGACAAAGGGGGGAGAGGGGGCTGCCACCTGCTGACCGACTGCCCCAGATTCTCTCAACAGCTGGGCCTGGCATAAGGCCGAAGCCGGGAGCTGGGAATCTGGTCTGGCTTCACCCAGGAGCGGCAGAGACTCGGCCACTTTAGTCAGCACCTGCCTCCTCCCAGAAAAGTTACAAGGGTGTTAAACATGGCAAACCAGCACAAGAATGAGGGAGATGTTTCACAGATGTCTTAGCTTGAGTAGAGATTAAATGAAGCCACAGGAGCACTCATTGTCTACGACAGCAGGGGAAGGTTGTGGGGGGAAAGCCTCCTTGGGGCGGAGGAGTAGTGATGACTCTGTGTGGGATGCAGGTTAGGAGAGGGCACGGTTGAGGACAGAGACACAGGCTAGAGCGGCAGAAAATGGGTGAGATGGGAAGTGTCGGGGAAGAGGGCGGGCCAGAGAGCTTGCTCCAGAAGAAAACCTTACAGGCAAGATTTCTTCCAAGAATGTCTGATGCCCATCCACACTGTATGTTATTTAATCTGTGCTTTCTGCAAGGACAAAAGAGCCTGGAATTTTTTTTAAGATATTTTATTTTTATTAGAAAGTCAGATATACATAGAGGAGAAGAGACAGAGAGGAAGATCTTCTATCTGATCATTCATCCCCAAGCAGCTGTGACTGCTGGAGCTGAGCTGATCTGAAGCCAGAAGCCCGGAGCCTCTTCTGGGTCTCCCACACGGGTGCAGGGTCCCAAGGCTTGGGCCGTCCTCAACTGCTTTCCCAGGCCACAGGCAGGGAGCGGGATGGGAAGTGGAGCAGCCGGGATTAGAATCACAGCCCATATTGGATCCCGACGTGTGCAAGGAGAGGACTTTAACTACAAGGCTACCACACCGGGCCCGAGCCTAAAATATTTTTACAAAATTTATGATGACGTGACTCTTTGGGCAGTGTTAAGACAAGGTCACCTTGGAGGCTATCAACAGTTCATGTCTTTCAATCATTTCCAGAGGGAATTGAATCAATGGCTCAGTCTGAAACCAGGTAACCAGCAGGTTAACCTCAGTGAGGACATGCTTCCCAGGGGCTAAGTGCACCTCCCAAAAAAGGTGTTTAATGAGGTGCTGTGTGAAGCAGTCAACCTTTGAATGGCCTCCCTGAGCACAAGAGCTGATTGCGTCACAAGCCACTGGTTTCCCGTCTTCTTCATCTCCCCATACAAAAGATTCCAAAGGATCATTTACACCTTTAGCTACTTCCCTTCATCAGCAAATAACTCACTGAGAAAGCCACATGGGGTGTGATTAGCAACAACGGAGCTGGCTGGCAGAGGCCAGACAGAGCTCTCTAAGGCATCACAGCAGGCAGGCAAAGACTGGATGCCAGCTGCAAGAATAGTGACGTGCAAGTGCACAGTACTTTACAAATCACATCGCTTACACTCAGCGTCTTTGACCCTCACAGAAATCCTGTGCTTGTCCAAGAACAGTAGCTCTCCTCTAACTATACTCAATTTTTCGACAGCATATTACATGGCCAACTGGCTAGCTTAGCAACAGGTGATGGAATGGTTTTATGAGAAAGATTTCAACAGCGTCTAAGAACTCCAAAAGCTACAAAGCTAAAAGCAACCATGCCCTGAAACGAGAATGTATTTTCCACCATGGTTCCACTAGGTGGCAGTGAGCACCTAGAGACTGGTGCGTGTCAATACAGATGTGTAAAACGTCTAAGCCAGCAGGAGCGATAAGCCAAGCCATGGATTCCTTTAGCAAAATAAAATAAAATAATAATAAAAAAATGAAAGTGGGGGAGTGACTCCATGCACATGTGTCTGTACATCTGTGTTTTCAAGGCAGAGGACCTGACAAATTAGAATAGTGACAGCATCCCGTGTGTATGTTATATATATGTCCATGTGTTTGTGTCTTATTGCTAGTGGGTAGGACCAAAATGAAAGAAATCCCAATACTCCACTGTGTCCTGTTTTTCCACACCAGCCACTCACATATCAGTTCTAGATATCCAAGTGGCCAGTCCATGGCGATCCATAGGACGTTGTCATCAAGCACAGAACTGGCTGTTCTCTCAGGAGGAAATCTTACATAAGTTCAGTGCATTAAATGGCCAGGCTCGTGCCATCTTGCTTTGCCTCAAGCTCATCACGCTCCATCAGCTGGCAGAGAGAAGAGGAAGTTGCAGCTTTGTCTGGGTCAGGGAATGTGTTGAAGGAACTCTGGTTTCAGGATCATTGCCATGGATTTGCAGTGAATTGCAAATTCTGAACACTGGAGACGGCCCGAGAGTTCCCTAGCCGAGCAGTCCATGTCAGAACATGTTCCCACATGGCTGGGAATGAAGACTCAGAGTTGGAATCCACCTTTTCCTTGGAACATTGTTTAGAGGCCACCCCAGATCTTCTGTCGGTAGGCAACCAAAGCGTCCCGATTTTCTGGGGATCCCCACAGACTCTGGGGTGTCTCCCCCTCACTGAGGAAGTCAGCGTGCCCATCAGTTTGGGGTGTTTTCCATCTGGGGGCACCCCTTCCACACACCAGGCAGCTGCTGCTCCTCTGGCACCGCCGGTAGGTCGGGTGCTTTCTGCCCACACCTGGCCACAGTGAAGCGACTCATGTGGAGGGCTTCTTCATAGCCCGGGAGCACGTCAGCGGAGGGGGGCTGCTGGCCCAGGGGGCAGTGGGTGTGAGCCACGGCCAGGATTCTCCGAGCTGCAGGACCAAGCACGGACTGCAGGGCTGTGAGGGAAAGAAGGCATGGCGCTGTTGCACGCATGACATCATCACACGTCAGAGACTCCCTTCACACCTTTTGCGTCCTCATTGTAAGCGTGTGTATGTAATTGTGAGGGAGGGAGCTCCAATTCACTGGCTCACGCCCCACGTGCCCACACACATACACACACACACACACACACACACGCATACACCAAGGTCGCACAGCTGGGCTAGCTTCCTTCAAAGCTAGGGGCCAAGAACTCAAGCTCGAGCCGTCAACCTCTGCCTTGCAAGGTGTACATTAGCACAAGGTCTGAGTGGGGAGTGTGAGTCAGGATTAAGACCCACATAAGGGATGCAGGTGGCCCCTCGTTTTTTAACTCAAGTTCAAACTCACTGTCACTCCCTGCCGTCAGTATCATTACTATTCTGCAAAGCTTGTTTAGATGCCTCCCACTCAGTCGTCTAGTCTTAGGTCTTTGGGTGATCTGAGCTACACTCCCCGTGTCTCACAACCCTGCTCTGCCCCTCTCCCATCCTGTTATACCAGTGTGCAATACTAGCCCTTTACGGCGGTACTCAACACTGCAGACTCCCTGGGATAATCTATTTCTGCCTGATTTACCATTTCTCTAAGAGGGTAGGGAGGACGGGGGGGGGAGGGTAAGGAGGAAGGGGGGGGAAGGGTAGGGAGGAAGGGGGGAGGGTAGGGAGGACGGGGGGGAGGGTAGGGAGGAAGGGGGAGGGTAGGGAGGAAGGGGGGAGGGTAGCAAAGGCAAACAGTACACTTCATCATGTTCTCTTTCCAAAATAAACATCACCGTGTGATTTGCCACCTGCTACTCCCTCCCCAATTTCTTAAAAGAACATGATTTTTAAAAAAAAAGAAGAAGAAAGAAAGAGAGAGAGAGAAAAACGGAGAAAAGGAGGTGCCCAGGAATCACCAAAGGGCTCGTGGAGCTAAAATTTAGCATCTCAGGAGGTCGAGGACAAAACAAAGAAAAAGATGCAACTCATTTTGTAAAGATGTACAGTAGTATGAATAAAAAGAAAGGTCAATTTTCCCCAAATCTATCAGGAATGTGCTCAAATAGAAAACAGCTTTTACGTATAGCCTGGGTAATTCTTCCCAATAAGACATTTCCAATATTGCCTTCAGTAACGTACTTCCTTTTTTGCTCTACCATCGGCCAGACACATTTGTGGGAACCCAGTAGCGGTGCAGAGCCAGCTCACAGCCCTAGCAGGTCTCTGGAAACTTAAGCTGCCCCGAGTTCTAGAATCTCTGCTACTATTCAACTAGCAGTTCTGTCCGCTTGTCCCCTCCTAGCCATTCCTTTAGACCAGGTTCCTTCTCCAAGTCATCCGGCGGAAGTACTCACACGTGACCGTGCTCTGCAGCGTGCTGTCGTGATCAAAAGAGATCACGGTCACCTCAAAGGGCGGCGGGCCCCTGTCTTCCCCGGCTTGCTGGCGACTGGGACAGCAGCAACGCATGCACGCTGTCAGCAGGCCACACAGGAGCAGCAGCAGGCCGATCACCACCAGCAGCCTGCAAGAGCGCCGGGAGCACACGCGATGAGCGTCTAGTAACTGTGTCCTGGAACACCCACCTCCCCCTCTTTCTTCTCAGCAGTTTTACACCCCTAACTGCCTGCAGTGACCAGGGCGGGGAGCCAGGATCAAAGTCAGGAACTAAGAGCTTGATCCAAGTCACTCCCCTCCTCCCCCAGCCGAGTGGCAGGGACCTGTCCGCTTGGAGCCATCCCCCACCCCCACCCCTGCTTCCCAGGATCTGTGTGCGCAGGAAGGAGGAGCCGGAGCCCAGGCCAGGTAAGCGCACTGTGATGGAAGATGGTTGCTCTCTGGATCAGGGTCTTTAACAGGCTGAAGGCCTGCTCCAGCATTTTGCCTCTTGCTTCAATGCTTTATGGAATCATTATAAACTTTAAATTCCAATGCTTTTTCTCTACACACGTATCTTGTTATTTTCTCAGCAAGATTAAGTCACAACAAGCAAGACATTTAAGGCAATCCAGAGAGGCTTTTCACGATTCACTAGTTAGCGGGAATTTCAGAACATTCATGGAAAAATCTAGGTAAAAGTTAAAAAAAAAATTAAAAATCTAGTTATTTCGGTGCAAAAAATTTGAAATCCACACATAACTTCCCCAGGATATATCCCCAGGAACTTCTTGAAGACTTCTCGTATGCATGCATTTCAACATTTTTTTGCACCAAAACAAACCCATTACACAGGTTGTTGATGAAATAAACTTTCCACGCTGAGTTATTAAGTAGACAGATATCTGATACATATTTCTTCCTGTTTGGCAATATATTTAATTGTTCAAAAATAATTAACACCCCTGGATAAATTTTAAAAAATCGTTCTGGGTATTACAAATGAAGCTTACCATATGTACCAGAGGTGGACCCAGTCTGTGGTCAGGCAGCTACAAAGAAAGAACAATTCTTTTAGATTAAAAGTGTGGTGCTCCAGCATCAAAGAAACTAGACACAAGATAATATGGTTCCTTTTGATTATAAAAGCATCCTGGGTCCTATTATTTAAGCCTCAGTATAACTAGCTGAATCTCTTATGAGATGGAATGCTTTAAATCACATTTTGTACTGTTTGCAGGTGGCACTGTGTGGCCCGTTCTGAAAATCATCATGAAGCAGATTAAAACGGTGATCCTGAAGAGTGTTAATAGGGAAACATGCATTGATGGCCACTGTGTAGAGGATGAAAGTTAACAAGGAAGAATGTGGAATGCAAACTGACAACGACGGAACTTGAAAACAGATGTTAAAGTTTGTCTGTATCTGAGGTCATATGTAAACATGGAGAAAGTGTCGGTTAAAAGCACGGAAGTAATGTAAGCAAGTCTGTAATTTCTGTTTCATAAACTGTTGCAACGCTGTTCATAAACATGCACCATTTTAAAAAGGCCAGAATGTTCACATCCAAGGGCAGAAGTACTAGGATAGCTCCTGAGGCCAAACAGGAAGGAAAAAAAGCAGAAGCCAACTTTATCACAACAAATGCCAACTCATTGGCATGAACTGTAGAAACTGTAAAGTTTCTCTGTAAGGATGAAAAAACAGGGGTTTCCTAGAAAGGGTGGGGAGATAATATTAGGGGTAGGAGGGAAAGCAAAGGATGGAGCTGTGTGGATTGCATACTGGGACATATAACAATACTTCTGATACATAAATCTATTGGAATATATTTCCTTATCTTCTTTTTGGTCTCACATTTGCGAAAAATTGAGTCTGTGTTTTTCACTAACCAATGATGCTTCTTAATTTTGGGGGTCACATTTCTCCTTTGTTCAACACCCCTCTAGTCCTACAGTAGTACATACTGCTGCTGTAAGACAGAACACTTCTACGGTAACAGATGTCCACCAGACCATGAGTGCAAACCACAGGGACTGATCTACACAAGATAAATGTTAAGGTCATTACCACCTCCCCTGGATTTCACAGACCTGGATGTTGCAAAACTCTTACCATGGTAAATATATGCTCTCCTTTAGCTGGGAACAAGTCTTGTCTTCAAACGGGTCCTACATGCTAACACTAATAATAATTTCCTCTAAGCGAAATAAAATTCTTAAAGACCTCCGTATCTTTTGTTTGCATAAGCCCCACTTGTGGCAGGCTTAGATGAAAAGACAGCTCTAATAGCTAAATGAGACCTGTGATCAGGATGAACATGACCCAAAGCGTGGCAGCGCTTTAGAGACTTGAAGTGGAAATGCTGTGTTAGACATCAGTGCACAGATATGCTGGTGATGGCATATTGAGTCTAGTCTGTCCCAGTGAGTCACTGAGAAGCATGGGTGAGACAGTCTTCAGTAATCCGCTGGGACTCTGCTTGCTTTGGTGAGACTGGCTTTGGGGGAAAAATAGTGTCACAATGTCATTTTTGAGTACTTGTCCATGACATTAGTAGATGGATGCCCATTTATGTAGAAAGAAGGGGAAGTCACAGAATCAAGTGACATCTTGACCTTGTTTGGAGTGTGAGTGTGTTTGCCCATCCCTCCGTCCTCCCTGCTCCAACTCAGCTACTCACGGCTCAGCACTGACACAATTCTCCTCACATCTTGCCCCAGGCAGCTGCAAGAAGGAAACAGTTTCAGACAGGGAAATTGTCTTGTCTGCTGGACTCAGCATGCTACCGCCCACCTTCCCCACCCAGACTGAGTGGGCAAGAGGAGCAGGTGGCCGCAGGTCCAGTCCAGACGCCTCCTGCTTGTTCCCAACTGCTGGAGTTGAGATGGGAATACCCAGAAAAGCAAGCCCTAAATTTGTGCAGACTTTGGAAAGACAGAAAGACAGAGCCAGCCAGACAGAAACCTGCCATCTGCTGGTTCACTCCCTTCAAAATGCCCACAACACCTGGAGCTGGGCCAGGCTGGAGCTGGGCCAGGCTGAAGCCAGGAGCAGGGGGTTTCAAGCTAGGTTTCCCACACCGGTGGCAGGTATCAGGCTAGCTGAACCCCACCTGCTACCCCCAGGGTGTGCACTGGCAGAAAGCTGGGCTTGAGAGCAGAGCCAGTAGTTGAACAAGGCACTTGAATGTGGGATGCAGGTGCCCAAAGTAGTGTCATACCAGCCCTCACCCACCACCCTATAATCTGTTCTTTTGGTGGTGGGTGTCAACACATTTGTAAGGGACAGGCAGACATTTATATCAATTTTTTTTTATCTTAGAAATTTTCTGCCTGCCCTAATGGAGTTATCATCCTCCTGATGCCCACCCAGGTACGCATTGAGTTCTACTCCACTGCTCTCTTTTATCCCCCTCAGCATGCCACTAACTCACAAATAACAAATGGGGGAGATGTTAATTATTGATTGGCAAGCAGATATCAATCAGGTTGCTAAGGACATTCACTATTTCACAACATTTCATTTCCACAATCCTGTAAAGGGGCATAGTTCGCCTTATTCTGCAAAGCTAAGAAACAAAGGCGCGTGGTTTTAAATATGACCAGATATTTAGATGTAGACAGAATTCAGATCAGATTCCATCATAATTACTTGCTGTGACCATTCCTGGATATTACTAATGAATTGCTTCCAGGCCTCATGAAGAAACCTCCAGCTCTTTCACCTTGCTTCAGGTTTTCTCCTTCAAAGACCTCTCGAGACAAGCTTTGGTTCTAGCAGGTGTGGGTGTCTTCCAGTAACATGAAGGACTTGGTAACTGCACAGCAATACAAGTCCTTAAAAGGCTATAGGCATTTGTGCCAGTTGAGAATGTGTGGTTGGAAGGACACTAGGACATGCACAGTGAGCACACACCAGATGAAAGGATCTGCGAGCAGCTTAAGAGCGGATAGCGTTTCAGAACCCCTGGCTATCAACCTTCGTTTTTTTCCAACCTAATCCCAGGATTTTGCCTCATGTTCTTCACTTAAGGTAAGAGAAACTGAAAGACTCCAGTAGATACCACTTTTCAAGCTTGTTTCAAAGAAGAGAAAAGGAAGGATGGCAGGCATGAGGGGAGAGAAGTGGGGAGGGGGAGGAAATAAAAAGAAAACACAGGGAAAAGAAAGATGGTATGCAGGTAAGCAGGTTAAGCAGCGTACAGCAAGCGGAGTAGACATCCCACCACTCCGTGCCAGGACCTGAATAGGAACAGGATACCCTCGGACTTCTTCATGCACTCTCCTTGCTGGGTTTCATGGTTTTAGAGATGCCCCCTTGACCACTGTCACAAATCCCTCTACCTACAGATCCTCTTCTCTAATGGGTGACTTATTCGTGGTTGGGAGAAGCAGAGGGTCCAAAGAGTTTTGAAGGGATCCCTAATTTCTTAACGTTTATGTACTAGGACTGGCATGGGAAACTCGCATCTGGGGTGGGGGATTCTACAGTGTTTATCATTTACTAGGGGCTCTACAAGATGGACAGTAAGACTCTCAGAGAGAGAAATACGTCCCCAAGTCATCTTCTACAGTGTCACAACTTGTCCCGATGGCCACCATACCCTTGTCCTCCTTCTCACCGGCACTGCCACTAGGCCCACATACACCTGTATGACTCCAGGATCCTAGCACGACTTGGTTCTCCATTTCCCCACGGCCTCCTGGATGCTCGGTGTGCTGCCCCTGGGTTCCTATCCATTTTCCCCCCTGGATTCTTCGTGAGTTGGCACACCTGCTTGGAAAGAAAATGCCTTCCTTCTCCCTGCCTTTTCACAACTTACCTGGACAAAGGACAGCAGGGCAGAGGCCGTCAGGAGCTGGACTCCTACTCCCATGGGGCTGGACTTTCGCTTCTCCAAGCGTCACGCACTGCACATCCACTTCCTCCTTGTCACACTGTGTGCCATCTGTGGCTTCTCACCTAGAATCACCAAGGAGAGAAACTCTCAACAATACATCGGGTTTTCTTCCCCCTCATCCCCCTTCTTCCTCTTCTTCTCTCTCCATCTCCTCCAACTCTCTCTACCTGTTACTTTCTCTTTTTGCTTCTATTTCTATTTTTATATTCTGCATCTTTGCTTCTTTTTTAACCTCCTATTTCCCTTCCTGCTGTCAATCCTTTCTATTTCATTTTCTTTCCCGTACCACTCCCAAAAGGAAGTTCATTAGAAAGGATACATTTGTTCTCTAAATTAAGTCTTTTTCTAGTCAGTGATGACCAAGTTGACTTTGAGCAAGGTCAAAGGCTGATGGCTGGTGACCAGATACGTTCTCTCTCCTTCATGAAAAAAAATTAGTCATATTCTTGATTCTTCACTGCCACTTTCCGGAGTGACTGGAGGAGAATGAAAGCCAGCCTACTAATCCCCTCTGGCCCTCTCCCTGTGTGAGTAGCATGGCCCAGTCTCGCACTTGGAAACCTCCTTCGCTATGTTGATAATCAACTCTGCTGGTTCTGGGCCATTTATTCCTAAGCATCGCGGTAGGAGTAATCAGGTTGGAAAATTAAAATTCCCAAGTTCTGTCAATGATGGTGTCCTCCACCTGACCTAATTTCCCGTTGAAATCTCCGAGTCAGAGTTTAAACTGGCTTCCAAAATGGAGAGGCTTTTTCTTTCTTCTTTTGTCCACCTGTTTCTTTCTCTGCTTCTCTCCCTGTCTCTCTCTCTCTCTCTTTCTCTCTCTCTCCCTTTCTCTCTCTCTCTCCCTGCTTTCTGGCAAAACAGTGTTGTGAGGGGAAAAAATGAATTTTGTCACTTAGGAACATAGATTTGAGATCATAGCGACAATAACCACACAGGGAAAGAACACAAAATACTTACAACTGTATCTGTAGGAACAAATATATATTGCAAAATTAATTTATACTAAAGTAGGGAGTTTTGGGCTTAGCACAGTGTAAATTGTGAGAAAATCAAGAGTTAGCTTTCGTTGTTATATGTGTATCTATCCCCTAAGACTGGAATGAAACCACATTTCAGATCCTATCGAACTCAGAATGGCTAATAACACTGATTGTTGAGTCTATTGGGCAGCTCTAAGGCCCTCACAGAGAATAACAATATTATACAAGACTGGTAAATGTAAACACTGCTTCTTGGCTGAGGAAAGCAAACGGTAAGAGACTGCCCTGAAATGATACTATTTACTTAAAATCTATTTCAAAAAGCGTTGACATTCCTTTTTTTTAAAAAAAGTAAAGCAGTCAGGGCTAGGTGGACGTATGTTTTCCAAATTTCTCTAAGATTTTTGACAGAATGAGAGGTGTTTATTTCCAATGGGACTTTAGTTCTTGATTCACTCCCCAGGACATAACGCATCCATTCATAAACCAGGAACGAGCTGCCCATCTGCGTGGCTCTGGGAGCAGAATGACATTCCAGGTCAGAGGGACCTTGACAGGAATGTTTCTGTTCACAGCATTGTGTGTCATGTGCAGGACGAACACCACACACCTGTCCCTTCCTGGTGGCTTATCAGAGAGTGAAGCATCGTGACTAAGCCTCCGGGAGGGATGCCTGGGATTCAATGCCTGCTTTGTCACTGTGGTCACTGCCGTGTGATTGTCAGCAAGTTATTCAGCAAGTTGCTGTATCTTTGTGCTGGTTCAATTTCACTCTACATAAACGGGGGGGGGGGTGGAGTAAAAATGATAGTATTACCATAGTCATTGGCTGATAAAGATCCAATAAGGTATAGAATGTAGTGAGTGCACATGATAGTCTCGATAACAGATATCCTATGTGTTAACTAAGAATATTTTAATTTTCACTCGGTTTTATCAACAATCTTGCCTAACAATATGCTGCATAGTTAATATCATTTATGCATCCGTCTCAGATGTGTTTTCATGCTAATTCCACTCCAGTCTCCATTTTAACTCTCCTCATATTCCAGTTCCTGAATATTTGCCCTTGCTAACCTGGCTGTCTCCTCTGCCAACCATGCCAGCCTTTACCTGCATGAACAGGTTCATCAGTCAGCATGACTTCTGCCCTCACCCCCACTGTGCTTTCCTGCCGCATGATTGCATCGTCGTTCTGCCCTCCAGGTTCCCAACAGGTTTGAACAACATCGGGTTCTGTTAATGGCCTTGTTGTTTTTCTTTCCTAGATTTCCTATTTTCCTACCAGATTATTCCCCGGGAAAACACAATCTTTATTTTTATCTTCATGAAGCTCATGATGCCTTGTGGCAATCTGAACTCTTGAATCTGGTTCCCAAGCAAGCCGCCATGTGGAAATGATGGAGAGCAAAGTCCAGTGAGGCGAGAAGTCTGAAGAAGGCGCCTGTTGGTCACACACAGGAGGGCAGGGAACCGGGGCCCACAGAGGGCTGTCGCTACAGTCCTACTCCACCTTGTGTGGTCCCATTCGGCTTGGTGAATCATTAGCTTGTACCCAGGCTGTTAAGGATTTGGAGTGGAACTGATGGAGGGTGCATGTACAAGGCTTACTTTCTTCTCTTTTTTTTTCCACCTGTGCTTTGGGGAGTTGTTATACAATTGTTACTGGTGTAGTCAGAGAATTGCTTGTTTGACAATTCTCCTTTTGACTTTTGTAAGTTAATAGGCCACTAGGATGCCCTTTTTTCTAGATCTCTCTTTGCAACACAGGTCAAGGCCATTTGTGCTAAGAAGCAACAGCAAGCCATAAAGAGCTGCGCAGTGCCTTGGATCACAACCATGACTTGAAAGACAGAAGCTGGCAAACAAAACTAGCTCCCTCTTTGGTCTCTGGGACTCCACTAGGCAGTGTCTTTGAGCTAAGATCACAGCAGAGGCATCAAGTGGCAACCTCAGAGGCACTGAGTCAGTTAAGAGGATTAAAGTTAAGGAAGTTACGTGCAACAGAAAGATTCAGCTTACACAGATTGTATTAGGGTTTATGCCATATAACACATGACCAGGGGACCTGAGAAGCAATGTGAAACAAACACATCATCTCTTGATTCAAAGTTTCTGAGGGCCATGCATGTGTTGGATCCTCTGCTTCCAATCTTAAAAGGTTACCTTCTGGCCCAGCACAGGGACATAGCAGCTAAAGTTCTCGCCTTGAACACACTGGGATCCCATATGGGCACCGGTTCTAATCCCAGCAGCCCCATTTACCACACAGCTCCCTGCTTGTGGCCTGGGAAAGCAGTTGAGGACAGCCCAAAGCCTTGGTACCCTGCATTCACGTGGGAGACCTGGAAGAAGCTCTTGGCTCCTGGCTTCATATTGGCTCAGCTCCAGCCGTTGCAGCCTCTTAGGGAGTAAGCCATCGGACGGAAGATCTTCCTCTCTGTCTCTCTTCCTCTCTGTACTTTGCAACAAAAATAAATAAATCTTTTTTTAAAATTAAAAGGATAGCACTATGGTATAGCATCTGCAACACAAACATCCCATGTGCGACCCACCTGCTCCAGCACTGATCCAACTCACTGCTGACGCACCTGGGAATACAGTGGAAGATGATCCAAGTTCCTGGGACCCTATGACCTCGGTAGGAGACTTGGAAGAAGTTCCCAGTTCCTTGTTTCAGCCAGCTCCAGCCCCAGCCATTGCGGCCACTTGAGGAGTAAGCCAGCAAATCAACAATGTGTGTGTGTGCGTATGTGTACAACTATGCTTTTTCTCTAACTCTGACTTTCAAATAAATAAATAATTCTTTTAAAAATATCAGAAAAGCAAAAGTTCCATCAACAGGCAAATAAACCAGGGGATACCCAACAGGGACATTGTACAGTTTTTCCAAAGGAAGGAAATTCTGACACACTGCACGTATGAATGAGCCTTGAAGACATTATGCCAAGTAAAATAATTCAGACACAAAGGATAGATATTGCTTCCACATACACGAGTTATCTAGGGTACTAGCAGAAACTAGAATGGGAGCTTCCAGAAGGAAGAAGAAGGATTAGGGAGTGGTGTTAGGAGACCTGGGAGAGCTGATAGTTCAGAGAATTTTTTTTTTTAGTGGAAAAGTTGCTCAATGTTCCCATGAATCTGTTTGTGTTCTGTCTCCCAGATAGTCCAGATCATTTCTCTTAAAGATTTATTTGTTTTTATTTGGAAAGTAGATTTACACAGCCAGAAGGAGAGAGAAAATCTTCCATTCGCTAATTCACTCCTTAAATGGCCACAATGGCTGGAGATGCGCTGACCTGAAGCTGGGACTCAGGAGCTTCCTTCACATCTCCCACATGGGTAGAGGGCCCAGGGACTTGTTCTGTTCTCTGCTGCTTTCTCAGGCCACAAGCAGAGTGGGATGTGTCAGATCATGATCCAGTACCCATATGGAGTGCCAGCGCCGCAAGCAGAGACTTAGCCTACTGCACCATGGCACCGGCCCTGAGTTGGAGCATTTTTTACTTGGGAGAAAGCCAATATTTTTTATTGCTCAGGCCTTTGATTTTTTAATGAGGCCCAGTCATATA
Source organism: Ochotona princeps (assembly GCF_030435755.1). Classification (NCBI taxonomy): domain Eukaryota; kingdom Metazoa; phylum Chordata; class Mammalia; order Lagomorpha; family Ochotonidae; genus Ochotona; species Ochotona princeps. The sequence continues at coordinate 19,252,835 of NC_080858.1, forward strand.
ATGGGAACTTGCTTGATTCTACTGCTTGGTATGTAACTGTCATCCCCAAAACACCTTGGCCTGGGTAAGAGGATATATACGGTGGACCTCTGTCACAGGAGCCACTGCTGAATGGGTCCATTTTCCGCTGGAAGAAATGAAATCGTTATGGAGGTAGAACAGCGGGGATGCTACAGTGGACAGGGCCATCACTGGACAGGACATCTGAAAATGATGAAATGGGTAAACATTAGATGTTCTGCAATATCAGTGACAGCAGAAGCAGCAAACCCTCAGAACGATCAAGCGTCGTTCATGGTAACACCATTTCAGTATTTAGTAACTCACCATGAATTTCCCGAGATGTGAAAGTCACCATGGTGAGTGCAGAAACATATCCACTCAGACACTTCCTTCTAAAACAAAGTAATGCTGACTCAATACAAGCTGACTTACCTCGGGCGTTTGGCCGAGCTCTCTCTGTGTATGCACTGTGTTTTCCAGTTGGTCCTAGAGACCATACTCAGAAAAAAAAAAAAGGTACACAGTCAGGTTTTAGGGACTGGGAGGCAAGTGCAGTCTCTACGGGCTGTCAGCATTGGTGAGCTCATCTAACGGTTTCCTTCTCTTAGCCAATCTGCTTTGACCCTCATCCTCACCTTTTTATTTTTTGTGCTGGAGAAGTTTAAAGCAAATCCTAAATATCAGATCACATCATTTTGTGCAGAAACACTTCAGGAGACACATAACATCAGTGAGGTTTTGTTTTGGGGGAAGTTTTTGCTGTTTTGTTGTTTTTTTATTTTGTTTTGTTTTGTTTTCAGATTAGCTGATTGTGAAAGGAAAACAGGAACAAATTCTATGCGCAAATATAAATAGACAATCCTACAGAGAGCGTACCCATAAAAGAATCTTTGTGCTGGGCCCAGCACAGTAGCCCAGTGGGTCCCATATGTGTGCTGGTTCTTATCCCGAACACTCCACTTCCCATCCAGCTCTCTGTCTGTGGCCTAGGGAAGCAGTAGAGGATGGCCCAAGCCCTTGGGACCCTGCACCAATGAGGGATACCCAGAAGAAGGTCCTGGCTCCTGGCTTCGGATCAGCTTAGTTCCAGTCCTTGCAGCCAGATGGGGAGTAGACCAGCAGATGGAAGATCTTTCTGTCTCTCCTTCTGTCTGTAAATCTGCCTTTCCCATAGAAATAAATAAATCTTCATTAAAAAAAAAAAAAGAATCTTTGTGCTACAGGTTAGCCACAGGTTAGATCAAAGTGTGCTCTCCACTGGTTAACTGGGCTCAACAGCAATGTTTAAAAAGCATAATGTTAATTGGGTTCTCATTTTACTCCAAGTTTAGAGTTTGTTATTTTCATTGGATATCTGATTTAAATCCTTATAGCAACACTACCAAGTGCACATTATCCTGATTTACAAAGATTCAGAGTGCTGAGTCATTCCCTAAGGTTCTAAACCTTGGGAAAGTTTTAAAACTAGTTTTAACTCCACAGGGCTCTCTGTTTCTATATTACTTTTTTCACTATGGGAAATGGTAGTCCTAGTTAAGTTCTAAAATTATCCAGGACATCACTGCAGGAAATGGGAGTTACACATGACTCACCCCCAAAATTCCCAAGGCATATTATCCGTTTAAAAACTGACAATAGGGCAGGCATTCACCTGGGTGCCCGCATTCTACATTGGCATGCCTAGATTTGATACTTGGCTCTGGCGGCTAATTCCAACTTCCTGCCGATGAAGACCCTGGGATACTGCCATGGTAAGCTCAGGTCATGGGTCCCTACCCATAGACCGGGAGAGCTGGCCTGAGTTCCCAGCACCTAACTTTGGCTTCCCCTGGTTATTGCTGGTATCTGGAACACTAAACTAGCAGTTAGGAATGTCCTCACTCTGTCTTTCTCATCAGAAAACAAAATCTCTCATCTTAGGCTAAATGATGCCTACCGGGGAAAATGTAACAAATATAAAGAAAAATGTTTGACTTACAGAAGACATTGTTTAGAGCAGAGGAGACAGGATACTACAGTGAAATTCACAAACAAATGTAACTATTGGAAACAAATTGGTTTCAATTTACTCTTTCACAAACTTAGTACCACCTACTCTCTTTGAGTTTGTTCCCAGTGCTTTTCCTCTAATGGTTATGGAAAATGACCCTTCCACAAGAAACTTACTAAAACATTCTGCAACAGTCTCACAATCACAACTTTCCCCCACCTGCAACAGAGATAACTCAAGAATGCGTCAGCCAACTTCCCACAATGAGGCAAAAACCGCCCCTTCCTCCTACCAAGTGATTGAGTCATTCTATTAGATAACTGTGGTTGTTTAAATACCCCAGCAGAAGTTCACACACTGTCAGTTTCTGCAAGTCTTTGACTGATTCGCTTTCTCTCTCATTCTTGGCGTGAACTTGGAAATGACTTTTGAGGATCTCAAAGCCAAACCCATGAAGGACCACCCTGATGAGCAGTCAAACCGGAAGAAAGGTAAAGGTGGTTGGGATGGGCAGCCTCGTGGAGGAACAGAGTATCCCTGTAAGCTCAAAAACGTAAATGTATTAAAGAACAGGGTTGGAAAGTGCGGTGAAGGAGAATTAACACCACTTGCCTAAAAGAAGCCTAAGTCACACATTATGATGGTGGTGATGAAGCTTATCTCTATGCTATTCATTTTAAACGTGTTGTTTTTCTTTATTTATTTATTTATCCACAATCCAATCAGAGGGCTGAGGAAATAATTTAATTCAATGTGTGCACAAATAATTGTCATGTCTTTGAAGTACTGCAAAACTTAAAATGTGGTCTACCCAAAGCAAATCAGATAATATTCAGCACTGTATTTTATTAAATACAACTGAAACATATAATTTCCATCTGATAAGTATAGTAATTTAATCTGCTTAGGTGTTTGTTAATTAATAATTCAGGGTCACCAATCTGGATAAGTAGGCTTTCATTGTACATCTATTCTGAGAAAAAGGAACAAAATATAAAAAAACAAACAAAAAAGACAAGCATGACAGATGTTTTCAGAAACTTGGATAGGGAAATTGCAGGTCATGTATCCAATAAGCAAGCCAAAACCTTTCTCTCCCTAGGGAAAAGAAGTGTGAGTATGACATGTCTTAAACTCTGAGATGATGGCGTCATTGCTCGGTATGACAACGTGTTAGTATTTATAAATCAATCTAAAAGAAACAATAGTTGTTTACTTATTCATTCATTGTTCATGGCGGAGAATCGAGTGCTTGATTGTGTCATAATTAGTCAATCAATCCTTGCAGAATTCTGGATAGATCCAAATCATCAGAAGGAATAGATAATCATTTCTGCCTACCAAGGAAACAGGATCAATGGAGGTGTATAAAAAGTAGAAAAATCTTTCACAGGTCCTCTAACTTTTCTTTTTTAACCTAAACATTCGAAAAATTCAGGAATGTCATTAGTTGAGAGTGGTGAGCATACTTGGCATTCTAATGAGCTAAATACTTGCCAGAGGAAAAGAGCCGGTGAAAGATTCCACAGCCATATTTGCTTCTGAGGATAGGCTTGGGCTTTGCAAGACAGAGTTTGACACCCACCCACTCACACTCTGGGGTACAGTAACCACCGAATCAGTGCAAACACCACAGGAGGGTACCTAGCAGAAAATGGGATTAAAGGTAAGCTTACCAGGCTGCAAAAAATGGTGGCAGTCCATGCATAGTTTTTTCACAACATGCATTTTCCACGCATTTAAGTATGTTTATATGCCTCGCTGTCAAAATATCTATATTCTTTTTATCATCTGTAGAGTCTAGAATGGTGTTTTTTTGACACAAGAAAACTCTGACTCTATTTCCGTGTTGTTGACTTAGATAATTATCCGCTTTCACTGGGAATTTTGTGATGTGCTGTCCCCAGTCACATTGCCCCAGTGACAATTGCAATCCTGTGATTTTAAGCATACCATGGAAATACTGGATTTTCTTGTTTGTGTATTGAGGATGATAATATGAGGCCTTACTTGCTTTCTTCATTAGATGACATAACCAAATGCATGGGATTTTTTTCCTGCTGATCCAGTAAAATTTGTGCTTTGTTAGTGGTAGAACATATAATGGAATATTCTCCACCTGTGAGCTACACCATCTGTTCGTTTTCATAAAAATGGTGACTTTTGTTCTTGTACCAATAGGCCCAGAGTTGGTGTAGTATAGGTAGGACATGCAGGTAATACACACCTAACGAATCCTGAAATTTCATTTGCATTTGTATTTGATCAAAAAGGTTACAATTTCAAGATGTCATTAAAAGTGGAATACAAATTAAATACTATAGAATTATGCATAGGATGCTTTGAGAAAAATTTCAATTCAATAACTGACTGAAGCTTATTTTTGGACGTCTACCATCTGTTTAGATTGTGTCCCCTATAAAAAACACTCTGTGTGTGTGTGTGTGTGTGTGTGTGTGTGTGTGCGCACGCGCACACATGTGTATGTGTGATCTATGGGACCAACATCAAGCTCTCCACACTGTGGGTGAAGTTGACCCAGTCAAGCTGGACTGGAAATTTCCTGAAGAGTCACTGTCAGGAGATTGGACAGATTATAAACATAGAGTCAGACATCTGGTGTGGAATCCTGGTTCTGTGATTTATCAGTTGTGTGGGCCTGGATAAGTCATTTAAGTTCCTGAACTATCCATTTGGTTCATCTGTAAATATGTAGATAAGCTTATTTTCAGAACCAGCGAGAGGACCAAAAGTGAGGGAAGCAGAGCTTTCGATAGACGCAGCACCCAAAGAACCACCTGATGACTTGCCAACACTCTGTCCCTCCAGGTCTCGGCTGTCTTTCGTCTCCATGGTGGTGCCTGGCTGCTGTGTCTCTTGGGATCGTTTGTCTGGGATTACTGGTGACCATTGCAATGCTGGGGATGCAGTGTAAGTACTGAAATCAGGAAATTGTGTGGTGGGAGGGGAAGATGAGAGTGAATAAGTTTCTGTTTCGTAACAACAACTACAAAGCAAACTTGATTTAGATTCATTTTAGGCAAAATGCTCTTTGAGTAGGAAAACGAGCAATTGTGTTTATATCTCAAATGAAACATGAAACAAAGATGATGAATGGCTGACTTTGTGCTTTTGTAACCTCATGGTTAGTGCGTATTTATATATTTTTAATGATTTATTTCATTTATTTGTGAAAGGCAGAGTTACAGAAGGAGAAGGGTCTTTCATTTGCTGCTTCACTTCCCCAATGACCACAAAAGCCAGGGCTGGGCCATGCTGAAGCAAGGAACCAGGAGCTTCCTCCTGGTCTCCCACATGGTACAAGGGTCCAAGCACTTGGGCTATCCTCCGCTGCTTTCCCAGGCACATTAGCAGGAAGCTGGATCTGAAGTGGAGCAGTGAGACTTGAATCGGCCCTGGCTTAACCTGCTCTGCCACATTGCCAGCACCCAATAGTGGTGATTCAAATCCTAGAATAATGGAGAAGAAAATAGTGTGATGTTATTATTTCACAAAGTTATTTCTTAGATGTAAACATAATAAATTTTAGTCTTTTCATTGATTTTTCTACAAAGATGATTATTATTTTGAAGTAAAGAACCTTAAACTTAGTAAAAGATTTAAAATAAAATGTAGGGCAGGGTTTGGTAAGTTAAGACACTTGGGACATCTGCACTAGTCAGAGTGCCTGGATTACAGTCACAGCTTCCGCTGCTGACTTGGTTTCTGCTAATGCCTACTCTAAGAAGCAGCAGAAAACGAACAAGTATTTCAATCCAGGTAGTCAAGCACTTGCCACCCATGTGAGGACCTTGATTGAGTTCCAAGCTCCTGGCTTCAGGCTGGCCCAACCTCAGCCATTGCAGAAACTTGGGGGCCAAACCAACAACAGATAAACTGATGCTGCTGCTGCTTCTTCTTCTCCCCCTCCTCCTCCTTCTTCATCTCTCCCTCTCTCTGTCTTTCAAATAAAATGAAAGTAAATGAGTCTGTTTTAGAAAAAAAATTGTATTGTGTTTTCAAAAATATGCCAGATTTGTGATACGGCCATTTAGCAAAAGAGGATGTTGAGAGGGAAAAAGGAAGTAAAAAAGAAAGACCAGAGTGACTTAGAGGACAAGGAGGTGGTGCCCATCACCCACCTGTCCTGCTGTTGCGTTAGACTGTTTCAGCTGCATAGGAACCAGCTTATTACAGCTTTTGAATTGCTATCGGCTTCTCAGTTCAAACCCACAAACCACTGTTCTTTCCATCGGTAGCCACTGGGGCCTGACTAATGATAGAGGTGTCCTTCAGTGTCAAGGAGTAGAAGAGTCTTCCTGTCCTTTGGTTAACCTCCGAGGTCACATCTGGCCTGTTTTGTCCTACATCATCAAGATTCCAGAGCTGGTGTGGGAGGGGGGTGTGGAAGTGTGGTCCAGCAGTGAAACACCTCTTGGGACCCCACGACACCAGCATCCCAGAGTGGAGTGCCTGGATTCAAATCCCAGTTCTGCTCCTGATTCTAGATTCCTGTCAGTGAGTTCCCTGGGAGACAGCAGGTGATTGTTCTAGAAGATGGATCCCTGCTGCCCATGTGGGAGACTCAGATAGTATTCTTGGCTCCTGACTTTCCCCTGGTATATCTCCATCTGTTGCAGGCGTGTGGAGAGTAAACCATTGAATGAATGCCCTCTCTCTTTGTATCTCTGTCTCAATGTGTGTATGTGTCCCTTTCAAATAAATACTTCTAATAAAAAAAATCCAGAATGGAGGTACTTGACCCTCAAATGCACAGATGCTTGATTTCACAATCTTTATTTTATCTCCACCCTTCCTTTTATGGACCAAGAGAAAAAAAGGTTGAGACTCTCATGACACAGTAGTTTGCAATAATTCTGTGTACCGCAATTTTTAAATAAAATTAGGAAGTCTGAAAAAACAGACAGAATAGGAGGAACTATAATGGAAAAACTGAGATACAAATAGAATAACTCACTAAAGACAATCCCTATTAATAACTACTGAGTCTCATGAGTATACAGCTATTTTAGGTTATGTATATTTTATCCCACTGTTATGCTATGTATTCTATGATTTCTCTTATGTTCAGCTCACAATAAAAAATGAAATTCTGGCTCTTTTTAAATCACAGTTCCTGATCTTAATTTCCACGTTTTGGATTCCACTTGGATCATTTCCCAGAACTTGTCTGTTGTCGAGCTGCATTATTTGAGTTTGTGTATTGATTTCCTTAAAACCCATTGGAAGAATTTTCACTGGGGATTGAACATGGAATTGGGTGTGATTTAGTATTGCAGGTATCTGATCTCCTGAAGCAACAGCAAGCAAACCTGACTCTCCAGGAAAGTATGCTGGAGGAACAGCTGTTAGCCCAACAGCAGCGAGAAGCAGCTTCCCAAGAGTCACAGAAAGAACTCAAGAATATGATAGGAACTCTCGCCAAGCAGCTTCAGGAGAAAACTGAAGCGGAAACAGAACTTAACCGTCAGTACCTGACTCTCCAAGAGGCTCTGAAGAGAATGGAAAACTTCTCAGGTGGGGAGAGTGAGGGGTGGGAAGAGATGTGGTGACAGGCTTTCGCTCAGTCTTAACTATTTTCTGGAAACATCTCTTGACTTAACATGAACATATCGATATGTTCTGGTTATACTTTTGTAAAACAACCAATCCTATGCCATATACTCTATTTTTTCAGTCTCATCCTAACCTATGCTAAATTCTTGAGATGTCTGATTTAAGCACATCTTTTAGTGGGTTTCAGTTCTTCCTCCTTGTCAGAAGAGCCTATTATTTTCCTTTTAAAATTCTAGTTTGGAGATTTTTCTGGAAGAACTGTCTAACCCACATGGCTTGTTGGAAATTTTTCTCTCTCACCCTTCCAGTGATATTGAGTATGGGGTTTCTTTTTCTTTCTTGTTATTTTTTTCTAAAAGAATTTCTTGTCCCTGTGAATCCTCACTCTACCTCCATCATGGCTGCCGTCTAAGGCAATGTCCTTTGGAAGGCACCACTTCAAGTTCAGTAGCATCAGAGGAGGTAAGCTGGCTTCGAAGTGTTTCTGAAGGGTGCAGGAAATCTGTTTTTAGACGAACTGAGTTGATCTCAGCTTTCCAAAACTACTGTGAGTCTAGGAGTCAGGTAAGATCCGTAAGACTGGCTGAAGTGTCCTATATTATTCTTTCTTTAGTTTATAGTTTAGGGATAGCTTGCAGCCACAGGGAGGGAGAGAAGGTGTGAGATGGAGTCGCTTTCAGGAATACAGTGTTTCCTTGGAGGTGCCCAGACGAGAGTTCCAGTCCCAGGATTAGATGCCAACTGCCATTAATAAATAGGAATTGATCCAGTTTCTTGCAGGTTCAGCTCACTTAACCTTCAGCCATGTAATTTTTTATCTAACAATTATATAATAGTAGTTCATAGATACCATCTCTTCATTTTATGGATGAAAAAACTGAGACCCAGATAAAGTTAAATGATAAGAAGATAAGTAGTTTTGTGTAAAGTTTTGCAGTTTATAAATCCCTTTGCTATTTACAGGGTCATTTAAACAGCCAAAATAAGCAAAATTTTAGCCAAGCTAATGTTTAGCAGCTGTCCAACGTGGATTTAGTTTCTTTAAGAAAGAACTTGCAAGCAAAACACTTCAATGAAGGCTTGGAGGCAGGAGGTTTATGTATGAAAAGTAGGAATGTTTACAAGATAGGAATGCTTATATGAGCAGACATAGCTACCTGCCAACAGAACAGCGTGGCTGTCCAAACCTTTTTCTTTACAGTTGTAAATTGTATGGGATGAAATCCATGTCAGTACCATTCAGAATCATCCGCCAGTACCACACATGAATAATCAATCAATCAGTCAATCGTGTGTCAACTGCTGGCAGACATGCCAGATAACATATTCCTCGCCTTGGCAGTGTCAGATAAAGACCATGGTAGAGATAGCAAATGGAGTTCTACTTTTTATCAAGCAGTTTTGAGATGTTTAAAAGAGAGAGAGAGAGAGAGAGAGAGAGAGAGGAATAAGCCAAACAAATAGAAAGAGAAAAAAATTCCTTAATATACCACAAAGGGAGAAAATGCCAGTTTTCTCAAGATGAGGGCAAGTTATATCTTTCTACAAGCCTGTGGTCCTCAATGTACAAGGGTACCTCAAAAAGTTGTGAGAAACACCGAATTGAAAAGTAAGTCTGGGGCAGGAATTCGGATGCCAGTCAGGGTAATTGTGGTGCACATGAGAGTGTCCCAGTTTAAGTTGCAGCTCTGGCCATGGATTCCAGCTTTCTGCAGACACAGCCCCCGGGAGGTAGTGGTGACGGTTTGAGTAAGTGAGCTAGTGGACTCCTGCCTCCCATGTAGGGGGCTATGGTGGGCCAGGACTGAGTCCCCAGTGCCCAGCTTTGACCCAATCTCACACACCGTGGGCATTTGAAGAGTGAATGAGCAGGTGGGAATACATTATCTCTGTCCCCTCTCTTGCTTTACCAACCCTGCCTCTCTCTCTTTCAAATAAAATTTTTTTTAAAAAATTAAGATAGGTTAATTTTGAAGTTGATGCGTAGTTTGCTTTTCATAATACACATTCTCCATGAATCCTTTATATTTATGGATTTCAAATTTTTCCTATACTAAAATACACTTCTCTTTCAATGGTACTTTTCACAAACTTCTAGAAACATGCTGTGTGAGGAGGGAACTGAGGAGCTACCATGTGTTTGCTTGAGGTCACTGAGCTGATGAGGTGCCAGGAGTTCCCAGTGACAGACTTACTGGCACTCCTCACTCTGCTTGTTAGCAATGACAGATTCTGGATGGGCTCCAATATTCTGCATGAACGCATTAAGAAGGGCACCCACATAGGTTTCTTCAAATGGGTCTAACTTACAAGTTTGAGAGGCAGTATGTTACAATGGTTAAACAAAGAGACAAGTTAAACCACCTAGACTCAAATTCCCACTTTCTCTGCTTGTCAAATAGAAAACATTGATGGTACCAATCTCCTGGATTGTTAGTAGGATTAAATGAGTTAACATACATAAAGTATTTCCAATAGTTTCTGGCATATAACAAGGACCACTTGTGTTTGTCAAATTTCACACAAACACACACACGAAATGAAATTCATTTAAATACCGTGTTTTGGCATCTGTCTTTCTTTTATGTCATCACTTGGTAAACTTGACTAGCTGGTTCCTTTAGTGTTTGAAAGCCTGTGTATCTCCTACATTATGTAATGTGATGCTGCAAGGCAAACTAAGATGTGTGAACATTGCCTATGTTGTTTGCAGCTTGGTCTTTTGGGTATTCTCTCCTTCACACTCATCTTTTATTGTTAACAACCCTCCTACGTTCCCCTTTCTGACAAAGCCAACTCGTACAAGCCATCGACTGGTTTTTGCCACTTCTGGGTCATACATATAGACCCAAGAACTATGCATCTGCACAGAGAGATGCCAAGTGTTACTAACACAATGGAACAAACATAGATAAGCATGGGGATGAGGATTTGAGGGTTAGGGAAAACATACATGACCAGATAGATTGGTGTATTTGTCTATTGCCTAAGCCCAGTTCAGGTGAAGTATCTGTGAATTTTACTGTTGGACCAAAAAACTCCCTATTTTCTGGAATAGTGTTGCTTATTTTACACCAATATATTGTTCCCCCCACAACAACTCTGTCCAAATGAAATATAGTGTATGCCACTGTGTAACGCCACATGTTCCAGTAAACACTGAAAAATGAAAAAGGTCCAATTTTTAATAACACATGTTGTTTAGCCTCATTTATTTCTAATATTATTTCATCAATAACCAGCATTAAAATTAATAGAGTATTTTGAATTTTTTCCAAGTTTTCAATATCAAGTGTATATATTCTACTTATAAAACATCCTAATCCATACTAGCCAAATTTCAAGAATTCAGTAATCCCACATGGCTACTGCACTCTTCAGCCTGTGTTTGCAAGCAGGAGACACAATATGTAATCATCAAAACATTATTCAAAGATGTGAAGTTTTAAAATACATAAGCAACAAATTTTTCATACCAGAATGTCTATTAAATAGTTGCCCCTCCTAGCTCTCCATTTTTCCAAACATAACCAAAAAATAGCTCATATTCTGAAATTACATCACAGTTTGTCTTGCTTGTAACTAGTGAAATGAAAATGCTAAATAGGAAGTGAATTTTGTTTATTTAAATCAGAATGTTTTTTCTTTCAAAAAGAAATGCTTTGCTTTCTTCAGAGGGGAAAAAAAAAAGACTCTAAGCCTGTAAGGGTCTAAGGAGAAATGTAACCCACCTAAGAGGGCTTGGGAAGAAGTGGTTTAAGACAGTAGAAACACTTTTATTGAAACATAACTCACTGATTAAACGTGTGATGTTTACCAGGTCCTTGTCCCCAAGATTGGCTCTGGCATGAAAAAAACTGTTATCTATTTTCCTCTGGATCATATAATTGGGAAAAGAGTAAAGAGAGATGCTTGTCTTTGGATGCCCAGTTATTGACAATAAACAGCACAGAAGATCTGGTGAGTATGAATGTGGGAGTGACTGTGGTTAGGTTCTCGGAGGAGGTGTCCTGGTTTGAGAGCATAAAGATCTGTTTTTGAGACCAGCCTGGTCACCAATTGTGCATGATCTTGAAAGACAGGTTATCTCAAGGTTCTAGCAAACATATCTATAAAAACCATCATGTAAGATGGGAAGCCATTTATCCTAGTGCCTCCCATATCAGAAAACATCAATTCAAGTTCTAGCTCTGCTCTCAATTCCAGCTTCCTGCTAACGCGTACCCTGGGAGGCAGAAAATGATAGCTCAGGGTTAGATACCTATCACCCATATGGGAGACGAGATCCAACTCCTGGTCCAGTCCCAGCTGTATAAGCATCTGGGGAAGGAACCAGTAGCTGTAAGATTCTCTTTCTCTTTCAAATATATAGAAAATAATGTTTTAAATTTTTAAAGAAATCCATCATGGGAATCTAGACTAAATGACTTTTAGATCCTAAAACCACCACATTGATTCCACCATTCACTCAGAAACTTGACTTTCGACAGGACTTCATCCAGCAAACAATCTCCCACTCCAATTTCCCCTTCTGGCTGGGGTTGTCTCAAAGGAAACCCAACTACTCATGGCTCTGGGAAGATGGTTCTCCTCTGATGCCTCACTTGTAAGTTCCCCATCCCTTGCAGAACCTGCTAGTGAAGTTGCTGTCGCATTCCACCAGGGTCCCCTTCATCCTCCAAGGAAAGCTTAGGGGATTTCTGAAAGCCCTGCTTCTCACCTCTCTCACAAAGGGATTTTCCCATTTGCCCATGTATCCCGTGAGATCTGCTCTTGAGTTTTTCTGAGCACATTGGCAATTGATTTGTAATGGGAAGAAAGCGTTAACTTCCCAGCCCAAGCTGCCTGCCCATCTAACTTTTCTTTTTCCTTACCTGCAGGTTCAGATTCCAAGGTGCTGTTTCCCAGAGGTACCCTTCAGGCACCTGTGCATATATACAGAGGGGAAACATTTTTGCTGAAAATTGCATTTTAGTCGCATACAGTATTTGTCAGAAGAAGGCAGAGCTGCTGACATCAAGTGAATTTGAATACCCCAGCAGAAAAGAAGGACACTGAGCTTGAGTTTGGAATTTAAGCTATTTCTTGTCAAACCATGAGAGCTCTTGGAGCTGCCAGTTATCAGCCCGCTGTTCAACAAATTATCAGAGACAAGGACTGGGGAATCTGGCTGCCTGATATCTTTATGTCAAAAGTTCTTATTTAATTTGTGTGTCTGTCTACCTGTATCTGTCATTTATGTGTCCAGCTGTATCATCATCTGTATCTCATTATCGACCATTTGTATTTAAGATGTGGCTCCTCTCCAAGCTTGGGAGCCCTCTTGATTTAGTCTTCTCTACCTCAGTGTACCTCCCCCTCCCCCTCCTGAAGCTGCATGGAAAACAACAAGGACAGCTTGCCCAACAGCAGGCAGCAGGCAGAAAAGGGGAACTATGCCCGGGAAAAAGTGCAACATGAAGAACCGTGACAGGGGAAAGGCCACACGGAAATTGAGCTTGTGTTCTCAACTTCAAAATCATTGATCGTTAGTCTTTGGCATTGTGGTCCATGTTCACACTACACACACTTAACACTGCTTGTTTTGGGAACGTGAAGGCATCCCAAGAAGGAAATACTAGTTGGAGGGTCTTTTCTGTGAACTAATCCACTGCATATGATCACTTTCTGAACCTGTTACTTCTTCATCTTGTCTCTATCAAAAAACAGCTTAGCAGCTTTAAGCCCAGAGACAAAAACTTGTAGCTTTTTTTTTAATCCTAAAATACATGTCCATCATGGGTGCCTCCCGTCAGACTGTGTTGGGTATGTATAGTTTAGAAAAATGCAAGATTAAAAAATGAACACACACAGTTCCAGGACAAGTTAAGCCAGTTCTCCAAATATTGTGGAAAAAATCCGACAGAAATAAAAATGTCCTTTCTATTTTCACCCCCTCCATGGGCCATCCTACTTTACGAGGATCCTGTTTTGCTTCCCATTTTTGCAGCACTCCGTCCAGCGCCAGTCTTCTGAAAACCGAAACTGGGATTTTCCAAGAAAGATATGAGATGTTATTTTTTGCGAACAGCTTTATTGAGTGTCGCTGGTATAGAAAAATGGAGCCTTTTTAAAGGATATGATGTTCACCAGGGAACGTGTTTCCTGTCATGATCGTGCCTGTATCCAAGGAAAGATTTCATCACAGCTCTTCCGGTGCCCTCTTCCCAGACAACAGCCGGGACGCTTCCGGCTTGCAGCTTATACAGTGTCACATGAAAGAAATCCCAGAGGACACCTGCTTGTTTGTTTTCTTTTTGGTCCAGTTTCTCACACTTCACATAGTTGCTTTGATTTGTATGTCTCCTTCTTCTTGTTCTATCAATATTTCCTTTTTAAAATGTTTGGCATTTCCTAGTGTGCGTGCACCACAAATTATCTACTTGTCTGTTAATGACATCGGGGTTGTTTCAGTTTGGAAATATTATTAATAAAGCTGCTATGAATATTCATGGGCAAGTCTTTCTATAGACGTAGGATTTCTTAGGTAAACATCTAGGAGTCTGGATCACATAGTAAGTGTTTGGCTAGCTCTGCATTGCCATTCTGCTTGATGGAATAAGCCAGCCCCCAAAAACACATATCATGTTTCCTCTGATTTGTGGTAACTAATACACAGAGTTCCAAAACGGAGAGAATGTATATGAGTGAAACAGGCACCTTGAGATTTGGTTATTCATTACAGTCCTTGCCTATATTCCTGAGGAAGTGAGGTCTTCCTGTTTATATTTTTTTTTTACTTGTGATGATGAAGTAAGCGGAGAGTATGTCATCGCGAATGTTAAAAGAAAAATAACAAAGCAAGAAGGAAGCAGTGGGAAGTATCATTATGTTCTTAAAACTATACATATGAAATACATTAAATGTATCCCCTTTACATAAGTAAGTACATTTTGAAAAGTAAAAAATAAAAATAAACTGTCACACTCTTTTCTAAAACTGTACCACTTCATGTGCCCACAGTGTGCTAGAAGTCAGTATGGTCAGTCTTACAAATTTAACCATTCTGATACCTATTACATATACAGTGATACATCATTTTAGCCTTTTTTAAGATTTTTTTTATTGGAAAGTCAGATCTACAGAGAGGAGAGACAAAAAGGTCTACCCATTGGTTCACTTCCCAAGTAGCCGCAATGGCCAGAGCTGAGCCGAACCAAAGCCAGGAGCCAGGAGCTTCTTCCCAGATCTCCCACATGGGAGCAAGGTCCCAAGGCTTTGGGCCGTCCTCGACTCTTTCCCAGGCCACAAGCAGGGAGCTGGATGGGAAGTGGGGCAGCTGGGACGCAAACCTGCACCCATATGGGATCCTGATACGTGTCAGGTGAGTATTTGGCCACTAGGCTACCACGCCAGGCCTGACATTGTAGTATGGATTTGCTTTTTCAAAATAAATTGTTTTGGACATCTTTTATGTGCTTTTTTGTAAAAAAAAAATTATTCCTTTGAAAGTAAGAGTTATATAGAGAAGGGAGGGAAAGAGACAGAGAGAGGGAGGAATAAAGATCTTTTATGTATTGGTTTACTCTCCAGATGGCTCCAGTGGCAGGGATTGGGCCAGGCCCAAACCAGGAGCCAGGAGCTTCCTCCAGGTCTCCCATGTGGGAATCAAGGGTCCAAACACTTGGATCGTCTTTACCAGGAGGTTAGCAGAGAGCGGAATTGGAAGTGTAGCAGCCAGGACTAAACCATTAATCATTTGGGCTACCAGCATTGCAGGCAGCGGCTGTACCTATATATTACAATGCAAACCCCTAGTCTATCAATTTCTACGAACTCCTTTATCTCACAGTTTAAAAAAAAATAGTGCATCTCACCTTAGAGTAGTGATTACTAGAAACTGGGGGTGAGCCAGGGGTGACAAAAGGAAGTTGAATAATGGGCACACAAGAGATAGAAGGAGCTAATTGCGTAGGTGGGCATTTAATCTAGCGGTTGATTCTCCCACATGCTGCCTTGGAGCCTTGGGCTCAAGGCTTGGCTGTGCTGCTAACTTCAGCTTCCTGCTGACCCCTAACCATGGGAGGCAAATTCCTAATACTCTTGTAGTAGACCAGGTTGTGTTCCCAGCTTCATCCCTGGTTCAGCACGGAGTGAACCAGCATCTTAAGGTGTCTTTCTCCCTTCTCCCTTCTCCCATCCTTCTCCTTCGGCTTTTCTCTTTCCCTGCCCTCTCCTCCCCACGCCTCTCCTGCCCTCCCTTCCCTGCTGGGAAGCATTCTGTGAGCACCAGGTAACACTGTTGCTTCTAACCCTCTTTGGTGGTCCTTCCCATAGCCTGCCTGGCAGTTTTCTCACAGCTGTGCACAGCTCTGTGTTAGGCTGATCACCTCAGGGGGCTTCCTCTGCAGATCCCTGACAGTTCCCTGCCTGGCTCACATGCCGCAGAGAGCTCCAGGCACTCAGCTGCAGTTTCCTGACTCTGGGAGCTGACCAGGGTCAGCCCTGCTGGGGGATTCTGTCTCTGGACAGGCCTGGGAAGGTCCTAACACGGTCAGCAGTGGGGCAGCCTGGGAGCTCACTGTGCTTGTTCTCTGCCTCTCAGGAGTCCTTGGCCCTCTGTTGTTGGCGATCTGGTGTTTTGGAAACTGTTGCTTTGCACAATGTGTCTGTTTCTGTTTGTTTGGGTTGAAAGGCAAATCCAGTCGTTATTAGTCCATCTTGCCTTTAAGCGGAAGTATTTCATAAACAGGTGCTTAAACTTCTCATTCTGCCAAAACAACTGAGAGCATCCAAGGTGTGTTGGACTGAAAGCATCTCCACAAAAAAAACTAAAAAATTCTAGTCCAAGAAGATCACGCTGTTGACCCCGAGTGTAGCAGAATTACTGTTCCAAAGAGCTGAGTTATCTGCTTCAGTTGAGCCAACAGTGTGTGTGACTCATTAGCCACTCCCCATCGTTATTTATGTCTCCAGGAGTTCCAAACACTGCACTGTTTTTCCCAAGCCTTAGGTTTACAGGCAATTTTTCTGATCTGACTTGTCCAAGGGATAACTCTTTCTAATAGTCTACATACACCCAAATAGATAAATATTCCCATGCTTGATCTTGTTTATGCTTCGAGATGTACTAATTTATTTGAAAGGCAGAGTAACATAGAGTGGGAGAGACAGAGTTCTTCCACCCACTGGATCACTCCTTAGACTGCCAGCCTGTTGCCACCAAGGCCGAGGCTGGTCAGCAAGAAGCCAAAAGCCTGGAACTCCATCCAGGTCTCCCACATTGGTGGCAGGGATCCAAGCACGTTGGGCCGTCTTCTGCTGCTTTCCCAGGCTCATACCAGGAGCTGGATCAGGAGTGAAGCAGATAGGACTGGAACCCGGGCCCACATGGGCTACTGGTGTCAAAGGTGGCAGCTTAACTCCCTGCACCTCAACACTGGCCCCTTTATTATTGAAAACAGGACTGGAACTACAGCTTTTGCCTGCAGCCTCTTTGTGTATGCCCTGTGAGCTAAGACTGGCTTTCATGGATTTTTAAGAGTCATTTTAAAAAAATAAATGCAGCAAGCCTTGTCTCTGCAAAACCTGAACTCCCACCCCTTTTATAAACAAATTCACTGACTCCTGTCGGTAAGTTATGCCCTTAGACTACTCATGACTTTGGGCTATTCTGTCTTGGCCTCTTTGGTAACACATATGCACATTCCTAACCCTGTGGTTCAATTCTGCCATTGTTGTCTGTTTGCTTATCTGCCTGTTTTCATTTCAACAGATATCCTTGGTTTGAAAAAAAAAAATCTGGTTCAACATTGCATTACATCCAGCAAGGCACAAAACCCAGCCAGAGCCTCTCCTGGGCCCTTGCTGGAGTGTTGCTAGCTCCAAGACAGAAAGGTGCTAAACTGACTTTTACTAGGCAAATTCTGTCGACTCTGTTAATTCTCCCAGGGGTGAAGGCTGGATCCTCCGGGATACCCATCCTGGTCTTAGAGCGCTGGGGCCCTGAGGTTAAGCTGGAAGCCAGCAGGGCAGCATGGGAGCAGTCAGTTCCAGCACCCTAGAATCCGTACCTGGCCTGCGTCTGAGGGCCTGGAACTCCCTCTCCGACCGGTGCTGTGTGTCTTTCATTCCAGCCCCACTCCCTCGGACTCAGTGTCCCCCTGCTGTTGGCCTGTCGCCCGCTCGCCCCTCTGCTGACTGACCTTTTTCCTTGGTCAGTGACTTGGTTATTTTCTGCTGATCCCACAATCTGGGGCAGACCTTATGGAACAGCATGGGAGGCCACTGCTTGGAACACCCACATCCCAAATGAGAGTTTTCTGTTTGCTGGGGCTCAGCCTCATTGGCTCACGCTCACTGATAGCGCTGCATAAGCAGCCAGCCATGTGCTGCCTCCCGTCTTTGGGGTGTCCTTATCTCACTTGAGATCGAGGAAGCCCAAAGGTCATGCAAAGAACCCAGAACCCCTCCTGCTCTGTCTTGGGGCGGAACCCATGGTTGATTTCAATGGTTCAAGTTTTTAAAATGCCGCAAGTGACCTGTAAACCTGTAGTACCTCCTTCACACTTGTATTTACTCACCGAAACCTCTCAAATCCACTCCTCCCACGACCCTTCTTGTCCCACCGTGGACATAACCTCAGCCGTGAAGGATATCATAAACCAAAGCACAGATGGGTCACTGGTTTCCTGAGATCAAGTTTTCTTCTACTATTTTTGTTGTTTTGCAAATTTTACAAAGGGATTAAAGAGTGAGGAGTCATAACACTGGTACAGCTAGAAAACTCGGAATTCTGGGTGGAAGTGGTATCTCCCTGGCTTGCGCCTGGACTCTCAGGAGACCTGAGGGTCTCGGTAATGATTAAATTGGCCCCTGGTTACAGCATATTGAAAGTCAGTGGTGCGTGATGTGACCTGGCAAACAGTCACACGCCTCATCTCCTCTCCTTCCAGTAAGTGCACAATTGGCAGGTTAGTTGTCATTCAGCCCTTCCAGAACAAAAAAAAAAAAAAAAAAAAGCTCAGTAGTAACAAATACTTTAAGTTCAGTAAAACTTCTTGTGATACCGACAGCACGAATCTTCCTCAGTCAATTTACACACATCACATCTTTTGTCCTTGGTAACCTGATGTCTAAGGTATCTTATACAGTATCATCTTATTTATTCACATCAAATCCCAGATATTAGAAATATTAGAAAATAAACATCAGAGGTGTGTGTTGTGGCACAGCCGATGGAGACACCCTTTGGGACACTTGCCTCCTATGCCAGAGTGGGCGCAGCTAAGAGGCAGTGGATGCTGGCTCCTGGGATCCCATCATTCACCTGGGAGATCCAGGTGGGGTTTTTGGTGCCTGAATTTGGTATGGCCTTGCCCCAGTGGATACAAGCATTTGGGAAGTGAGCCAACAGATAGAAGATCTTTCTCTTTCCCCTATTCCTCTCTCTGTCGCTTTGCCTTTCAAATCAATCAATGTCATTCAAAAACAAAAGTTAAGTGTTTTCATGAACAATTTTTCTTAAATCTTATGTCTATCAATCATATTTAAGTGTCTCATGTTTTGGAAATGATGTAGGTCTCTCTAGAATTTTTGAAGCTGATTTAAAAAAAAAGATCTATTTATTTTTATTGGAAAGGCAGAGTTATAGAGGGGGAAATCTTCCATTCGCTGGTTCATTCCCCACATGGTTGCACAGGCTGGAGCTGAGCTGATCTGAAGCCAGGAGCAGGGGCTTCTTCTGGGTCTCCTTCAAGAGTGCGGGGACCCAAGGCCTTGGTCCATCCTCTGCTGCTAGTCCAGGCCGTAGGCCGAGAGCTGGATGGGAAGTGGAGCAGCTGGGACACGAACCAGTGCGCATGTGGGTTGCAGGCACCACAGATGGCGGCTCACCCACCACTCCACCCCTCCCCTTACTACATGCCTTTTGAAAGGATGACTAGATTCTTCAGTAATCTGGACACCAAAGGGATACTTTCAGACATACTGATTTCTCCTAGTTAATCTAACTTTCTTTGACAAAGATGTGTATTAGAAATGTTTTCCTCATTTGATAATCTATTTGTTCATCTGTAACAACTTGTTAGAAAACGTTTTCTTTAACATAAATAGTAAACGGCAATGAATCTACACACTGCCTGTTCTCATGGTGCTTTCGATCTGGTAGGAATTAGAACATAGATACATTTAACATAATTATATATGTTTGATTGTTTATTCAATACAGTGAAACACTATTCTAGGCAATAGGAATTAATATTAAACAAGTTACTTCCCTCTGGAAATTTATATTACATGGCAGAAATTTAAAAGCAAATTAAAATATATGATAATTATGGAAAGAATCCATTACAGAAAACTGACTTTTCACCATCACATCACAATTCCTTAGGGATGAAGAAGCAGAGGTGCCTTGAGGCATCATTGTGGCACAGAAGGTTGGAAGCTTCTACACCCGCGTCCCATATGTTCAAGTCCCTGCTGCTCCGCTTCTAATACAGCTCCCTGCTAATAAGTCTGGGAAAGCAGAGGACAATGACCCAAGTTCTTGGGCCCCTGCACTCAGATGGGAGATTCAGATGAAACTCCTGGTTCCTGACTTCAATCTATCATTTGAAGAACCATCGGAGACAATCTCTCTCTCTCTCTCTCTCTCCCCCTCCCTCCCTCTCTCTCTCTCTCTGCTTTGTAAATAAATCTTTTTCAAAAGAATATATGGGCCTTTAAACAGAATGAACTTGGCATTGTTCTCATGTGTCAGATCCAGCCTGTAAGTTCTTCGCCTTCACTATCCAGTGAATAAAGCATACACTTTCTCTAACTTGCCTTGAAATTCCTAAAACAGGGCAGCAGAGGGCACCATCACCTCATTCATTGCTGCCTGATTTTGCGGACTCATTTTGATTAATTTACACTAGTCTTGCTCCATGGGAATCTATTTGCATCTTTTTGTTTTCTTACACCCCACTTATTCAACCTACAAGGATACCAAAAGAAGCTTAACACCTAGCATCACTGTACTAGCTAGGAAGCAAGCCCACAAACTTGCGTACCTGTGGTCACTCAGCAGGTCAGTGACAGGGTTAAGAGCTACAAGGACACTCTGCATTTACTGGATAGAATGTGGATTCAGACTTTGACAGTTATACCAGTAACCCGAATTTCCTCCTTCCTTATGCAACTCGATTCACATATCTTGAATTACTCCCTTTCTTAAAAAAAAAAAAAAAAATAGAATGTGCCAGGTAAATAGCTTCCAAATATTTTTTCTTTACCTTTGCTCATTTTCTAAATAAATGAAACTGTATATGTAATTGCCAAATATGAAACAAGCCCCATGAGAGACGCCCTAGCTGAAGCAGTGCTGGAACCATCCAGAAGCTTCTTTCATATGATCTGCTTTGCATGCTGCTGTGGATTTCTGCTAAAGACGATGCTCCGTTAAAGGATACAGGAACAAAACATGGTTGACCAGAAAAAGCGGCCAAAGTCAAGCTTATGAAGAAAGAACCATGGTGGGTAAAAGGAGGGTTATACAATAAGTACTCTAACGCAAACACTTATGTTCAGCAATTGCAAAAAGCTCATGGAAGAATGGTAAGAGTTTGTGTGTGGGCGGGGTGGTTTTTGCTTTTGTTTTTGCTTTTTTGCTGCAAACTTTTTTTGAAATGTATCCATAAGTCCTTCGTAATGCATATTTTTCCATGTACTTTTAAAAAAGATTTATTCATTTTTTATTACACAGATTTACAGAGAGGAGAGACAGAAAGATCTGCCATCTCCTAGTTCACTCCCCAAGTGGGCGCAATGGGTAGAATCTGAGCCAATCCAAAGCCAGGAGCCAGGAGCTTCTTCTGGGTCTGCCATGTGGGGACAGGGTCCCAAGGCTTTGGGCTGTCCTCAGCTGCTTTCCCAGGCCACAAACAAGGAGCTGGAAGGGAAGTGGAGCGGCCGGGGCGTGAACTGGGGCCCATATGGGCTCCTAGAACATGCAAGGCAAATATCCCAGGCACTAGGCTACCGCACCGGGTCCCCATGTACTTTTTTGAAGACCACTTGTACATTTAAAATCTGCTTCCCACTTTCCCTTGCCCTCCAAATGCAATTTAGAGACACTCGGTTGTGGTATAGGATCAGTTATTAACTGCTAGGGCTTCCTTTGAGGTCTTTCATAAGAAATGCCATTATTTTTTATCTGTTTTCCTCAGAGCCTTTTCACAAACATGAAGCTGAAATTAGAAGTCCACCTTGCCATGCTAGCCTAAATCCACACCAAGTGTGTGTGTATTTTTATATGTACCTTGTTATATATTAGTTATTTGAAGGGCAGAAACAGAGACAGAGATCTCCCATCTAATGATTCACTTCCCAAATGACCCCAGTTGCCAGGTTTGGACAAGGCTGAATACAGGGACCAGGGATTCAATCTGGATCGCCTACTATTTTCTTTGCATTTTATTGTCTTCTGGTTCAGGGCTTGCCAATAGCCCCTTCTTAGGCACCGCAGGGCAAACTACTGGTCGTGAACTTGTAAATCTCTTTGGTTCATTAACAAGGCCTCCCTCCAACTTACATAAGCTTCACTTCCCTCCATGTCCACAAATTCTGTAAACTTCCAAGCTCTCCAAATTTGAGTCAGTATGCCGTTTTCAAGGGGTCATAGCATTTTGTAAAACCTGATTTAAGGCTCCACCAACACATACCATTTGCTAACAGGTTCTTCTTTTAGAAATAATTTTTATTTATTCTGTTTGAAAAACAGAGACAGGTATCTCCCATCCGTTGGCTCTGGGCGAGATAAAAGCCAAGAGCTTTGGATTCAGTTTAAGTCTCCCACATTGGTGCCAGGAACCGTGCCACCTGCTTGAGCCATCCGGCTGCCTCTCAGCATCTGCAAAGCCAGGCTCTCAAAAACAGGACGTGGGCATTCCTACTGACGACAGCTGTGTTGTCCCTGTTACTGTGACCTTTACAGGGGAGGGTATTTGCACAGCAGGTTTAGCCACCACGTGGGATCGCCGCATTCCACATTGGGGTACCCCTTCAAGTCCCAGCTACTCCGGTCAGGATCCAGTTGCTGGCTAAGGTGCCTGGGAAGTGGGGGTGATGTCTCAAGTGCTTGAGTTCCTGTCACTCGCATGGGAGACTCAAAT
Source organism: Ochotona princeps (assembly GCF_030435755.1). Lineage (NCBI taxonomy): Eukaryota > Metazoa > Chordata > Mammalia > Lagomorpha > Ochotonidae > Ochotona > Ochotona princeps. The sequence goes on from NC_080858.1 coordinate 19,275,539, forward strand.
GAGCAACTTGATTCTTGGCTTCAGCTTGGCCCATTCCCAGTCATGGCAGCCATTTGGGGAGCGAACCAGTCAATGAAAGATTTCTCTCTCCCTGTCTGTCTGTCTGTCTGGTCTTTTTTTAAATTAAAGATGATCCAAGATATGAGAACTGAGTTGTATAAGGAAGAAATCATTTTAAGCCATGATAGAGCTTATAAATTCAGAGACTCTGTTCTACCTAAGCAGCACAACAGGTGGTTTTGTGCTCCCAGCTCTGTTTCTGAGCTCATTTGTTCACATGCTAATCCATGGCACCCTTTGTAGGAAAGGAAAGCTGCTTTTCCTCACCCATTGCCAGGCTCATGGCTGAAATATCTGTAACAAACACTGGCTAGCAAGAGAAAAGCATGCAAGTTTATTTAATAAAAGTTTTATATGGAACCAGGGTTTTCATAAAGACATGAAGACCCAAAGAAACAGGGGACCCTGTATTTCTATGTTTAGGTTTGATAAAGAAGAGACGGTCATGGGGAAACAAGGTCAGTGTCAGGGTGAGCTTGCTAAAAACAAACAAACAAACAAAGACAATATTTTGTGCTAGGAAAAGTTGAGAAATTGCAGAGAATATTCTCTGACCTTAACCCCGCCCCTCTCTCCTGAAGTGTTTCATAGAAATAGAAATTCTCAGGCCCCATGCAACGGCTGTTACCTCATTCTCAGGCCCCGTAGCAGATGGCCTTACATGCTCCAGAATCCCATATGGGCGCCAGTTTGTGTCCCAGCTGCTCCACTTCCCATCTGGCTTCCTATTTGTACCCTGGGAAAGCAGTAGAGGGTGGTCCAAAGGCTTGGGACCCTGCATCCATGTGGAAAACCCAGAGATTTTGCTGTTTTAACATAAGAAGTTTTCATTCCTTTTCTGGTTACATTACAGTGGCATCTCCTGTTAGGGGCGTCTCTCCTGAGTTGTCTTTGTATTCATCCCTAGAATGAGGCATTTCTCCTTTAGCTGTGTTACGGTGGCGTCTCCCATTAGGAGGCTCTCTCACACGTTCCGCTTTTTCATCTTCCTTGTCTGTAGTAATAAGGAATTCCTTTTTTAGCCACATTGTGATGGCCTTTCCTGTTAGGGGGAGCTCTCATGGGTTCCCTTTCTCTTTCTTTCTCATTTGTACTACGAGACATTTCCTTTTTAGCCACATTTTGGTGATGTTTTGTCTTAGATGGACCTCTTGCAAGTTCTCCTTTGAAATGATAACTTCAATGAAAGCTCATGTGATCCAAAAACTAACATGAATATCTTCTATGCTTGGGGTCTTTTCACCATTTTTCTGGGCACAATCCTTAAATGCAGTTTCTAGTGTCCCTTCATCGGGGAAACAAGGGTTGTATTCACAAATAACCTCTAAACAAGAACACAATTGCTGCCTAGTTACCTTTATTCCACTTTTCACTAAAAAGTTCTACACAAGACAGATAGAAGATTGCACTTTACACCGATTCTGGTCCATTATTCCTACTTACTTCTTTCTGCTTTCATGGTCCTGTTCACAGGTGTCACTTGTTTTACATGGGTAGCAGCGACCCAAGTACTCTTCAATGCTTTTCCCATGCACATTATCAGAAAGTCATATTGGAAGCTGAGCAGTTGGAACTCCAACCTGTTGCTCTGACATGGATGTCAATGCCACAAGCAGTGGCTTAGCCCATTGTGCCACCATGCCAGCAACCCCAGGGACTAAGTTTTAAAAGTCTTACTTTCTCTATCTGAAAATAGGAATAAAGCTCGATGCAGTAGCCTAGCAGCTAAAGTCCTTGCCTTGCACGCACTGGAACGCCATATGGCAACCAGTTTGTGTCCCAGTTGCTCCACTTCCCATCCAGCTCCCTGTTTGTGGTCCAAGGCCTTAGGACCCTGCTCCCATGTGGGAGACCTGGAGGAGGCTCTGGGGTCCTGGCTTTGAATTGGCTCAGCTCCAGCCATTGTGGAGTGAACCAATGGACGGAAGATCTTCCTCTCTGTTTCCCCTCCTCTCTGTATATCAGAATTTCCAATAAAAATAAAACAAATCTTTTTTAAAAAGCAGGAATAATAATACCTCCCACATGGTCTTTGTTGGAGAATTGAGATTGGATTTGAAAACATACATAAAGGGCAGAAGCTAGCTCACGGCAGTTGTTCAACAAGTAATGACTCGTTTGTTTTATACATCCTCTCTGTGTTGTTTCAGCAATATGGTTCCTTGTGGAACCTTCCAGATAGTGAACCACAGACTGCCAGTGAGCTTTTCACAGTTCTCACGTTCTCCTCCCAGTAGGAAAGCTGAGCAATCAATAAATGTTTGGGGAATGAATAAGCACGTGAATAAAGGCATGAATTAAGAGTTCTGACAAAGTGATGGTAAGCTCAATGTAAAAAATACTTTCACAGGCTACATTGACTCATGACATCAAATTCCATTCAGAGATCAGTAAAGGCACTCTCTATGCCCATTTCCTGTGCATAATCCGAATTTTAAGTTAGACATTTTGCAGCCTTTTGATTTCCTTGAAACAGGATCTCAAGGTAAAAATGGGAAATTGCCACAGCACAGTTTTCATTTCCTGCTTTTGCGTCTGGTTGGCTACTTGGGCTTGTTAGAACTCAGTAAACTATCCCACATGATTTGACTTTTACATCCTCTTTTGTCCGTGGGCATTCGGCTTAGGAGAAGGAAGAGAGCTCTCCAATGCTACAACCACAGAGGGACTCTGCAGAACAATGGAGTGCCATTCCAGCTTAGAGAATGTGGATGAAGATGGATACACTCAGTTAAACTTCCACTCTCGGGTCACCAACAGAACACATGTGTTACCACAGAAAGGTATTTCTTGCTTTCTTTCTGCCTTCAGCACTCTCATTCTCAGTCCAAAGACTTCAGTGGAGAAAACTGTAGACACGGTGCGCATGATTTCCTTATTTTAAAAATATTTTTAGAAGTCACTGAAGATAATTTGATTTGTACTATGCCGTTATTTAATGAAGCTATCGGTTGATTATTATCAGTTTTAATATTTAATGATGTATGATGGCAGAAAATATAATTTCTCTATTCTACGGAAGTAATCATTTCATCTCAGAAGAGTTGGCACTAAGTATGAAGGAATTTCAACAGGGACAACTTGCTGCTTGCTTGCTAGAAAGAACTAGATCATGGAGTAGAGGTCGAGCAAATTTAGAGACATGTGTATGAGCAATATCAGGAGATAAGAAAGAGAAGAATGTGAGGGTGGGCATTGGACCTAGTGTTTCAAGACAGTGGAATGCCCACATCCCATATCAAAGTGTGTGAATGGGGATCTCTGCTCTGCTGCCAATCCCAGCAGCCTACTCATGGGTACACCATGAAAAGCAGGTGTGACTCAGGTCCCATCACCACATGGAAGTCCCAGATTAAGTTCCAAGAGCCCAGCTTCAGCCTGGCCCACCTCTGGCTATTGATGCATTTTCAGCAGATGGGAAATTTTTCTGTCTCTGATTCTACAATAACCAATGAGTGAAAAGCGACTTTTAAAACAAAAAATAGTAAATTGATAATCTAATCTTGTTACATAGAGCAAAGAGACGCCAGGAGCACTAGTGTCTTTTGAAAACTTATTAAAATGTAAACATGTTTTTTGAAAGGCAGAGAGAGACAGGGATAGAAAGCAATCGTCCACCTGCCAGTTGACTTTCCAAATGCCTGCAGTAGTCAGGGTTGGCCCAGGCAAAGCCAGGAGCAGAGGATGCAAACCAATCCCGCACATGGTTGCAGAAACCAAAGCACAGGAGCCATCACCTGCTCCTTGCTACTGTGTACAAATATAGGAAGCTGGAACTGAGGCAGAGCCGGGACTGGAAGTCAGACTCTGACGTACATGTGACTGTCCTAAGATGCATTATTTTTACAGATTTATTTATTTTTATCAGAAAGGCAGACTTACAGAGATAAGAAGAGACAGAAACAAAGATCTTCCATCCGTTGGTTTACTCCCAAAATGACCACAACATCCAGAGCTGAGTCGAGCTGAAGGCAGGAACCAGGAACCTCCTGCAGGTCTCCCACATGGGTGCAGAGTCCCAAGGCTTTGGGCCGTCCTCTACTGCCTTTCCAGGCCTAAAGCAGGAAGCTGGATGGAATGTGGAGCAACTGGGACACGAACCAGCAGTCATATGAGATCTTTGTACTTGAAGGGGGAGGATTAACCAATTTAGCCATCTTGCTAGACCCCTGCTCCTGCAACCAAAGCTGCATCTTGACCACCAAGCCAAACATTCACCCCAGTGGTGGAGTTTAGATTTCTGAATCTGACATTCGTTTTATGGTAGGAGATTGATTTGAATTTTTCTTTTTAAATGCAAGGCATAGTATTCTGGTGAAAGAAACTATATGTCTCCGATGAAAAGACTTCATTAGCTGGATATAAGATTTGAAATGCAAATGACATGAACTCTAAAACAGACATCCAGAGATCTCTTTCTGAGTGATTTCACCTTTTTTTTTATGAGTCTCCCAGAAAAATCCATGAAATGCCCCTCTTACTTATTCTCAGTAAGAAGCAGACAGGTGTTCTTGGTGTGGTGAGGGTAACAGAAAATCGGTTTCCTGTTGTCTTCCAGGGGAAAATTATTCACAGGTCTTGACATTAGAATATGTTTTCTTCTGCTTTTTTGTAGTTCACGTTACACAATTGTTTTCCTCGTACCACCACTTAAGCAATCCTTTTCTTGGGCAACACATTGGGTTTCCAGATAGAATAAGCGGTTGAGGGAGATAAAATATCCAGGTATGTGTATGATAGTGGGTGGCCTGTAATGTGTTGGTCATCTCTAAGCAGGATGCTTTTATGTATCAGCCCATTTAATTCCCACAAGAATTGGAAATAGTAGTATCCGAAGGTCACAAAGAAAAATGAAAAATAAAAATAGAAAGTAACTTAACCAAGGTCAGGCATCAAATAAATCAAAGGGGAAGGTTATCCTTAGTTTTTCCGTGTTATTTGTTTGATTTATTTGAAGGTCATGAGTTAATGGCCAGTGCTAAGCCAGGCCCAAACCAGGATCCAGAAACTTCGTTCAGGCTTCCCACGTTGATGCAGGGGTCCAAACATTTGGGCCATCTTCTGTTACTTTCCCAGGTTTGTTAGCAGAAAGCTGAATCGGAAGCAGAACAGCTGGGACTTGAACCAATGCCTGTATGGAATGCTGGCACCACAGGAGCAATGGCCTTACCTGCCACAGCACAGTGCAAGCCCCCCCCCCCCATCAATGCTATTTCTCAAACTTTGAGATGTTTCCTCCAAAAATGAAGGGAAATATCAGAGAACTTAGGAGGGTCAGGACTTAGAGACAATTGCGCGGACTTGTCTCTAAGTGTAGAGGAGTGTAGAGCTGCTCCAGCAATGCAGAAGTTACAGCATCAGTAACTGAAGAAGGCGCATCCTAACAGAGACGGGAATCACCGGCTAATTCTGAGTGGTGGGACTACCTAGGCACCAGTGTGGATGGTGCACTTTAGAATTTACCAGCTTGTAACGACAATGGAAGTAAAGTTCTCCACGATCCTTCATCTTCTTTCTGCCTTCACTTCATGCACTCTCTCATTCCTCAGGAACCCAGCGTACTGCACCCCCTTGTTGGCGTCTCATTGCTGTGATTTTCGGAGTCCTGTGTTTGGTGATACTGGTGGTAGCAGTGGTCCTGGCTGCTCTGAGTGAGTACTGGTTGGATAGGTTAACTACACACATTTTATAGCCATCTTATATGTACCAGTCAATCTTTTTAGGTTTTGGGTAGCGTAATCTGATTGAATCTGTATATCAACCCTATTCAGTGTTATTAAGTCTCATTTTACATAGAAGGGGCATAGGAGAGTAGGAGGTTTCTTTCCTTTTCCAGGGTCTTAAGTTAGGTAGCAGAACTATAATTAGACATTCAGCTGATCTGTCTAGAAAAACGCATACTTTTAACTACAGGGCTCTGCTATTGAAGAGCTGGTTTTAAAGCTGTGGAATTTGAAGGTTGGACTGATGAAGGGAAACTCAATGAAGTGGAAAAGGAAATTCACCATGATTCCATCCTACTGATGGCATAATTTCGCTAAAGGGACTTTGATGAATCTCATGACATTTGGAAATTGCTTTACATATGATCTTTCATATAGACATCTTTGAATGTACCAAAAACTGTTTTGTGATGAATAAATGCAGTTACTTAGATTTTACATCTCTCAATAGTAATAAAGGCTTACTGTGTCTTGAGAATTTTTTTATTTAGCCAATTGTTTATTGAGTACTTTTGATACTGTAGGTACGATTGCAGGTTCTCAAAGAGCAGCTGTTGTTTTTAAAGAATAGAAAAGAATTTATGTTATTTCAAATCTGTCATAATGCCAATTGATTCTGTCACTTGCCTCCTACTTCATTTTTCATTCTTTTTCTTCTCTACGCAACTCATTTTTCTCTTTTTAACTGCAATTCTTTTTTGGAAATTGCTTTTTCATCTATTTCATCTGCTAATTATCTATTGCCATTTATCATCCTTACCTCCCCAGCAATAATATACCACCAGTTTATGCAGGATTGAGTCCTATTCTAGTCCAATAGCACATGGGTTTGGGGATTTTAATTTGCAAACATAGCATGATGACTTTTTGCCACTATTATTGTTGTTGGTGTATGAAGCTTTTCAGAGATCCAATTCAGGCAGCCAGCCATTGGAGAATGACAACTTCCCATCAAGAAATAAAGAGAATCACAATCAACCCACAAAGTCATCTTTAGAAGAGAAAGTGGCTCCTACCAAGGCTCTCAAAACCACAGGCAAGGGCAGAATTAAAGACCTGATTAATTCCTTGACTCAGGAGGGTTGAATCCTCGGTGTTAAGGCATGGGATGTGGCAAGGAAGAGGCTATGCTTAGATTCAAGGACTAGATATTCAAGGAAGGACCTTTATTACTAATAAAAATAATGTGCCCTGGAAACTTTTTTTAAAGTGATATTGTTAATATTCTGTGAACATGAGAGAGTAGTTTGAAGTTGGATTTTTTTTCCCCCAAATCAGTAGCTGCTTTCTTGTTGGCTCTATGTGTATGCAGGAGATTATACAGCTAGACATACAGGAAATAAAAGTGTTCCTTCCTTTAACAAAGGAGGGATATTTTAAGTGATATAATTAGAATAGGAAATAAAAATTATAAAGTAAGAACGGTAGAGGAAAAGGAAAGAAGAATAAATATTGCAGAGATTTTAAAACCTAATTTAAAAAGCATACAAAGGAGATAGAACTAATGCAGATACTCTTAAAAACTGTGGTGAAATTTTTCTTTTAACCATACAGTTTCATTACATGTATGCTTTTGTTTCTTATGTTCATTTTTAAAACAATCTAACATTAATTAATTTGAAGGGCAGAGAAAGAGAGATGCAGAGATCTTTCATCTGCTGATTCACTTTCCAAATGTCCACAGCAGCCAGGGCTGAAAAGACCAAAGCCAAGAGCCAGGAACTCAATGCTGGCTTCCCATGTGAGTGCTCTGAAGGTACATATTAGCAGGAATCTGCAATTGGAAGCAGAACCAGAACTTGAGCCCAGTCCCTCTAACACAGGATTCCAAAACTGCGCCCTAACTGCTGAGCTGGCATGCTCGCTCCTCTCACAGTTTAGACACGGTTGACTTGACCTGAATTTCATCACAATTGACTACAGCTTAATCTTTCCATTTCATTTTCCATCTCTGAATCTACAGTGCCTATTTTTATTGCCTAGTTAAGTATTTGAAGTACTGTATAATGTGAATAATTGCCCTCAAACTTTTCTAATTTGGAAAGGCATATTTTTGAAATGAATTGCACAATAGAAAATATGTTAAGTAATATGAAATTATGTTGTACCCCAACGATTGGCTGTGGGTAGGTTTATTTTAGCAAGTTATATGGAGAGAGTCCTAGGCTGAATTTGAAAGAATGGAACACAGGTCAAGAGGAAAGATAGGTCACTTCCTCACCTGTTTATAATTAATTAGTTATTAAGTTTTAACTGGATAAAGGAATTTGAATGTATTATCTTCTGTAAAATGATGTAGATTGTCTTAGCCCTATAATTTAACTTGGAAATGATATCTATTAATGGTAACTCACTGATTGCTTATCAAATGCCCTTAAGATGAATGGTGCAGGGTGGGCATTGTGGCATAGTGAGTTAAGCAGACTCTTGCAACACAGACATCCCATGTAGGCATCACCTTGATTTTCAGCTTCTCTATTTCCAATACAATTCCCCGCTAGCACACCCAACAGCCTGGGCCCCTGCACCCATGTGGGAGCACAGATGAAGTTTCAGCAATATAGCTTCCACCTGGCCCAGTACTGGCCACTATTGCAACCATTTGGGGAGTGAACTAGTGGATGGAAGATAGATATCTGTGTGTGTGTGTGTGTGTGTGTGTGTGTGTGTGTCCCTCTCTCACTCTGCCTCTCAAATAAAAACAAAAAATAAAGTGTCTCTTTTTTAAAAAGGAGTGGTGCTTACACTTAATGCTATGAAATTCATAGCACCTATTGTCTATTTCTAGGGTTTTTCCCCAGTTCTTGTCCCCCTAACTGGATCATGCATGAGACAAGCTGTTATTTATTCAGCACGTCTCTAGATTCCTGGAATGAAAGTAGGAGACGATGCTCTCAGCTGGACTCCAATCTCCTGAAGATAGACAGCTCAAAAGAACTGGTAAGTGTAGACCTCTGCTCTAACCACCTGTGGTCTATATTAAACAGAAAAATCAAGGGCAAGTTCACGTAAGGGCAATTTTCCCTAAGAGAAAGTCATTTTCAATTTCTCTGTCATCACAATAATAGAATGTAACAATGCATTATGTATTTATTTTTAATTTTTTTCAATAACAGTGTTTCACCTTAAAACAAGTACATTTCAAGTACACCTCATCTCTGCAATACAATAATGAAACCATTGCTCATTTTAATAAATTTACAGTTTCCATTTTTTAATTTAGTGAAATAAAGTAGAAAACTCTACCCTTGGTCATCGTGATTGTCAAGAAAAGATAGAACCTGGAACCTGTGTTGTGGCACAGAGGGCTAAGCTCTGGCCTGCGACTCACATCCCACCTAGGCATACCTCTGCATCCCACATAACATCCTGAGTCTGCTGGGGCAGTTAGCAGAGGATGAACCAGGTACTTTGGATCCCTGCCATCCAGTAGAGGGATCGGACAGAGTTCTTGGCTCTTAGCCTCGGCATGGTGCAGTCCTGGCTGTTGCTGGTGTTTGGGAAGTGAACTAATAAATGAAAGATATCTTCTCTCTGTGTCACTCTTCCTTTCAAATAATTAATTAAATCTAAAAAAATTTAAATGGAAACAATGCTAATTTAGAAATCACATACTCTTTGTAAAATACCAGGCAAGCCAAAGAGATTTAAAAAGCTTCCTCACTATTTTTTTTTATTTTTTTAATTTTTTATTTATAGTTTTGACAATCTTTACATAGTTACTTACGGTAAAAAGGTTCAGGGGCTATAGGGAAGTGGGTAAGACTATTATGTCCATATTGTTTCCTTCTTGTATCTGAGGTAAAGGGGGATATTGAGGGAGAAGCCCCACCCAGTTTCCCACCTTCCCCAAGTCCCGGATGTGGGGCATGCTCTGAGATCCTTGCTCAAATGGTTTTAATAGTTCACCAGTTATGAATCAAAAGCTTCCTCACTATTGCAGGGGATCATAATTTCTTCAGAAGAAAGATACAGTTCAGCTGTTACAAATGAAATATCTGGTATTAGAAACAAATAACAGGAGAGTTTAGAAAGATCTTTACAGATAAAAGCAGTTTTACAGAAAAATCGAACTTTCTATTTATGTTGAACAGAAAACAGAACACAGATAAACCGTGACAAGGAATATAGTCAGGAAGCAATTTACTCAAAACATCAAAACGAATCTATACCTTCCACATCCACCTTCCCTGCACTCTACCTTTTGTTTCTGTAATATCTTGTCCAATTTCTCGTTAAAATTAGTGGACATATGGCAAAGAAAGACCATGGCACTTTTAGGCCAGCCTGTAAGTGACAATAAATTGTCCTCTACTGGTGAAGAATTCAAATTCTTTCATGAACCTCAGATTGGTTTTCATCAGTTGGACAATGGATCTAATTATTTCAAAATCACTCTCCAAGGCTAAGAAATGTATCTTGACAAAGAGTATCAATTTATATTTCCAACTTGGGGAGTCAATAGTGGTCTCTCACCCGTGGAAATCACCTTGAGAATTTGTCATCTGCACATCTTGTCCTGTTTATTGAAAGAAGACGCTGACACTAGGAAACTATTCTTTACTGGAAATTAAATGATAATTACTTCAAAGAGGTACAATTCACCTTACAAGACTTTCACGAAAGAGCCCCTCTCTCTGTGGTTGTCAGCTTACATGCGTCTTCTTCACCAAAATGATTTAATCACAGTTTTCAAAATGGCTACAACAAGGCTATCACCTGTCATCTCTTATCTCCAGCTCCCTACCTCTCTGTCTGATGTGTTTTTTGTAATCGATTCTGTTCCTCTACAGGGATTCATAAACAGAGAAGTGTCTTCCCAAGCTGCCCACTCATTTTGGATAGGGCTTTCTCGTTCCCAAAGTGAGGAACCATGGCTCTGGGAGGATGGATCGATGTTCTCTCCTCACCTGTAAGTATCCTGGAAATGCCATCTTTTTCCTCAGAGAGATAGAAGAACTTCATTCCTGTCAGAGCCTGGTTTGGCAACTGTGTGTGGGAGAGAAAGAGACAAAGAAAAGTACACAGTGGTGGGGATGAGAGAAGAGGTTGGAGGAGAAAGGAGCTGCAAGGCTACCTGGTGCCGTCAGTAAAGGTGTTCCGTTAATTTCCTTACAGTGTGCCACATCGCATTGGCTTAAAATTGTCCACTCAAGTAGCAGTCGCTATCTCTTGTACACCACCATGACAGACCATGGACTTGGAAGTCAAACCTCAGGTTGAGTTCATCATTACCCACTCACTGACGGTGTGACATTGGATAAGTCACTTTACTTCTCTGAATCCCACTTTCCTTATCCACCAATGAGAATGAAAGGAGACCCTACCTCTCAGGATTGTGAGAGAAAGGGAGAGAAACAAAATCATTCAGTACAGGGCCTTGTGCAGAGTTAATCTGTGAAGTACACTATTATCAAGAAATAACCACATATTTAATAAAATTATTGTAAATGCATTTCACATCTTTCTCATTGTGTATTAAAGTTTTACTTATAATTGCCACATATTTTCTTTTTAAATCAGCAGAATACTAAAGTGGATCTTCCTTTTAAGTTTTCATTATTCAAATTTCTATTTGATCTCAACTTCTCACAGTGGATGCTTAACCCAAGAACTTTAGCTTTTTCATTATTCTCAGATATGTGCAGTTAAGGCTGTGATTCTAAAATATTTCCATGGCCATTCGGGTCAGAATACTTTCCAATGTGCATTGTTCTTTGACCCATGAATTATGTGGGAGTGTATTTCTTAATTTACAAACATACGTGCATGCTTAGCTTTCCTTTTGTCTTAAAGTTCAGATCTATCTGCATTGTGATCAGAGAAATAGCCTATGTGATGATATTTTGGGTGTGTGTGTATGTGTGTGTGTGTGTGTGCAGAGCTAGATTAATTGAGCACACTACAAGGAAGCAACGGGGAAGAAAGACAGGAAGGGGCTGACTGCCGCTACAACATGAACTGTAATCTGAGAGGTAGAAACAGCCACTCAGTAAAGGCAACTGTTGCCATGTGCTTGCAGAAGAACTCTGTTGAAAGCTAACTAGTTTCCAAGCACCCAACCAGCACATGTGAGAACTAGAAAGGGGGGAGGCAAAACTGGTAGGGAGAATGTGGAGGGCCCCCCTGCTGGAACACCACTCCTACTGGAGAGTGTGAGTTGGGATGAGGCACACCAGACTGGGGAGGGCTACAATACCTGTGGGCTTCATGTGAGCTAGATCAGCCTGGGCTGACTATACCTACTGGTGCAAACACAACTCAGAGTGGGTAGGGTTGGTGGAGCTTTGTCACAGCATCAGCTGGCAGATACTAGCACTGGGAGCTAATTCTGTCAAGTTAAACTGCAGAACCACCTTTAGAGTACATTATCCGGGAGTGGGCATAGGCCCAGTATGGAAATAGTGGGCACCTCCCTCTTGGATTACCACTCCCACTGGATAGCACGAAAACCAGGATTGGAGCAGGCATGGCTAGACAGAACGGCACCCACTAGCATGTGTATGGGATGGGTAGTGGGGCTGGTTGGGTTGAATTAGGCTCCAATGCCCATTGACATGTATGAGAGCTAGATCCAATGTGGACGGACTGGACCAGTCAGCTGTACATACTGGCAAGCATGGAAACCAGAGCAGGGAGCGGGCCTGGTAAGGGTTTTTGGGAGTCACCCCAACTAGGCTGCAGCGCCCACTGGTTTACATGGCCAAGTATGCAGTATGCATTGGTTTGCGTAGAGAGAAAGATCTTTCATCCGATGATTCACTCCCCAAGTGACCGCAAGGGCTGGTGCTGTGCCGATCCGAAGCTGGGAGCCAGGATACTCTTCTAGGTTTCCCACGTGGGTGCAGGGTCCCAAGGCTTTGGGCCATTCTCCACTGCTTTCCCAGGCCACAAGCAGGGAGCTGGATGGGAAGTGGGACTGCCAGGATTAGAACTAGCACCCACATGGGATCCTGGCGCGTTCAAAGCGAGGACTTTAGCCGCTAAGCCACGGTGCCCCAGGCCCATTTTTCCACATTTTAATACCATAAAAACAGTAAGCATCTCATATGTGATGGTCTTTCGTATTCCTTATAGATTTGGATTACATTTGAGCTCTGTCAAGAATTTTCATTTGTTTCTGTCAATGAAAGAATGGTGTCACAGACTTGAGATTTCTTTCAATTACTCCATTGAGGTAGAAAAAATTGATATTGTGGATTAAGACAGAAGAACTATACAGGTTCCAGGTTGTACTTCAATTGGCCATTTTTATCTCCTGTCACTTTCATCTGATAACAAGATTGAGACAGGCCTGTTTCTATGTTCCTTTCTGTTCTACAATTTTATTTTTTCATTTGCTGGCACACTAAAAAGAACTCTGCTTTCCAACTTTTGTGGTGTTTACTAGTGAATTCTGCATCTGGAATGAATTTCATTACATGCTATTAGATCAAGTAAATGGTACAACATGCAATGTAGTCAAAACTACACTCCTTTAAAAGGCTAGCTCTGTTGGGGAGTCATGGTACGTAGTCAATGTTCATTTAGATTCATTCATATGCTGATGGCTTTTATTGTTTATTTTTTCATTCACTTATTTTAAAGGCAGAAAAACAGAGGGAAATAGAGATAGATAGATAGATAGATAAATAGATAGATAGATAGATAGATAGATAGATAGATAGATAGAGTCTTCTAGTTTCTGATTTATTCTCCAAGTGACCACAACAGAAAGATCTGGCCCAGACTACAACCAAGAGCCTGGGCCTGCATCCTGGTCTCCCACACGGGTGGCAGGGCCCAAGTAGGCTAAGCATCTTCTACTGCCTTCTCAGGTACCTGCATCAGTGAGCTGGATCCCAAGCAGAGCATCTGGAGCTCAAGCCAGCACTCCATTACAGGTGCTGAAGTCTCAGGCAGCAGCTTAGCTGTGCCAGAATGTTTCTACTTCTCGTGCCTTACATGGCAAGCCATTTTCCTTCAGTTTAAAGAAACTGCCATATTCAGCCTTGAATCCTATTGGTTTATTTCAGCATCAGGTAAACAGAATTCCTTATGCGCGTCCCAAATAACTTCCTGTCTCTTATTTTAACAGATTTGAAGTCAGAAGCACAGCTACGCAGGAAAACTCATCGCACAATTGTGCTTGGATTCACATGTCAGTCGTGTACGATCAGCTCTGCCACGTGCCCTCTTACAGTATCTGTGAGAAGAAGCTGTCTCTGTAGCGAGGGTGGCAGAGAGAGGTGGGCGAGATAGGAAGGAGGGCAGAGAACAGCACAGAACAGAGCGCTATCAATGGCCAAAATAGATGCTGACATTTCATTTGGCTTTGACCTGGTACTCACCTGGATGTCCTTGGTGTTTCAAAGCAGACTTCATCTCCAGCTCTCCCAGACTTGGTTTTCATCCTCAGAAAGTGTCATCCAATACACCCCTCTGTTCCCATGAGTTTTTTCTTCATTTCCAGTAGTATAGAGCAGACGTGGGTAGAAGGCAGAATATGCTTCTCAGCAATGCAATGAAGGAATCTAAGAGAAGGGAAACCACAGCTTCACCCCAGTCGGAGTTTCTCGTTACGTTCATCAACATCAGCATCAACAAAGCGGAAATTCCTACTTTTTCTCAATTAAATAACCCAGAGAATGTGCCCGTCCGGTCTCTGACTAGTAGAAATGTTCTCGATCCAGGTGGGAACATGTTAGGCTAAGACCTCATACGTACAGGCAACAAGAGCAAAACTAGACAAACAAGATTACACCAAGTTAAAAAGCTCTACACAGTAAACAATAGAGTGAAAAGACAACTTAGGAAGGATTGTTTTATAAAATGCACATCTGAGAAGCAACTAACATCAAAAATACAAAAATGATGAATACCTGAGAAAGGAGTTTCTTAAAGAAGGAAGTTTATTTTAGGTTACATTTTTTGCAAGTTCCTAGTTCAAGACTGAGTGACCCCATCATTTTGGTATGTTTCTCAGGAACGAAAATATGACTAACACATTCATTGAAGTTTCTTTTATATGCGTTTTCCTTAGGACTAATGATGCTAAGTTCTTTTTCCTCAATGTGTCTACTAGCCATTTGTGTGTGTGTTTTTAATGAGAATGGTGGGAGTCAGAATATTGGTGGAAGGATGGTCCCATGATGAGGTGGGAAGCAGTGAGGGAACTGGAGCCTACTCCCTCCTGATGGAGCCACTTGGATTCAGGCATGCGTACCATCCCTGCAACCTAAGCCAGGTTAACCACTTCCCAGAGCCTTACGTGCCGGGCCTCCACCCTGTACGCATCACAGATCCATGACTTTGGGCCTTAAACTTCTGCTTGAGCTGGAAATCTAAATCCTATCGTCAATAATAATAATAATGAGACATTATCTCACTTAAACGGCTATTACCAAAACAACAGAAGACAGCAGGTGCTGTTGAGAGCGATGTAGTGAACAGGGCCCTTCAGCACACTGTGAGTGTGACTGTAAATTAATTATAACTGCTGTCACTAACAATATGGAAGTTCTTCAAAATATTAAAAATAGAACTACCATCTGAGGCAGTAATTCTACTGCTAAGCATGTTTGTGTATCCTAAAGGACATAAAACTAGCCTGCTTAAGACCTAACTGCACTTCCCTGTTCATTGCAGTACCAGTCACAGTAGCCAAACTATAGAATCATCCTGAGCACCCATCAACAGAAGCCTGGATAAAAAGATATGTAATATATAGTGGCAATGTTAAAAAGGAAGAAATCCTATCACTTGTAGCAACTTGAATGAACTTGGAGGACAATGTTGAGTATGCTAAGCTAAGAAAGAAAGAAATTCTACAGGGTCTCACTCACATACAGAACCTTAAAAGGTGAATCTTCTAGAAGGTGAGATTAAACTAGAGGCTGGAGCATCTGGGAGCACAGGAGGGGTGGGGAGACAATTATCCAACAAAGCAGTTAGACAGAAAGCATGCATTCTGGTTCCCTACTGTTGTAAGCAGCTGACTGACGCAAACAATCCTGTAGTTTATACTTCAAAAAAGCCATGAGGGAGGATTGCAAGTGTCCGTAACCACGAAGAAAATCAACGTTTTAGACGCTGGATATGCCAATCACACACCATATCTTGTATCAAAATGTCGTTTATACCCCATAAATATGTCATTACGTCCAATACATATTTTAGAAGTTAGAGACCAGTCTCTTTCCACAAAGGCACAACCACTTCACTAAAACGACTCAGTGTGCGTGTGTGTGTGTGTGTGTGTGTGCGCGCGCGCGCTGGAGAAGAAACTGGGAGATGCGTCCCAGTATGGGTCCGTGGAGTTTGAAGGAGCTATTGTAAGCTCTCCCTTTCTTGTTTACACAGCGAGCTAAAGGGATTCAAAAGGCAGCCCTCCCAATAAAGTTCAGAGAGACCCGCCCAGATAGAAAACGCAGGCTGTTTTCCTCCAGTCTGAGTGATCTGGCGCCCCGTTTACAAGTTCACAGGGGAGGGGCTGGGCCCCTCCAGGCAGGAACTGGAGTCAGAGGCTGCCGCTGCTACTAGTCGGCAGAGAACGTTAGGAATGCCTTTCCCCGCCTCGCTTCCTGAACTCCTTCACAGCAGCCCGGCGGCCAGGGGCAGTAAGGAGCCCGGGGCACCCTGACCCCTGCAGAAGCCAGAATGCAAGCCAAGTACAGGAGCACCAGCGACATGTGGGATGATGACTGTGACACCACGCTGAGCCTGCATTCTCAAGTCTCCACCGAATCCCGGCGGCCAGAGCCCAGGCCAACAGGTACCTGGTCTCCCAGACTCCCAGCAGACCCAAGGGAGATGCGCTCTCCCAGGGACAAACAACCGGGAGGTAGCGAATATGCCCTCTATTCACAGAGATAAGTTCACATGCCAGGTAGACCATGTAGGACCATTCTGAAAGTGTGAACTTCTTACACTAACACATTTGCAATGGGATCTCAGAAATAACAAACGTGTGCGTGTGGTGTGTGTGTGTGTGTGTGTGTAGTTTACATTTTCAGACAGTTTGCATGGAGAGTGTGTTGGTTTGTCCAATGCCAAGGTGAGATTGTTTGTACAGGTAATACACATATCTTCTCTTCTTTGCCTTTCCTTGAAGACCAGATCAGGTGTTGCTTTATTTTCTGTCTGTGATTTGATTTGGAAATTTAGATTTGGAAAAGCTACCTTTTGGCTGGTTTTGAACTCCTGACTTGAGAAGATTTCAAAGTGAACAAATTAGCCCTGGCATTTTTCTGTAAATAGGTGTCATCTTAACACTACAAGACCTTGGACATGTCTTCATGAATGCCAGGTGCTGGGTTTGATAGCTATGAAATGGGGAGGGGGTTCAAGCTTTCTGACATCTCGTGGACACTCAAGTCCTGTGATTCCATCATCTGTCGGCCCGGGACTCATGCAGTTACATGCAGTTTCTTTCTCCTTTTGCTTTACAGATCTCGGAAGACTATTGGGAAAAATAAGTCAAAATAAGAAAGTATTTAATTTTACATTTAGCCCCATCTTATTTCACTTATAATTATTCATCCTATGACATAGTAATGATGTTTTTGCCAGTTCCATTGACAATTCCGTAATTCACACACATCAAGAAGGATCTGATTTCCTCAACCACTTGAGCCTGAAGCAGAAATGTGGCCTGGGCGTTTCTGAATAGCTGTTATAAAGCCACTCGGGACACCCACATCCCATATTGGGATACCTGGGCTCCTAGGATACAGTCCTAGCTGTACTCTGGATTCCAGCGCCTGCTAATGGGGCTCTAACAGGCAGCAAGTGACAGTAATTACCCTCAGGGGATATCTGGATTGAGCTCCCGATTCCTAGCATCAGCCTGGCCCAGCCCTAGCTGCTGCAGGCGGTTTAGGACCTGAACCAGCGAGTGGGAAATCACTTTCTTTGTCTTTCAAATACTTTTTTTTAAAGTGCAAATACAGCTTGATTCTGAGGAAAGGACTTCACTCTGCACTACAGACAGGACTAGGTTGTTGGTTTTGACGCCCTCCCACCGCCGGCTCGCCCTTTGAGTCTCTGTCATCTTGGACAAGGTACTGGGATTTAAGGAGATGAGTTCTTCCTTTATAAAACATGCATTAGTAACCACGTGTATGGAATTTCTTGTATGCCTGGAACTGTGTTGAGCACCTTATGCGTGTTAATTCATACTACGTTAAATGTTAAAAGAGAAGTGAAACCTCGCTTAGAGGGCAGCTAATGTGTCCTAGGGGTGACAAGCAATCACAGACACTCCAAAACTGACTTTCCTGTCCATATCCCATTCCTGGAGAGATTCCCAGAGAGTTTTGCTTAGCATTTTTTGTGTCTGTCTACGTCAGAGAGGTAGGAATTTTGTGTCTGATCTTAATACCCCTTCCTCTCTGACCTTAGCCAGCTCTTGACCACGGTATGCCGGCACAGCCTTTGTCCCTCTACTCTTCCTCTCCTCCTTCTCCAAATACCTTTCAGTTTTTCTTCCTTCCCCTACTCGGCCTTTCCACTGCTGCACCTGAGACTCACTGGTAGGGCTTTTCTTTTTTTCTTTTCTTCAGCTGAACTGCCTGCTCAGTCACTCCCCAGATCAGGAACAGTGGGGATTTCCAGGCTGCACGCGAAGCTAAAAGGAGGGACATTAGTCTGAACAGCACAGGATGTGTGTAATGGGATAGGACAGGTTCTACTCCAGCGACTCCTGCAAGTCAATCCAAGGCATGTGCCTCCGGGTATAGCTTCATTTTTCACCTTAGACTGGATGCAGGAACTCCCAGGAACAGCAATCAGCACCGGCAGGAAGAGCAAATAGAAATGCCTTCTGCTGAGGCTGGAGACTGGACAGGGAGAGGGAGTGAAATAAACCAACCAATAGCAGCATCTGGCGAGCTCTTGTGTGAAATGAAAACAGCAGGAGTGGAGGTTCAAGAGCCAACATCTGGCCAACATCTGGAAATAGTTATCTCACCCTGCATTCTTGTTTTCATCTCAGAATCCTACAAACACCTAGAGGAAGTGGCTACAGTCATCTGATGGTTTCTTGGGGAAATGTATCGGATGTACCTTTGCTATGAAAAATCATGGAGCAGACATTTACAAAATTTATGATTTTTTAAATTAGTTCTGTGCATTTTATATTTTTAAAATATTTATTTATTTGAAAGGAAGAGCAATACAGAGAGAGGAAGAAACAGAGCACCCATCTTCTGGCTCACTCCTCAAACAGCCACAACAGCCAGGTCTGGGCCAAACTGAAGCCAAAAGGCTGGAACTCCACTCTGCTCCCAACGTATACTGTGCCCTCCATCACTTACTAACTGTACAACCTTAAGCAAATGCCTCCTTGATAATTCAATTTTCTTATCCAAGACAAGATAAAAGTAATTGTTCTCTTGAAAATCTTTTGGGAGCTTCCATTGAAATAAGACACTCCCTATAACACAGTAAGCAGCATAAGCAATGGCTATGCATTCCTGAGTAAAGTGTCTGACCCTTCTGGGCCTCAGTTACCCACCTGTAAGTAATGTCTACCTTACAGAGTGTTTGTGAGCCTGAATGAGACAGTTCTGGAGGGCATTCATCTCATCAACTCAAGGAACTTTAGCAGTTTCAACAAATGGTCGTGTTATTCTTGAACTATATCCCAGGAAATTAAATCAATCTGAGATATAAAATGGACTCATCTAAATTTTATTCAAGAGGAAAAATATAATTGAGTTTCTACTTATTACGAATCAGAAACCATGGCTATCTGGAGAGCGCCTGTATATTCTCAGACTTTCACATGTTTCAAATAACAAGAAGGGCAGCACACACTTGCCTTTAGAGAGAAGAAACCAGCACACCTTCGAAATAGATTCATGACAGAAAGAAGCCTCTGTAACGAATATCATGTACGTATATCGTCACCAGTTTTGTCTCTGCGTCTCTGCGATGATTCAGAAGCGTGGCATGGGCGGTGACAGCTTCACTCCTGTTCTGCCACCAGTGTGCACTGTGGTTGTGGACACATTATTTAGACTGCATCTTTTCCAGCTTTTAAGACCATCTGCATTTCAGAGGTAACATAAGAGCCTGAGTTAGATCACTTGTGTTGAATTTCTTATTCACCCTGAGCCTGGAGCCCTGTGAGGTTTTTCCTCCCTGATTTCTGATGAGAATTAACTGGTCAAGTAGGACAGATCCCTTCATCCCCCAAGTTTTAGGTAACTGCAAAAGCATTTGCATTTACAACTTGACCCTGGAACTGTAGCCTATTATAGTAACAGTCATAGTAAGAGGATCCAGGAAAGCAGTGTTTGTTTTCTATATATATATCCTCATCTTCCTAAGGATGTTTACATCATTGCCTGGCCTGTCCACACCTCTTTCTGCACATGCCCCAGGAGACAGCATAGAAGGATTGTCTTCCAAATAATGAAACCACAACCAAGCCAAGCCAAACTCAGGCATCTCCAGAGCATCTTAATGTTGTGGAAATCTGACTGATCCTCGGGTGGAGATGATCCCAAGAGACTTCCTTGTGATTAGGAACACTTGGAAGAAAACTCCAGCGCATTAGACCTCCAGAGAAAAGGAGAGGCAAAGCCAAACAGTGAGACTGCCAAGTCCACAGTCTTTCCCAAAGGGAAGTTTGGTTTCCTTGGAAATGACCAAATCTCCTGTAGAAACCAGTGGGTAGCATTTCTTTGGGACTTTATATAAAGGGAGGGGTTGGAGACAGAGTAGCGAAAGAGAGAGAGAAAGACCATCCTTGGAGTGGAATTTTCAAAACTTGATTCTTTTTTTCTTAGCAGAAGGCACACTGCACTTCTTTCTTTTTCTACCTTAAAGGGGGTCCCCAGCAGAACGATCTATTTGAGATTTTGTGTGTGTGAATGTTGTTATTGTTGAATAATGTTTAATTAGTGAGCAGACCCTTACTTCAGAATAAATATTTTAGTTCACTCTTTTTGGTCTTTTGAGAATACCAGAATCTTACTTATCCTCGATATTATAAAAAAGAAGGAAGATTTTTTTAAAAATTAAAATAATCCTTTCTGATTATGGTTAGGAAAAATCAATGATTCAAGAAATTGTATGTTTTAAAATACTAATGTCTTTGAGATGCATATCAATATAAATGGATCTGAGTAGGCTTATGTAGGAGGCATCTAACAGGAATATTTATGCAAAATATGCATATACATTTATACATTAATATTCATTATGCTCATTTCAACTGTTATTCTAGGTGCTGGGCTATAAATTCTGGCTAAACAAATGATCATCTTTTTTGTGATAGAGCTTACTTCCTGTAGAAGTAAGATTCAAACCAGATGTGCAGCATCCTAAAATGGGATGCCAGTATCCTAACCAGTAAGGTTACCACCAGGCCAGACGTCTAGTCCTAGTAACAGTAAACATACAAATGGTCACTTTTCCTGGACTGTGTAGACTTTAAATATACTCCGGAATTCAGAGAGGATGGATAATCTAACCCACATTTTGCTTCTAATCTTGTTCTTTTGCATTCTGCTGATCTAACATATTCTCATGATTAGGGCCGTGAAGCAACCATCCTTTTCCCAGAAAGCATAGACTAAGCCACATAGGCCAGCTGACTGAAGGATACAAAATCTCACATTTATTTATGATACAGAATCTTACCTGGTCAACACAAGTAAATCCGTGTGGCCAGGAGCTGTATTCAGCTGAGTCTGGGCTTTGCCAGCAATGTTATTGCTGAAAAACTCAAGGAGACTTTAAAATTCAGTCTACAACCCTCTAGACCATTGCCCTAATCCACCTTCAGTTGTTCTGACTCGCTCCTTCAAAGTTCCAGTGACAACCTAGGCGGCAGCTCAATCTATTTCTATTGAGGAGCTTAGAAAGAGCACAGCAGATTTTATGATAATTACCCTGATTATTTTCAAGGCAGAGAGAGAGAGAGCCAAAGAGACAGACACACAGGAAAAGAAAGAAACCTCCCATTTCCCAAAAATGCCCACAAAGACTACAAGGCTTTGTGTACTCAATCCAAGTTTCAAGAATGCAACTGCTTGAGCCATTGCACTGCTCCCAGGTTACATATTAGCAGGAAGCTGGGGTTCGGAGCCAGAGTTGGGAGTCAAACCCACATGCCATACAGGATGTGGGAATCCCAGAGGATAGCTTCATCACTAAGCGAAACACCTGCTCCCACTTGGCAGCGTTTTAGCAGCTGTTACAGAATTGCAAGTTAAGCTTGCAGTAGGCGGTGAATGACAGCTGTCCGTCATTGGTGCGTTTCGTTGCTGAAGGACATATGGGGAGCTGGTTGTGCTTGGTTGTTTCATGAGGAAACAAGGAAATAAGGACGCGGGGATCCTCAGATTTTGTTTCAGTCCTTCGTGGTTAGAATTTTGACCAACAGAGGATTATGAAGAGAATGATAATACATAACGTGATTCAGTGCCGCGGGGGATTTGGTGTTAGGGCTGGGAATGGGCAAGGCTTGTGAGAGAATCTCGCTGGGACGAGTGAGGCTTGGTACTGAGCCTCCTGACCCTGCGTCTGAGGACAGAAGGCCCCTTATCTAGCCCTGAGTACCACCCTCCTGCAGAATGTGTTCCTTTCTGGAACCAATTCCCTCTCTCCCTTGTATTTGTTGCTGACTTGAAGCTGAGAAACTGGCAACCCTGGCTTACTCTTTTGTTCCCGGCAGAGCCCAGGAGGACTCCCTCGTCAGCTTGGCGTCCAGCGGCCCTGACTCTGCTGGCTCTGTGCTTGGTGTTGTTGGTGGGCCTGGCAGCTCTGGGCCTTGTGTGTAAGTTTCTATCTGTCTCCAAAATGTGTCCTTCAGTTTGACATAGCTCTGGTTCTGCAATGATCATCATCTTAGCACTATGAAGCCACTGTCAGGAATCATGGGGGATTTCTTTATTTAGATTAAAAACCAAAAGTTCAAACCTATGTTGAAATCTTCTGGTGAAATGACATTAAGGAAGTTACTTGTTTGCACTTATTGTGGTTACAGATTCATAAAATATAAATATGATAATGTGGCTTCTTTAATAGTTCATGGCACACTGTCATCACTCATGACAATGATTGACAGAAATGGGTTTTGGTTTTAGACTTAGAAGTGGTTTAAATCTACACAAAAATCTCTAATGAGCAGCAACTATATTTCGAGAATTTATTTCTGAGATTAAGAACAGACAAGACTTTTCACTTTCAGATAGATTTAGAGAAATTAAATTTGTCCAAGGTGATGAGTTCATATTTGAATACAAGTCATATGAGATCTCAGCACCTGGTATCTTAAACAATTTGTATAATGTTTTATCTTCCCCAAGATGTCAGAAACAGAAATGAAGAAATGAGCTTTCCTGTCTGACTTGGGCACTTGGGTTAGTTTTTCAGTACTACCAGCTCTCTGACACACAGCAAGACCGCCTCGCTGAGAAGGAGGAACGACTGGGGAATCTCTCCCGGGAGACGCAATCTCTCCAGGCCCAGAACAGGAAGCTTGCAGAAACTCTGCTGCGTGTGGCTGAAAAACTGTGTCGGGAACTCTATAACAAGACGGGAGGTAAGCAGTGCACGGCAACCCGCCCCCAGGACATCTGTCAATTTCCATTGATGCAACTGTGAACCATGTATTATTGAACTGATTATCTGACAAAGTCAGTAAAGGGATTGGACAACTAGTTGTTGGTATCATGGAGTTCAGGTAAGAATATGTTATGATACATAAAGAGATGCTTAAAACAATTAATGGGATTAGTAGCATGTTATTACAAATACATACAATACAAAATTCTGTTTCAATGTCCACTGGTACAACTATTTTACAAGGATCAAATAAAATGCAGATAAGCTGATTCAGACTCCATATTTTAATTCAGTATGACTTGGATGGGTATCAAAATATGTGCTTTTTTAATAAGGACCTTAGATGATGAGAATGTCAATGGTAGGCAAACCAAATTGGATAGAAATACTGAGGGATAAGATAGAGACTTTCTCTCTCTCTTTCTCTCTGTATGTGTGTATGCGTGTGTATTTTACTAGTCTTCTGTTTTTGTGTTTCATGAGGATTCACTTCATTTAAGTAAGCCATCCCTTTCACTCTGTTTTCATTCTTGCATAGGAAGCCATGAATGTTTTCGAGCCTTTACTTTGTGTTCATTTCTTGAAAAGTCTAAGTTCTCAAGAACCTCAAAGGAAGAACGGAGTCTCCTCATCTTGCGTTTATCCTTAGACATTTCCTACCCTAGGCAGACATGATGATCATATGAATACCCAGTAAATACTCTCATAGACACACTTTCACTTCTGTAAATGATTCCTCCCCACATGACTGTGATCTCAATAGTTGTCATTGTCTTCCTTTTCATATTTTTCTGTTAACCCAGTGGGTGTACTTTTCCTTGTAGGGTGCTATGGCATCAGAAAGATGGGTTTCTCTGAAATGGATGATTTTTGAGATTTCCATCTGGCTTTATAAAAATAGAAAAGCTACAAAAATACACCACATTTAGCTTACTTCAAGCTCTACTTACTGTATTGGAGTGGCAGAAATAAGTATATTTAAAACATCAAAGTAAAGGTGATTTATGTATCACAGGTTTTCTACAGTTTTCCCAGTGTTAATGTTAAAAATCTCAGATTCTGGGAAACTCTAGGCCTCAACCATGCAGGAATGATTGGTCCACTTAAATATGTTTTAGGAAAGAGTCATCAATCCTATGAAGGATGACAAGGTAAGAGAATCATTATTCAGGAAATCTTAAATGTACTTGTTCTTACCTATTTGAAAAAAAAGAGAGAGACAGATTATAAAGATCTTCCATCTATCAGTTTATTCTCAGATGCATCTAACAGCCTGGGACAAACGAGATCAAAGCCAAGAGGCAAAAATTCAATCTGGGTCTTCCATTTGAATGGCAGGGATCCAGCTGCTTGAGCCATAAACACTACATCCTCAAGTGTGTATCAGTAAAAACACTGGAATTGAAAGAGAGGGCAGGACTCAAAGCCAGACATTTGGTAATGGGCTGAGGCATCCCAGATGGTATCTTAAACACTGCGCCAAAAATAGGTTCCAAATTCAACAGGCTAATATTGTGACACGAGGGGGCCAGTGTTCTGGCACAGTGTGTTAAACTATCACCTGGAGCACCAACATCCCATGTGGATGCTGCTTTGATTCCCAGGTACTCTGCTTCTGATCCAGTACCCTGCCAACGGCCTGGGAAAAGAAGGGAGAGACAACATAGCCCTCATGGGACCCAGATGAAGCTCCTGGCTTTGGGCTGGTCTAGCAGTGGCCATTGTGGCCATCTGGGAAGTGAACCAGCAAAAGGAAGATCTCTTTTTCTACCCCGCCCCTCTGTAATTCTGATTTTCAAAATCAATAAAGAATAAGTAAAGCTTTAAAAATGTTTTGACACAAGAAGGTTATTAAATTAAATGATTATGGATAGGATTAAATTGCCACTCCACCATACACCCTCAAGGTGCTCAGTTTCAAGTCCCTGACTCTTAAAGGCCCAAGGCCAAGTATCCAGATAGGTGTTAACACCATGATTCTCGGTGCCTGCCTTTCTACACCTGTATTTGCAAACACCACACATGTAGTCTGGCTCACCCTCAACTTGTATCCTTACTTCTCTGGCATAAAGGTCCACCATGATTTATGATACATGGAAATTTACCATTCTGCATTCACAGTTGTAACTCCCCCCTTGCACCATGCTTCATTTTGATTTAGTGTGAGAAAACATCTTATGTCATATTGGTGTGTATGTGTGTGTATCTATACACACATAAATGTATATATACACAGACATGATTCTTTCACCATTACATAAGAAAAGTGTAAGAGTGATATTTATAGAAACTTTGCTTTATGGATACAATGCATTTTGAGTCTCTGAATGTATGAGCAGCTTCCCATGAGTGAATATGCTGTCTGTGTGCTGAGTTGCCTACACAAGAGGCAAGGAAGTTCCAATCATTACCAGATTCCAAATTCTCACTCTAACTCCCAGCATATGGGAGGTGTTCAGTAGCTATTTGTAGTTGTCATTAACTGAGCAATGAAGAATCTAGGAGGGAAGCAATTAATTCTATCTTGTGACATCAAATGCTGTATAATTTTTTAAAATATTTATTTTTATTGGAAAGTCAGAGAGGAGGAGAGACAGAGAGGAGGAGAGACAGAGAGGAAGATCTTCTGTCCAGTAATGCACTCCCCAAGTGGCCACAGTGACTGGAACTGAGCCGTTCCAAAGCCAGGAGCCAGGAGTTTCTGGGTCTCCCACATGGGTATAGGATCCCAAAGTTTGGGCCATCCTCCATTGCTTTCCCATGCCACAAGCAGGGAGCTGGATGGGAAGCGGGGCTGTCATTATATGAGCCAGCACCCATATGGGATCCCAGAGCATGCAAAGAGAGGACTTGAGCCGCTAGGCTTCTGTGCCAGGCCCAAAATACTTTATAATTTAAAGAGAGGAAACTCAGCAGACTCAGGTAGGAATTGACGTGTCAAGTTTGATTTCTTCCCAAGGACACAGGTGCAGCCCTTGTCCAGAAAAATGGAGGTGGCATGAGGACAGATGTTATCAGTTCTACACAGAGGGCAGAAGCTGGCAGGGCTGCAAGTCTTTCTGCTTCTCTGAGAACTCTACCATGCTGAAGATAAACACGCAAGAAGTGCTGGTAAGATCCTGACTGCACTAGTTGAGACCCCCTCAAGTAGAGGCATTTAGGTGAGCTAGCAGGAAGAGAGGAGTCGGAGTCGGAACTGGTATCCACCAACTGTCTCAGCTGATGCAATCAAAGCCACAAATTCCGACTGCTTTAGATGATGCTCTGAAAAATATAAAAAGAGTTCTGGCTCTAATAACGCACTCTCCATAGAAATCTCAGAGATGTCTCTTCAAACCACGCTCTCAGCCACATAGAAAATGGGAAATGTTTTCATTTCTTGTCTCTTTGGGTTTTGAGTAAAAAGGAGCAGCATATTTTTATAAATAAATACCTGTCATGCATTGTCTATATTTAAAATACTTTCATCTGAGTGATTTTCATAGTTTTTAATTTGAATGGGCCTCCATTTTCCTAGAAACAGTATGTTTAAACGCAGTTCTTTTCATATGCTTGCTCTGACTACTGCGCTACAGTTGTTGCCCTTGTATTTCCAATAGTCCCTTAGTGAATCAATATGTGTCGTTAATTATCTGACAGATTAAGTTGATAACAATTAAAAGCAAGTTTGTAACAATTAAAATTAAGTTTGTAACTATCACTAAGGCAAAGATCATGCTCTGAAAGAACTCATTCCGCTCATGGTAGAATGGAAGAGTATAAAAATGAATCATTAATTTCAGTCAATTTCCATGTTAAAGATGCTAAGAAAGTAGAGTGAAACTAGATGGAAATAAATAACTTTTAAAATTTCACTATGGGGAGGAATTGTCATGTATGTTACATGTGCGTATGTGTGTGTGTATACTCCAAAAAGTTTGTGGAAAATAGAGGTAAAAGGTAAGTTTGATACCCGTGCCTAGGTTCTCATACTACACATTTTTGACATAGTTTTTTCCCCTTTACTTCTTCCTTGCTCTTCGTGGAGACCCTGCCTACGTCATCACACCACTAAGCT
Source organism: Ochotona princeps (assembly GCF_030435755.1). Classification (NCBI taxonomy): domain Eukaryota; kingdom Metazoa; phylum Chordata; class Mammalia; order Lagomorpha; family Ochotonidae; genus Ochotona; species Ochotona princeps. The sequence continues at coordinate 19,302,938 of NC_080858.1, forward strand.
CAAGGTTTTCTTGTGTGCCTTTCACAGGAGTTTGCCATGCCTCAGAGCTACTCTGAGTTTTTCTACTCTTATTGGACAGGGCTCTCCCGCAACAGCAGTGGCGAGGCCTGGCTGTGGACAGATGGAGCACCTTTCAACTTTCAACTGTAAGCCTTCTTTGCCTCATTACATGGGAGAGGCATTTCAGAGAGAGAGAGAGAGAGAGAGAGCGCGCGATGCAGTTCCGCAGTTTGGTTTAGCAGGCATCCATCCGAAGTCCCTTCCTACTGGAGAGTGCTTGTAGGAGCAAACATGCTTGACACGCAGTGCCCGACTGTGAAGCAGGGAGGGAGACATGCACAGCGTGGGTAACTATCAGGGCGGTGCCCTGGCCGTTCTCAGAAGGTGCTTCTGGGACTCATTGTGACTGAGAGACAGGAGAGTGAAGACTTTCTGGATGAATAAACTCAACTGTGGGAGCCCGGGTGGCTGCCTAGGGTCACACAGCTTGCCGAAGCCCACATCTATACAGGATAAGACTTGAAGTGCCCTGGTATTTCAGGCAGTGAAGTAGGGAACACTTCTATTAAAATAATTTTAGCCAAATACACTCTGGGAATAGGATTGCTGACAATCCTAATGCTTTATGTGAGCATTAAGGGTATGCACTGCATCATTTAGAATAGGAAAATGTAGTTTCTATGTCAAAATAAGTTATATTCAAAGTCACGTTTGGGCAGATACCTTTCTTCCATGAATACTCTGTAGAATTGACTCTTCCAGGAAGCTGGACAGACTCAATTCAATCATTTGTAAGTAAATGGAGTCACAGAAAGTAGAGTCTAAATGGTGGTAAAATGAGACAATAAGCTTACACTGGCAGACGTGTCTTGGTTTTAGTTAGAAATAGTTCTTGTTGGTTTGGGGGTATCCTGCTGCTTTTAAGAACGGGTATAATAAGAATGTGTATAATGGGGAATATGAAGAGCTCAGTGGACCCCCTACTTCCCAGTTAAATTCGTTCTTGGTGTGCACCAGAGGTCTTTGTAAAGTTTATGCAAAACGTGTATTATGAAAAAAGCATGTGTGGATTTCAGAAGGTTTTAACACGCAAAGAAGCCTCTCTTCATTTCACTTTGTAAATTTCATTTACTAAGGGCTGTCATATCATTTTATCATGCTAGAACTCTTATGTTCTTTGGGGTTACTTGACATTGGATTTTAGAAATAAGCTGTGTCTAAACGTTTTCTTTTCTGTCTCAGGTTTGAGGTTGCAATCGACGTGACTAACTTAAGGAGCAGGGACTGCGTGACCATTCTCAACGGGAAGGCATTCTCGAAGGACTGCAGGGAGCTGAGGCGCTGTGCGTGCGAGAGGCCGGCCGAGGTGGTGAGGCCAGAGAAGCTGCTGCAGAATTCCTGGAGCACCTGACGGGAGTGAGGCCCTCTTTCCTCCAGCCACAATGACGGGCATCAGAAATGAGCCAAGCAAAAGCAATGCAAGGGAGGTTTGCAGCATTGGCAGAGACACAACAGAAAAATCTGCCCCTCCGCCCAGCGCCAGGAGGCTCCTCATGTTTCCTTCTCAGGGTCACCGGCATTTCTGAATGCCATTTTAGTCACGTGTTTACCAGTCACAAGACTCTTTATGAACCACCACCCAGCCCTAGAAACTCATAAAACCATCATTGACCTTCTTGGAGATAAGGTTCTTGCTTTCTTCTTTCTGAGCATTTCCTATCTCCCTATTTCCACGTTCTTTTTGTATTTTGCAAAGCAAGAAGAAAACTAGCAAAGTAGAAGATTTCAACAGAAATAACGTTGTTCGCCCCCAAAGGAGTCCATTCCGCATTGTTACCAGCTGTCAAGTGCTGATTTTGTTTCAGTTCAGCCTTCTTTCTTTCTCTACCTCTCAATAAAGACTGCCTGCCACGTGCACACATGGCCTGCTTTCAAACTGGGACACTTCTCCGTAGGACAACCTTCTTGTAAATATCCCTCCCCTGACCACCAAGATTCCAGAGTGCCTCCTTCCCCCAAGGATTTTTCCCAGGCAGGACATATGATCAACTCAATTCCATATGAGAATTATAGTTCCTGATCATCTCTTTGGAGAGGTTGAAAAACAGGGGGGAAAAAAAACCTGTCAATCTTTTTGTGCACAAAAGATTTTGGGTCCCATCTCTTTCCATTTCTCATCTTGCAGGTACTGAAGAGTTAATAATAAATGTGAATAACATGACATGCATATGACTTTGGAATGGATTTGTAATTTGAGAAAAAAAAAATTCTGTGATCCAGTGTGGAAATGCTTTTCAAAATGTAGTAAAGGTTGTTACTGACATTAAAATTTCATTTACTTGAAAGGCAGAGTAATAGAGAGAGCAAGAGAGACAGGACAAGAAACAGGTCTTTCATCTTCCGGTTTAGTCCCCAAATGGCTGTGATGATCAGAGCTGGTCCAGAACGCAGCCGGAAGCATGGAATTCTATCCCAAAATCCCACATGGGTGGCAGGAGCCAAAGGACTAGGACTCCATTCTGCTGCTTTCCCGGTGCATTAGCAGAGAGCTGATTGGGAAGAGGAACAGCTGGGACTCGAACCAGTGCTTCCGAATGGGATGTGGCCTGGCAGGTTGCTCCACAACACAACTGCCATTGTTGTCTTAGTTGTGCCTCCTTGAGGGTTTGTGAGAACTATAGGCAAGTGCTGCTTATGTAATCATTTGAGAGGACTAAGTCTTTGGAATTCATGTTGTCTTCAAGATCATGGTTCTAACATCTTTCTAGAGTGAGATCTTTGAAGACAAGCTTGCAAACTTAATTGCAGTTGAGCGATTCTTGGAATTTTGGTCAGGCCGTGGGAAGTGAATGGCAGGCAGTAGCAGCTGCATGGATTTCCTATTATACACTTCTTTCTCAAGATGACTAAATCCTACAGGGATCTTTTAAAATACATACCCATTGACATCATTGTTGACTTACAGAAAAGTCAGTTTAGGGATCGTCTGCTACAAATCCTGATTTCTCAACAGTGATAGCTAGGGCACTTCAGTTTTTTCGGCAAACATTTATCTGACAGTGAAATCATAGCATTAGACCTCTGTCTTCGTGTGGTTTCATTTCTTTTTTGAAAAGATTTATTTATTTTTGTTGGAAAGGCAGATTTACAGAAAGAAAAAGAGATATTGAGAAAGCTCTTTCATCTACTGATTCACTCCCTAAATGGCTGCAAGAACTGAGCTGAGCTGATGCCAAGAGCCAGGAGTTCCTTTTGGATCTCTCACATGGGCCAAGTATTTGACCAATTCTCAATTGCTTTCCCAGGCCACAAGCAGGGAACTGGATGGGAAGTGGGGCAGCCAGGACATGAGCCAGCACCCATATGGGATCCCAGCATGTGCAAGATGAGGACTTTAACAACTAGGCTACCATATTGGGCCCAGAGGTGGAGATTTTCACTAAATCTTTTCCATAATGAAGCCACTTTTCAATTCAAGTGGTTACTACAGGTACATAACAAGAAGAAAGGATTAAACCTGTAGACAAGCAATTGTTCTTGAAGCCTTGTGACTACAGAAAGAAAATGCAGTTGATGTGAGAAAACCAAATGACTTTTTGGATGAAGTTGTAAAACAAGGAAATGGTACATTGAAGTTTTGACACTTGGTATCCTATATTCAGGAATAGATGTTAAGTTTCTCTTCAAATGCCATTGCCTGAAGGAGTCACTGCCTGGAGAGTGTATGCTGACTGGTGCTTATACTCCAAGTCTGGGACCTAAGGACAACAGTCACTTTAGAAAGTGAAAAGAAAAAAAGCCTTCGATATGCTTCCTTGTCTTGAGCTTATTTCTCTTCCTCTTTCCCTCATTCCTTTGTGTGTGTAACAAAATTCAAAATATTGTTAAGCAGCATTGAGCACACATTTCAGAAGAACAGAAAATGAGTATAGCACAGTATTTTCTCTACAAACAAATTTTTAAAAATTTAAAAATAGAAGATAATCAACGGCTAGCATTGTGGCTTATTGGGTTAGGCCACCCAGAGAGGTGCCAATGTGGGTTCTCGCTGCTCCACTTCAGAGCCAACTCCCTGCTAATGTACCTGGAAAGCTGTGGACCATGGCCCAAGTGCTTGGGGTCCCACACCCACATGGGAGACCCAGAAGAAGCTCCCAACTTGTGCTTGGCCCAGCCCGATTGTTACGGCCATTTGGGGGGGGGGTGAACTAATTCAAAGAAGATCGTTCTGTCTCTCCCTCTCTCAGTAATTCTACATTTTCAGATAGATAGATAAATCTTTGGGGCTGGGGAGCAGAAAAGCAATATTCTGTTAATGCTCTTGTAATTTTAAAAAAAAAATCACTAGTTGATTTTGACAATATGATTTTCTAAGGACAAGTTGGAAGAGGCACCAGCCTTTCCTGGTAGAGCCGATTTCCCCAGGGGACACAATGAGCTATTTCTTTTCCTGAGGATATTGAACTAGCTCGAAGGACTTATCAACAGGAAGCAGGTCATAGGCCCTGTAATAGCAGGAAGTGTGAGGAAGCTAATGGGGAGCTCTCATGGTGGGGAATGCCAGCAGATTATGAACTAGGTCCAAGAATCTATCAGATTGCAACAGAGCCACCCTTAACATTTGGGAATCAAGCACTCTACTGGGGATTCACGTGGTGTTACAGAATCCAAGAGTCAACATCACCTGATTTAAACTCCACAGGTAGAGTCACTCTAAGAGTTGATTTTTATCTTTTTGACTCAAATACTATTTGTTATTGTCCCATCAATATCGTTATCCTAATTTTTTTTGTCTATGTGTTATACTTTAATCATCTCATGGGACAAAACCCCTTAGCATCTGTAGAGCAATATTTTATAATTCTTTTTAAATAAAACTGACTTTTAACTCAAGGAGTTGGCTCAGGTATCCAGTTCTTCCAGTATATCAAAATGTTGGCTGTCAGTACAGTTAGTACTGGACTAAAAACAGGCAGTAAGAGCAAATCTCCCACCCCAAGCACCTGTGTGGAAGGCGGTTTTACTGCTGAGGAAATTGGTAGGCGTTGATGTCAGCTGCCACTGTTGTTCTAGTGTGACGGACGGTGGGGCGGGGCGGGGATGCCATCAGCTGGAGGATGTTTGGGGGTCGGCCTCCTCGTGTTTTTCCTAAGCAGGACTATCGGGCTTCCCATCCTTGCTCTAAACATAGCTCCCTGACAATACTTTCAAGACTCAAACAGCCTCTACTACTGAGAATGGCCATTGTGTCTCCTCTAGCGCGGGTTATTGTATTCAGCTGCCAGCTGTGAATGCCAAACACAGGAGAGAGCTTGAATTGTGTTTTCTTGGCTGTTCTACTTTTCCAGATTCAGTGGAAGACTGGACAAGATGTTTTCTGTTGCAACACCTGCCATTTAAAGTCCAGGTCAAAGATGAACATAGAAAAGCAGAAACAAAGACACCCTCTTCCTTTCCTTCCGGGACCGTGCTCCATTGTAAAAGAGCCTTCAGTAAACGCAATCTTAGTTAAGTCCACGTGCTTCCTAGCACCTCAGCAAACTAGACCTTATTTTATTATTTACATGAAGCCTGTGTTAAAAGGAAGAAAGGATGGGGATCTGATGAGTCCTACCTACTTCCTGTGAGAAATAAAGGATTGTGTGAAGTTCTATTGAATTTAGCAAGCATGCATTGAGAACTACAGTGTGGTAAGACAGTCCCGGAATGGTAAATGGTTAAAAGTAACGTTAAGATGGTGAACATTCCCTTTCTACAGATCACAAGGTACCTTCGCACAAACTCTCCCGGGAACACCAGAGTCCATGCATCAACAACCAGGGCAAAGATTGACTACAGATTTATAGGACTTTTTAACTTTAGAATTGATTTTGTCTCCAGAGTTATTGATACTTTGTGCAGGAATCTTGCTATCTCAATATTCTTGCAATAGGAACAAAAAAAAGAGATCATTTCAACCTGCAACATATGAATAAGCTTCCTGCCCGAAGATGAATGGCAGTTTATTCCAGGAAGCTATAGCAAGCACTGACAAAGTGTTCAATTCTAAGCAAGACACGCCCCAACAGCTTGCACTGAGCTACGACTGAAAGCAGACAGCATTCTGAAGCAAGCCCTCTTCTTGTTTTCGCAGTGAGGAAACTGAAGTTTTGAGAGATTCAGTCACAAGTAGTAAGTACGACAGATGAGGGTCCCCACTGTGAGTCTATCAACTTGAAGTGATAGGGAAGGCCAGGAGAGGAGGAAGAAAGCTCCCAAGGGCCCTTGCACAGAGGACACACTGACACAGATGTCCCGACCATCCCTTGCCCTTACGTGAAGTTCTCGCAGTTCACTTCCCCAGTTGAATTCTGCAAACCCTAGAGTCTTGTTGCACATGCTGCAGATGGCAAATCCGGATCTCTGTTCTCCCATCCCGTCAGTCCAATAGCATAAGGCCTGGAATACCTGGTAGACTATGAGCATAAAAGGCCAAGCTTACTCATTTATTGAAAAAATGCCAGTCAGCCATAACAGTACCAGCTCCTCAAATGACTTACAGACTTCTAGGCGGAGTTTACACTCAACTTAGACTTAAAAATTTTTAAAGTAGGAAGAATTTCCTCAATTTGTCCTCAGGGCTAGAGGGTTCTGCCCTCCATAGCTCTGTCTTAATTTTATCCTTGGTAATTGAAATACTGTCAAATGAAATCTGGAAGGTACTGACGAACACCACCAAGTGCAAATGCAAGAGCAAATGTTGGGTCCCAGGTAGCTGGTCTCACTTCTCTATTCGCTCTTAGATTTTGATAACAGGTTCTTCCACGGCTGGTTCAATATAAAACAGAGAAGTCATTTTAAGTACCACTTCTTTCAGATGGAGGATCTTAATGCGTACTTCTCACAGATAAAAAATTTCCAATTGCTGCAGTTTGCTGAAAAAAGAGATTTATTTCTGAGGTATCCACAGACCTGACTGGTTGATTGGGATGTCTCTCCTGGCAACCTGGAAAGGCAAGTCATTATATCCAAGATTAGACTGGAGGTTTACAATGATGCAATGATGCTCACAAAGTGTGTGGAGTTTTGCCTTATTTTGTTCTCCTATGGCACCCTCCTGTGGTGGTTTCATTTCTACTTCAAGGACAGCTGTTTTCTGTCAGTACAAAATATGTTAATATAATTTGAACAACACCTAAGAAAAAAAACAATGCTGTGTATATACAAATGGCTTCCAGATTCAAAGCTCTCTCCTGACTATCTTTCTAAGATTTCTTTTATTTATTTATTCCTATTTTCTTTGAAAGGCAAAGAGAAAGACAGACATTTCCCATGTGCTGGTTCACTTCCCAAATGTATGTAACAGCCAGAGCTGAGGCCATGATCCCAAAGTTCAGTTCAGGCCTCCCCATGGGTGTCAGGAACAGAAGTATTTCAGTCACCAACAACCATCAGCCTCCCATCATGTGCATTAGCAGGAAGCTGGGCTGGAAATCGGAAGAGCCAGACTCAACCAGACAATCCAGACACTCTCCCCTGCTGACTTCTCAAACTACTCACAGTTCTCCCCAGTTCTATCTGAAAACCTTAATGTAGAAATTGCTTTAGCTATTATAGCTTTTCCTGATAGCATCCTTCAAACATCAAGTGTCACAAAGAAATGCACTTAACAATGCCATTGTTCATGCACTCACATTTTGCTGTGAGTTTCCACAGGGCAGAGAAAGCAGGGCTCAGAAGGAGGAAGAATCGAAAGCTTTCTAGCTACTGTTAACTATATTAACTTTCATTCCAAGCAGGAGTTTATGCAATTGCATTGCGTATGTTTCCCAGAGGAAATCCAAGGTATAAGACAAAATAAAGTTTCTAAGTTTTTCATGTTTCCAGGTTTTGTTTGTTTGCCTTGTAACTTACAGATCAGGGAAAGGTGAGGAGCCATCCTGCCAAAGCCAAGTTCTGTTGAGTTCATCCCTTGACAGGCCCACCCAGTAATCATAGTCCTTTTTGATCTTCCTCAAGCTGCTGATGATAAAATCCTGTGAAAAAAACAAGACCTGAACTGTGAGTGGAGAAGAACAAGCAAGCAGACACACACTCAATATTCTACTTATCTACTGAGAAATACCAAGTATGGCATTTTGCCTAGCTGGAAATTAAAGGGAGCTTAAGAAATGGACAGAGAAAACTTTTTATTTTTCTTTTTTCTTTTTTTCAAAGATCCATTCTATTTCTATTGGAAAGGAAATTTTACAGAGATACAGAAATACATAGAGAAAGATCTTCCATCCACTGGTTCATTCCCCAAGTGGCCACAACAAGAGCTAAGCCGATCCGAAGCCAGGAGCCAGGAGCTTCCTCCAGACCTCTCACATGGGTCCCAAGGCCCTGGGCCATCTTTTACTGCCTTCCCAGGCCACAAGCAGGGATCTGGACAAGAAGTGGAGTAGCTGGCACACAAACTGGCACCAACACAGGATCCTGGCACAGGCAAGGCAAGGATCCAGTCATCACACCAAGGCCCCTCTCCCCTTTTAAATTAAGGGCAGACAACTGAGAGATCATCATATGTGGATAATCAACCAAGAGTATTTCTGTTTGTTTAAACAGATCATACATGTCCTTCTTTGCCTTTTTAAAAAAACCTATATTTTAACAAATATACTACCATTATAAAATAATAAAGGTGGTTATCTTATAGGGAATCTTTGTTTTAATAAGAAACATGGTATTTCTGGAATGATGGGAGGCTATAAAATAGTACTTACCCTCTCTTCTTGGCTGTCTATCTGCAGGAGCCTGGAACATTCCTTCAGACAAGCCTCTTTACCAGCATCCCAAGTTTGCCACTTATCAGAGACATAGTAACAGCTTTCTCCATTCTGAATCCAGTTGTCTGGACAAGGTCTGCAATAATGATCTTTGAATAATTTTACTTTATTATCATCATTGTAAAGCATTAGAAGCATACCCCTCCCAATAATCCTGCCTCATCCCCAGGCCAGCTGAACAGTCGACCCCAGCAGCGCATCTAACACAACGCTTAGCAGTGACACTTTGAAAGCTTGAGTTCATCAGTTCTACCTTCAGTAGATCTGTTAGAATCAACTTAAGATAAAATTGATTTAGAGGCATGTTTACAAATTCCTTCCCCGTTTATAAAACCTCATCTGGTGATTTCAGTTTTATCAGTCTTTCAAAAAAATTATTGTAAAAGACAGAGTTAGAGAGACAAAGAAGGAATTCCCATTCTCTGGTTCGCTCCCCAAGTGGCTATGGTGGCCAGAGATGGGCAAGGCCAAAGCCAGAAGCCAGGAGCTTCATCCAGTGCTCCCACGTGGGGCTCAAGCACTGGGGCCGTCCTCCACTGCTTTCCCAGGCCCTAAGCAGGGAACTGCAGCCACAACAGGGACGCTGATATCATGGGTGGCAACTTAACCCACTATGCCACAATGTTGGCCCCTCAACCTTTTCTTTCAGCACCGCTAGAAACAATGCAATCTAAAGATCCCCCATCCCTTCAATAAAATGACATACTAGTTACACATGACCTTCACCCATCCTTCTACATACTTTAAGAAAAAATTATTTTATTTTATTTTATTTTATTTATTTTATTTTATTTTATTTGAAAGCCAAGTTACAGAGAAAGGGAGACCGAGATCTTCCATTCACTGGTTCACTCCCCAAATGACTGCAATGACCAGAGCTGGACCAAACTGAAGCCTGGTGCCAGGAATTGCTTCCAGGTCTCCCACATAGATGCAGGGGCCCAAGGATTTGAGGCATCCTCTACTGCCCTCCCAGGTAATTAGCAGGGAGCTGGATTGGAAGTCAAGCATCTGGGATATGAACTAGCATCCACATGGGATGCCAGCACCTCAGGCAGGAGGTTAGTGTGCCACACCAAGGTACAGGCCCTCCTGCATACTTTAAATCACCTGTAAATTATGTTTAGTACTTAATACAGTGCATACACTCCACTTTCTTCACATGGATTCCGCCTAGTATCCAGCAGATGCTAATTTTAGGTTTTGCATTTTTGAGCTTTCCTGGAATTTTTCCAAATATTTTCTACTAGTGATTGGTTTAATACAAAGATGCAAAGTCTACAGAGATGCGTATTTAACTGTATTTTCTCATGATTCCCTACAGGGGAATTATTTCAGTTATGTGTGCAAATATTATCAAATGCTAATTAACAGTTATGTCTTTTCCTCTTATATATAGGACACATAATGACTTAAAATTGTGCAAGAACTGTCACTTATGATAAGTTTCAGATAACACATTTCACTTGGCATTTAACGGAACTTTTTTTAAAATCTTCATTTTGGGAAACTCATTGTTACTCACATGTCAGGAAATACAAAGAAGACGGAAGGGATACCAAAATTAAGTCTCCCCTATTATAAAATCCCAACAAACTTGCAAAGACTTAAGTGTATGCCACTGCTCCATTAAGGATTAGGGACATGCATTTGGAACTGCACCTTAGAAATTGGCTTTCTGTCAGTTACCTGGGCTGGAAAAGGTTGCCATCGAAGGCTGGCAATGTCGTGTCTGAAGCACATAGTTCCTTTGCCACCGAGTGAAGTTTAACAGGGCTTTGTCCTGCTGGTTGAGTTTTTCTTGCTGCTTCATAGCCATGCTGGATACCTGGAACACTTCAAACACAACAGTCATCCCTCATGAGATCCTGACACAGACCAAAGATAACTACAAGTTCCTGATTACATTTTTTAAGATTTTTTTTTAATTGGAAAGGCAGATCAGATTTACAAACAGAAGGACAGAGAGAAAGATCTTCCTTCCATCTGCTGGTTCACTCCCCAAGTGGCTGCAATGATGGTTGGAACTGAGCCAATCTAAAGCCAGCAGCCAGGAGCTTCTTCTGGGTCCCCCACATAGGTGCAGGGTCATATTAGACTAGCTCCCAGATTGTTGTATAACTAACATGCTTATCCATTTTCTGTTGTTATGATATGGACTATTAGAATTTGCTGACTATTTACTCACAAAAAGATATCTGGATTTTTTTTTCATATTCTCTTTCTCAATGATGAAGCTTCCATAAATATCCACCAGCAGGTGTTTGTGTGAACATAGGTGTAATTCCTGTTGTAATACGGCATTTAGAATTTTTTGAAAGAAACTGCTACACTATTTTCCAGAGTAGGTCTGTGTTTATATTCTTATCAGGAACACAAGAGTGATTCAACTCCTCTGTTGTCCTACAAGCATTTCAAGTCACCACCTTCATTTCAGCCATTGCAGTATCCCACTGTGATTGACTTGCAGATCCTTAATGACTAAAGACATAGAGCACCTTTTATTATACTTAGTTTGTATATTTAAATTCTCCTTGGTAAAATATCTTTATTTTTCCCATTTTCTGATTCAATGGTTTGGTATTTTTTTAAACTGTTGACTTTTAAGAATTCTTTACATATTCTAGATTTTAATTCCTCATCAGTTGTTAGTTTGCGAGTATTTACTCCCAGTTCACCAATAACCTTTTTCATCTTCTTGGTGTCTTTGACAGAGTAAACAATTAAATATTTTTATTGTTTATTTATCTGTATTAACTTAAAAAGCAGAGAGAGAGAGAGAGATCTTCCTTCCACTGGTTACTCTCTAAATGGCTGTAATAATCAAATTAGGCCAAAGCCAGGAGAGAGAGACAGAAATGAGAGATCATTGGTTTATTCCCCCAAACAGCCTCAACAGTTGGGATCGGACCAGGCGGAAGACAGGAGCCAAGAACTCCATCTGGGTTTCCCATGTGACCGGCAGAATATTTAAGGATGTGCGTTAGCCAGAAGCGGGGTCAGCAGCAGAGACACGATTCAAATCCAGACACTCTGATGCAGGATTCAGGCATCCCAGCTGGCAGCTTAACCATTGTACCGGAATCCCTGAAGCTTTGTTATTTTGCTTTTATTAATCTTCGGGTTTTGCTTTTTGTGTCAAGGCCACAAACTCTAGCCTACCCTCCACGAGGTGCTGAAAACTTTTCCCTACATTTCCTAAACGACATACAGTTTTACATGTAAGACTGTGACCCAGGTAGAGTTGATTTTTCAAAACTATTTCATTATTTGCTTGTTTATTTATTTATTTGAAGGAATTACACAGAGAGAATGTGAAATAGACAGTTCTTTCATCTCCTGCTTCACTCCCCCAAATGATCAAAACAGCAGGAACTGGGTCAGTCTGAATCCAGAAGCTTCTTCTGGGTCTCCCACATGGATGTAGGGACCTACGCACTTGGACAATCCTCTGCAGCTTTCTCTGGTGCATCGGCAGGGAGCTGGCTTAGAAGAGGAGCAACCAGGAGTTTAACCAGTGCCCATGTAGGATGCTAATGCTATGGTGAGATCTGAGATGTAAGCTAACTTTTTACTGTAACTGTCTAATTTCTCTGAACGTTGTTTACTGAAAAAGCCACTCTCTCCCTAGAATTAATTGTGCATCTATGTCAAAAATCAATGTGATACCTGTGTATAAGTTTATTTCAATGTTGCTACATTTTACTACTTTATCTGCCCACATAGCCATGGTTCATATAGCTATAAGCTTTGAAATCAGGTAGTTTGAATCCTTCCAATTTATTCTTGTTTTTAAAATTATTTCAAATCTTCTAGTAATCTTGTCTCTAGAGTAAATCTTGCCGGAATCTTTATAGAAATTGCATTAATGTGCATAGTAATTTGAGGAAAATAACACCTCTTGAATGTTGCCTTTTCCAATCCACAAGCATGTGAGGTTGTGGACCACAGACCTTGGTTCTGGGTTGAGGGTTGTGACATGTGACCACAATCCAGAGACACAGATGAAAGAAAGCAGATGTTTCTGCCCGTCCCCTACGAAACCCAAGCTACCAACATGCTCCTTCTGAGCCAAAGGTTGAAATAGGCAACAGGCCAGAAACATTCCTTTTATGCTACTAACAATCTGGTACCTTCAGACACTGAAAAATGATGTTTCCTCTTTGGTATTTGAAGTCTAAATTTAAATTTTACATTTAGATGAGCTTATTCCAGATTAACTATATCTTAATATGTAAATCTGTAACAAAACTGAAGAAGGGAAGTGAGAACTCTCCTTAGAGTTTCACCCTAAATGAGGAGTAAAATACTGTCTCTTTTGGGGGGATACTGTTAAGGCTTTAATCAATTTTCAAGAAGTGTGGAATAAAACTAAGCAATATAATTACCTAGGGAGATTTAGTAAAATACTTTTAAGGTCCCCTAACTAAATGCACATACTATGTTATACATGTCAGATCTGTTTGATGAACTACAAATGAAAATGAACAGTAGAGCACAAACAAGTGAATTTATAGAAATTGTTTTGCACCCTAAAATTGTTTAAGTAAAAACTCAATTGTTATAAATAATATGGTAGAAAAGACAGAAGACAGAGGCTGGAACTGGGGACAAGCACATAGTTACCTGGTGAATATATGAAGCTGCTTTTTGCTTACACAACTGTTTTGTCATGGTGATGAGGTTATTATTTTTTTTTAGAGCCAAAGTGCTAAAAAATGTGTTTAAAAAAACTGAGATAAATGAGAAAGTAATAACAATCGTAGCACAATATAAAAGCCACTACACTTCAGTAAAACTACAGGAGGAAGTATTTTACATTTGTATATCAATGTTCAAATTTTATTAGTACATGTGTGTAGATATTATTAAGACAAAGACAGCAGAATTTTTTACTTGTAATAATTTTCCCCAAAATACTGTCTCCAACATATTCTTTTAAAGCTAGTTTCTGGAAACAATCAATATGGAAATAATAGTCTTACCCACTTTCCTATAGCCCTTGAACTTTTTTACCCTAATTAACTATGTAAAGATTGTCAAAAATACAATTTAAAAAAATTTAAAAATAAAGCTAGGTTCTAATTACCCTCATAAAGTAGCACTTTTTTCCCTCACAATTATTTGCTGTGTAAGTTAGAATGTTTAAAATACATCCTAGACAAATCTGCTATACATACTGGCAAGCATGGGAACCAGGGCAAGGGGCGGGCCTGGTGGGGGTTATTGTGGGTCACTCCGACTAGTCTGCAGCTCCCACTGGTTTGTGTGAGGGGCAGAATCAGGCTGGACTGCAACACCCATTGGTTCTTGTGGAAGACAGGGCTGGAAACAGAGCTGACCCGCAATTGCAACCACCAGCATATACATAAGCTGATTGGCACGACGGACTGTGCCGGACCCTGTACAGGCATGCACACAGGAGAATCTGGTCTGGGATCACCTCAAAGTCTTTGGGGATCCCTCCAATCAAAGTGCTGATCTCAGAACCCCAACCATGAAGAGAAGTGCAGGTTCCATGGTCTAACCACGGAGTTCAAGTGTCAAAGTTAAGCCTCCTCAGAGGCTCAGACAGAGCAGTGGACAGCATATCCAGGTGCACATGGAGGATATGGCAGTCCATGGAACCTGCGGAGGACGCAACAGAGGGTGGAGGACAGAACAAATCAATCCACTACCAAAGCCATGTGTTGGCAGTGAAAATCTGGGCAAACGGAGACTCTAAGATGGATTATGTCAGCCAGTGGATTCTGCAGCGATTTCATCGTGCTTGGAATGGCGAGACTAGCAGCAATTCAGAATTGTTGAACTATCAAAATCACTTGAGCATGACCCTTGAAACGTGCCCCACATCGGGGACCTGGGATGGGTGGGAGGCTGGGTGGGAGGCTGGGTGGGAGGCTGGGTGGGGCTTCTCCCTTTATCTTCCCCGTTACCCCAGGTACAGAAATAATAATAATAATAATAATAATAATAATAATAATAATAATGTGGAAACAATAGTCTTACCCACTTTCCTGTAGCCCTTGACCCTTTGTGCCCTAATCAACTAAGCAAAGATTATCAAAATAAAATAATTGCAAAAAATACTTCGTAGATTCATGGGATTAAATTACAAAATCACCCACAAAAAGTGAACCCTAAGATTTTTGTTCTCACCATTGTTACTCTCCAGATCATGCCTCCTGCCTTCATTTCTGGTTATTTCTTTGTGTGTATTCAAGAAAATATTCCCTCTGAAATTTTGGTATAGTGTATATGTTATTTTGAGTGTTTTTGTTTTAACTAAGCAGCATGTAACAAAGACATTTCTAGGTCCATAAAGAACGTCCGCTTTCCCACTCCACTCCACTCCACCCTCCCGCTACCCATCCTCCTTCCTCTCCCCCTACCCAACTCCACCCTCCCCTACCCATCCTCCTTCCTCTCCCCCTACCCAACTCCACCCTCCCCTACCCATCCTCCTTCCTCTCCCCCTCCTTCTCAGCTTCAAGGCCTTCCACTGAACCACTGCTTGTCTAGCTGATCTATTGAAGGACATTTGGGTTTCTTCCAGTCTTTTTTTCTTTTTGTACTGCTCCTCATGTAAGTTTATCTTAAGGAGAAACTTCTGAAAGTGGTATTGCTGGGTCAAAATTAATTAATCCAGCTCAAAATCACTGAGAGTGTTACAGAAACAGACCACATTTATCCAGACAGACTTAATGGTTTAACCAAACTGAGTTCATGTGCTAGACAAAAAAGACAAAATATGTACACATTGAACAGCAAGTATTTTTGAGGACATAGATAATGCATGATCATAAGCTTATAAACATCTTTTGTGTGTATTACATAATTTCTGGCTATATAATAGTTTGCAATTGAATACTATACATTTACATTTACATTAAAAAATTATACATTTACTTGGCCTTAGTGCTTCAAGATGGCACCTCTCCTGTTAATTTTGTCTCTTTAATTTTGTTTTTAAGTGAAATTTTTAAATATTTATTTATCTCCTTGCCTCGATGAGCTAATATCTGTTAAACAACACTGAAATTAATTACACAGAACTTAACATTTTAATCATGTCTTCAACTATTTGCAGTGTGCCTTACATATGGATTTATATATTATGGAGTGTGGATGGAGCTTGGCAATATTCATGAAAAGGCTCCAGTTTGGGAGCCAGTGTTTGGCTTTTGTAGTTAAGATGCCCACATCCTACACTGAGTGCCTGGGTTGGAGTCCCGGCTCTGCTCCTGGTCCCAGCTTCCTGCTTGTGTGCAGGAAGGCAGCAGTGATGGCTCCAGTGAGCGGCTCCCTGTCACTCCTGTGAGACACCTGATGGAGTTCC
This sequence comes from Ochotona princeps, assembly GCF_030435755.1. Classification (NCBI taxonomy): domain Eukaryota; kingdom Metazoa; phylum Chordata; class Mammalia; order Lagomorpha; family Ochotonidae; genus Ochotona; species Ochotona princeps. The sequence goes on from NC_080858.1 coordinate 19,319,084, forward strand.
CTGGCTTCTCCTTGGTCCAGCCTCCAGCCTTTGGAGAGTGAACTATCAGATGGCTGGGGCATGTAGTGAGGGATGCAGAAAGCTTTCAGGAAGCTCTCGCCTTTCTGAGGAGGCTGTGAAATTTCACTGGAGAAGATGGACAAGGTTAACAATTACTGATTGAGTTCTCAGTAATTCTTCAACCATTGCTTGGCGAACCGCCAGTGAAACGAAGCTCTGGCATTCTGGGAGTCAGGTCAAGATTCCTTTCCTTTATGGGAGCAAATCTGTACCCTCCCTCCCTCCTTCACAAGGGTCATAGTCCTCCTCTGAGGCTGATGGATCCCAGACACGATGTGACTTGCCAAGCAGTACAAAAAGGTACACAGACAATAACTTCCATTTCTGTCTTTACAGTCACATTTGCTTAGTATCAGCATGAGTGATGGTACTTAGATTCCCTCCCCCCCCCATGTTACAGTTGTGCTCTGATCAAGTAAAGCTCTCTAGGTTGCAATAAATAATTTAAATTGGATCTTGCCTAATGCAAAGTGAGATTAAAATGATCTGTAAAGTCAAGTTTAAAACAAAGGTAAATTAAAAGCAGAAGAGTATAATCAAAAGTCTTTCAAATTGTATACAGCTGCGCTCTAACATGACTCACAAAATTAAGTCAGAAAAAAATTAGTTACTTGGGATGTATTTTCCAAAGAGACTTAGAGCGTTAGAGTTCAGTAATAGGCAATTAATCGTTGCAAGCTGTTAAGGGCATCAAAGTGTTCAGTTACAGCAATTAAGTGTCTCGTAATTTAAATTAGGAATCCATTATTCCATATCATCTATAAGCACTCAGATACTTCCTAAATTATTCCTCATCTATGTATAGATTGTGCAGATATAATATAGCGATATGAGTATTTCACCTTGTAGATACAGCTAGATGTAGTTACTAACATATGTAGAGAACTAGGTTATTTGGAAGATAAACTTTTGTACTTACATTTGACGCCCAAGAAGATGGATGTTGCTAATAATCCCATGCAGGAAATACACAAAATCACCATTACAACATGCCATGCTCCTAAACATGGAATAGGGACATTAAAATTGAGTTAGAGAGAGTAGAAGAGCATGAGGTAGTGATGAGATGAAACTGAAGGGAAGAAGGAATCAACATTGGGAGTTAGGAACTGTTGAGACTTGGACTTTTTAACTTCGTAGCAGAGGAAAAGGGGAACTTTCGCTTAAACTCTCTGACATGCTAACAAACATTGGAAAATGCAAAATTAACAGATTTGATAGGATGCTCCTCTCACGCTTGTGTAGGTGTCACAGCAACATTTGAGGGTTAAGGACAAACAGCTGGTAAGCTCTTTACTGTGAGCAAGAAAACCACCTCACTTTGCTCCACTTTTCAGTGTCACTTGAACACAATTCATTCAAAAATATTCTCTTTTAAATACACAGTTTGGCATTTGGAATAATTTTCCCATTTACTTTATTCTCCAAGAATAAAAAGTCAGGAATGTGTGATTTTTTTTTCATATACCTAACACTAGTCAGAGAAAAAAATAGATACAAACTTTTTTAAGGGTTTATTTATTTTTGCTGGAAGGTCATATTTACACAGAGAAAGAGAGGGAAAGATCCTCCATCCACTGGATCAGTCATCAAATGGCTACAACAGCAGAAACTGAGCTGATGGGAAACCAGGAGCTTGTTCTGGGCCTCCTGCATGGGTGCAGGGTCCTAAGGTCTCAAATCATCTTCTGCTGCTTTCCCAGGCCATCAGCTGGAAGCTGAGTCGGAAGTGGAGCAGCTGGGACACAAACTGGGGCTCTTACAGAATGCCAACCCCCAAAGGAGGAGGCTTTAGCCAACTATGCCATGACACCGGGCACAAAATGTATCTTTAAAGGACAAACTACGGTACTGCAGTTAAGACATTACTAGGGAAACCCGCATCCCATAGTGTAGTGTCTGGTTTGAGTCCTATTTCCTCAACTTCAAATATGACTTTCTGATATTACACACCTGAAAGGCAGCAGGTGGTTATGCGAGTAATTAGGCCCCTGCCACCTGCGAGGCGAGTGAACTCCTGGGTACCAACTTCAGTCTGGCCCAGCCCTGGTGTTGCAGAAAGCTGGGCTGTGGACTAGGAGATGGAACCGCTCTCTCTCTCTCCCCTCTTTCTCTCAACTCTAGATATATTCATTGACTGCATAACACCCCAGTCCAAGACGCTTGTGTCTAAATCCCTGAAATCCGTTAATATTACCTTACATGCCCAAAACTACTTTGAAGATGTTGTTAAATTAAGGATTTCGGGACAAGGAAATCAGCCTTGATTGTCTAGGTCTTCCCAATGAAGCACAGGCAGCTAGGAGGATGGAGGGTACTGTGGCCAAGGAAGCACTTGAAAATGTTGTCCTGTTGGCACTGAAGAAGGGGGCAGGGACCAAGAGCCAGGGAAAGCAATAAATACTTCTCTACAACCCATTCTCCTATAGAGCCCTGCCAGCACTTTTGTTTTAGCCCTGTGAAATCCATAGACCTCTAAACTATAAAACAATAAATAATATTAAATATTCACATTTGCCTATCCCCCTAAGTCTTGGTGATTTCTTATACCACAAACAAAATTCAAACAGCTATACAGCTATTAAATAATAAAAACAAGGGCAAGCATTTGACACAGCAGTTACATTACCACTTGGAATGCCTGTGCTCTGTATCAGAATGCCCACTTCAAGTCATTGTTCCTCTTCTAGTGTGCACCCTGGGGGGCAACAGGTGATGCTCAAGATCTTGGTTCCCTGCCACCCCACACTCACCGCCCCCCTACCCCAGCAAATCCAGATATCAGGTCCCAGGCGCCTGGTCCTGGCCTGTCCAGGACTGCTGTCGCAGGCATTTGAGTGAGTCAGCAGAAGGAAGAATACTCTCTCTTTTTCCCTCTCTCTTCTCTTTGTCTCTCTCTCTCACTCTCTCCTTCTTCCAGCAAAATGAAATAGATAAATAGCAAATAACAGAACTGATTACTATAGCAGACAACTCAAGGCTAATAAGATTTTGCCAGTTTCTCCTCTTTTTTCCCCCTTATTTCTTGGCATTATCACATCATTTGCAGAGTGTTTTATACAGAAACTGAAAATAATTTAAATTATATGGGTTTTTTTGGTCACTCCTTTCAGAATCTCAGGGTTTCTTTGGCTATTCCAAAAGGACAGAAAAGAAGTAGCACATGTTTTTCAAGTTCATTGAATTTTTTTCTTTTTCCCATTACTTCCTCCTCGCTTCTTTTCATGTGTCCTGTGATACATGTCATCATACTCTTAAACACATTATCTCAGGTTAGAAGAAATACTTTCGCTCATCACAGAATAAGCAGCATATGTGCTTTAGTCGTAGGCCAGATCAGAAGAACTGCTTACCTGAACAGGTGCGGAAACACCCGCATTTCTGGGAAGAGTTTGATGGCGGGTCATTCCACTGAAGAGAGGTGTATACCTCGTCTTCATGCATGTCTGAGATGCCTAACGGGTGAAGCGGTTCACACAGCAGCTTAGGAGCTAGTTGGTCAAAGGACTGAAGTCGGCTGCTTCTTCACAGTGTTGGAAGAATGTGTTTGGATTTAAGGAGCAGAACAGATGCCTTTTCATCTAGAAAGTGGAAGTTTGGGGAATTCAAGCCAAAGCACAATTTGCTAAATGGGGAAATGAAAAAAAAAAAAACTGACCCCAGAACAGCCAACCATAGGACAGACTATTGTTCTGGTTTCCAAAAGGTGACAGATGTTTTATCTTCCTTGGTTCATGTTAAACATAGATTTGAAAGGAAGAATGACAGAGAGAAGAAGATGAAGTGAGAGATTTCCCGTGTGATGATTCACTCCCCAGATGACAAGGTCAAAACCAGGAGCTCCATCTGAGTCTTCCATGTGGGTGGCAGAGGCCCAAGCAACCTGGCCATCATCTGCTGCTTTCCCAGGCCCCTTAGCAGGGAGCTGGATGCTGGCATCACGAGCAATGCCTTCACCTGCTGTGCCGTAGTGCTGGCCCCAGGCAGTAGATGCTGAAGGCAATAGTGTGGGGCTATTGTAAGAAAATATTGAAAGTGCAAAATATTTACTTGTGTTTAGTATAAGACATGACGTATTGGACTGGCCCAGGTAATGAAGTTATAAATATAACGCATGTTAGATCAACCAGGGCGTTGTAGATTATTATGTGTTTACTTAAACAAGAAAACTGGGAAGAGATTTCATTGCTGAAAACAAATTCACACAGTATTAATTAAGGTGATGCTAACTCAAAATACCAGTTATTTAACATAGTGAAAAATTATTTCTGATGCAACATTTGAGCTTTCAGTAAACTATGCTCCAAATAGAACCTGGGCTACTTCTGGCTTGTGAGAAATTAGCATCCCTACTTCTATCCCTCGAAAAGACAAGAGAATGCAAAAATATCCATACCTGCTTATTGAAAGCTATAACCTTGAAGTTATATACATCACATCCATATTCGTCAATGCAATATAATGCCTACATTTGGATATAAAAGCCAGACTTTGAAAAACGTAATGCTTGTCTGAGCAGCAAGAGTTCCATAACTTCCTTTGGAAAGGAAGCATGAATTATGCAATGGACAGATGGCCATTTCTGCCACATCCTGTGATTATAGCATTGGTATTGAGAAATTTGATATTTTAATTACCATTTGTCTTTTAGCCCTATATCCTATAGCCAAAGGTCATGTCCCAGCAGCTCAGAGTCTGCAAGTCTCAACAACTCACAAAATTGTCATGTTTTTCTTTGCTTGACTGTCTCAGTGGATGAACACCCACAGCCCACTGAAGGGGTAAGCTCTAGTAACACATTCATTAAGAGGACTGTTTATAAAGTTTGGGGATGGCTAAAGGAGCCAAACCTGGTGTAAAATATATATGCCTATTAAACCCGGGCATAGTACAGAGCACATCAATGGAATAAAAACCCTATCTCGGAATATTGCCAGTGCTGCTCATGTGCTGACCCAACTGGAAGCCAGAGGTCCTCCAGGCTGCAATGGAGAGCATCCTGAGAAACAAATGGAAAAACCCAACACATGTGATGTTCTGAAAATCTGGGTCTGAAAAATAATGATCCTCATCTCCAAATACCCTATAAAAATGGAGTAAGTTCTTTTTTGAGAAAAAAAGAGGAAGAGAAGATAACCATACCCGATGCTGAGACTCATGTCAGGAGCACCACAGGGAAGTTCAAACAGAGCTCGTTAGTTCCCATTTGCTGGTTTTCCCAAATATAGCACATTGTCTGTTAAATGTCTTTGAAGGGGCCTCTCCAAGTGAAGGACTCGTGTTTTTACCCAGCTTTCTTCAGATGTTTATCCTCAAACTGCATGCTACTCATTGTCCATTGCATTCCGAGTACTTGAAGTGCTTTCACATGAATTTTTTAAAAAGATTTCTTTTTATTTATTTGGAAGCAGAGTTACAGAGAAAGAAAGAGCTGGAGACACAAAGAGACAGATCTCCCATCTGCTGATTTATTCTTCAAATGGCCATAGAGCCAGAGCTGCGATAGTTCGAAGCCAGGAGCTCCATCCGGGTGTCCGACATGGGTGCGAGGGCCCAAGCACCTGAGCCATCTGCTGCTGGTTTTCTGGGTGTATTAGCAGAAAGCTGGATAAAAGTAGAACAGAGGGACTGGGCTCAGCACTCCTACGGATGCAGCTTAACTTGCTATGCCACAATATCAATCCCTTTGCTTGTTTGTTTATCGCTAGTACTATGGTAGAAGCAGTTGTAGAAGCACAGAGAAGTAAAATTTTGCTGAGGTTCTCTTTGTGAGTTTCAGATTTACTCTGTGAAACTCAGTGTTCTGATCTTAGAACGTGCGCTGTTAAAAGCCATGCTATTGGGCCCAATGCAGTAGCCTAGCAGCTAAAGTCCTTGCCTTGTATGCACCGGGATCCCATATGGGCTCCGGTTCTAATCCTGGCAGCCCCACATCCCATCCAGCTCCCTGCTTGTGGCCTAGGAAAGCAATCTAGGATGGCCCAGAACCTTAGGAGCCTGCACCTGTGTGAGAGACCCAGAAGAAACTCCTGGCTGTTTCAGATACACATATATCTGAAACAAAATAAAGATTCAAATGACTTTCAGGGTTCAGTGCACAAAACCATCAATGAGGGCCCAGCACGATAGCTAAGTAGCTAAATCCTCGCCTTGCAACTGTCAGAATCCCATATGACTGCTGGTTCATATCCCAGCTGCTCCACTTCCCAAGAAGTTGAGGATGACCCAAAGCCTTGGGACCCTGCACCCATGTGGGAGACCCAAAAGAAGTTCCTAGTCCTGGCTTCGGATTGGCTCAGCTCCGGCCACTATGGCCATTTTTAAGCAAACCAGAAGACAGAAGATCTTATGTATCTCCTCTCTGTGTATCTGCCTTTCCAATAAAAAAATAATAAAATAAATATTTATAAGAAAAATCAAATAAATATATACTATTTATTGTATGTATGGTATTCTGATTAATAATTTACATAATTATAATAAATAGTCCTCACCATTACTTTATGAGCAATATACTAATAAGAAGCTCATTTCATAAATAAGGAAACAAGGGTTTTGTTAAGATTTATTTTATTTGAAAATCAGGGTTATGGAGACAAAAAGATAGACAGCCAGAGAAATCTTCTATGCACTGGTTCACATCCAGATAGTCGTAACAGCCAGGACTGTGTCAGGCTGAAGCAAGGAACCAGGAGCCTCCTCTGGGTCAGCCACATGCGTGACAGAGGACCAAACACTTGGGTCTTCTTCCAGTGCTCTCCCCAAGCACATTAGCACCTAGCTGGACTGGAAGTCCTGGATGGGAGATGAACCGGCACCCATACGGGACACCAGCATCACAAGTGGTGGCATAACTCGCTATGCCACAACAATGCCCCTAAAACTAAGTTTTAAAGAGACACAATTCCTTTCTCAAAGCCACACTGGGGAGTAAGTTCTACAGTAATGTTTGCTCTTTCAGTAAGTGTTACAGATTACTTAGATGAGAATCATGGGCCGGCAGGGGCGTTAGTGGAAAACGGAGGTCTCTACAAGTTAAGACATCACTTGGTCCAGCAGCATCCCATATTGTAGTGCTTGGGTTCAAGGCCTGGCTCAGTCACCCATTCCAGCTTCCTCCTAAGACACACCCTGGGAGGCAGCAACTGATGGCTCATGTACTTGAGTTCCCACCACCCATATAGGAAACCCAAATTGAGGTCGGGGCTCCTGGCTTTGGCCTGGTCCAAACCTAAATGTACCAGCTTATTGAGAAGTGAGCTAGTGAACAGAAGATCTCTGCTTCTTGGTCACTCTGCTTTTTAAGGAAACACATTAAAAGCAAATCCAGACCCAGGTCTTGCTGGCTCTTCAGCCTTCTGCGTGCCGTGGGTGTGTGTTTGAATGTCTCCCCGTTGTAACACCCTCCTCAGGCAAGAAGGTTGAAAGTCACACTCACCATCTGCATTCTCACCAGGGAAGTAGGAAAGCTGGGGACGCAAACGCAATGTTCTTTGGTATCTTGTTGGGGCGTGCCTTTCCACACACACAGCCTATAAATACTGAGTTACTCAGCAAGCACCAAACATAGAACACGGGGAAAGAACAAGACAATGCACTTTGTCGCACATCTTCTTGCTCTGGACTCCAAAGTCATTGGCTTCTTTGCCACTCCCCTGAGACTTCTTGCCCATTTTATTGTCCTTTTTTGATTCAAGGTGGATGCGATTGCTTTAGCTGGGGCTTTGCTGATGGAAGCATTTCCTTACAAACCATCTCACATGATGAAGAGCAAGCATTTTTTTCTGTTTCTTGTGAGCCGGCACCGTGCTTGCTGCTAGTCTTAGAAGAACAAACAGGGAAGTGTGTTTTCACAAAGTTTCTGATTTAGTGGGCGCTCCCAAGTTTGCATTTCGTTTGTACAGCTGTGAGTTAGGTAAAACGGCTCTCATCATCCACTTAAGGAATCCACAAGACTGGTTCATGGCTATGCTTAAGGGACAATACCATCTAAATTATTCTGCTGGTTCCAGATGTAATATTCGTTCCACTATCTTATGCAGTCTTTCATATTTAAATATTTTGCACAGCCTAAACCAACACGGCCTTAACTTTTCTTATTTTGTTATTATTTTTATAAGCCTAAAGCTGATGGAAGATGAGAAGAAAGAAAGTGTAAATGACAGCCCTGGGGATGCAAATCGTCAATTTGCGTGCTATCTTCCGGACGGATGTGCCAAGAAGGATGTAGGTGGCAAATATGGCATAAAAAGTGACTCCAAGAAGAAAAGTAGAAATAAGAACATTTACAGCTGGATTTCCTTCATCGAAATATTTTATTGTACAATCAAGCACCTGACTTGTTATCATGTCTGCTTCTTTGCATTAAAGCAGATAATCCACATTCACCATGCCAGCCTTCCTCTCACACATTAAATAATGTTTGTCCTCACAGAAGGTAGGGTAGATTTTCCCATCGAGAAAGTAGGCACAGTTCATATTTTCTCTGACCTCTTCAGGAAAGTTAAATCTGTGAATAGAGAAAAAGATAGAATACCTTTGAATGCTAGATCATCAACTATCAAACTCTGTAGGATTTGGGCTACCAAGTGGAAACTATGGGGGAAAGTAACCTATCACACACTCGTCTTGAAAAACTTCCAATCTGCCTGGGAATAAAAAGTGTATATATTTAATCTGTACTTAATACACTTAATACAGGGCCCTGTTCTTGCTAAACTGAGAGTATATGGTACTCTGTGATGGGTCTAAGCACATTGTATTGTAATTGGCTGTTACCTTGTCCATGTTCTTAGCTAGAGTTTATACATATTGGTTTATTTACTAAATGTGTAAGGAACAAGTACTATGTTCTGAAATAGATCAACATGCTGAAGATAGAGGGGTAAAGAAAGATGAGGTCGTTCCCGAGGAGAACTTACATCCCAGTGACTTGCAGGGGTGCAGGAGGAGACTTACAAAGCCACAGATGAGCAAATTAGAGTTTTTCAGGAAGAGATGACAGCGACAATGAAACAAAGCCATGCACTGTGACAGTCACTGGGGAAGTGGGGGAAAGGAGGCTGACTGAGTTTGAACATCTATGGTTGGTTTCACTGCAGAGGTGATGTTTAAAGTTGATTCTGTTTCAGGGCTTGGAGCTGCAAAAGAAGAGCACTCTGGGAGGAAAAAACAGCTACACAAAAGCCTGAGACAAAAAAAAAATTGGATTTTGAATTTGTATCTATTCATTTATTTAAAAGGTAAACAGACAAGAGAGGAATTAGTCAACCTCTGGTTCCCTCCCTAGATGTCCACAACAGTCAGGGTGGAGCCAGGCCCAACCAAGAGCCTGGAATTCCATCCAGGTCCCTCAAGTGGGCGGCAGGGACCGAAGCACCTGAGCCATCACCTGCTGCCTCCCAGGATGTGCAGCTGAAGTGAAGTAGCCAGAACTTGACTCAGGCACTCCAACTTGGATGGGAGCGTCCCAAGCAGCAGGTTAACTGCTGCACAAAATGCCTTCCCCAGCAATTAAGTTTGTTCAAAGAATAGAGAGAACAGCATTTTGCCTGTCCGCTGTATGAATGAGGCAGCAAGCGGTCGGAGATAAAGCCCAAGGTCTGGAGAGAAGTTTGCTTATAGCGTGAAGCCTACTGTCAGTAAATAATACATATTTGTTGTCTAACTTAAGAATTAAGTAATGATCAGATTGTAAAAGTTTGAGTTGCCAATTTAAGTTGAATCTGGAAAAAGAGTGCAGTTTTGACATACATGATGAACCTAAGGGGTTGAGACTAAAGATTAAGCAATTTTATTTGGAATACATTTGGGCCTGGATTGAATTCCAGGCCCCTGGCTCCAGCCTGGCCCAGCCCTGGCAATTTGCAGCACTTAGAGAGTGAACCAGCAAGTGAAGATTTCTTTTTGTCTCTGTCTCTATACCTTTTAAATTAAATAAACAAAAATAATTTTTAAAGGATCGAACCTCATTGTGTGAATACTAGATTTGCTCTGTGAACTAAAATAAATTCAGTTCTTAGAGACTCTAGGGTAGAAGAGTAGGCAAAATAATACTGAAGAGTCCAAATTATCCTTAAGATAGTATCTTCCGGGCCCGGCACAGTGACCTAGCAGTTTAAGTTCTCGCCTTGCACATGCCAGGATTCCATATGGGCATCGGTTCTAATCCTGGCAGCCCCGCTTCCCATCCAGCTCCCTGATTGTGGTCTGGGAAAGCAGTTGAGGACAGCCCAAAGCCTTGGGAGCCTTCACCCAAATAGGAGACCCGGAAAAGCTCCTGGTTCCTGGCTTCGGATCAGCTCAGCTCCGGTCATTGTAGTCACTTGGGAAATAAATCACTGGACGAAAGATCTTCCTCTCTGTCTCTCTTCATATATATATTTATTGCAAAGTCAGATATATACATATATATATACAGATATACATATATATCTGACTTTGCAATAAAAATAAATTTTAAAAAGATAGTATCTTCCAAAAACAAAATAATGAAGAAAAAAAAATTTTTTAATATGTAGATCAAGCTGCCCCTCCTCTCTCTCTCTGTCCCTCTCTCTCTCTCTCTCTCTCTCTCTCTCTCTCTCTTTCACATACACACACACACACACATATAGATCCACAATGTTCTGAAGTTGGAAGACTGAAACAAATGGAGAAACTGCCCAGAATAAAAGTGGATTATATCTTGAATGAAGAGCAGAGAATTGGAGAGGGCAGCATAGCATTGTCGCAGGGCCTGGTTCTCTTGTTAGGAGCAGCGCTACATGACTTAGTTCTACATGACTTAGTTGCAGCTTATGTAAGCCACAGTAACACATGAAGACACCTCTCCATTTGCAGGTATTTGACTCGAGAGGAAATGAAGTCTCCCTCAGGAATACAGTTTTTGATAGCTTCTTCTGTCTTGAGGGTCTAACAACTTACAAGCGTTTGAAGAGAACTGAACCATCTTCCCATGTCCAGTTCTCATTGGAGTTCCGGCGAGACAACCCAATCCAACGAATTAGGCCGGTTCTGCTTCGGAGGTAATCCTGTGTGAACAAGCACAGTAGTCAGGGTGCTTCCCAAACTCCCACTAACGGCACGAACATAGAGCATCACAAGCAGACTCCGGGAGGAAAGGTTGGATTACTTGTCCATATGATGATCAACAGCCTTTCTGTGATATTTAGAATTGTACCAAGCTGACTTGTTTTTTCAAAAGCATAAGGTTGGTATGGTGGCACAGCAAATTGAGCCTCCACCTACAGCACAGGCATCCCATGTGGGCACAAGTTCATGTCCTGACTGCTCCCCTTCTGACCCAGCTCCCTGCTTCTGGCCTGGGAAAGCAGCGGAAGATGGCCTGAAGCCTTGGGACCCTACATCCACGTGGGGGACCCGGAAGAAGCTCCTGACTTCAAACTGGCCCAGCTATAGCTCTCTCCTTCTCTCTAATTAACTCCCTTTCCAAGAAAAAAATTAAGATAAAAGTAAATAATAATATTCAAACTTGTGGAATGCAGGAAAAAATATGCCCAAAATATCTGATACACTTACATATCTATGTGTTTATAACACATGCTGATTTTTCCCATCAATTGAAAATTAGAGTCCTAAAATGCGATTGAAATCGGTCAATTGTAAATAACTAAAGACAAACTTTATATTCTTAGATTCTGATTGATTTGATTGTTTATAAAATGTTAACATGCGGAAGTATTAGCCTGTTTTAACTGAGTAAAGGAGATGTATAGAATATCATTCTCAAAGCAATTTATCACTAACCTGCATCTGCCTTTCCTAGTTCAGATCAACTCTTTGAGGTTACGGCTTGTCATATGCTGACTGATGCCCTGGATCCAAATCCTGGAAGGGTTCCAGCACATATTTATTGAACTAACAGTTTATGGATAACAAAGTTAAGATGAGGCCAAATGCTCACACGCATTCACACCTCCCAGGACATCAAACGAGAACACCTTCTGGACAGATAACACTTGACACGCACCTGAAGCTCACACTGACGCCTACAGGTAACACTGTGAGACATGCCTTCAATGGCTTCTTTCATCTTTCAGATTTATTTCTTTTTATTGGAAAGGCAGAGTTACAGAGGGAAGGAGAGACAGACATCTTCTATCCCCTGGGTCACTCCCCTTATGGCAACAGAGGTCACGGCTGCGCTGATCTTAACCCAGGGTTGCTATCAGGTTTCCCACTGGGTGAAGGAGCCCAGGGACTTAAGTCATCCTCCACTGTTTTCTCAAGCCATGAGCAGGGAACTGGATGGGAAGTGGAGTAGCCAGGACTCAAACTGGTGCCCAAGTGGGATACTGGTGCTGCAGACAGAGACTCAACTTGCTACACCACGGCACCAGCTCTGTTTATTTCTTAAAACTTGAGCCACCTGTCACCATTCTGGTCTTGTCTTCATGATTCACTATAGGGCTTGACACAAAAATTCTGCCTGAAATCCAACTATTCTTTATTCTCCAAAATTACATTAGTCCATCTTTATTTATAATTCTTGAAGCTAACATCAACATAGAGTATAAATATTCAGGACCTGGCTTATAGTCTGCCCCATTAATCTCTTTATAATGGAGTTAGAATTTTTAGGACATTCTCCTACTTTGCTGAATAGAAAAAAAAAGTTGACTTATTTAACTGAATATGTTCTGTATGATCTTTCTGAGCAGATATGACCATGAACATCACTGGGGTGACTCCTTGAATCTGACCCACTGTGTATGGAAGTCATCAGGAAGGGCCCAGGAGGTTGTTCTGATCAATGAGAGTGAGTCTATAAACTAGAACTGGATTGGATAGTTGAGTTCTGTCATCTTTTACTGAGCTCAATAAGATCAACATAAAAAGGAACACATTCCAAAAAATGCAAAAAGAAGAATATTACATGTGAGGGTTTTTGTCTCCCTTAGGCTCCCCAAAACATACAACACAGGATTCTCCTTACCAGCATGTTCCGGCTGGTTATCTTCAGAAGAGTAGCATTCACGTTGGCACAGAACTGTTTCCCCTCTTCCCACGTCACATTGTGCATAAAGAATCCGTAACAACCGTCGCCATGGTACCTCCAGTTGGTTTCACAGGGGCTGCATTTGTGATCTTCAAGAGAAACCAGACACAGGGTCCCTTTCATTCTAAACTTAGCTCAGTCTTCCCACAGCCAGGGTTTCCTGCTATCTCAAGACTCCCTGCAGGGACCTTCACACACTGGGGTTTGGGGGAAGCAAGAACAGAGGGCAAGCAGTACTCACTGAAAATTCCTTGCTTTTCCGACTGTTTTATTAAATCTTGGCAGAAGAGTTTTGCTACGTGTTGCAGGGTTTCTGAGAGATTTTCCTTCTCTGTTTGTACGTAGTTTTGTTGCGTGATGGCTAGGTGTAAAAATTAGATGACAACAACTTGTACAGAGAATCATAAGAATAAAGCAAAAAATCTCCCAATAAACTTTCATTTCAGTCGAATTACCAATACATGAAGCATTTCTCTTACACAAGAGTGAGTGGATGTTAATAAAGGGTACAAGTGAAGGGGAATTTGAGAACAAATTAAGAAGCATGTAAAAAGGAAAGAAAAAAAGAAAAACTCTGGTGAGAAGTGAACTATTTGAAGGACATAATTACAAATGAGAAAGACCCATCACCAAATAACATGTTCACCATGATTGTTTTTTGACATTTTCTTAACTATGAGTTTCCAAATTTAACAGAGCTGTAAAATGTCTGTTGTCCCCTATTCTTCATGTAATATCCAGATATTCACTTATTTATAAATGCATATTAGTTTCTTATAATACTTACTCTAATATCCACATAAATAAAAAATGACAATGGAAATATCCTAAAACAAAATAAGAAAAATACAAAAATACAAAATACACAAACTACAGCCATTAGACAGCAATGTGACAATGGAGGGCTAAGTTTTCAGGGAGAAAAACACCAGTATTTTAGTAAAACATGAGAAAGATGACATTTCAGGGAGAAGGAATAGAGTGAACAAAATTTGAGACAAGAAAATGGGATTTATTTATGAAGTTAGGAAAATTCTAGCTTGGCTGGGTGTTAGTACAGGAAGAAAAAAGTTTTAAAAGATAGTTTAGACCTGTTGTGAGAATCTGTCTTTTTGAAAAATTTTATTTAATTATTTTACCTGAAAGGCAGGGAGAAAAGAGGAAAAACAGAAATCTCCTTCTGCTGGCTCACTCCCCACTAGCCCACAACAGCTCGAGCTGAGCCTAGACCAAGCCTGCAGGAGCCGGGACAATCCAGGGATCCCACAGGAACGGCAGGGAAGCAGCTGCTGAAACTGTCAGCCAAGGTGCAGGTCGGCAGGAAGTATTCCAATAGAGAAAGTAGGGGTCCCAGGCAGGGTCTGCCGTTGCCCCACAATACCACCAGAATCTTAAACATCTGCCTTAAATCCTTGAAGAAATTTTTTTTTGTTAGTAAAAACATTTACAACATTGTTTTAAAAGGAGGGAAACTTTAAGACCGTGACTTTCTTAAGGCAATCTTGGCAATCACTGACAGGAGGATTACAGGAGGGGGAAAAGTATCGGTTATGGAGCCCTAGTGGGACACCCTGCAACCCTTAGGATTTGCCTTCCTCAGACCAAACCTGTGGCCAAGAGTGGATACTTACATATAATCCCCAGAGCCACCAGCCCAATAACCATCCCCATGCACAAGATGAGCAAAGTCAAAGCCATCACACGCCACCAGGAAGAGGCTGCTGGGACATCTGTAGGTACACAATAAAGAAGTCAAGGAGCGAGCAGTGTGGCACAGGCGTGGGGGCAGTATCACTCTGTCCCTGCCCTAATCCAAGTCACATAAACCACTTTCTTGGCAGCCCTTGGCTGCGTGCCCCTAGTGATCACCCACAAAAAGTACAGTGCACTTGCACGTCACATATCCAGGGCCACGGGTCTTCCACTTTCTGAGCTCCAGCTTAAACCAGCTCACAAGGCCTGCTTGCCTTGGTTCTGCTTCACACCCACCCGTACAAGTCATCATTTCATCAAGCAGCAACTGGAGAGTTACATCCATTGGCTGATAATCAGAAGACAGGCCTTCCAAAACCCAAGTTCTCCCTTCCACCCCTGCCCTTCTGTGCCTGAAGTCTTCAGGCACCAAATGCATCCTTCTTTGTTGGTATCTTTGTTGTTCGTATTCTAAATTAGCCCTCCCGAGCCTGTGCAGTTACTACTCAAACACTGCAGAGAAAAGAACATCCTTCAGGGAAAAAAAGTAAAACTACTCAAACTATCACTAGTACAGAGCGAAAAAAAATACGATCAATCCATTGCCCTCATTTATTTCTAAATGGCTGGCTCTGGGCGTTCTCACCTGAGGCCACCGCTGGTTCAGGAGCTTTAATATTTAAGGCCATGTACCCATCTTCATCCTGCATGGCTTCACACGGCCGGCTAGTGAGCTCAAGGACTGTGCCAGACTTAGTGTCCACCTTCGCAATGTCCGTGTCCACATAGATGTGTTCCTCTGTCGTCTGGGCGGGTAGGATCGTGGGAGGTGGGACACATGGGGGTTTTGTTGTTGTTTTGTGTTTTTCAGGAAGCCCTTCCATAGCTACTCAAAGATACAGGGACCTTGAACACAAAAATAAGACCAACTGTGGTAAAGGAGGAGATATGGCATTTGTTTCCTGTTTCCTTATCTTCAGCTCTGAACCGAGGGATATGCCATCATGTGTATCCTCCCCAAGAACAAAAGATCATGCTGCGTCTTGACCCTCCTGAGTCTCAGGCACATTGTTGTGGGACAGGGAACTTCTTCCCGGGTGTTTGCTACAAGTTCCTCCTTCCCCGTGTGAAAGAATTCGAGAAAGTGGAGGCATGAAGATGGACGGGAGAGCAGGATTCATTTGAAGCAAAGCCCAAGTGTAAGCCCCAGAACCAAGTCATGCACGAATAAACAGGCAAAACTGCTAAAAGGCCCCAAAGTAAAACCACTCTCCAAAGAGAAACTTGCAACAGTGATAAAGCCCCGTCAAAGGGAAAAGCCCTATCAATAAGGTGAGACTTCCTACTCCAGAAGACTCAATAGAAAATAATGACCAGGCTGGAACTCAATTGAATATTCAAAACGGGGTGGGTTCAGAAGTATCAACATGGTAGGGCCACACCAGAAAATGTCAAGAGCCTAATGGGAGTGGGTGGGTCCACATGGTAGTTTTATTAGAATGACCTGATTGCTGGTGAAGATTCATGGATTAAGAACACCAGAAGAATTACTCCTTGGAGCATCCGTCAGTCATGGTCCAGGACTAGCACCAGACCTCTCCTTCTGTGCTTCCCCCGTGAAAGATGACAACACTGTAACAGATGGTTAAGAAAAGAGAACCCCAAAGCAAGTGGGGTGGGGTCAGGGCCAGGTAGGTGTTGGCCCCAGGAATATGAGGGTGGCTGTTTACCAAGGGCAATATTCACAGGGAAAGCAGGGATGCTCAGGGGTCAGAGGATGACAGAATCGGCTTTCCAGAGGTAGCTGATGCTAACTGCACAAGGACCTCATTGGTAAGTGTGACAAAATAAAGAACTTCCATGCAATGCACCACATGGCTTGGAAGCAAGGCACTCTTGTAAAACAGCTTCACCAAGAATCTAAAGGTATCCAAAGAAAAGAAGAAAAAATCCCGTATTGACCCTCAAGCCTTCCAGCTCCAATAATTGCTGGAAGGTGCAGACAAGGTTGGAGTTACTCCACAATGGATCAGATAGGAGAGAGAGGCAGAGAGAAACCAAGAGCCTCAAGCCCCAGCCAGGTGAGACTCGCAAAACTCACCAATCAGCGTCTGAACCGGCTTCTGATCGCTGTTCCAAACTCCTGGCTGGTGTGTTGTGGGCAACGGCCGTGGCCTAGATTTATTCTAGGATCTTCTCTCCACCCACAGAAGACTTCAGGATGGAATGATAAAGGTATGCGGGAAGTCAGGATTTACCTATAGCAAAGGAAACGTGCACACTCAAGAGATAAATGCAGACAAGCTCGAGTGGCAGTAGGAGACAATGACAAAAACAACACAACAATACAAGACCCCTCCACATGGCTGAAGCTATCCTTTTATACTATCAGGAGCCATTAGGGGTGGTGTCTGGGCTTAATTTACTATCCAAAAAAGGTAGGGTTGGGGGCGGGGTTTAGATATAACCTGTGACCATGCCCTTTTTTGGAAACATTGGAAATATCAATGTGTCAGGTGCATGATAGGAGTGTGAGTAATTTTATTTTCATGAAATAAATAAATCTTGGCATATTTTCTGCTCAGAAAATGGGGACAATGTCTTAACCTCCCAAGCAGAAATTTAGTATGATAATAAGCAAAGTTCTGCTTATATCAGGAATATCCTCAGATTGGACTCTCATAGATTTAACTGTTCCACGTTTGTAGTGGACTGGCCCTCTGAGAGTACTATTGCAAGCAGAGTTGCCCTCCTGGAACTTCCTGTAAGCCATCTGGAGAGAGCTTGGAGGCCCTGCCTTGCTCCAGTGCTACCTCTCCTCTTTCTGCCTGAATGGAACACTCCTGAACCCCATTTATCTCCAAAGTAATGTATTCCCTGGTCCTAAATAGAGACTGATGGGCCACCTGTTTAGTATTTGTTACATGAATGAATACAAGTACCATGGGCGTTGTCATCCTAACTTTAAACATGTGAGAATGGGCCCGGCGTAGTAGCCTAGCAGCTAAAGTCCTCACCTTGCACATGCACCAGGAGCCCATATGGGCACTGGTCCTAATCCCGGCAGCCCTGCTTCCCATCCAGTTTCCTGTTTGTGGCCTGGGAAAGCAGTCGAGGACGGCCCAAAACCTTGGGACCCTGCACCTGCATGGGAGACCTGAAAGAGGCTCCAGGCTCCTGGCTTCGGATCTACTCAGCTCTGGCTGTTGTGGCTCACTTGGGGAGTAAATCAGCGGACGAAAGATCTTCCTCTCTGTCTCTCCTCTTCTGTGTATATCTGACTTTGCAATAAAAACAAAATCTCGTTTTAAAAATGTGAGGAATGCAGTTTAAGAAACATAAGGGTTTCCTGGGAGCAGACTTGTAACAAGCAGTACCATCTTGCCAGTTTCTGATTTTTTCTACTACATTGTGCTGTCTTCCACGGTAGCTGTCACCCAGACTCTGTTGAAGAATGAGTAAAGGATGTCAGAGTCCCAGTGAGAGTTCAGAGGCAATCAGAGAGGAAACTAGGAGGATGCCTGACACGTAGCTAAAACTGATCAGTGGGCGCCGGCGCTGTGGTGTAACAGGCAAAGCTGCAGCCCACAGTGCTGGCATTCCCATGTGGATGCTGGTTTGGTCAACTCCCAGCTGCTCTGCTTCTGATCCAGCTCCCACTCTCGTGCTTTGGAAAGCAGTGCAAGATGGCCCCACTGCTTGATTCCCAGGACCCACATGGGAGACCCAGCGAAAGCTCCTGGTTCCTGACTTTGGACCAATCCAACTCTAAATGTAGCAATCCTTTGGGGAGTGAACCAGTGGATTGATGATTCTCTCTCTCTCTCTCTCTCTCTCTCTCTCTCTCTCTCTCTCTCTCTCTCTCTTGCTCTCTCTTTCTCTTTCTCTTTCTCTCTTGCTCTCTCACTCTCTTTCTCCTCTCTCTTTTTCTCTCTCTGTGTGTGTCCTTCTTTCTGTAACTCTGCCTTTCAAATAAATAAATAAATCTTAAAAAAAAAAACCCACTGATCAGTGTATAATTGTGACTAGTGGGTGTGTAAAAGAGCAAGTCCAAAAGGAAGGACTGTTGACTACAAGGTGTTTTACAACTCCAAGTCTGAAAGGAAGGTCCTCGGCAGCTGGTGACGCCACACCCCAGGCTTTCGCACGCGCACCTGCTGCAGGCTAGAGCCCCAGGTCTTTCGTTCAGGGCAATTCTGTTCCCTTTTTCAGCCCTCTGCATTGAAATTGTTGTTTCGCCTTTGACTTACTAGCCTTCCCTGTATTCGCTGAAGATTCTTAACTTTGGAAAAGGCTAGGATTTCCTGTTATGAAAGAGAAAGAGCGTTATGTGCTTTTCTCATTTTGTTTTCAGAGAATGCTTGTCTGTTGACCATAACTTAATAAATTTTCTTTTTTAATTTAAATTATTTTACCTACATAAGGTGAAAGAATGTGATTTACTGATATTTAGGGAAGCTTGCAATTTTAATTATGGTTATGATTAAACTAAGGCTACTCAAATAATGCGGAATAACATCTTCCTCTCCAGGCCTCAATCTTCATCATGTGTGCCATGTTCCTTTGTCCTGGAAACTACCCCAAGCGGAGGTTCTGATGTATTTATTTTCATTTTCTTTCTTTTTCTTTTTTTATTTAATTTTATTGTAAAGTCAGATATGCAGAGAGAAAGAGAGACAGAAAGGAAGATCTTCCATCGGTTGATTCACTCCTCAAGCAGCTGCGATGACCAGAGCTGAGCCAAACCGAAGCCAGGAGCCAGGTGCCTCTCCCAGGTTTCCCACACAGGTGCAGGGTCCCAAAGCTTTGGGCAGTTCTTTCCCAGGCCGCAAGCAGGGAGCTGGATGGGAAGTGGGTTTAGATTAGTTTCAGAATTAGAACCGGCACCCATATGGAATCCTGGCGCATGCAAGGCAAGGATTTTAGCCGCTAGGCTACTGTACCAAGTGCATATTTTCATTTTATTTGAAAACCCACAGGTGGGAGATAGAGAAAGAGAGAGAGCATGATCTTCCATCTACTCTTCACCTGTTCACTCCCCGAAACCCACAACACTAGAGGCTGGGCCAGGACCAAACCAGGAACCCAGAATCTAATCTGGATCTTCCAGGCAGATGGCTAAGAACCACGTACTTGAGTCACAGTCTGCTACCTTCCAGGGTACTCATTAGCAGGAAACTGGATTGGAAGCTGTGAGACCAAGACTCCAACCAGGCATGGACATCCCACTCAGTGTCGTAAGCTCTGCTCCAAACATCCACTCCCAGCCCCCAGCTCTAGACAATGTACCTTCTGGTAAGTCGGCCAGTCTTGGGAAACACAGGCACAACTGGAAGTGGGTGTGGTCTCTGAGATCCCTGTGAACCTTATGAGTGTTGTGACTAGAGGAGCAACTGCATATCCAAAAATAAATAAATAAATGCCATGTCGTTGCAACTTACAGCAATGTAGAATAAATCCTCCTGCAGTGCGTCTGATTTTGTAGAAAACATCTTTTCATGGAAGTTTTAGGCCTAAGAAAGAGAAGATCACAGCAGGCTATTTTATCCAGCTTTATTATTGAAATACACAGAAATCGTTTCTTCAAGAAGCTTGAATGTGGGCCTGGCTGCTCCACTTGCCATTTGTCTCACTGCTCGTGGCCTGGGAAAGTAACAGAGGACGGCCCAAAGCCTTGGGATCCTGGAAGAAGTTCCTGGCTTTGGATCAGCTCAGCTGTGGCCGTTGCAGCCGTTTGGGGATTGAACCAGCAGGTGGAAGATCTGTCCCTCTCTGTAAATCTGCCTTTGAAATGAAAATAAATCTTAAAAAGCAAAATTTTTTTTTAAAAATGGAAGAAAAAGCTTCAAGGTTAGACCAGGGTTAGACACAGCAGCGATTCCCCAGGGCCAGTGTTTTTTGCGAGTGGGCAGTCATCCCAGCACTATCTGTGGCTATGTTCGCTCCAACTCCATCTGATTTTTTTCCAAGCTTGAATGCTATCAAGCTTTCTACAAATATTAGCTCCCATGCAAGACGGTAACTGTGGGCTGTCACCACATTCAAATACATATAAGCAAACAGAAAGATACGCTATGAACCCTCTGTAGAATGTGTCTATCTTATGCACTTGCCTGAAACTTCGGGTGGTTATTTCAAAAATCTTGTCCTGGAGTACCAGTTGTTATCTGTGGGAGGATTATTCTGTTGGGAACTTTGAAACAATAGTAGGAGAGAATTCTCACTCATATCCAGTTTTCATTTTATTACATTGTATTTTATTTTCAGGAGGAGAGAAAGAATTCACTCCTCCACAAATGCCTATAATAGCCTGGGCTGGACCAAAGTCTGGAGCCAGAAATGTAATCTGTGTCTCCCATGGGATTGGAAGGTACTCGGTTCGTGAGCCACCACCTGCTACCTCCCAGACTGTGCATCAGCTGGAAGCCAGAATCGGGCCTTGAACTTGAACCCAAACACTCCGATATGGACTTGCAAGCGTCACAGACTTTTTTTTTTTTTTTTTTAAGATTTATTTGAGAAGCAAAGTTACAGAGAAAGAAGACAGATCTTCCACTGGCTGGTTCACTCCCCAAATGGCCACAATAGTTGAGGTTGAGCCAGGTTGAGAGCCAGTAGCCAGGAGCTTCTTCTAGGTCTTCTACTTGGGCCATCTTCCCCTGCCTTTCCAGGCCCATTAGCAGGCAGCTGGAAACAAAGTGGAGAAGTGGGGTCCCAAATCAGTGTCTATACGGGATCTTGGTGTTGCAAGGGGTGGCTTAGCCTGTTACACCACAATGCCAGTTCACAAACACTCTTAATTGCTAGGCAAAATGTTTGCCTCGTTCCCAGATTTATTAGCCATCACTTTCTTCACCCACACCATCACACGTGCGTTTGGATTTCTTACAATGGCCAACCACATAGGACCCAGTGTGTGTCTTAGTATCTGTGCGCAATAAGTGCAATAGGAGAATACAAACCAGATCTGTCTCCTTCCAGGCTTAGCCAACCTCAGACAACTTGACTCTGATTGAAACCTCCAAAGAATTCCCTCGTGAACGCCCAGTTGCCCTGCCCTCAGCACCCCTCTGCGCATTGTTATGGCAAGCACAAAGCAGTTGAGGTCTGTAACATTCTGCAGGGGAAATGTTGGACCACTCCCTTGCACTTTGCGGAGAAACCGACTTGTGGCTAATTCTTCTCTTACGGCAGGCAATGAGTGTGTCGTGTAACTATTCCCAGCCTTGAAAAGTACACGCTGTTCTTAGCCCTGGAGATTGGCGTTGTTCATTACTGCTTTCACAGCGGGGCTGCCTTCTACGATGTCCGGCGAAGTGACCTATGCGACACTCACACTTCAGGATTCCACTGGTGCGAGAAATAACCGGCATGCAAACAACCTGAGAGAACAGCGAGGTAAGAGCCTAGAGAAAGTGAGCTGGGCCCCCAGGGGCTGGCAGGTGGTTAACTCCCTGAGGTGCTGCCTCAAGCCTGCCAATCTGATAACGCAGTGTGCTGTGGAGGCTCCAAAATGGAGTTTAGGGTGGAATAGAGGAGGGAGTCCTCGTGGAAAACATTCTTTACCCTTTAACACCACTTTTTTTTTTTTTTAACCAAATGACAAATGTCCACTGTTAGGAGAGGGAATGCTGAGGAGGAAACAGATGGCTTTCAGAGCCTCCCTTAATTTTGTCAAACCACTGCTCCGGGAAGCTGTTATGTTGCTGTGAAGTTTTGATTGGACAAAGACTTCTCTTGATACATATCATCTTTGCTATTCATACCTTACGGAGTCACACAGGGAATATTTTCGGTTTATTTGAATGGCAGAGCGACAGGGAGAGAGAAAGAGGTAGCTCTTCCATCTGCTGGTCCAGTGCTCACAGGGCTGTCACACCTGCCACAGACTCAGCACTCAAGTCATCACCTGTGCCCTCCGGGGCTTGCACCAGCAGGAAGCTGGAACCAGGGCCGGGGCAGGACCGAGACTGCAACCCAGGCCTTCGGATTTGAGCTGTGGCCATCCCAAGCTCTGGTTTCTCTTCTGTAAATCTTTCTTTTTTTTTTTTTTTTTTTTTTTTTTTTTGAATGAGATGTTGTGTAAACTATTTCTCTGAAAGATGCTGGCACTAGGAGAGACTCAAGGTTTTAAGATTACCAATTTCTACCAGGCAGGTTGTTTGACTTGCTTTATAAAATTGATTTCTGCTTAACAAGTTTTATTTACTTGAAAGGCAGAGTGACAGAGAAAGAGTGAGGGAGAGACAGGGCATGCAAGAGATTTCCATTCCAATTAATTTCTCAAATGGCATCAACGGACAGAGCTGAGCAGGAGCCGCAAGCCAGGAACTCCATCTAGATACTTCGCATGTGGGGAGGGCAAACTCAAGTGTTTGGTCCACTGTTTCCCAGGTACATTAGCAGGAAACTGGGTTGGAATCTCAGAACATCCAGAGCTCTAACCAAAGCACCCTGATACAGGATGTGGGAGTCTCAAGTTCAACTCGCTGCACCCCAGTATCCACCCCAAAGTCTATATTTAAAATAGCTTTTTCTACTAAAAATGACCTATACCTGCTATATGTGCGTACCATCTGATAAATGATGAATGAAAACTGAACAGATTAGACCCAGGGGTCAACTCTTCACATTTTAGCATTCCTACTCCTTCTATATAGTAATGGGTCTCATAGTTGCTTACCTTCCTAATCCTGGATTTGGGTCCTCATAACTGGCCCAATGGCTCAGATAGAGTCATACAATCTCCATGTACCATGGTCATACTTCGCTTCTCCTCACTGGTTACAGTTAGAATTTGAAAATGAGATTGGAGACCTGGCACAGTGGCCTAGTGGCTAAAGTCCTCGCCTTGCATGCACCAGGATCCCATATGGGCACCAGTTCTAGTCCGGATGGCTCCATTTCCCATCCAGCTCCCTATCAGTGGTCTGGGGAAGCAGTCGAGGATGGCCCAAATCCTTGGGACCCTGCACCTGTGTGGGAAACCGGGGGGAGGCTTCAGGCTCCTGGCTTCATTGGCACAGCTCTGGCCACTGTAGCTGCTTTGGGAGTGAATCAATGGATGGACGATCTTCCTCTCTGTCTCTCCTCTCTCTGTGTATCTGATTGTCCAATAAAAACACATAAATCTAAACAAAGTGTAGCAGCTCGACGCCGTCCGTCTGCTTCATGTCTCTGTCTGCTCTCTGTAGGACCCACAACTCTCTCCTCCACATGGCGCCAGGCTGCCCTGGGACTGCTCCTCGTTTGCCTGATGCTGCTGGCGGGGCTGGTGACCTTGGGGATTATGTGTAAGTATCTCTGCATCAAACCCAAGAAAAGTGATGAGGAGACACATTGGCCAATCTCAGGTTCTAAAAGCATCCTGAATCCTCTGACATGATTCTGCTGCCTCTGATCTGTCCCGTTCCCTGTGTCTTCAGAATGTGCAGGAGCATGCTTTATTCTCATTGGGATTTTACCCCAAATGCCTTGCCTTCTCTTGATTAACTGGACCGGACTAGGATGAAGATTCTTACTTTTCTGCTTGTTGGTTAGAATAGGAGGTACATGTCCACTTATTATTCCAATGATGAGAGTGAAAGGAGACCTAGTCAAGGACAGGCACGCCATCGCCTTTACTGCAAAGACCTCGCATAAGACTAACTTCACCTGCTCACCCAGGAGACCTTCCTAGTTTAGACAAACCAGCTAAGCAGCAGCAACAACTGACTTGTATGTGTGAGAGTCACATACAACCAGAAGGGAGAGCATGCCCAACAGTGAAAGCCCCACCCCCAGGTATTATAATCAAAACAGAATGTTCTATTGATCCTGAGCCATCATTGGGCAGTTGAGAATGGATAACTAGCAAGTCCTGATCTAACAGTAAGTGGGAAAATGACCACATGCATAACATAATATTGTTAAGTGTGTGGCATATACTTGCAGAAGATTTCAGCCAAAAAAAACCTCTATTTGCTGAGGAATAACATCTCAGTTCCACTCATTTATTTTTGTTTCTGTGAGATCTCAGGGGTCTTTAGGATTTGGACATACCTCTTCGGACAAGTAAATGCAGGTTATGCTGCTTCTTGCCTCTTTCTAACTCAGTGTGGTATTCTTGCACAGTTAATAAATATTCAGGAACCAGTCAATTAGCAGTTGTTCTTCTGTGATGATGTATATTTTTAAGATGAAGTAGCACTGATACATATTGATTGATTCACCACCAAAGGTTAAAACTTTTTTTCCTAAAAATGCAATGCTTCTAGTGTAACAGCTCTTACATTTATTGTGCTGTTGAATGGCCTGAAGTACTTTAAAAAACATGCAAATTTGTGAATACAGGACCAGCAATAATCTGCACTACATTGAAATCTGTTTTCTTTTTTTTTTTTTTCAAAGTAAGTACCTCAAGCAATTGTGACGCATGTGATATGCAGACTGTATTTTGAGATACAGTTGCTGCAAGGAAGACTATTTCCATTAAAAGAACAATTAAATCCAAATACAGAAAATATCCACAGCATGCCATCAAAATGAATGACAAAATCACACAGCCTAGGATGATCTCATTATACATTCGTTTTAGTTACATAGTCAGAGATGTGTAATGCTTAATTCACTAAGATGAGAAACAATAGGAGGAACAAAATTATAGATGAGCTATAAACAGTTTGGAGCAGAAAGGTGTCTGGTGTGTTTCGTCCATGATGTATCTTTGTTGGGAAGCTACTAATAAATATTTTTAAATGCAGGATATGTTTCTGTGTGAGAATTGCCTATGGCTATTAAGGATACATCAACATGTCTCTTGTGTCTTGGAGTTTTACAGATGTCAAATGAAATGAACTCAGATTCAGAGGAATTGAATAGGCTTCAGAAAATTGCTCATCAACAGCAAGACAACTTATCCCAGCAACTGAGTCACCCTGGGAACTTAACCATGGAGGAAAAATCTCTCAAATCACAGATTTCCAAACTCTTGAAGAGGCAGGGCCAGTTAGCCATCAAACTCTGCGAGGAGCTAATCCTCCACACGTCAGGTAATGACATTTAGACCTGCTAACCCATCACCCTGAACCTGCTTCTCTAGTTTAAGCTGGGCAAGTACACCACCTCAGAGGTCAAGAGAAGTATGTCGTCCCATGACCCCCTCAGGGACATCCCACTAAATTTACAGGAGACGGAGACCATATACATCCACTTAATATTTTTGAAGTATCTTGGAATGATACCAGCCTAAGATGTTCCAGCCCCTCATTTTACTAATGGAGTCTAGACGATCCTGTTGGCGAAAGAAGCATGGCTGGTAACTCTGGGTCCAGCAGCCAAACACTCCTCCTTGTCTCAGTCCATACCAGTGGTGTTGTTGTTTTCAGAATCTCCTAAATCAGTGATGGTTTCAGAGTTCTTGTCCGATGAAATGATCGGCCCCCAGTCGGTGCACAGTCACAGAGCCTGTGTTGTCGGCTGTGATTTCTGTTGCAGACCACAGATGTAACCCTTGCCCTGAGACATGGCAGTGGCACCAAGACAGTTGTTATTATTTTATGGCAAATGAAGAGAAAACCTGGACTGATAGTCGAAAGGACTGCATGGACAAGAACTCCACCCTGGCAAAGATAGACAGCTGGGAAGAAAAGGTATGAGTGAATCACCTTCCTTGGATACATGCAATAAAAGGGAGAAAAAAAAATGCTCCTGACACAAGGGACAAAAAGTCAGTGCATTTTAAATGCGCAGTCATAGAGGAATTTAGTGGCTATCCCCACACATTTTGTCTCTGCAGACTGAACGGTGGCTCTCACACAACTTTTCCCTGTTTTGCCTTTCAGAACTATCTTAAATCCCAGCCACTGCCCACATCGTCTTTCTTTTGGCTGGGATTGTCATGGGATCATTCCGGCAGAAACTGGCTTTGGGAAGATGGCTCTATCCCTTCCCCATCTTTGTAAGTCTCTAGTGGAAGCTGGGAAGTGGGAGGGGCGGGCGGAGAGGAGAGGAATCAAGCATTCCTTGGAATCTTGAGAAAATATTCTAAGAATTATAAATCTAGGAACAAAAAAGGGAATGGCACCTGCAAAGAAAGGAGAACTTTAGTAACAAGTGTTGGAAGGCAAGTGACAAGTTCATGCCAAGGCACTGACCTTTAATCTGTTCAACATAGTTATTTAAATTACATATATAATACATATAATAATGATGGGATAACAATATCATCCCACAGAGATAACTTCCCTCAGGCCACCAAGCTCAGAAGTGACAGAAACAGAACTGAGCACTCTATGATCACACACTCAATCACTCAGTTACTCTGGCTCTCCAACCTCTATGATCCAAATGGATGGAGTTTCTCATAAGAACAAGCAATAGCATGTCCATTTCTATTGGGAAATTCCAGCTATTTTTAAAAAGAAAGTAGCTCAGAACTGATTCTCAAGAAATAATTAGTATCACAGTGAGGAATTTAAAGTTATGAAAAATAGAAACTAATTTAAAAATATCTAAGGGAGCACACATTTCTTCAAGAGTCCTTTTTTTAAAAACGATTGATTTGAAAGAGCAAAAGAGAGAGGAGAGAGAAAGCAAGAGTGAGAACTTTCATCTGCTATTCATTCCCCAAATGACCAGAACAATTGGCTCAGATCAAAGCCGGAAGTCAGGAACTCCATCCTGCGCATGAATGGCAGGGCCAGAGAACTTGGGCCACCTTCTTCTGCCTTCCCGGGCACATCAGCAGGGAGCTGGATAAGAAGCAGAGCAGCTGAGACTCAAACCCAGAAACACCAATATGGAATGCCAGCATTACAGATGGCAGCAGAACTCACTGCACCATAGCATTAGCATCTGCAAAACCTGTTCAATGACTACAAAACCCAACATTTTGAGGAACAGCCCTCATTGCAACCATGGTTAAATGATAGAATTATATTTACATTTGAGTATGACATGTAGTTGGGTGAAATGTCAAATCATTGCTTCTTGTTGGAGAGAGATTTTTCTGTACTTGCCTCCTCCAACAAGTGATGAATCCAGATAGCTAGCTCCTTTACTGCAAGTTGCCACAGTTTTCTTAAACTGGATTATAATTGCTTCAGCTGTGACACATCAAAATCCTCAAATAGCAATCAATGACATGTATGTTCCTTTATGCCTACAAGTGTCCTGGGTTCATGCATTTCCCAACGTGGCTGTTTTTACAGCAACCTTTCCTCTCATGACATCATTATCATATGCAATCAACCACTCCGGTGTTGCACAATTACAGCAAAAGCACACATGAAGTGATATACAAAGGCAAACTATCACAATGCTTTTGTAATTGGAGCAATATCGGGTGAGAAATGATTGAGGTGTGGCCGCTTAGACTGAAGTTTACACTACTGCAAACAAGACCAGCTCAATTTGCATAAGTTAGCCTCGTGTCAAAGAGTTTTTAATCCTCCGTGGCCCTTCCTCCTATTTCTGATTAAAGCATGGACGGGAGGGAGCCCCCAGCAGGGCTCTAGGGTCTCAGCAACTCCCGTCAGCTACACCGGCACTTCATCCTCAGCTGTTGTGACCGTCGGGACACAGGGGACAAAGCTCGCTGTGAGCAAACACATACAGAAGGCTAAACTTTCACACACCAAGGAGGAACTTTACACACTGCGGGTTGGGACACCTGCATCCCATATTACATGGCCTGGATGCAAGTCCTGGTTCCCCTTCTGACGCATACCCTGGGGGGCAGCAGGTGAAGGCCCAAGTGCCTGGGTGGCCACCATTCATGGGAAATCAGAATGAACTTTTGGGCTTCTGGTTTCACCTTGGCCCAGCATTGGCCATGACAGGCATTTGCACAGTGAAACAAAGGTTGAAAGATCTCTCTTTCTCTCCCCCATCTCTCCATGTTGCTCTGCCTTCCAAATCAATAGGAAAAAAAAAAAAAGCTAAAACTTTTAAACCAGATTCAATATACCTAGTCCTAAAGAAAAGAATATGGCAGTGTAATGCAGGTTGTTTGTAAAAAAAAAAAAAATGTTGGGCACACAAAATAATTTTTTTTACATAACTTAAGAGTTACCAGTTTCTTAGCAGAGGAATTTCTAACCACATCTAAATCATCATTTTCTTCCTTCTGTCTTGTTCTCTCATTACTCCCCACATATGCAAAATTGTGTTTGTGCACGGTATAGTGTAATATTTTTTTACACAGAATGTGATATTTTTTTCTTTTTAAAGTTCCCAAACTATAAAAAAAAAAAAAAAAAAAAAAAAAGCTACCTGAGACTGTGATTAGCTTGAGGTCAAAGTACCCAGATGTGCCAGTTTGGGGAATTTTGCTGTTTAGTGGAGGCAAAAGTTGTTTGGAATTTGGATAAACAATAAGGCAGTGTGAGAGCAACTGAGAATACTGAACGGAGATCAACTCCAAATCCAAAATTTATCATTAATTTTGAATCTGTTAATTTCTAGATTTAATACTAAAGAACTTGCCCAGATCAATGGATCCAAAGGATGTGCTTATTTTCAAAAAGGGAATATTTATATCTCTCGCTGCAGTGCTGAAATTTCTTGGATTTGTGAGAAGACGGCTGCTCCAGTGAAGGTTGACAATTTGGATTGACAGGCTTCTTCCAAATCCACCAAGACAGAGGGGCCTTGGGCAGAAGCCCACGTGGCATGGGAGTAAGCCCAGGGCTGGAGCCCAAAGCCGACCACAGGTTGACCATGTGTTTACAATCGTCAGCAAATGGAGTTACTTCCCACAACACCTCTGCTTTATCACCAGATGCCCTCTGGCCTTCCTACAAACCACCTGGCCGCTTATCATTCTCTACAGATTTGAAATCATGGGCCAATCAACTTGCACGTACACACCCATAGACAGTTGAAACCAACGGAATTACGGCCAGTATGAAATTTAGTCAGAATGGCAAACACACATTTTGAAATGCGCATGATCATCTGATCATAGTTCATGGAAACTTGCCCATTTCCAACACTGAAACCCAAGTCACAAACAGGTGGATTGGCAAAGCAGCTCTGTTCCTTCATTCCTCTTTCATGGTTTTTAATATCAGCATCATGGCTTTTTCACCGGTGTTAACAAAGTTAGTCCAGGTTATAAGCTCAGGTGAAGCCAGGGCAGGTCAGAGGTGAGACACAGATGGTCTACAGAGAGCCAGGGTCTAGGTCAGCCTGGCCCAGCCCCAGCGGGGAGCCCCCGGGCAGCCTCTGGGAGCATGAACCTGTGCGTGGCCAATATCTCTCTTTCTGTCTCTTTTGCTCACTTTCAAATAAATAGATTTCTTTTTTTAAACGGATACATTTTTAAAAACCACAAATCAATGATAATTCTCAGCTATCTCATTGCCATAACCGGAACAACAATCCAGTCCTGGGGAGAATGATGAAATGGACAGGAGATGAGCAGTCTGATCTCTCTGGCAATTTGGAAATATTTCTCAGATTGGCCACACAATGAAATTCTATTAGGACTCTTTGAGGACACCCTGCCATGGATTTAAGATTCCAGTTTAATTGATCAGGAATGAGGTTGGCTTGCTTAAAAAAAATGGATTTCCGCATAACTAAAAGGCAGATAAGGTTGAAAAATCACTAGCGCGAGGCCAGCCCAGAGGCCCTTATGTTAGTACAATAGCTGACATTTCCTTGCTAGGAAAGCAGGTGAACTAGTTCCACCAGTGCGAATCCCATGTGGTTGAGAGCAAGGCCTGCTCGGGTTGGTGGCAGAGTCGAGGCTACATACGAACACAAGTCAGCATGCTTGTATGTAACTGAGGAGAAACATGTAGATGCACATTAACTTCTTTTCCACAGCTGAGGGGAGTAAAATGGAACACGAAGCAGAGAGCCTCGAAACCCTTTGTGAAGCCGAGGACCAGGTGAGAGCCGGGCGCTGCTGAGGTGCCCAAGGCTCCCAAGGGACTCTTGATATGAATGGCATCCTTTATTCCCCAGGTGTGTCAGCCTTGTTGAATAAGTAGTTACGTGTCTGTCTCCCTTCCTTCAAGATCTTTAATAATACATTAAAAAAAATAATAAAAGCCCATGACAACATGGGTTCAGGGGGTGGGGGAACATTGAGCCAGAATCAGAGCAGGATTCTTGGGCCAGGCATGGTAGCCTAGCGGCTGAAGTCCTCACCTTGCACATGCACTGGGATCCCATATGAATGCTGGTTCTAATCCTGGTGGCCCCGCTTCCCATCCAGCTACCTGCTTAGGGCCTGGGAAAGCAGTCAAGGACAGCCCAAAACCTTGGGACCCTGCACCCACATGGAAGATCCGGAAGAAGCTCCAGGTTCCTGGCTTCGAATCGGCACAGCACCAGCCGTTGTGATCACTTGGACAGTGAATCATTGGATGGAAGATCTTCCTCTCTGTCTATCCAACTTTCTAATAAAATAATAACAAAAATAAATCTAAAAAATAATACATTCAAAAAATAATAAAGTCCATGCCAATGTGAGTTCTAGTGGGGAAAACATTGATCCAGAAACAGAAAGAGGATCTTCAAATCTCTAAGCTTGTTTATAGGCAGTAGGGGATGTGGGGTAGAGAAAAAAGTTAGAGGCCACCCACGGGATGCAATGGGTGAAGTTTAGCCATATGACTATCCTGTGTTCGGAGGAACATTCCCCAGACTAAAGAGACGAGCAGTTCAGTCACAACATCAAGAATCAAAAGATCACCATTCCAAAGATCCCAGAACCAGAGTAGGCTCAGAGCGCGGCAACCAACCACATGACCTATGGCATGGATACGCAAACACAGGCAAGTGAAGGATGCAACTCAGCCACAGCTTTTTTTTTTTTTTTAAGATTTGTTTATTTGGTTATTTATTTAATTATTTTTATTGGAAAGTCAGATATACAAAGAGGAGGAGAGACAGGAAAATCTTCCATCCACTGGTTCACTCCCCACATAGCTGCAACGGCGGAGCTGAGCTGATCTGAAGCCAGGAACCAGGTGCCCCTTCCAGGTCTCCCACGCGGATACAGGGTCCCAAGGCCTTGGGCTAATCTGTTGCCTGGACCTTCTGTGAACAGTCAGAATTCAGCTTGG
The DNA here is from genome assembly GCF_030435755.1 of Ochotona princeps. Classification (NCBI taxonomy): domain Eukaryota; kingdom Metazoa; phylum Chordata; class Mammalia; order Lagomorpha; family Ochotonidae; genus Ochotona; species Ochotona princeps. The sequence continues at coordinate 19,350,917 of NC_080858.1, forward strand.
GTGTGTGCAGGCTTGGGGAACGGGCCCTGTTGGAATCCACGGCCTCCTGCAAAGTCTTGTCCAGCACCTACTTCCTCCAAAGAACAAGTCTACAGGGCCTCTCAGTCCTGTGCGCCTCTGCGCAAGGCATGGGTCCTCGGGATGCTCCCCTATGGCACACAACCTCCATCTGCTCTTTACTTCAGAGAACTGTCTCCATGTGGCTGTGTGGCTTCGCTTCTTCCGTACAGATATAATGAAAGCTGGTGCAGGGAGCCTGGCGTCTGTGCTTCAGGGAGAAAAAGCAGAAAGCAACAGGGAAAACAGGCCGTGGAGGACAGCCACAGGTCTGCACCTCATGGATCGTTTCTCTGTTTTCTGGGCTGTCAGCTGGAGGCTAGAAATGAGGTCGACAGGGATAGATTTCTGGTCCTCTTTAATTCCCTAGTCATCAGCACTGGCACGTGTTGGGAGCCGTAATTTTCGTTTTACCACTTACCAAATGGAAAAGTCTTGTTATTTTCAGCTGAACCACTTTCTTTGTTTCCAAACAGATTCTGTCTCTGAGAAAAACTGCTGTCTAGGGAATGGCTTTGATGTTGATAATTCTTCCCACTGTTAGGTTTTGATTCAGTGTGTCTGCCTGCTTATTTCTTCATAAATCCAAGTATTCATCAATTAATTAACCCTGTATATATTATCCTCGTCTGGATCACTGCCATGACAGGTGTGTTTTCTTCACTAAACCACTTCTGTATTTCTCTACCTGTTCGTGGCCATCCCTGCTTAGGTGCGACTTAATTCATCCAATTGTTGAGACAGCAGTTTCAAAGACAAGATTCTCCTAGGATATGTGGGTAGATGAGTACGCGTAGGTGTGTATGTAAATGGTTACAACTAAGGGAAAATGTTAGGCTGCAACTGCGGATGGTTGGGAATTCAGTAAGACTTGCTGAAGGTGTGAGCAAAGCGCCTAAGACAGTAGAGATTTTGTGTGCGAAGAACAAAACTGGGCTTTTGCAGAAAGCAGTGGCCCGAGTTCTCATCTCTAACAAATGAAAAGCAGCTTTGGGGTACAGCAAACCAACGTAAGCCGCTAAACTTTTTTGTCTGTTTAGAAGCTGAGCATCTTACAATGAACAAATTATTTCAGGGTTTCATATTGTGCGTTTTAGTTAGGCAACACTGCCTAGCTTCAGGCTTCAGTGCAAAAGTGGTGAAATGACCGCTGTGTGGATCGACCCTGTTCATACTAGCAATGAGTGTGCTCTCCGTGGAAGCAGCCTTGTAGCTTGTCGGCCCTTTAAGGCCCCCGGTCCACTTCTGAGTCCTCGGGAACAGCAGTGTGATTGGGTAAGACGGCCAGCACTCTTCACTGACCCAGAGTTTTCCTTCAGTTCTCGAGCATTTGGGGGGCCCCCACCTGTTATCTGGCGCCCCGCGTGCCACGCTGCAGCCTCAGGGTGGGACACACTGGGTTGAAGAGCGCATGCTTTGTTCCTGCCCCATGCGGCGAGGTGCGCTAACCCTGACAGTCTTCCAGGAGGTGGTGTCTCTTGGTGCGCTGTTGTCGTGCCAGAGTTTTGGGTGTAAGGTGGACTTTGGTCAAGTGTATCACAGGTAACGAAGCGTAGAAAGAAATTTCCTCAAAGTACCTGTAGCACGGGTTTTCATTTTGTAAATTTAGAATTAACTGCACTTGTGAACAAAAGTAATAATTGCCAAATCAACCAGTTTGGTTCTAGTTTCTGCACCAGCATTCTCTCCCTTGTTTTTTTTTTTTCCTTCCTGAACATGTTAATCCGCTTGTATTACTAAAATAAATCCCACTGGGTCATGATGCTCTATCTTTTCTAAACAGAACTGGCTTGAAGTTTCCCTGATTTTCCACAGGGTTGAAATTTCTCTTATTTCTAGACAAGCAAGAAAAATAAACATTCCTGTATTTCCCAAGAAACACTATTTTTATGCTTAACAGTGTGCAGGTTGTATCTGTGTGGTCAGAGAGTGCCGGGTTCTTGAAGTCCACAAATGGAGTGAAGACAGAAAGACGTAAATGTTGAGAGACAGAAGTGCAGTGTCAGCATTTTCATCCCACGTGTGTGGTCCAGGAGAGACATGCTCCCCAGTGCATTAGCAAAGTCATCACCCAGGGTACCTGCTTCCTCCAGGAATATCATTGGTTAGTACACTTTCAATGTTCAGAGAGGGATGGGCCATCTTCTGACACAGCGTCTTTTGCCTGTCACTACACTGAGTGTAATAGACATATGTGTTATAGATAAATCCACAATACATCATATTTAAGTTGCTAGTATTTCGTATATCCCTAAAAGAGAACATAAAGAATTATTCTTAGAAAGTCAGATATTGGAAAAATTTTCACAAGGAAAAAAAAAAAAAACCATTTGCAATGTGACATTACCATCCCAGGACGTTGTTAAATGTGAATTTCGATGAATGCTTGGAGTTTAAAGAATATTGAAGGTAGTGATTTTTAGTTGCCAACACTGCTTTATTCTCTACCGTTAAAATAGATATCATTGGAGTCATTGTTGTGGCATAGCCATCCACACCTATATCCACAGGGCCAAGTACCCCACACGAGCATCGGTGTGAGTCCCAGCTGCTCCACTTCTAATCCAGCTGTCTGCTAATGGCCTGGGAAAGAGCAGATGATAGCCCAAATGCTTGGACACCTATACCCACATGGGAGGCCAGAAAAACTCCTTGGCTTCTGGCTTTGCACCAGCCGAGCTCCAGTCGTTGTGGCCATCTGGGGAGCGAACCAGCAGATGGAAGATCTGTGTCTCTCCTTCCTTCTGTGTAATTCTGCCTTTCACGTAAGATAAATCTTTTTAAAAGAAGAAGATACCGTTTCTCTTGCACACATTTTACTCTCACCTCCACTCTGTCCTATCACTGCAACCACCACAGTTAGGATCATCTTACCTTTCTGACCCAGACACCCATCCTTATTATTTCTGAAGGAAACAGCAGGCAAGAACCTGTACTGATTGCACAGCTCAACGTGATCAGTGATCAGGAAGTTCCGTGCTCAGACCAGGACCGGATGCAGGGGCCCTGCCTCAGGTGCGTCCCAGCCGGTTAAATGCTGGGCTTCCCACATCATCCAGGAGATGAAACTCCTGTTTCTTTACTTAGCCTGATAGTGGCTATGCCCCATATTTCCCAGATTGTAAAATGCAAATGGAATTTTGACACTATTTTTATCTTAAGCTTTGATGTTTCTTTTTCCTGTTCCAAGCAGGAGATAAAATGTATAAATCTACTGATAATAGCTTATTCCTAACCACAACTGTCGAAAGATTGCACAGCAAATGGTCTTACTTATACCTTGTAACTGCATTGAAATTCAGTGTTGTATTTTAAAATGCCCATTTCATAAATTTCCTGGCCACTCAGTTTCCCTTCACTGAGTCCCTAGGGGTGTGGCTGGCTCTCTAGACTCTGTCTTTGGAACGTGGGAATGTGTTTGAACTTGGAACTGTGCATGCCCTTGTCGATGGACCATGAGTGAAGCAGGCTGCTACTCTGTGATACTTCGCTTCTATTGCTCTTGTGGCCCCTGGCTGCTTCTGATCAGAGATGCAGCTTCACATTTAGCCATTACATCTTTTAATTTTTTTAAGATTTATTTTTATTGGAAAGTCAGATCTACAGAGAGAAGGAGCTACAGAGAGAGAGAGAGATCCTCTGTCCACTGGGTCACTCCCCAAGTGGTCACAACAGCCGGAGCTGAGCTGATCCAAAGCCAGGAGCCCAGAGCTTCTTTCAGATCTCCCACACGGGTGCAGGGTCGCAAGGCTTTGGGCCGTCCTCGACTGCTTTCCCAGGCCACAAGCAGGAGCTGGATGAGAATAGGAGCAGCTGGGATTAGAACCGGCACCCTTATAAGATCCCAGCGTGTGCAAGGTGAGGACTTTAGCTGCTAGGCTCCTGCACTGGGCCCAGCCATTACATTCTATTATTTAGTAGCCAGATAGTCTATTTTCTGAGTTAGAACTCAAGTGGGCTGAAAGCAAAAGTATGAAATAGGAAAGAAAATCCTGTAAATCTTTTTGCATCAGTTCAGATTTCTGCCCAAGCTGGCTCCCTCAGTACCCACAGGATGTCCAAGTCCCAATTCTTTTCTGTGTTCTTTGTAGTTTACTGCTTCCCCCGAAGGAGAGTTTCGCTTGTTAGTGTTTCTTCTGGATATTCAGAAAGTGCTCATTACCGCTGATACTGTGCTGCGAAGGTTTGTTCGGCAGGGGTCTCGGTCTGCTGTCTACACGCCTCAGCTCACCCAGTTCACTTGCTCCCTTACTACATAGCGGACTTGACATATTTTATCCTTTGATGTCATTGACAAAATTGTTCTAGCATGTTCTCCCCAGATGGTAGATCTTTTACATAATGGGGGGAAGTTGTTGTGTTTTAGATTGTGTAGAGATTCAAATCTAGTAGAAAGTGTTGATAGAGGAGGGCTCAGCATGATGTCTCAACGGCTAAATTCTCACCTCACATGTACCAGCAGCCCATATGGGCACAGGTTAGTGTCCAACTGCTTCTCCTCCCATCCAGCTCCCTGCTTGGGGCCTGGGAAAGCAGTCGAGGACGGCCCAAAACCTTGGGACCCTGCACTCGCATGGGAGACCCGAAGGAGGCTCCTGGCTCCTGGCTCCCGTTTGGATCAGCTCAGTTCCCACTGTTGAAGTCACATGGGGAGTGAATCATCGGACAGAAGATCTTTCTCTCTGTCTCTCCTCCTCTCTGTAAATCTGCCTTTCCAACAAAATAAAATAACTCATAAATTATAGTAGATGTCTGAACCATGTGAGCTTTTTCCCATGTAAGTATTTATTCTTATGCTTTGCCACTGCTTGAAAAGGTTGGTAGGAAAGGTTCTTTAACATTTCATTTGAGCTGGCTTTCATTACTTATTTATTTATTTTGTATTATTTCATTAGAAAGTTGGGTTTCATTGTAATCTACAGCACTCCTTGGGGAAATGTCTCTACACCAACCCAACTACATAAAGCTCAACAAGTCCACACTTACCAGGCAGAAGAGGCTACTGTATCATCCACTTTCTCCACAGATTTCTGAAATTTTCTGGGAGACAATCCCAACCAATAATTATATAATGGCCTGGATTTTATAAATTCCTGTAGGAAATAGAGATAAACCATTGGAAAATGCAGAGGTAGATATTTGACTCAACAGTTAAGCCATTGCTTGGGACTCTTGCCACCCATATTGGAGAGCTTGTCCCCGGCTCCTTACTCCAGCCTCCTGCTAATGGGACCGTGGAGGGCAGCATGTCCTGGTTCAAACATTTGTGTCCCTACCACCCCCCACAGGAAAGCTGCATCGCATTCCTGTATCACAAACCTGGCTCACTCTGACCGAGCCCTGTTTGTTTTGAGCATTTTGGAGTAAATCAATGGATGGGAAGCACTTTCTTTACTTTCTCTCACACTCAAATAATTTTTTTTAATTTAAGTCTCCTATTTATATTCATTATCTCACAATTTAGTCTCTTACAAATTAGTGGATTTTTTTTAAAGATTTATTTATTTTTATTGCAAAGTCAGATATATAGAGAGGAGGACAGACAGAGGGAAAGAGCTTTCGTCTGATGTTTCATCCCCCCAGTGAGTGCAACGGCCAGAGCTGAGCCAGTCAGAAGCCAGGAGGCAGGAGCTTCTTTTGGTTCTCCCACAGAGGTGCAGGGTCCCAAGGCTTTGACTGCTTTCCCAGGCCACAAGCAAGGAACTGGATGGGAAACAGGGCTGCTGGGATTAGAACTGGTGCCCATATGGGATCCTGGCACGTTCAAAGTGAGGACTTTAGCTGCAAGGCCACCGCACCGAGCCCACAAATTACTGTTTTAAAATAAAATTTTTGACATTGCATTACTGCTTTGCAAAGTCATTTTTTTAAAAAACTGAATGTGTGCCTTATTGCAAGATTTCAGTGTTTATACAACACAATTTCCTATGCCACAAACAGAAGGAACCCACCAGTCCTTGCATAACCTTAACTTAGGGTCAATGAAAAGTTCATAAGCTCCTGAATTCAAATAGTTAATCAACATTCAGTTGACAGCAAACAAGATGGTAATAACCAAAGTCAGATGAGAGTGGTAATGGCATAGAATCATCCAGGATCTTACAGCCAAAGCAGCAAGGGTTTTATTTTACTCTTGCAGATTTAAAATAATACTTGTAAAAAATAATATTTGTTATTAATTATGAACGTCTCATCCGGGAAGAATCTAATGAGGAGGTAATCATAGATTGGCTCTTCCCCTTACGGACAAAGTTCATTGCCACAAAGAAGCTAACACTTGGAACTGGTGCAATGGCTCGACCGGCTAATCCTCCCCCCATCAAACACCAGCATCCCATATGGGTGGCAGTTCATGTGCTAACTGTTCCACTTCCCATTCAGTTCCCTGGATGATGTGACCTGGAGGATGGCCCAAAGCCTTGGGACCCTGCACCCACATGGGAGACCCAGAAGAGGCTCCTGACTCCTGGCTTCAGTTTGACTCAGCTCCAACCATAGTGGTTACTTGGGAGAGTGAACCAGCAGACAAAAGATTTTTCTCTCTGTCTCTCCTCTCTGTAAGTCTGCCTTTCCAATAAAAATAAACAAATCTTAAAAAAAAAACAAGAATGAAAGAGAAGTTGCAACTTTTAGAAAAATCTAATTTTGATTAAAATATAATAATCACCTGATAGACCAGAAATGCTAATGAGCAAAATATGAAGAATTTATTTGAACATGAGAATAAAGAAAAAAGTAGTAAAGCTAGCAGAGAACTCAAGACCCTAAGGCTAAAATGAATGCCTCTGTTTGCTGTTTGCATTGGTTATATCATATATATCCCCATATTCCTCCTGTTATGCAACCCTGATATCATTTGGCTTTTTACTCTTAATTAAATATATCTAATAACAAAAGACAAGAACTATAATTCAAGGCAGTTTTGGTGGAACAGTAAGTCCTGCAGGTGAAATGTTCAGAAATCATGTGACTCCAGGGTTCCAACTCAGAAATGCCCACAGAGTGGAAGAGTCTGGGCTCCCTGGGTCTGTCCATTTATCCCTTCACTGATAACATTTCACCGATGTGACGGTGCTAGGTTAACACTTTAGGCAACTTCCTTGGCTGTGGCAGCCTGAGAGGGATGCACAAAGCCCCAGTCACTTCACAGCCCCTCTGAAGTCAGCCGGGGGCCACGCCCCTCGCTCTGTCTGCTGCGGTGTTAGAATGGGAGCAGTTCCTTGCCCCCAGACAGAGCCCTTGGGTCTTACCAACTCACTCCTGCTCCTCATCTTCAACAGGCTGGCGTTCTGGGCAGAACAGACCATCTCACTCTGCTGCCACGTGAGCTGATAGTCATTCAGGAGGTAGCAGTTATCAGTATGCCATACCCAGCTCGGTGGGCAAGGCTGACATTTGTGCGCTGGAAGGAGAACAGAATTGGATTTGCTTTGGACTGAGTGTTGTTATTGTCGTTATTATTTCCTTTACTCTGTGTGACATCGCCAAATTGGCTGGGTTTCTTGGTTTTACATCAGACGGAAGGAAAAGTGAATTGTCTTCTAGATCCCTGTAAACCACCATAACACATCTGACACGTTACCTGGAAAAAAAAACCTTCAAATTAAGCGCTAGGATTCTAGTCTATCTTGCTATAACCTCCCTTGCAGCTTTTGTGTTTGTTTATGACAGTAAAAACTGAGAGGGAAAATTCTGTATGATAAGACTCACCTCCTACATACCACCATATGCCCCCATCCAGCTCCCTCCTGCCACCAGCATAGCCCTGTGCGTCTGCCTATAGCATTGTTGCCTATAGCAACAATGGCTATAGGAACCTAAAGTTGCACCAAAACAACTCTCCCTAATGCGAAGGTAGCAATTCACCTTTTTCCTTTACTATAATTTCCTTGTTGCCAAGAACTTACCAAACATTCAGCAATGGGGTTGTTTATAAACAGATGTTCTTTTCTCTCTGTCTCCCAGTGATCTCAGAGTCTAAGAAATCAATTAGAGAATATGTATTCTGTCTAGCGTTTCATTCTGTAACTGCCATCCCCTGATCATTTGGAGGGCCTGTAGTTATTAGTACTTGAAATGTCAACAAGTCCTCCATCAGTCACATTCAGTTCCTTTCCCCCAAATGATGGCTCTCTAAGGGAAGGGCTGCTGGCTAATGAGAAAAAGCTTCTTCAGTGACCTTAAGCTGGAGTTCGCTGCCTGGCAAAACAACTCTGATTACCTGGGTTTTTTCTGTAAAGCTCACGGCATAACTGGGTGGCTGTTTTTTGCAACATAGCAGAGAGCCTCCTGATCTGCTCCGAGGAGTTCCAGCTATTCACCAGTTGCAAGGAAAGATTTTTCTGAAGTTCTTCTTGGATGTTTTGTAGTTCATTCAGTCTTCCCTTTTCTGCTTTCAAGGTTGAGTGAACTCCAGATCAAAAACAGATGATACACAATTATGAGCCCTCAATTGAATCAGTACCCACCTTACCAGCCTTTCCTTCTTTTCAGGAACAGTATGAAAAGTGTGAAAGGAGTTGGAAAGCAACTGTTTGAGACAGACAATACGTCCCCCATTTATAAGTCCCTCTTCTGTAGATATCACTATTATTACTCAAGGTTTCTAATCAAAGAATAAATTTAACTTGTAACATTTGGTATAATGGTTAAATGTTCACTGGTTGGACACCTGCCTTCCAAATGGAAGTGCCTGAATTAGATTCCCAGCTCTGCTTCTAATGCCAGCTGCCTGGGAGCCAGCAGGTGATGGGTCAGTAGTTGGGTCCCAATCATCCAAGTATGAGGCCCCAGTTAAGTTCCAGGCTCTTGGCTTTGACCTCCTGTCCCAGCCCTGGCTGTGTAGGTGTTGGGGGAATGAGTTAAGGAATGGGAGGTCTTTGTCTAGCTCTCTTTCTTTCAAATCATAAAAGTAACGAGATTCCAGGTTCTTTCCCTTTCGTTCAAAATAGAGTTGGTACATACACACGGTTGCTAAGATCAGCAGTCCGAAGAGCAGCAGAACACACAGGAGCACCAGAATCAAGGCAGCTTGACGCCATCCACGGGAAAGGACTGGGGGAGCTGTGGAACGCGAAACCGACAAGGCAGCCTGGAAACTGTTCACTGCGATCTCAATGACTCGCGCATCCCCTCCTTCATCTCACCTTCGTTTCCTTCCCAATAGGACCCGTGTGAGGAGGCAGAACTTGTTAGAAACTTGAGACTGCTTTTGAACTATTCTTGAAGAATAAGAACGAGCAGCTGAAAACATTGGGCTCCTCGTTTTGTGCACACACTGGCTTCCCCAGGAGAGGGTTTTAACTGATAGGCTGAGCAAAGATGTGATATGAGAGAGGGGGAAAAGCCAGTCTGGATTTGATGTATTCTACAACTACAAATTCGGGAGAAAACAAGCCGCTGGTGGCTGACAGGTCAACCTGACAAGTCTTTCCTGGAGCGAACCCCTGGCTTATGTATTCCTCAGATAAACTGAAAAGGTAGCTTCAAATATAGGTCATCTCAGGGCTGGCTGGCCCTCTGCCTCTTGGTGCTGGCATCTCCTACGGGCAGCGGTTTGTGTCCTGGCTGCTCCACTTGCAATCCAGCTCTTACAGACTGAGAAAACAGCAGAGGATGGTGCAAGTTCTTGGGGCTCTACCCATGTGGGAGACCTGGAAGAAGCTCCTGGCATCCAGCTTCAGACCAACTGGATGGCTTAGCTCTACCAACTGGATGGTAGATCTCTCTATACCTCTCCTCTGCAAAATCTGCCTCTCAGATAAAATAAATTTTAAAAATGTAATGTCTCCAGGTGTCTTTCCACAGCTCATTTCCACATTCAAATTTTTCAGCATGTGCGGAAAAAGTTCTTTCCGAGTCCTTACTGAGTGCTTTCTTTTTGACTAAGCAATGAAGTCCGGAAAACTAAGCAGTGAAGTTCCTACCTAAAAACAAGAATTATGAACTTCATATTATGAGTTAATTATTAATAAATCACTATATGATTTAACACATGGAGACTAAACATTCATAGAATGAAGAATAAATGAGCAATGTACTTAGGGCTGAATGTTGGTCTATTGGTTAAAATGTTTGCATCCCGTGGGTCCTACACGATAGTCTAGCAGCTAAAGTCCTTGCCTTGCATGTGACGCGATCCCATATGGGCACCGGTTCTAATCCCAGCAGCCCCGCTTCCCATCCAGCTCCCTGCTTGTGGCCTGGGAGAGCAGTCGAGCACAGCCCAAAGCCTTGCGACCCTGCACCTATGTGGCAGACCTGGAAGATTTTCCAGGCTCCTGGCTTCGGATCAGCTCAGCTCCGGCTGTTGCAGACACTTGGGGAGTGAATCATCAGACAGAAGATGTTTCTCTCTGTCTCTCCTCCTCTTTGTAGGACTTTCCAATGAAAATAAATAAATCTTAAAAAAAAAAAAAAAAAGATGTTTGCATCCCATTTTGGAGTACCCGTTTGGAGACCTGCTCCAAGCTCATGACTCCAGCTCTTGCCAGTATAGACCCCAGGTCACAGCAGTGATACCTCAAGTAACTGGGTTTCTGACACCTCCATGGCAGACCTGGATTGAGTTCTAGCCTTCCATGCAGGTCCTAGTTTCAGTCTCAGCTCAGCCCCAGCTGTTTCAGGCTGTTGGGAAGTGAGCCAGCAGATTCTGTCTCTCAAATACATTTCTTTTAACATGTTAAGATAAATTTATTTTACTGCCAAAAAAATTGCATATGAGGGATTTTCAAAACATTCATGAACCCATATATTCTGACAAAAGTATGCATGAATTGTAAAAAAGATTGGCCCCAAAAATTCCTGATATTTTTACTTCCATTCTCCCTTGAGTTTTTCAACACACCCTCATAGGTGACAACCACATTTTTTTTAATAAAGGCCAGATATTTTAAGAAAATATAATTCATTATATTTTAGCATTGAGTTATGTCATTCATGTTGGTGGTGGTGATACAACATTGTGAAGCCCAGAGTAAATTGTCAATAAAATGAGAAACACAATTTCTTTTTTTTTTTTTTTTTGAATTTTGAATTTTATGGTACAATTCCATAGGGGCTGGGTGGGATTCCTCCCCCCCATTTCCCACCCCCAGACTGATTTTTCCCATATTGTTAAAATAGTATAGTCCTTCATAAGCATTATGATTCCATGAGTCTGTTATTTAAGTTATTTCCCCAACACTGGAAACATAATTTCTTTAGACTTTGGAGAGTTACCAGGGAAGATCACATGGTCAAGACCACCTACAGAATTAGGAATTCAAGTGCAATTTTTTTCAACAATTAGTTTCTCATTTAAATTTGTATGCAGTTATTCAGTAGTTATCCATTAACCGCCTCCTACACATTAGACATCATTCTGAGTGACAACTTTATGAACAGCAAGAGATGTGAATGCTTGCTCTTTGGGGAGACACATTTGAATTGTGAGAGGAAACAAATGAATAGAAATAAGTTAGAGGGGTGCCTTAAATTGGTTGAAGGTGTATCTATGTTTGAAACTGAGTTATGTTATAGAAAGTGGGTAGCTCAGGAGTGGGCATTTGGCACATTGGCTACAATCCTGCTTGGGACACCCAAGCCCCTATCGGAATACAAGTCCTTGGTCGGCTTGTCATTCCAGCTTCCTGCTAACAAGACATCCTCTAGGAGGCAGCAAAGGATAGTTCATGTGCTTGGCCACCTGCCACCCATGTGCAGAACCCAGGCTGAGTGCCAGCTCCATTTCTGACTTCCGCTTTGTGCGAATGCTCACGCTTGGAGACAATAAGTCATGGCTCAAGTACTTGGGTCCCTGCCACTCAGGTGGGGGTTGTGGAATAAGTCCCAGTGTCCTCAATTCAGCAATTTAGGCCATATAGAAATGAGTTGGTGGATGAAAGAACTGTCTGTCCTAATATGTGTCTGTCGGTCTGTTTGCCTTTTAAACATTAAAATTTTAGGAACTAGAAAGAGGGAACTAGGGGGATGAAGGCAAATGAACAGTTCCTAAAGCATCAGAGATTAAGCAATTTAATGTTAAAGCAATTAGAACAAGGCTGGCATCTAGCAAATTTATTTATTTATTTATTTATTTATTTATTTATTTATTTATTTATTGGAAAGGCAGATTTACAGAGAGATGGAGAGATTAAGAGAAAGACTCCATTCACTGGTTCACTCCCTGGAGGGCTGCAACAGCCAGAGCTGAGCAAATCTGAAGCTAAGATCCAAGAGCCTCTTCTAGGACTCCCATGGGGTGCAGGGTCCCAAGGCTTTGGGCCATCTTCTGCTGATCAACCATGCCATAAGCAGGGAGCTAGATGGGAAGTGGAGCAGCCAGGACACGAACCAGTGCTTATATGGGATGTTGGTGCCTGGAGGTGGAGGAGTAGCCATCTGAGTCATCACACCAGACCCTATGACTAGTGTTAGAGAAGTGTATTCAAACACACATCTGTATATGCATTTAGTGAGATGAACGTGACTTGAGGGGAAGGAAGCCCTTTTAGAAAGAAAGTAAATATTTACATTGTCGCCATTTTAAAGTTGAAACAAAATTAGAACTTATGTGAAAATACAAAACAGTGCTTGTGTATTCCAGTCTAGGGACCCAGACTAATGGTCATAAGGAGTTGTGCTTGAGCTTAAATGACTGAATGAGATGACTTTAGAAGAGCAGATTGAGTGGCCCAAGAAAAGGGGCCCAAGGTGGCATGGAGCACTCCATCACACAGGACTAAGTCTAGGAGAAAGTCAAAAAAAAAGGAAGACCGTGGAGGAGTGGCCATGGTAACAGAAAGCATGAAAGTCCATCCAGGAGGGCTAACAAGGACTGGGCAGCCTGGTGAATGTTGCAGGCAGGGAAATAATACAAGAATCAAGATATAACCACTGGGATGTGACAGGGAGAACAGCGGTGACCCAGGCAGGAGCACTCTCCATGGCCCAACAAGGACGGAAGTTCATGGCATTGGTTGAGATGGGGAGCGTGGGGAATTCAATGGCCAAAATAATGCTTTCAAGAAGTTGTGCTGGGGCCGGCATGGCCTAGCAGCTAAAATCCTCACCTTGAACGCCCCGGGATCCCATATGGGCGCCGGTTCTAATCCCAGCAGCTCCACTTCCCATCCAGCTCCCTGCTTGTGGCCTGGGAAAGCAGTTGAGGACAGCCCAAAGCTTTGGGACCCTGCACCCATGTGGGAGACCCGGAAGAGGTTCCTGGTTCCCGGCTTCGGATCAGCGCGCACCGGCCGTTGCGGCTCACTTGGGGAGTGAATCATCGGATGGAAGATCTTCCTCTCTGTCTCTCCTCCTCTCTGTATATCTGACTTTGTAATAAAGTGAATAAATCTTTAAAAAAAAAAAAGAAGTTGTGCTGTAAAAGCTAACGGAGACATGGAATGATAAATGGAGAGACTTAAATGGCAAGCAAGGACAAGATCACGTTTTAATAGATGCAGTGAAATAAATCGTTGCACTAAGGAGAGATGAGTAATAAGAAAAGTGAGAGGATGAAATGCAACAGAAAGCGTAGGAGAAGATTGCCGAGAAGTATCTTTGAGAACGTAGGGACATTTTCTTCAGAACAAAGTAAGGAGGGCTATGTTTGGATAAGAGTAAGCATCTCTTACGTTTGCTCTGGAAGGAAGACAGAGTGTCAAGCCCAAGGACATGGTGACATGGAAACTTCAGCAGTAGAAAGAAAAAAGTGTAGAATAAAGAGGAAAGGTAAGATGAGACTGTATCTTTGGTCAGCAATATTCAACACTAGGGCACTGAGTGAGTAAAATTTGGGTAAAGCTGAAACTGGAATCTTTCAAGAAAAATAATAACATATATTGGAGAGGAAAAATACAAGAGAGTAAAAACAAATATAACATAATATAAAGCTTTTGCATTACATTAAGTAGAATGCGTTGGATAATGAGGAGGTTAAGGTAAAACCAGGGAAGTCAGCATGGCAGATTTGAGCTTTCCATGGAAGGAAAGGAAGTCCGTGGCAGACATTTGGAACAAAGTGGATTATGAGGAAATGCAAGAGGAAGGAGCGGAATGGAACACAAATGTCAGTAATATGAATTTCACAGCATGCCCATCCTCTTGTGTCATTAAAAAGAAAAGAATATCAAGAACAAGAAAATGGAAAAGAATGTCATAAAATCTTTAAGCACTTTCTTTTTTTCAAGGCAAAAGCTTTCTAAAACTACGTGTCTATTTTATTTGAAAGTCAGGATTAAACAGAAAGAGAACTCTTTCTTCCCCCGGTTTGCTTCCCAGCTGGCCGCCCTGACCAGGGCTGGGTAGGGTCCAAAGCCTGCAGCCATAACTTCATCCCAGTCTCCTAGATGGGAGACTCGGCTATCTGCTCTGATTTTCCCAGGTCATTCACAGGGGACTAAACCTAAAGGAGAGCATCCAGGACACCTGCCAGCACCCATAAGGGATACTACCATCACAGGTGGCAGCTTTACCCGCCATACCACAGTGCCAGTCCCAGGAGAAAAAAAAAATCCTCCTGAGAAAGCTTAGAGAATTAATGCTACATTTCTCAGGATTGGAATGTTAGTGATTAACGGACTCAAAACTTCACATTAAAACCTGTGTTCAGAGACTAGGATCTCAAAGATGTTATATTCTGGGCCCGGTGCCGTGGCCTAGCAGCTAAAGTCCTTGCCTTGAGCGCACCGGGATCCCATATGGGTGCTGGTTCTAATCCAGGGGCCCCACTTCCCATCCAGCTTCCTGCTTATGGCTCAAAATCTTGGAAACCTGCACCCACATGGGAGACCTGGAGGAGGCTCCAGGCTCCTGGTTTCATTGGCACAGGTCTGGACATTGTGATCATTTGGAGAGTGAATCAATGGGTGGAAGATTTTCCTCTCTGCTCTATTTTCTGTATATCTGACTTTCCAAGAAGAATAAAACAAATCTGTAAAAAAGAAAAAGAAAAACATACCAACCATGACTTCCCTAAATAACACGTGTTCTGTGTTTCATAGCTTCATCTCATAGAGCAGGAAAAAAAAAAGCTTTATATAACCACTCATTTGAAAATTCTCTCTGTCCCATTTATGGTACATATGATATTAAAAACTAGAAAGCATGTGGGGTTGGCCTTATGGCAAAATGGCATAAGCTGTCGCATGCAATGCCAGAATCCTTTGTGGGCACCAGTTCAAGTCCCAGCTGCTCCACTTCTGATCCAGCTCCCTGTTAAGGGGCCTGGGAAAGTCATAGACCTGGCAGAGCTCCTGGCTCCTGGCTCCAACCTAGTCCAACCTGGCTGTTGCAGCTCTTTGGGGAATAAACTAACAGATGAAAGTTCTCTCTCAAACAAATAAGTAAATCTTTCTTTAAAATAGGAAATCTATTTTTAAAAAAGTTTTTAATGCACTGGTCAGTGCTTTTTAAAAAAAAATCCTTTCTAGTCCTTTTTGGTTTGGCGGGGAGTTAATGATATATTTTATTTAAACAATTGTATCTGAAATGCTGTCATTTAACAAATGCTGGCATAAAAGTTATGAATTCAGTTAGTTACATTTTTTCCTAGTAATTCATCAAAATTTGATGTATGTTTTACAGTGTCACCACATCTCATTTGGTCAGTGACCAGATATGGCATCGAACAATACAGATCTAAGGACTGGAGTATAAAATCAAGAAACATACAGCAAGTTACAATATTGCTGTCAAGAGAGATTCACACACAGATACCTGTTAGTTGGTTTTAAATCATCCGTTCTTTTTTTCTGACACTCAGACTTGTTGCATTAAGCTATAGTCACTAAACAGCAGATTGAAAATACTTAAGGACCCAACCCAATAGCCTAATGGCTAAATCCTTGCCTTGCATGTGCCAGGATCCCATATGAGTGCTGGTTCTAATCCCGGCTGTTCCATTTCCGATCCAGCTCCCTGTACCTGCATGGGAGACCTAGAAGAAGCTCCTGGCTCCTGGCTTCAGATCTACTCAACTCCAGCCTTTGCGGCCATGTGGGGAGTAAACCAGTAGATGGAAAATCTCTCTGTCTCTCCCTCACTTTGTAAATCTGCCTTTCCAACAAAAATGAATTAACTATTTAAAAAAACAAAAATACTTGAAACACTGCTTCTGTTCTGAACATGAACTTAAATAAGTGGTACAGCAATGATTGACATAACATTTCCTTATAATAGTGACTAGACGCTCTTGGTACCCTGGTTAAAATTTTAAGATTCCACTCGAGTGATCCAATTTAAGCTGTTCATTCACTAATATTTCACATGAAGGGCTCTGACCACCACATCTACCATCTCGCAATCTTACCTTTTTTCCCAACTCGGCCAAGTGGCTTGGTGTTTTCTGTTGCAGGAAAGTTCTGGAATTTTAGGTCCGCATAAGTAACTTCTTCAGACATTGACGAACACGTAAAGAGAGCTTAACAATGACAGCAAATGCCTGGGAGGAAAAGCCGAAAAGCCACGGGGCTCTAGTACCTCCCGTAACTGCGAACTTATCTTTATGCACCTACTTGACCAATCGCTGTGGGTTGGCAAATGAGCTCCAGCCTGTGTGCGGTCACAGACAAAAACAGAGAGGTACTGCTGCATGAGGAAACATCTTTCTTCCTCATATTTCTTCCTTTTTTGTCAGTTCTATATATATCTGTACCTACTACATGAAATGCTTTTGAAACTCTGTTGGGGTAATGATGTTAGTGGCCTGTCAGGGTACACAGATCACTTGCAGTACCTGGTCCAGATGTAGCAAAGAATTCCTCGGAGATAGACACCCAAGCAGAGAAGCAATTGGAAGGATGCAGTTCTCACTCACCCTGATGTAGCTCTGACACGGTGGTTGCCTTCGCCGAGGAATGACCGTGCACAGGAAGTACTGCCAAAGAGAGTGAAAGGACGCATCACCTTTCACCTAGTACATACGCACAAGTTAGCCCAAAAGGAACTAGGGAAAACCTCATTTCTCCAAGTCATAAGACATATATTAAGGAACTAGGCAACGCCTCCTTTCTCTAAGTGACAAGAACTGTATTAAGGAACCATGGACCAACCATACCAGGCAGTATGCATAGTTATGCTCAGTGCCTCTAACCCAATGCCCTGGAAACAAATTTCTAAGTCAGTTTTGCTGTCTTTCTTTTAAGATTTTATTTACTTTTATTGGAAAGTCAGATATACAGAGAGAAAGAAAGACAAAGAGGAAGATCTTCTGTACACTGATTCACACCCTAAGTGGCCACACCAGCCACAGCTACGCCAATCCGAAGCCAGGAGCCAGGAGCCCCCTCTGAATCTCCTACATGGGTGCAGAGTCCCAAGGCTTTGGACCGTCCTCAACTACTTTCCCAGGCCACAAGCAGCAAGCTGGATGGGAAGCAGGTCTACCAAGGCATGAACCAGCACCCATATGGGATTCCGGCTCATGCAAGGCAATGACTTTAGCCAGTAGGCTACCGCGCTGGTCCTTTGCTGTCTTTCTATAGACTCACGCCACCTGTTCAAAGCAGTTCTCAGCTGAGGTATTTATATTTTTCCTTACTCATTTTCACTTACTGGAAAGTCAGAGAGACAGACAAAAGTTTCTTCACATACTCTGGTTCATTTCCCCTAAATGTTTGCAAAAGTCAGGGCTGGTCTGACTCCAGGAGCCAAGGACTCCACCCACATCTACTGCGAAGGTGGCAGGGACCCAATCACTTGAGCACCTACTGCTTCTCGGGATGTGTGCTGACAGCAAGCTGGAACTGGAGGCAGAGCCAAGACGTGGACCCAGGCACTGGGGTAAGGTGGAAGATGTCCCGAGAGGTATCTTAAGCACTTGGTCCACCCCCACTTCGGCTAAACTGCTAAAGAAGCAGAAGGAAATGAGTCACCAAGGTCACACAGGTTTATGTCTTACTGACTCCTTCAGCCGCATTTTCTCCAGCAGGTAAACAGGTGAGGCGTGGAAAGTGGGACATGGCTGTTTCTGAGTAAGATCTCTGATTTTCATTTGTAAATCTTTCCTTGAAATTCTTACCTGGACTGCCACATGTCTATTCTAAAATAGACAGGCATCATTATTGTGGTGTTACGGTAAAAAAAAAGTATCAAGATGTTTTTAAAGAATTCAGTAAGAAAGTAACTGTTTTCTTATGATAGGAGAATGGTATAAGTCTTCCTTTGCCAGAGGTACTAAAAAATAAATAATTCATCAATATAAACTTACACAACCAAAATAAAAAAGGGTTTTTAACCCATGGCGTAAAGGCAAAATGGAAAATAGGCAAAGCATGCCTTGGGTTAGAAGCATCAATATTCTTGGAAAGATGGGTCAGGATTACTTCAAAAGAAGTAAATTTAATTTAAAAACTAATAAATTTTTTTCCTGGTATTTTGAAAAGCTACTGTGTAATATAATTCCAAATCGTTATAAGAGAAGATTTTGAATGTTTCCATCACCAAAAGATGACTATTGGAACTCTACTTTTTAAAAAATGTAGAAAAAAAAGAATTTCAAAAATATGAGACTAATTCAAGAATAAATGAAAGTATTAGCATTGAATTAAATATTAGCACTGAAATGAAGAATTTTAAGAACTAGGAGGAGACAAGATGGACTTCAAGGGTTAGGAGTATTTAAGAAGTGGTCAACTATATTAATATCCAGGAAACAATCAGGTTGGGCCTGTGTGGTTGCTCAAAAGACTAATCCTCTCCCTGCAAGTACCAACATCCCATATGGGTGCCAGTTTGTGTCCTGTGTGCTCCACTTCCCATCCAGCTCCCTGCTTATGGCCTAGGAAAGCAAAAAAGAATGGTTCAAGTCCTTGGGCCCCTGTACCCACTTGGGGAGCTGGAGGAAACTACTGTCTCCTAGCTTTGGATTAGCTCACTTCCAGCCATGTGGCCATTTGGGGAGTAAACCAGCGGATGGAAGATCTTTCTCTCAATCTCTTCTCTCTGTAAATATGCCTTTCCAATAAAAAAAAAGTCTTTACAAAAATAAATATTCACATGGGTATAGAAACCTATTTTTGTTCAATGATACAGGAAAATTAAAAAAAAAAAAAACAGGAAAATTTAGATTGAACTAGATGAAACTTTAGAGCCATTTGTTAATCTGCATGCATTCCTTGCAACGTGTTCCCAGGGGAAGACACCCGTTAAAGTGGAGGCAATGAACAGCAATTTGCTGAACCCAACACGTGGCCTCTCAGCAAAATCTGTCAGCTTGTTGGAACAGAGGAAAGAAAAGCAGATAGATCTGTGTGTGTGTTTTCAGATAAAATATTTTTTTTACAAAGAATTCTGATATACTGTTTTTATAAATTGCTAAAAACAGAGTACATTATATTGTTACAGGGCCAAAGATGACCTCAGTGTCTCACATGAAAGAATTTCCATGCAGACAGGAAAGTGAGCAAAGTGAGATTTATTTAAACCAGAAACCTGCCGTAGCAGCAAGGAACGGGGCTTCCAAGAGAGGAAAGTCCCAAAAACTATTAGGGTTGAGTCTTCTAACATGTAGTTTTAGGGAGAAAAAAAACACAACACTGGCTAACCATCAGTTAGGGCACGGGGACAAAACTTATCAAAGGGCTGGAATTGTCATCTAGCTTGCTCAAAACAAGAAACAATCAGGAGGGTTCAACTGGTAACTTTTTTTTTCCAACTGGTAACTTCTTTCCATTTTCATCTTATGCTACAAACTCAAGAGGGTGGCATCATTGCCCAGCCACCCGTCTCACGATAAAGCCAGAAACTCAAGAGCAGGATTGTTGTTTTCACATTCCAATGGGGCCATCACCTACCTTCACACGTCCTCCCAGTATGAAGGCATGGGACATCAGGGAGCTGCAAACACAAGGTTAAATTGCATTTGTGTGATTTCTCAAGTCATAGGAACACCTGGCACAAAGCTCCTAAGTCCCCTGCGATGTTCTGAATGGCAGGAGACTCCTTTGGTTCTAACTGGATTCCTGATAAGCTCCTAGATGGGCATGAAGGGCAGCAAGCACTAACTTCTATTAAGGAGTAGAAGCTAAGAGCGCTGAATCCCACTCTGCCTTCTCTGAAGAGTCCATAATCTGTTATACCTACATGACGATGCCCCCATCAAAATCCTGAAAGTATAATGTTCCAGGGGGCTTCTGGGTTGGCAAACACAAGTACAGGCTGGGCAGGGGCAGTGTGTCCCAACTCCAAGAGGACAGCGGGACCTCTCCATTTGGATGTTCATCGGCATCCCTTATCTTATCATTACAATTATTTATTTAGTTAGTTTAGAGCACCAGAGGCAAACACAAAGAGAACTCCCGCCCGCTGATTCACTCCCCAAATACCCAGAACACCAAACCTGTGCCAGCCTGGAGCCAGGATTGAAAGCAGAGAAACTGTGTGACTCAATCCAGATGTGTTGATATGAGATGCAGGTGTCTCAAGTGGTAAGCTTACTAGCCACACCAAAAGCCTGCTCCTGCGCCCATCATTTTGAATCAAGTTTGCTCAATATTGTCCTCCACTTGGCCTCCTTGTCCTTGAGCACTCAGGCGCCTAGGCAAGGATTCTGGAAGACAGGCCCTCTCAGGGATGGCTCAGCAACTTGCTGGAGCACTCAAAAGACACATGGGTCTGCTCCACAGTGCAGCTCCGACCTCCTGGAAACACACATCCTCCACCCTCAATGCCAGATAGCAGCGATGTTTCATAGAACAAGCAGGTGCACGAGTGGAAATCCATGTTGAAAAATCAAATTTATGTTGGGGGAAGGGAAGCAATTTTTTGGTTTAAAAAAATTAATTTATCTAAGAAAGCACTAACAAAAGAGAGGCTGTATGTAAAATTTGCTTTCTACATGGAACTGGGGAAGTTCAAGACCAAATGTTCTATAAGTAAAAAAGTAGGATCCTCCTTCTTTGATAGCCAACCTGCATGTTCAACTGCCTTGTAAAACAGTCCACTCATTTGGAATGAAACCTCGGACAAGCCCAAAAGGGACTTAAATGACCAAACCCAATAACAAGCAACAAGAGAAACTTCAATGTTCTGGCAGAAAACCAAAGGTCAAAGAAAACATATATTTTCCCATTAAGTTTTACAATACTTTGGCATGATTTCAGCTGGCATAATCATTTTGATTGCCTGGCGATACGATCCAAATTGAAGAGAACTGTCTACAAAACAAATCGCTCAGTTGCTATGGGAACATACCTAAAAAAGCCACTTTATGTCCCCAGATTTCACTAAGCAATCCACAGATAAACAATACTTACTTCGAGGTTAAAAAGAACAGGGGGAAAAAAAGGTTACTGAAAATGTATTTTTTTAAAAACGGAGAAAAACACAACTTTGGATGCAAGTGACTATTTCCAGTTGATAGTACAAAACCTGCATTACTTAACTGTAGCGGATTCGAGATGTTAGGACATAATGGAGCCGACAAAAAGAGGTAAGGGACAATCCTCCTCTTCCACTGGCGAGCAGGTGGGAGAAGTGCCAATCAGAGCCCGAGTTCTCAGTCGCCGCCATGCCCGGCCAAGCCCGGTTGGCTGACCGTGGCCTCTGCGGGCAGGATACCGTTGGTGGCTGCCAGTCGCCGTTACTGCCCGCCGCCCACAGGGATCAGAGCCCAGAGCAGATGAGATGCCTACGGCCATCTGGCCCAGGCCAGTCTGCGGCAATCCCACCTTCTGCCACACTCCTGTGGTCTGCAGAGACCAGCTAGGATCCACAAGTTCTCGGTTCATCCCAAGGATTATTCCAGCCTTTGCAATCACGAGAAAAGTCGCCCTTGGGAGGGTTGGAGATGAACAAAAAAGAGGATGAGAAAGATGAGGAAATAGGGATTGAGGAGCCAGCCCGACGCCCAAAAGGTTAAGTAAGGAGGAAACCAAGAACTTGGCTCAGGGCTCCCAGGAACGCACCCGGCAGAGATTATTCTAGCTGCCTTTCCTAATTATGCATGCACCCTTGGCATTTGGAGGGTGAGATGGGCCTGAGGCGGTTATTCGTTCATTAAAAATTCAAAACAAACTCAAATCTCTCGTCCCCACCCCCTCCAAAAAAAAAAGGTTGGACCCATCCTGTTTCCACCACATGTCCTACACTTAGACAATATTCATTTATTGCCTCTCAGCTTTTTGGCTAAGATCAAGTGGAAATATTTCCTTAAAAGACCCCCAGGAGGAGGCTCTGTTTTCTGTTTTTGGACGTAGGACAGAAGAATGAATAGTATAAACAGTTACAGTGACATGGGGAAATGGAGCCAATGTCCCCTTTGAGGTTGCACCTGCTGAAAAGCTAGGTCTCAGGTGCTCTTTCTCATCTTTGATGACTGGGTGAGCAGCTGATCACGGGGAAGACAGACAACAGATGGACATTACCTGGGGTTTTGGTTGTTGCTGTTGTTGTCTTTTCTTTCAAATGGAAATCTTTTTTTGTTTGTTTTTTTGGTTCCTAATAGCAAAGAAAGTGATAATCATCTCAACTCTTCTATGTGCTGGACTTGCTTTTCTTCTTTGGGGGATTTTAAGCTTTCCTAAAAAATGTAAGTGAACAATTTCTGCTTACGAATCATGAATCGTATTTTTGCTGATCCAATTTGATAGCAGTGGCTAGCCTCTTCTGAGCCAGAAGAGTTGAGATCACAGAAGCACACCCCTACCAGAGTGGTTGAGTGTTCTCCAAGCTCAGGCACCTGCTTTCCCTTCTAGAATGGTCCAGTCCTTTTGTGAATATTTGCAGAGATTCAGGCATTCTGCCAGGTGCTAATGATTCGAAAATGTAAAAACAGAATTGCTTACCTGAAAGAAAATTATCTTAAATTTTTTTTTTATTGGAAAGTCAGATATACAAAGAGGAGAGACAGAGAGGAAGTTCTTCCATTTGTTGGCTCACTCCCCAAGCAGCAGCAACAGCCAGAGCTATGCCGATATGAAGTGGAGCCAGGAGCTTTTCCGGGTCTCCCAGGCAGGTACAGGGTCCCAAGGCTTTGGGCCGTCCTCAACTACTTTCACAGGCCATAATCAGGGAGCTGGATGGGATGTGGGGCCGCTGGGAATAGAACCAGCGCCCACAAGGTATCCCGGCATGTGATAGGCAAGGACTTCAGCCTCTAGGCCATCGCGCTAGTCCCCACCCCCCAGCTGCTTGTTTTCAATTCAGCTCTCTGTATAATCATAATAAAATAATTGTAGCATAATTAAGTAATTGCTAAATTATAGATATGTGCATTCCATCTGGTAGTCAGGTTATGGCTTCCAAGGGGAAAGTATTTGTGCTGAATCTTAAGGTCAAGTGTGTGTTTATCCAAAAGCCCCCTCACAAGAACACTTGTGACAGGAAATCACACCAGGCATTATTAGGGAACAAAAGATGTAGGGAATTGGCAGTTGTATTAACGTTTCCTGAACTCATTAATTTCCTGTACTCCCTTATGGGAGTAATCTCATCTTCTTTTCTGTTTGTCCTAATTATAGTTATTAGTACTTTAAAAAAAAAAAAAGAAAAAAACACCTTACACCCCACTCCTTTTGCTACCATTTTTTCCCTCCTTGATACAACACCTGCTTTTTTTAAAAAAAAAATCTATTTTCATTGAAATGGCAAATACACAGACAGATGAAGGGACAGAGAGAAAGATCTTCCCCAAGTGGCCACACTGGCCAGAGTTAAGCTGATCCAGGAGCCTCTTCCAGGTCTCTCTGGCGGGTGCAGGGTCCCAAGGCTTTGGGCCATCCTCTATTGCTTTCCCAGACCACAGGCAGGGAGCTGGATGGGAAGCGGAGCAGCCAGGACATGAACACACACCCATATGGGATCCTGGAGGTTGCAAAGAGAAGATTTAGCTACTAGGCTATCGTGCTGAACCCAACATCTCCCTTTAAAACACACACACATACACTTACTAGTGTTTTCTCATTTCTATCTTCCCACTTTCTGTGAATTTTGTTGTGGCTTTTTCCACTCACCTGTCAGTGAGCTTCCCCAGGGACTTCCAGATGGCCAAATTCGTGGTCATCTGACTAGACCTGTCCGCATCCCAGGAGAGGCTCCCTCCCCCTGAGAGTGGTTTAACTTGGCTTACCCTGTTCCCTGAGTTGAGTCCTTTCCCATTTACTATCCCTTTCGCGCTTCCTTCACCTGCTTCCTCCTTTCTCTCTGACCCCCTAGAGCTTTGATGCATTGCTGAAGCTCATTCTCTGAGCAAGTCCCCTGCTTACGTAATCTTGCCCACCCCTTGATTATCTCAATTAGTCTTAGCGCTTCAAATGCCACATCAAAACTGGTGATCCCCAAACAGGCACCTCCACTCTGATTCTTTCCCCGGAATCCAAACCTGGTTGTCTAGTAAGTATCTCAAATGTTGCTCACGCTGAAATGTTCTCCTCTCTGTATATCTGCCTTCCCAATAAAAAATAAATAAATCTTTAAAAAAAATAATAATAAAGCTAAGTCATTCCAACTGGATATGGAAGTAAAATGCGTTTTGTCAGTCTGCATTATGTGAACTCTTTCACAGTGAAAATCAAACTTTCCTTAATTGTTTTCTTTACCTCTGTGCTCACTGTAGTTGGAACTCCAAAGATTTCTGAAAGCAATCTGTGCACAGAGAATATCGCTGAATGTCCACATGGCTGGGACCAGATCAAAAACACTTGCTACTTCCAGTCTGAACATGAGACAACTTGGCTCAGCAGCCAGGAAAACTGCAAAACCCATTCTGCATTTCTGGCAAAATTTGACTCCAGGGAAGAGCTGGTTAGTTTTGCTATATTAATCCTGTTTCATTTTGAGTGACTTTCTAATGCAGTTGCCTTCATGAGGTGGGATGCTTGTCAAAAAACAGCCAGAGATGTTTATCTTTGTGGGGCTTACCACCTAGAAGAAGACATGGGCAATGCAAAGTAATAGTGTATCAGAAGTTAGTTTTATTCCAAAAGTATACAGAAGAAAGGGTATTGTGAGATCTCTGGAGGGGTAAGTTGCAGATGAGGTCAGAGCTCACAGGACATTTGAGTAAAGACCTGGAGCAGATAAGGAGGCTAGTCCATGGAATACTTAGGACCAGGAAAAATAAGTATAACCTAGCTCTTAAAATTAAGTGTAGGTCTGGAATATTCCAGGAACAGAACACAAGCAACCAGCCACTGTGATTGGGATAGTAAGTGGGGACGTGGCTCGTGAAAGACGTAAGCTGCTGCAAAGACTTTAGGTTTTTGTTGTTGTTGTTGTTGTTTTGTTGTTGTTGTTTGCTCCAGTATTAAAATAAGGAGGGATTTTAGGAATCATGAGCAAAAGTGTGATATGCAATCTTTGAGTAATTTGCATTCCTCTGAGGAAACTGACCCTCTTATGGCAAATATAAAAGCAGGGAAGTATTAGACTGATTTCAGTAACCCTGTCAAGAACATAAGGGACTTGTGCAAGGGGAATAGCATGATAGCTATAGCAAAAGAGAGAGAATATGAAAGAAATCCAATACAATACTTTGTGTTTTGTGAAAGGAATCTTTGATTCGCCACCTGAAGCCCTTTTCATATTGGATTGACGTAAACAGACACAGTATAGACATCTGGAGCTGGACAATCGATAAGCCAGAAGATGACTGGTAAGCCTTAATAACATATACTTACCATTCAAACTATTCACCTTGATGGTTTCCTCCACGTCAGCCCCCAACATGTTCTCACTAGATGAGGGGCCAAAGGGAACCCGAAGCCAACTTGATGTTCTTTCATGAGAGTTTACCATGAAATACCAGTACCTACCTCTGTGTGCTCAGTCACATTGCACCAGAGTCACCAAGTTCCCTTCAGCCGGGATTAGACGCAAATCGTCACAGCTTGACCCCTGCCCTCTTTCCACTTGGGATGGGAGAATATTTTCCCACTCCCAAGATGGTAAGTTGGAAAGCAAAATATCTGCTCCTACTTGATCTTTATTTAAAATTCTAGAACCTCTCAGTATTGCGTGGTTTGAGGAACTGATTAACTATTTTCCTTAAAACACTTCCAAATTTTGCCCAACTTCGAAGTGTGGAAATAACACAAAGGGTACTACGTGCCAGCTGTCACCCTCCGAGCACCTGCTCTATGATAGTGCTGCTCCGTGGCATTCAGAGCAAGGGGAAAAAATGTGTGCATAGCAGTTAGTAGCACAAAACCTCTAAATTGAGACAAAATATACATCTTTTCTGATCATTACATCACATTCAATTGTGGGGAAGAGGGACATGAAAAATCCACAATAACAACCATAATAGCATAACAGCTGATAATTATGCTTTTAAGAGATGTGAGGGAAAAGTATGGCCAAAATTAAATTTTACAGTTACAAAAAAAAATCTTTTCCTGCATGAAAGAAAATATTGACAGCATAGCATATTCTGTTAGAGACAGTCCAATTGAAAGGCACAAATGAGAAGTGAGAGTTCCCCAGGCAGCGTGGCCTAGCGGCTAAGGTCCTCATCTTGAACACCCCGGGATCCCATATGGGCACCGGTTCTAATCCCGGCAGCTCCACTTCCCATCCAGCTCCCTGCTTGTGGCCTGGGAAAGCAGTCGAGAGTTCCCAGTGGTTTACCATTGGTGTCACTGTGTCCTAGAGCATCTGTTGTAAGTGTGTCAGTTGGGCAGCCCCAGTAACAGTCCTGGTGGCCAACAGTTATGATCTGAGATGTTGGCAAGATTGACTTTTCCTGAGGCCTCATTCCTTAGCTAGAGAAGACGGAGTGCTTACTCTGTCTTCACAAGATCGTCTTCTTCCTGTGCATACGCAAGTCTACACCTAAGTTCATTGTTCTTCCAAGTACCTCAGTCACATTGGATTTTAATTAAGATAGAATTCAGAAATTCAGGGCCCCGTGAGATGACTCAAGGACCAGATCCTCACCTTGCAAGTGCCAGATCCCATATAAGCGCACATTTGTGTCCCAGCTGCGCTGCTTCCCATCTAGTTCCCTGCTTATGGCCTGGACAAGCAGTGGAGGATGACCTTGGGACCCTGAGCTCATGTGGGAACCCCAGAAGAAGCTTCTAGTTCCTAGCTTCAGATTGGCTCAGCTCTAGCTTTTGCAGCCATTTGGGGAGTGAATCAGAAGAGGAAGATCTGACTCTCCTTCTCTTCATAAATCTGACCTGCCTTTCCAATAGAAAGAATTAAACATTTTTTAAATCACTTTTAAAAACTGAAAAAAAAAAACCATAAAATGTTTATATGTGACTTTAAATATGAATTTAGTAGATACTTTCTAGGTATTTTGTATATGATTACTTATGTATATGGTGAATGCATCTGTATATCCTGTATGATGCATGCGTTTATCTGTCCCGTGCCAGATGGTACTTCTAATCACTCAAGTCAAGAATACTTGCTTCACAATGGTGATGGTTGCAGAGTGGCCAAGTGAAGAAATGTTTTTTTCATTCAGACCAGAACATTTTGAAATTTGTAAAAGATATTTAATGAAATATATGTTCCATTCATCCTCTGTTACTACATTAATTGATCTTTAATTTTTATTCTAAAATGTAAAGAAAGCACTCCAACCCCTCACTGTCTAGCTTAAAAATGCTTCCCTTATGATACACAGCCCAAGGCCCTGTGCTAACAGTGGAGGTCTCTGGCATCCCCTTCCCATTATAGAGTCTGTAAGTAACTTTGGAGCCTATAAAGGGGGACAGACAGTGTACCTGGGGTCTGCACAAAGTTGATGAAATTGTGTATTAAGAAAAAGATTACCCATGGATTGCAGTTTGGTGGGTTAGGGAAAGGACCAAGAAAATGTATCTTAAAAAAAAAAAAACAGATTTATTTTTGTTGGAAAGGCAAATTTACAGAGATAAAGAGCGACAGAAAAGGGAAAAATCTTCCAACCACTGGTTTACTCCCGCATGGACGCAACGGCCACAGCTGAGCTGAACCAAAGCCAGGAGTCAGGAACCTCCTTTAGGTTCTCCCACGCAGGATCCCAAGTCTTGGGCCATCTTCTACTGCTTCCCCAGGCCATAAGGAGGGAGTTGGGTAGGGAAGAGGAGCTGCTGAGACACAAACTGGTGTCCTTACAGGATGCTGGCGTTTGAAGGTGAAGGATTACCCACTAAGCCACGGAGCCAGCTCCAAGAAAATATTCTTTGATCTCCATTTTTCCATGACCTTGCTGATATTCCCTCATATTTCACTTCCTCCACTCCTTCAACTTCGGAAATATGATTACCAAAGTTTACATTCTGTGTATGAACTCACGCTTGGTAATTTTTCATGAGTTCCAGTAAGCAAAGAATAAATCTCTTTGTTTTGTTCCAGGTTCCAGGTTGGAAGTAATGAGAAATGTACCTATGTAGCTACCAATGGACTTGGTAGTGCTGATTGCAGTGAAACAAAAAGATACATTTGCAGCAAAAGCAGTGAATGTCTTTAAAGAGCTCTCTCCCATGTGAAACACACTCTTCTTTCCTTGTATTATAAATTCATATAGATGTATTTTCTATCCCTTCAAACATATTTTAAGTTGATTGATGAAAAATTATATCTTTTTTACCAGAGCATGATTGTATTTTCAATACTTAAGTTCTGTACAGGAAAAAATACAGTAAAATCAAAGAGAAAAGCATTATATTTTGTTTGCGCTATATGACAAACTATTAACATATTTAATCACAAATGTACACTTGGAAATCCTAACAAACAAATTAAGCGTTTATATAGGTGATCTCACTTAACATTTATAGATTACAAAATAAAATTTTCAACTCATCATCAACAATTCAAAATATTGAAATCTAGTAGTCACACAATTTCAGGGAATGAACTACCATGTCAAATACTGGAAAAAAATTCTAATTAAAGAAATTTATGAAAATGTAGGTGTTATATATACCCAACCCTAGCAATTTCTTTTTTTTTTTTTTTTTTTTTTTAAATTTATTTTATTTTTATTACAAAGTCAGATATATTGAGAGGAGGAGAGATAGAGAGGAAGTGGAGCCGCCGGGATTAGAACCAGGGGCCATATGGGATCAAGGCGGGGACCTTAGCCACTAGGCCAGGCCGCCAAGCCCAACCCTAGCAATTTCAATCCATAGAAATCAATGTTTACTATATGAAAACTATCAATACACAACCCACACTATGAAATTATTGAATAAACTTATTTATGAAACTACTAAATAAATTTGTGAGTTATATCCCTAGTGATAGCACAAATCTTCCTGAATGTTAGACAATATTGGGGAGTAGAATTAGAAAAAAGATACTTGTAAGTAGCAGAAATGCGTTTCACCACATTCTCTCTCCTTTGCATTCACCTCAGCCTGTGGTAGGTGATGGTTCACCATGCGTGCACTTTTGGAAGCCCTCAGCCAAAGCCCCTGTAACTCCACCACTCAGGGCATCCCTGTTCAACACGAGCTCTCTGCAGTCCAGCTCCTTTGATTTAGTCCAACAGCAACAAGACAACAGTCATTGCATCCAGATAACATTCTCCTTACTGACACCTGTTGGGTCACTTCACAAAATGAGTCTTCTCAAGTCCAGTTTTCCTGATGGGCAAGAAGTATCTACTGCAACGACTGAGCAGCCTACCATTTAGGTTGGGTTTTTACATGATTTTGCACGTAAATGAGCATTCCATAGTTAGAGGCATTTTAGCCATAACGGAATTCAAAGTAATCCGCCTAAAATCTATAACATCCTCTTAAGAATATAAAAACACGTTGCAAATTAATACGGGGGGAAAAAAAGAAGGAAACACCAAGGAAGTTAGGAAAATGAGAAAATTAATGTGAAAAATAAGAATGAAGTAAAAACAAGTCAGAGAAATAAAAAGAAGAAAATCTCATCAAACTGTCCAGGGCAGGTGTTGCAATGCAGCTGTTTGAACCAAGGCTTGCGATGCTGGCTTCCAATTACCAAAGTTCCCAGAAAAGAGTTCTAGCCAGCCTTCTGACATGGTTTCTTGCTAAGACACACCCTGACAGATGATGGCTCAGATCCCTTTAGGGAAATTTAGATGGAGTTCCTGGCTCTTGACTTCAAGCTGGCCCAGCCCCAGCTGTTGCAAGCATTTGGAGGGTGAACCCAGGGAGAAGGGACCCCAAACCTTATATCCCTGGTGCCAATGGATACACACACTTTGGTATGGTTTTAGGCAGCTAGTTCGAGGTTTGGAAGCTGTTATACCCATATTTTGAATTCCCCAAACGGAGACTGAGTCTGATGCAAGCACATAAGGGCGGTTTATTCAAGCTCGAGCCTGGGCCCCAACCATCACCCATGCAGTGGTTCGAGACTGAGAGCCCCGAGGCTGGGTGCTGCAGGGTTTTTATCACAGTCTAGGGAATTTTCAAGCCAGTACACTTACAATTGGTTAATAACAACAACAACAAAAATGCAATACTGGTACTTTCTTATTGGTGGACGATGAAACGAACAACCTTACCACAAGTAGGGGGACTTTTTTTAAAAAAGATTTATTTATTTTAATTACAAATCAGATATACAGAGAGGAGAGACAGAGAGGAAGATCTTCTGTCCGATGATTCACTCCCCAAGTGAGCCGCAACAGGCCGGTGCTGCGCCGATCCGATGCCGGGAACCTGTAACCTCCTCCGGGTTTCCCACGCGGGTGCAGGGTCCCAAGGCTTTGGGCCGTCCTCGACTGCTTTCCCAGGCCACAAGCAGGGAGCTGGAAGGTAAGTGGAGCTGCCGGGATTAGAACTGGCGCCCATATGGGATCCTGGCGCTTTGAAGACGAGGACTTAGCCGCTAGGCCATGCCGCAGGGCCCAAGTTGGGGGACCTTGAAGGTTGCTGGTTACCTAACTTATCTGCGACATTTTCCAGAAATGAAACCCAAGCCAGAAACAAAGCTCAACTTTCACAGCAAAAATGGTGTGGCTCATGTTGAGGCTCTTCAGAAGCCACATCTCCCCTCACCGATGGAATCCTTTCTGCCCATCTGTGAGTCATCATCACCATCCAAAACCTAGGGGGAGGGTGGGACTGCGCTGTTGCCAACCCCTCCCCTCGCAAGTCGCCATGTTGAGGAGGGGCTTGTCCCTCCGCTTCCGCTTCCGCTGCTGCCTTGTGCAGACGCTAGGAGTACATGCTTGCTGTTGGTTCCCGTGGACGGACTCCAAGGACAGGTAGTGTAAGGAATTTTCACCACTAACCTGATATGCCAGATACCAGTGAGTCACACGGGAGATCTTTATTCAGTGCCGAGAGGGGACAGAGATAAAAAGAGAGGAAAAGCGAGGGCACTCCTGCGGAAGGGAGCCCAGCAGGACCGAGGCGGCCGTGAGAGAGCCTGAGAGGAAAAGAGAGAAAACAGCATCGGGTACTGCAAGTACAGGGCTACAGGGATTGGTAGACCAAGAAATTGGTTATGTGACAAGGAAAGGGGTCGTTCTATTGCTTTTTCAAGCCGAGTTTGGGCGCAGTGTTTTCTGGGCAGCCATTACGGTGGTTGAGAGCGGTATGGCAACATTCCTCTTGGAAGAACATGGATGCGACTCTTCTTCCGCGGTAAGGTCTAGGGCGCAACTGTTTTGGAGGATCACCTATGCCAGAGAGGCGAGTTGGCGCTGGAGAGAAGCCTGAGAGAGGGCAGTGATGCTTCGGGCTGTTTTAAGTTTGTCCGATAGTTGATGGATTGAGATAACCGGCTGTTCCCAATTCCCTGCTGTTAATCTAGAGGATAGCAGGGAGATAACCATGGTCTCCCCAAGATTAGATTTGAGCAAGATGGCAAAGGGAGCAGCCATGAGAGTTCCCTCTCACTGTACAGAGACAACTGGGGCACGATTATTACCAAAATGCAAGGGCTGGGGGAGGTGGAATTGATTGTGACGCAGACAGAGCCATTACCCTACATAAATGATCCTTGGGGAGAGGAGGTATGTTAGGTTACTTTACATACTTAGGAATGGAGGGAAGGGTTACTTATCAGAAGATCTTTTTGAAAGGTAGTTTCAGTTCTTTCAGAGGCTCACAGGTCTCCAAGGGTTTGTTTTGATGAGGAGTTTCAGTTTTGGGGGGGCACCTCTGGTCACGGATAGATCAGTGAATGTATTTGTGCTGTGTCATCATGGTGGGTGTTGACTTTCTGCGCAGACTGGGCATTCCAAACATTTTTGAATGGGTGTGCCCACTTGGCTTTGGCAGGGTACGCAGTCACTTCTGCTCAGTCCCAATGTTCCAACCCTTGTTTTATGGTATTGATGGAAAGGATTAGGCTAGAACGTGAGTAAGCATGCTAGTAAGACAGGTGCTATGCAGCCAGGCGTAACTGGATTCAAGAATAGCCACGTGGATGCGGAGGACTCTGGAGCTGGCAGGTGAAGACAAAGTCAGGAACAGGTAGCCTGCAAGGTGTGGGGGTGTGGGGAATTGGTTGGGAGGGGCTGCAGGTGAGCTCCAGGGACTGGTGACTGAGATTATCCACAGGTGATTGGTAGGTGGGCAGGGATTAGGGGTAGGGGCCACAAGAGAACGGTGAGTGAGGTTCTCAGCTAAGACACCATGAGATTACATTTTATTGGTGAATACCCGGAAGGGTACAAAATAATAGTACAGAGTCAAAATGGCTGAAGCCTTCAGGGCCATGTTCGAGTCACTCCCCACAGGAGGGAAAGAGAGAGCGAGAGACAGAGACAAAGACAGACCATATGCACGCAGAAGCATGCTTATTTAGACAAGGGACAGTGGAAAGGGCCACAGGTACAGTGCGATGAAGTTGTTGCAGATTGGTGGAGAACAAAATTTGAACCGTGAGAGCATGAAACTTACAGAAGCAAACCTTAGGATAAGCTGAAACCCAAAGAAAGCAGATATTTAAAGTGGTGCCGGGTCTAAAATAGCAGGGGTCTTATCAGTCTTTGAGGCTTATGTTTGATTCACTCCAAACAGTGTGTCCAGGTTGTTCGCTGTGTGTCTCTTAGGATAATTTATATTTTGGGGGAAGCTAGCACCTAGGTCTTCAGTTTAACAGATTTCACAGTAATGACCATTTGTTCCTCTCATGGTTTCAATTCAGACTGGATTGCCATTGTAACTTTTCATTTGCACATTTGATACATAAAATCAATTGCATTTCTAATTCCTAAAAACATAACTCTGAAGCGAAATTAAATACATAACACTATTTGCTCTTATATAAAATACCTAGATATAATCAACTTATATACTAAAAGGAAATATTGGTGAGTACAGATTAAAGAAGACATAGTTAAATGGGAAAAAAAACTTGCTTACGATGAAGAGTAAATATTGTTATGCTATCAGTTTTCCTCAAACTGATCTAAACTTTCAATGCATGCTGAATATCCTGATAGGCTTTTTTATTCACAGATTCTAAAATTTATTTTAAAAATATATGGAAATGGGCCCGGCGGTGTGGCCTAGCGGTTTAAGTCCTCGCCTTGAAAGCCCCGGGATCCCATATGGGTGCCGGTTCTAATCCCGGCAGCTCCACTTCCCATCCAGCTCCCTGCTTGTGGCCTGGGAAAGCAGGAGAGGATAACCCCTAAGCTTTGGGACCCTGCACCCGCGTAGGAGACCTGGAAGAGGTTCTGGTCCCAGCATTGGATTGGCGCGTACCAGCCCGTAGCGGCTCACTTGGGGAGTGAATCATCGGACGGAAGATCTTCCTCTCTGTCTCTTCTCCTCTCTGTATATCCGGCTTTCCAATAATAATAAAATCTTTAAAAATATATATATATGGAAACTACCTAGATTAATTAAAATATATTGAAAATGGAGTGATAAATTGGATGATTTGTACTACATGATGTCAAGGTTTAATATATAAAAAGCCACAACAGGGCCCTGGTGCAGTAGCCTAGTGGCTAAAGTCCTCGCCTTGAACGCCCCGGGATCCCATATGGGCGCCAGTTCTAATCCCGGCAGCTCCACTTCCCATCCAGCTCCCTGCTTGTGGCCTGGAAAAGCAGTCGAGGACAGCCCAAAGCTTTGGGACCCTGCACCCGTGTGGGAGACCCAGAAGAGGTTCCAGGTTCCCGGCTTTGGATCGGCGCGCACCGGCCGTTGCAGCTTACTTGGGGAGTGAATCATCGGATGGAAAATCTTCCTCTCTGTCTCTCCTTCTCTCTGTATATCCAGCTTTCCAATAATAATAAAATCTTTAAAAAAATAAGCCACAACAATCAAGATCATATGGCATTGTTCCACAAAGGTAAAAATCACCAATGAAAACAAATACAGCCAAGAAATACAACAAGACACAACTCCTAGATTTTTCAATAAAAGTGACCAAGTAATTAAAAAAAAAAGTTTTTAATGTTTCAAATGATCCTGGAACAACTGAATATTCAATTTTTAAATTTCACATTAATATTTACCTTATACCATATGCAAAACGTTTCTCAAAATGAGTCAAAAAACCTGAATATAAGAAGCTAAATCCTTTAAAAATATCTATAATGAAAAAAATGACTTTTATATAAGCAAAGATTCCTTTGAGAAGACAGAAAACTCATAAACCATAAAAGAATGATTAATGTGACGTCATTAAACCTGAACACATGTGGTATTTAAAGGAAACTGCAAAGAAATCCAAAATGAAGGCGCAGATGAAGAGAAAATCTTTGCAAGTCATGTCCCCAGGATGGAGGGGCTCACACCCAAAATGCCTAAAGATGCCTCACAACTAAATATAAACAATCCAATCAAATGAGCAAAATATGGAACAAAATGTCCCCGAAGATGTTTGAAATGCTAACCAGGTACATAAGGTAGGCCCGACATTGGCATTCCTGGGAACCTAGACAGGAAGAAAGAAACATGGCCCCACCAAAAGGCTGGTTTTGAAATGTACATACCAGCTTTATACATTGGTGCTAGAACCTTGGTGATCAGATAACTTCTGATATAAACGTATGATGACAATATTACCCAGAATAAAAAGGAATGTACCATGACTCAGCCTGATTTTTAAAACATTATTATAAGTGGAATAAGTCAGAGACCAACACCACATACATCATCATTTCATTTATATGAAATCTCGGAGAAAAGGAAAACTGAGTTGACAAAAGCAAACTAGCATCAGGGGCCAGCATCAGGAGGGATAGTGACTGTAAAAGGAAACATGCGGGGCCCTGCACGATGGCTCAGCGGCTAAATCCTCATCTTGGCATGTGCTGGATTCCTAGGCTGGTGTCAGTCCATATCCCGGCTGCTCCACTTCCCATCCAGCTCCGTGCCTGTGGCCTGGGATAACAGTAAAGGATGGCCCAGAGCCTTGAGACCCTGAACCCATGTGGGAGACCCAGAAGAGGCTCCTGGCTCCTGGTTTCAGATCATATCAGCTGTTGCAGCCATATGGAGAGTCAACCAGTGGATGGAAAATCTTTCTGTACCTCCTCTCTGTAAATCTGACTTTCTAATAAGAATAAAAATAAATCTGAAAAAGCAGGGGACAGGGCCCTGCGCCATGGCCTAGCGGCTAAAGTCCTCGCCTTGAGTGCACCAGGAGCCCATATGGGCGCCGGTTCTAATCCCGGCAGCTCCACTTCCCGTCCAGCTCCCTGCTTGTGGCCTGGGAAAGCAGGAGAGGATGGCCCAATGCATTGGGACCCTGCACCCGTGTGGGAGACCCGGAATAGGTTCTGGGTTCCCGGCATCGGATCGGCACAGAACCGGCCGTTGCGGCTCACTTGGGGAGTGAATCATCGGATGGAAGATCTTCCTCTCAGTCTCTCCTTCTCTCTGTATATCTGACTTTGTAATAAAAATAAATCTTAAAAAAAAAAAGCAGGGAACAAATTGGGAAGAGCAAAAGGGGAGATCTCTGAGCCTATGGAACTGGATCATGAAAGCTAAAACAAAAAATTTTAAATGAAACAGAGCATAAAAGATTATGGCAATCATGCTGGTGTTTGGGTGATCAACTTCAACTGCACAAGTCAGTTTTTCTGTTTTTTTCCCCCAAGCTAACAAGTCGGGCTACTCATGTCTTGGATCTTGAATTAGCATGGACAAATTCTCGTGCTACTTCTCTTTGGATTGGCAAAATCTCTTGTTTAGCTGGTCGTAACTTTTAGTAAAAATAATAATAATAATAATAATAAAAATAATAAAGCTTGCTCAGGGCTTTCTACAAGCAATAGAGATGCATAACTTTCTGGCTCTTTTACTCCAGATTAGCAATCACAGCAGCCGTAAGTACATGTGGGCTATGGGGGTCACGGCTGCAAGCAATGGACAAGTCTTGCTAAATGAGTGAGAAGAAAGGAAAGAGAAAACAACACACAGGAGAGTCAAAACTAAATACGTATATAAAGCTGACTTTTTTTTTAACTTAAGATAGAAAGTTAAGTGGGAAAGTGTTTCTATACTGCTGTGGGTTGCGTAAGTTTGTGTTTAAGGTTACTGGAGGGGCTGGCTCAGTAGTGTGGTGGCTAAAGTCCTCGCCTCACATGTGCCAGGATCCCATATGGATGCCAGTTCATATCCTGGCTGTTCCACTTCCCTTCCAGCTCCCTGCCTGTGGCCTGGAAAAGCAGTAGAGGATGGCCCAAAGCCTTGGTATCTCGCACCCACGTGGGAGACCCGCTTGGCCGTTGTGGCCACTTGGTGAGTAAACCAGCGGATGGAAGATATCTCCCCCTTTGTAAATCTGTAAGATCTGACCTCTCTCTGTAAATCTGACTTCTCTCTGTAAATTTTTCCAATAAAAAGAAATGAATCTTGGAAAAAAAAAAAAAACGGGGCGGGGGCGGTGGTTTACTGAAGCAGTGCAGAGGCCAAGTTAGAATCGCAGGGAAAACTAGTGATTTTTTTTCCATCCTAAAGACTGTTAGAGTTCTTGGGGATTTAGAACAAGCTTGAGTTATATGTGTAAAAAAATAAGTTAATTAACTTTTTTTAAAAGCCTTCCTAAACACTGTCAAGATGGAGAAAAAACAAGAAGGTTTTGGAGTGGATTTCATAGCGTGTGTGTTACAGCTCCAACAAGATGTTTTTCAAAGCGTATTTTCTACAGGCGAAAAGTAGTGACTTACCACAGTATTGTCCAGAATACAAAACAAATCCTCCATCCTGTTACAGCGATCATCTCTGCCTGCACAGAGTGGGGGGGCGGGGACAGGCAGAATGAACACCTGGCTGAGCTCAACAAAGGTGTTGGTCACTGGTTAGTCTGTGATCTGGCTGCTTCTAAAAACCATGAAGTGACTTTTTGGCCTTTTTTTGTATGCCAAACATTTTGATTTTCCAGCAAATGGAAATGGAAGTAGTGAAAATCTGCAAAGTGGCTTGAACACACTTCGTGACATGAAGTGTGACTGCAGAGGGCCTTGGAGGAATTAGGAAGTCGACAGTGATGTTGTTTTTCAGCACATAGATACAGAAACGATCCAATAAAGAACCACACAGCAAACGCACACAAATAAAACCCACTCTCCACAATAAATGCTAGAGTGTATGAGAGGCAAGCTAGATAAATCACGTGTCAAATGCCGACAACGGAAAACCTGACAAAACTTCCAGAGAAAGGAAATACAGAGAGAAAGGAGAATTTTGAAGTGAGTTACGGATACCCAATGAAGCACTGTTAACAGTTTACTGGTATGAATTCCAGTAGTATTCACTCAACTGGCTAAGCTCGGTGGATTCTTGCCTCAGCTTAGAATAGAAATCAAAAGCCAGGAAGCAAGGGTAAGCGTAACAGAATCTTTACTCAGAACAAAGCAATTCCCTTGAAGAAGTAGGGAAGCGGAGTAGGGGAAACGGCTTGTATTTTTTTTTCCTTTTTCTCATAATCATGACCGTAGGGAGGGACATGGGGACCCAGGTGTCTGGGCTGATGGAGAGGGGACTTGAATGAGTGTTCAAGTGATTATCTTGTCCTGTTCCAGGAGCATGGCCTGTACCCTCTCTCTCCCTAGCTCTGGGCAGAGAGGCAGAGGGGAAACTCCCTTCCCCTTGGTTGTCTTGGCAACCCCACAGCCTTGCTCTGTGCAATCAACCCATCTGGTTTGTAAGTACAGTGAACTGTGAGATGGAGTTCTAGAAGCGGGCACCCCGCTCTTCTCTTTCAAGGCCCTGGACCCAACCTCAGTTCTCACAAAGGCAAATAAACACAATTTTCTTAAAGGTCAGGAAGACCTCAGAAGTGACCTTTTTTAATAAAACTTCTCATTTAAAGTGGCCTTTCCTGGTAAATGTCCCTGTTCTACAATACTTTTGTTGAAAATACTCTGTCTTATGAGGTTTTTTTTTTTCATTTAGAACATTTTTAATTAAAAGTTTCTTTAGCATGAACTCAAATTCCCTTCTTATTTCTGCTTTTGAAAAGTATTATAGCTACTGGGCCCAGCATGGTAGCCTAGTGACTAAAGTCCTCGCTTTGAATGCGCCAGGATCCCATAGGGATGCCAGCTCTAATCCCTACAGGCCTCACTTCCCATCCAGCTCCCTGCTTGGGGCCTGGGAAAGCAGTTGAAGACAGCCAAAAGCCTTGGGACCCTGCACCCGTGTGGGAAACCCAGAAGAAGCTCTTGGTTTGTGGCTTCGGATAGGCACAGCACCGGCCATTGCGGTCACTTGGGGAGTGAATCATCGGATGGAAGATCTTCCTCTCTGTCTCTCCTCTCTGTATATCTCCTTTCCAATAAAAATAAACAAAATTTTATAATAATATATATTTACGTATTTGAAAGTCAGATCTCTCTGCTGTTTCACTCCCCTAAATGGCTGCAACAGCCACAGCTGAGCCAGTCCAAAGCCATGAGCCAGGAGCTCCAGTCAGATCACCCGTGTCGCTGGCAGGCACCCAAGCACCTGGACCGTCTTTCACTGCCTTTTCCAGACACATTAGCAGGGAACCAGACTGGAAATAGAGCATCCAGAACACAAATCAACACCCATTTCAAATGCTGGCATCACAGGTGGTGGCGTAAGTCACTGCACCCGATGCAGGCCCCACGTTCCTGTGTTTTCTAACCGTTGGTTATAGATCTGCC
Organism: Ochotona princeps; assembly: GCF_030435755.1. Classification (NCBI taxonomy): domain Eukaryota; kingdom Metazoa; phylum Chordata; class Mammalia; order Lagomorpha; family Ochotonidae; genus Ochotona; species Ochotona princeps. Next base: position 19,389,924 of record NC_080858.1, read on the forward strand.
TCTTGAGCTGTGAGAATATCCTAAAGATTTTTTAATTATTCTAATGTTTACCCAGGTAGATGTTAAAGTTACAGAAAGAAGAAAGCTACAATTATTTTAGCCAAGTAAATCACTCAGGCTTATGCAGATTTAAGTGTATGGGAAGCATACAGAAAGAGAGAAATTCTGTTGTTTCATAGCAGAAAGAGATAAAAATATCAATGACTGTGGCGAGTATATTGGAGGATTGAGAGAAATCTAAACTGAAGGGATATTAGTACTGCATATGTACAAGAACCCTGGGAGACGGGCCAGTGTGCACACGGCAGCTTAAATCATTGCTGGGTATCCCTCACTGGAGCAGAGTTCTTGCCCTGGCTGCTCCGCTTCTCATGCAGCTCCCTGCTAACATACCTGGGAATGTGGTGGAGGATATCCCAAGTGTTTGGAACTCTAAAACGCGGGTGGAAGACCTAGTTGAAGTTTCTGGCTCTTGGCTTCACCCTGGCCAAGCCCCAGCCACAGCAGCCATTTGGAGAGTGAACCAGCAAATGGAAAATTTCTCACTCCCTCTCTCTCTCTTTCTCTCTCTCTCCCTCCCTCTTTCTCTCCCTCCCTCTCTCCTTCTATCTTTTTCTCTACCTGTCAGCTGAAATAATTCTTTAAAAACACCCCCATAGCACTCTTCTTACTTTACACACTTTTAATAGCCTGTGATCAACTGTGATCCAAAAATACTCCATGGATAATTCCAGAAATAAATAGCTCCCAAGTTTTAAATAATTTCTATTCCAGTTCATATACTACTATAATCATTCTGTTTGATGACTGGTCCTTGTTAGCCTCATATTGTACCTAGTTTATAAGTTAAATATTATCTTAATGTCTGGTGGGAGGGAAAAGCTGAGTGGCTGTGGAGTCTGGTTTACAGTTTGAGACATTTGTGAACAGATCCCCTGTGGAAAAGGGGACTGCTGTGTACCACACACCTGCTTTCCTGATTGTGGCTTCTTCTACTAATAACCCTTTAGACAAGATTGTACATTTGTTGGTGTTCCCTGTGTTTGCTTATATATTGTTACATGTACTTTGCTACACTTTTGTGAGCACCAAATTCCTTGTCCTCTTCAGTCCATTCTGCTTCTCACAGAGAGACCAACTGCTGCTTGGAGCTCTAGCTTGACATTTTCTTGTTCAGACACATTAAACTTCTTCCCCTTTGGCTTACAGGATAAAGAAGAAAATTATGTGGCAGTTAAGGTCTTCGCTCCAATAATAGCCTGTCACTTTCTTTTCTCTCCTGCCTGCTAGCTCACTGCCTTGTTCATCTCTTACAGACACTGGTTCTGATGGTGGCCATCTGTCTCTCTTGCTTACAATCCTCATTTAAATCCCACAAGCCCTTTGAGTCACCTTGCCTTTCTTCCCTTGCTGGCCGGAGTGATCTCCCCTCACCTCTTCCCATGGTTCTTTGGAACTTCCTTGCACTTTGCAATGCCTTTCTGTCCTTTGTTACCATAAGCTGTAGGTGCTTGCAGTGAGTACTTCTTGACAAGTTTTTATGGCAGAGGAATACAAGACTACTAAATACTCCATCGGGGTATCTTCAGAAACAATAAATTTTTTTCTTTAATTTGTAGTTTCCATGCTAAAACAAAACTGGTGTAAGTGTGTGCTGCTGGTGTGCATCGTGATAACTATAGTGGCTGCTGTGTCAATAGGTAAGTGACTTGACTTTTTTTCAAAGATTATTTGTATTGCAAAGGCAGATTTATGGAAAGAAGGAGAGACAGTGAGAAAGATCTTCCATCCACTGGTTTGCTCCTCAAGTGACCACAACAGTCAGAGCTGAGCTGATGTAAAACCAGGAGCCAGGAGCCTCCTCCAGGTCTCCCACACAGGTGCAGGATCCCAAGGCTTTCGGCTGTCCTCAGCTGCTTTCCCAGGCCACAGGCACGGAGCTGGAAGGGAAGTGGAGCAGCCGGGACATGAACTGGCGCCTACATGGGATCTTGGGCACATGTTACATGAGAATTTAGCCACTGGGCCATTACACCGGGCCCATGACTTAACTCTTAAACCTTTTATAGTTCTTCGTGGCTAAGCATCGAGACCTCAGGCTTAACTGTGATTTATCAATTATGGAGAAATTCAAGTATTTTTGGAGACTTGTTCTCATATCTCCACCAGTTCAAGAAGTTTTACCACGTTTCTTGCCTCTCTTCCCAAAATACTCATGTTCTTGATTTCATAGGCGTTCCTAACCTCTGAGCAGAATGATCTTAACTTCTCAGATAACTCAAAGAGCAGCAGCAGTTTTTCTAAGGGTACTACGGGTAAGTTACACAGTGCACTTATATAAGCCGTACACTATTATTTACATCTAATTCTCCCAAGATCACAAAGCAGGTATGATTATAAAATCCATCTGTAGGCTAGCATACCCAGGACAGAGTAAGTTACTTCTCACCAGTAATAAATTGCAGAGCCAGAATTAGACTCCTGATTGATCTAACACTAATGCCTGATCAACTTAACCATCCCGTGGCACTGCCTGGGTCAAGTGTGAGTTGTATTACTGATCATTATTCTGTGAAATGCTTTTTTTTATTACAGGGGAGAGAATTTTATCTCTACCCTGCTAGAATTTTTCTGCTGGATCTGTAAATTAAATTAACATATTCAAGAAATCTACATAAGGGAGATTTACCTGCAATGCCATGTTTATAGCAGCACAATTCACAATAGCTAAGACGTGGGACCAGCCCAGATGCCATCCACAGATGAATGAATAAAGCAAATGTACATTCGCTGCATGGACTGCTGCTCAGCCATTTAGAAACAGTGAAACCTTAGCATTTGCAACCAATGGACTGAGCTGGAAACCATTACGCCTAGTTAAGCAAGTCAACCCCAAAAATACAAACATCATATGTTCTTTCTGATCTGTGGCAGCTTATAGAGCACAAAAAAAATACAAACTCTATAAGGGAGATTAGTATGCTAGCAAATTACTGCTGTATACAGCATGCATCTTTATTCCTGAGTAAGACAAGGATCTCCCTTTTTGTTTTTTAATTATGCTTTGATGTTATAGTACTTTCTTTTCTTCCTTTTCCTACACTTGTTATAATACATTCATATATCAGAAAGGTAAGCTTGTAATGGTGAAATGACTGCTGTTGTAATTACTTGGGGACAAATAATGAAAAGGAGCTATAGGGAGGGGGAAAGGGGAGGGAAGTTCCCCTCTGCTCCTAAATCTGTGTGGTGCAGAAATAAGAAATCTACTCATGCTGTATAAATGTTGAAAAATAAATAAATAAATAAACTCCAGCCCAGCTCAGTAGCCTAGTGGCTAAAGTTCTCGCCTTGTATGCACCAGAATCTCATACAGCCACCAGTTCGTGTCCCAGTGGCCTCGCTTCCCATCCAGCTCTCTCTGGCCTGGGAAAGCAGTTGAGGATGGCCCAAAGCCTTGGGACCCTGCACCTATCTGGGAGATGTGGAAGAAGCTGCTGGCTCCTGGCTTCAAATCTGTTCGGCTCTGGCCGTTGCAGCGACTTGGGGAGTGAATCAGCATATAGAAGATATTCCTGTGTCTCTTCTCCTCTCTGTATATGTGACTTTCCAATAAAAATAATAAAAATAAATCTTTAAATAATAATAACAATAAACAAACTAATAATCAGATCAACAGAAGGAAATATGCACTTGTATTTACTACCAAGTTTAATGGCTTAGAGCCTTCATGAGGAAATGAAGTTCCAAGGGCAGACCTTGGCACAGTGGTTCAGTTGTCACTTGGCAACTCCTATCCCACATTAGGCCTGATCTGAGCCCTGACCACTCTGCTTCTAATCCATCTTCCTGCTAATTATGCATTATGGAGCCAGAAGATGATGGCTCAAGTCATAGGTTCTGCATCATGCATATTGAGACCAAGATAGAATTCCAGACTCCTGTCTTTATCTCAGCACAGCCTGGCTGTTAGGGGTGTTCAACACCTGAAATAAACTAGCACGTGAGATATCTCTCTCCCGCCCACCCTCCCTCTCCCCCATCAAATAAAATTAAAATAAATTAATTTTAAAGCTATATTATACAATAAAAAGAAAATGAAGTTCCAAAGTTGTCATTAAAGCACAATAAACATATTCTGGATTGTAAGCAAGTAGTAAACTGAAAATGTGGCAAGGCAAAGGGTTTGAGGCCAGGTTGAGAAGTGACCGTTTAGTCAAGAGTTTAACAAGATTGGAACAGATTTCCCTGAGTCTCAGCTTGCCAACCCTGATGGCAGAGGTGCCAGTTTTCATCTCTCAGTTACAAGAAAAAGAAGAAAAATCAGAGCATTTTGTCTTGTGTTTGCTATTTTTTTCAAATGGCTTTAACTCAAAATGGCCAGTATGCAAGAGCAATATATTTTGGGGTCTCATGTCTTCAACTCCTGCGTTGTAATATTCTGTGAAAAAGCCAAAAAATAAGAAAAGGCAAGAATGGCACAAGTGACGTGTTGTGACGTGTTCACTACATGAAACTGGTAAAAAAAAATGTTCATTTCTTCTAGATACCCCTGTTTGTGAAAAGAATTAGAAAGTAAAGCTGTAACTCCCACATCATGACCTGTTGAGGCTTGGTTTTCCCGTTTGTAGCCTTTGCTTGTGAGCACTGTCAAGTGGCTACCTGGTTGTTGTTTCCTTTGTCCTTCCCGAGAGTACTGATGCTTCAGTTTCGCTGCCAGAGTGGGAAACATCTGACCCGAGGGCCGTATCTTTTGGTCTAGCCCTGCCAAGACGATCACAGATGGAACTCTAAATTCAGTACATGCAAAGCAGGCCAATTTTTTTACGTTGATCATTTTGTGTGGTCCATGGATGATGCGACACATAGCCAAGTGACTCTTAGCAGAAGCAAAGTTCCCCACTCCAGGCGTCGTCCTCTGTAACTACAAAGTCCTGAGGGCTCAATTCTATTGATGTTTAAATACATGGGAGTTATTAAATGTTCATAGACAAAAATATGTGTAAGAAGTCCTCATGTTCATTCACTGATTAACAGAGTTGCAGCGTGATATATTTGGTTGCCCATCTGTAGTAACCTGGATTCATCTCTGAACATTATAAATAAATGAATAACTCACGGCAGAGCAGGGAATACAGGCCTCAGTGTTTGTCCTAAATTTGAATTTTGGGGGGACCCTTTAGTCCAACGCCTGGGGGAAGACAGTATCTTATTACTCAGTAGCGAATTAAAGTCTGCAGACTAGCTTACATTAAGCTCTGTTGTTAAGCCAGAGCTATAGGGCTGGACACCAGCAAAACTGCAACAGGGTTCTGGGCCTTCCTGCTATTTCAGTCTTTTGTTTTCCTATTGTTGAGTTACACGCTCCTAACTTGGGGATGGAGGGGCCTTGCTTGGCTGTGAGCCTGCCGTTTCGGGAGGTGAAGGGGATTCTCCAGTGCTCACCCTGCTTCCTGAAGCCCTGGGGAAAGACGAGCATTCCCAGCTCAAGTTTAGGTGGTGATGTTATCAGAATATCAGTTACAGAGCATGAGGTGGTCCTGCCTCTCAAACAGGACCCAAAATGTAGACAGCTTAGCCTCCATGTGGTGTCTTCCTTAGAGATAGAGGAAATGAATTGTTCATCTGTCATCAAGAGAATGAAGCTAAATTCACAAGACTCCAACTGTGGGAGTAAGAAGGCAAAATATCTCTCTGGGATGAGTAAGAACACTTTTTAGCTTATCTTTCATCTAATAATTTCTCTCTTTTTTTTCCTTCAGCATGCCTGAAGCATTCTAAAGCTACAGCATGTCCAAGTGACTTGATCGGAGTAGGAGAAAAATGTTTCTATTTTTCTAATGATACTGGAGATTGGGAAGCCAGTAAAAGGTTTTGCAAATCACAAGGATCAGAACTGGCTCGTGTTGATACGCAAACAGATATGGTAAGAAAAGGGGAAAGTCTTTTCATTGTTCCATGTGTTCCATCTGCACAAAGGGAGAATAAAAATACAGCAAATACTAGAGGCCGATGTCTGTCAGACACTGTCCTGATCATTGCATTTATAAAAACCCGCATCACGAAGCAGTGCCTGTGAAGTGGCCTTAAAGCTAGCCCTGCTTTAGAGAGCAGGATGCTGGGGCCCAGAGTCAGTTACTTTGGTCTCTGATTATACGAAAACACCAGTGACTTCCTTATTGTGGTATCTACTCCGATACTGATTTTTTTGTTTTCCATCATAGCAGTACTGATCCATTCCCTTAAGCCCTTTTTCCCCTTCCGCTGTGATTTTAGGGGAGCAGTCCAATGAACAAAGCAAAATATTAGCAGTGGCTTTTTCTGCTGCCCTTGATGAACAGGTTATCAGCTTCCGTTGCAACTGAACAGATCCTGATATTATCACACACGTGGGCATTACACCAGATCGCGGTCTTAGTTATTCACTCTGTGACTAGGACATGGCAATGGTTTAGGAATCTGAACTTGAAGAGAAGGTCAAATGTATCTCCCACATTAGTTTCTCACTTAAGAGAAGGAAACTACCTTCAAAGCTAGAGACAGCTTAGCTCACAGTCTCAGCAAGTAAAGTCCAACTACTTAGAATTCTTTAAGGAATATAAGAGTAGAGCTTGGCACTGTGGCTAGCAGCTAAAGTCTTTGCCAAGCATGCGCCAGGATCCCATATGGATGCCGTTTCTAATCCTGGCCACCCTGCTTCCCATGCTTGTGGCCTGGGAGAGCAGTTGAGGACAGCCCAGGGCTTTGGGACCCTGCACCCACAGGCGATCCCTGGAGAGGCTCTGGGCTTCTGGCTTCAGATCGGCATAGGTCCAGCTGTTGCAGCCACTTAGGGAGTGAGTCAACAGACAGAAGATCTTGCTCTCTGTGTCTCCTCCTCTCTGTATATCTGACTTTCCAATAAAAGTTAAAGTTAATATTTTTTTAAAAGAAATAAGTAAAATGGAAAGGTTTCTGATAAAACTAACCCAAAGATCAGTATCTGCACTGTTTAGCCATAAGCAAATCAGACTGTAAATCCTTAAAGATGAGATGGTTACTCAGCATGCCCTAGAATACAAAGTCATGGGTGATAACTTTGCTTTGTGAAAGGAATTCTTGAAGAAGCACACAGGAACCGCCATGCACTGGATCGGTCTGAGCAGGAGACTGGGCGAGTCTTGGAAATGGACAGATGGCAGCACATTCACTGACTGGTAAGTACCCCGCGGGCGGAAAAGCTTTTATTTTGGTGTTACGTAAAAATGTGACTTTACCTTCCTGCTCCCCCATGTCTCCAGTCTCTGCTCTGTGTCCTGTCACACTGAGGCACGCCTCAGCACAGCGCACCTGCCTTGGACCTTGTTCCATGAGACACAGGGAAATTATTTCCCAGTTTTATGTGTGCTTTCATGCCCTTGCTGTTACATTCGGTTTTTGGTCATTGAATGTTGCCTCCTCCACAGATACAGCAAGGAAAAAAAGAGTGTAGAAATAATGTCTCACCCAGCTTCCTGTAGCCCTTGACCCTTATCACCATAATCTATCATGCAAATATCATCTAAATAAATAGATCTTTAAAAAAAAGAAATTTGCCTCTGTAAGCAATAGACTTTATGAATGTCTTATTTTTATAGTTATTATTTGCATGAAAGCTGTCTCCTCCTTTAGGATACTTTCCTGAAAACAAGGGCTGTAAAAATTTTCTTTGACATCTGGATTCCTCCTGCCTTATGATTATAACAAGTACTAACTTTAAAAAGAGAACCAATTAAACAATGGTGAATTATCTAACAGATGACAAACTATACAGATTATTTTTTTTTTGTTTGTTTGTTTGTTTGTTTGTTTGTTTTTTATATAATCCCTTTTATTGTATTGTTGACAATCTTTACATAGTTAACTATAGTTGAAGGAAAATCAAGAAAGAGAAGGAAAAAAAAAGAAAAAAAAAATGTTCAGGGGGATAGGGAGGTGGGCAATGCTATTATGTCCATATTGTTTCCATCATGTATCTGAGGTAAAAGGGGGTATTGAGGGAGAAGCCCCACCCGGTTTCCCGCCCACCCCAAGTCCCATATGTGGGGCATGCTCTAAGATATGTGCTCAAGTGGAGTTAATAGTTCTCCAGTTATGAGTCACTGCCAGTTTCGCTCGATGAGGTGGTCCACTGATTGATATGGTCCATCATGAAGTCTCCATTTGTCCCATATTTCGCTGCCAACATGTAGCTGAGATGAATGATTGTCCTATTCTGTCTTCTGTCTTTTCTTGGTTAGAATTCTGAGTCCAGCAGTTCAAGTGGGGAGATCTCCAAAGATACTTTGAGGTATTCCCAGACCAGATTCTTGTATGTTCTAGCAAGCACAGGGCCCGGCACAGTCCATCACCCTGATCAGCTGGTGGTTGCAATTGCTGTGTTGGTTCTGTTTTCAGTCCCGAGTTGCACTGGAACCAATGGGTGTTGCAGTCCAGTCTGGTTCAGCCCTTACATCAACCAGTGGGAGCTGCAGCCTAGTCGGGGCGACCCACAATAACCCCCACCAAGCCTGCCCCCTACCCTGGTTTGCCAATTTGTGTAGCAGAAGACCAGTCTGTCCCCCATCCCATTTGGCTCTGGTACTTGTCAATGGGTATTAAAGCTTAGTTCTATCTAATCGACTCAACCATCCAGCCCTCACAGATGTTGTTGAGTGCCTCTGTCTAGCCATCCCAGCCCCCGTCCTAGTTTTCATGCCCTCCCACGGGAATAGTGACCCAAGAAGGGGGAACCCACTTTTTCCCTCCCAGGTCTCTCTGTCCCGGTTTATGCACTCTTTAGGTGGTCCTGTGATTTGACTCGACAGAATTAGTCCCCAGTGCCAGCTTCTGCCAGCTGATGCTGTGGCCCTGATCTTGTCCACATGCAGCGCACAGGTGTTGTAGCCTTGCTTAGTCGTGTCTGTCTCTATCCCAGCCAACACTCTCCAGTGGGAGTGGTTGTCCAGCGAGGGGACCAGCCCCTTAACACCCCCGCCAGCTCTGCCCCTCCCTTCCTGGATCTCACGTGTGCTGGATGGGTGCTGCATTCATATCCAGTACAGGCAACCACGCCCTGGCGTTCCAGAATGTGTACTGGTTTTGTCGCAACCAAACCCGGCCCATTCCACACTCTGTTCTGGTGATCGGATTTGCCAGAGGATGACATGAACTGATTCAGCCTGGCCTGCTCCTGACCCATGCCGAATGCATGCCAGTGGGAAACTTTCCATGGCCTATTCTGGGCTGTTTCCAATCATGCTTCTCGCGCTTACCTGCAGGGACTGTGTCCTGCCAGAGGAGTTGCCCAGGCTCCTCCATCAGAACCCCTCCCAATGCCAGATTTTGCGCTTGCCAGGGGGTTCTTGAGCCAACCCTACTCAGTTCACCTCCTGTCCTAGCAGGAACAGTGGCTTTTCCTGGCTGGCTTTCACCCCATTCTGACTCTTGTTGTTGGATGTTTCAGCCCAGCCATGGCTCGTCCATACCCACATACAGCTCACACATGGCTCAGAAGGGGATTGAGACCCAGCCTAGTCAGTCCCACATCTACCCTGTTTCTCCATAACACCAGATGGTGCTGGGATCTGAACCGGCCTGGTGCATCCAATCCCAGCCCACACTAGTGCCTCGGGTGACTGCAACTGTTTCCTAGATAGAACGCAGCCCCCATTCCAGCACATACACCCCTTGGTGGGAACCTCATCCCAGCTGTGGCATCCCAGATTGGGACCGTTCCTAGCTGTAAATCACGCACCTGCACGTGGTTGCTCCGAGGACCATTAGGTGCCAGCCTGCTACACAAGCCGGAGCTTATCTTTTACTTGATAGGTGTTCAAAGCTCAGCATTATTAAGGGATTGGAAGTTCTTCAAAGGAAGAGTTACTGGCATTGGGAATCTTTAGGATTGACTCAGATCCCAGAAACAGTGGGGTCACTCTAGAGCTATCTCAGCAGCGATTCAGATGTCCAATACCCCAGAGCTCCCCGGCCGGGCGGCCAGCAGGCACAGCCTGGCGCCAAATGGCACGCTGGCCGCCCTGGCCCAGCCCGCCATGAGCCATGGGCACATGGCGGACTGGGTTCGGGATCCGAGCTAGACGTCCTCTCCCGCAGCCCTCGGCTCGCCTCTGGCAGCCGGAAGTTACATCCTGCAGGCCCGAGGTTGCGCCCCTCCCCAATCCCGTTCACCCACCACCCAATGAGGGTGTTGGGTGGGTCCCGGACATGCCCAGTCACGGAGGCCTCCCCCCTCGGCGTACTCACCCCAGAAGGAAGCAGGCCGCACCCAGGCATGTCCGGGCCCAGCCCGCCATGAGCCATGGGCACATGGCGGACTGGGTTCGGGATCCGAGCTAGACGTCCTCTCCTGCAGCCCTCGGCTCGCCTCTGGCAGCCGGAAGTTAAATCCTGCAGGCCCGAGGTTGCGCCCCTCCCCAATCCCGTTCACCCACCACCCAATGAGGGTGTTGGGTGGGTCCCGGACATGCCCAGTCACGGAGGCCTCCCCCCTCGGCGTACTCACCCCAGAAGGAAGCAGGCCGCACCCAGGCATGTCCGGGCCCAGCCCGCCATGAGCCATGGGCACATGGCGGACTGGGTTCGGGATCCGAGCTAGACGTCCTCTCCCGCAGCCCTCGGCTCGCCTCTGGCAGCCGGAAGTTAAATCCTGCAGGCCCGAGGTTGCGCCCCTCCCCAATCCCGTTCACCCACCACCCAATGAGGGTGTTGGGTGGGTCCCGGACATGCCCAGTCACGGAGGCCTCCCCCCTCGGCGTACTCACCCCAGAAGGAAGCAGGCCGCACCCAGGCATGTCCGGGCCCAGCCCGCCATGAGCCATGGGCACATGGCGGACTGGGTTCGGGATCCGAGCTAGACGTCTTCTCCCGCAGCCCTCCTACAGATTATTTTTTTAAAAGATGTTGTTAACAAAGGAGTAAAATAATAAAGACAATATTATAACTTGTTGCTTTAGTTGTGTTTTTTTTTTTCTCAATGTGTTTGCAAATTCCAAATCTTTGTCCAGCACAGTGGCATATCAAGCTAATCCTCCTCCTGTAAGTGCTGGCATACCATTTGGGCACTGGTTCAAGTCCCAAATGCTCTACCTTCAGTCCAGCTCTCTGATTACAGCCTGGGAAAGCAGAGAAGGATGGCCAAGTCCTTAGGACTCTAGGAGGACTGGGAAGAAGCTCCTGGCTCCTGGCTTTGGATTGGCTCAGCTCTGGCCATTGTAGCTGCTTAGGGGGTGAACCAGTGGACAGAAGATCTTCCTCTCTGTCTCTCCTCTCTGTATATCTGACATTGCAATAAAAATAAATAAATCTTTAAATAAGCAGCAAATCCTGGTTCCTCTGCTCCGATTCACTTTCCTGCTCATGTACACCCTGGGAGGCAGCAAGTGATGGCTCACGCACCTGGGGCCCTGAGACCCAGGCAGGGGCCCTGGATGGAGTTCCTGGCTCTCAGTTTCCACTGCTCAGTCCTGGCTGTTACAGACCTTCAGGAAAGGAACACAGCCATGGGAGATCTCTTTGCCTGTGCCTCTGAAATAAAATGAAAACATAAGCCAAACAAAAAGGACAAATGTTGCCGAAAATCAGTACTGTAATCCTTATGATGACTGAATTTCACAGGCACTTTCTTCATAGACAGATTAGATGGCAGGGAGAAGCTACATGTAAAAATGAATAGAGAGAAATGTATAGTGACAGACCTATGGGCCCAAATATGTCTGTCTACTGTGACTTCTGTTATCTGGTTATCTACAAATTGCCATAAATATGGTTGCAGACTGTAATTCAAAGCAATGCCTACATTATCTCAATTGCTTTTATTGTAATAGGAGTTTTTATCCATATGTGGTTTTGTGCGATATGTTGCTAATCACGCTGCATTTCCTTGCCCTGTTGGTACTAGATGTGGGTAGTTTTCAGACTGATTTAGATCGTTCTTTTCCAGGTTTGAAATTAGAGGGAATGGATCCTTTGCCTTCCTAAATGCTGACGGAGTCCACAGTTCCAGAGGATTTGTTGATATCAACTGGATTTGTAGCAAACCTAGATATTTGTAGAACAGGGAGCTGGATTAGAAGAGGCAGAGCAAGGAGTCAAACCAGCACCCGTATGGGATGCCTGTGCCACAGGCAGCAGCTTTATCCATTATGTCACAGCACTGACCTCGCTTTGCACACGCCTATGATTCCATATGGGTGCCAGTTCTAATCCCAGCAACCCGATTTCCCGTCCAATTCCCTGCGGGTGGTCTGGGAAAGCAGTCAGGGATGGCCCAAAGCAGGTTTTAAAAAAGCACCCACATGGGAGACCCGGAAGAAGCTCTTGGCTCCTGGCTTTGGATTGGCTCAGCTGCAACCGTTGTGGTCACCTAAGGACCAAGAAGGATTAGAAGCTTGAAGAAATCCAGAATTAAACAAAGAAAATAATGAGCAAAAAGAAAGTCCTTAACTGCATCAATTCCATTATTAATAGTGTCTTGGGCTGTAGGAACAAGATCTTGACTGTGACCAGTATCGACTCTAGTAAGGAGATGATGATCTTCTGTACCGGTAATCATAGGTTGACTTTTTCCACCTCTTGTCCTAACAAGAACAGAGGCCTTACTCAACCAGCCCACACCCATTCTGGTTCTTGCTGTTGGGTGTTGTAGCCCAGCGATACCTGGTCCTCACCCAGACACAGCTTTCATGTGGTTCAGCAGGAGTCATGACCTAGCCCAGCCTGTTCTACACCCAGTCTGTCTCTCACAAATACCAGTGGGGGCTGGAGTCTAGCCCAATCTATCACTCCCCAGACCCAGTGCCCACCCGTGCCAGTGGAGGCTATAGCCATGTCCAGCCCAGCTTCCTGCCCCCAGTTCTACTTTCGTCCTCACCAGTGAGAACGCCATACCAGCTGGGGTGTCTCCTTAGCTCCCCAGGCAGGCCTGCTCCCATCCGCAGTTCTTGGGCAAGCCAACAGAGACTGCAGTTACACAGGGGTGAGCCCACATTGCCCCCACAGATTGTGCTATCAGACCCAGTTCTCTCTTACTTTCCCCTCCAAACCAATTTGAAGTCAGCCCCCTACTTACATACACATGTCATAGACTTATTTATGAAGGACCCTCAGCTGTAATTCCTAACCTGGGCACAAAACCACAGGTGAGGGCCCAGCGGCGTGGCTTAGCAGCTAAAGTCCTCGCCTTGAATACACCGGGATCCCATATGGGCACCAGTTCTAATCCTGGCAGCTCCAATTCCCATCCAACTCCCTGCTTGTGGCCTGGGAAGGCAGTTGAGGACGACCCAAAGCTTTGGGACCCTGCACCCGTGTGGGAGATCTGGAAGAGGTTCCTGGTTCCCGGCTTCAGATTGATGCAGCACTGGCCGTTGCACTCACTTGGGGAATGAATCATCGGACGGAAGATCTTCCCCTCTTGTCTCTCCTCTCTGTGTATGACTTTGTAATAAAAATAAATAAATCTTAAAAAAGAAGAAATCATTTGTATTCCACTGAGAAAAAGATAAGCATAATTAATATCTATGCATATTTCTTTATTTAAGTTCTCAGGTTTGCTTTTATTCTTGTGTGTTGCTTCTGATATTTGGCCATATAATTTCAAAATAGCACTTCATGCTATAACATACATACAAAAACTTCAGAATTATCCTTCAAAAATAACACAGGGACGTATGTTGCCACTTCTCTTCACACCTGCCACGCAGCACACACAATTAAGCAGCATTCCTAAAGGCTGTTTGTTTTCTGATATTTTTATATGCAAAAAAAAACAAGCAATTGCATCCCTACAAAAATAAAGCATGACTTCATTTAGCTTTATTTAATCAGTGCCTTGGGAATGACGAAAAGTCCAGCAAAAGTTCTACAAAGAAGTCAATATTACAATTTAAATTTTGAATGTAGAAGAAAAGCTTCTCCCCCTCCACCATTTTGATAATGCCTGGTATCAGAAACTTGCTTGCAGAAACCTCACCTAAAACACTCAAGTCCTACTCAAGTAAATCTTTGTCCTCATAAAGTCACACACCACCAATGGATCGGTTGTGGGGGCAACAGACAGCGTCTCTCTGGCAGATGGCATTGAACGTGGAGTCACAGTCCTCCGAGTACACCTGCCTGCCTGTTAGGATGCCACAACTCCTATCATCCTGGGGTCCAATCACTGAAAACCTAGGGGGAAAAGAGATGAACTTGAGCACTTCATTTAAAAATAATGGAGGTGTCATTTAGGTCTTCCTCCAGCCAAACTGACATGCAGCTGAAATCTTGCGGAGCTTTTAGAATGGACCCTTCTGTGGCTGAGTGTTTGTTTTATCTAAATTTTTTTTTAAAGAGGGAACGGGCCAGTGCAGTGGCATAGTAGGCTAATCCTCTGCTCTAGCACTGGCATCCCATGTGGGTGCTATTTCTAGTCCCGGCTGCTTCATTTCCCATCCAGCTCCCTGCTTGTGGCCTGGGAAATCAGAGGAGGGTGGCCCAAGTCGCTGGGCTTCTGCACCCACAAGGGAAACCTGGAGGAGGCTCCTAGTTCCTGGCTTCAGCTGGACTCAGCTCCGGCTGTTGGGGCTACTTGGGGAAGATCTCTCTGTCTCTCCATCTCTCTCTGTGTATAAGGGAAGCTGGTTGTGGTAACAAAGATTCTAATACCAAACTTAACAGGGAAAATGAGGTAAGGGTATATGAGACCTCCTCATATTATTACATCATAATTGTGTTTTGTAAATTTAAAGCTATTTGAAATTAAGTGTCTTTTGAAAATCTTGCCCTAAATAAATACCTCTTGGCCAAATAACTACTTACAGTTGTGGAACAAAAGCTTGCTCATCTATCCACCTCCACGGTCTGCCTTGGGCTGTGCCGTACAGACCGATCCAGCCAAGATAGCCCCGTTTTAAACTGCTCTGTACGAACCTCTGTGGGAGAGACAGCACATTCAGCACGTATTCACACATCTCTCTTCTTTAGAGTAACTTATCGTGCTGGGCTTCAGTGAACTGATCAATACGTTCCTGCTTTTCATAAAGAGTAGATATTGGGGAGCTAAACAATAGTAGCTACATTATGGCTAATACACATTGAAAAGCAGCTACCATAAACTACCCATGGTTCTTAAGGAGTCATCCTGCGCCTAGCAGTTCTTCCTCGGGTGGAACCTCCTGTGATTGGCTTCCTTACCAACTCATCCAAATTCCGAATGAGCAGCAGGTGCGCCCGCCACTGCGCACACTCATGTTGACTCTCTCTCCAAGTTTTAAAAGACGTTGAAAGCCAGTAACATTTCCCTTGGTTCAACAGCCAGTCTTTTGGACACACAGAAATCTCTCCTGGTGGGAGAAGAATAAATTAGGCTTCAGAACCAACAGAAAGTGTAAGTAGTGCCAAATGTGGTTTCCTTAAAAATTGACATTGTTGACTCATTTCTGTGCACAATCAAAAAGTAGGTCCATGAGCAGAACCTGAGAGTCCCTGGAATATCAGCGGGATTGCAGATGGCAATTTTGACCCCCTGCAATTAGAGGAAGTAAATGGGACCGTGCACCCGTGGGAGAGACCAGAGGGAAGCTCCTGGCTTCTGGCTTCAAATCAGCTCAGCTCCAGCCATTGTAGCCACTTGGGAGTAAACTAGTGGATAGAAGATCTTTGTGTCTCCTTCTCTCTGGAAATCTGACTTCCCAGTAAAAATAAAAAAAAAAAAAACAGTGTTACAGACACTGTTTTCGTACATAAAATTTCAAACATATCTAAACTCATTAATAGAGCCCGGATCAGGGCACGAGTTGTCACCTGCTGGAACCACTCCAGTTAACCTTCCTGTCCACACTGCTGGGTACACAGAAGTTGCGCTGAGGGAGGGGATGTCCTTTCCGCCTCCGATACTTTTCTTGGCCAGTACTGTAGGCTCCATGTGAAGCACCGGTACTTGCAGGAAGAGCAGAATAAGGAAGAAGTGCCCCCCCCCACCAGAACAGCACTTAGCAGCAGAACAGAGCATTACCTGATGCATGGCTGGTGTTGCCCTTCTGAGGGAGGTCCATCTTCATGTCTGTGCTCAGTGCAAAGACAAAATAGAACAAGAAACACTTTTAAATGAACGGCTACTTGGCTACATGAGATAGAAATACCAGCATCAAACAAAGGCATGCAAGAAAACCCCAATCCCCGTGTTCTCTTCCACCACCTCCTCCAGACTGACTGTTTCCACTGCTGGAAATATGTATCACAAGTCTAAAAACTGTCTGAATTCTTAGAATTCCCATAGGATCTGTTGCTATTTTCTGTATTTTTCCCCACCAGATTCTTTAACTAATCTCATTTCCTGTTGCAGACAAAATAAACCTATCATTCTGTCCTTTCATTAAGTTCCTTTACTTTCTCAGACACATTATTTATAGTTTACTTTTTAAAAAAAAAAAAGATTTACTTGGGCCTGGCGGCGTGGCCTAGCTGCTAAAGTCCTCGCCTTGAAAGCCCCGGGATCCCATATGGGCGCCAGTTCTAATCTTGGCAGCTCCACTTCCCATCCAGCTCCCTGCTTGTGGCCTGGGAAAGCAGTTGAGGATGGCCCAAAGCTTTGGGACCCTGCACCCGCGTAGGAGACCAGGAAGAGGTTCCAGGTTCCCGGCTTTGGATCGGCGCGCATCGGCCCGTTGCGGCTCACTTGGGGAGTGAATCATCGGATGGAAGATCTTCCTCTCTGTCTCTCCTCCTCTCTGTATATCTGGCTGTAATAAAAATGAATAAATCTTTAAAAAAAAAGATTTACTTATTTTTATTGCAAAGTCAAATATACAGAGAGGAGGAGAGACCGAGAAGAAATTCTTCCGTCGAATGATTCACTCCCTAAGTGGCCAAAATGGCTGGAGCTGAGCCAATCCAAAGCCAGGAGCCAGGAGCCTCTTCTGGGTCTCCCACGCGGGTGTAGGGTCCCAAGACTTTGGGCCATCCTTGACTGCTTTCCCAGGCCACAAGCAGGGAGCTGGATGGGAAGCAAGGCCACTGGGACATGAACTGTAGAGGATGGCCCAGAGTGTTGGGACCCTGCACCTGCATGGGAGAAACAGAAGCAGCCTCTGACCCCTAGCATTAGATCAGCTCAGCTCCAGTCATTGCAGCCACTTGGGGAGTGAACCAGCAGATGGAAAATCTTTCTGTGTCTGCTTCTCTCTGGAAATTTGAATTTCCAATAAATATAAATCTTAAAAAAAAAAAAAAAAAAAAGCAAAGAGCTGGAAGTGAAACCCAAGTCACTCTGATGGGTGGCAGGAGCCTAAGCACTTGAGCTGTCTCCTGCTGCCTTCCAGCATCTACAGTGACAGGCAGATCGGGTCAGCACCACAGCCGGAAACTGAACATCGCAACTCCGGTGTGGGTCGTGAGCATCTTAACCCAAATGTTTATCCCCTAAGCATGAGAAGCAGGGCTGCCGGAATTAGAACTGGTGCCCATATGGGTTCCTGGCACAAGCAAGGCAAGGACTTAAGCTGCTAGGCTGCCACACTGCTCCCCTACTCTCCTATTTTTTATTAACCAAAAAAAAGAGAGAGAGAGAAGAAAAGCTAAGGAGATTTCTCATAAGATAATGAAAATTCAAACCTTATATCTGAGCATTTCTTAATTTTCCTTAAATGTAAAATTGTTTTGCAAATATGACTGCTCAGTTTAATTATCATCGTTAGGCTATAGCATGTAGCTTATCTTGATATGAGGAATGAAGAATCAACATGTGTGTTCTGAAATATACAAGCAAAAAAAATCAATTACTCACCCCAGAATTTCAGGCCAATCATTGTCACCAGGAAAATAAGGATCCCAATGCATCCACATAGGACCATACAACAATAACGTTGTAGAGACGGGGAGATCCCTGAATTGGAAAGGAAGGGTTTCAGAAACTGAAGAACTACAGACTTTGTAAGCATTTTTTGGCATTTTTTTTCACGGTGATAAGTCATGCTTCGTTATGAGACCAGGACTCATGATTACATGAAAATTTGAAATGGTACATTTAGTTGTTTGTTCGTTTGTTTTTTTGTGGGGGTGGGCAGTGCGATGAATCCATGGCTAAATCCTTGCCTTGTAAACACTGGGATCCCATATGGACACTGGTTGATGTCCCAGCTCTCCATTTCCCATCCACCTCCTGCTTGTGGCCTGGGAAAGCAGTAGAGGAAGCCTTGAGACCCCACTCCCACATGGGGGACCTGGAAGAAGCTCCTGCCTCCTGGCTTCAGATTGGCTCAGTTCTGGCCATTGAGGCCATTTGGGGAGTGAACCAGCAGATGGAAGATCTTCCTCTCTCTCTCTCCTTCTCTCTGGACATCTGCCTTTCCAATAAAGATAAATAACTCTTTAAAAATCTTTATTTATTATTTGAAAGTCACAAAGAGAAAGACAGGGAGACAGAGGATGCATCTTCCATTCACTGGTTCACTTCCCAGATGGTCACAACAACCAGATGGGCCCAGGCTGGAATCCCACCCTGGTCTGCTGCGCGGGTGGCAGGCACCCACGTTCTCGGACCATATGCTGTTGTTTTCCTAGGTGTGTTAGCTAGGAGCTGTATTAGAGGCAGCATAGCCAGGACTCAAACTTGCTCTCTAGTATGGGATGCTGGTGTCATAAAACGTGGCTTAACCTGCTGTGCCTCATGGTGGGTCCCACGGAATGTTTTAAGTATCCATTGTCTTGCTTTGTTCATTGTTCTGTGGTGTTTCTGATAACTTAGAAATAGTACCTAAAATTCCCTAAATGAAGATTCTTCAAAAATGTTATGGAAAATATATATTTTTTTAGTCCTGGTTCACTATGACCTTTTAAAGAAATTTAATATATAAGTAAGTAAATATCAGTATAATATATATGTTACTTATGCAAATAATATGTGTAGTACATAAGTATAATCTATAGAAGACACATTACAGATTTGGTGCAGCTCATGTCTAGGATGCACTGATGGAATTTTCCGTAGGGATTGTACTGCGTTATAGAATAAATCAAAAATAACTTTCTCTTTTTTTTTGTCTATAGATACTTGTGCTCAGTGAAAGGGCTTCCACACAGCTGAAAATAATCCAAATGCATTTCTGCCATTTTAGGAGGAGATACCAGTTGCAGGTGAGTGGTAATACAGAACAATGCTTCCTCCTTACTTGCCAGGGAGGAAAATTTAAAGGCATTGCCAAATAATGGCTACAAGAATCTCAACTGTCAACTGGAAGGCAGAGTTTCAAAAAAGTTTTCTCTTATGACATCTGTTAATGCTGCTACTATTAAGAACACAAATTGTATGGTTTCCCTGTTTCATGAGAACTCTTCAGAAAAATTCCTCTCTGATTTTGTGCTAAGAGGAACAAGTCTAACGCGATTGGTGTAACTTCCAAAGCGGTTTTATCTCACACACTCTGAGCTGAGTAGTAAGTCACATCTCCCCCGCTCCTCTAGGTCAGCGTGTGTACCATGAGCGTAAGCACGCGTACCTCAGGCCCTTTCTCAGGTCTGACGTTTTCCCAGCCTTAGTTCCCTCTTTTCCTCATAATGCAAATGGTTCCTATCTTGTAGTTTACATATCTGTAGTCAGATTTTATAAATGTGGACTCATTTGTTTCTCATAATGAGGTTTGGGATGAATGGAAAACAGCTGTTAGTTGAACAGTCACATAAAAGTATCCTACGATAGATTTGCTTTAATGTAACAAAAGTATTAAAATTTGGGAAGACTAAAAGCTTTTGCCCAGAGCCATGAGTTGAATCGCTAGGGTTTGGCACATAGTCCAGTCCGTATGACTCCAAAGTAAGTTTCCTGGTGCTAAATAAGCATTTGTTTCCTGACATGGAGACAGCAGAAAAGACTCGGAGTCATCAGATGACTAGAAAAATGCTACGCACCAAAAAAAAAAAAAAAAAAATAGACAAAAGTAAGTTGAATTTATTTCCTGTCAAGGAAATAGAAGCCACTCATCAAAGATACATAGACAGATCTGTCCTTGTGATGGGCACGTCTGAATCTGGCCTGTGTCATCCTCGCTGAGACCTTGGGTCTTTGAATAAGATTGCGCTGGGATTTCTTTTACACAGACTGATTTAGGCACCAGTATGTTTATTCAACTTATCTGTAAACCTCCAGCAACAGACCGGAAAAAAAAAGGAAAAAAAGAGCAAGCAAGCAAAAGTACCCCGGTAGAAGAGGTTAATGTTTTATTTTAACTGTCTTTCATTCTCTCAGGATTGTTCTACCAATCCTGTGGAAAAGATTACTTTTAATATCAGTCACTTTCTTTTTCTCATTTTTAAGAGGATATTTACAACAAAAGTGGATATCAAAAGGTTCATGAAAGCAATGTATTAAATATCTGAAGCCAGGAGCCAGGAGCTGCTTCCAGGACTCCCATGCAGTACAGGGTCCCAAGGCTTTGGGCCATCCTCCACTGCTATCCCACGACACAGGCAGGGAGCTGGACGGAAAGAGACACAGCCGGGACACAAACCACTGCCCGCATGGGATCCCAGTAAGGGGAGGATTGGCCACTAGAGCCATTGATGTGGGTCCTTGAAAGACAGATTTACAGAGAGAAGGAGATACAGAGAGAGATCTTCCTACTGGCTGAAGTCCTCGCCTTGCCAGAGCCGGGATCCCAAATGGACACCAGTTCCTGTCCCAGCTACTCCACTTCCTTTCCAGCTCCCTGCCAGTGGCATAAGAAAGCAGTCAAGGATAGCCCAAAACCTTGATACCCTAAACCCATGTGGGAGACTCAGAAGAAGCTCCTGAACCCACGTGGGAGACCCAGAAGCTCCTGGCTCCTGGTTTCGGATGGGCTCAGCTCCGGCAGTTGCAACCGCTTGCAAAGCCAACCATCAGACAGATCTTCCTTTCTGTCTCTCCTCCTTTCTGTATATCTGACTTTCCAATAAATAAAATAAATCTTTAAAAACAATTTTACCTAATATTTACAACACTTAGATGTCTGTCTCCCCTGTCAGAATGCTTGGCCCCTGACTAGCTTCTCTGTGCTAATGTGTTCCCTGGGAGCCAGCAGGTGATGACTCAGCTTACCACACATCAGGGAGACCTGGACTGAGAGTCCAGCTCCTGGCCTTGGCCGGACCCGGCCAGCCCTGGCTATTGAGAATATTGTGTGTGGAGTCTCTTACCTGTTTCTCTGCGACTGCCTTTCAAGCACGCATATTTTTTTAATTGAAGATAAATATCTGCATAAGAAGATAACAAATGGAGGCCAATATTCTTACCTTTAAGTCCCTCCCTGGATTTCAAGCGATCCTTTAGGTTTAAACTCATATACCCATCTTCATTTTCCATCTCCCGGAACGTTTTCAAATCTCAGCCTGATATTTCTCCTAGGTGAGATGTGCCAAAAGAAAACTGTAAAGGAAGTCCAAAAATAATCAGAACATTTTTAGGCATGGCTATCTAAAACCACACAGGACGTGCTGGCAAAAGGAGATTGCGTAGACGTGGGCATCTCGCTAAAGGTAGCTTGCTTGTCCCACTGCTTTAGTCTCTTCTCTGTTGTCACTCCATGCCAGCCACCTGTGTGGGGTTTATTATGTACCCCAACAACGAATAAGGTAGACATATTTCCAGCCTTCCTATCTTTTATATTCCAGTAGGAGGGAAAAAAAATCTCAACAAAATTAACTAAAATACCAAATGACTGAAACAAATGTATTTTTGCCTAAAATGGAAACTTTTTTAAATGTAATCAAAAAAATTTTAAAGTAGTGATTTTTGTTGTTCAGGGCACATACCTGGCTAGTGGGGTCTAGACAGCCATGCTTCAACAAGGCCAAAAAACGGGTGTGGGAGGGGAATGCAGGAAATTAGCACAGAAATCATCTGAAAACAAGCACTTTTCAAAAATGGGTTTGGTTCATTTTTTGAAAAATCAGTGGCAGTGAGACCTTCCTTGGTAGGTGAGTGGTTAATTTTGTGGCAACTTGAGGTGGGCGTTTGGCACAGCAGTCTAAACGTCGCTGCTTGGGACTCGCACATCCTGTGTTGGGCTGCTGGGATTCGAGTCTCTGCTTCCAGCAGGTGACTCAATGTCTCATCCACGAGGAAGACCCAGACTGAGTTCCTACCATAAAATATTTAATGACATGAGAAAAAGGTTGTAGAAAGAATGTTAAACATTGCTTGGTACCTAGGCACACAACGTCCATATTTGCACAAACACATATGTGTATGTAAATGTAAAATTAAAGGTACCATTAAAACTGGAAGAATAGGGCCATGCATTCGGCCTGACCGTCAGGAAGCCCCCATCCAGATCCTGGCTACTCAGCTTCCAAGCCAGCTTGCTGCTGGGTGGACCCTGCTCCTTGGATTCCTATCACCCAAGTGGAAGAGCAGGATTGTGTTGGGGCTCCCGGATTGTGTTGGGGCTTCTGCCTGTGTTCCAGCTCAGCCTTGCCTGTCACAGGCATTTGGGGAGTGAGGCAGCAAATGCAAGATCTCTTGGCTCTCCATCTGTTTTGCAAATAAAATGAAAATAGATAAAAGGGTTTTTTCTTAAATTCCCTGGGTGAACTTAGAGCCTGGGTTATTGAATTGCTGGGCGCTGAGGAAGCACTAAAGAGGAAGAAGTGGGAAGATGGACATTTGCAAGAAGAGAAGATAATGCGAAGAGAGGAGGTGGAGCAGCTGGCGAGAGCTGCCCTGGCTTCCTGGAGTGGCCGAGACTTCTTACTCTTCCTAGCAACACTCTGGACTTCAGATGAATTGCTACTTAAAAAACACCACCAAGCTGATGTCACGATGCAGAAATACAAAGGAAGTGGTGTGGCTGGTGCTCCTCCAAACCCTCCGCTGACTCCTGGGGCCTGGCAAGGGGCCACAGCTCTTGCCACAACTTCCTCCGCCCCTCCACTACCCTCCCTGAGCCTCAGCCGCACCGCTGCCCTTCCTCAGACCACTGTTCCTCCCACCCCCTCCCAGGGCAGAGCATCCCCAGGAGCAGGGGATCATGAAAATAGTGCAAGAACCCCTCCACCTGGCTCTTAGCAGAGTCAACTGTTAACTGCGGGGAAACATGAAGAGGCTATTTCTTGTCACAAAAAGGCGCCAGGCAACAAACAAGCAAAAACTTGGAATTGAGCCATGGCAGAGCAAGTTAAGACACCACTTGGGATGCCTACACACAACCCATTTTGGTGTGCCTGAGTTAGAGTCCCAACTCCATCCGGGTCATCCTGACAAACTCTGACAGTTTTATAAAAAGGACTTAAAAATAACGTGAAAGACCATAGAAGAAATCAGAAAAAAAAAGATACAGAAGTACAGTAATCATTAAAAAAAAAAAAAAAAAGCAGCAGCAAGGAAAAAACCACATACATGGTTTATCTTGAAAATGTTTCATCCAGAGATCTGCGGGGGAGACATGGGCAGATGGGGACAGTCACCCATCACATTTGCTGACACACACAAATGAGTCTGACTTGGCAGACGCTCAACTCCTGGAGGTTCACTTTCTCCTGACAAAAAAAATCAAATTGCTGGGACTGGTGTTGTGGTACAGTGAGTTAAGCCACAGCTCTCAAAGCCAGCATTTCATATCACAGTGCCAGTTCAAATCCTGCCTGTGCTGCTTCTAATCCAGCTTCCTGCAGTTGTGGCTAAGAACCATCAAAAAGGGCCCCAAGTGCTTGGGCCTTTGCAACCCACATGGGAGACCTGAGTGGAGTTCCTGACTTATGCTTTGACTAGCTCCCCACTCTTACAGCCATTTGGGGATTGAACCAGTGGACAAAATATATCTCTGTCTCACTCTCCCCAACCCCCTTTTTCTATTGTTCTGCCTTTCAAATAATAATCCTTTTTGAAATGGCTACCTGAACTGGCACAAAAATAGACATGTAGACCAATAGAACAAAATAGAAACCCTAGAAAGTAATCTACTCAGATACAACCAACTAATCTTTTACAAATGAGGCAGAATCGGGCCTGGTGCAATGGCTTAGTGGCTAAAGCATTGTCTTGCAAGCACTAGGATCCCATAAAGGTGCTGCTTCATGTCCTGGCTGCTCCGCTTCCCATCCAGCTCCCTGCTTGTGGCCTGGGAAAGCAGTAGAGGACGGCCCAAAGCCTTGGGACCCTGCACCCGCCTGGCCAACCCAGAAGAAGCTCCTGACTCCTGGCTTCAGTTTGGCTCAGCTCTGGCTATTGCGACCACTTGAGGAGTGAACCAGTAGATGAAAGCTCTCTTTCTGTGTCCTCTTCTCTCCATATATCTGCTCTGCCTTCCCAATAAAAATAAATCTTTAAAAAGAAAAGGCATATTTGCAGAGAGATCTGCAGGATCTTTAAACCTGTTTGCTTGAAACTACTATTGAGTCTATAAAATGGAAAGACAGGTCATAAATTTTTAATTAAAATTTGTTTTTTAAACTTTTAAAAATAAGATATATTTATCTTTTTTATTTGAAAGTTGGAGTTACAGAGAGAAGAGAGAGAGCTTCCATCCACTGATTCATTCTGCAAATGGTCACAAGCTGGGCCAGACCAAAGAAAGGGACTTCCTCCAGGTCTCCCCTGTGGGTGCAGGAGGAGCCCAAGGACGTGGGCCTTCTGCTGGAGCTGCTAGGGCTTCAACCAGCACTGGGATGGAAGTCTAGCAGCGCAGGCCCAGTCAGCTATACCACAGTACTGGCCCCAGAACTAAAGACATTTTTTATTCAACATGGACACTGTTTTGGGTTTTGCCTGTTCCACTCCAAGAAAACAGCAGCTACTTGGGCCTCTGCTACCCAAGCAGGAGATTCAAACGGAGTGCCAGGCTCCTGGCTTTAGCCTGGTTATCGTGGCCGTGTGGGGAGTTAATCAACAGAGAAAAGGGACTGATCCTCTGCCCAGTGCCACCAGAATCCCATATGGGTGCCGATTCATACCCTGGCTGCTCTGCTCTGCTTCCTGTCCAACTCCCTGCTTGTAGCCTGGGAAAGCAGCAGAATATGGCCCAAGTCCTTGGGACCGTGCGCTCATGTGGGAGACCCAGAAAGAAGCCTCTGACTCCCAGCTTTGGATCAGCTCAGCTCTGACCATTCAAATAATTTGGGGAGTGAACCAGCAGATGGAAGACCTCTTTCTAAATCTCCTTCTCTCTGTAAATCTGCCTTTAAAATAAAACTAAATTAAATTAAAACACAAGGAAGATATCTCTTTCTGTGTCTCTCCCTCTGTCTGTAACGCTGCATGCCAAATAAATCTCATTTTTTATTGTTACTGTTTTTCATTTGCTTGTTTTAAAGATTTATTTTATTGGGAAGTCAGATTTATAGAGAGAAAGATCTTCTGTCCACTAAGTCACTCCCCAGGTGGCCACATTGACCAGAGCTGAACCAATCTGAAGCCAGGAGCCTCTTCTAGGTCTCTGACATGAGTGCAGGGTCCCAAGCCTTTGGGCCGTCCTCAACTGCTTTCCCAAGCCACAAGCAGGAGCTGGATGGTAAGTGCAATAGCTGGGACACAAAGCAGCACCCATATGGGATCTTAGCACATGCAAGGCAAGAATTTAACCACTAGGCCATTGCACTGGGCCCCTCCCATAAATAAATCTTTTATTTGGTGGGGAATATTGGCCGGCATCCATCATTGGTGCAGCGGTGACCCCGTTGCCTGAGGGGCGTGCCAGAATTCTGCCGTCTGTTCTGGG
This sequence comes from Ochotona princeps, assembly GCF_030435755.1. Lineage (NCBI taxonomy): Eukaryota > Metazoa > Chordata > Mammalia > Lagomorpha > Ochotonidae > Ochotona > Ochotona princeps. Next base: position 19,415,609 of record NC_080858.1, read on the forward strand.
TTGTAACCTGAGGTCAGAGTGATGTGCCAGGCTTGAGGCAGGCTCTGCCCTCACCTGGTAACCGTGGCTGCCATCATTTATGCTATGTGTATAAGGTGTATAGCAAATACAGATGGATCTGATGTTTAGACGTGGGTCTTCGCCCCACAATAGCTCATTCTGAATACAAATATTCTAAAATCTGAAATACTCTGGTGTGAAGCATTTGAGTTAAGGACTAGTCAATCTCCATGTCATAAACCATATAATACAGCTTATTTAAACCAAATACAGTTGACCATATTCAAAATGTATTTTCAAAGGATGGATAAATTCATTTTTTCGTAGTTACTCAAGAATGGCTACCATGCTCTATCCACAGTGGTATGTCAAAAGCACATGTGACGTTAATTTAAAAATCTGGAAATTCTTTTCATTTGCAAAAGAAAGAGCTTTTCAGCTTTATTACAGCACGTGAGTGTCAGATGCTGAGTACCAATTACCATTCTTGCATTTTTAGTTACTCTAAGCCACCAAATCAACATTTTTCCTTTACAATCTCATTTGCTTTCTTCTACTCTCATATAGAAATTATGTGAATGAAATTTTTGTCGTGTTTCAAATAAAAGGGAACTGAAGTGGAAAGTAATAGATGTTCCACTAAAACATATGTAATATTTAATTCACCTCTCACATTAGAAATTTTTGAGGAAAGGCAATTTTGCGTTGAATATGTGCCCTTGAAGTCTTGAAAGAAAAACCTTGGGCTTTTTTTTTTTTTAAAGATTTTATTTTTATTCCAAAGTCAGATATACAGAGGAGGAGAGACAGAGAGGAAGATCTTCCATCCGATGTTTCACTCCCCAAGTGAGCCGCAACGGGCCGGTGCTCGCCGATCCAATGCCAGGAACCAGGACCTCTTCCGGGTCTCCCACACAGGTGCAGGGTCCCAATGCACTGGGCCGTCCTCGACTGCTTTCCCAGGCCACAGGCAGGGAGCTGGATGGGAAGTGGAGCTGCCGGGATCAGAACCGGCGCCCATATGGGATCCCGGGGCTTTCAAGGCGAGGACTTTAGCCGCTAGGCCATGCCGCCGGGCCCTTTTTTTTTTTTTTTTTTTTAAAGATTTTATTTTTATTCCAAAATCAGATATACAGAGGAGGAGAGACAGAGAGGAAGAAAACCTTGGGCTTTTCTGCGGCCTGTGCCTTCATGCTCTGTTGAGGTGACTAGCTAAGGGAGTGGTTCCTCCTTGCCAAGTAAACAAAGACTTTTTAGTTAAATACAGAAACATTGTATCCTAGAAATCCCCCAACTTTCCCATTGGAAAACCTATTGTCCCTCCTCCCCCTAATCATACAGAGGAGGAAGCTGTACCCATCAAAGGGGGCAGCCGGCTGGATGTCGGGCCACCCTCCTCTGAGGTTGCCCGCCTTCACCTCTGTAAATTCTCTCGTTCTTTTCACTCACCCAAGTCTCTGAATTCTTTCATGTGAAGGAAACCCAGCAGGGCAACCCACACTCCCCACAACAAGCTCATATGGCTGTTAAACAAAAAAGGGGCTCCAACCCGGTCTAGTGAGACCGCAAAGCTCCCCTGAGCCTCTCAAGAGACAGACCTCACCCATCCCGGCGGGCTGTGCTGTGTGTGATTTCCCAGAGGGAGGCCCCTGGAGCTGCAGTCCCGTCACAGTGCTGCAGGGCTGGGTGGGATGTGGGACTCATCCTGAACGCGGCCATCACCGGTGTTTAAGACAGCTGTGTCTAAGGTGCTCCCTCGCTGGAATACCAACCCAAGCTTTCCCAAAGGCATGAGAAACCCGAGCTGGCAAAAGCCAGCCGTATCATTTTCTTTGGCTACAGCAAGCTTTTCTCAGCTAAAGCCACAGGTCAGGAGTCCCCTTGCGGTTCAAGGGGCTGAGGTTAAATATCTGAGTCAGCTCCCAGAAAAGGTCTGCTTAGGGAACAAGCTAGTCAGTGGGCCATGTGGAGAACGCTCATGGAGCTAAGGGTGCCCCAGCGGGTCTGGTGCTAGAACTCGGCTGCCAGGCGGTAGCAGGTGTGTGAGCACAGCCAGGCTCCATCCGTGATGCTCTGTGGGCGTCTCTGCGTGAACCGCCAGCACCGGGTGAACATGCTTACAGTCCACGGAGCACAGGGAACACCCTCTCCCTGCCGCCCTCTGAACCCTAGATTACAGATGAGCTGAGATCCCTCTCAATGACTTGTCCAAGGTCACGCCAGCCTGTGAGTGTCCCCTCTCCATCAACCTAGGTGGTCTGGCCAGGGCTGGGCTGGTGGGGGCATATCGCTAGGTAAACTACCCAGTCACTGCTTGGGTGGGTTGAGGGCAGAATATGTTTGCAAAGGGTCTGTTATCCAAAGGACCAGAGACTGGGTGGCCCCGTTGGCAGTTAGGCCTAAAACCTGAATTGGGGTTGGGGGTACCCATCTCCTCCTCACCGCAGCCATAATAGTGACCTCGACATGCCCCTGAAGAGGGGGCAAGGGACGGAGGGCACAGCTCTAGCAAAGAAAAGTATAAAAGCCCAGTTTTGAATTTCAGATACACAAAGACTAATGATTTAACATAAGTATCCCAAGCTAGGCATGGGACATCCTTGCACTTTAAAAACTATGGAGGTAGGGGTGGAGATGCGGTGGGGAGGAGGACAACATTGTGCAGGTAAAGCCACGACCCACAATTCCTGTATCACATATGGGCGCTGGCTCCTAAATCCAGGCTCCACCTTCGGTGTGGCTTCCTGCTAACTTGCTTAGGAAAGCAGCATAAGTTGGCCCAAGTACTTGGGTCCCAGCACCTATGTGGAAGACCCAGATGAAGTTCGTGACTCCCAGCTTCAGCCTGGCTCAGCCCTGTGGTCCAAGCCATCTGGGAAGTGAACCAACAGATAAAATATTCATTCTCTCTCTCTCTCTCTCCCCTACCCCTCTCCTCTCCCCACCTCTCCGCTTTGCTCCCTGCCTCCCACTTCAACTTCCAAACAGGTAAATCTTCGGGAGAAAAACGACCAGTTGTTCTGAAATGCAGATTAACTGGGCATCCCGTATTTTTAACCAGCAGCCTCTGAGGGAGGGGCTGTGGCAGGATTCCAGGAGTACTGTTTATATATTTAACTACCATCCAGTTTTGTACATTTTTAATTACAGTAAAATACACCCAAAACAGGGCACAGTGCAGTAGCCTAGTGGCTAAAGTCCTCAGCTTGCATGTGCCAGGATCCCATATAGGCACTGGTTCGTGTCCAGGCTGCTCCACTTCCCATCCAGCTCCCTGCTTGTGGCCTGGAAAGCAGTGGAGGACAGCCCAAAGCCTTAGGACCCTGCACCCACCTGGGAGACCAGGGAGAAGCTCCTGGCTCCTGGCTTCAGATAGGCTCAGTTCCGGCCGTTTGGGAAACATGAGGAGTGAACCAGTGGATGGAAGATCTTTCTCTCAGTCTCTCCTTCTCTCTGTAAGTCTGACTTTCCAATTAAAATGATAAATAATCCTTAAACAAGAATACTCCTGACACAAAGTTTACCACGCAGCAATTGTTAAGTATGCATGCGAGCGGCATTAAACACGATGACACTGCTGTGCATGATTCATTCCAGAACTTTCCCACCATCCACACCTCCCAGCCGGCCCTGGTCACCCCTCTTCCATCTTCAGTCTGGACATCGTATTCTAGGGACCTCGTGTCCTTTACCGCCTGGTATCCCTACTCGATATTCAAAGGAAGGTGGGAACTGGGTGGACCGGGAGAGAAAGTTCCCACACAAGTAAGGACAAAAAAAAAAAATCAGTGTGAGCTGCAGGATTTACTGACGCAGTTTCCTACGGAAACCGAAGCGTCCTGCGATGGAGCCCAGGCCAGACGGTGCTAGGACCCGGCGGCGCTAGGGCAGGCTGGCGGCAGGGGGAGGAGCCGGGCCGGCCCCGCGCGTGCGCCAGAAGACAAGCGCGGCCCCTTGAGTGCGCGTGCGTGGGCCTGGTCGGCGGGCGGTCCCGTGCGTGCCTGCGTGCGTAGCCCCATGCGTGCGTCCGCGTGCGTGGGTTGGCCGGAGGGCGAGCGTGGCCCCGCGCCTAGAGCGACGAGGCGGGTAAGGGGTCCACCCAGGAAGTGGGGCCTGCGAGGACGTGGGGCCACCGAGGACGTGGGGCCGCGGGAGCTGAGCGCGAGCGACCCTTCCCGGCGGAGCCCTGCAGGCAGAGCCCGGGACTACGGGGCGAGGGCTGCGGCCCGCTCCTCCTGGTGCCTGGTGGGCCCTCCGAGTGCGCCCACCACGGGCTCGCCGTCCCTAGGCGCCACCCCAGCATGGCCCTGGCCGCGGGGGTCCTGAAGCCGCGAGGTCCTGAGCCCGCGAACGGGGTTTCGGGGGTGGGGTGGATTGCAGGAGAGGGTCCCCCAGCACTTCCCGTGCGCGTTTGGGGATAAGGAGCCGTGGTGCCCAGCCGACTTCTCCCAAGCGTGGCGCAGCTGACGATAAATACCTAACAGGTGCGGCACATTTTTTAATACCTGCAAAAGAAAAAAAAAAATGGCTTGAGCTTGGCCTAGATGTAACAAAAACACCATTATTTAAAGAGTATTCAAGCACTTGCGCGTGTGTTAAAAAGTAATAGCAAAGCAACATCAAATGCTAGGGATCTAGTATGAATTACAGGTGTGCATATTGCAACTAAGGGGTAGGGTTTTTGACCACGACACTCCCAGTGGCAGGCTTAACTTTTGACCAGTCTTCTACTTTTATCTTTTTATTTTGGGGGGGCGGGGCACCGCAGTGGCTCACTGCCTAAATTCTTACCCTGCATGCACTGCGATCCTATATGGACGCTGGTATGTGTCCCAGCTACTCCACTTCCATCCAGCTCCCTGCTTGTGGCCTGGGAAAGCAGTGGAGGACGGCCCTAAAGCCTTGGGAGACCTGGAAGAAGCGCCTGGTCCTGGCTTCAGATCACCTCAGCTCTGGCTGTTGGAGCCACTTGGGGAGAGAACCAGTGGACAGAAAATCTTTCCCTGTCTCTCTTTCTGGAAATCTGCCTTTCCAATAAAAATAAATCTGTAAGTAAGTACTTGTTGGGCCTTGTGAGGTAGCCAGTGGCTAAAGTCCTCTGCCTTTACGTGCCAGTATCCCATTTGGGTGCCAGCAGCCCAGCTCCCTGCTTGTGGCCTGGGAAAACAGCAGATGATGGCCCAAAGCCTTGGGACCCCGCACCCACGTGGGAGACCCGGAAGAAGCTTCTGGTTTCCAATGGTCTCAGCTCTGGCCATTGTGGCCATCTGCAGAGTGAACCAGTGGGTGGGGGAAATTTATCTCTCTTCTCCGTATATTTGCTCTGCCTTTCCGATAAAAATAAACTACATTTAAAAAGAGATTTTTTTTTGAAATTGGAAAGTCAGATATACAAAGAGGAGGAGAGACAGAAACTTCTGTCTGTTGATTCACTGCACTAGTGACTGCAACGGCCAGAGTTGAGCCAATCCGAAGCCAGGAGCCAGCAGCCTCTTCCAGGTCTCTCCTGTGGGTGCAGGGTCCCAAGGCTTTGGGCTGCCCTCGACTGCCTTTCCAGGTCACAAGCGGGGAGCTGGATGTCCATACGTGATGCCGGCACCTGCTAGGGGAGGATAGACAGTTGGGCCGCCATGTTGGGACCTTGGGCTCCTATCTTTGCACTGCGTCTCGTGTGCCTTCTCGGCTGTTGATCACATAAGAGGTTACCCACCAGGCTTTCGCAGTGTGCCCACGGGTGAGAGATAATTGTCCTTTAACCCATGGTGGCTTTGGTTTTTCTCATCTGTAAAAATAGAACAACTCAGGGTTTGTTGTGAAGGTAAGTGTAGCAGCTGGGGGCCATGGAATGTTCCTGTTAAGATTACCTATGATGCTAAGGGTAGCCCGTAGGGGTATTTCCCACCTGGAGAGCGGAACAGAGACTGGTTTATTCGAATAAGAATTACAGCGCTTGGGCCTGGCACAGTAGCTTAGCGGCTAAAGTCCTCTCGCACGTGCCGGGATCCCTTTGGGGCACCAGTTCTAATCCCAACAGCCCAGCTTTCCATCCAGCTCCCTGCTTGTAGCCTGGAAAAGCAGTTGAGGATGGCCCAGAGCTTTGAGACCCTGCACCCACATGGGAGGCCCAGAAGAGGCTCTGGGCTCCTGGCTTCTGATCGGTGCAGCCCTGGCTGTGGCAGCTGCTTGGGGAGTGAATCAACGGACAGAAAATCTTCCTCTCTGTCTCTCCTCCTCGCTGTATATCTGACTTCGCAATAAAAATAAATAAATCTTAAAAAGAAAATTACAGCGCGGGAGCCATGCAAGATTTTAAAAGCAGAAAAAGGGGCAGGCACTGTGGCTGAGCAGTTAAGGAGCCCACATCCCACAAGCTTCCTGGTTTAGGATCTAGGAGGCAGCTACATGGCTCGGCCAACAGCTGCTCCTGCTCCCAACCCGGGGAGACCTCGGCTCAGCGCAGTGCCAGCCAGAGCTGAGGACCACGGCGGGTGAGGGAGAGCAACCGCTGAGAGCTGCTCCCGTTTGTCTCATCTGTCCCTGCCGGTCACCGTAAATTAGAAATTAAAACAGCTGATATTAGTCATATATTTAACGTGTCCAAAATGGTCATTTCAACACTAACCAGTAGCTAATATTCTGTGTTTGTTCCCCACTAAATTTTTTTTTGAGATTTTTTTTTTAATTGGAAAGTCAGATATGCAGAAAGGAGGAGAGACAGAGAGGAAGATCTTCCATCCACTGAATCACTCCCCAAGTGGCCGCAACAGCCAGAGCTGAGCCGATCCAAAGTCAGGAGCCAGGAGCTTCTGGGTCTCCCATGTGGATGCAGGGACCCAAGGCTTTGGGCCGTCCTCTATTGCTTTCCCAGGCCACAAGCAGGGAGCTGAATGGGAAGCGGAGCTGCCGGGACATGAACTGGAGCCCATATGGGATCTTGGCAAATGCAAAGAGAGGACTTTAGCCGTTAGGCTATTGCGCTGGGCCCTCCCCACTAAATCTTAAGTGTTGTTCTATACTTGGCATCCCACCGTGGTTCAGACTGATGGTGTTCCAAGTGGTCAGTACTCACTGGTGGTTACTGTTTTGGACGGTGGAGGCCAAGACATGTCACTCTGGGGTCACAGCCCAACTTCGATGCAGTGCCGTTGAGTGCCCGGCACAGCCTGTTCACTCATGCGCTCTCTCTCTCTGGCCTTTCTTTTCCCTGCTGCTTCTCCAAGGCTGCTAAGACCATCCCCACTCCTCCTAGGTGTTTGTTCCACCTGGGGGCCCACCATACCCCCTTCCCTGCGCTTGGCAGAGCCACAGTGCCTGTCAGGAGGCTGCCTTTCCTGGACCCCAGAGAAGGCAGGGTGACGGCTGAGCTTTCCTCCCGACACTGCCACTATGCCTCATGGTGGGCGGGTGTGGAGCTGGCCCTCACACCCTGGCTCCCACCCACAGGCGCCATGACTCCAGTGAGGAGCCCACACGCCTTGGCAGGCCAGACCTACGCAGTGGCCCTCATCCAGCCGGACCTACGGCGTGAGGAGGCCATCCAGCAGGTTGCAGATGCCCTGCAGTACCTGCAGAAGGTATCCGGAGACATCTTCAGCAGGTGGGTGCGTGTGCAGTGTGTGCCCTCAGGACAACACAAGTGCTTGGTGGTTTAATGCTAACAGAGATGAGGCCTTGGCAGTACACCTGTGTTGATCTACATACATTATGTCATGTCATCCTTGCTACATGCTATGACGTGATGTTGTTGCTATTTCCTTGTGCAAGGAAACGGAGGCAGACCATGGCTGGGACGCTTGGCTGGTGGCAGAGGCAAGCTTCAAACCCAGGGCTCCCAGCTGCAGGGGCCATTGGATGGTCACCTTCCCGATGGAGGGGAGATGAGGTGCTGTAGGAACCATGATGGGAGGCCCAGCTTGTCCTGGCAGATTTGGAAGGCAGATGTGGGACAAGAATGTAGTTAAATTTAGAGGACAGAATGAGGTTGGTTCTTTAAGAAGAATGTTCCAGAAAGAAAAGGCATGAGCTGAAGTGGGACTGGCCTGCAAGGAAACCAGGTTGCTGGTAGAGTGGTCTGGGAGCTGCACGGGTTTGTGCCTCCCACACTTTGACACAGGCTGCAGTGTTCGTGTGGTGGGAGTAGATGAGGGGTGTTGGCTGTATTCTTGCAGCGTCCCCAGGTGCACAGACCTGTCTGCCTGGCTGTGAACCCCCTGAGGTGAGGCGTGCACGGGGCCTTGCACCCTCCCAGCCTCACTTAGCTGCCTCCCATGGCCCAAGTCATCCCCCACCTCACCCCAGGAGAGCAGGGTTCTCCTTGCCTGCCCACCGCCTCAGTCACGTGCCCTGGGTGCAATTGTAACAGGTGCCTCATTAGCCCTGCCTCTCCGTGTGTGAACTCTGTAACAGGTTCCCTGACCCCCTCCTGAGGCCCCATCTTCACCACTCTGAGGGTGGTGGCATCTTCCCGAAGCTGCACCTGGTGGGCAGCAAGCACTCAGCAGTTGCTCACTCTTGCGTGTTGTCCTAAGAGTGTGAGGTGTCCACCCCCCAACTTTGTGCTTGTTTCTGTGCTAAATGGCTCCTTGTCCTCGGCATTGCGGCCACGGGTTCCCTGTCCTGAGGCCAGCATGGAGTGTGGCATGTGCTCCCTTCCTGGCATTTGGCACCTTGCAGGCTGTGGTGTGTGGCCAGTGGATGAGATGAGGAGAGGGCTCTCACAGCCAGGCCCCTGGTCACCTCTTTACCTCCCCCCGCGTGTTTCCTGAGGAGCTTGAGGCCAGAACAGGGTTGGTTCTTCTCTGAATCATTCCAACTTTCAGTATATGTGCTGCCGAAGCGAGCACTGGGTTGATTCTTGGTTGTGCAGCATGAGCTGTGTGGGCTCAGGGAGCTCAAGGAGACCTGGACACCCAAGTCACGACCCGGCAGGCAGGCTTCAGGGTCGCTGGGCTCAGCAGCTGCTGGCAGCACCTGGTCCGGCGCCTCTTTTTGCTCTCGCTGCATCTCGTGTGCAGCTTGGGGTTGGCCCCGTTCCCAGACGCCTTGCAGTGGGCTGGCAAGGGGACAGCCAGGGAGCCGAGCTTGTGCAGGGCCAGCCCTTTCCCCCTCCGCCTCTCCCAAAGTCACACCTGCCTCAAGGGCCTAGCCTGGTCCTCTGGTCTCACAGAGTGAGTTGCTAGACCATGGGCTATGACATGTGAGTGACCTTAGACCTGGGTCATACGCCTCAGTCTGGGGCTCTGGGGATAGCCCCCCTCGGGGACTGAGCCTAAGGAAACCTGGCCGCCCCAGGGGACATGGGGGCCACAAACTGAAAGAGGAAATGGGTGCCAGAGGGAAGTACCCGCTGCTGCACCTGCTCAGGAGAGGCTGCCCGGAGGCAAGGGCAGGAATGTGGCTGCACGGGAGAGGGCACAGCCGGCAGCCTGCCCTGTGGCATCTAGTAACAGGGCCCTAGGGCTTAGAGAGAACCTGGCCAGCCGGAGGTGGTACACCAGGGCTCTGGGGGAGGAGGAGGAGCGGGTGTCACTGCCCATCCCGTGTTGAGCAGAACAAGGTGTGGACCTGGCGAGTGTCCACAGCAGCCCCTCCCTCTGCACAGGGGCTGCCCCCACTCCCCCCCCCAAGCACAGGGGCTGACCCGAGTTAAAACAGCGCTGTGCTCTGGGACCCCCTCCCTGCAGACACCTGCCTTTCCTGAAGGTGAGGAGGCTCATCTTCTCCGGCCACAAGGAGACAGCCCTCCTCTTCCCTCCCTGGGGTGCTGCCAGCCTCCCACCATCTGTCCAGAACAACTGCCCATGCCCCAGCCCCTGCCCTGCAGGAGCCAGCAGGCGTCAGTGCTGGTCCAGAAGTTAGGGCCAGGTGCCTGCCTGCTTGTGTCAGCCTGTAGAGAAGTCCTGGCATTCCCTGGTGCCAAAGTGTCTGACCCCAGGGCCCCTCTGCCCTCCCACCATTCCCCATGATGCTGGCTCCTTGCCCTGCCTCTGGGACATGCACTCAGGCTAGGTGAGTGCTGGGCGATGCCTGCAGTGAATGGGAGACATGGCAGATGTGGACAGGGCCTGGTGTCCTTGGAACAGGGAAGCTGGAGGGACAACAGGAGAAGTCCATGGCAGGTGTGGGGCTGTGGGAAGGCCAGAGCAAGGCTTCCAGGGTAAAGGGTGAGGTCCAGGCCAGGGTACACCACCCACAGACCAGAGGTGCATCCTGGCTAGCCAGGTCGGGGTGGGACACACAGCAGGTACATCTTTAGAGTGTGGTCGTGCAGGCTCCAGTTAGCCGAAGGAGCCAGCCACGCAGGCATCTTCAACAAGTGTTTCGGTTGCTGTCAAGGCCAGGGGATGAGTGCATTTGGTGCGTTCAGGAGTAGCCAGACAGCCAGCGTCCAGGACAGAATGGGCCAGACGGCTGGTGAGCCGTGGCTAGAGCCTGGATTGCTCTCACAGGGGCTGTCCTGGGCAGCAGGTCTGGGACTGGGATGGATCTGAGGGCCCACAGGGCCAGCCTTGCCTATCACAGCACCACTGGCCTCTAGATTCTGCCCCTTGTGTGCCTCAGCTGAGCAGGAGGGACCCATGGCAGCGCTGCCCCATCAGGAGCCCTACACATTTGCATCACCTGACTGTCCTGCGCACCTCTGCCCGGTCCAGGAGCCAGGTCCCTTCAGCTAGAGAGGGCAGGTGTCAGCCCAGGGCACTCGGGGCACTTGGACAGATGTCCCACAGTAATACTCTGCCAAGAAGCCTTGCCCAGGGTCCTGGCCTGCAGCTCAGCAACAGGAGACACCTCAAGTGCAGCCCCCAGCCTCCGTGACCTTGACCTCCATAGGATCTCCCAGCGGGTGGAGCAGAGCCGGAGCCAGCTACAGGCCATTGGGCAGAGGGTCTCCTTGGCCCAGGCCAAGATTGAGAAGATCAAGGGCAGCAAGAAGGCCATCAAGGTAGTCCCTCCATCCCCCTGCCCCCCACTGTCCTGCCACACACCGGGCTTTCCTCTTTGCAGGGGCCCCAGCAGCCACTGCCCTGCCTGCCAGCCACCCTCAGCTCTGCAGCCTCAGGGGTCCCAGGCACGTCCCTGTGTCTGCAGGTTTTCTCCAGTGCCAAGTACCCAGCTCCCGAGCGGCTGCAGGAATACGACTCCATCTTCTCGGGTGCCCAGGACCCTGACCTACAGGGGCGGCCACGCCACCGGATCCAGAGCAAGCACCGCCCCCTGGATGAACGGGCCCTGCAGGTGTCAGGGGCACCAGCCCTGGGGGCCCACTGGAGGGTTCTGCCCCACAGAGGAATGAGTCAGGGGTAGGTGAGTCCTACAGGGCCCAGGGCTGACACTCGTCCCCCCACCTCTAGGAGAAGCTGAAATACTTTCCTGTGTGTGTCAGCACCAAGCCCGGGCCCGAGGATGAGGCCGAGGAGGGGCTGGGAGGCCTTCCCAGCAACATCAGCTCCGTCAGCTCCTTGCTGCTCTTCAACACCACCGAGAACCTGTACGGCCGGGCAGTGGGGAGGGAGGCCGGGAGGCCACGAGTGACCAGGAGCCCTGGACCAGAAGGGCTGGTGATGCCGACACCCCTCTCGCCATAGGTACAAGAAATATGTCTTCCTCGACCCACTAGCCGGTGCTGTGACCAAGACCCATGTGATGCTGGGGGCAGAGACGGGGGAGAAGCTGTTTGATGCCCCGCTGTCCATCAGCAAAAGGGAGCAGCTGGAGCAGCAGGTGGGGTTGGGGGCTGTGTGCGGGAGTGAAGCGACCTCCCTGCAGCCCTGTCTCCACTCCCGCACCTCTCCTGGTCTGCAGGTGCTGGAGAACTACTTCTATGTGCCAGACCTGGGCCAGGTGCCCGAGATCGATGTGCCTTCCTACCTGCCCGACCTGCCCGGCATCGCTGATGACCTCACGTACAGTGCCGACCTGGGCCCTGGCATCGCCCCCTCCGCCCCGGGTGCCATTCCTGAACTTCCCACCTTCCACACAGAGGTCGCCGAGCCCTTCAAGCCAGGTGAGCGGCAGCACTCTTAAAAGGTGGGCGGGGGCTCCCCAGCCTCCTGCCCGAGGGTCTCATGCGCTCTCCTCCCTCCCTTTCAGACCTAGAGGACGAAGTGCTGACAGCACCCCCACCGCCTCCGCCACCCCCACCACCTCCCCCGGCCCCCACTGTGCTGGCCAGTGCCCCACCTCCACCTCCCCAGCCAGCGGCCCCCACAGACCCGAGTGCCAGGCTGGATGACAGCAGTGACAACGCACCCCCAGGTAGGGGCGGGGCCATCTAAACTCCGGATTCCTGAGTTTTCCATTGGTTGAAGGAATTGTGAATTCTAGGTTTTCAAGTGTCTTACTCAGTGGGGTCATAAAACCATAGTTTGCAAAGTGGCCTCCCAAGCCCCAGAACTCTGAGCACAGGAGTAGGATCTTGGGCACGGGCTCCCCACATTCCTATTTAGGTCCGCCCCTTCCTCCCAGCAGTGTAGAGAGACATCACAGATTTCAGTTTTGTTTTTTGTTTTTTTTTATTTTTTTTAATTTTTTTTATTCCAACGGGGCAGGAACAGGGTAGAGGTGGTGAAGATCAGGAAAGAAGGGGAGAGAAGAGGGAGAGAGAAGAGAGAGAGAGGAGGAGAGACCAGAGAGAGAGAGAGAGAGCAGAGAGACAGAGACCAGAGAAGGAGGGATAAGAGAGACCAGAGAAGGAGGGGTAAGACCAGATTTCAGTTTTAATGAGGTGTCTCCCAGGCCACATCCAGTAACTAGCAGTCTCGCGATGACATACTGTCATCAGTAACTCGCAGGGCCCACCTCTACACAGCGGGGAGGCAGGGAGGGCTGGACCCAAGGCCAGAGCTCCCACTGCCAAGGTCAGCATCCGGCCGTGTGGCCTTCATGGCTGGGCTCCCGAGGAGAAGCTGCTACAGGTACCAAGCTTCACCCTCGGCCAGCCTGAGCAACCTCACTCCCTGCCAGCTGCAGTCCAGGGAGCCCCCAAGGAAGTGGTGGACCCCTCCAGCGGCCGGGCCACCCTGCTGGAGTCCATCCGCCAGGCCGGGGGCATCGGCAAAGCCAAGCTGCGCAGCGTCAAGGAGCGCAAGCTGGAGAAGAAGAAACAGAAGGAACGGGAGCAAGGTGAGGCTGCCCTCGCCACCCCAAGGCCACCAGTGCCCCCACCAGTCCCCCCACCCGTCCCCCTCCTGCCTGCACGGTGGGCTCCTTCCCCCGGCCAGGAGCCCCCCAGCTGAAGCTCAGGCCTCAGGGAGTGAGCAGGGTCCAGGGATACTCTGCAGAACAGATGACCCAAGGGGAAGCTCATTCCAACTCTCACAGGTCTCTGGAGGCCGCAGGTGGCGTGAGACATCTGGCCGCAGAGCAGTGGCTCCGTGGTCCCAGGGAAATGCCCCAGCTCTCCGCCCTGGTTTCCTCTAGCCCGCAGGGCTGCTCACACTGGCGACTGCGCCTTGGGGGGCTGGGAGAGTGCAGCTGACACTAACCGTCCTCTCGCCAGTGTTGGGCCTCAGCCAGGCACCAAGTGTGTGTGAACAGGAGGTGGGGGATGAGTGTGGCAGAGCCGGCACTTCCTGCGGGGCCCCTTCTCCCTCACCCCAGCTTTCCTGTTGCAGTGAGGGCCACCAGCCAAAGTGGGGACCTGATGTCAGATCTCTTCAACAAGCTGGTCATGAGACGCAAAGGTAGGAGGTTCTGGGCCGGGGCTGGCTTGCCTCCTACAAGGTGTTCCCTGTGCAGGTGGCCAGAACCCCTCAGGTGCCCGGGCCCACCCCTCACCCAGCCTCTTCCCTTCCAGGCATCTCTGGGAAAGGTCCCGGGTCAGGGCCCAGCGAGGGCCCAGGAGGAGCCTTCGCCCGCATGTCCGACTCCATCCCACCCCTGCCTCCCCCACAGCAGCCAGCAGGAGAGGACGACGAGGACGACTGGGAGTCCTAGGGGCTCCTGGCCCTTGTGGGGACAGGAAGGTGAGGAGTGCCTGGCCGCTCTTCGAGGGGCAGGGCGGTCCTGCCGTCGGGAGCCACCAAGGGCAGCAGTAAAGGGCCGTGTAAGAACTGAGTGTGGAATGCTTTTTATTGAGGAGACGCAGCCGTGTGGGACGGGGTGTCTCCAGGCAGTGGGGGCAGGACAGCCCGTGGACGGAGGCCCTCCTTGGGGTCAGAGAGCAGAGGCAGCGTCTACAGCGCAGGGATACTGGGCCCAGAAAAGGGGCCCCCGTGACGGCTGTCATGACCACCCCCGACGTCAGGACTGAAGTCAGCAGTAGAGAGCTGTGGTGCTGGGAGGGACCAGGGACAGCACAGCCCAGCGGGAGTCCCGCGGCCTGGCCTGGAGCCTGACTTGACCATGCCAAAAGGAGGACAGGCAGTGAATTCCAGGGATGGGGCTTCTCTGGGGTGGACTCAGCATGACTGTGAGCTGTCAGCTGAACCCAGCATTCTGGTGGCTTCTCTGCCTCGGCCCAGATCCACGGGTGCTGGAAGAGCCGGTCTGGACTTGGCCTCCCCGTCTAGGGCAGCATCCCCGCAGCCCAGAATGAAAGTCGGCATGTATGGCCAGCATCAGGGCGTGCCAGCCTTTTCCCGATGAAACTACAGAGACAGGGGAGGTATAAGAAATTCTGGCTCAGAACTGGGGTACCCCCTGTCCCCCAACCAGGAGTCGGGACTGACCTTCCGCATGGCAGCAAAGGCAGGGCCAAAGGCAGCTTTGACCTCCACGCGGTCTCGGATCCAAGCGGGCAGCTTGGCCAGGATCGGGGGGCGGGCGTAGCGCTGGTCCAGGAGCACGATGCTGGCAAAGTCCCGCTGGTGCCTGATGGCCCTGCCTGGACAGGGGCAGAGGTAGCCTCTGTGACACCTGCCCCTCCAGCCCTCCTCCCACCACCCTCCAGCAGCGGTTGGGGCTCACCTATGGACTGGTTGACGGCCTTCATGCACAGGTTCTCCACTAGGGCCTTCCCAGCGGGGGCCTGGTCTGGGACTCTGGGCTGCAAGGGTATAGGTGATGTCACGGGGGAAGTCCGAGGACAGGGAACAGCCATGCAGCTCCCCCTCCCCCGGATCCCTGGAGACACTCACGAGGGTCCGGTCCAAGTAGGTCATCTTCTCTTGTAGCTCTGGGGACTTGATGTTGGGGTAGGGCATGCCCACCATCACCACACACCTGGAGGGGACACGCTCACGCCATCTTCCCTTTGCCCAGACCTGCCCACAAACTCCCCCTCCCCTCCTGAGCCTGCCACCTGCAGAGGGTGTGTAATGGGCCAGGAGACCCAGGCTAGGCCAGAGACTGAGTCCTGAAACCATCAGTCTATCCAGCTTGCACCTCCCCCAAAAGGGCCAAGGTCGAATCTGCTAAAACACCTCCCCCGCGGCTGACATCCTGCCCGTGGCATCAGACCGCAAACAGCCTGTGCCCAGCGAGTCCACACTTGCCTGCCGAGGTCGTCTGAGAAGTTGATCCCCTCACTCATCTTCCCTCCGACCACTGAGAGCAGCACGGCTCCAGTCACCATGCCTCCTGCCCGGCTGCAGCACTGTGGGAGACACCGGCCCAAGAGGTGCCAAGGCCACGGCTGGCAGCCACACGCACAACCCCCGCTGTTAAGTCCCCAGTGCCACACACACATCCCCAGCCCCATGACCCCTCACCTTGATGCACGTGGAATACTCCATCAGCACCTGCTCCACCTGGCCTGCTCTCTTGGGTTCCTGGAATATCTGCAGGTGGACAGAGAATACCACCCAGAACAGGGGCTTAGGGTGCTGGGTTGCAGCTCTCCTTTCAGCCTTGGGTCCTCCAGCGTGGACACTGGAGACCCTCCCAGATCAGGAATGGAGAAGGCCCCAGGCGGGGGATGCTGAGGTAGGGAACTAAGCTAAACACCCTGGCAGAAACAGTGAAAACCCAGGGCACACAGACAGGCACTGTCCTCCCCAGCAGGTGCCCGGGGGCCACTCACCTTCTTCCTGACAGCCAGGCGGGCCAACAGGCCACTCTTGTCCCAGTGGGCAAGGACCTGACGCTGGTATTCGTAGGAGGGGAAGAAGCAGACCACCCCTCCAGGGACCACGTTGCACAGGTTACACAGAATGCGGCCGGCCTCGTCCATCTAAGGCAGGCAGACCAGGGCCCATGGAGCAGCCACCACCCTCAGCGGCTGCCGAAGCAGGGACCTCCAGCCAAGGGGGGACCGCGGCATGATGATGGCATGGGAAGAGAACGGTGGCCAGGTGAGATGCCCTGCACACGGCTCACAGGGTGGAACATGCCAGCCTTTGCCAACATCCCAGTACCAGCATCCCACAAGGAAGCTCACTTAGGGTGCCACCACCAGGTCGTCCTTCCCCACCTCCCGGTGTCCCAATAGGCACCATTCAGTCTGACCCCCAGGCCTGTCACTAAAGAGCATCCAAGGGCTCGGGGCCACAGGAAGTGGGCTTCATCCTTCAGGGACGCTAGGGGTTTCAAGTTAGCTTATGTGAGGATGGGGAAAGCACACATACTTGATCAATGCCAGCTCTGGGGAGACCAGGTGCCCCACCAGTGCCCGCTCCTGCCCCAGCACAGCTGTGGAGAGGCCCACAGCTGGCACTGACCATCTGCGGCAGCTCCCTCTGCTGGTACGTGAACTCCAGCTGCTGGCCAGAGGGCCCGGCGCAGATGACCAGGGGCAGGATGTTGTCTGGAGGGATCACGTGACCTGGGGAGAGCCAGGGAGGGCTGAAGGGTGTAGGAGCAGCCAGGGCAGCGGGCGAATGATCTGGCCACAGCCTGTGTGCTCCACAGCCACTGGGCTTGCTGCCAGCGTGGGGATGGGTGCTGGGCCCCGCCCACTCCACACCCGGGTCCTCACCACAGGAAAACTCCACCACTCGCTCCGCTGGCACTCCGGCACATGCCAGCAGCTGCTCCCGGAAGTCAGACACCTGCAGGCCACAAGGTCAAAGAAGGGACTTGAGACGTGAGGGTGGTGGGGCGGAGATGGGCCTGGAGGCAGAAGTCCACAGGGAGATGAGAGGAAGGAGGGGGGAAGGTGCTGATCCAACATGTGGGCCATCTTGCTGAAAGCACACATAGGAGCAGCAGAGGGAACGGGGGCAAATGTAGCACCCGACTCCCAGCCTCAAGTGTGTGTCGCAGCCAGCGGGGTGGGATGGCCGAGCCCCTGCTCAGCACACATGTCACTGAGCCTGGGACAGAGTCCTGGCTCCGCCCTCCGTTCCAGGGTCCTGCCAGTACACACCAGGGAGAGGCAAGCCATGGCCCAAGAATCTGGGTCCCTGTTGCCCACAGGCCCCGGCTCCTGGCTCCTGGCTCTGGTCTAATCTGCTGTTGCAGGCCTTCTCAGGGAGTGAACCTGCACACACCGAGTCACCAGGGGGGATTTTAGAATTACACGCGGCCAGGCCTAGCAGAACTGAGAAAGTCCTGGGCCTTCAACTATCAGACTGGCAAACATTCCCACGTCTGGCCACTAGGTGGAGACACGGGCGTTCTGAGACTTCACTGGGGAGTAGGCCGATCTAACAGTTACCGCAGCCCATGAAAAATTGCTATTAGGAGAAAATCAGATTTTAATTTTACACCAAAATAAGATTGTCTTTCAATTCTATTCTCTGGCCTTTTAAAAATACTCTTCTGGGGCTGGGGGGACTCTTGGATATTTACTTGCTTTTCCAAAAAGAGTGCAAGTGCCGGGAAAACAGACCAGGAGCTAATCCATTCTGTTCCCTGCAAGTGACGGGCAGGAGAGCAAGGCATAGAAGGGAAGACTTCCCAGACACCTACCTTTCCTACAGCCTGACTTTGGAAAGTCTTACTTTGAAACACAGCTGAAGAGCAGACATCTTCCACCTGTCACTTCACTGAAACGCCCACAATAGCCAGGCTGGGCCAGGTCAAAGCCAAGAGGGGCCTGGAACCCCATCTGGTTTCAACAGGGGTGCCAGAGGCCCAAGTACTGGGCCAGCATCCCATGGGGAGCCTCAGCAGGACGCGGGGTGGGGAGCACAGCCCGGACTAAAGCCACGGGACTCTGACACGGGGCTGCGCATTCCAAGAAGTGACCCGACTGCTCCGCCATTCACCCAATTTACCTTTGGCACACACGGGTAGCAATTATAAACTACAATCCATAAGGGGAAAAAACCTCCTTGGGTCCAGCGTGGTGGCCTAGTGGCTTAAGACCTTGCCTTGCAAGTGCGGGATCCCATATGGGTGCCGGTTCTAATCTTGGCAGCCTCGCTTCCCATCCAGCTCCCTGCTTGTGGCCTGGGAAAGCAGTCGAGGACGGCCCAAAGCCTTGGAACCCTGCACCTGCATGGGAGACCCAGAGGAGCTCTGGCTCCTGGCTTCGGATTGGCTCAGCTCCAGCCATTTTAGCCAGTTGGGGAGTGAACCAGCGGATGGAAGATCTTCCTCTCCTCTCTCTCTCTCCTCCTCCTCTCTGTACATCTGCCTTTCCAATAAAATAAATCTTTAAAAAAAAAAAAAAGCAAACTCTGAAAGTCAACAAAAGGCTCAGCTGCCTATTAAGCACACAGGACAAAAAACAACAAACAAAAACCCTCATGACTGTACATCCTTAGTAGAATAAACCCCACAGGCAGCAGATGGAGGCAGCGATGCGCCCCCTGGAGGCCAGTGTTCAGAAGTTACCAGGGCGTGACAACTCTGAAACCAGGTTAGTGTATTCTAGGACTACAGCCTCCGAACCAGCAAGCCGGCTGCACGAGTGACCTGAGATCTGCATCTCTCCCACTGGGTCCAACTCTGCCTTCCACTTAAATGATTTAATGGACATGCTGAGCAAAAATCTACACAACCTGTCCACAGGAAAGGGGAAGGGAAGAACAAACGGCCTTGGCGCCGAGGCTGGCAGTGCCTGTCAGGCTGGGAGCCACTCAGTGCCGCCATGGTGCCAACTACAGCGGGAAAGCTAGACGCAGCCTGAATCCCGGCACAGGGCAGAGATGCAAAGCACTTCCACACAAGTAGGATACAGCACAGAGTACGGCAGGCGGCGGAGGCACAAACGCACCCTTGCCGACAGGTAAACCCACGTGGAGCAGCGAGCAGTCTTCCAGGGGAGCACCTGGGGTTCACAGCTGCCTCCTGCCGGAGCCAACACCTCAAGGTGTCAGACATGGCACAGGCAGTCGGGTGCCCACCGCCACCATGAGGGACCCCTCAACGAAGCTCCCTGCTCCTCCTGGCCTCTTACACATGAATGTACATATGTAAAAATTACACACAGAAAGGCGATTGTGACACACACCATAACGGGTTCTTGAGGACGGAATTAAGGTTAAATTTTTTCCCGCGTTTCTGCTCATCTCTTGCTTGCTACAATAAAAATATCTCCTGGGAGACGTGGGATCCCAGCTGCAGAAACGCTAAAGAGCTCAGGCGCCGCCATCCTGCACCTGCCCACTGGCCCAGACTGCCCCCTGGTGGACACTGCAGGGCCTGCCCAAGCTGACCAGGGGTGTGAAGAGGTGAGGCATCCACTCCCTGCCCAGCTCCCACCCCAGCACTGGACGCAGGAGGCTGGGACGCATGTCCTTACTGGCTGCATGGTGCCCCCGGCAATGACCACGGCCCGGCATTCCTTCACCACCTGGGCGAAGTGTGCAGCTGGATTCAGGAGCAAGAACTTGAGACAGCTCTGACTGAGGTTGCCTGATAAGAAAAGGCAGACCCGTGGGGAAGGGATGCCTGCTGGGCAAGGGGAACAGGTGTGAGGGCAGGCACCCTCATTCCCACAGGAAGGAGCGGAGGTTCAGAGGGCCAGGAGACGGGCCGCAGGCACAGCACAGGGGCAATGGCACCTGCTCTCAGCCGCGAGACCACAGGCCTCCCCTAGGAACACAGCCCGAGAAGACCCCTCTGCACCACGCCCACCCCAGGCTCCTCCTCATAATGGCTCCCTGGCCCAGGCGGCTCCTCGGCCGGAAGGGCGCCGGGCCAGGCAGACACCCGCTGGTCACCTTGGCGGCTCAGGATGACCCTGCCGTCCTGGTTGGCCGTGGTGAGGGCTGCCAGGAAGCCCTCGATGTGCATGAGTGGGGAAGCGAGCCGTGGCGCCGCAGCCGGGTCCTCATCAGGGGTGGCGGGAGCTGTGCAGGAGCTGAAGTCAGGGTCGCGTCCTCGCCTGGGGTCTGCTGCCCACTCCCGTGCCACCCTCTGGACTCACCCTCAGTCACCCCAGGCTGCAGGCTCTGCAGGAAGCTCTGGAAGCCAGCCAGCCTGCGCTGCTCCCGCGACGACGGGGGCACGGACGACGGGGGCACGGCCCCGTAGCGTTCCGTGAAACCGAAGAGCTGGGCCGGGAGGAAGGCTGATGAGGGCGGGCCACAGCAGGAGTGAGAAGCAGAGAGGGGACAGGATGGCCCAGCGGCACCGGCAAAGCAGGTCCAGCTCGGAAGGGAGACAGGGCCCCAGGGCGTCAACCAGAGAGCAGGGAGGGTCCCGGCAGCCCAGGCCCACGGAGGGCAGGTACCTTCCTGCTGACCATGCTCTTCTCGCAGTACCGCTGCACCTGCAAAGGCAGAGACGCCCGAGAATGAACAAGCTGCCCCCGAGGTCTTCACAAGCTCTTATTAACATTCAAATGTTTTCACTTTCTGTGAAAGTCAGCGTGCCAGAGGCCATGTTTTTCCACGCACTGGGTTATTTCCTGGAAGCCTGCGACAGCCAGGCCAGAGCCCGGAATCCAAGTCTTCCACACGACCACAGGGACCCAAGTCCATGGGCCTTCACCTGCTGCCTTCCAGGAAGTACGTTATAGGACGAGAACAGAGCCAGGACTTGAACCAGCTCGGGATGTGGGATGTGGGATGTGGGATGTGGACCTCTCGACCGACTCCAGACACCTGCCCAGTAGCCTCGCCCTCCCAGGGACACAGGGCACTTCACCGCCGCAGAGGAGCCAAATCCTCCCCGTGGCCAAGGGGGCTCCCATCTGGAGCCCTCCTCCTGCGCTGCCCCTCCACAGCCAGCACCTCCCACTGCAGGGGGCACTCCCCCAAGCTTCACAGACACAGCTGTTGCTGCACAAACACGCCCCTGGCTCTGGGAACTCCAGGGAAGCCAGAAATGGCGGGGTCCCCTGGGCTTTCCTCAGCATCTGAGTGAGGCCTCTAAGAGTAAGATTTTGCAGGGAAATTACAAAAGAAAAAGGTACAAGAGGGTGCCACATGGCGCTTGTTTGGGAACGGCTTAGCAGCTGCTGCTGTTACAACCGCTCAACACCAGCTCCGTCAGGAGGCAGACGGCAGCGGAGGGCAGGAAAGGCCCAGTTCAGCGTTCCCGTGGGCCACCAGGGCCAGGCGCCTGTTTGCATGAGGGACACAGGGAAAGCAGAGGAACCAAAGGTGACTGGATCTCCAGCCACCTGCCAGGGTTGATGGCGGCAGCGACAAGGGAAAGGTGTCAGGTCCTAAGGAAAGCCGGTGTGAAGCAAAGCAGAAAAACCAGGAAGGATGCTGGGTCCCGAGCAGAGAGGCTGCCTCCGCTGGCCACAGGGGGTCTCTGCGACTCAGGGTCCCCGGCTCGCAGACAGCACCAGGCCGGGACAACAGCCCCCGTTCTCAGAGGGGGCGCTAAGTGCCGGCGGCCAAGCAGGGCTGGGCTGGGCAAAAGTGGAACCCACAGCACAGGTGGTAAGGTGAGAACGGGTACCAGGGCAAAGCCCCACCCCAAAACAGCAGGAAGCGGGCCACGGCCATGTCATCCCCTCAGGAAAGACTATGCCAGCAGAAGCAAGGGCAGGGCAGAGTGGGGGCAGCCTGTAGGTGGGCCTACCCGCACGCACGGACCCCATAACCCTTGTTCTCACTGGCTTGTTGCTTTCTGAGTCAAGTAACTAGCTGTGAATGTGTTAAATCCTCAGATGTCAGGCTGTGTGGAGACTGAGGGCAGAGCCCCTATCACAAGGTGACATCACATGAGTGCCCCATCACAGGGTGACATCGGGGGAGGGTGTCGGCTGTCACATCCCACACTGCAGGGCCTGGGCTCAACGCCCAGCGCCAGCTCCCAACTGCAGCTTCCTGCTAACGCAGACCCTGGCTGGTAGGTGCTGCCACCGTGTGGGAGACCTTAGCTTCTTCTGGCTTCAGTCTTGGCCCGGTTCTGGCCACCTCAGATAACTGGGGAGTGAAGAAGCCAGCGGGGACCCCGGTCTGTCTCTCGCTCAGATGGGAGCCAACAGGTGGCACGCTCTACCTTGAACAGGTTGATGTTGTCTATCTGGCTCTGGAAGAGGAAGTCATTGATGGTCTTCAGCTCGGTCCCTGAAAGTGAACACGGGCCTTGGAGCTGCAGCCTCGCCCTGAAGCCAGAGCGAAGCTCACAGCGCCCCGGGCTGGCTCCCTTACCTGTCCGCGACAGGATCTGTGTGTTGGGGTTCTGCTTGATGTTCCCTGCAAAAAGGAATTCCAACAGGTCGGCGTGTAGGCCCCTGGCCCCATTTCCCCAGTCCTCTCCCGCCCCACATGGCGCTGTGAGCATGTGCAGCAGAGCAGGGCTTTCTGCTTTGCAGGGCGACGGCGCTTCGAGAACCCACTCACTGGGACAGCAAGAGGTCTCAGGACACCCCACATGGCACCTGAGACCCACCTCCTCCTGGAGCGGGGGCAGGCCCAGAAAGGCCGCCCCACCCTCTGCAGGGCAGGGGAGGACGCAGAAGGTACGGGAGAGGGGGAGGCAGATGTACGTTGCCCTTGGCAACAGGGAAAGTCGTGATCCAACAGCGACAGGGGGGAAGACAGAAGCCACGTACACCAATAGGAGAGAAGATCCTGCCAGAACACTCTCCCTGTAGGCTTGGGGGCCTCAAATGACACAGCAAGAGGCGGGCGACAGGGCAGGCCAGCAGGGAACGCGGGGCAGCCTGCGCCCTGGAGCCGGGGACTCCACCCCACAGGCCAGGCCAGGCAGGGCACACACGTGGCTCACTGCTGCATTTGTCCTGAGGATTGTGGCCTTCGCGGCCCTCCCAGTGGGAGCTAGGCAGGCTGTCCCTGTGTAAGGGACACCAGGAAGTACCCCCAGCAGCACAGGAAATGCAACCCAGCTGTATCCTAAGCTTATCACACCAACGCTGCCTAGAGAGTAGGGTCAGGCAGGAGAAAAACGTGAGCCAGTAAACAGATCCTCTTAGAGGCCAGGCGGCTCAGGAAACAAGGAGCCTCTAAATCGCCAGCCAAGACCACGCTCAATGAAGGACACATCAGCCTGGCGGCCAGCCCAGCAGTGGTGTCCTCTTACCCCCCAGCACTGTCACAAACTTCTCCAACAGATACAGGATCTGCTTGATGTACATCAGGTTCTTGGCCTTCAGACGCTTCCTATGCAGAGAGCAAGAGACATGGAGACCAGTGCCCGCGGCTCCTCCCGTCCCCAACCAGTGACATGGAGACCAGTGCCCGCGGCTCCTCCCGTCCCCAACCAGTGACATGGAGACCAGTGCCCGCGGCTCCTCCCGTCCCCAACCAGTGACATGGAGACCAGTGCCCGCGGCTCCTCCCGTCCCCAACCCGTGACATGGAGACCAGTGCCCGCGGCTCCTCCCATCCCCAACCAGTGACATGGAGACCAGTGCCCGCGGCTCCTCCCATCCCCAACAAGGGTCCAGCCCAACCCCTGTGCAGGTCTCTCCACCCGCCAGGAAGGGCCTCTAATCCTCTCAGAGAAAGCAGGCTAGCCACGGCCCAGCGCCCTCAGTCGGTCATTCTAGGCCAGGCATCCTAGGCCATGTGGGGTAGCCCCACAAGGAACCGAGGACATGGGCCAACACTGTGACCCCCGGGGCCTCCTCTCAGCAGATATGGTCAGGGGGGAGGCACGGGGGCCAAAGGGGACACCCCCCACCACCTGCAGGAGCAGGGCCTCACCCGTATCGTTCCATGTACTGCAGCAGCTGCGAATGGGCCTGGCAGAGCTGGGGAAGAGAGCCGAGGACGGAGTGAAGGTGGGCCAGGCGCTGGGCGAGCAGGCGGGGTGGCAGGTTCAGAAGGCGCCCGCCCAGGAGTTAGACGGGAAGCAGGAGGAGGCAGGGCACACCCCAGAGGAAGGGGGTTTCTTGTGTTTCAAGGTTTGTTTATTGCTGTAGAGTTAGAGAGGGACAGAGAGAGGGAGAGAAGAACGGAAAGGAAAAGAGACCCTCCATCCACTGCTTTACTCCTCAAGTGGTGACAACAGCCAGATCTGGGCCAGACCGAGGCCAGGAGCCTGAGCTTCATGCAGCTCTCCCTAGAGAGTGGAAGGGGCCCATGTACACGCACCGTCCCCTGCTGCCTTCCCAGGCACATAAGCAGGAAGTTGCACTGGAAGCCGAGCAGCCCGGACAGCAACCAGCACCCCGATAGAGAACACCTCACAAGCCACTTTCGGATGTGCCCCAGTAGCAGCCTCGAGGACCGGGCTTTAGCGGCCTGAGGCTGGCAACAGCAGGGTGTGCCCCTGGGTCCCCTTAGAGGCAGGGAAAAGCAAGTGGCTGGGTCCCCAGGGACAGGATCTGCCTGCTAGTAGCTTGTGCTTGCTGGGAAAGACAAGGAGGCTGGTTTGAGGTAGCCATACACCCTGGCCCAAGGTCACCCAGCATTGGTCACCCAGCATTGGTGGTGTCGTGCGGCTGTCAGTCAGAACCCAGTGGTCAGATATGGGCTCCAGGTGTTAGGTGCGTGGCACAGAACACTGAGAACTCAGAGATCTCACACACTCCCTCCAATCTCAGCAACCCACCTACCACAGGCGGACCCCCTGCTTGGTCCCATAGAACCACTGGAAACACCTGGAACCAACTGGAGGGGCAGGGGAAGAGCGAGGGAACAGGGTGCTAAGGTGGCGCTCAGTCCCCCGAGTTCCAGGATCTGCTGAAAGGCCAGGCCATGGCTGTGACCCCCGCGACCCCTGCAGCCGTGCAGGGCAGCCACCTTTGGGCCCCGCTCGCCACCAGGCCCACCTGGGAACCGCTGACCTCGGTGCTGTAGAGGCTGGTGATGGTGTCGATCAGGTTGTGCGCCTCGTCGATGATCACGACCTGGCCCTGCAGGTGGATGCCGGCGGCCTGCCGGGTGGCCGCGTGCAGCAGCATCTGGTAGGGCAGCACGACCAGCTTGGCCGGGGACGGAACACCACGTGAGCCGCGCGACGTTCACAGCTCTCACCTCACCCCTGCCTGCCTGTCCTGCCCAAGTTCCTGGGCGTTTGTTTTGGTTTGTTTTTTTTTTTCCTTAAAAAAAATGCTTTTTTAATTGGAAAGGCAGCTATACAAAGAAGCAGACTTTCTGTCCGCTGATTCACTTCCCAAGTAGCCGCAATGGCTGGAGCTGTGACAATCCGAAGCCAGGAGCAAGATGCCTCCTCTGAGTCTCCCACACGGGTGCAGGGCCGTCCTCAACTGCTTGCCCAGGCTGTGAACAGGGAGCTGGATGGGAACTGGGGCCACCAGAATTAGAACTGGTGTCTATCTGGGATCCCTGCGCATTCAAAGCAAGGACTTTAGCCACTAGTCTACTGTGCTGGGCCCAGCTTAACTTTTTCTTAAGATATATTACACGTAAAAGGCACAGTTGGACAGGGAAGGAAACAGACAGATCTCCATCTCCTGGTCCACTCCCTAGATGGCCACAATGGCCAGAAATGAGCTGATCCAAAGTCAGGAGCCTGGAACTCGGCTTGGGTCTCTCACCTGGACAGCCATCTTTGGCTCCTTTCCCAAGTGCCTTAAGCAAAGAGTTGGGCTGGAAGTAGAACAGCTGAGACACGAACCAGAGCCCACACAGAATACAGGACGAGCCTTCATCCACTGGCACAAACTGTCGCATTTGCTGCCTGGGCAATGTGGACATACAACCAAGGAAAAAGCCACACACTGGGCCTGCAGCAACTGGTCTCTTTTACCCACAACGTCAGATACATGAAACACTTGACGCTGAGCTGGGAGTGGATCTCTGAACCTTGAGATGCTCCATTGCACACCTGGGTTCAAGTCCCGGCTCCGGCTGTGACTGTACCTTCATGCTCCAGCTCCCGGCAGCCCCGGGACCACCAAGGGATCAGCCTGTGACCCCACGTCCTAGAAGGGAATGGCCATGTGCCACGACCACGCACAGTGCAATAGCCCCCTTCACCTAGGAACCAGCAGGTGACAGAGCAAGTCCACGGGCTCCTGCCACTCCTGTGAGAGCAGTGGATTAAGATCTTGGCTCCTGGGACTCTGAACCCCCATGGGAGACCTGGAAGAGGCTACCGGCTTCAGATCAGTTCAGCTCTGGCTATTATAGCCATTTGGGGATTAACCAGTGAATGGAAGATCTTTCTCTATCTGTCCCTCTCTCTATAAAACTGCCTTTTCAGTAAAAACAAATCTTCAAATAATAAGACACAGCAGCTCAAGAAGACAGACTTCCATTTTGCAGGTGGATCCGAGTCACAAGTCACTCTAAAAAGCCGTCAGGCACCTCTCAGTGCACACCCTGCCGCCGCTCGCCCCTGGCGCCCAGCTGCTGTCGCCACTCTTAGCAGCCCGGGGCTACTGAGGGCTCCGACCTTGCGTCCTAGCAGGGAATGGCCATGTGCCATGACCACGCACAGTGCAGTGGCAGCCTACGGGAAGGAGGCCGCTTGCTGTGCCGCAGCAGGGGCCTCACCTGGGCAGCGGGGATGGCGAAGCGGCTCCCGTAGTAGGGGCAGGCCCGGGCCTCCTTGCCCAGGCTCAGAAGCTGCTCGATGTCCTTGACCTCCAGCAGGACCTCATCCCGCAGCAGCTGCAGCTGCTCGTAGTTGTAGAAGGGGCAGGCGGCCCGGCTCTCCCGCCGCCTTCTCTTTGGCTGCCCTTTCTCGGCTTTGCTCTTCTCTGGAGGTAGGAGGAGACAGGGAGGGTGGCAACTGGCTAAGGGGCCACAGGACGGTCAGGGATGCCGAGTCCCCCCGAGACCCCCACCTCACCCCGGGGAGGGGTCTGCAGAACCCTCCCACGCACTGCTCCCCAGGCCCTCGCCCTGACACCCCGCCTTAGCCAGCCTCTGGGCCAGGCATTCGGGCTAGACACTGACCACAGAATGGGGAAGAACGGGGCTGTCCTTACAGGAGCCTGAGCCCACGCTGCCAGTGGCCCCATGTGATTTTTTCATTGGCACAGAGAGCACGCCTCCCCACTGGTTCACACCCCAGACGCCCCATCCTCCACACACACAGCTGGGGCTGGGACAGGATGGAAGGTGGGGCTCAGATATCCCATCGCCTGAAGCATCACCACTGCCTCCTAGAGTCAAGGTGGGCAATAATCCCACACACTCCAACATGGAATGTGAGTGTCTTAAACCACCAGGGCTGGCATCATGGTTCAATAGGCTAATCTTCCACCTGCAAGTGCCAGCATCCCATGTGAGTGCTGGTTCTAGTCCCAGATGCTCCACTTCCACTCCAGCTCCCTGCTTGTGGTCTGGCAAAGCACAGGAAGATGTCCCAAGTCCTCTCCATGTGTGGAAGACCCAGAAGAAGCTCCTGGATTCAGATTGGTTCAGTTGTGGCCACTGTGGCCATTTGGGGAGTGAACCAACAGATAGACTATCTCTGTCTCTCCTTCTCTGTAAATCTGCCTTTAAATAAAAATAAATGAAGTCTTTGGACCACCAGACTGAACACTCACCCTGTTATTTTTACTTAAGACCACCCAGTTTTACCTCCCGTGTCCCCGAGCGGCCTAGAGGTTGCCCTGTCACCCCAGCAGCCCCACCAGCAGGCTCTCCAAGCAACTACCATGCTTGCTTCGTTGCATCTCCACACAGCGGTCATTGATGAGTTGCACGGAACCCAGCTTCCTCACATCCTCGTTCACACACAGGCTCTGTGGATTAGGACCGAGGGGCAGAGCAGTGGGGCTGGCTCAGCGACCCTCGGCAGGCCGCCTGGCCCTGCCCAGCCCCCTCCTGCCCTTCCCAGGCCGGGGGGTGCAGAGGGGAAGGGCAGAGAAGGTACTGACGAGACCCGAGGCCTTCTTCCGTCTCGGTGGGGCGTACCTGCCGCGAGCCGAGGGCCACAAGCCGCGTGTCCTTGCCAAAGGGGCTCTTCTGCACTTCCCGCACAAACTGGGCCAGCTGCGAGTGCGTGCGGCTGCAGTAATAGATCTGCACAAGGGGAAACACCGAGGGGTAGGGGAACTTCCAACATGGGCGTACCCGCACACCCGGGCAGGCCGCAGTGTGCCCCAGGAAGCCACGGGGACAGGAAGTGCAGCCACAACACGCACAAACCGGAAGCGAGATAACCACACCCCACATCCTGAGATGGGGGACCACGGACTTCCCCAGTCACCCCACATCCAGCAGCTCGAGGGAAAGCCCACAGGTGGGACCTCTAACCCAGCTGCCCGAGGGGCCTGGGCAGTGGGGGACCTGTTTCTGAGACTGGCTGGATCCCTACGTTCCTGGCAGTCAGGGCTGGCCAGGCTGAAGCCAGGAGCCAGCACCTCCAGGCAGGCTTCCCACGTGGACAGCAGGGGTCCTGCAGGAGCCACCATCACTGCCTCCCACGGGCCGCACTGGCAGGGAGCTGGACGCCCACCCACTAGGCAACAATGCTTAACTTAGCCAAGATCCCTGGGGGAGAGGGGAGGGTTGAGGCTCGCCAGCTTACTTTTCTTCACTTCTTAGAAGTTGGGAAAAACACAAAAGCAGAGGGGAAACAGCTCCTTTTCAACCAAAACTGAACATCCTCAATGAGCAGAACCAGGCCTCCCCCTACTGGAGGGGCACAGGGACTACAGGCACCTCCAGGCACTCCACACAGAGGAAGGGAGGGCACAGGCCACGACAGGGACACAGGCTGGGGCTTCAGTCAGAAACCACGCCAGCCCCTGGCCCAGAATGCCTGCCCCTCCATGCTGTGGGCAACAGGCCAGGCTGGCTCCTTGAGGGGCTAGGGGGTCCCCAGGGACACTTCTCAGCTGGCAGTCAGGGAGCAGCTGGTGCGCCCCTGGTGAAGCCAGGCGGGCACACAGACTCAGGGACATGGCCGCTCACCTTAGTCCTGTGTTCTTCCTCCAAAGCGTCCTCATCCTCACCCACCCTACAGGAGGAGGGGACCAATCAGAGCACAGCCTTCCCCCAGGAAACGCGGGCCAAGTGGGAAAACGGCCCCTGAGCCTCTGCAAGGTGCCCGAGACAGGCCCCGGATAGCACACGGGGTCCTTGCCACAGAAGCCAAGGGAACCGAGGGGACAGGCTACCGAGACACCGCCGCCCCAGTGCTGAGGCCTCCTCAGAGACACCCCTGGCAAACTCCAGCCAACACCTGCCTCGGTGCTTGGACCTGGGACACAGAGACGCACGGGAGAACAGAGCAAGGGGCAAGGTGCGCCAACCCCACGTGCAAAGCCAGCAGCTCGACAGCCAACTCTGGCAGGGGCTGCAGGCTTCCCTGCTCTCCTGGTCCTGAAGAGACCTGGCTTTTTGCCACCTCAGGGTCTCTGGATGCTCCCCCACCTCTCGCTTCACCAACACCTGTTCCTGGGAGATGCCAGCATCAACATGGCTTCCCCTAGTCTCCAATGGGAGACCCACTGCCCTGCCACAGCCCCTTGGAGCCGTGCACCTGTTCTAGGAAACAAGTCTCACTCTAGGTCGCCTTGTCCTGGTCTATCTCCCCCAGCAGGCTGCCAGTCCTCTGCCCAAGCCAGCAGCTGACAGCAGCAGGAACTCCACACGCACATCCTGAGTAAAGCCACAGCTGGCAGAACACAAGGCGCCACCGTCCCTCGGGACTGGCAACCCTCTTCGCTTCCCAGGGCCGCACTCTGCCCCTGCCAGCAAAGGACCAGGAGGCTGTCAGCACGGGGAGATGGTAGGATGGTCAGGCCCACGCCAACCGGCCTCAAGTTCAACCAAAGGCACAAGCCGAAGCTCCTGAGAAAACATGTTTCCCCAGCTTGGGGATCAGGGCCACCCCAGAGAGCAGGCTTGGGAGGGCCGAGGGAAATGAAAGAGGGTACTAAGGGGGCTCTCTCTGAGGGCGCTCTCTTTGAGGGCACTCTCTCTGAGGGCTCTCTCTCTAAGGGCGCTCTCTCTAAGGGTGCTCTCTCTAAGGGCTCTCTCTCTAAGGGCGCTCTCTCTGGGGAGGTGCTGCGAGTGACGCTCCCACAGCAGTCACCTACACCAGGCAAGAAACACCTAGCCACGGTGTGTGTCCCGACTGAAAACCCGAGACCTAAAGCCACAGCCTGGTCAGGCTCAAGCCCAGCTCCTCCACTCCTGCCCTCATGGCTTTCGGCAGCATCTCCCCCATCAGGCCACTGCGCCACCTGCAGCTGCACACCTGGTGTTCACATGCACACCAGGCCAGCAGCCAGGAGGCCCCAGCCAGGAGGGCCTGGAGAGGTAAGGGGCAGGAGGAGGCTACGTCCTCCCGCACACCTTAGGCTGGAGCCGCGGGGCCTCACCTGCTCACGGGTCTCGTCTCCTCATCGCTCTCGTACTCGGCAAGGACCAGCTCCTCCTCCCCGGCCTCCAGCTGCTCCAGTGGCTCCGCGCCCGCACCTGCCACCGCCAGCATTTCCCTGCTGAGGCGCAGGAGGCTCTGGGTCTCCTCTTCCTCCTGTCTCTGCAGGGACATGGAAGAGGAGGAGGGGAAGCCGAGAGAAAGGAAAGCTCAGTTGCCGCACCGCCATCCTGAGGGTGACGGGAGCGGGCAGGGGGAGACAGCCACAGGTGCCCAGGCCTGGCAGCCAGGCTGTCATGACCACACCTCAGCTCCTCACGGTGCCCAGTGACTGGGCATGGGTGGGGGATGGATGGGAAGACCCCAGATACAAGCAAACGGCAGGACTCAACCCCCACCCCGTGTGGGACAGCACTCACCAGGCGCTGGGCTGCAGCCCTGAGCTGCCCGTTGTGTCGAATCTGCTGCAGCCGCTCCTCCCGCTTCTTCCTCCTGACATGCTCCTCCTAAGGGTGAAGCGGCACCGAGGAAATGCCCAGGGGAGCCCCCCACCAGCCCCTTCTTCAGGAGCCGTGCTCTGCCAGGCGTTCCCTCACACCTGGTCATGCTCAAGGTCAGGACAGCAAGCTCTCACAGGACCCTCAGCCCCGCAGAACTCACCCGCCCCCAACTTCCTCCTCAATGGAGCTGGCAGGCAGGGAGCAGGGCTGCCAACCTCAACGCTTAGGTTCTTTGCCCAGACGAGTGTTAAATGGGAACTGCCAGGCCCTTGCCAGTAGAAGGCCTGGTGACACAGCAGGGAGCCACCATGTAGGCTGCTCCACTTCCGATCTATCTCCACGCTGATAACACCTGGGAGAGCAACGCCAGATGGCTCAAGTGCGGCAGCCACCTGCCACTCATCTGAGAGAACCGGAAGTAGCTCTGGACGCCTGGCTTTGGTGTGCCCAGCCTCGGCTAGAGCGACCATTTAGGGAGTGACCCAGCAGATGAAGATCTCCCTCCTTTTCTGCGTGTCCGTCTCTGTTCACTATGCCTTTCAAATAAGTAAATGTTTAAGCGGGCGGAGGAAGTAGAGATCTCGGAGACACTGCCCCTCATGGAAGGATGCAGGACGTGTCCCCTCTAGCCCTGACCCTGATCTTGGCTGGTGCTGTTTCCACTCTAGATCCCATGGTCTGAAACACATCTCACCTTCAGTCGGTCCAACAAGTCCCTTTCTTCCTTCTTCTGCACAAACTGCGTGACCCAGTCTGGCTCCCCTGCAGGCCGTGAGCCATCGGGAGCTGGGGGTGGGGCCCCCGTGCCGCACGAGGCTGCGGACTCAGCTTCCAGCAGACGCGCCTCTTCCTGGCGCTTCTTCTCTTCAAAGTCCCGGAGCCAGGAGAGGGCCCCACAAATAAGACTCAAGGACTTGCCCTACAGGAAGAAGCCCCAGTTCAAGGGCAGAGGGTAAAGAACAGAGTTTCCCAAATGCCTTCTCCCCATCGAAGAAGTCCAGCTTGAAAGAGCAGACGCCGGGGAGGGGCATGATGGCTCAACTCACAAACCCTCTCTCTGGAAAGCTCGGGGATCACATGTGGGCACAGATCCGTGTCCCGACTGCTCCACTTCCCATCCAGCTCCCTGCTGATGGTCTGGGAAGGCAGCAGAGGATGGTTCAAGCCCTTGGGAACCTGCACCTGTGTGGGAGACTCAAGAAGCTCCTAACTCCTGCTGTTGGATCAGCTCACCTCCAGCTATCGTGGCCACTTGGGGAGTGAACCAGTGGATGGAAGATCTTTCTGTCTCTCCTCTCTATAATCTACCTTTCCAATAAAAAAATAAAACAATAAATCTAAAAAAAGAAAGAAAGAAAGAAAAAGAAACAGCAGAGGCAGCTCCAAGACTAGCCCAGGGAGGCGGGGACTCGGAACCAGAATTGAACACAGGAAGCTGGCACTGAGGCATAGCAGGTAGAGTCGCCACTTGCAGTGCCAGCGCCCTGTGTGACACCTGTCGCTGTCCCACCTACTGCACTTCCTCTCCAGCTCCCTGCTAATGCATCACCTGGGGAAACAGCAGCAGATGGCCCAAGCGCTTGGGCTCCTGTCACTCATGTGGGAGACCCAAAAGACTCAAAAGGAGTTCCAGGCTCGAGCCTGGCCCAGCAGCCACTGCCGCCATTTGGGAAGTGAAGCAGCTGACGGAAAATCTCTCTCCCTCTCAGAGTGCCAGAGCTTTCTGGGAAACAGTGAATAGCGGGGGGAAGAGTGTGTCTGTGTGTCTGTGTATTCTGAGCACAGGAGACAGAACAACCTGTTCCAGCTTCAGGCTCCAAGCCAGGCCACCAGGCGACATCCTGAATCCCCAGGCCAGCCCCATGACCTCAGCTGGCCTCTCTCTACGTCCACTCCACACACAGGAACAGGAACAGGAATGACCACAGTGGAACGATCCTCAGAGTTACAGCCATCAGGGAGCCAGTTAATACAGGGATTAACACCAACGCCCAAGACAGAAGGCTGCCTGCTACACAATGAGCCACAGGAGCTGGCTGTATTTCTGCTAT
Source organism: Ochotona princeps (assembly GCF_030435755.1). NCBI lineage: Eukaryota > Metazoa > Chordata > Mammalia > Lagomorpha > Ochotonidae > Ochotona > Ochotona princeps. The sequence continues at coordinate 19,448,607 of NC_080858.1, forward strand.
TGTTAAAAATCCACTGGGGCTGGTACAATGACTCAACTGGCTAATCCTCTGCCCAAAAGCACTGGTATCCCATAGGGGCGCCAGTTCCAGTCCCAGCTGTTCCAACTTCCCATCCAGTTCCCTGCTGTAGTCTGGTAAAGCAGTCAAGGACAGCCAAAAGCCTTGGGACCCTGCACCCACAAGAAAGACCCAGAAGAAGCTCCTGGCTCCCAGCTTCAGATCAGTTCAGCTCTGGCCATTGTAGTCATTTGGAGGAGTTCAGGCAATAAAAAATCTTTTTGTCTCTCTGTCTCTCCTCCTCTCTGTATATCTGACTTTGTAATAAAAATAAATAAATCTTTAAAAAAAAAATTCCACCCTGATTTTTTTTTCAGCCCCCAGGGCCTGTGTTCCAACTGTGTAGATCAAGTCACTGTTGCTCAGAAAGATTAACTAAGACTCCTCTGTCCAAACTGTGAACACAGCTACAGGAGCGAAAGCCAGCAAGTCCGCCCCGAGCTGCCACAACCCCTGTCCCTCAGCGCTCATCCTCACCGTGCCCGTGGGACTCTCAAAGATGCCGATCTTGCCAGCCTCCAACACCTTATAGAGCTCTGCCATGAAGTCCTTCTGGATGGGATAGGGCGTGAAGGGGAACGGAAAGTGGACGCCACCACCGCCGTCGACTGCCTGGGTGTCATTGCCTGTGGTCCTTGGGGAGAAGCAGGGGTAGGACAGGTCTCTCCAAAGCCAGGAGGAAACGATCCCCCACACTCGTGGCACGGTTTCTCCTTGGGCTGCAACCGGCTTGCTCCGTCCTTGGCATACCCACATGCAACCACGCCAGGATGGCAAGAGTCGACACGTGACAAAGGGTTATCAGGCGCCCGCCGCCAGGAAAGCCCTCACCCATGTTCCCCCCACCCCCTGCCCACATACCTCTCCATGTCTCTCCCAGAGATGGACAGCGTCCCTCTCAGGACTGGTGTCCCCAGGAGGTCAGTCCCGTGGCTTGCGAGGACTCCAGCAGCGCCGAGTCCCCACGCCGTGCACTGTGGCACTCATGGGGCCCGGCCCTCCACCTCGCGTGGCCTGGAAGACCTGCCGACGCACAGCACACAGAAGCTGAACTCCTGTGGATGGAACAAATCAACATCAACAAACCAACAAATCCATCGCCCTGTATTTCACCATCTTGGGTCTACCCATTAGTTCACTGTAGCCTCCAAGGGCAACCGTGGTGGAGGAGGACTACAGAGGAGGACATTCAGTACCGACCGAGAGGTCGGTCACAGACAAACCATTCAAGCATAAAGGACGGGCACACAATGAACTCCCAGCACCCACCGGTGGGCCACAGCAGCGCAGGCCCTCGCACTGAAAAGTGTCTAATTAAGACCAGGAGGCTGCTGGCTGCTGATGCTTAAAGAAACTAAATACCTACTCAAAGTCACGGCTAGGAAGTGGAAAACCAGGGATTCAATACCTGGGTCAGCAAGGCTTGGCGGGAGCCAGGTTCATGAGGTTGCGAGAGCAAAAGTGCGGGTGGGGAGGGTCCTTCAAGGACCACCAGGGGAAACCAACAGAGGCCACCAACCAGGGTGTGGCTTCTTGCAGACACCAGAGGAGGGATAGCTCAGCCCTGCAGATGGCGCCAGGAGCGCCCCCCAACTACACAAACCCTGGCCATCCACCTCCCCCCACTCTCCTACCCATCACCACCATCACACAGCCAGGTGAGGCTGTTACTCAGTTTCCCCGACCCCTCCCCTCACTGCCTTTCAGCTCCTGCAGCCAAGTGTTCTTAGTTATAGGAATCAAGCATCTCCACCAGTCAGGTCCACATGGGGGCCACGCAGCCAGCGGTCCCGTCAGCACGGACCCTGCACTTGCTATAACCCCTTGTCTGATGAGTTCTCACGACTTAAGATCCAGCTCACCAACTCGGAAAAACATCTCCCTCTATGAGGCTATGCACGCCTCACCGAAGAGAGACAAAGAGAGATTCCATCTGCTGGTTCACTACCCAAAAGGTGGCACTGGCCAGGGCTGGGCCAGGTGTAAGTCAGAGCTTCCTCCAAGTCTCCCATGCGGGTGCAAGGAACCCCAGCACTTAGGGCCATCCTCTACTGCCACCCCAGGCACATTAGCTGGGAGTTGGATTAGAAGCGAAGTAGTTGGGGAGTGGAGGGGGCGGTGAGGCAGCCTAGTGGCTAAATCCTCGCCTTGCATCCTCCAGGTACAGGTTCGTGTCCCAGCTGCTCCACTTCCCATTCAGCTCCCTGCTTGTGGCCTGGGAAAGCAGCCTTGGGATTCTGCACCCACATGGGAGACCCGGAGGAAGCTCTTGGCTCTTGGCTCTGGATCAGTTCAGCTCCAGTCATTGCAGCCATATGAGGAGTAAATCAGAAGGAAGATGTTTTTCTCCGTCTCTCCTTCTCCTTGTAGATCTGCCTTTCCAATAAAAATAAATGTTTTCTAAAAAGTGAAGTAGCTTGGGGCCCGGCAGCGTGGCCTAGCGGCTAAGGTCCTCGCCTTGAAAGCCACGGGATCCCATATGGGCGCCGGTTCTAATCCCGGCAGCTCCACTTCCCATCCAGCTCCCTGCTTGTGGCCTGGGAAAGCAGTTGAGGACGGCCCAATGCATTGGGACCCTGCACCCGTGTGGGAGACCCGGAAGAGGTTCCTGGTTCCCGGCTTCGGATCGGCGTGCACCGACCATTGCGGCTCACTTGGGGAGTGAACCATCGGACGGAAGATCTTCCTCTCTGTCTCTCCTCCTCTCTGTATATCTGACTTTGTAATAAAATAAATAAATCTTTAAAAAAAAAAAAAGTGAAGTAGCTTGGACTTGACCTGGCATCTATATGGGATGCCAGTGCAGCAGGCAGCGGCTTAACCCTCTAAGGCCCTCTCCACCTTCCCAATAACCCTGTGCTTGCTAACACTGAGTACCTCTTAAATACTTTTCCTCCCCCAGAGGAACACAAGCTACCCAAGAGGAGAAGCCCTGAACCCATCCCCCAGCTTCGAAACAGGTGCGTGAGCAGTTCTTCCAGTAGAACGGTGAGGCATGAGTGAACCGCCAGCCACAGGCCAGTTTTCAGCTCTCTACTAGGCTGGACAGCGGCAGATCCTAACTCAAACGGCTAGTCCCAGCCAGTTTAAACTGGTATCCTACAAGCAGACAAGTATCCCATGCGGCCAGTCTTTGTAGTAGCTCTAGCTTGTCCTGAAGAAACACATGGGAGGAGAGTGGGGGAGGGAAGAGGCAGAGGGGAAGGGGCTTACCCAAGGTCACTCAGCAAGCGAACCAGGACCCCAGCTCTATCTGCCTCACCCCACCCACACCCCACCCCACACACCAATCCCGGGGGGCTTTCTGCCTCTGGGATCCACAACTCCAGGAAGGAAGCCCTGGCTACCACTTTTCCAAAGACAACCTGAGCCAAGCCAAGGCCATTATTACTTTGCTTCCTTGTAGCTGGAAAATGGGGCTTTGTTATCCTGAGGCAGGAAAGGGGGACAGTGTGAAATGGGCTCTGGCAACACCTGAGAACAGTGTGACTCTGTGGGCTGGGAGACGTTGGGGGGAGGGGTATCCTCAACAGGACTCCTCGCCTCTAGAACCAACAAAAAATAAACTCCTAGGCCTGGCGTGGTAGCCTAGTGGCTAAAGTCCTCGCCTTGCACACACCAGGAACCCGTAAAGGGTGCCAGTTCGTGTCCCAGCTGCTCACTTCCCGTCCAGCTCCCTGCTTGTGGCCTGGGAAAGCAGTCATGGATGGCCCGAAGCCTTGGGAGCCTGCACCTGCGTGGGAGACCTGGAAGAGGCTCCTGGCTCCTGGCTCCTGGCTTTGGATCGGCTCAACGCCAGCCTCTGTGGTCACTTGCTTGGAGAGTGAACCAGAGGATGGAAGATCTTCCTCTCTGTCTCTCCTTTTCTCTGTAAATCTGCGTTTCCAGTAAAAAAAAAAAAAAATCTTTAAAAAATAATAAATAAACTCCTAAGACCCAAACACTTCGGCAAACCCCACCGTCCCGCAGCCCTGCCATTAACCCAGATCCCAGCGGAGCTCCACCTGGGGACGAGATGGCGCTGGGCCAGGAAAGCAAACGCCCTAGCCTTTGCTGAGCGCTGCCCGGCTCCTGCCTCCATCTTCAGTGACCTCACCCCGGCGAAGGAGAGCTCAAACGCGCCCCTGCGACCCTCTGGACTGGACCCTACCCACCGAACGCCTAACCGCATGGCTTATGGGAGCCTGGCTACACTTAAGTCACCACCTTTAAGCCTCAGATTCTCAGCTGCAAAACGCCGAGGACAGGGCACACGACTCCACTTCAGACGAGCGCTCGGCGAAACAAGCCGTTCCAGACTGAAGACGCAGCCTCCCGTCCAGCAGCCTCCCGTCCAGCCGCCTCCCGAGCCATCAACGCAGCCCGGCCCTCGCCTGGGCTTCTCCCGCCCATCACACCCATGCCCCGCCCCTCATAGGGGTTTTTCCCCGCCCATCACACCCATGTCCCGCCCCTCATAGGGGTGTTCCCCGCCCATCACACCCATGCCCCGCCCCTCGCATGGGGTTCCCCAACCCATCACGCCCATGCCCCGCCCCTCCGGCTGCCCAGCCGTTTCCCGCCACAGGTGCGCCCCTCCCCTTGGCACAAGCACACATGGACAGGGACCCTGGAGCCCGCGGTTTCTCCTCGGGCACCACACAGCCCGCACTCACCCTCTAGAACTGCAGCACCGCCTCGCCGCAAGCCACGCCAACCGGGACACAGGGAGGGAGATTCAAATCCTAGCGCGCCCGGAGGTTAAAGCCGGCCGGCGGCGGAACTGGCGGCCCTGGCCACGCCCCCCGCTGCTGCGCGTGCGCCTTTCGGGGTCCGCGGGACTAGGGGCGGGCGTGGGCTTGCGCGCCCTGGGGCCATTGCGCCTGCGCGGCGAGCCTCGGCGGCCTGGTTGCCTGAGGGGCCGTGGGGCTCTCCACTCGTGCTGGGTTCCCCCGCGCACAACGTGAGCTCCCGGCCCGGTGTCCTGCAGCCCTCGGTCAGACACTGCAGCCAGGCTGTCGGTGTGCGGACCTGGGCGGCCGACCGCCCCGGCCCAGCTCGCCCCAGCAGGGACCGCAGACGAGGGGAGGCGCCCTGGAGAGTCCACCCGCTCCGCGCGAGGACACGGAGCGGACACGCATCACCTCCGCGGGCGTGGCGTTCCCTGTGTGCCCTGAGCTGTAGCTAGGCGGTCGTCAGTTCAGGAGACGCTGGCGAGGAGCCCGCCCTGCCAGTGCCTGCGGAATGTGTGGGACCGCTAGGCAGGACTGGCCAGCAGCTGCCGGCATTTTGGGGGAAGCTGTAGGGCGCAGGTCAGTGTTAGCCGTGTGAAAGCTTGGAGGAAGAGAGGGTAAAAAGGGGTCGGTTTGTTGCTTTGTTTTGTTTTTTTCAGAATCTTACTCAAACACCGCCACAGCAGCTTGGAGAGAAGAAACCTGAAGTCCATACGTAGCTTTTTTCTTTTTTTCATAATATGCCGGGGTTTTGTTTGTTTTGTTTTGTTTTAGGAAGGGTATTTAAGGTAAGCGTGAGGGGAGGGACAGAGCTCTCCTGTCTGCTGGCTCACTCAGAAGTTTTATCTGGCTCTGCCACGTGGTTACAGCAGCCCAAGGACTTAGGCAATTTCCAGAACTCTCGCAGACCATTAGCAGAGAGCTGGATGGGGATTCCATATGGGGTTGGGCCCTGCACATAGTGGCTTAATGTACTGTGCCACAGCACCAGCTCCAGGATAGACCTCTGTGAGCTTTTGGAAGTTCAGATTCTCCAGGATATCAGATGATGACCCACAGAGACCCTGAAAGGGCCTTCAAAGACTTGGTTTTACCTTTAAAATTCATGTAACTTTTATTCTACCCAGTGCGGTAGCCTAGCAGCTAAAGTCCTCACCTTGTATGTGCTAGGATCCCATATGGGCGCTGGTTCTAATCCCGGCAGCCCCACTTCCCATCTGGCTGCCTGCCTGAGACTTGCCTGGGAAAGCAGTCAAGAACAGCCCAGAGCCTTGGGACCCTGCACCCACATTGGAGACCTGGAAGAAGCTCCTGGCTCCTGGCTTCAGATCGGCTCAGCTCCGGCCATTGCGGCTGCTTGGGGAGTGAATCATCAGATGGAAGATCTTCCTCTCCTTCTCTGTACATCTGACTTTCCAATAAAAATAAATAAATCTTATAAAATCTTTAAAAATAATAAATGTTTGAAATGATTCCGGTAAATTGACACACCTGCAGAAGATAAACTAGGTTTTCCCCTGTTGCTTCCAATCTTTCCCCTCTGCTGTCCCCACACTCCTAAGTAAGAATCCTCCGCTTACATAAGCACCAGGGCGGATATGAACGTTGAGATAGGAGATACAAAAGTTGGAGGGGCTGCTTCTATTTATTTTATTTTTATTTTCCAAAGACTCTATTGTCTTTGGAAAGGCAGCTTTAAGAGAGAAGGAGAGAGAAACAGATGTTCCATCTGCTGGTTCACTCCCCAGATGGCTGATCTGAACCGTGCAGCCAGGAGCTTCTTCCGGGTTCTCCCACGCGGGTGCAGGGTCCCAGGGCTGTGGGCCATCCTCCGCTGCTTTCCCAGGCCACAGGCAGGGAGCTGGATTAAAAGTGGAGCAGCCAGGACATGAACCAGAACGCCATATGGGATGTCAGCCCTTACACATGGAGGGTTAGCCAGTTGAGCCATCATGCCTGGGGGGGCGGGCTCTGTTTTTAGAACCAGCTAGCTAGCTAAATTTAGGTTTCAGATAAGCAGCTTGCAGGCACTGAAAGGTTTTTGAAGTGTGGAGTGAATTGCAAAAGCAGCGTCTTGGGAATAGGAAGCTCAAAAAACGGCGTGTGGATGGTTTGGCAGGAACAGGGGGCCACAAGCAAACAAGGTGGATTATGCAATAAACCCAAGAAGCCAAAAAGACCTCGGCTCCCAAGAGCAGCAAGAGGAATGGCGAGCGTCCGAGGCCCCTAGCACCTGACCATAAACCCTGGTGGTATAGCTGCCCTCAGCGCACTCCCATGCAGCAGGCTTGTATTTAGCTGCGCTCCTCGCCTTGGCCTGGGTTTTGTCTCAAAGGGGGAAAAAAAAAACTCAGAGGTTTATGTCTTCCTTATTAAACAGCCTTAGATGTTACCAGTCATGGAGTCTTAAGCTCCAAGTTGGGAAGGAGATCCTTCTGTAACATGCAGGGTAGCATTTTGTACCCCTGCACGGTGACAGCTGTTTCATCGCAGGAGCCCTCGCCCCTGGCCTGTGCTGCCGCTCCGCTCAGAGCTGAGCCCTGTGCGCTCTGCAGTTGTCGCCCAGGAGCTGCCTGGGAAACTTCTGTCCTCATGACTTGTTGCTAATTGTAAGCACATGCTCTGGTGAAGTCACACGGCCTGATTCAGAGTCCCACTCCGCTATTAACCAGCTGGGGACCTTCAGCTCCGCGGGCCCGATTCCTCACCGAGTGGAGGTAGTGAAAGGAACTGTAGGGATTCCTGTGAGCTAAAATTACAAGACCCTGGACACATGACGGGCCTAGGACCCTGAGCACATGAAGGGCCTGGGACCCTGGGTAGACGAATGGCCTGAGACCCTGGGCCCATGAAAGGCCTGAGCGGTGACTGGGATGTTAAAGGGGGTTAGTCAGTTTAGGTGTCTCTATTTTCAATGTAAGCTTCCTTAGGTCTTCTGTGAGTAGCAGCTGTGACACACATCAACTAATAAAAACTTGGCTATGAATGACTCAAACTGAGCTGTAGATCTTCACAGAGCAGCAAAAATAATGAGACCTTTGGACCTGGCGCAGTAGCCTAGTGACTAAAGTCCTTGGACTTGCATATGCTGGGATCCCACATGGGTACCGGTCCTAATCGCATTGGCACAGTTCCCATCCAGCTCCCTGCCTGTGGCCTAGGAAAGCAGTAGAGGACAACCCAAGGCCTTGGGACCCAGAAGAGGCTCCGGGCTTCTGGCTTCAGATCAGCTCAGCTCCAACAGTTGCAGCTGCTTGGGGAGTGAACCAGTAGATGGAAGATCTTTCTCTCTGTCTCTCCTCCTCTCTGTAAATCTGTCTTTCCAATAAGAATAAATAAATATTTGAAAAACAAAAGAAGAAAAATGACTCAGTCCCAGAGATAACTTGCTAACATTTTGGTAGCTATTCTTGTACTGTTTTTGAAAATTAGGATTAACATATTTTTCTTCTTCCCATAACATTTTCTTCTATATACTGCAATATCCTATCATCTGATTCCACTATAATTTTTTATGATGCCTTATTATTAAGTAATTAAATTGCAGTTCTTCAGTGCTATAAATAATAATCATGAGTAATAACTACTTACTGAGCCCTGGTGCTCATCATTCTTTTGCCAGGTGCTAGGGATACATATAACCAGAGGCTGATTCCTCCCTGCCTAAATAAATAAATAAGTACAATGTAAAATCGAGTCAGGGGAAACACAAATAAACAAGGTGAAGAAATTAAAGACAAAGAAAAACATCTAAAACAACTAAGAAGGGAACCGCTGGGATGGACTCTTTCATTTTCAAATTATTTTCTGAGATTTGGTTATTTGATAAGTTAAGGGGAGACTGCTGTGGCCCAACAGGCTAATCCTCCACCTGCAAGTGCCTGCACCCACATGAGCACCAGTTCAAGTCCCAACTGTTCCACTTGGGTTCCAGCTCCCTGTTTATGGCCTAGAAAAGTAGCCATAATTCTGGAAGCCTGGGCCAGGCTAAAGCCAGCAGTCTGAACTCCAGCAGGGCCGCACCCATGGGTGGCAGGGGCCTAAGAACCCAGGCTGGCCATCATACTTTTCCAGGTGCATTAGAAAGCCACGTGGCTGGGACTTGGCGTCTCAAGCAGGTGGTTTGGGAGGAGGTGCAAGCAGTAACTGCACCACAACATCCAACATCCACGTGGCAGCTGACGGCCTGTCCCTTGAGCCCCGGGGAGCGGCAGCCGTGTGAGAGCCAGGGCAGTCGGCGGCATCCCAGGCTTCAGGAGACGGCCTGGTGTGCAGCAGAGAGAGCAGGTTTTCAGGAACCGAGACATGGGTTCCATGGAGGGAACAAAGCCACAGTCCAAAGCAACAAAACAAACACAAACACACAAACAACACTCTGTTGCCTGTGGGTACTCACAGTAGGGTCATGGAAGGTGAGGTCAAATGTTCTCTCCTGACAGACATGGAAAAATCAGTTCCTCTCCCTCCACACTCCCCCAGGTCCTACTCCGTACCCTCTCCTCTCACGGCTCTGGCCTGAATAAGGACATTACAAGGAGTGTGGATTTGTGGACAGAGTCCAGAATTACAAATTGTTGCACTGACTCAGCCTCTGAAATCAGGCCTAGCTAAGGCTTCTCGGAAGAGCTCCTGACTGGAAAGGTGGGAGAGAATAAGCCCATAACCTCCCCAGCCCAACAGACTCCCGGAACCAACAACCAAACAGCATGACCTCGCGCTTCTTCACAGTGACCAGGAAAACCAGAAAGCCACGGCTTGGGGCAAGCATCGTGTGTCTGCTTTCTTGTCCTGCAGAGCCCGCACACGATGAGGGTGACTGGTGGGACACGCCGGGAAAGGAGCTAGCCGACTGTCCCACCCCATCAGGGCTCTGGCTTAACCTTAGGTCAGGGAGGACGGAGGGCTCTTCGGGAGTCCAAAGCTCTGGGATTAACTTCCCCCTCTATAATGGCAGGAAACCCTACTCTGCATTCAGAGGGGCACAGGCCCATGGAGCCTCCTGCCACTCTTAGTACCTGTGGACAGCCGTTTGAGGGTCCCTGCATGGTGAAATAACTACAGCCCCGGGGCCCCAGGGGAACTGGAGAGCCCTCTAGTGGCACAAACTCGGAAAAGCAGCAATAAGGGCTTTTTCTTTTTAAGCTTTATTTATTTATTTTAAAGATTTATTTTTATTGGAAAGTCAGATATACAGAGAGAAAGAGAGACAGACAGGAAGATCTTCACTATGATGATTCACTCCCTAGGCGGCCGCAATGGCCGGTGCTGAGCCAATCCGAAGCCAGGAGCCAGAACCTTCTTCCAGGTCTCCCACGCAGGTGCAGGGTCCCAAGGCTTTGAGCCGTCCTCGACTGCTTTCCCAGGTCACAAGCAGGGAGTGGGATGAGAAGCAGGGCTGCTAGGATTAGAACCAGTGTCCATATGGGATCCCAGCGTGTTCAACGCGAGGACTTTAGCCAGGAGGCTACTGTGCCAGGCCCCATAATTTTTTATTTTAAAAGGTAACTTCAGGGGCCTGGCACAGTAGCACTTGTGGCCTAGAAAAGCAGTCGAGAATATCCCAAAACCTTGGGACCCTGCACCCATGTGGCAGACCCAGAAGAAGCCTATGGCTCCTGGCTTCAGATCAGCTCAGCTCCAGCTGTTGTGGCCGCCTGGGGAGTGAATCAATGGACAGAAGATCTTCCTCTCTGACTCTCCTCCTCTCTATATACCTGACTTTCCAATAAAACTAAAATGAATCTTAAAAAAAAAGATGGAGCCTTTCCAAATTTTGTAAAAGTTAGATAGTCTAGAAGCTCACCGTGGTGCAGCCGTTTGAGTCACTGCTTGCGACACTCTGCAACCCATATGAGCACCCGCTTCAGTCGTGGCTGCTCCACTTGCCAGCCAGCTCCCTGATAATAGCCTTGGGAAAAGCAGCATTAGATAGTTCAAGTGCTTGGGCCCCTGTGCCCACATGGGAGACCCGGAAGAACCTCTTGACTTCTGGCTTTGGTCTGGCCAAACCCTCGGCATTGTGGGCCATGTGGGGAGTGAGCCAGTGCATGGAATTTCTCTTTCTCTCTCTCTGTTTGTCTGTATCTCTGGGGAAAAAATAGAGAGACAGAGAGAGAGGGAGGGAAGAAGGAAGAAACAGCGGCAGTTCACTGGTTTAAAGTAGATAAACCCGGGCCTGGCGCAATAGCATAGAGGTTAAAGTCCTTGCCTTGCACGCGCCAGGATCCCATATGGGCGCTGGTTCTAATTCTAGCGGCCCCGCTTCCCATTCAGTTCCCTGCTTGTGGCCTGGGAATACAGTTGAGGATGGCCCAAAGCCTTGGGACCCTGCACCCGTGTGGGAGACCCGGAAGAGCTCCGGGCTCCCAACTTCGGATTGGCGTAGCACTGGCCATTGCGGTCACTTTGGGAATGAATCATTGGACGGAAGATCTTTCTCTCTGTCTCTCCTCCTCTCTGTATATCTAACTTTGCAATAAAAATAAAAAAAAAAAATTCTTAAAAAAAAATAAAGTAGATAATAAACCCAAGGAAATGCATGCCTGGGCTCATCTTAAAGACATGTTCAGATAAGGACAGGATGAGGTTTATTACTAACTGGCCTTCAGTGAAGGGGACAAAGTGCCTCCTCCAAGGAGGGGAGAGCTGCCAGCAGGAGAGGTGAGATTCCGCCAGATTCCCATGGCCACACCGACGCTGAACTACCCCAGGCAGAAATGTGACCCAAAGGGTGGCTTCATCAGGCCAGCCCTTTAGCTGCCCCCACTCCTTTGGTCTCCTGCCCACTATGCACACAAGAGCACCTCGCCAGGGGAGAGCTCTTTCTTTTGGCCAGGCTCTGTGGGCACTGCTACGCAGCCTCCCGGGTGGCCTGCTGTTGCGATCTCCTCTCCTGCCTTTGCTCCAGCTCCTCCGCAAGGCCCAGCTCGGCCACCCTGATGGATCCCTTCCTTGCATTCCTGTCCCATACAGTCATGCTCCCACTGAAGCACCCGAGGACACACTGCCCTACATTGTTCACTGAGTCAACAGTCTCCTCGCCCTTCCCGGCCAGGAGCTCCGGAGCGTGCACACTGTGGTTTGTATGGTCCCCAAGGACCACTGTTACGCTTGGTCCCAAAAGTCCTGACACTGAGAGGAACCTAATCCAATTATGGTGCTTGGAGGTGGGGCCTTTCAAGGTGTGGTTGGGCCGGATGGGGTCTTGAGTGGGCCTCCCTGACTGCGTCCTGGTGGCTTTGTGACAGACCCCAAACATAAACACACAGATGGTGACTCTTGTCACATGATGCTCTGGGCTGCTCTGGGACTCGCAGGAGGCTGAACAAAGAGGAGGAGGGAGCTGGACCAGGACACCCTCCAAGCCTTGACCTGTGAGCCTCCAAAGCCATGGCTGGGTCGTGTGTCTTGTGGCATGGCAGCCCCGTCTCCCCAGAGCCTCCTTACTGAGATCATGTCCTAGGGCAATAACCTCGCCGAGACCCCTAAAGGCCGGGATTTTATCTCCTGTTTCTAAATGATGAAACACAGCCGCAGGTAAACTCTCCAAGAATGCGCAGCCTGTAACAATCTAAGAATTTGGGCCCGGCAGCAAGGCCTGGTGGCTGAAGTCCTCGCCTTGAATGTCCTGGGATCTCATATGGGCGCCAGTTCTAATCCTGGCAGCTCCACTTCCCATCCAGCTCCCTGCTTGTAGCCTAGGAAAGCAGTCGAGCATGGCCCAAAGCTTTGGGACCCTGCACCCGTGTGGGAGACCCGGAAGAAGCTCCAGGCTCCTGGCTTCGGATTGCCGCAGCACTGGCCGTTGCGCTCACTTGGGAAGTGAATCATCGGACGGAAGATCTTTCTCCCTCTCCTCGTCTCTGTATATCTGACTTTCCAATAAAAATAAATATTTTTTAAAAAAGAATCTAAGGATTTCAGTTCAGAACTGTCCAGTGTGGATGAGCAGCAGGTAAGGTAGGGATTGTGATGCTCTTGGTAACCCCATTGCCGTGGGCTGCACAAACTCCACCGTGGTCCTTCCTACCCAAGATGCAGCAGGGCAGGAGGAAGGAGAACCGGCCTCTGTCCAGCATCTGCCACCTGCCAAGCACATGCTCTGCTCCAGTCAGGCACAAGCCAAAAAGCAGTGCCATGAGCACACACTCCTTAGTCCCCATGGACACACACATGCACGAGCAAACATTCCTGAGTCCCCAGGCCTACACACACACAACAGTACATACTCCTGAGTCCCCACGAGTGCACACACACACACAGCACACACTCCCGAGTCCCCATGGACACACACAAGCACGAGCAAACATTCCTGAGTCCCCAGGCATACACACACACCACACATACACACAAGAGTACATATTCCTGTGTCCCCACGAGTGCACACACACACACAGCACACACCCGAGTCCTCACGTGTACACACACACAGCTGAGACTAGTGTGCACATGGTTCCCCTTCCTCTAGATGGTGACAGCCCCCAGGATGAGGCCATGGTTCTCACATGCTGAAAACCTGATACAATGACTTCCTCCACCAGTGAGAGGGAGCCGATCGCCAACCTTCTGTGCCAAGTTCACTTGTCCTCCTCCGCTGTGGGCTGCAACACAGGAGTCCTGGTACTGCTGACAGAACAGCAGAAGGTCTGAGCCTTTGGCCCTTGCCCCAGGATTTAGGGTAACAACAGAACCTGTCATCCCAGGAACGATGCATTGTGTGTCCAGTCAGCCCATGGGGAACATGTTCCAGGGTGCCCAGGATCGAGGCTTTGCCGTCCCAGTCAGGTCTGAGTATGTATGGTATACCTACACTCACTCCCCTGTATGTGTGGAGGAGGCACTGGGGTGTCATCCCCTCCAAGGCCAGGGCATCCACAGCACACAGCACATAGCACTCACCGGCGAGGCTCTCAAGTCAGGGACTTGGATTGTACCTACAAGGCTCCTGAGAGCCAGAGTTTGCAAACACACCGCGGGCATGGATCCATGGGTAGGGACAGAGTTAGGACGTGTCTGCCCAGCCCCTGCCTTGGCCTTCAGGGGAGTCTGCCTCCTGCACGTCCCTCCAGGGATGGTCCAAACTGTCACAGCCACACAGCAAGGCAGGCTCAGGGCCCTGCTCCCAGACGCGGGCCGGCGCAGCCGTGATCTACTTGTCCCCTTCCCAGAAGCCTCACTGGCCTTGACATGGCCTTGGGTAGGCAGCTGGCTGACAGGACTGTCCCATCTATGCAGTCCTATGTGTCTCCAATGACTGGCTTCCAGGAAGCACCTCCCCTCACCTGGGATCTGTGAGGGATGGAGCATGTAGCCAACTCGCCTCTGGGGGCTGAGGAGGGACAGACACAGAGCAGCCAGGTAGCTGGCAAGCTCCCCCCATCTCACCCTTTTCCTTTCCAGGCCCTCTCTTTGCGAACATGGCCTTATTTATAAGCCCTATTCATGCCTCTGCTTAAAACACTTTTTTAGGTAAGAGACAAGAACCTGCGAAATAACTATCAGGCCTCTAGCCTAGACAACAACTTCACTTCCTGCCATTAGTCTGTGGAAATTTCTGGGCAATCCAACACGGCCAGTGTCGGCTGACTTCAAAGAAACGGGCTAAGGTCACTGTGGCCAAAGCCAGAACTGCCTCTAGTCCTCTCCTTCAGAATTGGTATAAAAAGCCTTACCTGGCCTCTCGTGGCCTTATCCGGTCCACTGTCTCATGGGCTGTCCCGCTGCTGTGAGAAAACAGCCCCAATTGGCACATGTGTGTCTGTATTACGCAGTATTCTTCATATAGCTTTGCTGAAGTAAAACTGACCTACGATGGATTTCACATATTTTAAAGTGTGTAAGCAAGTAAGTCTGAAAATTACTTGACAATTTTGATAAATGCCCACCATATCCAGGGCTGGGCCAGGCTAAAGCCAGGAGCCTGGAACTCCAGCTGGGTCTCCCACATGAATGGCCTAGTCCGGATACCTGGGCCATCCTCTGCCTTCCCAGGGCCATTCACAGGGAGCTGGACTGCAAACTGAATGGCCGGGACTCCAGACGGGACTCTTACGGAATGCCAGCACTGGAAGCAGCAGCTTAACCTACTAAACCACCATACCAACCCCAGTTCTTATTCTCTTTCTTTTCCCATAACTTCGCTTTTCAAATAAATAAATACTTTTTTTAAAAAAGATTTATTTATTCTTTAACCACAAAGTCAGATATACAGAGAGGAAGATCCTCTGTCCGATGATTCACTCCCCAAGTGACCACAACAGCTGGTGCTGTGCCAATCCGAAGCCGGGAACCAGGAACCTCTTTCCAGGTCTCCCAAACAGGTGCAGGGTCCCAAGGCTTTGGGCCATCCTCGACTGCTTTCCCAGGCCACAAGCAGGGAGCTGGATGGGAAGCTGGCTGACTGGGATTAGGATCGTCACCCATATGGAATCCTGGTACATGCAAGGCAAAGACTTTAGCCACTAGGCTACCACGCCATGCCCTGGAAAGGCATATTATACAGGGAAAAGTAGAAACAGAGAGAAAGAATTTCTGTTCCTACAACTGTCTTCCGTACAAGGGGAAGCAACACCAAGACAAGCACAGTGACTGACTTACACCCACCGCTCAGCCAGATCCACCCTACTGCTCAATAAACAGGGGAGACTTCAGCTCCCAGGTCAGTGAACTTCCTCCACAATGGGCCACACAGGAAACAGTTTTTGCAAGCCATGGGGTTTGTGTGGCTCCTGCTCCCCTCTGCACTCAGAACTCTGAGGGAGCCATGGACTACTGCCAAACGATACAGAAAAGAACAGCACAGCCAAGTCCCAGTTCCACCTTGTTCACCAAACTCCTTCGGGCTGGCTATGGCCTGTTTGCCGACCCCAGCACCAGCTACTCCCGCTCAGAATACACAGAGAACGCATGACTAGTTACAACGGCGGCTTACCTGGGCAACAGAGATTCCCGTTTCACCAATCTCCAAGTCTTCAACCTTTGCACTAACCACGTCATTGGGTCACAGCGGTTGGCTGGTAACAGCAGGGAGAAAACGTGACCCCAACCTTACCAGCATTTACTCTCACCTGTGCCCAAGACAGACACAGAGCTGGCCTTGGCTTGGGAGTTGAAGGTAGGACCAGATTTCAGTGGCTCTACCTCACGGCGTGCCTGGCAACTCAGAAAACACCAAGGCTGTGATGGCATTGCCAATGATGGCGACACCGAGGCTGGAGGGCTCTCCGAGTGCACACCCCGCCCCCTGGGCGCTGGGAGAGGAGGCCAGGTTAGGGGCCCAAGGTGCCAGCTACACCTGGCTTTGGCCCAATCCCACTCCCATCCTCAAGACCCAGAGCCACGACGGAAGCTGGAGGGGGAGGCAGGCCTTGGCGGACACTGCATCTGCAGTGCTGCCCGTGACAGGAGCAGCCCCAGGTCCCAAGGCCAAGCTCTTCTGGGCATTGGGTGGGCAATCCCCTGAGCATTCCCAAGGGGAACCACTCACAGTCTCTTCTTTGTTCCACAATGACACACACCCACATGCACACACAGCTCTCCCCTAAAAGGATCTCTGGGGGGCTGTGCTAGGAGAGGGGAACCCATCCATTACCTCCCAAGACCCGCCCCTCCCAGTGCAGCTGTCCAGCCAGCAGGAGAAAGGAAATCGCAGAGCCTGTTGTCAGCCACAGCATCTCCATGGAGTTTGGTTCTTGCCCCAGAGCTATCTAGGACACACAGCACCTGCCCACATCCTGACCTGCCCTTGGCCAACTCCTGCTCATCCCGACTTCCAGGGCTCACATTTGCTGGGCTTTCTTTGCCTTTCTGGAGACCAGAGGAACCTCACCCTCACCCTCCCAGTCCTCACCGTAACAAATCAACAACATACCTTTTTTTCTTTAATATTTATTTAATATAAAAGGCAGATTTACAGGGGAGAGACAGAGGGAAAGATTTTGCATCCACCGGCTCACTCTGCCACGAGCCAGAGCTAAGCTGATCTGAAGCCAGGAGCCAGGAACTTCCAGGTCTTTCACATGACTGCAAGGGTCCAGGGACTTGAGCCATCCTCAGACCATAGGCAGGGAGCTGGATGGGAAGTGGAGCAGCCCGGACACGAACCGGTGCCCATATGGGATGCTGTCACTAAAGGCAGAGGCTTAGCCTATACCACAGCACTTGCGCCAACATACTTCTTTCTCAGCCATCCCCAGCACTGCCATGATACAGTCCCTAAGGCTTACTCACTAAGGGGCTCCTTCCTTATCTGCAACATCAGCTTCTTATTCTGCCATGGGACTGCCGAAAGGTAAAGCTCCAGTGGGAGCCCAGCACGCAGAGTCGAGGTGTGGCCAGAGCCTGCACAGATCCGCCCTCCTAGGGAACTGGGAAGAACTAAGGAGCCATGCTGCCTGGGGCCAGTGTGAGAACGCTGGCGCCGGGGAGATCAGCAGATACACTCCAGCCTCTGCAGCCGGGTCATCTGAGCTCGCTGGGCGGCCCAAGCCTGGGTGCCTCCTCGTGTTGACTCTGTTTGGCAAACAAAGGGCAGGTATGTCATCTGCTCAGTGATGGGATGGTTGTTTCTGATCGAGGGCGGCGAGTGGGATGTGCCACAAGGCTGGCTATCAATGGAGACTTTTTTTTAAAGATTTATTTATCTTTATTACAAAGTCAGATATACAGAGAGGAGGAGAGACAGAGAGGAAGATCTTCTGTCTGATGATTCACTCCCCAGGTGACCGCAATGGCCGGTGCTGAGCCAATCCGAAGCCGGGAACCAGGAACCTCTTCCAGGTCTCCCACGCGGGTGCAGGGTCCCAAGGCTTTGGGCCGTCCTCGACTGCTTTCCCAGGCCACAAGCAGGGAGCTGGATGGAAAGTGGAGCTGCCGGGATTAGAACTGGTGCCCATGAGACCCTAGCCACTAGGTTACCGCACCGGGCCCCTATATAACTCATCTTACTATACTATAAACTCACCTCACACAATTTACCCTCGCATTCCAAACTATAAAATTGACCATGCTATACTATTATTCTGCCAGGCCTTGAATTGGACTTAAAAGCTGTTTTCCTCAAGCAAAATGCCCCTTGCTTCCTCCTGTGCCGCTGCCTACCAATGTGGAGTGAGGGCTTCTCGTGCTTTCATCCCATCTTTGAAGACTTCTCCCCAGCCCAGGAACTCTCTCCTGGTCTCCAGGGACTCCCTGAGTTCCCATCGGCCCCACAGGGATCTCATCCCACCCTCTCCCGTCCTTGCACAGATGCCCTTCACTGACGTGGATGGAGACGGGAATGAGGAGGAGGAGGAAGCCGGCCTGGAGGCCACCAGCCTCCCACCCTCGGCTGGCCTGTTCTCTTGTCAAAGGCACCCTCAGGGAGGCTCCCCGGGGCCAACTGGCCAGCTGCCACAGGACTCAGTTTCCAGGGCCACTTTCTCCAGGTCTGCACTCTGGATTATGAGGAGGGGACCAACTCTCCCAAAGCTGACTGAGCCCCAAGACAAAGCCCCAAGACTTCTAAAATCAGCTTTGGTTAAGAAAACGCCTCAGGCCTGGCGCAGTAGCCTAATGGCTACAGTCCTCGTCCTGCACACACCGGGATCCCATATGGGCACTGGTTCTAATCCCGGCGGCTCCACTTCCCTTCCAGCTCACTGCTTATGGCCTGGGAAAGCAGTTGAGGACAGCCCAAAGCCTTGGGATCCTGTACCCATGTGGGAGACCCAGAGGAAGCTTCTGGCTCCTGGCTTCGATTCAGCTCAGCTCCAGCTATTGCAGCCACTTGGGAGTGACCCAGTGGATGGAAGCTCTTCGTCTCTCCTATCTGTGTAATTCTGACTTTCCAATAAAAATAAATCTTAAAAAAAAAGATAACTTTGTTCCTAAATCTTCCCAAATGTTCCTTCCTTGCACTTGTCCCGTCCTTTCCTGCTCGTTGAGCTGCTTCCCATTCAGCTGCCTTGCTGCAGTCCCTGCCTTTTTGCAAAGCTGCGCATGTTCTCTGTACATGACATTTCTTCCTGTAAACCCGCCTGCTTTGCCAGTGTGCTGACCTTCCCCGTGCCCTTGCACAGCTTGCACAGCCGTCCCCTTTCAGGCAGGAGTGGATCGCCCCTGGAGTTCGGAGACACACAGTCTTCCTGCCAATGTGGGTGGCACTATGAGACGCCTTTCTCGGTCTTTGCTTGGATTGGAAGTGCCAAAGGGGATGCATTTCACTTTGGCTGCAGAGACGGGGGGCAATCAGCTCAGCACAGCTTTCTGGAAGGGCGACTCCGTCCTCTCCAGCGGGAAGGGCAGCAGCTCTGTGACGCTAGGCCAGCACCCACCTCCCGGGAACAGAGGCCAAGTGCCTCCCAGGGTGAGCGAACGGACCAGGGGACGAGAGGACAAGGGCCTGGGGCACATTCTCGGGCTGCGGAGGCTCTGGCCTGAGTGTCAGGGTGGAGGTGGCGAGTAGCGCTTCCACAGCGCACAGCTTCCCCTGCAGCAGCAAGACAAGCATCAGCAAAGGGCACCAGAATTGCACAAGTTTCTCTCTTACCAGGAGCTATATGAAAGTTCCCAACAGGTCAGAGAAATTGGTTAGAAGACAAGTGTGTCCAGGAAGGTCAGGAAAATCAGAAGACACCTCTGATTGACAGGTAGGTGTTTACACCACAAAGGAAGACAGCATGGGGCTGGCACTGTGGCATAGTGGGTTAAGCTGCTGCCTGTTACTCTGGCATCCCATATGGCAACCAATTCATGTTCTGGCTGCTCCACTTTCCATCCTGCTTATGCCATTGGAAGGCAGTGGAAAGATGGCCCAAATGCTTGGGTCCCCTGGCCACCCTGTGGGAAACTCAGAAGCTGCTGGCTCCTGGCTCTAGCCTGGCCCAGCACTGGCCACTGCAGCCATCTGGAGCATAAACCTGTGGATGGAAGCACTTCTCTCTCTCTCTCTCTCTGTAGCTCTTTTAGATACATAAATAAATCTTACAAAAAAAAAAAAAAAGCAAAGAGAGCAAATAACTCAGTGTCAGTGAAGCCAACACAGAAACATGTGGGCGGCTGGCTGCTCAGTCTGAAGGCAGGCCAGCAGACAGGTGGGTGGTTTCCAGCAGTGCCCGGCATGAGACGATTCACGGAGGAGCACTCAGGAGCACTGAGCAGGGTGGCTGCCTCAGGCTGCCAAGAGCACAGGTTAGAAGGCGGCTGGAGAACCAGGCCAGGGCTCGCTGGTCAACAGCCCAAACCCCTGCCCCCTGCCCCCACCCACCTCAATTCTTCAGCCTCACCTGCCCCTCAGCTGCCAGGCTGCAGATCTGCCTAGGCCACAGTCCTTGGGGGTGAGCACAGGGGCCAAGGAAGCTACTGAGACACCTGGTCCCTCCGGGGTTTCCAGACACCAATATCCACCACGGGAAGCCCTGCGTCACCTCTACACTCCTGTTCTGCCCCATGCTCTCCACCCAGAGCTACGGGAGCCTCGCTGGTGTCCTCAGCAAGCTGACAGTGCAACCCAGCGTCCTCTGGCTCCGTGCAGCCTGTGTGTTTTACTTACACCCTATGTCTAGGCGCTCGCGGACATCAGTAACATCACATGTCAAAAACTGACAAGAGACAGGACCTAGGGCAAGCATTGTGTTACAGTGCGTTAAGCTGCCACCTGCAGCGCGAGCACCCCATGTGTGTGCTGGTTCATGTCCTGGTTGCTCCACTTCTGATCCAGAATCCCCACGAGTGGTCACGGAAAAGCATCAACAGATGGCCCGAGTACCTGGGGCTCTGCCACTCACATGGGAGACTCCTTCGAAGTTCCTGGCTCCTGGATTTGGACTAGTTCAGCCCCAGCTATTGATGCCACCTGAGGAGAAAACCAGTAGCTGAAGATCTGTCCCTCCCTCTTTTTTTTTTTTTAAAGATTTATTTATTTACTTATTTTTTATTGCAATGCCAGATATACAAAAAGAAGGAGAGACAGAGAAGATCTTTCGTCTGCTGCTTCACTCCCCAAGTGACTGCAACAGCTGGAGCTGCGCCGATACGAAGCCAGGAGTCAGGAGCTTCATCCAGGGCCATGGGTCGTCCTACACTGCTTTCCCAGGCTACAAGCAAGGAGCTGGATGGGAATCTGTGCCCATATAGATTCCCGGCACATGCAAGACGAAGACTTTAGCCATTAGGCCACTGTGCCAGTCCGTCCCTCCCTTCTTCTCTGCTACTCTTCCTAAATAAATAAATGAATAAATGTTAGGGCAAATGCTGTGGCATAGTGGATTAGGCTGCTGCCTGTTAACATACTATATGAGCTCCAGCTGGAGTTCCTGCTGCTGCTCCACTTCTGATCCAGTTCCCTGCTAACACGCCTGCCCATTAGAGCTAGTTGGGGAGTGACCAACACATGGAAGATCTCCCTCACCGTCTCTCACTCTCTCTTTATAACTTTCCAAATAAATAAATCCTCAAAAATTATATTAAGGGCCTAGCAGCTAAAGTCCTCACCTTGCAAGAGTCTGGATCCCATATGGGAATCGGTTCATGTCCCTGCAGCCCCGCTTCCCATCCAGCTCTCTGCTTGTGGCCTGGCAAAGCAGTTTACGACAGCCCAAGGCCTGGAACCCTCCACTCACATGGGAGACCCAAAGGAGGCTCCTGGCTCCTGGCTCCTGGCTCCTGGCTTCAGCTGAGCTCAGATCCGGCCGTTGCAGCTGCTTGGGGAGTGAACCAGCACACGGAAGATCTTCTCTGTCTCTCCTCCTCTCTGTACTTTCCAATATAAATAAAAGAATCTTAAAAATATGATAACAGTTGCCCTTTAAAAAAAACACATTAATATCCCCAGCTGTAGGTTGCCTTGTACCGAGGCCATTGTTTTACTGCTAGGAGAAAAGCAGCCAATAGCTGGTGGGCATTCTGGGCCTGATTAATGCCAAATCTGTGTTAACCTATCCTAATTCTGTGTATTTACCTATCCTTTTTTGAAGATCTGTAGAGAAGGCCAACAGTGTCATGCCAAGACACACTCCCCAGCTCCCAGCTCCCAGGTATGGAGACCGCAGACTCTCGGGCAAGGGGGTGTGCTTATATACTGGAGTGGAAATGGCTGAGGGAATGACGGACAGGGGAGGAATGACTTCTGGGGACTCCCACGGACCCAGCCTCTACACCTGCAGATAAGCTAGACAGCTGAGACTGAGGGGTTTGGAGGGGAGGAACCAGAGGGCATGTCTGGGTCGGGCCAAGGCACCTACCCAAGTGGGAGATCTCGGCTGGGCTAATAGCATCACTGGCCATCCCCCGGTGCACACAAACCTGGGCCTGGGGGGTAATGCCTGGCTGGGCTAGGCCACTTCAGGCTCGGCCGCAGTACCCACCAGTTTCAGATCTGAAGACAGATTGTACAGGGCACTTGTGGGTTCACCTGTGTGGGACTACACCACCAGCCAGTTTATGCGGAAAGCTGGAGGAGGTAACAGGCTGAGTCAGGCCGGGAATAGGGGCTGGGAAGGAGCTGGGCTGGTCAAGGCTGCAGCACTCATTGGCATAAGCTAAGTCCAGGTCTTGGGGCAGGCTGGGCTGGGCCAGTCCGTCGCACACTCTGGTACAAGCAAGAGCCTGGTTCAGCTGGATAGTTACACCTACCAGTTCACATGAGAGATAAGGGTAGGCCAGGCTGTGTTAAGCTGCTGTACCAACCAGTGAGAGCTAGGGCTGGAGGTAGCTATAACACCTGTTGGCAAATGCCAAGACTAGGAGCAGGCCATCTCAGACTGGGCTGCAGCACCCAGCAGCACATGCAAGACCCTTGGCTTGGAGCAGGCCTGGTACAGGAATTTTGCTCTTGTTGGGCCACTGTTTCTACTTATGAGCATGAGAACTGGGACGGAGGACAGGCTGGTCTGGGGGGGACAGGCGAGGGTGGGCCAGGCCACTGCACCTGGTGGCAAGTGCCTGAACTGGGTGTAATTCAGGTCAGGCTGGACCATGGAACTTCCCGCAGGCCCAAGATCCAGGGCTGGAATTGGGTCTGGCAGGGGAACTGTGGGCAGCTTCAACAGGCAAGCACGAGAGCCAGGGCTGCAGGTGGACCACACTCGTCAAGGCAGCAGCACCCACTGGCGTACATGTGGGCCAAGTCTGGGGCAGGGCAGGCTGAGCTAAGCTGCAGCACCAATGGGTGTGGACAGGAGCTGGATGGGACGTGGGATGGACCAGGCTAGATCGTAGCACGTGACAGCACATACTAAAGAAGGGGGTGGAGGTGGGCCAGGTGGGGTTATTGGGGTCACTCTAACTTGGCCATGGCATTCACTGGTGTGTGTGAAGACCGGGCCTGTGGCCGGCCAGCTGGGCTAGGCTGCAGCACCCATCAGTCCGCGTAAGTGATGGGACTCAGGGCAGAAGTGACGAGGCTGCTGCATCCACCGGTACGTGCACTGATTGGTGCAGATGACAGACCAAACCTGACCCTGAACTGGCTGGCGCACATAAGAGTCAACTCAGAGGTCACCCCAGGTGAGGTTTCTTGGTAGGCTCCCCAACTAGAATACTGGACTCAGACCCCAGCCTCAGGGGAAAAAACCACAGGATGTGTGGTCCAACCTTAGAGTACATGTATTGGAACTGGGCCTCCTCAGTGGCTGATGCCTGCACAGTGGACAGCTCGCCCAGATGCACATGGGGACATGACAGCCAGCTCATCTAGGCCAGCAGGGGATGCTGACTGCCTCATCAGGGAGTGGAAAGCAAAACAGCTGGACCACTCTGCAGGCCAAGCTTTACCCATGTTCCTGGGGCTGTGGCTGCACACTGAAGTGGACTTCATCACACAACACTTTGGAAAGATGTTCTCAACCCTATAACAAAGCTGATAACATCTCAGAACTACTAAAAACAAAACAAAAAAGGGCACAGCACAGTAGCCTTGTGGCTAAGGTCCTAGCCTTGCACACGCCAGTATTCCACATGGGCACTGGTTCGTGTCTTGGCTGCTTCACTTCCCTTCCAGCTCCCTGCTTGTGGCCTGGGAAAGCAGTCAAGCACAGCCCAAAGCCTTGGGACCCTGCACCCGCGTGGGAGACCTGGAGAAAGTTCCTGGATCCTGGCTTTGGATCGGCACAGCACTGGCTGTTGTGCTCACTTGGGGAGTGAATCATTGGACAGAAGATCTTCCTCTCTGTCTCTCCTCCTCTCTGTATATGACTTTTCAATAAAAATAAATCTTAAAAAAAAAAAAAAAAAAAAAAAAAAACAAGATGCAGGCTAAGTACCTAGGTTTAATAACTGCTTCACTGCCAACTCCCTGTCAATGCAAACCTTGAGACGCAGCAAGATGGCTCAAGGGAATGGGTCCTTGCCACACGTGTGGGAAGGCTGGCTGCAGCCCCAGCTGAGGGCCTGCACGCACCTCAATGGAGGGCAGTCTCTCTACCTCTCAAATAGATCTTTGAGATGTTTCAACTAACAAAAAAGTCAAATCAGGGCTGGCGTGGTGGTGTGGGTGCCAATTCATGCCCCAGGTGCTCCACTTCCAACCTAACTCCCTGCTAACGGCCTAGAAAAAGCAGCAGAATTTGGCCCAAGTGTTTCGGGTCCTGTACTCATGTGGGAGAACTGGATGAAATTTCCTGGCTTTATCCTGGCTCAACCCTGGCTCTGACTCTTTCTCTCTGTAATGCTTTCAAAATAAATAAATCTTTTTTTTTAAGGCAAAAATCTCTCTAATTTGATGTATATTTAATGGGATCAAAATGAAAATGTCAGCACTTACTTCCTGCCTGTTGAAAAAGCAGAGCCATAGTCATTACCCATCCCTGCAGCCACTCGGCAGTTCATTTGAGCTCTTGGTGAGCCCGTTAGAACTGTGCCACCCTGCAGACACGGTGCATCAGTGGGACCAAGCTCCTCTGAGGACAGGGCTTTCCCTCCCCGTGGCAAAGACAGGTGACCCAGGAAGGGGTCCAAGAAACCGAGGGCAAACCAAGACCTGGAAGATTAAAAAACAAAACCAAAAGGCATCACGGCTCACTGCTTGGAGCACCTGGGACCCAGTCCTGCCTCCCCCTTTCAAACCAGACGACAGATGGTGGCTTACAGTGTGTCCCAGCCATCCACGTGGGATGTGCCTCTGGCTATAGCCTGGCCCAGCCCTAGCCTTTGGGAGCACTAAGGGAAAGTGTTCCAATAAGGGAGGATATTTTTTCTTCCTTATCTCTCTCTCCTGCCCTTTCAATTACACAGAAATGAATAAACTTTGTAAAAAGATATCCCTCCCTGCGGGAGGGAAATCAAACCGTAGGACGTAAACCCAGGAACCCAAGCACTGTGCTCTCCACCACAGGCCACCTGCAGACTTCACCAAGGGTTAATCTCTGGGGCTGGGGGTTAGGCCACAGTCAGTCCCGCCGGTTCCACCACCCCTGCTTCCCAGACGGCTGGCCTACTTCCTATCCAGCTTAGGCTAATGCTCACCACCCACGTGGGAGACCCACAAGTTCTGTGCTTCTGATTTTAGCCTCGCCTAGCCGTGGCTGTTGCAGCCTCTCTGTAGCTCTACCTTTCAAATCAATACACACATCCTGGTTAAATGCTGAAGGCATAAACATTATTTTATGCGGATTACTATGAACCTAAGAGTGAAAATCTAGGGTACGGGAATAAAACTGAACTCTTACGTAAATTTTTATTACCATTACAGCTCATACATTTTAACATGCTAGCACCGATGAACCACAGCGGCCAGCCATTGTACTGAAGGAACCATCATTTCTGAATTTCTCAGCTCTGCAGCTTCTCTCTCTCTCCCTTCCTGTGTCGCTCTTTGAAATACATTTTTAAAAATCTTAAAAATAGAGACCAGGTCTTCAGCTTCCATGCGCTCTGCCAGTCCCAGTGCAATTACAAACTATCAGCACACAGAGCTACTGTGAGCTGTATTAGTCAAGTTCACTAGGAAACCTAAAAGGACAAGGACAGATGCGATTTACTCTCCTCCGAATCAGTGCAGCTGAGCCTCATCTGGGCGGGGGCTCCTCAGGGCTCGGGGTGGGGAGTCTTTGGGGCCTTCCACTTCCCCCTCCAGCACACAGTAGCAGGCTGCACGCAGGAGGCACACTCAAGGACCACAGGACCACCAGACCAGCCCTCCCTTCCTGCAGCCTTAAGGACACAGGTGCTGTTGGTGAGTACAATGAAGAAGTGGAGAGGTGAATCCAGGCAAACCCGATCTTGGCATTTGAACCAAGTGACTCGGTTCCATACCCATTGGCGAAGGGAGCTGTTTTGTTCAGTATGGTGAGCGGTTTCGGCCAACAGACATTGTGGAACCAAGAAATTCTGTGGGAAGCTTTTAAACAAAATTTTGGGGGTCCATTACATTTTCAGAACAGTTTTCTATTGGGAATGTTTCAACTATGAGGTTACGTAGCACAGTCTTTCATTTCATGGGACTGCATGTTATGTAACATACGTGTGGGTGCATGTGTGCACAGCATACACTCCTCTCACGTTCTCCTTAGTGATTCAAATAGCACTGCAAGTACTTCAGGAAGTCAGTGCAAAATGGAAGAAAAAGATCAATTTCGGTGGGGAAAAAATTTTTAAAAATCACACAGGAGAAAGCCTTCAAAAAGTTCATGGAAAAATAAACTATGCATGGATTTTTTTTCCTTTTGAACCAATAATGAACGCATGCATTATTCCACTTACAATTAAACTAAACACTTGTTTATTTCAAAGGCAGAGAAACTGAGTTTTTCCATCTGCTGGTTTAATTCCAAATGCCTACTGACAAACCAAAGCCAGGAGCCAGGAGCCAGGAGCCAGGAGCCAGGAGCCAGGAGCCAGGAGCCAGGAGCCAGGAACTCTATCTGGGCCTCCCACGTGGGTGGCCCGGGCCCAAACAGCTTTCACCTGCCGCCTCCCACAGGAAGCCACCACAATTAGGAGCAAAACCAGGACTGGAGCCCAGGCAATCCGATCCCGGATGCAGGCGCCTGAATGGCTCTGAACACCTGCCCCTCCCCGAATCTTTTAAAGCACCCTCACCTATAATTTCTTTTCTTTCTTTCTTACTATTTTTTAAATATTTAAAGCACATGAAGTAATCCCAGGCAGGCAAAACAACAACTGTTAAAAACCAGGAGGCTTCTTGGGACGAAAGGTGAGCCCAGAGGCGAGGAGACAAGCCAGATAAGCTGGCTCAGAGAGGTTCATGTTGGCAGCGTCAAAATTCTGACATGGAAATTTCAGCTCTAAGAACTGCGCCAATTTGTCCAGAAGAGCTTGTCTTAAAACAACAGGCACAGCGACAACACGGGGCAGGGGACGGGAGAGCGCGGGAGATACTTATTATATTGTAATAAGAAATGCTTGCAAAAAAAAAAATGAGAGAGATGCTTGCAGCCAGTTCGACAGCACTCACTGGACACTCAGCGCCGACCACCAGGTGAGAAGTCGCGCTGCACATCCGTAACCCACAATGATAAACACTTGGTTATGAATCAAACGCAGAAAACACTTCTTTCTCACGGGCTTTCACTACCATGGAACGAGTTGTTCCAACGTATTTCTTTCAGGATTCACCGAAAAGGTCAGTTTTACTATCAGCCAGGAAGGTCCCTTTACACGGCTTGCCCGCTCTCCAAGTCCGTCGCTTACCCAGCAGGTCCTTCTAGCCAAAGCACCGCTCGGCGCGTTTTCGAGCACGAGGGGGACCTGGGGGGGGTGCGGGTGCCTGGCTGGGCTGCCCGGCTGCGGGGGCATCCTCAGGGCTGCTGCCCCGCTTCTCAAGCGCACGGGCGACAGCCGCCTGTCACGCGCTCGCCGGCCTGGGTCCCGCACCCCGTGCCGCCCTGCCCACGGTGCTCCCGGTCCGCGGAGACCCCGGCCCCTCGCCGAGAGGCGGGGCGCGGGGCCGTGTGGGACGGCCGGCGCGCCAGGCGCTGAAGGGGGTGGCGGGGGCGGGGAGGGTGAGGGATCGAGAAAGATCTGGGAGGATCTGGAAGCCAGTGCGGGGGGGGGGGAGAATGGGGGAAGGGAAACAGGAGGAACCCGAGAGAGCACTGGGGGAGTGGTCCCCAAGAGTCCCGGGACCCCAGGAGGGGCAGCCGGGTAGCGCGAGGGACGACCCGGAAAACGTACCCGTCCAAGCGCCCCTAAGCACTAACAGCCAGAACCGGCTCGGCCGCCGCCGCCGACTCTAGAAAGTTCTCCGCCCCCGCCCCCCTCCGTCTCTCGCTCGCGCGCCAGCTCCTCCCAGCCCCTCCCTCGCGCCGGGGTGGGACCAATCGCGCCCCCCGCCGCCGTCCGCCTCCGCCGCGGGCTCCGAGCGCGCCGGCTGCAGAGAGCGCGAGCTGCGGACAGCCCGCACGCCCCGCACTCCCCACACTCCGGCCCGGCGTTCCAGAGGGTTTGGCTCGCGCTTCGCCCAGTCCGCCGACTCAGCGGGCGCCGAGCGGCCATGACCGCCGAGGAGATGAAGGCGACCGAGAGCGGGGCGCAGTCTGCGCCGCTGCCCCTCGAGGGCGTGGACATCAGCCCCAAGCAGGACGAAGGCGTGCTGAAGGTGAGGAGGGCTGCGGCGGGAACGGGCGGCCGGCTCCCGGAGCCCGCGGCCGTCGCGTCGCCCTCTCGGGGCTGGGCGGCGTTGTTTGGGGGGGGTGATAGTGGCGGGCCACACGGGGCGCCAGAAGGGGGAAGATACGAGTGCGCGGGTTTTGGCGTCTGCTGGCGCCTAGGTGTCCCCCGCCCCGGGAAACGGGAGAAACGGGGTCCGAGCACGGACTCTAGCCTCCCGTGCCCGGACCGGGCAGGGGCCGAGGCTGCGGCGCCAACTCCGGCGTGCAAGGGGCGGTGGAGAGGGGCGGGGTGCCCGGGACCCGCGACCCGCGCCTTACCCCGCGCCGCCCCCTGGCTCACCTGCTCCGGAACCTCGCGACCCGGCCGGAGCTGCCCAATGGAACTGAAAAAGTCTTTGGACCCGCCCGGGCGGTGATGGTGCGGGGAGCCCGTCCGCCCTAGCGGTGGCTAGGGTTGCGAAGCGGCTCCCGGAGTCGTCTCCTGGCTCGGAGCCCTTTGTGCGACCCGTTGCGCTCGGCGCCCCCCACGCTCGCTCCGCGTCCCAGGTTCCAAACGCTGGCGCCCGCCTGGGTCACCTGCTCAGCCCTGCCGTGCCCCCTCCCTCGGCCCGGGGAGGACCGGGAGCGGTGCCTGCCGGGACCTGTAGTTCCGCTCACCCTCGCCCCCGGCGCCTTTTCGAGTTGGGGCTTTTTGGAGTGTGAAGGCGGCCGAGGCGGGGAGGTGGGGCGGAGGGTCTTTGCTTTTTCGCCTTGAGGGCGGGCGGAAGAGGTACCTTTGAACTGGGGCTGGCCAGGCTGTAGTTGAGGCTAGTCCCGTGCTGTAGAAAAACCAAGGGTGGTAACCTCCCAAGTCGTGCGTGTTTCATGCACGGTCCCCCATCTGTGCCGCGTCTGCCATCCTGGCTGCCCCACTGCTCAAGCCCGGCCACCATGGGGCCGACATGTGCAAAGCCAGGGGCCTCAGGGAGCGTCCGCGTGGTGCGCACAGGCCCCCTGGCGTTTTCCCACGTGGCAGCGACCTCGAGCCTCTGCTCCAGCTGCTCCCACGTGGCCATGTGGCTTTGCCGACTTAGTGTAGCTCCCTGCTGTTTTCCACAAGGTTGTTAACTCCTGGAAGGGTCATTCCTCTAACAACTTCCACCCCTGCCTGGCTTTATCTTCTTTTGCTCCTCACCGTCCCTGTCCCATCTCGTGGACGCTTCCCCTCAGAGGGACCCACACACCTTACCAGGTGGCCTGGGTTGGAAGTTTGTGCGCCTGGGAAATTTCCTACCCCAAAGGGGGACTTTGTTAGCTCCCAGTCTTGAATACTCGGGCCCAAGTGGAAAGTTGAACGGCCTTATGGCGGATGTGCAGGCTCACTGGCTCACTTGCCACCTGGTCTGTCCCCGTTTGGAAACGTCCTATTTTGCGTACTGATCCTCATCCCGCTGACCACCACCGGCGTTTAGGAGGAATGAGGAAGTGCAGCAAGGACACTTCCCCCTTTGGCTGCCGGTAACGATAATGTTCTATCCAACCCTTCCCCGTGTGATCTTGAGAGATAGGGAGTTTCCAGCATCAGTCAACACTGGAGCGCAGTTCTTGTCTCCGCTTCACCAGGCTCAGTCTTCTTGCACCTGTAGGAGGCTGGGGAAGGTTAGCGGACAGCCAGCCAAGCTGCTAGTGTCCAGGTCCTCCAACCCTTTAGGTTCCCTGCTGTGGTGTGCAGTTTCTTGCCCCATCCGGCTGCTCAGTGTGTGTTCCCATCTTTCCAGGTCATCAAGAGAGAGGGCACAGGCAAAGAGACCCCCATGATTGGGGACCGAGTGTTTGTCCACTACACCGGCTGGCTGTTAGATGGCACAAAGTTTGACTCCAGTCTGGACCGCAAGGACAAATTCTCCTTTGACCTGGGAAAAGGTAGGCGCAGGGAGTGGGCTGGCAGGAAGGTCGCAATGCAATCAGTAGCCGGCTGGAGGGCAGAGCGGGTTTCCAGAGCCCAGCTCAGGAGTGCTGCTGGTCTGACCGCTGGCTCGTGCCTTTCCTCACCCTGACTCCCTCTCCAGGGCTGGACAGTCCTGCTCTTGGCCTTCTTTGTCCAAGGTTGGGTGTAGGTTAGAGTTCTGAGACCCAGTAGCACTTCATGCAGCCAGGTTTCTCAGCTCCCGGTTACTCTTCCCCCCGCCTCCCCAGGATGAGGGTGAGCCCTGAGACTTGCTAAGAGGATCCTGTCTGCCTGTTGTGCCTACAGGGGAGGTCATCAAGGCTTGGGATGTCGCCGTGGCAACCATGAAGGTGGGCGAATTGTGCCGTATCACCTGCAAACCCGAATATGCCTACGGTTCGGCAGGCAGCCCTCCGAAGATCCCCCCCAACGCCACACTGGTGTTTGAGGTGAGTGTCCAGCCAGAGCCCTGGGCACCCAGCCAAGCCTTATCTCAGCCCAGTGGCTGGCTGCTCTCCAGCCCTTCCTGCCTCTTGGAGACAATGTAGCCAAGGCTGAGGGCCTGGCCTTAGGAGAAGCGGGAAGGGCAGCTGGCTTTGCTGCAGCCGACCTGGCTAGTTAATGGAGGCTCCAGGTAGGACGAGGCAGCCCTGGCAGGAGATGCGCGTCGTTTGTCTGAAGCAGTTGGAGGGTCAGGAAGTCGACAGCTGCCAGACTCAGCACAGGCAGCAGAGGCTTGCTGCTCTGTGGGTTGGAGTGGGCATGGCTGAGGCTTCACTCTAACTGTCGAGCCCAGTAGTAGACGCTTAGACAGTGCCCAGAAGATACTGGAAGATGCAGGCTCCTGTCTAAAGCCCTCCGTTCCCAATTGAGCTCCCCGCTCCCACCCCGAAGGAAAGTGGGGTCAGAAACGCACCCTTGCAGACTAAAGCAAAACTCTTGGCTCTCCTGAACTGGCTGGAATCTGCCAGATGGTCTCTGGAGACTCCTCTGCTGAGGCCACAACGCGTTCACTGACGTCATGGGCGAAGGAGTTGTGTCATTCTGCGTCTCACCCCACAGGTGGAGTTGTTCGAGTTCAAGGGCGAGGACCTGACCGATGAAGAGGATGGTGGGATCATCCGCAGAATACGGACTCGGGGGGAAGGCTATGCGAGGCCCAACGACGGCGCAATCGTGGAGGGTGAGTACATACAGCTGGGACCTGGAGTTTGGTCCACTCAGATGCTTGGGTTCCAGGGTGGTCTTGGCTAAATCACATTCCCTTCTCTGAGCCCGTTTTCTTGCTCATGAAATGGGGATCTGGCCCAAACACCCTTAATACCCTTCAGCTCTGGGAAGACAACATGGGCATCTTGGGGGCAAGAAATGATGACGTGGCACAGGGAGGCTGGAGCATCCTTTCTCCTGGTGGTCCCCTGCCTCTCACACTTGGCCTTTTGCACACCAGTTGCACTGGAAGGCTACTACAAGGACCGGCTCTTTGACCAGCGGGAGCTGCGCTTTGAGGTCGGGGAGGGCGACAGCCTGGATCTGCCCTGTGGGATAGAGAAGGCCATTCAGCGCATGGAGAAGGGAGAACAGGCCATCCTGTACCTCAAGCCCAGGTGAGCCTGTGCTGCGCCAGGGCAGAGACCTTGACGTCCGCCCTGAGGCTCCAAGCTGGCCCCTGTCCTTTCCCCTTCACACCCTGGGCGTGGCTGCAGCACACCACACATGTACCGTGGTGACCCCTTTGAAAGATTCACTTATTTTTATTTGAAAGGTAGATATACAGAGACAGATCACCCGGAGCTGAGCCAATCCAAAGCCAGGAGGCAGGAGCCTCTTCCTGGTCTCCCATGGGTGCAGGGTCCCAAGGCTTTGGGCCACTGCTTTGCCAGGTGCTTTAGCAGGGAGCTAGATCGGAGGTGGAGCAGCTGGGACGTAACTGGTGTACATATGGGATGCCAGCACCGCAGGTGGAGGCTTAATCTACATCATCGTGCTGTCAGTGTTAAGATTTATTTTTATTGGAAAGGCAGATAGGAGGAGATGGTGAAAGATCTTCCGTCTGCGAGTGGCCACAATGGCCAGAACTGAGCTGATCCAAAGCCAGTAGCTTCTTCTGGGTCTCCCGTGCAGGTGCAGGGTCCCAAGGCTTTGGGCTGTCCTTGACTGCTTTCCCAGGCCACAAGCAGGGAGCTGGATGGGAAGTGGATCAGCTGAGATATGAACTGGCGCCCCATGGGGTCGCAGCGCATGCAAGGCAAGGACTTTAGCCACTAGGATACTGTGCCAGGCCCTCAACGTAAAGATTTTAATCTCCCATTTAATCAGTCATTCATCATTGAGATGTACCTGCAAGATGCCAGGCATGCTGCTGAAAATCTGGAGTTTTGAAGACTAATAGAACATTGTTCTCACCCTGTGTTGACTCACTGTTTGCCAAAGGACCATTTAAATTAGCAGTCATATCACTGTGTGCTTATGAGTTATTAAAAAAGACAGAAAAGGTGCTAAGGGACCATCTAATTATGTGGCAAGGGCAGGGGAGAGTGCCAGACAGGAAGCTTTTGAGTGAAGTCTTATGGCATGGAGCGGAGGGGTGGTTGAGAAGAAGAGGAGGAGGTGGGCTCAGCCAAGATGACCCCCACATCCTTTTAACCCCGCAGTTATGGTTTTGGCGATGAGGGAAAGGAAAAGTTCCAGATTCCCCCAGGTGCCGAGCTGAAGTATGAGTTACACCTGAAGAGTTTTGAGAAGGTGAGTGCACAGTGTCTTCCCTCGCCGCGCAGGCTGGCTAGCGGGGGGCTGACACCTGTCTCTCCCTGGGTCGCGACAGGCCAAGGAGTCATGGGAGATGAACTCCGAGGAGAAACTGGAGCAGAGTGCCATTGTGAAAGAGCGGGGCACCGTGTACTTCAAGGTGAGCCAGCAGTCATGGTCATGCTCCCAAGCACGCCCCAGGCAGCCTGCCTGCCCGCCCTGGGCCCCAAATGGTTCTAAGCCCGTCAGTCTCATGGACTGTGTGGAGGCGATAGTCACCACCGCCTACAAGTTGTGGTAGGTGGCCGACACTGAGCCTGCCCTCCCATTCCAGGAAGGCAAGTACAAGCAAGCCTTGCTGCAGTACAAGAAGATTGTGTCCTGGCTGGAGTACGAGTCAAGTTTCTCCAGTGAGGAGGTGCAGAAGGCACAGGCCCTGCGCCTGGCCTCCCACCTCAACCTGGCCATGTGTCATCTGAAGCTGCAGGCCTTCCCGGCAGCCATTGAAAACTGCAACAAGGTGAGGCCCCATGGAGGGCGCAGCAGTGAGACATGCATAGCTGGGGCTGAGGAAGCCAGCTGGCAGGCAGGAATGGAGGGGTGGGTCCCTATGAGTGGCCAGCACCTTGGTGTCAGGGTGCAAGGAGGCAGAAGCACAGGGGAAAAAACTTTGCGTGCTCCCCAGCCTGGCTGCCAGCTTCTTACCCATTGGCACAGTCCTAAGGAAGAGAGAAATGGCAGCCCTTCTCCCCTTCCAGCCAAACGCCAGCTGTCTTCTCTGCCTCTCAAACAGCTCAAGGACCTTGGTCTGTTCAACACCTGGCACCCAAGCACACACCTTGCTCTTTGTTGGGGAGGAGTCAGCCATTTTTGTTTGTCTTCACCCTGCTGAGGGGTCCAAAGCCAGCCTTGGCCACCTGAGCTGCAGGGCCTGCCCACTCACTGTGCTGCTTGCTCCCTGTATCCTTAGGCCCTGGAAATGGATAGCAACAATGAGAAGGGACTCTTCCGTCGGGGAGAGGCCCACCTGGCTGTGAATGACTTTGACCTGGCACGGGCTGACTTCCAGAAGGTCCTGCAGCTCTACCCCAGCAACAGAGCTGCCAAAGCCCAGCTGGCAGTGTGCCAGCAGCGGATCCGCAAGCAGCTCGCCCGGGAGAAGAAGCTCTATGCCAACATGTTTGAGAGGCTGGCGGAGGAGGAGAGCAAGGTGAGGACTGATGGGTGGAGAAGGGCAGTTGCCATCTGCTGCTCAACCCAGCGGGGTAGGCACCTACGCTCTGGTTGTCTGCATAAAACCTACCCTCTGCCACAGGCAGGGAGGCCAGTCTGCTCCCTTGGGCATGCCCTTGCTGCAGGAGCCAGGGTCCTCAGCTGTCAGCACAGGGCGCCCACTCCCAAGCCCCCAGAGGGCCAGAGTTAGTTGTTCTGCACATGCTTGGTGTGCATTCTGTTCTGTGCCTGGAGCCTTTGAAAGGAGCCAAATGCTGTGTGAGAAAAACTACATGGACACAGTTAAACTGCATCAAAGGATGAAGAAAAGTCTGCCTTTATACCAGAAGCAGTTGATTCTTGAAGACCCTCATGCAAACGTATACATGCACGTACGTCGCTTCCTTCCCCTCCCAGCAGCAGCAGTTTCCACCTGTTCAGTTCCCATACTCGCTGTTGTGTACAGAACAGTAGCCAGAAGCTGATTTCATATCAGCATTTAAAGATCCTCACATCCTTTCTGCGTCACATGAATGTAGTACACAGTATTTAACTAGGCTCCTGTTCATCTTTCAGTGTTAAAAAGCTACACAAACTGAAAAGACAGTATGTAATTTTAAAGAATGGTAACAGCCGTGTTTATAAAGGTAAAAATAAGCAGGTGGAGTTAATTTTTAAATATTTTGGTGACTTAAGGTCCCTAAAGTGTTACATGTAGTTTTTTTGTGTTTGTTTTGTCTTGTTTTACATGTTGGTTTTTCACAGTAAGTCTTCAAAATCCAATGTGTGTTTTGCCTTTAGACTGCATCAGTTTGACTTACAATCACACGCAGCCGTGGCTCGCGTGCAGAATGCTCCAAACTGCTGCAACGAGTGACCTTGTAAACATGTAATCCATCCGCGGACAGGCTTCCAGGGCTTACTCGGGAACTCAGCCTCTTCCCCTCCCTCCCCACAGGCAAAGGAAGTAGCAGCTGGTGACCACTCGGACGCGGAGATGAAGGATGGACAGAACAGCATGGCCAGGAGCCAGTCCCAGGTGGAGGCAGAAGCATAGCCCTCCCGCCCTTGCCCTGCGACTGCCCGCCTCTGCTCCCCTCCCCTGCTCCACCCTGTTAGTTTTGTAAAAATTGAAGAATTTTGAGTGATTTAAACCTTTATTTTTGTATCTGGTTGGATGATGGCTTTGGGGGGAAGGGAGAAGAGAGTAGGCTGGGGGCATTGAGGGGAGGGCTGGTATTGTCACAGCTTCCCTTCCCCCGTCCCGTGAACGTGTGTCCACCCACACACCGCTCAGCTGAATGTTCATCGCTTTGGTGCCCTCTGTTAGGTCTGGTGCGAACGGTGGAAGGGGCAAGTGGTAGGGATGGCACGGATGCTTTCTGATGTGAAAGCAGGGTGGAGAGGGAGATTGACTCCTGGGCAGCCATTTTCCTTAGCCTGCCCCCTCCCAGTCCCTTTCCAAACTGTGTCCTCCATGTGGGTGCTGGGGCGTGGGGAAAACCATTGCTGTGCTCATCACTTCGCTGTCCTGCCTCACCCCAGGCTATGTGGCTGTGGCAGACAGTGTCTTCTGGCGTCATGATCAGCCCCATCCCCTGTTCTGGTGTTTGCCTTCCATCAGTTTCCCTTCTCACCCTCGTTGTACCTCCACTCCCATCCCCTCAGCCTCTTCTCTGCACGTTGCTGAAGGTCCAGGCCCGCCTCAAGTTCCATGCTTGAGCAATAAAGTGGAAACAATGAAACCTGGGTGTCAGGCAGCCCCTTCTGTTCCGCCCTGGAGGGTTCGTGGGGTGGGTGCAATGTAAGGAGGGACAAAATGGAGCCGCCCACCCAGTCCCCAGTGCAGCCACCCCCTGCATGGGACCTCGGGTGCACTGCACAGGCTACCACCAGGACTACTGCAACCTCTCTGTTCCTTCCCCACACTCAGGCCAGGTGGGCAGACAAAGAAAAAACGGATAAATGCCTGAAAACATGGGAGCCTGGAGTTTGAACCCAGACATGTGTTTTGCCTACCTGGTCCAGGAGCAACAGTGTTCCTTTCTTGTGGTACTTGGACCCTTGACTGCCGCAACTTGCTGTGGCACCTGGGAGAAGCCCAGGGCCACAAATCACAAGTGATTTTGGTCACAGGCAAGCACCTGTGGTTGAGGCCTGATCTAGCCTGTGTGAGCTGTCCAGTCTTGCTACAAACTGGTAGGGTAATCTGTCCACCCATATGCCTAAGAACTGCTCCACACTTACATTGTGGAGGCTTAGTTTGTGAAGTCGGTCTCTGGACTCTCACTGGGCATTCAAGAACCTCGTTGGGACCACTTACTCTCTTACTTGATTGGAGTCCTTTTTATATTCTGAAATTAGACTTAATGGAGGCATTTGGCACCATAGTTAAGACCAGTTAGGATGCCCACAGTCCCATGTTGCAGCACCTGAATTCAGGTCTGTGTTCTAAGTCCAGCTTTGTCACTGTATACCCCAGGAGGTACTGAATGATGGTTTAGGTATGTGCTAATCATGTAAAGAATCCAGGTTGAGTGACCAAAATCCCATAGGGACGCTGGACGTTCCTTTCCCTTTTCGGTTGTTGTGGCCACTAAAAATGCCTCAAACCCTTGGGCCCTGCACCCACACAGGAGAACCAGAACAAGCTTTTAGAGAGTGAATCAGCAGGAAGATCTGCCTGCCTGTCTGCCCTTCGAATAAAAGTTAGGCTACCTTAAGTGGAAATTAAGACTTCCTGGAACATGAGGTCTTCAAATGAATCCACTCTGCTATGAGGTTCAGGCAGTTGTGTATGTCTTGAATTCCCCTTCAGGATCTACGTACTTCAGTAAGTTTCCCCGAACTTCAAAACCTTAAAACATAAGGGGAATTATGTAACAAAACTGTCTTGTGAGGATGTTTTGTGGAAACGGCTCACTGTGGTTAAAGCTAAAAATAACCCCACCACATATTCTAACCCTTTAGTGGGTCAGTGTTCAAGTTCATTTCCCAGGCATTTGCACCTACCTCAGGAGCACTGTCTGAGACTGCCTGATGAAGCAAAACTAGTGACATTGAGTGATGTTAGCTGTTAGGACAGACTTGCAAGTGGGTTATCTGGGAGAATTAGAATAGGGATTATCTTGTCCTCAGGCTGTTGTAACTATCAGGTTCGTGCAGGTTTTGTCCAAAATACCCCTATTGTCCATCTTGGCACCACCCCCATGCCAACATGACTGTAGCTCTGGCCCACCTTGCACCTAAATCTTGTCCCTGCTGCTGCTTCGCTGCCATTTTTGGCTGAAGATCACAAGACCACATTGCAAAGCCTGATCCTGGCTGCCTGTGCAATTTCAAAGCACCTTTCACTTGATACCAGCTACACCTCCCTGAGATTAAAGCTGCAGGTGAGCTGTGTCCCACTTCAACTGGAGAAGAGTCAGACATTTAGGACCACTAAAACACAGTGTCTTGAGGGGTGAGCCCTTGACCAACAGCACTCCGGCTTTTGCTATTGTGCACCCTGAAGGGCAGCGGGGGATGTTGGAATTTGCAGAGTTCCCAGCTCCTGGTCATGGACACTGGACAAGTGAAACAGCTGGTGGAAACCAGCTCTACCTCTCAAAAATAGTATGTTTTTTAAATGTTGTGTTGGAAAGATGGATTTACTAAGAAAGAGAAAGATCTTCCACCACTGGTATACTCCCTAAATGTCCACAATGGCCAGAGCCGAGACCATCTGAAGCCAGGTGCTTCTTCCAGGTCTCCCACATGGGTGCAGGGTCCCAAGGCATTGGGCCATCAACTGCTTTCTAAGGCCACAAACAGGGAGCTGGATGGGAAGTGGAGCAGCCAGGACACAAACCATTTGGGATCCCAGAGCTTGTAAACTAAGCCACTGAACCAGCCGAACAGGCCCAGAACTTTATAATTTTTTTTAATATCTGTTTCTTAGGTTAAATTTAGGGCTGGGTGCTATGGCCTAGCAGCTGAAGTCCTTGCCTTAAATGCACCAGGGTCCCATATGGGCACTGGTTCTAATCCTGGCAGCCCCACTTCCTATCCAGCTCCTTGCTTGTGGCCTGGGAAAGCAGTCGAGGATGGCTCAAAGCCTTGGGACCCTGCACCCGTGTGGGAGACCTGGAAGAAGGTTCTGACTCCTGGCTTCCTGCCGCCCACACCCTTGGTTCTAAGCTCCTGGTTTCAGCCTGGCCCAGCACTGGCTGTTAAGGTGTTTGAGAACCGAACCAGCAGATGGAAGAGCAGTCTCAATTCTCTCTAGCTTTTCATATTTGAGTGCTGGTTTAAATGCAAGGTCCTCTTCTGTTCCAGCTTTCTGCTGATGCACCTGGGAATGGAGCAAATAATGGCCAAAGTGCTGAATAGACATAAGAAACTGAGATGCTGAATTCTGGGATCCTGGCCTGACCCTGACCCAGTGGCCATGTGGATGGGAGATCCCTGTGTCTATCACTCTTTCAAATAAATAAATTATTATATTTTTTGATGATAGTTGATTAGGGTGATAAGGGCCAAGAGGTACAGAAAGGTGGGTGAGATCACCATTCTTATTTTCCTTCCTGATTCAGTGGGGAGGGCAAACAAAAGGAGAGAAGCCAGCTACATTTAGCTTCCTAAACGCCTCTGCACCCTGGGATGGAGGACAGCCACCCTACAGTACCCGGGGGTCCCCGGTATGGGGCATGCTCTGAGGGTTCTGCTCAAGATGTTTTGGATAGTTCAATAGTTCTGAATTACTGCCAATCTTGCCACTCCAGGCACAACAAAATTGCTCCAGAATTCACTGGCTGACACAGTCCACCCCTAGAGTCTCTGTTTGCCCAGATATTTACTGCCAACACATGGCTGGGGTAGTTGATCAATTTGTTCTGTCCTCTGTCATGGTACCAGTGTTCTCTGCAGGCTCCAATGTACTACCATATCCTCCATGTGCACCTGGATATGCTGTCCACTGCTCCATCTGAGCCACTGAGGAGGCTCAGCTCTGACACATGCACTCTACGGTCAGACCATGGAACCTGCAATTCTCTTCATGGATGGGGTTCTGAGTCAATTCAGCTGGGGGGATCCCCAAAGAAACTTCATCTGAGGTTATCCTAAACCTGATGCTTGTGTGTGCTTACCAATACAGGGTCCAGCACAGTCTGTCACCCAAATCAGTTTATGCGTACGCTGGTAGTTGGAATTGCTGGGTCAGTTCTGCCTCCAGCCCTATGTTCTACGCAAACCAATGAGTGTTAGGGCCCTGCCTGATCCTGCCCACCACACTCGGCCCTCACGCAAACCAGTGGGAGCTACCGCCTAGTTGGAGCAACCCAAAATTACCCCTACTAGTCCCACCCCCTGCAATGGTTCCTATGCTGGCTGATCCAGTTTGTCACACATCCCATTCATACATGTCAATGGGCATTCAAGCTTAGTTCAGTCCAACCAACCCCACTATCCAGCCCACATATGTGCCGGCTGGTGCTACTCTTCATCTAGCCATTACTGTTCGAGTCCTGGTTCTCGTGCTTACCAGTGAGAATGGCAACCCAAGAGGGAACTGCCCATTGTTTCCCTACTAGGCCACTCCCGCTCCAAGATCCTGCACTCTGCAGGTGGTTCTGCAGATTAATTTGACAGAAGTAATCCCCAGTGCCAGCATCTGCCAGCTGATGCTGCGGCAAAGCCCAACCAATCCACACCCACTTATTATGCAAGCACCAGTAGGAACAGTCAACCCAGCCTGGTTTTTTTACCTGATCCAGCTCACATGAGGCCAACAGGTGTTGTAGCCCTGCCTGGTCTGGTCTGCCCTCATCCCAACTCACGCTCTCCAGTGGGAGTGGTGGTTCAGCAGGGGAGCCCCACGAAGCCCCCCTACCGGGTTCGCCTGCTTCCACTCTAGGTCCCACGTGTGCTGGTTGGGTGCTGTGGCCAGGTCTGGCATGGCCCACCTAACCTCAGTATTTGCCAATGGGTGCTGCACCCTGGCAGGGCCTGGCCCACCCCCAATTCCAGCTCACGCTGGTGGGGGTTACAGCCTAGCCCAGCCCAGCCAGCCCCCAGTCTTGGCTCTTATGTGAACTGGCATGTGTTGTGACTAAACCTGGCCAGACCCACGTTCCATTCTGGTACATAGATTCACCAGCAGGTGATGTGAACTGGTTCAGCTTTGTCTGCCTCCAACGTGTACCAAATGTTTGCCAGTGAGTACCATTTCCTGGCCTGGTCTGGGATCTTGCACTCACCTGCAGGGACTGTCCTGACAGAGGAGTTGCCCAAGCTTCTCCATCAGAACCTCTCTCAATGCGAGATCTCACACCCATTGGTGGGTCCATGGGCCAGCCCTACTTAGTTCACCTCCTATCCTAGCAGGAAGAGTGGCCTTTCCTGACTGGCCTTCAACCCATTCCAGCTTTTTTTTTTTTTAAGATTTATTTATTTTTATTGGAAAGACAGATATACAGAGAGTAGGAGAGACAGAGAGGAAGATCTTCCATCTGATGATTCACTCCCTAAGCGACTGCAACAGCTGGGGCTGAGCCAATCTGAAGTCAGCAGCCAGGAGCTTCTGGGTCTCTGGGCCATCCTCAACTGCTTTCCCAGGCCACAAGCAGGGAGCTAGATGGGAAATGGGGCTGGCCAGGATTAGAACCAGCGCCTATACGGCGCATTCAAGGCTGGGACCTTAGCAGCTACACTATTGATCTGGGCCCCCATTCCAATTTTATTGTTGGGTGTTTCAGCCGAGCCAAGCCTGGTCCACACCCAGACACAGCTCACACATGGCTCAGCAGAAGCAAAGACCTAGCCTAGCCTGTCCTACACCTACCGTAGTTCTTACAAGCACCAGTGGGTGCTAGAGTCTAGCCCAGTCTGGAACACCACAGACCCAGTCAATACTT
Organism: Ochotona princeps; assembly: GCF_030435755.1. Classification (NCBI taxonomy): domain Eukaryota; kingdom Metazoa; phylum Chordata; class Mammalia; order Lagomorpha; family Ochotonidae; genus Ochotona; species Ochotona princeps. Next base: position 19,489,705 of record NC_080858.1, read on the forward strand.
GAGCCAAGGGACACTTCAGCCATATCCAGACCAGAACGCATCCCCCACTCTGGCCGCCAAGTTGACCAGTGGGAACCATAACCCAGCCAGGTCATCCTCTTAGCTCCCCAACCAGGCCTGTTCCCAGCCACAGATCTTGCACTTGCTAGTGGTTGCTCTGGCCCTTCTTGGCATAGTCCCTCAGCTGTCATGGCCTTTGCCTTTCGATGCTGTAGCCTGGCCTGACCCAGCCTGCCCACAGTTCCAACTCTTGCTGGCAGGTGCTAGACCCTGGCCCTGCTCAGTCTGCTACCATCCCTGGCTCAAGAAAACCGGTAGCTGTGACAGCCTAGCCTGGAATGACCTGCACCTCAGCCTAGTTTCTGCTCTTGCCAGTAAGCTAAGGTTTGCTCAGCCCCAACTGGTCCCCCTTTCAAAACCAACCCACACATTAGCCAACAGCTAGAGCTACCTTGTCCAACTTATCTGACCCCCAGACCTAGACCATGTGCTCACTAGAGGGAACTCACTAGGGGAGTTCCCCAAGTTACCCCACTTGACCCACTCCCAGACCTCATGCATGCCAGCGGGTGTTAGGCTCTTGCCTGGCATATCCTGCCCCTCCATCTTGGTCTTTTATGAGCTGGTAAATGTTATAGCCCAGCCCACCACACACCCTGTTTTAGGATGCACATGCCGGTGCTGCAGCCTGGATCTTCCCAGACTATTCTTGGTCCCTATGCCCATGAGTGATGGCAGGTTCCATGGTCACACCTAGCTCAGCCCATCACCACCCCAACTCGAGCTAACCAGAACCACAGGGTTGCGTCCTCATATCCCCTCCAGAATCTACTCCTGGACCTGGTTCTCTCATGTGTGTCTTTGGGCTAGAAGCCAGGGCTGTCATACTGTACCTTATTTCCTACCCCTAAGACATAAACATTAGGATCTTCATTTTCTTATTCCACTGTCAGAGTGCATCACACACAAAAACAGGTATGTATGTTCTGGGATTATTTTTTAGAGATTTATTTATTTTTATTGGAAAGTCGGAGAGAGAGAGATGAAGAACTTCCATCCGCTGATCCACTCCCTAAGTGGCTGCAACGGCCAGAACTGAGCTGATCAGGAGCCAGAGTTTCTTCCTGGTCTCCCACACGGGTAGAAGGTCCCAAGGCTTGGGGCCATTCTCGATTGCTTTCCCAGGCAACAAACAGGGATCTAGATGGGAAGTGGAGCAGCCGGGATTAGAACCAGTGCCCATATGGGATCCAGGAGTGCAAGGTGAGGACTTTAGCAACTAGGCTACCCAAAGCTAAATATTTAAAAATTGGCTTTTGTTCCTCCACCCTATTCAAATGAAATATAAAGCTTATGGTTTTAGCCGGGAGACAGAACAGAGATGTGGTGAACCACAGGCGAGGAGGCAGGCAACACCACCATCCATGAGAGTATGTACTGCAACCACAGCACAGCCTGTGTGACCCAATGCCTCTTTCTTAAAAAAAGTTTATGTTTATGTACTTCTCACTTGATAAATTTGAAAGGCACAGAGGCAAACAGATCTTCCAACTGCTGACTTACTCCCCAAATTCCCACAACAGCAGGGCCAGGACCAGGCTAAAATCAGGAGCCCAGAACTCCATCTGGGTCTCCAAGAGGCAAGGCAGGGATCCAGCTACCTGAGCAGTCTGATGCCTCCCAGGGGTCACAGCAACAGGAAGCTGCAATGACAAACAGAGCTGGGATGGCAATCCTGGAACAGGAGATGTGGGTGTCCTGTCTGAACTAAATGCCCGCCCTAACCTAGCATTTTTGAATGGACCCACCATCCATTCTGCAGTAATAGGAACTAGCCTCATATGTCAGCTTCAAAGCTTATCTGTGATCTCCAGGATTGTCTAAATTGCTCCCTGTTCCCTTAATGTGGCTGTCAGACTCCCTGGGAGTTCCAGAACAAAATTTGCCATGCTCCTCCAAGCTAAAAGGCCCTGATCCCCCAGCCTCCTCCCATTGGCTTCGTAGGTACAAAGCAGGATGGCTGCTCCCTGATCCAACATCCCCAGGTCCAACTGTGAGGAGTCTGATTGGCTGAGGCAATCAGGATCTCTGGTCCCTGGTGAAGTTACTTTTGTAAAATGTAAATTCTTGTTTCTCCCCATTCCTGACCCTTCCAAGAGCACATTTTCCCCTTGAGGAAGAACAAAGGGACGGAATCAACATGTCAATCCCATCTCTTAGAGTTGCCTCCAGTCCCACCCTTCTGACGTCCTTTAGTTCAAGTGATAAACCTTGCTATTCACTAAAAATGAGTTTCTGGGCCTGGCGCGATAGCATAGTGGTTAAGGTCCTCGCCTTGCACACCCGGGGTCCCTTATGGGTGCCGGTCCTAATCCCGGCAGCTCCGCGTCCCATCCAACTCCCTGCTTGTGGCCTGGGAAAGCAGCAGAGGACGGCCCAAAGCCTTGGGACCCTGCACCTGCGTGGGAGACCCGGAAGAAGCTTCAGGCTCCCGGCTTCGGATTGGCTCGGTTCCAGCCTTTGTGGCCGCTTGGGGAGTGACCCATCAGATGGAAGATCTTCCTCTCTGTCTCTCCTACTCTCTGTATGTCTGACTTTCCGATAAAAAGTCTTTCCAGGAGTCACTTGGCTTCAATTATTTTAATTATTTTATATGCTGGTAGTAATTCAGTATTTCCACAACTAATGCGTAGTTAGGCTTCAAAAATACATTCTTGGCAGTCATGAGGGTTATGAAAGTGATTTCCAGGGTCAGGAGTTTTTCATACCAAGGCAACTAACAAGTCAAGGTTATTAGGTCAGGCCCTGGAGAGCCAAGGAACACTTGCGTTGCGTCAGGGTTGAGCCAACCCTGCGTTCTAGTCATCTGAAGAAGCCGATTGGCTCATGGCCCTGTCAGTCTCACCTCGCTGCCGGAGTAAGCCCGCCCCGAGGCTCGGAAGACCCGCGTCCTCCCCACGGCTCAGTGAGGAAGGCGGGGACGTCAGTGTGGGTGGCCTTGCAGCCGAGCGGCGGTGGGAGCGGGGCTCGGGGAGCACGCAGCTCCCGACCACCCGGCCCTCGTTAGCACCATGAGGTCGGTGAGCTACGTGCAGCGCGTGGCGCTGGACTTCAGCGGGAGCCTCTTCCCCCACGCTATCTGCCTCGGAGACGTGGATAACGATGCGGTAGGTGCGCGCGCACGGCCTGAGGCACAGCTTTGAACTGCGCCTGCGTGGGGCGGGGCCGGCCGCCTCTGGGGCGGAGCGCATGCGCGTGGAGGCCGGCGCGGGGCTGCTGACAGGCTTGATGGCGTGAATGGCCGCTGTCGTCACCATGGTGATTCACCCGAGCATAGGTCGTTGAGCTCCCCTCCTGATTCTTAGTAGGAGCCTGGCAGACTCTGGTGGCCAAGTTTTCCAGGACGCCAGGGCTTCTGCGTCAGCGGACGCGTCCCTTTAGTTTCAAAACCTCGGGTTTCTTTCCAGCCGAAAATTGGCCTGTCCTCCCTTGCCCCTCCTGCGTGCGCTGCTATGGGGTCGGCTGGGGTCCTCTGTCTCCTGGATCTCCCTCAGCGCCTGGCCCCCAGTCGACCTGAGTGTCTCACTTTGTGGACTCGCAGAAACAGACTCCGGCTGTCTGCTTTTTTCCCCTTCAGCACCCGTTCCTTTCCTCGCCTTTTGGAAACGAGGCGAGTAGAACCGGTGCGTGGCGCACATTTCTGAGGGTTCTGTATCCAGGCGCCCACGGACGGAACAGGCAAAAAAGCAAGCCCTGATCTGTCATGCATGTGTATCGGCTTGTCTGTGCAGCCCTTATTCCTGCCGCCATGCTACCATGCGATCCGTGTATAGTAGCTACGGTCACGCTTCGCCTGGCGTCAGGGTCGCCTTCAGAGACCCGGGTGGTCCAGCCCACTACCCACACAGGCGATATGGTGTATCCCCTCATGTGTGCACCCTGTGACTCCTACACTTTGGGTAACATGTGACTGTATTTACTTAGCAAACACACTGTTAGGTATTAAAAATGTCTGGCCATGACTGGATGTCTGTAGGAGAATGCCAATGTGTTGTATGCTAGTACTCTGCTGTTTTGTTGTGAGGAAATGAGTACCTGAGAAACTTGGTGGCTAAGGGAGCTAAGGAGATCCTAAGGCACCCACCCTGGTATATTATACTGCCTTGCCCCAGCCCCTGCCTCTTGAGTTGTAAGTTCTGTTACTGTAAGTTCTATTTGGGTAAAAACTTTGGAGTCTGTGCTTTTGTTTTGTTTTGTTTTCACTGCTGTATTCACTTAGGACGGTGCCTGCCCCGTGTGTAGGCTGTTCAAATGAGTGAGGGTTGTTGTAAGCAGCAGATGGGATCTTGTGTTTAACAGCAGTTTGAAGCGCTGTTACTGTGCTGTTGACTCCCGGGAGTGAAACCTAGGTGCTCCCATATATGGGATGCAAAGAGCTTAACCTCTACACCAAATGCCCCCCACGCCCCCCATTCCCACCCCATTCCACCCGCCTCTGCACACACACACCGCGGAAAGAATTTTAATGAAAATTATGGAAAGAAAAGCTGCATTCTCGTGACTTCCCCCCCAGGCAGAGAAGAGCTTTCAGTGCTCGGGTACGACCTCATCCTCACCCTATCTGCTCTCTCCACCTCAAGCTGAATGAACTGGTCGTGGGAGACACCAGTGGAAAGCTGTCAGTGTACAAGAAGGACGACAGCCGGCCGTGGCTCACCTGCTCCTGCCAGGGCATGGTGAGTACGCCCCACCCCGGGGCCTTGGGCCAAGTCAGGGCGGGCGGCTCCCCGATGGGCGCTCGCCGGTGGTCACACTCGGGAGGGTAACCTGTGGGCTGTGTCCTCGGCTGGGCCTCCACCTGGCCTCCCACTCCGGAGGGCTTGGGTGCTTTTCTGTTGTGGAGTTCTCCTTGGCACTTTATGGAGGAAGATTGCCACTCTTGTATCACCAGGAAATGGGGGCAGTCATTGAGTAAATGCAGAACTCTGGCAGTCTGGCTGTATTAAATTAGGGATCCTGCTTTGTGTTAAGCCCAGGTTGTCTTACCTATGTTGGGTGTTCATCCTGCCGTCATACAGGAATCCAGTTCATACAGACCCACTGTAGAGGGTTAGCACTGCGGTGCAGCACGTGAAGCCAGTTTGGGACACCTGCAGCCCGCGTCAGAGTGCTGGCCAGAGCCCTGGCTACTCTGCTTCCGAGGCAGCATTTATGCTAACGCAGCAGGAAGGAGAACAGGTGCTGACCAAGCGCTGAAGTCCTGCCGCCCTCGTGGGAGACTTGGATGAAGTTCTGGTCTTCTAACTTCAGCCTGACCGCATTTGGAGTGTCAACCAATTGAGGAAAGATCTCTCTGTCTCTCCTTGTCTCTGTCACTCTGCCCTTCAAATCGATAAAATAATTAGGTTTTTTTTTATTTAAGAGTTATTTATTTATTTTATTGGAAAGTCAGATATACAGAGAGGAGGAGAGGCAGAGAGGATCTTCCGTCTGATGATTCACTCCCCAAGTGTCCGCAACGGCCAGAGCTGAGCCGATCTGAAACCAGGAGCTTCTTCCAGGTCTCCCACTCGGATGCAGGGTCCCAAGGCTTTGGGCCATCCTTGACTGCTCTCCCAGGCCATAAGCAGGGAGCTGGATAGGAAGCTGGGCCACCGGGATTAGAACTGTCCCCCATATGGGATTGTGGTGCGTGCAAGGCAAGGACTTTAGCCACTAGGCTACTGCGCCAGGCTCAGATTAGTCTTTTTTTTTTTTTTTTTTTAGTATAACTCATGACCCAAGACTTCAGCGAATGGTGTCTGTGAACACACTGGTAGGGAGTGCAGGTCTCCCTCGGTGCCCTGTGACCTTGCTTTGTCCTCTCTTGCAGCTGACGAGCGTTGCAGTTGGAGATGTGTGCAACAAAGGAAAGGTGAGGAACCAGGGGATCCCGGCCCTGGTAGACTTGCACAGCCTGCCTTGGATCCCTGCCTCCTGGTGGAAATCCACCGAGAGTCAAAGGCTGCACCACCACCACCCGGCCGCCTGCCGTGATCTGAGTCCTACCTAGGCTTGTGCCCAAACTCTGCCCCCATCCCTGACACCCCAACCCCATGCACCCACGCTTCCATCTGCCCCAGAACTTCGTGGTGGCGGTGAGCGCCGAAGGCTGGTTTCACCTCTTCGACTTGACCCCTGCCAAGGCCCTGGAGGCCCCTGGGCACCGGGAGGCACTCGCGGGAGAAGAACAGCAGCGTCCAGTCTTCAAGCAGCACATCCCCGCCAACACCAAGGTCATGCTGGTCAGCGACATCGGTGCGCGTGGCCACCCTCTGGGGCCAGTGCGGGAGAAGGAGTCTGTGGGTGCCAGAGAAAATTCCAGAACATGGGGGCAAGAGGGAGAGTCCACCCTTTAGATATTTGATAGAAATAGTTACTGAGCACCCCTTATGGGCCCACTGTTACTCTAGGAGCACTGGGATTACGGTGGAGAATAAAACAGACACAGCCTTACCAGAGAGAGACAGAGAAGAAACATTAAATACATTTTGCAGGACAATCAAATACTATTATTTGATGTTAATAAACATAACAGAGACATATAAGTCCCGGAAAAGGCCTAAAAGGGTCACAGAGCAGGGAGCGGTTGGAGTTGGATTTAGTCATCTGGGTTGAGCTTGCTGAGACAGTGACACTGGGCAAAAAAAAAAAAAAAAAAACTGAAGAGGCGAGAGGGGGCACCATACCGATCCAGGACTGGTCCTTGGAGGTGGTGCCTGACACCTGAGTGATGTGTCTGAGAAGTCCCAGGGCAGAAGCCAGGAGGCCTTTGGGTCAGGTGGAGGGGCGGGGGCAGGTAGTAGCCACGGAGTGAGAGGCAGTTGGGTGTGCAGTTAATGCTGGCTCGAGAGGGGCATGGCGCCTGGCAGTGGAGACACTTGCCTCCCATGTTGGAGTGCCTGAGTTTGAGTCCTAGCTCCAGCTCCTGACTCTCACTTCCTGCTAATGCCGATCCTGGGCGGCAGCAGTGGTGGGGACTCAGCGTGATGTGGCTTCCTGCCGTCCAGGTGGGAGACCTGGGCAGGGCTCCCGGCTTCAGCCTCAGCCCAGCATGGGCCGGAGGGTGGGAGTGCTCTCCATGCATCTCTCCCTCTGTCTCACTGCAGCTCATATAAAATGGCAGAGGAGGATGGGGGTTTGGGGGGTAAGCAAGCTACTCATAGGACTCAAGCTGGTGAACAGAGACATGGCCGCCAACCCCTCCTGTGCCCCCCCCCCCAACACACAAAGACGGAGATGGGCGCTGCGAGCTGGTGGTGGGTTACACGGACCGCGTGGTGCGTGCTTTTCGCTGGGAGGAGCCAAGTGAGGGCGGCGAACATCTGACGGGGCAGCTGGTATCTCTCAAGAAATGGATGCTAGAGGGTCAGGTGAGAGATTGGACTTGGGGACCAGAGAGGCCGGGAGCAGGGTTGATGGTCTCCCATAGGAGGCTTTGGTCAGGGACCAGGACCAGGGTGGGGACAAGGCAAAGTTGCCACTGTTGAGACAAATCCAAGAGATGGTTGTCAGTCAGGGTCTCAGTGGGGGGTCTGGGGGAGAGGGGACTGCTGGTAGCAGGTTGGGGGACTGGAGGTTGGGCCGGACATGAGCAGTGTGAAGATTGGGTTGGTGTGGTCGCAACCATAGCACACAGAGTGGGGGCCAGGGGGTCTAGGAGGAGAGGAGACCCCAGCCATGCTCTGTAACCCCAAGTCCCTCCTGCTGCCACCCTTGAAGCTGCCTCTGCAGGGTGCCAACTTCTTCTCTCTCCCTGGCCCCCTTCCCTGGCCCTGGTGCAGGTGGACAGTCTCTCAGTGACCCTGGGGCCGCAGGGGGTCCCAGAGCTGATGGTTTCTCAGCCCGGCTGTGCTTATGCCATCCTGCTATGCACCTGGAACCAGGACGCCGAGCCCCCTCCTGCCTCCGAGGGAACCACGGAGGGCAGCAGGTAAGGGGTGCAGGCCTGGGGTGGTACTGGGGTATGTGGAAGAGCTGCTCCCCAGTGGCATGTGGCAGGGAGCTGGGCCTGCAGGGAGCACAGCTTCTTCATCCGGGTCCCCACTGAAGGTCCTTTGCTCCATGAAGGAAGATGGTTTTGCCACTTGAACCTGTAGCATCTGAAAGAGGTCCCAGCTCCCAGCCTGCAGTCCTGACCCTTACCCCTCGGCTATCTGGTCAGATGGGGTCAGAACTAGGCCCCTAAGCAGATTCAGTTCCTGGAAGTCATCAGTCCAGGGGGCTCCTAGCCCTAGAACTGGGCTTACTTGCGCCCCCTCTTGGCCCAGGGAGACACCAGCTGCCCGGGACGTGGTGCTGCACCAGACGTCTGGCCGAATCCACAACAAGAACGTCTCCACTCACTTAATCGGCAACATCAAACAAGGTGAAGGTGGGGTGGGGTGACTGAGGGAGCTGAGGGGCGGCTTCACTGGTCGTGGGGGAGGGTGTGTAGGGAAGGGATGCTGAGATCCAGGGTCTTGTGCTCATTTGTTGCCCCATAGTCCCCTGGGAACGGCCATCGTCTCATTCTCCCTTTCATGTTCTCTTCCCACGCTCATTCTATCCCCCAACCCCACAGGCCACAACCCAGAGAGCCGTGGCTCCGGGCTCTTTGCTCTCTGTACTCTGGATGGTGAGCAGTGCTGGCTGGGGGAGGAGCTGCCTCTGAGGGCTGTGTGCAGGAGCCTGGCCCACCCACCATCCCGGCCTGCCTCTCCCCTGCAGGGACGCTAAAGCTGATGGAGGAGGCGGACAAGCTGCTGTGGTCGGTGCAGGTGGATCACCAGCTGTTCGCCCTGGAGAAGCTGGACGTCACGGTGAGTGACACCCTGGTAGGGGACACAGCGTGTATGCCACCTCCTGGAGAGATGGACCCAGATCAGACCGTCCTCCCATCCCAACTTCATCTGCATTTCCTTTTCTTTCTTTTTTATTTACTTTTGTTAGAAAGTCAGATTTACAGAAAGGAGACAATGAAAGATATTTCATCTGCTGGTTCATTCCCTAAGTGGCCACAACAGCCAGAGCTAAGCTGATCTGAAGCCAGGAGCCAGGAGCTTCGTCTGGGTCTCCCGCATGGGTGCAGGGTCCCATGGCTTTGGGCCATCCTCAACTGCTTTCCCACTTGACATGGCCAAAGGACATGCTTCATGGTTCAGAGGAGACCGGAAGCAGCCAGGAGCTTCATCCAGGTTTCCCACATGGGTGGCAGGGACTCAAGCACTTGGGTCATCTATTGCTACTTTCCTAGGTCATTAGCATGGAGCTGGATTGGAACCCAAATCGGTGCCCATATGGGGTACTGGTACCACAGGCAGAGATAGCCTACTGTGCCACCACGCTGGCCCCTGGAGCCCTGATTCCTTAACTTAGCTGAATGATCTCGGGCAAGAGGTTTTGGTTTGTTTGCTTATAAGACTTGTTTATTTGAAAGTTGGAGCTAGGGAGAAAAGAGACACAGATTGCAAATCTGCTGTTTGATGCCCCAGGTGGCCACAATGGCCGAGGCAAAATCAGCTACATGCAGCTCCAGCAGGTCTCCCTCATGGAAGCAGGAGCCCAGCTACTCTGCTCTCCCAGGCGCGTGAACCGGGGGGCTGCATCAGAAATGGGGCTACCGGCCCTACCCACTGTGCCACAACACCAGCCCAAGGGACCAACTTCCTTCCTTCCTTTTTATTTATTGTTATTGGAAAGGCAGATCTGCAGAGAGGAAAGACAGAAAGACATCTGTTGGTTCACTCCCCAAGCAGCCGCAACAGCCGGAGCTAATCAGATCCCAAACCAGGAGCCAGGAGCTTCCTCTGGGTCTCCCACTGAGATGCAGGGTCCCAAGGCTTTGGGCCGTTCCTCTGCTGCTTTCCCAGGCCACAAGCAGGGAGCTGGATGGGAAATGGGGGATACGAACTGGTTACCGCACCAGGCCCGGCACCTTGTTTCTGAAAGCTTCACTTTTGTCAATATCAAGTTGGGAATTGTGTCACTTGCTGCCTCAGGTTGTGGCACACTTTCTGAAGGGTGACTCTTCTGGCAGCCCAGTCGGCCTGGTCCTTGGAGAAGGTAGGCTGTTGGCCCTGGAGTCCAGTTCACAGGCCCCAGTGAGCTTTGGGCGTGCACTTGTCTCTGCTTTCAGGGCAATGGCCATGAGGAGGTGGTGGCATGCGCCTGGGACGGACAGACATACATCATTGATCACAACCGCACTGTGGTTCGCTTCCAGGTGGATGAGAACATCCGTGCTTTCTGTGCAGGTGGGAGCGGGCCCCCCAGTCACCCCACTGCCAACCAGGCTTCCCCTTAGATAAGGGAGTTTTGCCCCTTGTTTTCTGCTCTCCTGACTGTATATCCCCAAGTGACCTCTGTAGCTCCCCCTAGCGGTGGCAGTTGGTACTACATGGGCATCTTGACAGTGGAGTTGGGGGGATTGTTTTGTTATCTAAAGTTTTATTCATTTATTTAAAAGGCAGAATTCCAGAGGGGAGCGAGACAGTCTGAAATCTTCTGATTCACCCCCAAATGGCCAATAGCCAGGGCTGGGGCAGGCTGAAGCCAGGAGACCAGAACTCCCTTTGAGCCTTCCACATGGGCGGCAGGAGCCCAAGTACATGAGCCATCTTCCGCTGCTTCCCCAGGGACATGAGCAGGGAGCTGGATCAGAAGTGGACCTGCTGGGACTCGAACCTGCACTCATATAGGATGGCAGCATCGTAAGCAGTGGCTTAACATGCTGTGCCACATCTTGGCAGTTTGAGAGGTCAGGCTAGGTTGTGGCACAGCAGGTTAAGCTGCTGTTTAGGATGCCTGCATCCCATAGCACAGTGTCAGTGATTGGAATCCTTGATAGTCCACTTTTGATCCATGTCCCTGCCAATGCTTCAGGAAAGGACCAAGTCCTCGGGCTCTTGCCACCCGTGTGAGAGACCCAGATGGAATTTCAGAGGCTTCTGTCTTCAGCTTGCCTGTCATAGGCATTTAGGTGTAAACCAGCCAAGAGAAAATTCTTTCTTTCCGACTTGCTCTACCGTTAGAGCAGATGATGATAGCATTTAAAAATAAAATGTTGGTAGTTAAAAATATTTCAAATACTGACATTTAAAATATGATTGGTATTTTAAAAAACAAAAAGAGGACAGTGAAATGTCCATCTTTGAGTGTTTATAAAGAATGACATGAACTCCTGCCATCCAGTTGGGATGTGTGAAAACGAAGATGTATCAAAATTCCTTTCCACCTGATCCTGCCAGACCACTGTAAAGGACAGTGCCCTGGAACATTCCTTTTTGTGCCCCCGGGGACCCGGGGGACTAGGGGTGTGTTCAGTAATGAAAACACAGGCCACATCTGGGCAGCACTCAGAGGAAGTGCTGCTGTGACCTGAAGGATTAAAGTCTACGTAAACTTGGCAGTGTCACTCGGATGGGAGGATGGGCTCACAGCACCTTTAGGGAAGGTAGCTCAATTGGGAAGTCTCCTGAGTCCCCAGCAGACACTGCAGCTTTTCTTTGCCCTCCCCGGGAGGGCCGTGTTGGTTCTCTGTGCCCCGTGCTCACAGGCAGCTGAAACGTGTGGCCCTTGGTCTCACTGCCCATCCCTCCCAGGCCTGTATGCTTGCAAAGAGGGCCGCAACAGCCCCTGCCTGGTGTACGTGACCTTCAACCAGAAGATCTATGTGTACTGGGAGGTACAGCTGGAGCGGATGGAATCCACCAACCTGCTGAAGCTGCTGGAGGCAGAGCCAGAGTTCCGCGACTTGCTTCAGGAGCTGGGCACCGGTGAGTCCAGGGGGAGTTGCCAGCAGCCTGGGCACCCAGTGGCTTCAGGACCTCTGAACAGCCCCATTGTGGCCCTCAGATCCCGACGACCTTCCTGCTACTCGCGCCCTACTGCAGCAGACCCTCTACCACCCCGACCAGCCACTGCAGCCTGAGCCCTCCAGCCTCCAGGACCCCACCTAGGGCGCCTTCCTGCTTCGCTGCTGAAGGCTCCATCTTGCACAGCACAGCTGCAGGTGGATCATCACCATCAGTAACGACCTCAGGCTGTCTGCCTTGCGCCGGGGAAGTGCAGGCCGTTTCGCAGTCCAGTCTTGTGCTCCTGGCACCCCGACCCCATTTTGCCTCCAACTATGGATGTGGCCACATCTGTGCTTTCTGGTCCCACCACATTCCTCATGTCATGGGCTCCAAGATGCGGGTTTGTGTTCCACACCACAATCAGAAGTTTGTCTTAGGCCATTCATGTTTTTTCTGTTCTTGATTCTCAGCGCCCTTAATTGTTTTTTTGTTTTGTTTTGTTTTCCCCTTTCAGGTTGTAGAGTGCAAACCTTTGGAGGCTTATGGCCAGCATTTTAAAATTGCTGAAATAAAATTGAAAATGTCAGAGCATGTATTCGCAGTGTAGATGAGTGTTCTTTATAGCTCTGTGTGATGTGTGTGGTAAATGCCGCGTAAAATAGGAGGGTTCTTCAAAAACTCCATGGAGAAGGGAATTAAGATAAGTTTATAGAGCAGGTGCTTGGCACAGGGCTGCAGGTGTTGCCTGAGATAACTACATCCTAAGGGGAAGTCCTGCTGTGCTGCTAAAGCCAGCTTCCTGCTAATGCACACCTGAGGGAAGCAGGTCACGGCTCATGTGCTTGGTTCTCTTCACCCACCTGGGCGATCTGGAGGGAGTTCCTGGCGCTTGGCTTAGGCCTGGTCCAGCCCCCAGCTAATGTAGACATTTGAAAGTAATCTAATGGGTGGAAGATTTCTCTGTGTCTCTTCTCTGTCTCTCTCCATCTCTCTCAGCCTTTGAAATAAAATGAAAATTTAAAAATTTGACAACAAATGTTTGTTTTGGTGCAAAACAGCAAATCCCTGCACGTTTTTCTTTTTCTTTTTTTTTTTTTTAAAGATTTATTTACTTTATTACAAAGTCAGATATACAGAGAGGAGGAGAGACAGAGAGGAAGATCTTCCGTCCGATGTTTCACTCCCCAAATGAGCCGCAACGGCCGGTGCACGGAACCAGGAACCTCCTCCTCCAGGTCTCCCACGTGGGTGCAGGGTCCCAATGCATTGGGCCGTCCTCGACTGCTTTCCCAGGCCACAAGCAGGGAGCTGGATGGGAAGTGGAGCTGCCGGGATTAGAACCGGCGCCCATATGGGATCCCATGGCGTTCAAAGGCGAGGACTTTAGCCGCTAGGCCACGCCGCCGGGCCCACGTTTTTCATATTCTGCCTTCTCTACAAACTTTTGAAGATCCCTCCTTATGCACAGATTTTAAAATGTTTGCGCCAGGCTGGCGTGGTAGCCTAGCAGCTTAAGTACTCACCTTGCACATGCCTGGGACCCTGCACATGCCTGGGACCCTGCACCTGCACGGGAGACGCGGAAGAAACTCCTGGCTTCGGATTGGCTCAGGAAATGACCAATTGGAAAGGGAATCATTGGACGGAAGATCTTCCTTTCTGTCTCTCCTCCTCTCTGTGTATCTGACTTTCCAATAAAAATAAATAAATCTTAAAAAAAATGCCCCCAAACCTTAGCTTTTTTTATTTCTGTTCTCCACACACTTTGTAAAGCTCCTTTGCCTGTCTCCCGCTGTGAGCAGCAGTCAGCTCAGGGCTGTCAGGTGGGTGTGGGTCACCCCAGGGAAGAGGCCCCTGGGCATTTCTGTGAGGGAACCAGAGCAGAGAGGGGAGGACAGCCACAGAACAGCAGCTTAGAGAAAGCAGAGTTTATTGAAAGGGGAGGCGGCTGGGCTGAGGGCTCGCCCTGGGGCCTTGGGGTGCAGTTGTGGAAGCAAAAGGAAGCAGACAGGGAACGGAACTGCATGGCTCAGGAAAGCAGAGGTCGAGGCGCAAGGCAGGGAGGGAGAGAGACTCCTTGAGCCTGGAAAAGGTCACATCTAGGCTGCAGGTTGTCCTTGCCGCCCCAGGGCCCCAGCTCCCTGGCTCAGGTGAGCTCTCGAGCTTTCTCTATCCCTGACCCATCTGCGAGACTCAGAGCGGCCAGAAAGACGTTCCCGGGCCTTGGCTTGGTAAGGCTTGGATTCTTCACAGTGAAATCAGAAGAGCCTTTGTCTTTGCTTTGGTCACGAGCCCAAGAGGGAGATAAAAGACCACTGATTCTTGAACAAGACAGCTTAAACTCCAGGAGGTCAGAGAGAAGGGGCTCATGAGGGCAGTAGTTCTAGAAATAAGAAAATACTACGGCAGGTGTTGGTACAGTGGGTAAAGCTGCCACTTCCTGAAACTCACATCCTGCATCCATCACAGTGCCAGCTCTGAGTTCTAGCTGGTGATTTAATAATTCAAATCCAACTCTGCTAAAGCTCAGGGGGCAGCAGATGATCTTTAAGTACTTGGGTCCCTGCCACCCATGTCAGACTCAGGTGAAGTTTCTAGCTTCCTCCTGGCCTAACAGCAGTTGTTGTTACAGGTGTTTGGGAAGTGAAGCCAGCAAATGCAAGATTCTCCAAATACATGTGTAAGCCTTAGAGAAATAGACAATCCATTTGACTGGTTCACTCCCCACATGGCTGCAATAGCCAGGGCTGGGCCAGGCCAAAATCAGCAGCCTGAAGCTCCATCCAGGTCTCCCGTGTGGGTGGCTGGAGCTCAAGCATTTGGCCCATCGTCTGCTGCTTTTCCAGGTACATTAGCAGGGAGCTGGATGGGAAGTAGAGCAGCCCGGGACTCGAACTGGCACTGTTGTATGCGGCAGCTTAACCTGCACACTTTGGTCCCGTAAGTTTTTAAAAACAAGTGCTTGGTAGGTTGAGTCTGAAGACCGACAGCCCTACCTTCTTGTCCCATCTCTCTGGGCTCTTCTACAAACAGTCGCAAAGGTCAGCAGTCCAGTGGGTGCAAAAGGCAAGTGGGGAGTGATTATGAGATGCGTAGGCTAGGGCTTTGCACAGGGGAATTCAGCCATCACTGACCCAGACAAGATGCTGAATGAATGCTGTCTGCTTGTGAGTTGCACATTCCTGTCCTAAGTCACCTTCATCAGAATGGATTCCCATTTTGAATGCCCTCCCCATCACCTGCAAGCAAATCGGCATGGAATCGGGCGCCTGCAGGGCCAGGGAACCAAGGTTGGTCTGGCATGGCAGTGTGATGGTGGGAGATGAGCAGCCCCACAAGGTGAGCAGGCAGATGTGGGGGTCAGGGTCAGTCAGGAGCTCTGGGGTGAGGGCAGAGGGTGGGCCAGCACAGCAGTCAGCTGCAGGCTCTGGGCTCGGTCCCTCCGATGCTCCACGGCCAAGGCCCAGAGCCCCATTTGGCTCTCTTCTCTGCAGCCTCCACCTGCTGTTGCGCTTCTTGGAAAGCAGGGACTGAGAGACCAGGGAAGCCAGAAGCCCACAATCCTGGGCTCCCAAGTCAAGCTCCCCGGGGGGAGACAGCAGTTGCTGACAGCAGACAGGCCTGTGGCAAACTAAGCGACGTGGGTCAGTCAGGGATAAGGGTCAGGTCAGTGAGAAGAGGGACACACGGTGCCCAGCTGTGTGGCTGTCCCCGCAGCTGGTGCCCTGGGGAAGACGGATGACCGGGACAGTGGTTACTGGCCAGGCTCTTGATCCAAAGGCAGGAAGGGGAGCTCCGAGGACGCAGCCTTCAGCCTCAGCACCCCCTGTTCCAGGTCGATGCAGCACTGGAGGAAAGGGAGGGTCATGTGAGGTCCCCCTGCCCCTCCCCCGGGCTCCTCCCTGCCGCTGCACCTGCGCCAGGCTATTTGCTCCTTCTTGTATTCCGTTCACCCAGGCCCCTATCTAGAAGTCTTTCTCATCAGCACCTGATGCATGTTTCCGTGCCTGTGCCCCTACCACTTTGCCCAGCTCCCTGGGGCACCTTACCTTGAGGGAAAGCAGCGTCTGCAGTCCCAGGCATAGGTCAGGACCCTCAGCATCTACGGGAACCATTGGAGGACAAAAGACAAGTGCTGTGGTCACTGCTGCTCTCCGCGGGGCACCCACCTACCCCTTCTCTGTCCACCAGGTCTGAGACCACTGGGCATGATCAGCGCATCCTGGAGGACCCCTGGCGCTGGCCCCACCCCGAGGAGGACATCAGGAGAGGGGAGGAGCCAGGCTGGGAGGAGGGAGGACTCACCCACCACCTGGGCCGTGCACGCCACAGTCTCCTGCCCCAGCTGCAGCTCCAGCTGCTCCACCTGGCTCGGGGGCTCAGGGGCCAGGTCCCCACCTGGGCCTTTGAGGACCCTCCTCCCTAGCCTGCAGTTGGGAAGCAAGGTAGTTAAGGTTCCCACTCCACCCCCACTATGTCCCTCTCCACTGTACGCTGTCCTGTCCTCAACCCCGGCCCCCGCTGGGATCTAAATTCTTATCTTACTCAGTCAGAGCCTCCAGCCACTCTTTTGGAATAAATTTCAGTTTTATGGGAACATAATTCATATACCATAAAATCTACTCTGGAGTACACAGTTCAGTGATTCTTAGCATAATCAGACGGTGCAGCCCTCAACACCATCTAACATGAGGACAGTCACATCACCCCAGGGAAAAAACCCATGGCCCGCCACAGCTCTGGGCCCCACTCACCCCAGGCGGCTGAGGCACGCGGAAGAGACCTGATTGTGTGGGGCACCTGTGTCCACGGCCACTCTAAGCAGCTGGTCCTGGCACTGGGGAAGGGAATTGGGGGAGGGTTCAGTGAGCCCACAAGGATGGGTCCTTTCTCAGCCCTTTTAAGATTTCCTATTAGGGATGGTTTTTAAAATGATTGGTCATTTTTAATTTTTAGAAAGGACAGAGAAAAAGAATCTTTCATCCACTGGTTCACTTCTTCAAGCGCGAACAACAGCCAGGGCTGGGCCAGGCTGAAGCCACGAACCAGGAACTCCTACCAGGTCTCCCACACAGACGGCAGGGACCGAGGATTTGAACCAGCATCTGCCTTCCAGGTGCATTAGCAGGAAAGTGGATCAGAAGCAGGACTGTATCTCAGGCACTTGGACATGGAGTGTGCGTGTCCCAAACAGCAGTTCAACCTGCTGTACTATGATGTCTGAAATGAGTCTTCAAAAGACTGTGGCTTCCTTTTGTAGAATCAAATGAGTTCTGATGATTTAAAAAAAGATTGTGGCTTAGCACATAAAGCCACAGACTATGGCACCTGCATCCTGTGTGGATACCATATTAAATCTTGGCTGTGGCCCAGCACGATAGCCTAGCGGCTAAAGTCCTCACCTCGAACGCACCCCGGGATCCCATATGGACACCGGTTCTAATCCCGGCAGCTCCACTTCCCATCCAGCTCCCTGCCTGTGGCTTGGGAAAGCAGTCGAGGATGGCCCAAAACCTTGGGACCCTGCACCCACGTGGGAGACCTGCAAGATTTTCCAGGCTCCTGGCTTCAGATCGGCTCAGCTCCAGCCCTTGCAGTCACTTGGGGAGTGAATCATCAGATGGAAGATCTCTGTCTCTCCTCCTCTCTGTACATCTGACTTTGCAATCAAAATAAATGTTTTAAATAAATAAATAAACAAATCCTGGTTGCTCCACTTCTAATTCAGTTCCCTGTGAATGGCCTGGGAAAAGCAGTGGAAGATGGTCCAGGTATTTGGGTCATCTTGCCATCCCTGTGGGAGACCTAGATGAGGCTCCTGGCTCCTCGCTTTGTCTTGGTCCAGCTCCGGCCACTGTGGCCTTCAGGGGAAAAAAAAGTGGAAGATGAAGATTTTTCTCTTGTGCGCACGTTCTGTAACCTTTTTTAAAAGATTTATTTATTTTAACGATTTTTTAATTGGAAAAGCAAATTTACAGAGAGGAAGAGTGTTGGTTCGCTCCCCAAGTGGCTATAACAGCCAGAGCTGAGCCAATCCAAAAGCAGGGAGTCAGGAGCCTCTTCCAGGTCTCCCACAGGTGCAGGGTCCCAAGGCTTTGGGCCGTCCTCGACTGCTTTCCCAGGCCACAAGCAGGGAGCTGGATGGGAAGTGCAGTGGAGTAGCTGGAACACGAACCAGCGCCCATATGGCTACTAGGCTACTGCACAAGGAACCAAATACATGATTCTTGAAAAAAAAAAAAAAAAAAAGAAGAAGCAGAACTATCCTTAATGAATCCCTAAGTTTGGGAAAGATCCAGCCAAAAATGGAGATATGTTTAGAGGAGTCCTTGGGAAACAGAGTGTCCTGACTGGAGAACAGCAGGTTGGAGGCAGAGGAGGGAGGAGACGCTGGGATCCCTTGACCGGACATTCAGAGGTCATCACCCAGAGGCTCACCACTGGAAACAGAGGAAGCCAAGTTCACTTCTTGGATGCACGCACACAGGCTGTCTTCCCATCTCAAACATGTACTGAGCATTTACACCCATCTATGCAAGAAACGCTACTGGAAGGTCCATCAGTGAACATAACTGTTTCCTGGGCTGGCGCAAAGGCCTAACAGGGTAATTCTCTACCACCAATGGCCGACATCTCATATGGCCACTGGTTTGTGTCCCAGCTGCTCCACTTCCCATCCAGTTCCCTGCCTGTGGAAGACCCAGAAGAAGCTCCTGGCTCCTGGCCTTGTATCAGCTCAACTCTAGCTATTGCCGCCATTTGGAGAGTGAACCAGTGGATGGAAGATCTCTTTTCTATAAACCTGCCTTTCTAATGAAAAATAAATCTTGAAAAAAAATACTGTTTCCTAGATGTCTACAGGAAGTAACATGTGAGCTAAATGTTCTTGGGGGCTGGGTGGGACAGAGACTACTTCCAACGGGGGAAGCCAGGTTTCCAGCAGGAGGGAACAGCTGAGCTGGCCTTCAGCACAGAGTGGCTGGAGAGCGAAAGGAGAGCTCTCCAGGCATCTAATGGGAACAGTTCAGGAGCGACTGGGCAGCGACACAGCTCCAGAGATAGCAAGACCATCCATCACCTGGGAACACATAAAGTTTTTTGCAGGAGAGGTACAATCTGTCCTTGCACATGGAATATCTTCCCATTAAAATATCATGCTTTTATGAAAAAGATATATATTTTTTTTATTGGAAAGGCAGATTCCAATGGATTCCTAACTTCAGCCTGGGTCAACCACTTAGGGAGTGCACCAGCAGTGGAAGGTCCCTATGTTTCTCTCTCCTCTTTCTCTGCCTTTCAAATAAAAATAAATAAGTAAATAAACACAAGATTGAAAACGCCATTTTTAGGCCCCGGCAGCCGGGAGAGATGACTCTTTCTCCCTCTCTCCCTCCCTCCCTTCCTGGCCACAGGAGAGCAAGTGAAGTGAGCTAGTAGCAGGTGGAGGAGAGTTGGTCATGAGAGTGGGTGCCTGCAGGGGCCTCCTACCTTGCAACTGACCAGCAGGGCGGGGAGCAGCGTCCCACTCGTGTTGCCCCGGCTCTCCTGGCCGTGAATGGGGGCCTGCGCCAGGGGAGACTTGCGCTGGAGCCAACTCTGGTTTCCTTCCACCAGGCGTCTCTGGATCACGCTGTGTGGCTGCTGACTCCATCACAAAACAACGCAGAGACAGGTCTACACCCAGGAACGCAGGCCTCTCTGTCCCACCCCCCGCGTTAGACACCCCAGGTTCATCCCAGACCTGAGCCTCAGGGAGGAAGCGACATGAACTCACCCAACGACAGCGAGAGCGGAGCAAGCAGCAAGGCAGGCTGTTTTTCTGGAGCCTCAATAGACTACTTGGCAATGGAGAGAGAGGAAGAGGAGAAGGCTCCCTGCTCGCGGGACAGTTCAGCTTATTCTGAGGGGACATTTTATCTGAAAACTACAACACTTTCTTTCCCAAGTGACATCCCTCGACCTCATCCTTCACAGCCTGCAGATCCTAAGGGTTGATGGTGTGATGGAAAGAAGCAATAAAATCTTGAAACCCCTAAGACACTGGGAGTCCCCTACACCTGTCCACCACCTGCAAACACCCCTGCCCTGTCTGCTCATGTGCTAACTCTACTAGCTTTGCCTACTGTCTTTGGAGGACCCTCTCCTCTCTCTCCCAGCCTCCCTGCCACTCCCCTGGTGGCTCTGGGAGCCCCCTCCCAACAGTCACAGGAACCCGCCTCCGCTGCTGCCTTACAGACCCACCACCAGATGGAAGCTTCCAGACTGAGGTCAAACCTCAGGGCTGAATCAGAGATTCATTTTAAGAAGATTCCTGGGGAACTTGTGTGCACATTAAAGCATAAGAAGCAGCCAAGCATAAAAATAAAACTAACCATGGACCTCTCTGTTGCAAATGCACTGGGGCAGGCACAAGGAGCAGCAGCATCTTCCCACATTGGAGTGCCTGGGGTTCAAGTACTAGCTCCACTCCCCTTCCCTCCCGCCTCCCCACCTAAGCTTCCTGCTAATTCACACCCTGCAGGGTGTAATATAGGACGGGGTAGTTGAGTCCCCACCACCCATGTGGGAGGTCCAGACTGAGTTCCTGTCTTCTGGTTTTGACCTGACTCAGCCCTGGCATTTAGAGGCATTTCAGAAGTCAACTAGCTGGTGAGAGACCCACCTCTCTTCTCCTTCTCCTCATCCCCTCTGCCTTCCAAATAAATAATTTTAGAAACAATACTGAAATGCATCAGGGATTGCATGATGGAGCCCAGACTTTGGAAGATGATGGCCAACCCAGAGAGCCCAGCCACTGCCTGTCTTCAGCCTCATCCCTCCCTACCCCCATGACTCTGCTTGTCCGGCCTGGACCAGGCTGCTTCACTTCCATGCCTCCCCTCCTGGTCTATCTCAGCCACACCCATGAATGCCTGCCTCAACACACATTACGTGGGAGAGAGATTTGATTACCGGGCATCCTGAACCTGATGCAGGGTGGCCTCCTCTGGAATAACACCTCCATCCTCATGCGCCTCCTCCCCCGCACCAGTACAACAGGCAGGGGAATGTCCATGCTTCTTATTGTTGTTATTTTTTAACTTCACTCCCACCAGCCATTAGCCCAGGAAGGTCTGTGTCACTCCTCTGTATGCCAGGACTATCTCAGCGTGCAGGAGGCACCTGCCTAGCAAGGAGGTATCACCCCTTGGGCTCCACACACAACCCTCCACCTGCCCTCTCCTTTATGTCCTTGGCTTTGCGAGACCCCTGAGATTACTGCCCCGACAGGAAGACCAACCAGCAAGCAGCACCGACAGCATGAGACCCTCCCCCAACTCTGCTGCTGTCCCAGTTCCTGCCACCTGTCCCACAAAACATTCAAGCTTCCAGTCTCTCCCACTGTTGTGCAGACTGTTCCAGCCCTATTGCAGAAGAGGGAGGCCATGGGAGTCTCCCAATTTGTCACAAAGCCACAGGAGGTGGCCACTAGAGATGGGATTGGGAGGTGCCAAGACAGTGCCTTGAGATGAAAAGTCTAGAACTTTCTCTCCAGAGACTTAAGGCATTCCCCTGGGGATGTTGGGAGTTGGGAGGGTGCCTCTCCAGAGCTGCCCAGATACAAGTTGTTCTCTGGGAGCTTTCGAGCCTGCTTCCCTGTTCCATCAGCAGGGATGCTCTGCTAACAGGGAGGATGAAGTCCCCCTTCTCCCCTAGCTGTTTTCTGAAATCTCAGGGCATTGCTTCTCCTCTTCAGAACATGCTGGCCTGGAGCTGGCCTGGGGGAGCGCCTGGACGCCACAATGGCTTCCTGGAGGCAGAATCCATCTCCAGGAACGGGGCTGGGTCAGGAAAGGCCATGTTGGGCTGCATCTGGCTCCAGGTTCCCTGGGAAGTGCAGCTGCTGGGCCATGGGACAAGCTTCCTGCCTGCTTCCCTGCAAGCTCTGGTGGGTGCCCCCACTTGCGGACCCAGAGATGAGAGCTCCCAAGCCTTTCTCCTCAGGTCTTCCTCACTTCTAGGAGTCAAAGCCAGATGTAAGCCCACCTCCTCCGGCCCCTGCAACGCTGACTCCACCCCACAGCGGCAGGAGTAGGTACAGCATTTCCACAATACTTTCTACAAGCCAGCTTAGCTCATGCAGTTCACCACCACCCCTCAAGGCAGGGACGGTTGGTTTTATCCCCATTTCGCAGATAGAGAAGTGAGGCACAGGTTCTAAAGTCACATGCCCAAGTTGGTAAGTGGGCAGAGCCAGGAGCTGACACCAGCGGTTACAGTCCTTCCCCGCAGCATGGCTGTTGCCCATCCACAAGATAAGCCCTGGGCTCCCAGGGTGACTAGCAAGGGGAGGTTGGGCACCAGGATGGGGTCCCTCCCAGCCATCAAGCCCTGGGGAACGGTCCCCAAGAGGAGGAACCCCAAAATGGCCAGAGGGAAGCCCCCCAAATCGGCAGGATGCTCATCCTCTACCTGCCCCGCCTCAACGTGGGCAGGGCCCCAGCCCACAGCAGGTGAGGGAGGTGGGGAGGAGGGTTAGGCGGGGTACTCACCAAGTCCTTGGAGGTACCCAGTCTCTTGAGGCTGTCGAGGGGCAGCAGGTCAGCCGAGTCCTTGTGCAGGAACTGGGCGGCCTGTTTGAGCCGCCGCTGCTGGCTCAGGGGGGCCCGGTCCCGGGGCAGCTCTGCCTCCGGTCCCCTTCTCCTGGTGTCACCCTCATCTCTCCTGGCCTCCTGCTGGGTGCTCATGGCCCCCTCGAGGCGGAGGAAAGGGACCTCTGTCCGCCGGGGGTCTCTCTTCTGGAAACCCTGCCTGTTGACAGGAGGGTCTCGGCCGGAGGCAACCAGGAAAGGAAGGGAGCAATGGGCAGGAGCAGCGCGCGTCACAGCCCAGTTCTCAGAGATTGCAGCGGAGGGAGTGAGGCGCCGGCTGGAAAAACCCGGCTCTGGAAGAGGGAGGGAGGGAGGCAGGGAAGGGGGGCTCCCTCAGCCGCGTCGCCTCGGCTGGGGTCCTGGCCACAGCGCCCGGGAAAGGGGCGTGCAGTCGGCTGGCTGCGTGGCGAACCGTCGGGGTGCCCCTGCCGGCTGATTTGGAGAGGCAGCGCGCGCGCGCGCCGCTGAGCGGCGGGACGCCGGCCTGCGTGCCCGTGTGCGTGGGGTTTGCGGGCGTTCGAGTCCACGGGGTGCCGACCTGACTCTCGTCCTCCCAGCCGCCGCTGGTTTTTCTCTCTGCAGGCCAGGAACTGGATTCTGAACCGCAAAGAGGTGCAGCGTGAAAAATCCTCTCCTCCTGGGAACTTCAGCTTTCTGAGTCTCTCGCTTTGCGCGGTCCTAAAGGTCACAGTCTTAAGCTCACGGACTGGGGGTTCGGCCTTCCAGGGATGGCAAGAACAGCTCTGAAGCGCCCCACAAGGGCACCCCCAGCTTCTTGGACTCAGTCCTGGATCTTTTTAAAACAGTGTGCAGGTGGAGTCCCCCTCACTCTCAAATGTTTGAGACCAGAAGCATTTTATATTTGGGTTGTTTTCCAGTGTGGGAATGTTTGTACATACACAGCGAGGTATATTGGGGACACAAGTTAAGCATGAACTTCACATATGTTTCACACATGTCTTATACAGCCTGGAGGTATGCAGTGTTTCCAGTGCACACACATTCTGACTGCCACTGGCACGTGAGGTCAAATGTGGAATTTTCCACATCTGGCATCTTGTTGGCGCCAGATCTGAGAACATTAGGAACTTCAGATTTTTCAGATCAGGGCTGCTCAACCTGTATTTCAAGCATAAAAAAAAAGTTAGAAAGAATAGCATAACCCTTACTCTTTACTCACTATCTAGTTAAAAAATTAACTTACAGGATAGTTCAAGCTCTTTCTGCACCTTCCTTCCCTCCTGTTTACCAAATGCATACTTCTTTTATACTATTTTTAATTAAATTTATTTATTTATTTGAAAAGCAGGACAACAGAGAGAATAAGAGATATAAAGGGGGGGGGGGATAGGGAGAAATTGATTTTTTCCATGCACTGGAATACTTCCCAAACGACCACATCATCCAGGCCTAGGTCAGGCCAAAATTGGAAGAGAAGAACAATATGCAAATCTCCGACAGGCATGACAGGAGTCCCAGGCACCTCAGCAGGAATCTGGATTGGAGGTGGAGCGTCTGGAATTCAAACAAGGACTGCCTGACACAGGATGCTGACATGCAAATAATGGCTTCACCAGCTGGGCCACAAAGCCAGCCCCTTTTTGCTTATACTCTCTATGCATATGCATGAATCTGTATCTATCCTAAGCACTGAATCCCATAGTAGGAGCTGCAGCCTCGTCAGAGCGACCCACAGTAACCCCCACGAGGCCTGCCTCCTGCCTTGGTTCCCGTGCTTGCCAGTATGTACAGGTGACTGGTCCAGTCTGTCCCACATCCCATTCAGCTCTCATACATGTCAATGGGCATTGAAGCTTAGTTCAGTCCAACCAGCCCCATTATCCAGCCCACACTGGTGATATGGGCATTTTAACTAATAATGTCTTAACTACTAGGGTAGAAGTCCCCTTCACCCTGCTCAATAAAACCTCTGTGATTTGATGTATCTTTGATGGGAACCAAATCAACACCCCAGCACTGGAGGCTGACACCATGGCAAAACATGGATAAGCCACGACTTGCAGCACTGGCATCCTATATGAGCGCTGGTTCCTGTTCCAGCTTCTCTACTTCCCATATAGCTCCGATCTCTGGGGAAGCAGTGAAGGATGGCCCACATGGGAGACCCAGAAGAAGTTCCTGGCTCCTGTTTCCACCTGACCCAGTCCTGGATATTGTAGCCATACAATAGTGAACCAGTGGATGAAAGATCTCTCTCTCTCTCTCTGTCTCTCTCTCTCTCTCTAACTGATTTTCAAATAATAATTTACAAAAAAATGAATATCTTTAAAACTTTTTATTTTTTAAATTTTATTTTTATTGGGAAGGCAAATTTATAGAGAAAAGGAGACACAGAAAGATTTTCCATCTGCTGGTTCACTCTCCAAGTAGTCACAACAGCAAGAACTGAGTTGATCTGAAGCCAGGAGCCAACAGTCAGGAGCTTCCTCTGGGTCTCCCACATGGGTCCAGGGTACCACAGCTTTGGGCTGTCCTCAACTGTTTTCCCAGGGCACAAACAGGGAGCTGGATGGGAAACAGAGCAGCTGGGACAAAAGCCAGCGCCCACAGGGGATCCTGGTGCTTGCAAGGTGAGGATTTAGCTGGTGGGCCACTGTGCCAGGCCTTCTTTAAAACTTTCAAAGGCATTGATCAAATGTTGCTTATCTGTGCTGAGCAGTCCCCAGATGAGGATCACACTCGTCCTGTTCTTTGGGATGCAGTCCAATTCAGACAGCTTCACAGCGTGGGCACGTTCCCACAACCAGAGATCTTCATTCCAGCCAATCAGTTTCTTTGTGGCACATTCATGACCACTGCAATTGCATAGCAAAGGTTGGTTTACAATCCAGGTTCACTGTCGAGGAAGCCATGTTTAAAATCCCAAGCCCCAAATCGCAGGGTGTGAGAGCTTATTTGGAGATAGGGTCTTTACAGGTACTCTTAGGTCAGAATGAATTCGTCTGATATGACCACGTGTACAACGAAAGCAAGCCTGGCTGCAGGGAGAGGCACACACCCGCAGGGAGACTCCCATGAGGGCGCTGCTGGGATCCAGACCCTGCATCTGCAAGCCAAAGAAGAGCCAGGGGGAGGCGCTCCAGGAGGCCTGAAGTCATCCTGTCTCACCGCCCTCAGGGTGCCAGATCCCATCCTCTGCCATATACCCAGGGGCATTAGCAGGAAGCTGAGCCAGGAGCTTCCCACGTGGGTGCAGGGTCCCAAGACTGTGGGAAGTGGAGCAGCCGGGACATCCATGCTCATTTGCTAGCCAGTGTTGCAACTTAACCCACTTTGCCACAGTGTTGCTTTGCCTTTGTACATTCTTCTCTTTCTTCCTTTGTCAGTATAAGGCAAGGTCCCTGTTCTCCTAAATTGCATGTTCTAGCACTACAAGCTCTGAGATCTTCTTTCTTGGGAACTGAAACAAAACCCTCGGGCCTGGCACAATAACCTAGTGGCAAACGTCTTTGCCTTACATGTGTTGGGATCCTATGTGGGTACCAGTTCATGTCCTGACTGCTCCACTTCCCAAACTCTTGATATCCTGCACCTGCATGGGAGACCCAGAAGAAGCACCTGACTCCTGGCTTCGGATGGGATGGGCGCAGCTCAGGCCATTGTGGCCACTTGGGGAGTGAACCACTGGACAGAAGATTTTTCTATCTTTCTTTCTCTCTGTAAATCTGACTTTCCAATAAAAATAAATAAATCTTAAAATAAAACCCTATTGACAAGATCATGGAGACTGTTGGGACTGATCGAGGCTGCTAATATCCTCTAATGGTTTGTGTGTTTGCCTAAAAGAAAAAAAAAAAATCACCTGGACTCCCTCTCCTGATCATTTTGGAGGGCGAGGACTCTAAGAGTTACAGAGTTTAAAAGCCAATTTATTAATGTGAAGCAACCACTGAGATGCTCTGTAATGATGAGCTGTGGTAGAAACTTCCAGAACACTAAGCAGGAATGTGAAACCATTCTGAACTGTCAGGAATGGCTGAGAAGGAGTCCCGGCCGAGACTTGGGGGCATGGCTGTAATTCCTCTCACGTCTTCCATCCTGTGATTCACAATAGTGGATGCGGTGATTGGATCTAAATTCAGAACTACTGAAAGTACAAAATGCCTTGGTTCTCTTCGGAGTGGAATTTTCCTTTCATCCAGAAAAATCCATTCACTGAGCACGTATGCCACTCCCCACAGTGGGCTGGGCCCTGGGGGAACAACGGCGAATGGACAGAGTCCCTGGCTCCGTGGAGTTTGCATTTTGATAGAGAAAGCCGACAATGAAGCACTAAGTGTATCACTCCTCAAGTGGCTGCAACGGCTAGAGCTGAGCTGATCCAAAGCTAGGAGCCAAGGGTCCAGGATCCAGGAGCCTCCTTTGGGTCTCCCACGTGGTCCCAAGGCTTTGGGCCATTCTCAACTGCTTTCCCAGGCGACCAGCAGGGAGCTGGAAAGTAAGTGGAGCAGCCAGGATACAAACTGGCGCCCATATGGGATCCCGGTGCGTGCAAGACGAGAACTTTAGTCACTAGGCTACAGTGTCAGAACCGACTGAAAGTTTTTAACTTACTTATATGGCCGCATTACATCGCTTTAATTTTTCTTTTTAATTACCTACTTGTTAGAGAGCCACCATCCACTGTTTCTTCAAGTACCTGCAAGAGTTGGGAGGGGCCTGGCTAAAACTAGGGATCAGAAATTCAACCCGGGTCTTCAATCGGTGACTTGAATCATCAGGGTTGCCTCCCACGGTCTGCGTCAGCAGGAAGATGGAGTCTCAACCTGGATCAGGACTGGATCACCAGAGAGTCTGAAAAAGGAAGCGGTGTTACAGTTGCTGGACTGGATGGGCACGCCTGCATTTCTGTCGGGCAGTGTTGGTCTAATCCACTGCAGAGTCCATTTCCTTCAAACTGCTCTAATCTACCCTGATAGCTCTCAACTCTTCCAGCAAGTCCTTGAGCTCTACCTGAAATCCCTGTAGTTACTTACGGACCGCTTGTCTAGGCCTCAGGAGCAATGGAGATCATGCTGCCCTCGCTGTGACAGCCTTCATGCCTTTCACGTCCAGTCCTCGAGGTTAATTAGTAGGAATTCTCACCTTTGATGAAAGTATGGGGGTTAGGGGAAGTCCACCCAACTCAGGGCAACCACCCAGGCAAAAGCCCCAAAAGGACGTCCCCAGAACATTCTCTATAGGGTGAGTTATTCAGAGCCAGGGAGAAGCTCCCTTGGGACTCTGGAAGGTCAAAGGCAGCCAGTTCTATTTCGAGCCTGCTCCTCTGGGCCTGCCATATGCACCAAGGACAGGAATGGAGTTGTTTTCCAGAACACTCCTGTTCAACAAGGCTCCCAGCAACCCTGTGCCAGTTTTGAAATTTATCTCTGGGTGAGGACATCCTGTATTTCCACTCCCTGAAATGTGGGCCTTGTCAAAACTAGCCTGGGTGGAGTGGCTTAGGATAGCTTCACACTAGGATGATTTTCCCATTTTATAGATAACAAAACGAAGACGTGGACAAGTCACATCACAGGGCAGGTAAAGATGCTGCTAGGGGCATCTGTATTGCATTTTAGAGTGCCCGGGTTCGAGTCCCAGCTCCATTGCCGATGCCACTCCAGAAGGCAGATGATGGCGGTGGCTCAAGCAGTTGAGTTTCTGTCATCCGTGTGAGATAGGACTGAGTTCTAGAATCCTGGCTTTGGTCCTACCCTGCCTTAGTATAGAAATTGAGGGAGTAAACCAGCAGTTGGGAACTTTATTTTTTCTCTTTCTGACTCTGAGGCAAATAAATAAATAATTTTTAAAACTTCATTGAAGGGCCCGGCATGGTGACCTAGCAGCTAAAGTCCTCGCCTTGCATGCCTGGGATCCCGTATAGGTGCCGGTTCTAACAACTGCAGCCCCACTTCCCATTCAGCTCCCTGCTCGTGGCCTGGGAAAGCAGTCAAGGACGGCCCAAAGCCTTGGGATGCTGCACTCGTGTGGGAGACCTGGAAGAGGCTCCTGGCTTTGAATGGACCCAGCTCCAGCTGTTACGGCCACTTGAGAAGTGAATTATCAGATGGAAGATCCTCCTGTCTGTCCCTCCTCTTCTCTGTATATCTGTCTTTCCAATAAAAATAACTAAATCTTCAAAAAAATTTAAAAAGCAAACTTCAAAGAAGAAAGATCAGGTGGCTTGCAACTACCAGTAGAAGCAGGCTGTACAGGGGACATCGAATTCAGACAAGCTTGGTCAGGAATTTGTACTCTGAGGCCAGAGCATGGGGTAGCAAGTGAAACTGCCATCTGTAAGGGCAACATCCCATATGGGTGCTGCTTCACATCCTGTCTGCTCCACTTCCGATCCAGCTCCCTGTTAATTGGCCTGGGAGTGCCAGTGGAAGGTGGCTGAAATACTTGGGTCCCTGCCACCCATACTGGAGATGTGTATAACACTTCTGGCTTCCATCTGGCTCAGCAATGGCTGTTGGAGCCATCTGGAGAGTCAGCTAGCGGCTGGAAAATCTTTCTCTCTCCTCTCCCTGTAACTCTGACATTCCAATAAATCTCCTAACTCTACCTGTTACCCTAAGTAATGGGTTTCATTTTTTTTAACATCTATTTCTCCAGTTGTAAAACTGAAATAGCACATAATTTGTGGAGTTGGCGTGAAGATTAAACGATAGAATAGCAAAAAATAAAGAGTACATTCCACACTTCACTTATCTCTACAATGAAGATCTAACAGAATCTTCGTCCTAGCAGAATTAAATGTGTCGATTCAGTGATACCTTTCAAACCAGTGCCTGGGGCCCGGCGGCGTGGCCTAGCGGCTAAAGTCCTCACCTTGAAAGCCCCAGGATCCCATATGGGCGCTGGTTCTAATCCCAGCAGCTCCACTTCCCATCCAGCTCCCTGCTTGTGGCCTGGGAAAGCAGTTGAGGACGGCCCAATGCATTGGGACCCTGCACCCACGTGGGAGACCCGGAAGAGGTTCCAGGTTCCCGGCATCGGATCGGCGCGCATCGGCCCGTTGCGGCTCACTTGGGGAGTGAATCATCGGATGGAAGATCTTCCTCTCTGTCTCTCCTCCTCTGTGTATATCTGGCTGTAATAAAATGAATAAATCTTTAAAAAAAAAAAAAAACAGTGCCTGACATGCAGGAAATACCAGGAGGGGGTCAGAGCTGGAGGGCTGAAACCTACGTGTTCCTAGGGGGGATGTGATGTCTGAAGGACCACACTAACTGCCAGGCCAGACACCTGATTTCCTTCCCTCTCTTTCCACACTCGTGAGGAATGATGGATGCGTTGTGCAGCGGGACTCCGGAGGACAGGGCAGGACACATTCTGTTACTGTCCTGTTCACGCTGTGGATGAATCACCAGCCCAGGCTGTTGTTCTTGGTTGCACAATTCCAACTCCAAAAGGCCACCACATGAGACCTCCTTCTTTCTCCTCCCACTCCATCGCCATAAGACTTCTTTTCCAGTTCTTCCCCTGCCCGGTTCTGTTACCCCACTGGTGAGAACACCAGAGAAGATGGCAGACTTGCCCAGCTCCTTGCAAATATTCTCAACCTTTGGAACTCCAGCAAAAAACTCCACCTGGTTTTGGCACCTCTTGCTCTGCCTCTTCTGCTAATTAGATTTCTCTCCTGCATCCACTACCCTTCAACTCTTCCTTCCTCCTCACTTTCACGTGGGCCTGCCCTTGGCCGCTGTGGTTATGACCTCCTCTTTCTAGCCATACAGAGGCAGTGGACAGGAACCCAAGAGAAGTCCGGCAGGGACAGACCACCAACTGGGGGCCGTGATGGGTACAGAAGTGGAAAGGCAGGGTTCTGCTCTACAACCTTTCCCCCTGCCACCCACCTCATCTCCACCCCTGGGCAGGGCCAGCCCTTTTCTGCCCAGTGCACCCTGCCGGTCTCCTCTTTAGGCTTCGGCCCTGAAGCCCTCACAGCTAAGGCTTCTGGAGTTTAGGCCACAGGTTCTGTTCCGCCAACTGCTTCGACTTCTGCCTTTAAATCTCTGTTTTGCGCCTGCTGAGGGCCAGTTAACCTTCCCCAGGTCTGACTCTCCCTTCCTGCAGCAGCGGCCTGAACCTGACCTTCATTCCCACAGACCCTGCCTGGACCCCCGCCACGCAGCAGGACTAGGTGTCTGCTCTTTGACCAGATGGTGCATGGTCCAGGGAGGGGATAGCACAGGGGTGATGCTTGCCTAAGAGGCTCTCTATGCCTCTCTATACCCCGAAGAATCTGTCTCAAGCCAAATGCAGTTGAAGAGTGGAGGAAACCACTTTTCAGATTTCTTTCGGTGCCTCGGCCTGCACCCCCAACACACACACACACGTATCCCTCCTAGGAGCTGTATCCTCTCCCTGTTTCTGCTATTCTTACCCTCCCTACATAGCCCAGCCTTCCCATCTCCAAAGAAAGCATAGAACAATCTACAATCTAGGGTTTCAACAGTCTCCAAGAGCCTTGGGGGAATAGAGGCAGCTTGAAATTGGGAGAAGAGCGGAGAGGCTACTTCTGTGAAAACTAGAGTGTTTTGGCCACACCAAGGGCTTCTTGCTGAAGGAGCATTGGCTGCCTGGGGGCTGGGTGCCCACGGTACAGTCCCCACTCATCCGAGGATCCTTCTAGATGTCACCGGGATTTCTTTCCCTCTTCCTGGCGGAAGTCTTGTCCAGTTGCGCATTGGAGAGATGGCAGAGGGGCAGGGTCATGCGGTCCTTCAGCAGGATTTGGTAATCCCTTACAAGGTCCTGGCTCAGGGGTGCGCTGGGCAGCAAGCCCAGCTTCAGCACCTTCTCCTGGTAATGAGGCAGAGAGTTGGGGCAGGGCCAGCCCCAGGCGAGAGGATTAGGCAGTGGGTTGGGCATGAGCTGCAGGCCCTGTGGTTCAAATCTTCCACCAGAAGATATGTGCTTGTACCTGTTTGGGGGAGTGGGAGGGGCATGGAGAGAACAAGGAAGTCAAAGGAGAGAATTGCAACTTAGGCATGGTGGGGGAGGGGGAGATGGCCCAGGCCTGTGTCCCGCTCTCTCGCTCCCAGAGCATGTGTGTTGACACTGGGATGGTGAGATGGACATTGATCAACTAGCTGACCTCCCAGCCTATCAATAAATCATTACTTATTGTGCGTGTTTTAACTATGCCTCGAGTCCAACCTTCTCCACTTCCATAGTACAAGAGGGAGACCACCAAGCTGAGGGTTGGTGGCCAACTTTCTTTTTATTTATTTATTTTAAGCTTTTGACAATATTTAATTTTTAAAATAATCTTTACATAGTTGATTAGGGCACAAAGGGTCAAGGGTCACAGGAAAGTAGGTAAGACCATTGTTTCCAAAGTGGCCAACTTTCTCTGCTTGGTGCACCTGTAGCACTGCTCGGAACAGTGGAAAGCGGAGTGGATAAGCCAGAGCACAGTCAGACAGCGACAGGCCTCTATAGTTCACCCCGCCCAGCACCCAGCTCAGCCCATTTGCTGTTGTTGGTTTCTCTGAAGGTTTTTGGGCGTGACTGCACAATATTTCACCCTGGGGATCTTCTAAAGGTTCCACGCCCAGGCTGCTCCCAGGTCCTACAAATTGGCATTTTCCAGGTGAGCCTCTGTCCTCAGCCCCAGTGATTCTAATGGGCTGCTGGGGTTCTGTGTGCATGCTCTGCTTGCCCAAAGTCACAGCATCCTCGCACTTTTGGCTTGTCTGGATGCTGTGGGATTGCAATGCTCCAGATCGGCTCATTGACCGGTGCAGAGTCGTCTTGCATCGGTCAGGACTTGCTATGGTGTGGAAGTTAGTGTGGGTGTCCCCCAAGGACTTGGTCCCCAAAATTGCCTGAGCTTGGAGTAAGACCCTCCAAAACTATGAGCTGAGAAAAACCTCCTTCCTTCCCTAGTAGTCTATGTCCAGTATTTATTTACAGTCTCCAAACAGAGGCCCTGATGGCCGTTTCCTCTTATCACCTTGTACACCTCCTTCAAAGTCCAATTCAAACGCTACGCGGGCTTCGCTGTGAACAACCAAACCTCGGATATAGTCCCATGGTCCTAGCTCCAGGGGCTATATAAACAGATGAGACAAGGGTCCTGTTCTCAAAGAGGTGGGGTCCCCTGCT
Source organism: Ochotona princeps (assembly GCF_030435755.1). Taxonomy (NCBI): domain Eukaryota; kingdom Metazoa; phylum Chordata; class Mammalia; order Lagomorpha; family Ochotonidae; genus Ochotona; species Ochotona princeps. The sequence continues at coordinate 19,522,274 of NC_080858.1, forward strand.
GAGTCCCTCCTGTATGCAAAGCATGGAGCCACTTCCCCCTCCTAAACCCCTGAAGGATACTGGGCTCATCACCATTCAGGCTTCACCCGAGTGAAGCTGGAAGACTTCCAGAAGGTTAAGGCCTTACAGCATTGTGATGGGGAGTGGGGGGAGGCTATGCGAACGCCAATGGGCTATTCTAGACCCCTCTGCCTCAGAGGCCCATCTGTGATGTGGGGTTTTAATAACAGCTTCTGTCCAGGCACTCCTGGGGTATTAGATCATGCAGCTGAAGTGATTAGAATAACATCTGGCTCTGTTGTTGGAATCTTGCTGAGACCTGCTGTAAGCCTGCCCCCATGTGCACACCCAGGGCTAACATATATTAGCTATCAGTCACCTCTATGACCAGGTCAGCCAACCCCGAGCCTCACTCCCTCCTACCAAAGACCTCTACCGCCTCCCTTCTCCAATTCCCCAGTGCGTGGGGCAATGCCCTTGGGATCAGAGTTGGAGACCTTCTATCTTTATCCATCCCCCCCTCGCCACTGCCCTTTGCCACTCCTTATGCCCAAGTGCCTAGACCGGCCACAGTTTGGAAACATCTGTGAGTTCCCACGACCACGGCAGGGAGCAGAGGAGAGGAGCAGCAGGGTTCTCACACTCCTGTCCCAGCTCCGACCCCTCCTAGCCCTGCCCCAGAGAATGACCCCTCAGAACACGCACAAGGCTTCCTGCCCTCCTAGCCCTAACCCTGGCCGCCTTCCTCATGAAGCCTTCCTGGGGTGTTCGTCCTCTTATGAGTTTCTATAATGACACTTCCTTTCTGTTCTGTCCATTTCCTTACTTCGTAATTCATGCAGTCCTCCCCGAGGGAGATACCTTTGTTGGTGATGGAATTCAGTCTGGAGAAATTAAGCAAATGGCCGAAGTGATGCCTTCTGGCCTCTCCCCAGGCCTCAGACTCCAGCCCTTCGGGTACTGGGCTTCCTAGTAACAGCACACAGGGCCTGGTGGTGATAGTCCCTTTGCATTGGATCCCCAGGGCCCAGCAGGTGTGCCAAGTGCACAGCGGCACGCCCTCAACCCTGCCCACTTGTCAGGAAATCATTGTGTGCCTCCCTGGACTGTCCTCCTGCCTCCCCCTGGACCTCTGAAGCATATTCAGGAAGGAGAGTTTGGTTTTCAGATGACCAGAGTAGGAGACAGTGAGAGTACCCAGTTAGACAGCTGAAGCAGAAGGAAAGAGAGAGGGTGGGGGGGTCACCTGAACCCAGCTGAGTTGGTGAGCTCCCTGGGGAAGGGGACTCATCTTACTTTTTGAAGTTGGCAGGGGGCAAGATGTTGCCATGGACATCGAGTGGGGGCGCCCTTGCCTCACTCCGCAGCCTGAGTTTCTCAGCTTCCTGCAACTCCTTCATGGTCATGAAGATCACCTCGTGCTTCCGGTTTGCATCCAGGAAGATGGGGGTGTAGCCGATGAAGCTCAGGAAACTGTTGGGTCCCAGCCAGGAGGGAGGGGGGATGGGAGGCCCCGCTGGGAGATGGCGGTGGGCATCAGAGTGGGTCAGCCAGCGCCAGACGTTGCTTGTGTAGGGCTGGTTGGGCTGTGATGGGAAGGTGGCAGGCAAACGCCCCACATCCAGCCAGGTGTGGAAGCCCCAGGTGTGCTGGTTCGTGTCCTTCCAGGGGTGGAGGAGCCGGTGACGCACTTTGGACTTGATCCCCGTGCAGGGGGGCGGCTTGTGGGCCAGCTTGTGGTAGGCTTGCCGCTTGAAGCCAGGCAGCTCCCAGGACTCTCCAGGGAGGAAGAACTCGCGCTCGGTCCATGTCTGGGAAGTCGGGAGGGACTCCTGGGCATGGACCATCTGTAGGGAGATACAAAGAGGGGGCCTGGGGATAGCTGTGCAGGCCTGGGCTCTGGCTGGGGGAAGGACACCCTACTCTCCACCCCAGTATGTTCTTCCCATGTGCCTTGTCAGACCCCTGGGCCTGGCAGGGAACCACACTCTACTCCCACACTCTTCTCCGTGTATTTCTTGTGGACTTCTCATGTTCTTTGCCCATGGATCACATTTTTACTTTGAGTTTCCATCCTCCTCAACTTTCACTCTCTTTTTAAAAAATTTTTTTCATTTTACTTGAAAGGTAGAGAGATAGTTCTTCCACCTACTGGTTTACCTTCCACATGCTCCCAACAACCAGGGCTGTTAGGTCAGTCTTTAATAGCAAGAGATTGAGACTCAACCCGCTTCTCCCACATGGGTGGTAGGGATCCAAGGGCTTTAACCATCTCTTGCTACCTCTTAGGGTGCCCATCAGCAGGAAGGTAGGTCAGAAGTGGAGCTGGGATTTGAACTAGGCACTCCAAAAAGAGCTGTGGATAGTCCCAAGTGGCAGCTTAAACGCTATACGAATGCCCACACTTAACTTTCACTCTATCTTCACTGCTTTCTCCATTGTGGCAAGCTGTGTTCCTGCCTGGGTGCGCCCAAGAGGGTACCTTGGGCCTGAGCAAATCATGAAGGAAAGTGCTTCATGTCCGGGACAAGGGAGAAGTCCATCTCCCCTCTTGGTCCAGAACCCACATTCTGACTCATCTTCCTCAGTTTGCTGTCACTGGTCACTCCCCTCACTCCTCATTAAGGCACAAGCCAATGTAGACAGCTTCTAGAATGTTTGTCTCTCCCTTTCTGCATTCTGCATCCTGTGAAATAAACTGTAGTGGAAACATGTGGACACGGTGTTGGTGCTGGGTGCTACCACACATCTTGTGTAATCCTGGGGCAAGGACTGTTCTTGTTCCCAACCCAGAAGCAGAGAGCAAGAACCGAGGAGGGTAACTTGTGCCAGCAGCCAGCTGAGGGAAGGAGCTGCACTGAGCTGTGTCCACGCTCCTTCTAAGCATGTCCAGACCGTGGGAAATGGCCTCACATGGCACAGTGCCTAGCCCACGTGATCAGTGTCTCTTTTAGCAAACTTCACCACCCTATCTACCCCCTCAGACTCCTCTGATTCCCAAGCCGAGGTTTCCTGGCCATGACCCACTCAGTCATTAAATACCCCCAATCAGAAAATCACAAATCAGAGAAGGCTCCAAAATTTGGAACTTTCTAAGCATCAACAAGACACCACCAGAGAGAAAGTCCACGGTTGATGCCCAATGATAGGTTTTAGTCAAAACACAGGTACACAAAAAGTTTATATAAAACAAGTGCCTGAGGTGTATATGAAACACAAATGAGTTTTAGATTTGGTTCTATCCCCTTATGAAAATGCAAATATTTCAAAAATCCCCAAACAGCTGAAATCTGAAATGCTTCCAGTGAGGCACTTAGGAAAGTGGTACTCACCCTGTACCGATCACACATCTCTCTGAGCTCCAGGTTTAAGTAACAAGAGGACTCAGAGGGGAGACTATAGAGCAGCGGTCCACCACAGGATAGCTTCTAGCCCAGAGGGGTGCAGAGTCACAGGTTGCAGGGGAACCTATTTGGCCTGGAGTTTAAGGCACAGCTGGGACACCCACCTCTCATGTCAAGAGTCCCTGGGTTCAAGTCCCAGCTGCACTTTTGCTTCCAGCTTCCTGCTAAGGCACAGCCTGGGAGGCAGGAGATGATGGCTCAGCTGCTAGGGTGCCTGCCATCCACATCCAGATTGGGTTATTTAGGCCCCTTGCCTCAGGCTAGCCTGGTCCTGGCTATTGTAGGCCTTCGAAAGAATGACCCAGCATGTGGAAGATTTCCTTCTGCCTCTGCCTCTTAAATATTTCTCAACAGGGCAGGCTGCAGATGGTCCCACTGCCTACCCGCAGGAAAGGTTCTCTGACTCGAGATGGGTAGCTTGGCCCTCTGAGTGATCTCTGTGGGTTGCTGGCCATTTTTCTTCTGGGCCTCCCAGCCAGGAGGGTAGCTCTGTGTGAAGGCCTTTCTGGTGTCATTGTTTGCTGCTGGTGTTGCTACGGTGATGCCTGCTGTGTGGCGATGCAGGGTGGAGGCCCTCACCTGCCTGCCCAAGGCTCAGCAGTGCTTGGGACCATTGGCTGTCAGGGTGACACAGGCAGGAGATAAGACCTGTGCACATTCTGACTGTAGAAGATGCTAGAAAGAGCTGCTTCTGCAGACAGACCTGCTTCGGGGACCAGGCCTGTCCTTCCCTCCCAGGTTCTGGGGAGCTGTTTCTTACGTTTTCTCCAGGGATACCCTCAAAGTCTGTTTGAACCAGCAGGTCCAGAACCAGGTCTGAGGCCACTTGTGCAGAACCGGTGCCCAGAAAATGGGCACTCACTGTGGCTCCCACGTGGTGAAGGATTGCTGCTGAGCTCAGCTGTTCCCTGTAACCATGGTCTCCACCACTCACCCACCCCTTTGTCTCAGTCCTCTGCACCCACAGACCACACAGACCACTATTTGCAGCCTGGTGTTTTATTGAGTAGGTGGTTACAGTAGTGTTCTGGAGCTGGCTTGCTTCCACAGTCAGCTGTGGCCTAAGGTGGCTCTTTGCAAAGCTGGGGTGCAAGCTAAGGAAGCCAGGCACACCAGGGGCATCCTCAAGCCTCTTCCCAGGTTGATTAGGGACTTTATCTGAGAAACATCTGGGGGCTCTCCTAAGAGGGTACCCACCCTCTCTGCCTCACACGCCTCCATTCTTCCATTTCAAATTCAACACCAGACATTTTCAACCAGGATTGCTCCCTGTGGGGAAGCTGACTCGTTAACATGGGCAGGTGGCCCCTAGCAAAGCATGGGTGCCTGTCTGGGCGCTGAGGGTGAGGAAACCCCGAGTCATGGACCCTGGGCCTGGACATAACCGTGCACTGCACATATTCCCGTCTTGAGGAACTTAAAGCATGGAAGGGAAGCCAGCTGAAATCCCTTGCCTTCCGACAACCTCCTTCCGGTGGTCTCTAGATAATGGGCTAAGAAAATGAGCTCACGTCTGTAATTAGAGGTGACCTGGAGAACCGATACTGCATACAAGGCCAGACGCCCAGCAAGTAGCAGAGAGGCTGCTGGACTTAGAATGGGAATGGCCTGCAGCGTCCCTGATCTCTTCTCTACCCTTCTGCTTCTGGCAGAGAGCAGAGTCAGATGCTCTTGGGGGACACAAATGACACAGGGACCAGTTCCTATGGCTCGACTGCTTGCTAAGGTCCCAGCAGTGGCTAAGGTGTGACTACTGCCATGCTCCTCATCTGCTGGCTTGCTCAGAGGCCTTGTGGAGGGATTTGTGGGAGATGACACTGAGCTCTGGGTTTCCTGCCCATGCTGGTGCCTAGCATGGCAGGCAGCTTGAGGGGCAAGGGCACAGCCAGCTCTCTACCGCAGCTCAGGAAGGAACTGGGACCAGTTGATGTTGTCAGGGCCCAGTGGGTCCTCCTCCAGGCCTGGAAAGCTGATGTCCAGCAGGATCTTGCTGAGGCTGTCATTCATTGTGTCCAGGACCAGGCCTTCTGTAAGAGATCGATTGGCCGAAAGGTTGGTGACCTGTGGCTCAGGGGAGCCAGGCTTAGGGACTTCCAGTTCTGAGTGGGTAGAGTGGCTGAATGGGTCAGTGGTGAGGTCAAAGGGCTCTGAGTTGAGGAGCTCTCGCGGTGAGTCAAAGAGGGGAACGCTTTTCAGCGGGGTGGTGTTGAGTTCCATCAGCCCCAGGGAGTCCGGCAGGGGACAGAAGGCACCCTGCGGGGTTCGGACGGGGCTGAAATCCAGTTCCCCCACTCTAGCTGGCGGGGTGAGCCTCCAGGACTCAGGGGTTCTGGGGAGGACAGATTTGCTTGGTGTGGAGGAGATGGGCAGTGCCTCCTTGACAGGGGTCTTGAAAGGTCCTGCCTCTTCCTGAAAGGAGCCGAGCTGGGCAGAGGGCTCCGAGGGCTCGGCCAAGAAAGGGAGCTCCGTGGCAGCGACTCGCCGCCAGGGGCTGGGGCCCTCGGAGAGCAGCTCAGACTCAGCCACGCTGGTGGCAGCAGTGGTGGAGGGAGGCAGCAGGTGCTGTTTCCGGCGGGACCGGCTCATCTGCCTGCGCTCCCTGCGTTTGATGACCAGCATTTCAGAGACACTCCGTGCTGGGGACTGCAGCTCGCTGTATTCCTTCTTGGGCCTCGGTGTGGGAGAGTAAGGCGAGTCCTCCCAAGAGTGAGTCGATTCCTCTTTGACAGATGGCGACGAGGAGGGCCATTCTTCCAAGGGTGGGCTCTCCACTTTGATGGGTCTTGCCAAGTGAAGTGTGTCCTCCCCAGGTTGGATCTCCTCCTCCTTGATGGACTGTACTGGGAGCAAAGGAGATGACCCTTCCCCGAGCAGCTCCTCTTTCACGGTGCCTGCCACGGCCAGAGGGGCCACTTCCTCCTCAGTTAGCAGCACCTGCAAGGAAAACAGACAAAAGGGAGCTCTTGCGGACCAACCCCCCATCCCTGGGAGGGACACAAAAGCATGACCGTAATGGGTGAGGCATTAGTGCCTGGTCGCTTGTTAATAAAGTCTTACAAACTGTTAAACATGGGGAGAACCTACAGGGGTCAAAGAAGAAAAGAATTTACTATGATACTGGCATAACTGGTATCCATTAAGAGAAAAAGAATATTGGGTGCTTCTCTTATATACAAAGAAGTAAGCATAAAAAGGAAAACCTTTTAAAGCCATACAAATCCTGAAAGAGAATCTAGGAGGCTACATGTACAATCTGAGGTGGGGAAGGGGCCTTCACAACCAAGCCTGGAAACCCAGAAGCTGTAAAAGAGAAGAGAGACACATTTGACCATTTACATATTGAAAATTTCACAGTGGCAGGTGATACTGCAACCAAAGTTAAGCAACAAACTTTTGAAGCAGAAAAAAAAATTGTCTCCATAAAAGACAGGTTAATATTTTTATAGCACAAAATGCTTCCGATTTATTAAAAAAGGTTGCAGTCACTTGGGAATCATCAGACGGAAGATCTTCCTCTCTGTCTCTCCTCCTCTCTGTATATGTGTCTTTGCAATAAAAATAAATTTAAAAAAATTTTTTCTGGAATTTTTGAACCCTCCTTATTACATAAAATTACATACAATCTTATTTATATGTAAGTTTCCAAGCACCTGCAACAGCTGAATCAGGCTGAAACCAGGAATCCAGAACTCTATTCAGGGCTGACCGAGATGCAAGTATTTGAGCCATCATCCACCGCTTCCCAGGGCACATCTTACCAGGAAGCTGGACTGGGAGTAGATACCTGGGACTAGAACCAGGCACTCCGTATGGGCCGTGGTCATCCCAAGAGGCAGCTTAACCTGTGCCACATGCCTGCCCCTAAAAATGCTATCTAAATCAGAAAAATTAAAGCCAACTCAAGTCCCCTGAAATGTGAGTCTAAGCTATTTCCACCTCACGGAAGGGAGTGTGGCATTTCCCCTCACACAACTGTCCTTACAGTGTTAGGACTCGACGGCATGGTCCTATCTTTCCCTTCTCACTTCCCAAGCTGGACCCATGGTGTGCAACAGGGGTGGTTTCCTTCCCAGTGGACACTGAGCAATGCCCGGGAGTGTGACTGGCTTCTAGTGGGCAAGACAACAGACCCACAAGACAACACCCTGCGATCCTATGAAGAATTCAGCCCTGAGTGTCAGGAGGCTTGAGGCTGAGAAATGCTAAGACTGGATTCACTCACTCTGCCACTCCCCAGTACAACCCAGCACCTACTGTCTCCAGGATACAGCCCGTTAAGATGCTTTTCCTACACCCGTCTATTTTCCTCAATTCACTTTTTCCTAAAATCTGCCTCCTTGCAAATTCTTCTTCAATCATCACAATCATCCCTGTCTGAATTTCTATAAACTCATCAAGTATCCAAGGGCCTTCTGACAGCACTTACGTTGTAAATCCAAATCCCTTTCTAGCTCTCACATGCCACTGCATTTTCCTGTTTTTATATGCTTGGATATCCAGCAAGATTTATAAGCTTCTAAGGATCACTTAGCACAGAGCTCAGCAGGATGTAGGTCCAGCACTTTGAATTGATCCAAGCCTCTCCCCAGACACAGAAGACGCTCACCTTGGGGGCGATGCGCACCCGCTTGCTATGGCGGGCAAGCTCCGAGCTCATGAGCGAAGCTGCCAGAGGCAGTGGCACCTTCACGGAGGGCTGTAGCACCAGCGACTGGTTCACTGGGAACTGGATGGGCACCAGGTAGGAGCTAACACGTGGGAGCAGGGGTTTCATCTTCCGCCCTAGGAGGAAAGCGGGGAGGTAAGAGCAGGGGGACAGGGAGTCCACTCTTTCTCTCCTTCCCTGGGGCTCAGATCCCTTTCAGCTGGGAGCAGAATCCCGGAGTCTATGACTCGCTACAGATATGCCCCCAGAACAAGGCCCAGGCTTGAGGCCCACTCTCCCATACTAACGTGTGCCCAGTGGGAGTTCAGATTTCATGGTCACGTTCCGGCGGAGCTCAGGATTGGGCCGTTTCTGCTGCTGCTTGTGGCGGGCGGAGAGAGAAAGGAAACCTGAGTTAATAAGGGAAGGCAGTGGGGGACAGGGGAGCAGAACCCTGCCAGCTTGAGCTGGTGAACTTGAGCTAACCAACTGCCCAGGAAGAATAAGCTGAGTTGAGGGCATGGATGCAGGTGGGCACAATCTCCAAAGCCCCGGTGAACAGACAGGTGGACAGTGTTTGACGGCAGCCCAGTGCTGCCACCTCCCTGAGACATCCTCACCACCCTCGGGAATGCCGGGCATATAGTTTTGGGAGTGGCGGAGAAAAGACGGGTGAGGGGGGAGAGTGCAAAGAGAACTGCTGGCTGCCTGGGAGCCCTGGGCCATGCACTTGTTCACTGCTGAGGCGCGTGCTCCCGCTGTGCCCTGCTCTGCACAGTACAGCTAGCTGTGTGATGCCCGTGGCAGGGGCCAGCGGCCTGGTGTCTCCTGCTCCAGGAGCCCCAGGGGGCTCTGAGACCGAGCTACTTTCCCCTCCTGCCTGCCACACATCTCTCTGTTCACAAAAGCCATGCTGAGCAGGGTGCAAGGAAAACAAGACAAAGCCCCGACTGAGCCGGAGGGAAAGAATCTTACTGATTCCAAGTGCTCGGGCGATTGTGGAGACCCTGGGTCCAGTGGCTGCTGGCGGCCAGGCATTGTGGGAGAGAAATGACATGAAGTTACCACCAACCCGGCGGGGTAGAACAACCTGCTCCTGGTCGATGCCAAGAGACATCTGGACAAGTGGCCCGCTAAGAGAGTGACTGCAGCTACAGCAGCCTAAAGTGCGCCCTGAAATCCCATGGTCAGAAGCTCCTCAGGGGCCTGACGTGATAGCGTAGCGGTTGAAGTCCTTGCCTTGATTGTGCCGGGATCCCATATGGGTGCCGGTTCTAATTCTGGCGGCTCCACTTGCCATCCAGCTCCCTGCTTGCGGTCTGGGAAAGCAGTCGAGAACGGCCCAAAGCCTTGAGACCCTGCACCCATGTGGGAGACCTGGAAGCAGCTCCTAGCTCTTGGTTTCAGATTGGCTCAGCTCCAGTCATTGTGGCCGGAAGATCTTCCTCTCTCTCTCTCCTCCTCTCTGTATATCTGCCTTCTGAATAAAAATAAATAAGTCCTAAAAAAAAAAAAAAGGCAGCAGCAGCTCCTCTGGCATCTCAGCCACCGGCACCGAGCCTGCAGTTATCCAAGTTTCTCAGGCCTTCTCTGCACCCTTCACCTGAGATGCTTGTTAAAAATGTTATTCCAGGCCTGCTGAACTGTGAGTGAGGGGCCTGGGGAGCTGAAATACAACAAGCGTCCTGGGCAATTTTGATTTGCAGGAAAGGCAGGGAAACAGAGTCTCAGGCAAGTCTCTATTTTGGGTCACAACAGTCCTCTCTGTGCCCTGGTCTAGCTGTGCCACTGAGTACTGTCAACAGTACCTAATTCATGCCAGTCACTGCCTGGCTGTCCTTAATTCTCCTGTCATCTCATGGAAGCATCTCAGAGACCTTGTGTCCTTTCGAGACGGCCACGACAACCTTGGACTCAGGACATTCACCTTGAACACCTGGTCCAACGTCAGGTAGCGATTGGCACTGGGGTGAATGGTCCAAAAGGAGACCCTGCCATTGGCAGACGTCTCCCGAACGAACATGTCGTGGAGGGAGAGGTTGTGGCGGATGGAGTTCTGGAAAGAGAAAGAAGGTTTTATTAGCTTCTTTGGCTTCAGATCAACAGCAGGAGACAAGAGGGAAATCAGGCCTCCCACCCACCGTGCCCGGCACAGCCTCTTTCCAGCTCCCCTGGAACCCTGCCCACTGGCGACTCTGCTTGGGACTGCCATCAACTTCGCCCACAGAGCTGTGTGTTCCACGGGGACAAAGACAGGTGCCATTGCGTTGGGTTGGTGATGATGAAGTCCTGGAGAGCCATGAACTAATGTAGGGCGAGGCAGGGCAGGGCCACAGAGTAAGAAAGTAAGAAATTAAAGAGAAGATGAGAGTGAGACATTAGGAGTTCTCCGTGGGGCTGGGTGCTTGGCCTAGTGATTACGGCATGATGTCAGCTGCTGGAAAGCCTGGGTATGAGGCCTGGCACTAGCTCCCAGCTCCCACCATGGATAAGTTCCTGCCTAAGGCCTCAGCTCCAAGATGCTGTTGGCAGTTGAGCAGTGAACTGATCAGCGAGAGCTTGGTATATGCTTCTGTATGTCGGATGATGTCATTTTGTTTTATAAAGAGTTAAGCTGGGAGGAAAACAAAATGCTGAATCCCTATCAGAAGACTTTATGTGTAGTTCTGACAGGGACCCAGGGTTGGAGTCATACTGACTTGTAGAAATGATACATCACATTGCAGGCCCTGAATCTCAGGTCATGAAGTTTACAGACGGAGTTCTTTATGCTTGTTTTTTTTTTTTCCCCCTTAAGATCTTTCCCTAAAACTTCTCAGCCACTCTAGTTGCTGGTACCTACGATTCTTGTTCAGTGTAACACACAGGTGAGCTTGGTGCTACACTGAAGACCAGACATAAACCTCTGGAGTCACAGACCAAGTAGTTACTACAAAAAAAAAAAAAGATTTTGTCTAGATTTGGCAGGATGGAGTGACAGTTCAGGTGACCTGGTTTATAGGTCTAGCACCCTCTGCACGGAACTGCTGCCCCACAGCACCAGGAACTGTCGGGCTAGAGGAACCTCCACTTTGCCTGCTACGATTACCTTCCAGCCTGGCTTGGCAATGTGCTTAAAATAGGGGAAGTGGTCCTCAATCCAAGTGTAGATGTCTTTCAAGGTCATGCGCTTCCTCTCGGTGCTGTTGATGGCGAACTGGATCATGGCCATGTAAGAGTAGGGTGGCCGTTCAGACATAGAGTCCTGCCAGGATGTTGACGCTCCAGAGGGTTCCTCAACCTGAGGGTTTAGGACAAGCCAAAGAGAAACAGAAAAATGACATGGAAGAGTCACAGGCCCCTCCTTGGGGCTGGTGTTGTGACACAGCGGGTGAAGTTCCCACTCTGACACCACCATCTCATATCGAAGTACTGGTTTGAGATTGAGCTGCCTCACTTCAGCTCCAGCTCCCTGGTAACACACTGGGGCCCCTGTGCCCATGTGCCCATGTGGGAGCTGGGCACAAGCTCCTGCTCCTGGATGCAGTGTGACTCAGCCCTGGCCATCGTGGCCGTTTGGCAAGGGAACCAGTTGATGGAAGATCTCAGTCTCACCCTCTATCTGTAACTCTGTCTTTCAAATAAATAAAATAGATCTTTAATAAGTGAATCTTTTTCTTATTGGAAAAATTATCTTTTTGTTGTTGTTGCTGCTGACAGAGAAGCTTTATTTGTGAAGTGACCAGGTGAATGTGGAAAAAAAGAGGGAAGGAGAAAGCACCTCCCAAGACAGAGCCAGGAGGTGGGGTGCCTCTTGACAGCAGAGAGGGAGGAACACCAACAAATGAATCTTCAAAGAGAGAACCACTAACACACCGCATGAAAAACCTTCCCTAGAGAAATGTTCCTTGCTACTGTTAATAAGTTTATTTTTATTTGAAAGGCATATTTACAAAGAGAAGGAGAGACAGAACAAGATCTTCCACCCACTGCTTCAACCCCCACATGATTACAATAGCTGGAGCTGGTTGATCTGAAGCCAGGAACCAGGAACTTCTGGGTCTCTCACATGGGTGCAGGGGCCCAAAAGACTTGGCCTATCTTTTTGCTGGTTTCCCAGGCACATTAGCACGGAGCTAGATTGGAAGTGGGGCAGCCAGGACTTGAACCCGTGTCCATACGTGATGCTGGCCACCACACGACACTGGCTCTGGAACTGTTTACTAGAAGCAAACTCATTCAAGACTATTATTGAATCAAGTTAAATTTTTAGGATTGGGGAGGATTTTAGGACAACCTGGCCCAGACCCTGGCTAACAGAGAACCATTTCTCTGCCTTCACTTACTTTGCTGAAGACATTATTCAGTAAAAAGTCAGTTCCTTTTATTTCTTTTTTTTTTTTTTTTTTTTAAAGATCTATTCATTTGAAAGCCTGAGTTACAGAGAGATCTTCCATCTGCTGGTTCACTCCCCATGTGGCTAAAACAGCCAGGACTGGATCAGGCGTAAGGCAGGAGCCTGGAGCTTCTTCCAGGTCTGTCAGATGGGTGGCAGGAGAGCAAGCATGTGGGCCATGTTCCCCTGCTATCCCAGGCCATTAGCAGGGAGCTGGACCAGGGAGAGGAATGGTTGGGACAAGAGGGTTGTATGGACACTATGAAACTCAAGCACTGATTTTGTACTACAACCACACTCTTCAGATGTGTGGGTCAAAGACCTAGGTCTTATTCTTGATGTATTGTGAGTAAAGTGTATATGCAATATATTCTATATGTATGATATTGGCAAATGTGAAAAAATCAAACAAATCTAGACTACACAATTACGTTCGATGAACTTTGGTTCCTGGTAAAGTATTTAAAACTCACAATCTAATTCCCTTTATTTGCTATTAATAGTATATTTTTGAACTAAAAAAATCACAGTGCTTTTTTTTTTTTTTTTTAAATCAGAGAGAGTGAGTCTGAATCCTGGCTCTGCTAAGCTTTGGGTTAATGTGCACCCTGGCAGGCATCAGGTCTCTGCCACGTGGGAGAACAGGATGGAATTCTCAGCTCCTGATTTGGCCTGGTGGTCTATTGAGGGCAAACGGGGAGTGAACCAGCAGATGGTAAGTTCTCTTTCTCCAACAAACATACAAATAAAAACGATCTTTCTATAGCTGCTCCCGTCAGCTCATCCAGCTGGGATGCCTCTTTAGAGTCAAGTAGTTTCCCAAGTAACGCCTTAGCCATCTCCAGGACACCTGTGAACTACCTGCTATGGTGGAACACTTAACCCAGTGCTGCCAGGAATCCAGCGAATTCAGCAAATATGCTCTCAAGGGAATCTCCCAGATAATGGAGAAAATAGCTCTAGGGGAGTGTTCATCGCAGGACACGGGAATTCTTCAGCAAGTCTCCATCCTATCCATTTTCCCGAGAAATTCCCTGTCTTGGCGCTGACTTCCCTGGTGAGTGACGGCAAGGCTCACCTTGACCTGGTTCTGCTTCAGGTGGCAGTTCTCCTTCTCCTCCACCTCCTGCTTGACGCTGCAGGAGCCAAGGCCATCGGAGCTCATCTTTCCAAGCCACTGGATATTGGTTAAGCTGTTGTTGAGAGTGCAGCCTGCCGCCTCTCCACCAGCTAGAGGGAAACAATCCAAGATCCGGGCTTAGCTGCTCCTTTAGCTGCTTGGCAGGCCCACCCACGCAGGAGGTTAGAGATTACCACTCCAAACCCCGGATGACCCTTAGGGACAGGGAGCACCAGGGAATCTGAGCAGGCTCCTGGGTACTCGGCCCCTGGTGACCTCTGGGGGAGAACCCAGGGGTGGAGCACAGTGCATCTTAGAGGCGGGTCTGCGCAATCTGACACAACAGTGCTCTCAGCAGCTTCAACAAAAAGTTACTTTTTCCTCTCCTGCTTTTTTTTATTAGGAGGCAAAAAGATTCCTACTTTCTTACAGAAGTCAATTGAAAGGACTAACAGAAATAACCAATCCTTTTCCAATATAAAGAAAGTACCAGAAATGCTACATCACAACTGGAACTCTCTCAACGGGGTCCAAAAGATCTGGGGTGAAAGCTTCGGGGTGAAGACCAGACTTTCCCCCGAGTTCAGGGGAGACACCTGTCAGTTGTGGGCACCTGATTTGTTCTCAGGCTCCTCACTCCCGACCCTACCCTGTGGACCACCTACCACAGCTGTCGGGCCGCTGCCCGAGCAGGGCTCCCAGCGGCCGAGGCAGAGCCACATCCCTGGCTGCAGGCTTTGGCCCCAGGGTCTCGGGAATCACTTGGGTCCTCTTGGAATCCTGGCTGGATTGGGCTTGAGGCTGTGAGCCTGGAGGGTGAGCCGGGGTGCTCCCACAGCTGATGAGGATGAATTTGTTGGGCCCGCTGCTCCCACTCTCTTTGCCTTTGGCGGTCAGTGCCGCGATGATGCTCTGGATGTCCGCGTTGTTGGGGATGGCCACCACCTGAGTGTTGGCCATGGTGGGGTGGTTGATAATCTTGATCCCAGCAGGGAATTTGCCAGAGCTGGACTCTGCCACATCCTGGGAGGCTTGGGCTGGGCCAGCCGCCTGTTGAGCAGGGGGTCCCTTCGGTTCCTCCTCTGAAGTTTCTCTGGGGGCATTCTGGACAGACAGTGGCGGCCGCCGTCTTTTGAGAATCAGTGGCCGACAGGGGCTGGTTTTCATGATGAATCCAGGCTTTCACTCTCCATCGAGAATCACCAAGTGTGGGCCCTGAAAGCACAAGGAGTAAATAGCAGGATGTCAGGTGGGCTGAGGAGGGATGAGTAAACAGCAGGATGTCAGGTGGGCTGAGGAGGGATGAGAGCTCCTCTTGCCAGGGGCAGGATAAAGGCCCAGGGGAATGCTGCCTCGGGCCTTTGCACAGGCCTCAGACAAGATTAGCACCACTCCATCGGGGAAGGTGGGACTGGGGTGGTGACAGCCAAAGGTCTCCTCCTGTGACTGCAGGATACACGGAGAGCTCATTTGCAGTGACCGTAGGGGGATGAACGGAGGATGCCGGAATAGGAGGTTAAGGCTGTCAGGAGGCCTATCGAGTGTAGACCCCATAATCCTTTTTAATTTTATTTATTATTATTTTTTATTAGACCCCATAATCCATTCCAGGACACAGCACGTGTATAGGTATGTCATTATACTTTATAAACCACAGGCTCATCACCTGATGGATTAGGTGAATTAGCACTGCACAAATATCACCCTGCTTCCACGGAGCGCAGGTGAGCAGGTCATTTCCCTGTGCGAGGCCCACAATACAGGTGTGTCGTTGGCACGCTGGCGGGGGCAGGGGGAGTGGAGGAGGTGTGCTGTTCCTCTCACAGGTCACTGTGCTCCTCTCCCCAGCTAAAAAAATCACATTTCACCCCCAACAATGTACACGATAGTTACATCATGACAACTCAGTTTTTGTATCTTCCTTTATGTACTTTCTCCACATACTATTTTATGACCTCATTTGTCTTACAGGATCCAGACTTCTCCCTGGATGGCCAGAATGCGCTATCCTCAACATGCTAAAGTGGTTGCGCAATGCTCTGGAATGAAGCGTTAGCTATGAAATGACACCATTTGTTGATTTTACCAAATATTTGGACTACTCGACTAAAGTAGAACATGTTCTAATATCCAGGCACTCTGAAAAAGAAAAAAAACAGCTCTTCCAGGACACCTTCCAAGCTCCCTAAAATAGGCCTGCCTCTTTTGTGACGTTGCCATGGGCTGAGAACTCACAGACCTCCCTATCTTACCATGATTGTTACCCTACTACTTACTACTTCCAGCTGGAATTTCACTTGCCCCTCTCCCCACCCCTAAACCTCAGTGGATGCTCTCTCTCTATTCCACAGAACACAATTATTTTCTGTCTTCCGCTTCTTGACAGGTCGCTTCCCATATGTGCCAGCTTTCCTCTGACCCCGTGCCAATCCTGAGCTGGGAAACCTTGCCACACATTCGAAACGTTGCCTAATGGTGACAGCACCGGCCAGCAGGGGTGCGATCAAGGAAAAGCACCCTCTCCATGCCAGGCACGGAGGGAGCGAAGAAAATGGGGTCCCCCCCAGCCTCCTGAGGTCGCGCGCAGGGTGCAAAGGACAAACTTGCAGGGGAAACCAGGGGGTGCTTTTTGAGCCAGAAGACACAAGACCAAGGCCAGGAGCTAAATAATAATAATAATAAATGTGCACGTTGGCTCAGACCTCCTTCCCGCTCGCGTCCCGCGCGCCCCGCTGCTTGGGGCGCCCTGCCCTCCGCGCCCGAGCCCCGGCTCCCCGCCTCCGCCCCGGCCTGGGACTCCATGGCCGCTCCCCCACCGCTCACCTGCGGACTGCTGCACCGCCGCGGCCGCCGCTGTCGCAGGGCTGTGTGGCTCCTTCAAGCCAGGGCCGGGCCAAGGCCCTCCCCGGACCAGGGACTCGCGCCGGGCCGGCCGGGGTCCCGGCGGAGCGGGCGGGGTGGGAACCCCGGGGGATCCCGGGAAGGGAGGGGGGGTCCCGGGCCGGGGCCGGGGCTGGACGGGCTCAGGCACAGGGAGCTTTCAGTTTGTTCCGCTGTTTGAAATTGGCGCCGGCGGAGCGTTGCGCTGACGTTGCGGTCACGTGACGCAGCGCCGCCAATCGGCGCCGGCTTGTCTCGGCGTTCGGTCTAGAACGTCAGCACCCGGCAGCGGCTGAGGCAGCGGCCGGGAGTTGAAGGGAGGCGAGGTGAAGGAGGCGGCCGGGACAGGCCAGAGGCGGCCGGGACAGGCCAGAGGCGGCCGGGGCGCAGGGCCGGACGAGGACGAGGGCGGCCGGGGACAAGGGACCCCGGCCTGCGGAGCGCGGGGAGACGGCGGCGATCGCCCCCGGCCTCCCCGCACCCTCTTTCCCGGCTCTGCAGCGCTGGTGGCGGTGGATTTCCCTGTTGAGGAGAGTTGTTCCCCGCGTCCGACCCGTGCACGGCCGGCTGCTGGGGCGAGAGCTGTGCGGGGCTGAGCGCGTGTCCTCCTCCGGCCCGCCGGAGCCGGGCTCCGATCCTGCCGCTCTGCGACCACCGACCACCGGCTCGCGCGGCCCAGCCTGGCCTGGAGGGCACCTGGTTCTTCTGCGGCCACCATGGCCGGGGGCTGCGGAGACGCGGGAGTGCAAGATAACGTGAATTTTCCATGGACCCTTTGAAGTGCCCCCCTTCCTACGATGACGGACAAGGTGGTTTGCTTCTCCTGAGCTCACAGTCTAGCGAGGGGGTAACGGGGAGGAGGCAGGGGAGCGTGGGCGTGTTGACTTCGGGAGTTAGCTCTAGAATCCAAGCCGTTGTCATCAGCCTTATCGTTGCATTCGGGAAGGGCCTTTCAGCGGTGAGGTCTGCAGCCCCTGCACAGAGCAAAGAGCGGATCTGCATTTTCTCAAGACCCAGGCAGCAGACGGGACTAAGGAGGAGCCTGTTGGGACCCAAAGAGGGTGGTGAGGAGAGAAAGAGGGCAAGAGAGGAGAGGAGAGAGCGGTGGCAAAGAGGCGTTGCTGAAGACATGTTTAGGAGGTCGTAGAACCAGGCTTGGTGCAGGGTTGAAGCGGCGGGAGGGTGCCAAGGTTTCTGGGTAACTGGATGAATGATCATGCTGTCCCCCTAAGGGTCCCCCGAACCCCCAGAGATAATCACTTTGGGAGGTGCTGGGACAATGATGGTGTGTTCGGCTTTTTTTTTTTTTTCTTTAAGATTGGTTTATTTTGGGCCTGGCAGTGTGGCCTAATGGCCAAGGCTCTCGCCTTGAACGCACCAGGATCCCATATGGTCGCCGGCTCTAATCCCGGCAGCTCCACTTCCTCTCTATCTCTCCTCTCTGTATACCTGACTTTGTAATAAAAGTAAAATAAATTTAAAAAAATGGTTTATTTTTATTTGAAAGGCAGATTTACAGAGAGGAGAGACAGATCTTCTATCTGCTGGTTCACTCCCCAAATGGCCACAATTGCCGGAGCTGAGCCGATCTGAAGCCAGGAGCCAGGAGCTCTTCCGGGTCTCCCATGTGGGTGCAGGGTCCCAAGGCCTTGGGCCTTCCTCGACTGCTCTTCCAGGCCACAGGCAGGGAGCTGGATGGGAAGTGGGGCTGCCGGGACATGAACTAGCACTTACATGGTATCTTCATGCAAGCAAGGTGAGGACCTCAGCCACTAGGCTACCACTCCAGGCCCCTCATCTGGTTTACATGACCTAACCCTCCACCATGTCCAGCCTCAGCTCTTGCCACTCATCTTTGCATCCTCTGAGTGCAGCTGCATGTGTCTGTAGTTCCCTGAGTCCGCACAGCAGCCTCTGTACATGCTGTTCCCGGCTTTGTGTCTTTGCTTTTCCTACCCCTCCTCTACTGGGGTCAAGTATCTCCCCATCAGCAAAGCCTCCCCTGCAGTGAGCTGAGGCACGCTGCACTGTCACCTCTCACAAGTGTCCAGCTCTCAGTGATTATTGAATAAATGGTTATTCATCTGTAAATTTCCAGCGTGGCACTTCACTCAAGGAATGCTTATGGAATGAAGGCTGTTGGTTAGGAATGCTGGGTTGTGCTTGGTGGTGTAGGTAGTTAGGAAGCTGTGCTTCCAATAACCCCGAGGTAGGGACGGTACTTTATGGTGGAATTGGCTGGCAGCGTGTCAGAGGGAGCTGAGGGGTCATCTGAATTTCCTCTCAGCTTTGATTTCTTCTCTGCAGGCGTGGGTTGGAAGTGGAGCCTGTCCACCAACCCGAAGGCCACCAGCATCATGTGGTTATTAACTGCTCTTCGTTCCCCAATTGATGCCTCCCAGAAAAAAACGCCCGCCACGGTGTCAGAAAGCCCCGCTGCTATTCCACCAACAACCACTGGAGGGCGCCAAGCACCACTATGGATCTCAGCCTCCTCCGGTGGTCACCCACACCCGTCAGGTGCCCAGCAAGCCCATTGACCACAGCACCATCACTTCCTGGGTAGGCCTGTGAGATTATTTTGCCTTTTATTCCACTATACTTATTAAAATTCTAATTTTTCTGCTTTGCAACCAGGACCTCCAAAGAATGAGAATACTCATGGGTACAGGTCAGGGAAACAATGTGGTCAGCTCTGTTCTCTGGTACATCTTCTGTCTCCATTCAGACTGAGGTGTAGGTGGGCTATAATTGAAGTTTCCTTGGCTCCTCCTACCCCCATACTTTCTCTGAAAGAGTTCAGTGTTCGCCACCCAGGAGCTGCCTGAGAAAGCTAGAAGGATGACAGAATATGTAAAAATGTCTCCCCTGCACATCATGTGAAAGGTGGAGTATGTAGATACTGTCTGGATTGAAGTACAGTCCACAGAAAGGGCCTGTATCATATTCTGATAGTTTGAAAGCCCTGGGAAGGGGCAGGCGTTTGGCAGCTGAGAGGCTGCTTGGGATAGCTGCATCCCGTGTCATAGTGTCGCCTCTAAGGTCGCAGCTCTGCTTCCAATCCCAGTTTCCTGTCAGCGCCCCTCCTCCTCTTCCAGGAAGCAGCATGTGGTCGCTTAAAGTGTTGGTTTCTGGGGCTAGCATAAAGAGTAAAATTGTGGGCCCGGAGGCGTGGCCTAGTGGCTAAAGTCCTCGCCTTGAACGCACCGGGATCCCATATGGGCGCCGGTTCTAATCCCGGCAGCTCCACTTCCCATCCAGCTCCCTGCTTGTGGCCTGGGAAGGCAGTTGAGGACGGCCCAATGCATTGGGACACTGCACCCGCGTGGGAGACCCGGAAGAGGTTCCAGGTACCCGGCTTCGGATCGGCGCACCGGCCCGTTGCGGCTCACTTGGGGAGTGAATCATCGGACGGAAGATCTTCCTCTCTGTCTCTCCTCCTCTCTGTATATCTGGCTGTAATAAAATGAATAAATCTTTAAAAAAAAAAAAAAAAAAAAGAGTAAAATTGTGGGCCCAGCATGGTAGCCTAGTGGCTGAGGTCCTTGCCTTGTGGACGCCGGTTCTGGTCCCACCCATGAGGAAAGTGAAGTCAGAGAGACTGAGTAACTTGCCCAAAGCTCACGGCCTTCTGGTATGTCGGCGAACACTCGTTTTTGTGTTGTGTCCATTACTGATGTGGACTCCCCTGTAGGATTCCGGTCATTAGGTATACTTTCTCTGGCTAGTCCTTGCCAGGTGGCTTGTTTCACCCATTTGCTTTTTTGTTTTTTTTTCTTTCCTTTTAAATCCTTAGATATCACCTCAGTTTGATACAGCAGCAGAAAGCTGCTTCCCAGCACACCAGAAACAACCCTGCAACCCAAGAAGACAATCAAGTCGGAAAGTCACCACGTCCAAGTTTCCACATCTAACTTTTGAGAGTCCACCACCTTCTTCCAGCTCAGAAACCCTGGAGAGCCCCTTCAGCAAGGAGCCAGAAAAGGAAGCTTCCAGAAGGCCCTTGGTTCCGTTGCTCAGTCCCCAGAGCTGTGGCGAGCTGTCTGTGAATTCCCTTGGGAGCTTCCCTCATATGTTCCTTCCTCCTGACATCCAGACCCCAGACTCGTCTTCCACGAGGGGAGAGCCCCTTCCCCCCACCCAGAAGGAGAACAGGCATCCAGGCCTCCCCCTTCACCTCGCTACCCCCGGCAGCCCGGAGCCGGGGCCTGTGCTGGTCCAGGACACCCCCGAAGAGAAGTACGGGGTGAAGGTCACGTGGAGGAGACGCCGGCACCTGCTTGCTTACCTCACGGAGACGGGGAAGCTGAGCAGAAGCCAGTTCTTTGTGAAGAATTGACTGGCTTCCCCAGCAGCTGCCCCCTCTTCAACAGCCTTAAGAATTGCTGCTGTCACTTTTTGGCACGCAGGCGACCGTTTCTGTAGAATAAAATGGAAGCCACATTAGCAGGAAAAAAAATTGAACTGAAGCCCAGAGGCCTGAGGGAATTCAATTCCCAATTGGCTTTTTAAGACACTTTTGCAGTAAAGAGTGGAGTTCAGTGTCACAAACTGTTCATATTTTTCCTCACATTAGCTGTTTAAAAAGTTTTTTAAATATCCTGAGACTGTTTAAAATGTATGTAGATAGATGGTTGCAGAAAGTTTAGAGTGCTCGGCTCCTGCCGGCGGTGTGGCGGTGTTGCGCATCGCCCGAGGTCTGTGTGCGAGGGGTCTGTCACTGCTCCTCATCCTTCAACCTCCGCCCTCAAACTCATCCACATTTGTTTTTTCCTGGTTGCAGACAGAAAAATGTATTTGTGAAGGGACTAGGTGAGTGGGGAAGAAGAGGGAAAGCACAGTACCTCCTGAGAGAAAGCCAGGAGTGGGGTGCCTCTCAAAAGGAGAGACACCCCAAACTAATCCCTAGGTCTGAGTATCTGCTCTGAGGCCCAGTGTCAACTTCCTCGGAGACTTGAAGGACAGGAGAGGTCAAAGCAAGGCCTGTGACCTTGCAGTGGCTGACTGCCACCTCTGACCTTGGCTCACGTGCGGGTAGAGCAAGACGCGAAGGGGCAGCCAGCCCTGCTTCAGGGAACAGTGGGGTCAGAGCTGAGAGGGACCCTCTGGTGGGTCACTTAGAATTTTGCTGTGTTTCCAATCTGTTCCCACCCCCCAGAAATCGCAAGTATTAACTAGCGTATGAAATTGGTTTCTTACAGTAACTGTTTAGATGGGGTGTGTGTATATGTATGCATAAATAAACATGGACCCTTTGGAATGCAGCTTCCTGTAATTAACGCAGATCTGGCCAGTTGACACATGCCATTTGGCTGGTACAAACAGCATCACATTCAAGCCTGTTCATTGAAGTCAGGAACCCAGTCCCAGCGAGACAAGCGGGTATTATTCTGCTTATTTTATAGATGGGATTTTTAAAACACAAAGTGAGTCATGTTCAGAGTCACATGTAAGTGCAGTGCTCTACTAGTTTGTGCCAAATTCTATGCCTTTTAAAGATTTATTTTTTTTTATTTTATTATTTGTACTATTATTTATTTATTAAAGATTTATTTATTATCGGCTGGTGCTGAGTCGATCCAAAGCCAGGAGCCAGGAACTTCTCCCAGGTCTCCCACGCGGGTGCAGAGTCCCAAGGCTTTGGGCCGTCCTCAACTGCTTTCCCAGGCCACAAGCAGGGAGCTGGATGGGAAGCGGGGCTGATGGGATTAGAAACACACCGATATGGGATGCCTCTGCATTCAAGGTGAAGACTTCAGTCGCTAGGCCAACGTGCTGGGCCCACCTTTTAGTATTTTTGAAAAATTTATGTTTGAAAGGCAACAGTGATAGATCTTTCATCAGCTGGTTCGCTCTCCCAAATGGCTATTGTGCCCAGGGATGTCCCAGATCAAAGCTGGGAGCCGGGAGCCGGGAGCCAGGAGCCAGGGTCGCGTGCCTGAGTCCCCGGCACTTGTGTTGCAGTTTCCAGACATAGCAGCAGGGAACTGGCTCTTCCTAATGATGCTAACCTGGGGAGTACAACTATCCTTGCTGCTCCGAGAGACCAGCTCCTCCTAAAAGTTTAACTGATGCAGAAAGCACTTTGAGCTTGGAAAGTGCTAGAACGTGAACGTGCAGCAGCTCCTCAAAGTGTTGACAGCAGGGCCTGGTGCAGTGGCCTAGCAGCTAAAGTCTTGCCTTGAATCCCTTTTGTGCCCTGGTCCTAATCCCGGCAGCCCCACTTCCCATCTGGTTCCCTGCTTGTGGCCTGGGAAATCAGTCAAAAGCCTTGGAACCCTGCACCAGCGTGGGAGACCCAGAAGAAGTTCCTGGCTCCTAGCTTCGGATCAGCACTGCTCTGGGCGTCGCGGTTACTTGGGGAGTGAATCTTCGGGCAGAAGATCTTCCTGTCTCTCCTCCTCTATGTATATCTGACTTTGCGATAAAAAAAATAAAATAAATCTTTAAAAAACAACAACAAAGAACACCTAATCTGCAGATCTGATATTGGGGCCCCACCTGCAGTTGCCTTGGCTGGGCCACAGCGCAGGGCAGTCCTCCAGTAGGTAGCACGTCCCATCATGTGATATTTGAAGTTGGTCTCTAGGCAGTAGAGCGGTGGATGGAAAGTTCCTTTGGGTCCTCCGTGTGCACGGCTAAGCAAGGGCCTAAAAGCTTTGGGAGGTTTGTGTTGAGTAAGGATAGCAGGGCAGTTCCAGGAAGCCCTCCGGTCTTGGGGAAGAGGCCGACCTGCGCAACCGGCCTGAGTGCAGGCGCGGGAGAGCCACTCCCTCAGTGGGCAGCACACGGGGCGAGGGGCCCGACTTGCCTGCGGGTGCCCAGGCGCGCAGCGGCTGCCAACACATCCCGGGCTCGGTCCCTGCCCAGCCGGCCGCTCGAGGAGAACCAGCCCAGTCCCGTCTTCCCCCAGCTGGCGCAGGCGCCTTAACTCCGGGATTCCTCACGCCCCTTAGGAGTCCTCCAGCAACGCCGGCTGGCGGCAGCAGCCAGTGAGAGAGGAGCGGCCGGCGAGAAACCCAATAAACGCCAGCGACAGTGCGCGGTGTGGTGGCCAGGGGGTGGGGCCCAGAGGACGGGCAGACTTGCCAACCTAGCCGCGGCGTCTCGGGGTCTTCGTCTGGCGTCTTCGGTGTCTGGTCCCGAGAGCCGGCTATGGAGGCGCCGCGCTGTGGAATGACACCCCGCGGGTACAGGTCAGAGAGGGACGGGGCTGGTCGCGGGCGGAGGGACGAAGCGCCAAGGCGGAGGTCCAGTCTAGGAGCTGGGGGAGGGGGCTGGGAGAGGGGCGCTCATTCCCCAACTTCCGATCTAGGACCCCCCTCCCCCCCATACTTACCCTCCTGCGTAAAGAAAGGCATCGGGGAGCGCAAACTCTGCAGCCCTGCGACTGCACAGAAGGGAGCTCTTTGTGGCCGGTCCCGTTCAGGTTCTTGGAGCTCGCTTGGTTACCAAAAGTGGGGTCTCTGTCATCGGGGCCGCAGAACAAGTTTTGGGGATACAGGGAAGAGGAAGTTTAAATCACCGGTGGATGAAGCGGGTAGCAGACCTAGGTTCCAACAACTCTGTGTCCAGTTGGGCTTTTATTAAGAACGCAAAAGATTGGATGGATTGCTGAGACGTGGCTGATGGCAAGTCGGGAAAACACGGGCGCTGTGAGGATAACAGGATGTGTTGCCAGGGTCCGTGGCCGCCGCAGTTTCCTGAGAAACTTGCTGGATGCTGGATGGCTTGACTTTTTGGCATTGCAGAGTGTTTGCAGTTTCGCAGCTTGCAGAACGGTGTCTGGCTGGGGATCAGAATTCAGAGATTTGCATGTCTCCCTAACCAGGAGGAAACCCACTGAGCCTCGAGTGGGTGTTCTGTGGTGCCCCTGAGTTCATTCAGACCCCCGAACATTGTGTGTGGGTAAATACCATTCTCTACTGGTCCTACAGACCCCAGGGGAGGGAGGGATGGCTTTGCCCCTTCAGCGGATTGTGCCCAAGGCTGGAGTTCACCCCTAGTTCCTTACAAGCTTGGTCCTTAGCCTTTGTGCGTTAGAATATGAAAAGAAAGATGCAGTCCACTTGGCTTGCAGGCTCCCCCCCATCCCACTTAGCCGCTGTGCCCTGCCCTGTCCCCAGGGGGGCGAAGTGGAGTGGAGGGTGGTATTTAGTCATTTGCTGCCCTGCCTTTGCTTTTGGCAGGCAGTGCCGAGTTCTGGAATGGCGGCCCAGGACTGTAATTGGGAAGCTGTTGATTTGCTGCTCTGCTTTCCAGTGGCTGTCTCCGGCCTCATTTTCAGATGTACCCTCCCGCCTTTGCCCCCACTGCCTTTTATTTTTTGTTTTGCTGTCTCTGCCTGAGGGGAGAGCCCAGAACAGGATTGGAAAGGCAGCCTGTGGGTTTTCTGGTGAATGAAGCCAATGAACAGGTTAATGGCTTAAAACTCTGGAACTGATTTTCAGTTCTACAGGCCATCCCTAGCACTTGCCTTTATCAGGCAAAGCAAACATTTGGCACTTAAGGATTTTGTCCCATGCTTACTTAACTGGTAGACATGTAAACAATTCTAAACTTTTATGTCACAAAGGAGAGGCTTAGGTAGAGAATCACCCTTTCCCTCCTTCACCAAGTTCAAGTTCAGTTTGTGATCCCTGCTCCACGTTTTGCCCCCTCCAAGTCCGGAGAACAAAAACCGAATCCACGTTTTTAAGTGCTGCGTGGAGGTGAAGTGGGTATTTGGGCATCTCTGGTTGGGTCCAAACAGTTGTTGTTCAGTTGTGGACCATCCATATTTAACTGGATGTACTTTAACTAACACATGTCCCGAGTACCAGATGTTTGATGTGACTCATGATTTGGGGAAAAGGAAAAAGGAGAAGGGAACTTGCCTCTGACTTTAGAGCCAGCAAAACAAAAACACTTTCCTGCTGGAGCCCTCCTCCCCGCCTCATTTCTTCCCAGAGAAACTTGCCCCTGCGTTTTGAAACTTGACATCAAAGGAGGTGTGTGAGTCACCGATTCTGCTGGCCTGGGGAACTTTCCCGTACATTCTGCAGCTGTCTACAGCTCCAAGGGAGGTGATGTCTCTTGCTCTTTCAGCTGCAGGTCGTGTGTTTAGTGTTCTTTGACAGATGTTGACAGTGTTAATACTTCACCGTGTGAAGGTAACATCTGGCTTCTAGGGACAGACACGGTGGCTCGACAGGCTAATCCTTCGCTTTGCAGCGCTGGCATTCCAATAGCAACAGCCGGTTCGTGTCCCAGCTGCTTCACTTGCCATCCAGCTCCCTGCATATGACCTGAGAAAGCAGTGGAGAATGACCATCCCCTTGGGCCCCTGTACTCATGTGCGTGACCCAGAAGTTCCTGGCTTCAGATTGGCTCAACCCCAGCCGTAGCAGCCACTTGGGGAGTGAGCCAGCGGGTGGAAGATCTTTCTCTGTCTCTTTCCTTCACTCTGTAAATCTGCCTTTCCCATAAAATAAAAGTATTGATCTTTTTTTAAAAATCAGAATTTTAGATTTGCTGTGATGTTCATTTGTCTCGGAGTGACGTGACTGTTGAAAAGGAAACCCCCTCATGGGAAAACAGAGTGGAGGAACTGCTGGCAGGTGGATTGTAGCCACCTCTCCCCTGCCCGATGGCCGTTGGAAGCAGTGTTCCAGAGTGTTTGGGAAGCTTTGCGTTCTGTGTGTTGGGTGGTGGAGGTTGGCCTGGAGATAGAGAATAGGGCGTAGGGAGCCTTGCAACCCGAGCCCTTCCTGGCTTTTGTTAGTGATACAGAACTGACGTGGGGTGACCTTGTGACCCGGAGTTGTCTAAGAAACGTCCTGGGCTCCACCATGAAGTGGAGACGAGTCACCACTGGCGGTTATGTCCTGGCCACTCTTCCTCCTCGTGATGTCTGACCGATAAGCGTGTTTTTGTTTTTTTATTCCCTCATGTGAAGGCCACTTCATGCATTTCTTGTCTTTCAAGGTTGCAGGCAGGCAGATGTAGCCATCCTTGGGGATGGTGTTAATTTGTGCCTTCCCTTAGCTCATGGAAAACCCTGCCTCTGCGGTCTTCCCTGCGCTGTGTCTGGGTGAAAGAAAAACTCAGTGTCTTCTGACTCAGAGGAAAGGAATGCCCGAGCTCTCCAGGAGGAGTGGAAGCCGCCTGGCTTCCTGGGACTGGCGCTTTGGAGGACCAGAAGGGGTCTGGGTAATAGTTTCCTTTGGTTCCATCTCTGAAGCAGCTCAGCAATAGAATTGTCTTTTTTTTTTTTTTCAATGGAAACTTCCCAGTTTGGTGCTTTTTCTGTTCATGAGAAATATACTGTTAGGAACATTAGAGCTCTTTTTTGATTTATTTTTATTGGAAAGTCAGATGTAATGAAAGGAGAGACAAAGACAAAGATCTTCCGTCCTTTGATTCACTCCCCAAGTGACCACAACGGCTGGAGCTGAGTTGATCTGAAGTCAGGAGGAGCCAGGAGCCAGGAGTTTCCTCCAGGTCTCCCATGCAGGTGCAGGGTCCCAAGGCCTTGGGCCGTCCTTGACTGCTTTCCCAGGCCACAGGCAGGGAGCTGGATGGGAAGTGGAGCTGCCAGGACACGAACTGAAGCCCATATGAATACTTTTCCTATTAAGTTGACTCCTTTATCAATTTATTTGAGAAAGATAAGCTACCCTTTTCTCCTGTGTTTGTTTTCTCAACTATAAGTAAATGCTAAGACAGAGAACCGCCCGTTGGTGATGTTACAGGGGGCATTGTGGCTATTGAAGGAAATGTCCATTCATAATCATAGAATCCTTAAAACTTTATTAAATGCTTGGAGCTATTTGGTAATCTGGTACATTGGGTATGACTTAGACTAATAAGGGAATAAGTAATATTTTAAACGATTTATTGATTGGACCTGGAGTGATAGTTCAATTGGCCAATCATCCCCCTTCAAGTGCCAGGATCCCATACGGGTGCCAGTTCATTTCGCAGCTGCTCCATTTCCCTTCCAGCTATGGCCTGAGAAGGCAATGCAGGATGGCCTTTGGGACACTGCATCCGTGTGGGACACCTGGAAGAAGTTCCAGGCCCCTGATTGGCTCAGATTTGGTCATTTGGGGAGTGAATCAGTGAATGGAAGATTTTGTCGTCTCTCCACTGCTCTCCCAGGCCACAGACAGGGAGCCAGGAACTTCTTGGTCTCCCACGAGGGTGCAGAGTCCCAAGGTTTGGGGCCATCTTTGACTGCTTTCCCAGGCCGTAAGTAGAGAGCTAGGTGGGAAGTGGAGCTGCCGGGACATGAACTAGCACTCATGAGATCCCGGCACATGCAAGGCGAGGACTTTAACCACTAGGATATCATCAGTGTTTTTCTTAAAAAGTTATTTATTAATTTAAAAAGCAAATTTAAAGAGGGGGAGCGGGGAATCTTCCATCCCCTGGTTCAGGGAAATAGCGTCTGTATTGGATGCCACTGCTAGCAGGTGGAGGAGTAACCTGTTGACTCACCCTCCTGGCCCCTCATCTGGCGATTCTTAGATATGGAGGTGAACGGGGTGATGAGCAGGGTCATCCTTGTAGCAAACTTTCACCAAATAGTTTTTAGATAAAATAAGTCATACAGGGGGAATGCAGAGAAAATTTTGGTGTCCAGAAACAAATTCGGCTGGGATGGCACACATTCTCGGAAAATTCTATTGCTGTGATCTGCACATTGGTGAAGGCCTTGTTGGTTTGTTCGACTGTGACTTTGGCTGTAACTGAAGAATAGTTCAAAAGCATGGTGTTCTGCCACACTTGCTAGATCTTTCTCCAATCTATAGCGTGCAAATAGGAAGTCTAAGAGAAGTACCAGTTCCATCCATTCTGTTCTGTGAGAAATCCTTCTATTTCATATTGATTTACTAATTAGTCTTGGTTAAGCTTGCTATAATAACTTTATTTGAAATGAAGGAAAAGGGAACATTGAAGGGGAAAAATGCAAATTCAGGAATATCATATTCTAGTTCAGATTAGAACTATTCATTTAGTTTGAATGTAAATACATAAAACCTGTTCCTCCCCAGTTAGAATTTCTACTTGGAGGGAACTGGCATAGTGGCTCAAGAGGCTAATCCTCCGCCTTGCATTACTAGCATCCTATATGGATACCGGTTGTGGTCCCAACTGTTCTGTCTCCTATCCAGCTCCATGCTTGTGGTCTGTGAAGGCAGCAGAAGATAACCTGGGTCCCTGGGCCCCTATACCTGTGTGGGAGGCCTGGAGGAGGCTCCTGGCTCCTGGCTTCAGATCAGCTCAGCTCCATCCATTAATGGCCATTTGAGGAGTGAACTGGCAGATGAACGATCTTTGTCTCTGTCTCTTTCTCTCTGGAAATCTGTCTTTTTCCTAAATTTCCAATAAAGAGAAATAATTTTTAAAAATGGCCTGTAAGAGTAGGAGGTATGCGACTGGTAAGAAGAGGTAACTTCTGTTAATTGTCCCTTAACCTTCAGGTTGAAGAGCTTTGATCCCACCTGCTAATTTGGAGTGTCTGGTTAGCTTGCCCAGGCTTGATGGCAGGAGCTCAAGGGTGTCTAGAAGGTGCTGGAATCACACCTGGCATCACACTGCTTTCTTCCCAGAGAGGTCTGAAGGGAAGTTACACCTTTGGCAGGTAGTTGGGCACAAAGAATCTTGGTGCTAGGAAGCCGATTCCAAGCTGCTGTGTGCCCATGTCCGCGGAGCCATGCAGCGGTAAACCAACAAGCCACCAGTAGGTGCTTTGGCGAGTTTGTGCCAAGTGCAGCACCAGCCAGCCCTGCTGTGTAGTCACGGACTTTGTCTTGTTAACTGAGAGCCCGAGAGCTGCCTCAGCCCCGCTCCGTA
Organism: Ochotona princeps; assembly: GCF_030435755.1. Lineage (NCBI taxonomy): Eukaryota > Metazoa > Chordata > Mammalia > Lagomorpha > Ochotonidae > Ochotona > Ochotona princeps. The sequence goes on from NC_080858.1 coordinate 19,551,538, forward strand.
CTTCGCTTATGCCGAAAACGCCAAGTCACAACCTAAAATCCTCCATCAGCAAATTGCTGAGACTAGAATGGCTTCGGAGAAGGGGGAAAGAATGTCTGGAAGGGTTTGTTTTTATCATCTGAAGGCAGTTGTTTGATTCGGTTTGATTTTCTAAAAATATCTATTTTTATTGGAAAGGCAGATTTACAGAGAGGAGAGACGGAGAGGAAGATCTTCCACCTGCTGGTTCACTCCCCAAATGGCCACAGCAGCTAGAGCTGAGTTGATGAGGAGCCAGGGATGTCCTCCAGGTCTCCCAAAGGGCACAGGGTCCCAAGGCTTTGAGCCATCCTCTCCTGCTTTTCCAGGTCAGGTCACAAGCAGGGAGCTAGATAGGAAGTGGAGCAACCGGGACACAAACTGGTGCCTTTGTAAAATCCACAAGCAGGGAGCTGGAAGGGGAGTGGAGTAACTGGGATATGAACCGGCGTCCATAGGGATCCTGGCACGTGCAAGGCAAGGACTTTAGCCACTCTGGATGTGATTTTGAAGGGATTTTTTAATCCCCCCCACACACACTTTTTTTCCTTCCTTTTACAGTGTCTTTGAAGATGAAACAATGCGGCTTCGACAGCTAAAACTGGACAATCAGGTGAGTCTGCTCTGGAGAGCCGGGCGGACGATGACATGGGCTGCCAGAACGAAGGTCCTTGTCCCCAAAGCTTGGCTACATTTGGAAGGAAGAGGCTCTGATGGTCAACCTTGGTCAGGAAACATTGTCTGGAGTTGGTGGGCGCTGAACCAAAGCCCTAGGTAGTGAGGTTGCCCCCAGTGACACTGACCTTGACTTTTATGATCATTGAAAATTAGAAGAATGTTCACATTGTACTTCTCTGTAGTGATTTGGTCCTGCCACTTTAAAAAACCTCGCTACTGGGCCCTGTGTGGTAGCCTAGTGGCTAAAGTCCTTACTTTGTATGCGCTGGGATCCCATATGGGTGCCGATTTGTGTGTCCCTGTGGGTCCCCTTCCCATCCGGCTCCGTGCCCGTGGCCTGGGAAAGCAGCAGAAGATGACCCAGGGCCTTGGGATCCTGTACCCACATGGGAAACCAGGAAGAAGTTCTTGGCTCCTGGCTTTGGGTTGGCTCAGTTCCAGCCGTTGTAGCCACTTGTGGAGTGAACCAGCAAACAGACGATCCTTCTCTGTCTCTTTCTCTCTGTAAATTTGACTTTCCAGTTTAAAAAAAAAAATTATTTAAGGAACCAGTGCTGTAGCATATTAGACTCAGCCTTTGGCTTTGATGATGGCATCCCATGGAGGTGCTGGTTCGAATACCAGCTGCTCCACTTCCAGTTCACCGTTCCTGCTAATGGCCTGGAAAACAGCAGAGAATAGCTCAAGTCCTTGGGCTCCTGCACCCACGTGGGAAACCCAGAAGAAGCTCCTGGGTCCTTGCTACAGACCAGTCCAGCTCTGGCCAGTGTGGTCACTTGGGGAGTAAAAGAGTAGATAGAAGATCTCTCTCTCTTCTCTCTGCCTCTCCTTCATTCTCTGTAACTCTGCCTTCCAAATAAAAATAAATAAAAAAAAATAGCCAAAGGTTTATTTGAAAGTTACGGGGAGAGGTGAGTGGACCAAGGGAGATCTTCCGTCTTCTCATTCCCATCCCATGATGGCCACAAAGTTCAGCTGAGCTGAAGCCCAGTTCTGATACAGAGGTTCTGCTTCTGCTACAGCTTCCTAATGGTCTGGGAAAAGCAGTGGAAGATGACCCTGTCACCCGTGAGGGACCCCAGATGAAGCTCCTTGTCAAGTTGTGGCCATTGCAGCCCTCTGGAGAGTAAATCAACAGATGGAGGAATTTTCTCTATCACTGTCTCCTTCTCTCTGTAACTCTTGACTTTCAAATCATAAATGCATCTTAAAAAAAAGAAAAATTCCAGGGTCCGTTACAGTAGCCTAGTGGCGAAGTCCTCGTCTTGCATGTGTGGGGATCCATATGGGCATCGGTTTATGTTCCGGCTGCTCTACTTCCTTTCCAACTCCCTGCTTGTGGCCTGGGAAAGCAGTAGAGGATGGCCAAAAGCCTTGGGACCCTGCACCCTCGTGGAAGATCCGGAAGAAACTCCTGGCTCTTGGCTGCGGATCAGCTCAGCTCTGGCCATTGTGACTACTTACAGAGTAGACCAGTGGATAGAAGATCTTCCTCTCTGTCCTTTCCTCTCTCTGGAAATCTGCCTTTCCAATAAAAATAAATAAATCTGTTAAAAAAAAATCTAGATAATTTGGGAGACAGAGAAACATCTCCTACCCATTGCTTCACTCACCAAGTAAATCCTGTGGTGCTGGACCAGGCCAAAGCTAGATGCCAGGAACTCCATCTGGGTGTCTTGTGCGGGTGGCAGGCAGCCAACAATCTACCTACAGGCAGACAGCTCGAGTTGGGACGAGAGCTGGGACTTGGACTCGGTCACTTTAATTTGGGATGGAGTGCCCAAGTGAGTGTCTTAGCTGCTGTCCTATGCCCGCCCCCTTATGATGTTTTGTAATTGAGGAAATTCTGTTGCTGTCGTCTACTTGTGAAGGATTATTAAGAACGAAGATGGCTAGCGTCTGTGGATGACTAAAAGTTTCTCCAAAGTTTTGTCATTTTTATGTTGGTAAAAATTGAAAATGGGACTCATGGCCAAAATAATGAGCTTAAAAGCAGAATTATCTAAATCTTGGAAAGAAACTTATTGTGACCATGCGGATGATTCTGATACATAAACACAAATACATATTTATCCTCCTCAACAAAGATCCGAGTAAATGTCTTAAGAAAAGTAGATTTTCTGCAGTCTGTTGCATAGAACATTTTAGGGAGGGCCCGGCGTGATAGCATAGTGGTTAAAGTCCTCGCCTTGCACACACCGGGATCCCATATGGGCGCCGGTTCTAATCCTGGCAGCCCTGCTTCCCATCCAGCTCCCTGCTTGTGGCCTGGGAAGGCAGTTGAGGACGGCCCAAAGCCTTAGGACCCTGCACCCACGTGGGAGACCCGGAGGAGGCTCCTGGCTCCTGGCTTCAGATTGGCTCAGCTCCAACCATTGTGGCTGCTTGGGGAGTGAACCATTGGATGAAAAATCTTCCCCTCTGTCTCTCCTCCTCTATTGGAGTGTCAGTTCAAATCCCGCCTGTTCTGCTTCCCATACATCTCCCTGCCAATGCACTTGGGAAAGCAGCAGAGAGATGGCCCAAGTCTCTGGTTTCCTGCCACTCGTGTGAAAAACCCAGTCCAGACCAGCTCTGGTGTTGCAGCCATTTGTAGAGTGACCCCAGCAGATAAAAGATTCTCTCTAGGGCCTAGCACAATGGCCTAGCAGCTAAAGTCCTCACCTTGAATGCACCGGGATCCCATATGGGCACCGGTTCTAATCCTGGCAGCCCCACCTCCCATCCAGCTCCCTGCTTGCGGCCTGGGAAAGCAGTCGAGACAGTGGAGCCGTGTTGTGTGTTAGTCTGTAGCAGTGGCTTCCCTGCTGTGCACTGGCAGGAAGCTGGAATGGGGAGCTGGAGATGGCCATCTAATGCGAGCGCTCTGACACGGGACACAGCATCCCACCCTGTCCGCCCACCCTGTGGTGCCTGATTATGGAAGATGAACAGGAAAACAAAACTTTGACTAATGAAAATCATTTGAGGTTTAGAGGCTCATACAGTTGTTTTATTTTTTGCTAATTACAAAACTAAGGACATTTGGGAAAATAGAAAACTGGACCATAAAAACGTGTCCTCCTATTCTGGCCACCCAGAGAAATCCTCTTGGCCATGTTCTTCCATCTCTTTCTCTATGCACACACGTGTTTGTGTGTTTTGAACTCTTGATCCATTCTGATAACAGAAGATTGGTCACCATCCAGAGTTCAGTAGACTCAACTCCTGACCCTGGCCCGGCTAGAAATGTGTTGTATGTTTTTGAAGTCTTTATAGAGGGGCTGTGAACACTGATCCGTGCTATGAATGAACCTTGTGCCTCCCTGGGCCTCAGCATCCCCACCTCTCCAATAAGAGACGATAATCTGTAAGCGTTCTTGTGTACATCGTGAAAAACAAAACTCTGAATATTCAAAGCAGCCGGGCCTCCTGGCTGTCTCACCACATTGTTTTCTAGAGAGCGCTGCTGGAGAAGAAGCAGAGAAAAAAGCGCCTTGAGCCACTCATGGTGCAGCCAAACCCTGAAGCCAGGCTGCGTTGGTCCAAGCCAAGGGGTAGTGAGGATCAGACTCCTCTGGTGGATCCCTGTCCCCCTCACAGCGATGTCTTCCTGCACGGTGTGTATTTGAGGCAGCGTCACTTCCTGCTGGGGTGCAGTTCTCATAAACCATAGGAGAAGGTGAGAGGATTGGCAGGTGGACCAAAGGACCATATGAACACTGTTACTCAGTACCTTTATCCATAGACTTGCATTTTGGGTCCTTGAGTAGAACAAAAGCAGTAGTCTAAAATCAGCGGAAGATGCCTTTCAAGTTCACGTCTGTCCTAGAATCGCTGCTTTTCAAGGCCACATATACTGTTCTAGAATGGCCTACTGGAGCAGCTTACGGTTTTAATGATCCCATCATGGCAGAGGTTAATGTTAGTGATGCCAGGACTAAGTGGGCTCCCAGTAAATGGCTCTAAGGACCATCCGAAAGGGCAAGGGAGGAGAAGGAAGGGGGAACCACTTCAAACTCACAACCCAAACTTGCCCTGCCTACCCTCGCTGTTGGCTCTGATAGCATCAAGTCCGTGTTCCATCACTGCCAGAGCATGTTAATGACATGGGCACCTAGGCTGCTCTCCTACCAGACGCCCTCGCAGGTGTTCAGACAAGAGGAGGGCCGTGGTGGTTTGGAAGTGAGTTCTGGTGGTGGACACAGAAGCCTCCCAGCTCACGAGTGGGTAACGCTCGCCTCTTCTCTTTTCTCTCGGCTTAGGCATTGATGGGCCAGCCGCCTCCCTGAAGCCAGATGCCCAAGAGCTGGAAACCAAAATTCATGTTCTCTCCATAGGCTCTGCTGCTACAGAAGAGGAGACTAAAGGCGGTGCTGATGGGGAGAGCACTTTGGAGACCGTTCCCAAGCCAGATCTGCAGGAGATTCTTCAAAAACACGGTGAGGGCTACTTGTGATCACTGCTGAATTGCCTGCCATTGTCAGGGCTGGGCCAGGTTGATGCCAGAATCAAGAACTCCCTCTGGGCCTCTCTCTTTATGTTTCTATTCTATCTATCAAATGATTATTAAAAAGGCCGATTTTATAGAGAGAAGGAAAGACAGAAAGATCTTCCATCTGCTGGTTCATTCCCCAAATGGCCACAACGGCTGGAGCTGAGCCAATCTGAAGCCAGGAGCCTAGAGGTCTCCCACACGGGTACAGGATCCCATAGCTTTGGGCCATCCTCTGTTGCCTTCCCAGGCCACAATGGGAAGTAGAGCAGCCAAGACACAAACTGGTGCCCATATGGGATCGCAGTGCTTTGCAAGGGGGGTGTTAGCCAACTGAGCCATTGAACTGGGCCCCCTCCAGCACTCTTAGGTGGGTGGCAGGTGCCCAAGCACTTGGGCCATCAGCTGCTGCCTTCCCAGGTGCATTAGTAGGGAGCAGAATTGGAAGCAGAGTGTCTGGAACTTGAACCAATGCTGCCAATATGAGAAGAGGGTATTGTAAGTGGTAGTACCAGTCCCAGAAAAAGCATTTCAAATGTTTATTTTATTTTACTTAAGAGGCAAAGAAAGAAATCTTCCATACTGGTTTAGTCCCTAAATGCCTGAAACAGCCAGGGCTGGGCCAGGCTGAAGCCAGGAGCCTGGGACCCTATCTGAGTCCCTCACAAGGCAGCAGGGATCTGCTGACGTTCATATCCGATGTGGGCATCTCAAGTGCGGGTTTAACTGCTGTGCCACAGTGGCAGCTCCTGACATACCTAGATTCTGATTCTTAGCCATTTATTGTCCGACTGTAGCGACTAAATTGTCTCTGCAACACCCTATTAAATGACTGTTACTGTTCTTCAAATTCACCTTTTAGTGTCAAATGGATTTATGCCTTTTTAAAAAGATTTAGTTTATTTTTTTATTGGAAAGTGAGGAGGAGAGACAGAGACAAAGATCTTCCATCCATTGATTCACTCCGCAAGTGGCCACAATGGCCAGTGCTGAGCCAGTCTGAAGCCAGGAGCCAGGAGCTCTTCTGGGTCTCCCACATGGGTGCAGGGTGCCAAGGCTTTGGGCCATCCTCAACTGCTCTCCTAGGTCACAAGCAGGGAGCTGGGTGGGAAGCAGGGCTGCCAGGATTAGAACTGGCTCCCATATGGGATCCCGGCGCGTGTGTTAAGCAAGGACTTCGGCTGCTAAGCTACCATGCTTGGCCCAATTTATGCCTTTTTATATCTCTTTGTTTCAAGGTTTTTCTTTTTTTAAATTTTTATCAACTTTTTAAAAATCATCAATCTTTTTATCTCTTCTTTTTCCTGCCAGGTATTTCAAGCAGTTTGAATTTTGATGAGGAAGAAAGTGATGGTGAGGAAGAAGAAGGAAAAAAATCAAGTCCGCATTCCCCACATTCAGAAACAGGAAGACCCAGTTCTGCCTCCAGCCAGAAATCAGCCAAGGTGTGCCATTCCCAGACTGCTTTGGAGCAAATCTGACTCCCATCTACAGCTGTTTTACTATCATTGCTCAGTGAGGTAGTTCACCACTTGTAGTTTATAACTTCAAAGCATTGAAGCTCCAATTTAGACTTCAAGTTTATGACCTCTTTTTTTTAAGGGTTTTTTTTTTTATTTTTTGGAAGATAGGTTTACTTAGGTAAGACAAAACAGAGAGAGAGAGAGCTCTTCCATCTTCTAGTTCACTTTCCAAATGGCCGCAGTAGCTGGAACTGAAAAACCAGGAACTGAGCCCATCCAAAGTCATGAACCAGAAGCTAGGAGCTTCTTCTAGGTCTTCCACGTGGATGCAGGGTCCTAAGGACCCGGGCTGTATTCCACTGCTTTCCTAGGCCATAAGCAGAGAGTTGGATCAGAAGTAGAGCAGCTGGGACATGAACTAACACCCATATGGGATGCTGGTGCTTGTAAGTAGAGGGTTAGCCTGTTGAGCCATTGCTCCAGCCCTGCCCTCTGTAATTCTGTCTCAGGTTGGCTATTAACAGACCATATACCTCCTTCTTAGCTCCTGCATTATTCTCAATGTCTGGCCCTCACTTCACTTTTTAAACTATCTCCTTTACATAGGGGTCATTCTGTCTTTTTGTCCACTCTGTTCCTGGCAGGGTCTCTGAGGCTCTCTGCCCCAGCCTCCTGTTGCTCACGGGTGACTGTCCTTTCAGGATACAGGTGTTTCTGGAACTGCTGCCCAACAGGCTGAGCAGCAGCTGGGGGATGTGGAGAACCTGGAGGAGTTTGCGTACAGCCCTGCCCCTCGGGGCATCACCGTGAAGTGCCGGGTGACCCGGTACAAGAGAGGAGTGGATCAGGGGCTCTTCCCCACCTACTACATGTTCTTGGAAAAAGGAGAAAATCAGAAGGTATGAGAGCTGAGTCACCTGGTGCCTCCTGGGAGCAGGGAGGGATGCTGGGGAAGAGATTGCTGATGGAGAGAACAGCGCTGTTATGCCAGGCCAGCAGGAATTAGATTGAAATAGGTTGTATTAATTCTTCCCTAACTCCCCACACCCCAAAAAAGTTCCATTCATAATTTAGGAAGATAAAGGGGATTTTTAAAAAAGATGTGTTTATTTTTATTGGAAAAGCAGATTTGAAGAGGAAGGAGAGACATAGGGAAAGATCTTCTGTCTACTGATTCACTCCTCAGATGGCCACAACAGCTGGAGTTGAGCTGAGCTGATCCGAAGCCAGAACCTTCTTCCAGGTCTCCCACGTGGGTGCAGGGTCCCAAGGCTTTGGGGCACCCTCCACTGCTTTCCCAGGCCACAAGCAGGGAGCTGGATGGGAAGTGGGGTAGCGGGACATGAACCAGTGCCTATATGGGATCCTGTGCACTTGAAAGGGGAGGATTAGCCAACGGAGCCATTTTGTTGCCGCCTCTTCCCTTTTCCCTTTTCATTATGGTGGAACATAATATTGAAAAAGGAGAAGGTTGTAGGGAATAGGATGCTTTGGAAGTTTAGAAAAATATGCATGTTAAGTGTCTCATTCTCATCCTGGATATTGAAGGTGTGACACACTTGCATATTCGCTAATGAACAGCACATTGTTGTACCTGCGTCCGTAGTTTTAAAGAGCCCAGCAGGGAGATAGTGATGGGAAATCTTGTTATTGAAACTACTACTTGCTGTTTATAATATTACAGGCCTGCAGTCAATGTTTATGAGTATTGGGCCCGGCGCTGTGGCCTAGCGGCTAAAGTCCTCGCCTTGAAAGCCCCGGGATCCCATACGGGCGCCGGTTCTAATCCCGGCAGCTCCACTTCCCATCCAGCTCCCTGCTTGTGGCCTGGGAAAGCAGTCGAGGACGGCCCAATGCATTGGGACCCTGCACCCGCGTGGGAGACCCGCAAGAGGTTCCTGGTCCCGGCATCGGATTGGCGCGTACCGGCCCGTTGCGGCTCACTTGGGGAGTGAAACATCGGACGGAAGATTTTCCTCTCTGTCTCTCCTCCTCTCTGTATATCCGGCTTTCCAATAATAATAAAATCTTTTAAAAAAAAATGTTTATGAGTATTGGCACCCGTAGTCGGTGGAACAGCCTCATTGGGTCGGAGTGCTTGTCTCTCCTGTATGTACGAGATCACCAGGGCTCAGGGAACAGTCAGATCAAACCCATGCCTCTTGGAGTCCAGGGGTGCCCTGCTGGCCACGCCCACTGCCCTGCTCTCCTCCCATCAGCCAGGTCTGTAGAGTTCAGGAACATTCTATCTCAGTGCCGTCACAGGGATTTGAAGCAGCTACAAAGTACAGAAAGAGGGTAACATGTACAGGATCACAGGAGGAGGGGCTGGGAAGATCCTTAGGACCCAGCCTCCTCTGATGTTAGAAGGACTGATTTATACCATTGGATGAAGATTTTTTCGAAAAGCTGTTGGGAGTTTTATTACAAATAATTATGGGGAGAATCAAGCTAGTGAATTTTGAAAAAGCACACAGGAAGGAAAATTATGACAGCTTCTGATACACAGTCACTGAGAGGCTTAGTAAAGGAGAGACATACAGACTATTTGGCCCACAATAGGTACATGCTGTAAATACTTGCTGAATGGAAAGGTAGAAGAACCATGGGGTTCCTTTTCTTTAAGATTTTCCAATTTTTTATTGGAAAGTCAGATACACAGAGAGGAAAGACAGAGACGAAGATCTTCCATCCGTTGATTCACTCCCCAGGTAGCCACAATGGTCAGAGCTGAGCTAATCAGAAGCTAGGAGCCAGGAGCCTCTTCCGGGTCTCCCACGTGGGTGCGGGATGCCAAGGTTTTGGGCCGTCCTCAACTGTTTTCCCAGGCCACAAGCAGGGAGCTGGGTGGGAAGTGGGGCCGCTGGGATTAGAACTGGCACCCATATGAGATCCAGGTGCATGCAAGGCGAGGATTTTTAGCTACTAGGCTACCCACACTGGGCCCAGGGTTCATTTTTAATGACATTCCCCCCCCCCCCCTTCCTCCTTCCCTCCACTCCAGACATTTCTTCTTGCAGGTAGAAAACGGAAAAAGAGCAAAACATCCAACTACCTGATCTCTACTGACCCAACGAATCTGTCTCGGGAAGGAGAAAGTTACATTGGCAAGCTCAGGTGAATAGCTATGATGACTGCCTGGCTTCTTCAGAAAGTTTCATAGCTATAGCTTCAGAACAATTAGTTTTTTTTTTTATTAGCAATTAATCATGTTATAATCTTTATATAAGAAAAAAAAGTTTAAAGGGTATCTAAGCACTTTCCTTGATTATAATGAAAGCTCTTTGAAAAAGGAAAAAAAAATATGGTTGAGCATGCAAGCATTTGGAGATCGGCCCAACAGGCTTCCATTCTGTTACTTTACCTCTTCTGGACTGTGTAAGGGCAGAAGCCTAGCTCCTCCCATGGGCTTTTTCTCCTGACTGCAGATCCAACCTCATGGGGACCAAGTTCACAGTCTACGATCATGGTGTCAACCCCATGAAGGCCCAGGGCCTGGTGGAGAAGGTGCACACCCGGCAGGAGCTGGCCGCCGTCTGCTACGTAAGTGTGCTTCCCACCCCGTGGGTGCCCCTTGGCGCGTCCTGCTGCCGCCGGTGAGCTGATTGTAAGCAAAGCTCAGCTGAGACGCTTCCCTCCCAAGTCTGCTTCTGTGGCTTCCCCCTTTCCGTTGCCAGCGTCCTGCTCTCCATACATGCAGGCTGGACTTAGGAACAGCCAACCCCAATTCTAACACATCACACTTCCCTTTCAGACTCCTGCTAGCAACCTCCTCCCAGTCCCCTTGTTGAAGCTACAAGGACTCCACTGTCCCCATGGTTCCTTTGTCCGCCGTGTCTCCTCACCTGAGAGCCCTCCCCTCCCTTCACCCTCCTCTCACCTCTACTTTCCCCTCATCCTCCCCTCCTTATTGAATCAGCTCCTACTGACATCAGACAAGTCTTTTCTGCAGTTGACATTCCTTTGCTCATGTCACCATGGCTTCTTTAACCCACCAGCACACCCATTCGCTGCTACTTGTCAACGTGAACCTTCCCTGCCAGTTTGTAAACTGTGAACCATTCACCACCGTATCCACCCAGGTGTAGGATGTGGGCACAGTTAGCATTCAAAGAGCGGCTGAGTGAAAGAAAGCAAGAAGGAATGGACTCAACTCAGATGTTTCCACCCCAAAGTCTCATCATTTCATTGCTATGAGTTTTTTCCCCTCCTAAGTGCCTGAGAATGATTTGACTTAAAGCGTTACTTGTATGAGTAAAGCATTTTCCTGGATAGTTTTCATATATGTAAATACGAGTACTGACACCTGTATCGACCTATGTAATATGCTTATATGTATTCATATAAACTGCCTGGCCTAACTTTGAATTTTATTTAAGATATATTATTTATTTGAGAGAGAGATTCCATCTGCTGCTTCATGCCCTAAATAGCCACAACAGCCAGCTCTGGGCCAGGCTGAAGCCAGGCAGCAGAAACTCCATCCTGATCTCCACGTGGGCGGCAGGGACCCAGTTACTAGAGCATCTTCTGTTGCTTTCTCAGGTGCGTTAGCAGGGTGCTGGACTGGAAGCAGAGCTTTTCTGGGATTCAAGTCAGAACTCTGATATGGGATGCCAATGTCACAAGGATAGCTGAACCCAACAAACCACAAGCCTGACCACCAATATTTGAATTTTTAACCTGCTGATACAAGCCCCGATAAAACTGTGATTCTCATTGTGTATCATAGAGTCTCATGTCCTCATTGGGAAAGAAATATAAATTGACAATGACCAAGTTGGAGAGTCCATAGTTGCTTCAAGTTCCACCTAAGTGAAAGACCAAGGCGGAACCTTGTGAAGTGTCAGTCCCTGGAATGGGTTTCAAACGCAGGTGCTCACGATACAATGCTACCCTTCTGTTTTTTGATCTCTCTTTGACTACAGCTCTTGGCTCTGTCAGCATCTCACACTCCCAGAAAAAGTTCATGTTACTGTGGAATGCAGTATCCTTTTCCTTTCTGTACCCAAGTTCTGCCTCATACTCTTGTCTTCCAGGAAACAAATGTGCTTGGATTCAAAGGCCCCAGGAAAATGTCTGTGATCATTCCTGGGATGAATATGAATCATGAACGGATCCCGTTTCAGCCACGAAATGTAAGAACAGGGCACGTGCAACCAGCAAAGGATGCTGGGGGATTGTAATGCAGCTGCCAGATCTGGGCCAGTCCGCAGCCAGGAGCCTGAGCTTCCTTCAGGTCTCCCTTTGTAGGTACCGGGCTCCAACTACGTCCTCTGCTGCCTTCCCTGGAGCATAAACAGCTGGATTGGAAGTGGAGCAGCTGGGACACGAACCAGTCCCCGAATGGGATGCAAGCCCCACAGGCGGTGGCTTTAGCTGCTATGCCAGTGCTCCAGCCTGTTAAGCTGGTTTTTGATATGCCATTCTGGGAATGCCATTTTCCCAGAAAGTGGCTTAACCCCTGCCGAAAGCTGGACCTTCTAACTTTAAATATTTGGCTTTCATTCTTTCTCTGTTTTACCCTTTCTGATACCTCCTGAATTCCTGGAGTCCCCCTCAATACCGGTTCTCTGCATCGAAGTAACGGTGTTCCCCTCAAACAGGACCACGAGAGCTTGCTTTCAAAGTGGCAGAACAAGAGCATGGAGAACCTGATCGAACTACACAACAAGGCCCCCGTGTGGAATGACGACACTCACTCGTACGTCCTGAACTTCCATGGCCGGGTCACCCAGGCGTCTGTGAAGAACTTCCAGATAGTCCACGCCAATGACCGTGAGTCTTCGGGGGTGGGGAGACAACGTTCTCTCACACAAGGTGTGGAAATGAACACCGCCTCTAACCGACAGGAAGTGGGCTTCGGGAGAGAGTAAGCTAAGACATGATCTCTGTGGAAAGACAAAACTGTGTTTTCGGAGGAAAACCAGACCGCTGCATTGAGGCCTGGAGAGACTTACCGGGGCAAGGCAGGGAACTCTGAGGTCAGGCTGCTTGGGAAGCAAACTGCCCTACGACCCTGGATAAAGGTCTCTTGGTAGCTATAGCCCATGGAGCTTGTAACTCTTCCCCAAATGCGCTCTCGCCTTTCTGTCCCACTGCCCTTTCTTGTTGACAGGAATGATCTTCCAGGTTCTGAAGGGGAGAGGAATATTGTAGAAGAAACTTTGCCTGTGCTTCATGGATGCTTTTCTTTCCCTTTTATGATCGATGAGAAAAGAGAGAGAGGAAAAAAAAAAGATTTTTCAACAGTTTGTTCAGTCCCCAAATGACTGCACTGGTTAAGGCTGGGCCAGGCCTAAGGCCAGAGCCAGGAATTCCATCCAGTCCTTGACACCCATGTGATGTGTCTTCTCAGACACATTGGCAGATTGAGTAGGTACTCTTGATGTGGGATGCTGGCATCCCAGTTGGTGGGTTAACCAGCTACACCACAACATCCTCCCCAGGTGTTTGGTTTTTGTTTTTAATTTATTCGAGAGAGAAAAAGCTCTCTTCCATCGCTTGGTTCACGCCCCAGATGCCCTCAGTGGCTGGGGCTGAATCAGAACAGGCTCTGGGAACCCAGTTCAGGTCTGCCATGTGGGTGGAGGGACCCGAGCCCTCACTGCTGCCTCCCAAGGTCTGCACGGAGCGAAGCTGGAGTCAGAAATCCAACCCAGAGTTCCCAGTACAGGCTGTGGGCCAACCCAGCGTTCCCAGTACAGGCTGTGGGCCAACCCAGCGTTCCCAGTACAGGCTGTGGGCACCCTAACTTGGGATCTTCACTGCCTGGCCAGACACCCACCCAGACCTCTGGAGGTTTAAAGAGACCCGGTGGCACGCTGACCCATCTGTCTCTGTGAGTTCTCCCTCAGGATGTCCACAGGGTCGCCTGACACTCCTTGCTTCTCGTCCCCAGCTGACTACATCGTCATGCAGTTTGGACGCGTGGAGGATGACGTGTTCACCCTGGACTACAACTACCCACTGTGTGCCCTGCAGGCCTTTGCCATCGGGCTGTCTAGCTTCGACAGCAAGCTGGCCTGTGAATGAGGGCATGGCAGTACAGGGGTGGCCCCTGCCCTCGGCCTGGTCCTTTGCCCGGGACGTGAAGAGCCACGGCCTCTCCTTCTGGAACAAGCTCTGAATGTACATGTGTGTATATGTGTCTACACATATGTGTGTACAGTGCACACACACACGTGTTGGTACACACACACACTGCTCCTCTGGGTTCTACAGACTTGTCGGGGCTCCTGGCTGGGCCTGGGTGAGAGACGGCTGACAGCACAGAGGTTCAGGTTTGCAGAACACGGACAGTTGCTGCAGTTACTGGCCGACAGACTGCATGCCCCAAGTGTAAGATTTCCCATGCCCGGAAAGCCGCAGCACCATCAGATCCTCATGATGGAAGACATGGCGTCTCTCTCTCTCTCTCTTTCTGAAGACCTTTTCAGAGAGCGACGGTTCCCCCTAAGTTGCCTTCAGTCCCCAGGGATGGGGTTCTCACACTTTCTTGTCCATGAGCATCTCAGCTGCCCCCCCTCTGCCTTGGGACTACACAAACAGCCACAGACAAGTCACCAAGGAAAGATCCAGCGGGAGGAAGCATCAGTGACCTCAGGAAAAGACCGCAGATTGCTTAAAGCTGAGGGACCGCTGATGGAACATTCTGGAAAAAAATGGAGAACCTTCTTTACTGTGGAAAGCACAGCACCTCAAAGCTGCTTTTCCCTAATCACTGTGTAGAGATTTTTTAAGAAATAAATATCTTTTTTATTTTACCAAGTATAAATTGTCAGTTGACATTGGTCACTTGAGTTACAGTAACCCATAAACACCCCTCACCTCCATGGAATAAACCCTGGGATGCCGCATGGTGCCCTGCCCCTGGGCCTGCTGTTCTGCATGGAGTAGCCTCGGACACGTTACTCTGCATCCACAGCCCTCCCACGGGCCCTGGCTAGCGGCAGGCTAGGGACTTGCCAGCCTCTGTCCCACCTGCTGCGAGTTTCCTGAGCATTATTTATCTTCACTTTATTTGAAAGATAGAGATCCTCCCTACAATGGTTCACTTCGGATGTGAGGGCGATCTGGCTGCGACATGTGTCACGCCATTGATCGCCAGGGTTGATTCGGCTGATGTGGCTGGCTAGGCGGGTGTCCCCTTCCTCCCTCCCCGTTCCATGTGCGTCCCTCCCGAAGCTGCGCGCTCGGTCGAAGAGGACGACCATCCCCGCTAGAGGAGGACCGGTCTTCGGTCAAGGGTGTACAAGTAGCTGCCCTCCCCTGCTAGAACCTCCAAACAAGCTCTCAAGGTCCACAATGGTTCTCTTCCCAAATGGCCACAGTAGTCAGGCTGAAACATTGTGTTGTGGGATGGGGCGTCCAACATCCCTGCGTCAAAGGCCTGACGCCACATTGTGCTATTTTGCCTTCTCTCTCTTGCTGTGGTCTCTGTTATCACAGTTGATGTATGTGCTTGAAAAGTCTCAGTGGGCTCTGAGAACCAATAGAATCTTCCTGCATGCACAGGAGCAGGTAATGATGCTCTGTGGAGCGCTTTAGATGGTTCCATGGCACCCCCTACTGACCAGGGCGGCACATTACAGAGGCATTAAAATCACCACCCTCAGGGTTATAACCCAGATGAGGATGCATCAAGGGACCTCCACACTGGCCTGCTGGTGTCGCACACGATTGAGCTACTTCAAATAAAATGCGCATTGTCTAGGCTGGCCCATGACAAGCATTTAGGTTAAATTTCTATTCACCTCCCCCCTTTTCATTTGAGAGACAAAGAGATTTTCCATCCACTGGTTGACTCCCCGAATACCCACAGCAGCCAGGGTTGGGCCAGGCTGAAGCCAGGAGCCTGGAACTCCATCCAAGTCTCCTATGGGATGACAGCCGTCACTGGCTGTCTTCCAGAACATTAGCAGGAAGCCAGATCAGAAGCAAGGGAGCTGGCCCTGCCAGCAGGCACTCTGAGGGGGATGAGGACACCCCTTAAAGCATCTTAACTACTATACCAAGTGCCCACCCCTGCACTTGATCCAGAAGGGTGGCAAGTGGCAGTATTTTAAGTAATGTTCTTTTAAGATGGAAGAATGAGCTCACCACTCCACACAGTGACACAACATGGCTACACAATTGCCTCTAAAGCAAATTGAGATGGTTTTCCAGGAACAATGGGGGGCGGGGGCCGCAGCATGGTATAACCAGGTAGCTAAATGCAAGAGCTCTAATCTTAGGAGAGATTCTTCATCATTTTCCTTCCTTACAACCATCTCTGCTTTTCATTTAAAGTAACAGTCTAGGCCAAAAGCTAGCCCTATTGTTACTAAAAGATTGTAAGAATACCTTAAACGATGCATGGACCTCTGTGATTTGTTCTGATTCTGCTTAGTTTTTGAAAGATTTGTTTATTTGAAAGGCAGAGCGCAGAGAAACAGATCTTTCACCTGCTGGTTCACTTCCAAATGGCAACATTGGCTCAGGGCTGGGCCGTACGAAAGCCAGCAGTCTGGAGATCCATCCAGGTCACTCGCTTGGATGGCAGGGGCCCAGGTACGAGTGCCATCTGTGGTTGCTTTCCCAGGCACATGGGCGGGGAGCTGGATTGCAAGTGGAGCAGCTGGGATGTCAACCAGCACTCATAAAGGATGCCAGTGTTGCCTTAACCTGCTGTGCTATAACGCAGACCCCTCTGCCTAGTACTGTGGCTTGTCAAGCCCAGACTGCCTTCCACCACAGCTGGGGCCTAGACTGGAGGCCAAGAAAAGAATAAGCCACAGAGGAATACCAGCGGCGACCAAGGAGGCAGGGAGAGGAGAGTTTTCCTGGACTTACTGCACTTTTTCTTTTGTCATTTCTATTTTGTAAATATATCTCTTTATTTTTAATGATTAATTTTATTTATTTATTTATTTTACTGAAAAGGCAGATATACAGAAAGATCTTCCATCTGCTGGTTCACTGCCCAAATGGCTGCAATGGCCGGAGCTGAGCCAGAAGCTTCCTCTAGGTCTCCCATGTGGGTGCAGGGTTCCAAGGTCTTGGGCTGTCCTCGACTGCTTTCCCAGGCTACAAACAAGGAGCTGGATGGGAAGTGGAGTAGCCAGGGTACGAACCGGCACCCATTTGGGATCCCAGTGGATAAAAGGCAAGCATTTAGCCACTAGGTTACTGTGCTGGGCCCATTATCTGTATTTTGAAAGTTAAAGAGACAGCAAGAGCTTCTGTTTATTAGTTCCCTCCCCCAAGTGCCCACCACAGTAGGTCTGAGCCAGGTCAAAGCCAGGAGCCCAGAACTCAACCTTCATCTTCCATTTTGGGTGGTTTAATATAATGATTTTTGGGCTGGTGCAGAGGGCACCCTCTCCCCCACTGTGTCCTCACCCATGGTGGTCCCATCAATCTCTATTCCTGCATTCTAACTTCATTTTGTAAGAATAGTAGTCACATTGATAAGGACACATCCTAGTGACCTCATGCTAATCTAATCACCTCTTTAGATAACTTATCTCCAAATACTGTCTGTGTTGAGTTTAGGGTAAGATTAGGGCTTCAGTGGGCAGCTCTGTGGCATAGCATGCAAAGTGAAGATGTCTGGGCTCAGCGTGATGGCTTGGTGACTAAAATCCTTACCTTGCTTGTACACGGGTTCCATACAGGTGCCAATTCATATCCTGGCTGCTCCACTTCCATTCCAGCTCCTTGCTTGTGGCCTGGGAAGGCAGTAGAGGATGGCCCAAAGCCTTGGGACCCTGTACCCACATGGGAGACCTGGAAGAGGCTCCTGGATCCTGGCTTCTGATTAACTCAGCTCTGGCCCACAACTTCCATTTGTAATGATTTATTTATTTGAAAGGTAGGATGATGGAGAGGTGAAAATAGGGGAGAAAAAGCAATCTTCAGTCTGGTGGTTCACTCACCAAGTGTTGTGGGCTAAGGAGTTGATTAGTGCTTGTTGGCCTGGGCAGGAATAGGACTGGGCTTTTGACTGAAAATACCTAGACTAATTAGACTCATCTGTATCCAATATCCTGCTAAATGAGGATGTGTTGGGAAGAGTATATAAGGAGAAGTGACGGAGCAATAAAGAGAGACTTCACAGACTTCTACCATCACTGGTCTCCTGTCGGTGCTTCAACCCCAGACCCTCTCCGTGTCCACGTTACTGGCTGTGCTGGTCAGAGCAGCCAAGCAGCCACAAGAGCCAGGGCTGAGCCAGAGCAAAGTCAGTAGCCAAGGATTCCATCCTAGTCTCCCCCTGTGGGCAGCAGAGACTCAAGCACTATGGCCACGATCCACTACCTTTCCAGGAGCATTAGCAGGAAGCTGGGTTGGAAGTAGAACAGCTGGGATTCAACCTGGCACTCCTGTATGGGGTGTGGGGTCCTGAACTATGGCTTAATGCTGCTGTGTCACAATGCCTACCCCCTAAATAATTTAGATAAAAATCTGTTTTGTCCTCAGAACAGAAGGTGAAGTTCAGTTTCTGTAGAGTGAAAAGGTCTTTGCTATTCTGTTTTACTTTGAATGGGAAAGCAACAGAGAGCAGGAGAGACAGAGATCTTCCATCCATTGCTCCACTCCCCAGGTGGCCGGAACAGTCAGTTCTGGATCAGGCCAGAACCAGGAGGGAAGAACTCCAAGCTGGTCTCCCACAAGAAAAGTCATCTGCAGCCTTGCTAAATGCACCGTAGGCTGCTGGGTGGAAAGCAGAGCAGCTAGGACTTGAACCAGTGCTCAGGGGATGCAGCAAGTGGCAGCTTAACTGGTTGTACCACAATGTTGGCCCTGAAGAGTCTCCATAAGGACAAAGTTCCTGGAAATATAGGATGGAGAGGCGGAAAAAGAAAGAGGAACTGGAGTGACGGTGGACCCGAAGAACAGTGTGAGTTCTTCACACACTGCTGTGTGGAGGAAACTGCTTGGAGACACCACAAAAACCTCACAGTTTACCTTGTACCTGAACAGTTTTTCTGTACTTTGTTCTTTCAAGTCCTAGTGAGGGCATTGCATCCATCTGTCAGTTCGTAAGTATTTACTTATCTGAGAGGCAAGGAGACAGACACGATTGGAGAGCTCCCATACACTGGCTTGCTCCCCCAAATACCCACGATGGCTGGGGGTAGGCCAAGGCCAAAGTTTGAAGCCAAGAACTCAATCCAGGCATTGTGCAAGCAGCTAGAGTCAGCTGCTGGAGACCAACTACCAAATCAAGAACTTCCTCTGATGGGATCGCAGGCATCTACTACATCAGCATTTTTGTTTCGGGCAAATGTTTTATTCAGAAAAAAGAAAGAAAATTTCGGGCTTGGCACGCAGGCCTAGCAACTAAAGTCTTCGCCTTGAACACGCTGGGATCCCATATGGGCACCGGTTCTAATCCTGCTAGCCCGGCTTCCCATCCAGCTCCCTGCTTGTGGTTTGGGAAAGAGGTCAAGGACGACCCAAAGCCTTGGGACCCTGCACTTGTGCCGGGGACTCAGAATAGGCTCTGGGCTCCTGGGCTTCGGATTGGTGCAGCTCCAGCCACTGTGGTCACTTGGGGAGTGAATCATCAGATGGAAGATCTTTGTCTCTACTCCTCTCTGTGTATCTAACTTTCCAATAAAAATAAATAAATAAATCTTTAAAAAAATCGAGAAGATGGTAAAGAAACTTTAAATCACACTTTGTGGAGTGATTCCTCAAATCTTTTCAAGAAGCTGCTGGGGGCACCAGCGTCCATATTGGGTTACCTGGGTTGGCGCGCTGCTCGGGATTCCAGCTTTCTGCTAGTGTGTCCCCTTGGGGGCAGCAGATCATGGCCAAGTCCTTGGGTCTTTGCCATCCAGGTGGAGTCCCTGGCTCTTGGCTTCTGTCTGGCCCAGCTGTGGCTGTTGGTGGACATCTGAATGGAAGATCTCTCTGTATCTTTTGCCTTTCAAATCAAAAGTAAATAAAGAAAATTAAGAAGCAGACTCATCCTATAAAGACTGTTTTTAGAATCTAACTTTTTACTAATTTTAATTTGTATGTTTTTCTGCTTTAGGAGACAGTAAACATGGTGTTATTAATAGCTGCAAACCATCCTATCACATAGATGTGGTTGAATTTAAGCAAGTGTCAGATGGATAATGTGCTTTGCTATGATCATGTGGGTCGGAAAAACAAAGTTTATTACAGGAATGGAAATAATACCAAATGACATATGGTAAAAGTAATTAATATGAGTTCCAACGTTGACTTCAGCAAACAGGCAACACAAATACCCTCCCCACATCAAAACCAGCTCTGACCACACCCTACCCTCCTCCTGGATGGCCAGCCCACGAGCCTGGATCTGGTAGGTCTGGGAAGTGAGGGGCTCCACCAGCACCAGTTCCAGAACAGAGCCATCCCTGAGGGTCCCGCCCTCCAATGCTGGGAAGGGTGTGTCTCCCTCCACCTTTAACTGCTCACCAGCTGTGTGCCTAATCACTTTCCTTTATCCCCAGCATCCTCAACAGCTGGGCAAGGGAGATCCCTAAGGCACTGAGCTCTCTAGAAAGTTCTCTGAAAGACCCACCTTCCCTCACTGAAGAACCTCAGGCTCAGTGTGGGGTGAAGAATTGGACCTGATCCCCAAGTTCACGTCCCAGCAGATGCTGAATGTGACAGCCAAGGGCCCCTTCCCGGGTGGAAAGATGTGACTGGACTTACCTGTCACCTCCCTCACTCCCCTCCCTGTTTTGTTTGAATTCTTATCTGTCACAAGCTACCATTGTTCTGTTGTTGAAAAGTTTAGTCATTTGTATTCTTTTTCACTCCCCTTACCTTCCTACCCCTTCCCCCTCACAGCCTAACTCATCCTAATTCTAGCTGATTTCGCCTCTGTATTCCTTCCTGGGCCCTCTCTCTGTGCCCGCCCACCAGCTCAGGACCACTGAGGGTCCCTTCAATACCCAGACTGTTGCCAAGGGGTCTTTCCAATAGGGGTGTTGCTGAATACAGCACACCTATGTCTAAACAGCTTTTATGACATCCATTAAATCTTTAGTATGGCATAAGGTGATTTTCACAACCTGGCACCCACTCCTATTAATCTTATTTTTACATCCCTTATTTAGCCACACCAGTTTACTAACCTTTCATGAATAGCCTTTGTGCACAGGCCACCTTAACCATGTCGATGCCACTCTGTGTGACTTCAATCTGTGGCTTTTCCCAGGCACTTTAGCAGGGAGCTGGATTGGAAGCAGAGCAGCTGGGACTCAAACTTGCACTCACATTGGGATGTGGTGTCACAGGCTGTGGTTTAGTAAACTGTAGCATAATACACACACACACATGCCTTGCTTTTCCTTTAGGTGCTAGATCCAGGGGCTGGCTGGAGTTGCGACACAGCAGGTTAAACTACCATCTGGAATGCTCTGATCCCCTATCAGAGTCCCTGCTGCTCTCCTCTGCTAAATGTCCAGCTTCTGGATAGCATGCCTGGGAAGGCAGAAGATGGGCCAAGTACTGGGAGTCGGGGGGCCCTGTCACCCGGGGGAGGGGAAACATCAGGACTGAATTCCTGGCTCCCGGCTTCAGCTAGATACCGTGGTTGTTGAAGCCATTTGGGGAAGTGAACCAGCAGACGGAGGGTTAACTGTCATCCCTGGGATGTGGATTTCCTTGTCCCTTCCCCACTCAACTTTGCACAATCACCCCTCTTCCCTCCTAGATTGTAAACTTTTTTGAAGAGCAGTGTGCTAATCAAAATCAACAAACACTCAACAGATGGCCGTTGAAGTAGAGCACTCACGGCCTGCACAGTGCTGCGGGGAGACCCTGCCTGGACTTCTTCATGTGGCCCAGGTGTGACGGAGTGGCGAAGTGACTCACCACTTAACAAGCATACCAGAATCTATACAGGCACATGCGGGCTGCTTTCTTCAAAGCCTTCCCCGCTGAGGGGGGTGGGGGGGCAAGGTTCCATACTTGGTCCAGCAAAGCCCTGCCGCCTGCCGCCTTTTGGAATACCTCTTTAGAAAACTTACCTGAACACAGGAACCTCTCCCATGATGGCATTCCCTACCCCCATTGATGCCGTTCTCTCTCCCAGACACCATGCTGGTGCTGGGGCAGAGATAAGATAAATCAGAGGCTGGCCTGTTCTTCAAGGAAGTTTCTGTTTGGGAAGGGAGATAAGATCTGACAAGCCTTGCAAAACAAGGGTTAGGGGATAATATTGCAGAAGAGGCTGAATTTGATTTGGGTGGTGGGGCAGAAGTTGTAAAGTCCTTCGGCCTCCCAACAAAGTGCATGAGGGAGCTACGTGACAGGGGCCCGTTGGGAAACTGCTCCGAAGATGTGCAAACAGGAGCCCACTGTGACTGTCCCAGGCAGGATTCCTTCTCGCTGGGTGTTTTAAAAGGTAGACTGCCTGCCTGGGAGATGTAACCTTCCTCCCGCGGGCTTTCATGGCATCCAGGTGGAGGGGGAAAACGCCACAGACTTAATACGGGATAAGTGATCATTGAGTAACCGGACCTCGCAGTACCACCCGGACTGCGCTGGGGGCTCCCCTCTCCGTGCGGTTCGCTTTTGGGAAGGAGTGACAGTTTGCAGAACCTCCCCCCACCGCCTTTTCCCAAGCACCACTACCAACGACAGAGGGGAACTTCGAGGGGCGAGGGCTCGGGTGGGTTGGGGATGGCGACGGCGGATCTGCGAGCACAGCCAGAAGTTCCTGCTTCCTGGACCCAGGCACAAGTGCCCACGACGGGAGCAGCCCTTTCAGCGCGCCTCCTCTCCGGCCCTCAGTTGCCACCGACGGAGGGGCGGAAGCCCCAACTCCAGGGCGTCGGTTGTGCGGCAGGCGCCCGGGACCCCCGACCCCGGTGACGAGGAGGAGGAAGCCGAGGGCCAAGTGTGGGCGAGGGGTCCGCGCGGCCTGGGCGCTCCGGCCACCTCCCCTCAACGCGCTCGCCGGCCCCGCCTCGCCCCGCCCCGGCCCCGCGCCGGCCGCTCCCTCGCGGGCGTCCCAGTCTCCTCCCCCCCGGGGCCGGTGGCGGGGCCGCCACTCCCTCCGGCAGCCTCCCTCAGCCGCGCGCATCTCATTCCAGCCTTCATTCCGCGCATTCCAGGCGTCCTCCTGGCGAACTCCAGGCCAGCGGTGGGAGGGCCCGCAGCTCCCGGCTCCGCCGCCGCGTCCCCGTCAGGTGAGTGGCGCGGACGCCCTCCCGGCCGCGGGCTCCCCGCGGGGCCCCGCCGGCGGCGGCTCCTCAGCAACCCTGGACTTGGGGATAGGAGAGCTCTCCGCGTGCCGTCCCGGGGCCCCGTGGCGGCCGCCGCCCTCTCTCCCGCGCCGTTTTGACTCACTCCGTCAGGAATCGGGATCCCCGTGTTTTCCCGTCAGTCCCGTTCTGGGAAGACTCCTCCCTCCCTCCGCGCGCGCCGCTCGCCTCCCGGGGCCGCCTGCTGCTGCTGCCCCGCCGGGCGGGCGCGGGGCCGGGCCAGGCTCTGCCTGCTGACCGGGACTCAGCACAGGGAGGACGCGTCGGAGCCGAAGGAGCGCACGTACCGTCCCCTTGCCTGCTCGCACCCGGGACCGGTGTGGTCCGGGAGTGCGGCGGCGACCCGGGACTCTGGCAGGACTTTGCCGGAGTGCTGGCAGCCGGGGCGGGAGGAACTCTGTGTGGAGCGAGGTTGGCCAAAGGGGCGCGCACGTGTCTGGATATTGGGGCAGTTATCAGGGATTCAGGTGCGGGGGCGGAGGGGGGGTCTGACTTGCCAAAAGGACCAGGGAAGAGGCCGAAGGTGGCTTTGAGAAGAGATAGAGCGCGCCTGCCCCTTTTCTGCCTTGGCCCTGGATGATAGCACCCGACGAAGGTGTAGTGGCCGTGAAGTTCAGGGATGGGGGCTTGAAATCCAAAGGAGCAGAATTCCGGACTCTCAGCGTTCGCTTTGCCAGCTCGCCTCTGTGCACTTGAGTCAGGTGGGCGACGGGGGGTCCCTGGCAGAGGAGATCGCCAGAGAGCCAAGGGCATGGGCTGTCAGATTGCCAACTTCGTTAGCTTCGTGTGGTGCATGTGGCTTTGCAAATTTGTGGCGGACGTGAGCAACACTGTGTGACTCTACCAGAAAGGGGTGCCGGTGGGGGTGGGTGTGTGTCTCCCAGAGAGGCCATGTCACTGCCTCTGAACTCCCTGTGCAGCCTGAGGAGGGACTACACTCTGGTGATTATCTCCCAGACCTTTGGAAAAGCTCCTGGAAGATGAACTCAAAATGAGTTCATTTGAGTGCAAAAATTGTTTGTGACATCTGTGCATGTAAGGGTCTTTCAGATGCTCGTGAAAACTGCATGTGTTTTAACTTCTTTCTTTACCAAAATAAACTGGATTTTTAAAAACCCTTTTTCTTTTCAGTGAACTTTTTGAAGGACATTCCTGTATGCAGGCATCATTTGAGTGCGGTATTGGAGTGCGTGCCCCCCTCCTC
Source organism: Ochotona princeps (assembly GCF_030435755.1). NCBI lineage: Eukaryota > Metazoa > Chordata > Mammalia > Lagomorpha > Ochotonidae > Ochotona > Ochotona princeps. Next base: position 19,575,613 of record NC_080858.1, read on the forward strand.
TGGGAGAGAGGGTGTCTGTTTTCTGGCAGGATTGGACAGAGGGAAGAGGAGCGAGCTGACACCTGCCTCGGGCCGGCTGTTGTCCTGGGGGCCGGTGGACAAGTTTTTTTTTAACTTAGAATCTGGGGAAGCTGGGCTCTGCCACTAGGTGATGTCCCAAGGCTGTTAATCAATGAACCTGGGTGATTTTTGGGGATAACTCCCCTCCATCCCCAGTAAGAGAGGCTATATGTCACTTCAGCTTGCCCCCCTCCAGTAGGCAGGGATGTCTGCCGACTGGTACTGACCAGGCAGTCGAGTGGGAGAATGGCTTATTACAACTGCCCAGAATCTGCCACGCTTTCCTTTGCAGGGGGGAGTGTGTGGGTGCATGTCAGGGCATGGAGGGAAAGGTAAGAGCTGCCTCCAGTTTGCTGGTGGTGTGGTCCAGGAAGTTGGCGCAGGGTACCACAGCTCATTCCCTTAGCAAGACGGATGGCAGGCATGTTAAGGTCCCCGATCTTGCTCCCCCATCTGTCCCAAAGATGGGAGATACCTCACCCTGGCACACCTGCTTAAGGGCTGGTCTAAAAGCATCGTTTCGGATGCTACATGGGTTCCAAGGTCATAGAGACATGGTTACAAATGCTGACAACCGCTCAGTGCTTCCACAGCTGACAGGCTTCGCCACCTGTAACCAGCAGGGAGAGCTCAGGACGACTATGTGGAGAGCTGGTTGTGAACTCATTGGTGCAGCGCCACTGGCCATCCCGGGGACCAGGGATAGACCACAGCCAGTGTCCAGTGCTTCCTAAGCCACTTTCACTGAGGAACCTCTATTTTTCCTGTGAATTTGTGCTTTTCCAGTTAGTTTCTCTATGAGCCCTCTTGGAGAAGTTGCCCTATTCTTTATACTGTGCTTATACCAGCCTGGACTGTGTGTTTAGCGCCAGACTCTGTGTGTGTGTGTGTGTGTGTGTGTGTGTGTGTGTGAAGAGAGAGAGAGACAGAGAGAGAGAGAGCCCGCTCCAGCTCCTAATCCTGCTTTTTGGCCTTGACCCCAGGGCAAACATGCTGAATGTCAGCATCCAACTCTTTCATTAAAACTTTTTTTTTTAATTGGCAAGACAGATATACAGAGAGGAGATACAAAGAGAAAGATCTTCCACCCATTGGTTCACTCCCTAAGTGGCCACAACAGGTGGAGCTGAGCTAATCTGAAGCCAGGAGCTTCTTCTAAGTCTCTCATGCGGGTGCAGGGTCCCAAGGCTTTTGGCCATCCTCTACTGCTTTCTAAGGCCGCAGCAGGGAGCTGGAAGGAAAGTGGAGCAGCCTAGACACAAACTGGTGTTCATATGGGATATCAGTGGATACAAGGCGAGGGGTTAGGTTCTCGGCTACCGCGCTGGGCCCTCCAACTCCTTCATATTAAAAAAGGGAGCACTCGGGTTCAGCGCTGTAGCCAAGCAGCTAAAGTCCTCATCTTGCACACTCCAGGATCCCATATGGATGCTGGTTCATGTCCTGGCAGCCCTGCTTCCCATCCAGCTCCCTGCCTGTGCCTGGGAAAGCAGTCAAGGACAGCCCAACACCTTGGGACCCTGCTACCTGCGTGGGAGACCTGGAAGAGGCTCCTACTTCCTGGCTTCGGATTGGCTAAGCCCCGGCTGTTGCGGCCACTGGGGGAGTGACTTATCGGACAGAAGATCTTCCTCTCTGTATATCTGCCATTCCAATAAAAATAAATACATCTTTTAGAAAAGGGGGTACTCAGGCTGCTCCAGGGACAGTTGGGGTTGGAATTCAAAGTCTTTTGCATTCTGCTCCTCCAACACTCTGGTCCCTGGTTCTCTGATACCCCTCACAGCTCGGCAGCCACCCTCCTCCAAGGTGGAGCCAGGGGCAGCCTGGCTGGGGCCATGTTCACCTCCTCCCAGTGTGGCTCAGAGGTTTTCAGGAGGCGGAAGTGCCCTCCCTCCTCGGCCACTTAGCTGCTAGGAAGGAATACGTTTGTGGGGGGGTCTGCTGGACCTCCTTTAAAACACACCCTGGTTGTCCTCTGGGCTGTGGCTTACTCGGTGCCCCTCCCTGGCTTTCCAGATCCTCTGGGATACCTCCCATGGCTTTTGCGGGCACCAGTCACCAGCAGGGAAGTCAGAACCTGTTGCCAGACCCGCAGCTCCTGCTCCTCCCTCCCTGGGGGAGGTGGAGGATGCTGGTCCTCCACACTAGGGAAACTAGGGACTGCTGGAGAGTCAGGGGCCTGAAAGGAAGGCTCTCCTTGGCCTGTTTTCCTCTGTCCTCCGCCCTCCTCCCCCCACCATGACCCTTTGTTGGCCAGGGTTAGGACAACACCAGTCCCTTTAAAGCTCTGAAATTGGAGCTGAACAGCTGCTCTCCAGCCCTGCCCCCCTCCCTGCTGCAGCACCCCCAGGCAGGGCGACCAGCCCAGGGGCCCAGGTGGAAGTGGGGGGCAGGGCGGGGCTTTGTCCCTTGAGAGCACCAAATCTCCAACTCCTAACTTCAATTTCACCTTGACCTCTTGTAAAAGGACACTTCTGCCCCAGCAGTTGGCTTGGGGGTAGTCTGGCCACACCTGTGTACGGCAACCATGACCCTGAACTAGTGGAGACTGGGTCTTGGTGGTGTGGGGGAGAAATTTCCACGGGAACTGCTGCAGCCTCTCGCATGTGTGCCCACGACCTCTGGTAACTTCCCCTGACAGGCTCCTTATAGTGTGAGCCAGTGCCTGGGCTGGGCAGGCCGGCCCCCATGGGTGGGGCCTTGGCTTCCTTTGACCCAAACTCCATGGGAACAATAGACTTCAGACAAGTCACCAGGGGCAGGAAATGGGAGGCCAGGGTGATCCTCCTGGGGGATGGGACTGCATATCCGGGAGAGAGTTGTGGGCAGAGCAAAGGGCATGAGGAGGGGCTGGTGACACACAGGGTGGGCCTGGGCTGGGGCTCTCCTCCTGAGGGGGCTGGTGACTCTGAAACCTGAGCCCACTGCTCCTCCTGCTTTGTGTCTTGGCAGCAGAGCTGTGGTTCTCTGCCTCACTCGCTAGCACCATTGGCTTGGCGCCTCTGAGATGTGTAAAATGCTGGGCTCGTTTCTCCCTGACCTGCGTCCCTCAGAGCAGGAAGATGTTAGGGAGGCAGTACAGTGCAGTGGACGGAGCTCTGGGTGGGAGACACCGCTGCTCGTGGAATGTTCTAGATGGCATAAGGCTTATCCTCTGTTGGTCTTGGTCAGGACACAGTCAACTTCCGGGGGAAATGAGTGTCAGATCTCAGGGGTTCAGGTTGCCAGGTTCTCGGGTCAGGTGACCACACAGCCACAGCCAGGATGGGGAGAGGGTTGGGGGTGTAGGGGTGGAGGTGACCCTTGCAGTCCTGCTTTGTATTTATTCCAGGGACAAGAGGGTTAGATCCTGGAAATGACACACCAAAAACCCTCTTGGGAACCCCCTTGCCCGATTTTAGATCTGACTCCCACTATTCCCCAAAGATTTGTTTATTAGTTGAAAGGCCGAGTTACAGAGAGAGGAGAGACCTTTAGTCATCTTGCAGTTCATTCTCTAAATGGCTGTGATTGCCAGATTCTTAGACTCAAGCCAGGAGTGTGGAGTTCCTTGTGGGTGGCAGGGGCCCGAGCACTTGGGCCGTCTCCCACTGCTTTCCCAGGTGCGTTAGCAGGGAGCTGGATGGGGAGTGGAGAAGCACTAACGGATGCCAGCTTTGCACCAGCCGAGTGGATCTCATTTTTGAACAAGAAATCTGTGGAGACTTTGAAATTGAACGTGTTTGGGATAACTAGTAGCCAGTAGGGGTTCACTGTGCCAAGTCTTGGGCAAAGAAATTGAACTTTATTTATTTATTTTAAAGGTGTATTTATTGTTATTGGAAAATCAGATATACAGAGACGAGGAGAGATAGAGAGGAAGATCTTCCGTTCAGTGATCCACTCCTCAAGCGGCTGCAATAAATGGCCTACCTGCTGTGTGTCTTTTTCCTTCCATCCCCCGCTTTAAAATGAGCATAATACAAAGGTACTTCAAAAAGTGTACGGACAATGAAATTAGGGGAGTTTGATTTGGTGTCACAAAATTGAAATGCATTTTTTTTTCTTGCATAGTATACGTTTATTTTATTTGTTGGAAAGGCAGAGTTATAGGGTTGGTATTGTGGCATAGTGAGTAAAACTGCCACCTGCCATGTCAGCATCTCATATGGGTGCTGGATTGAGTCCTGGCTACTCAGCTTCCAACCCAGCTCCCTGCTCATGCTACTGGGAAAGTAGTGGAGGATGGCCCAATTGCTTGAGCTCCCGTACCCACACCAGAAGAAGCTCTGGTCATCATGGCCATTTAGGGAATCATGGGTGGAAGATCTTTCATTATCTCTCTAACTCTCAGTGTAACTCTGACTTTCAAATAGATCAATAAATCTTTAGAAAGCAAACAGAAGGGCTTGGCAGCGTTGCCTAGTGGCTAAGGTCCTCGCCTTGATCCCATATGGTCGCTGGTTCTGTTCCCGGCGGCTCCACTTCCTCTCTATCTCTCCTCCTCTCAGTATATCTGACTTTGTAATAAAAATAAAACAAATCTTTAAAAAAAAAAAAAAAAGGAAAGGCAGAGTTATAGAGAAAGGGAGATGGACATTTTCCACGTTCTGGCTTACTCCTCAAATGGCTACAGTGGCTAGAACTGAGCCAGGCTAAAGCCGGGACTCCAGAACTCCATCCCGATTCTCCCATGTACTCGGGCCGCCTTCTGTTGCTTTCCCAGGAATGTGAGCAGGGAGCTGGATGGAGTAGAGCAGGAGGGACTCGAACCGATGCTCTAAAATGGGATTCCGGTGTCCTAGGCTGTGGCTTCATCTGCTGAACCATGTTGTCAGCCCGTTTCTGGGGACTTTTTGGAGATCCTTATATGATCGGGTTTCAGCATTTTTGCACCAAGATAAAATTCTCTTTTAACAATTGCATTTTCACAATTTTTTTTTGATGTATCTTCCTTAACAAAACCAACTCTATATTGTTAACATGTAGGTTCGACTTGATGGTTGCGAAGTTATTTGCCTGGCACATACTAACCACTGTAGAAGTGTTTGACAAACAAAGGACCCATAGATAGTCCCCACTTGCTGAACAAGCTGAAATGTGTGAAGCAGAAGAGGCTGGTATGTGCTTGGGGAATGCCAGTACGCAGTGGTGCTGTGAAGGTAGCAACAGGCTGTGTCTTACAGCACAGTGGTTCTGCACGGTGAACCAATGCCTGACAATCTGCTCTTGCTGCCACGAAGGCTTGCCTTCTGGAAGCAAGCAGTCGCTCCACTCATGCTGCAGTTGGGTCCTGAGCATCGGTTCCAGGGCTTGGACTTGTAATGGTGGCATGCAGGAAAATGTGCTGTTGTAAATTGCATGACATGGGCCTGGCACAGTAGCCTAGTGGCGAAACGCCTTACCTTGCACGTGCCAGGATCCCATTTGGGTGCGGATTCTAATCCCGGTGGCCCCGCTTCCCCATCCAGCTCCTTGCCTGTGGCCTGGGAAAGCAGTCAAGGACAGCCTAGAGCCTTGGAATCCTGCTACCTGCATGGGAGACCCGGAAGAGGTTCCTGGCTCCAGATTAGCTCAGCTCTGGCCATTGCTGTCATTTGGGGAGTAAACCAGCGATGGAAGACCTCTTTTTCTCTATCTCTCCTTCTCTGTGTATTCTGCTTACCCAATAAAATATATGTATTTGAAAGTCAGTTACAGAGAGAGAGAGAGAGAGAGACAAGGAGACTTTCCATCTGCTGGTTCATGCCCCAAATGGCCGCAATAGCCAGGGCTGGGCCAGACAAAAGCCACGAGCCATGGACTTCATCCAGGTCTCCCACATGGGTGCAGGGCTCCAAGGAGGTCATCTTCAAAGTCACAAACTCCATTCAGGTCTCTGCTTTCCCAAGCAGATTAGTAAGGAATTGCAATGAAAGTGGAGCAGCCAATGTCCTTATAGTAGGCAATAGTTTAACCTGTTACGCCACAATGCTGCTTCCTGGTGTACTGCCTTCCCGCCCCCCCCCCCCCCCCGCCAAAAAAATGATTTATTTGATTTCATTGGAAAGGCAGATTTACAGAGAGAAGGAGAGACGGAGATTGTTCACTCCCAAAATGATTGCAATGACCAGAGCAGAGCTGATCCAAAGCCAGGAACCAGAACCTTCTGGGTCTCTCATGTGGGTGCTAAGTCCCAAAGACTCAGATCATTCCCTGCTGCTTTCCAAGGCCACAAGCAGGGAACTGGATGGGAAGTGGAGCAGCCAGGACACGAACCAGTGCCCATATGTGATGTTGGCTTTTGCAGGTGGAGTATTAACCTGTTGAGCCATCGTGCCAGCTCCAATTGCTCCATTTTTACAAGAGAAAAAAGTAAAAGTGAATAGTGGCTTCTATAGGCACTGCCAGCCCCACACAGCCAGCTCTCTTTGTTGGTATCAGGTCTCTCTGCTTTCACCTGCCATCGGCCAGTCCACGGCCATCCCGGAGCACTTACTGTGTGCCCAGCACTGTGCTTGGTGCAAGGGGGTGGGGGGCGTATGAATGGAAAGTTTGGTCTCTGTCCTGGAGGAGCTTTGTGTTCAGTGGGCAGGCCAGACTGAAGAGTTAACAGAAAGAACCTGGGAGATAAAGCAAGGTCTGATGAATGTCCTAGATTGTGCTGGTAAAGGGTCAGTCCTTCTGATGGAGGCTGAAGGGGTCAGAGAGGGCTGAAAGCCCTGGAAGGATGAGGAAGTGCTGGAACTGGAGTTGAGGGCGGATAGGGTTTTGAGAGTAGGGGCTGTGTGTGTATGGCAGAGTGGGACACGCAGAGAGAGGCAGGGGGATGGGTGTCTGACACCTAGTACGGCAAATGAAGCTGCCGCGTGCAGTGTCTGTTTCGCACATCAGCACCATTTCAGTTCCATCTGCTGCACTTCCAACCCTTCTCCCTGCTAAGGAACCTGGGAAAGCTGTGGAAAATGTCCCAAGTGCTTAGGTCCCTGAGAGACCTGAATAGAGTTTGTGACTTTGAGCTTCAGCCTGACTCAGTCCTGGCTGTGACTGCCGTTTTGGGGAGAGAATCAGTGGGTAGGAGTCTTCTGGCAATGTCACTATGCCATTCAAAGCAAAGAGAGGTTTTCCATCTTCTGTCTGGATCCCTCCCTATACGGCCACCAATGGCCTTGGCCAAAGCTAGGAGCCAGAACTCTATCCAAGTCTCCTACAGGGACTCAAGCACTGGGCCATTCTACGGGTCTTTTCTTGTCCTATTAGCAGGGAGCAGGATCAGAATTAGAGCAGTTGGGGGTTGAAACTGCCCTGGTATGAGATGTGGGCATCACAGGCAGTTTGACTGACCTGTGTGCTACAACACTGGCCCTATAAATTCACCTTTAAAAAAACCTGGGGGGCCACAGTGCAGTAGCTTAGTGGCTAAAGTCCTTGCCTTGCATGCACCCCGGGATCCCATATGGGTGCCGCTTCGTGTCCCAGCTGCTCCACTTTCCTTCCAGCTCCCTGTTTGTGGCTTGGGAAAGCAGTCGAGGATGGCCCAAAGCCTTGGGACCCTGCATCTGTGTGGGAGATCTGGTAAAAGCTCTTGGCTCCTGGCTTTGGAGTGGCTCAGCTCCAGCTGTTGCGGCCACTTGGGGAGTGAAAATCTTTCTCTGTCTCTACTTCTCTCTACAAATCTAACTTTCCAATTTTTTAAAAAAAGTCTTTAAAAATTCTGGGAGTTGGCACTGTAGTATAACAGACTTAGGCTTCCACCTGCTGTGCTGGCATCCCATATGGGCTCCAGTTCATGTCCCAGCTGCTCCACTTCTAATCTGGCTGCCTGCTAATGGCCTGGGAAAGCAGCAGATGGCTCATGACTTTGAATTCCTGTACCCACATGTGAGATTTGGACGAGGCTTCTGGTTCCTGGCTTCAGACCAGACCAGCCCAGCCCAGTTCTGGTCATTGTGGTCATTTGGGAAGTAAAACAGCCAATGGAAGATCACTCTTGTGCTCTATAACTCTGCCTTTGAAATAAAAATAAATAATAAATAAATACTCTGAGAAGACAAAATGAATTGAGGAGGGGAGATAGCTGCGTTTTGTGAATGAGGTGGATTTGAGCTGGGCCCTGCGGGCAGGATAAGGACTTATTTTAAATTTATTTTTAATTTATGCACAGCTGAAATTGACTCAGACCACAAGCATCTAGGCTTGTGGGGTTTGACAGTTGTATGGAGTCTTGGATTTACCACCACAGTCAGGATATGAATAATTGTTTTTTCCCTAGCATTTCCTGCCTGCTGCTGCCCACTTGGCAGCCCGTCCCTCCCCAGCCACCCCGCCTGGCCCCTGTGACGCTGCTCTGTGCACCTGTGCCTTTCCCAGCATGCTGTGTAAATGGACCTTGAGGTGCTTTACCGTTTGGGTCTGCCTTCTTTCAGCTGTCATCCACAATCTTGTTGCTGTTGCTTGCTGAGCAGTGGCCCCTGCCTGGGGCTCCCACCGTGTGCTGGTACTGACGGGGTGGAGGGCATCTGCATTGTGCTCAACCTCTCAGATATGAATTAACTGCATCAACTTGTAGTTACAGGGTTTGCGCGCCTGTCTGTTGTCTCGGGTAAATGCCCAGAAGTGGGGTGGCTAGGTCATAGGATACACACCTGTTTTATGTCTTTAAGAAATGGCTAGGCCTGTGGAATTGTACCATAAAAATACAAATAAAATAGAGGAGGAAAAAAAAAGAAAGAAATGGCTAGATTTTGTGCTCGATTTGTTTATACGACTCCCTTGTACCCCGTTGTCACCAGTGCCTGGTAATGTTGTCAGGGTTATTTTCCTACCAGTCTATTGCATGTGTAGTGGAATTGTGAATTTTAATTTGCATTTCCCTCATGACTAAGGATGTTAAGCATTTTCTTGTAAGCTCATGTTTTGCAACTTTAGAGAAGCGTCCGGCCGAAGTTTTGCCCGGATTTATTTTACTTTTGATTGAGAATTATTTCGTCAGGTGTGTGACTCACCAGCCCGCGGAGACCATCCACTGAGGGAGCAGATCTGCCAAAGATGCTTGGTGAGAGAGACTCAGTGAGTGTGGAAGGAGTTGGGTGTCTTTGAGCTTTGGCCTGCCTTCAGGGGCAAAGGTAGGGCCGAGGGTGGGGAGTCCAGTCCACCAGGGAAGGAGGTGGGAAAGAGAAGAGGAATAGGATCCACGTGGTGTTGGGCTCCTGGCTTGGCACCTGCCGTAAAGGATTCGGAATAGGAGGCCCATGTGGGCATCCTCCCTGACTGACCAGGTACACCTGGTCCGCTCCTGCAGGTTTCCTGGGCCAGGATGGGCTGGCCAAATCTGGAAAAACAAAATGCTGGTGCCTCCAGCCTGACGTTCAGCCATTTATTTACATGGCCTTATTTTCAAACTGGATGACCATGCACACTGGAATGTGGGCAAGATGATGGCTGGGCTGGCAGGGGTAGGCACCAAGGTGTGAGGGTGGTGCAGGAGGGCATCCACAGGGTGTTTTCTGGGTCAGGGTGTGTCCTCTGGAACAGTGACCTCAGCCTAGGGTCTAAGAACTTTTGAACCATGAGAAGAACTTGTGAGCATCTCACTTCTCATCCTGATACCTGTACTGGCAGGCTCTCTTCTCTGCCTGTTGTCCAAGCTCAGCGCCACCTGGTCCACTCCTGGGTCCACTCCTGCGTGTGCTGAGAACTGGGGTGCTGTCCAGATGAGCAGGCGCTTTGCCAGAGGTGGTGATGGCCTGGAGCTGGAGAGAGGGGCTTTGCTGAGGAATCCTGCTCTCCTGCAGCTGCTGGGGACCTGTACTGCCTCCAGGACCCTGCGTGCTCCTTGTGGCTCCCAGTCCTGCAGCGCCACTTGCCAGTACTCCTGACCGGCTCCTTGCCCCTGGACGAAAGCTGCATCTGAGTCTCCCCCTGTGTGGTGTGGGCACCTACTTTGGCCTTAACCTCAGGTGGTTCAAGGCAAGCCCATTCCCTAGGCTGAAGTGCTGTGCACTCCAGGCCAGTGTGTTTTGACTGTTGTCCTGGGGGAAGGGGGTTTCCGGCGCCAAGACTCCTTAGTTGAATCATCAGCCCTGAGATCTGACTTTTCCTGGGACAGGCCTACTTAAAGTGAAGCCAGCCTGTCTGGTTTTGTGCTTTTATCACTCAAGTGCTTTCATGAGTTTTGCCTTATTTTATAGCTCTGAATACTAGACTTACTCTCTGCCCATATTGGCTATGGGAGAACACTTTAATTTCCATGTGTATGTTGAAAGACAGAAGTTCCATCCACTTGTTCCCTGCAAAAACCAGTACTGGACTAAGGGCCAAACTGGCAGCCAGAAACTCGATCCAAGTCTCTGTTGTGGGTGGCGGGAACTCAATTACTTGAGCCATCAGCATTTCCTCCCAGGGTCTGCATGGACAGGAAGCTGGAACTGGAGATAGAGCTGGATATTGAACCCAGGCACTTGGATGTGGGATATGGGTGTTTAAGCCACAAGGCCAAACACCTGCCGCTTGATGGATGTTTGAGCTAGTTTAACCAGCTGCGTGCAGCACAATGCTTGGCGCCCTGCTCTATAGCTTTGCTTGGTTCAGATGATCGTATGTACTCTTAGCTGGGATCACAGTGTATGGCTCTGGAGCTGACCCTTTTTCCCTGAGCAGTGTGATTTACCTGTTCTCCATGCCTTGTCATGAGCCCGAAGTGCATTGCTTTTTTTTTTTTTTTAAACCGAATGGTGATCTACTCTCCCACATTCGCTTTTTGCAAACAGCAGACCCCGAGACTTAGCAAGGGAAAGCAAGTGGCTCAAGGGACATTGGAATAGTCCATGGCAAAGCTAACCTGGGAGCTGGGTTTGCCTTCTAGGTCTCTGTTCCAGGCTGAGTCCTAACGCCGATTTCATCACAGTTTCGACCCTCCCCTACAGATACCCACAGCCCTGCTGCTTGGAAGGGGTGCCTGGGGGCAGAGTTCCAGCCCCTACCTGTTGGAACTGGGGAATGTTCTCCCTCAGTCTGCCACACCTAGGCCTGGGGCTGGGCCTGCTAGCCCCTTAGGAATCTTATCTCCCTCTGCTTTTCTTTTTAAGCTGCCCATCCTACTTGACTGGCTGGACTGCTTCCTATGGGCCTCCACCTGTTTACTCCTCTCTGCTGTTGTTGCTGTTCATTTCTCCTGGCCCTCTCTTTTCTGCTGCCTCCTGCAGCCCGAGTCACTTGCCTGCCATCGTCCCAACTCAGCAAGGACCTGAGCGTGCCTGGGAGCCTTTGCCTGTGCCAGCCCAGCTCACATTTTAGAAGTGAATTGAATCCTTACTGCAAAAGGAGATAACCTTACTATCTCTTAGATATATCTGGGACGACCCTGAGCCTTAGAGAGGGGTAAGGCCCAGCCAATATCAGCCCAAGCTGCTGACTGCAGAGCCAAGGACTGCATTACTACTAGCTTGGCACCACTCTCCCTTCCTTCCTTCCTTCCTTCCTTCCTTCCTTCCTTCCTTCCTTCCTTCCTTCCTTCCTTCCTTCCTTCCTTTTTCTGCACAAGCTATACTAAAGGGATCTGATTCTCTGTGACTTTCGTTTCAGTATATCCTTACCCTGGGCAGGGTGGAGAAGGGTCTTCCATCTCTGTCTCCTGTTCCCCCAATTCCTGTCCTGCCCAGGACACTGAAGATGAGCAAAGGCCTTGTGTGCCTCATGTCACTCCACCCGGTCCAGATCTTCTCCCTGTTTTTTGAGAGGTGAAGAGCCAGGTGCTTTGGGGCAGTTCAGGTTAGTGAAGCTATGTGACTGGCAAGCAGTCAATTCACACTAGGGTGGTAGGACTGAAGCATGTTGGGGCTCCCAGGAGATGGAGGATGTGCCAGGGAAGGAGTGACTGCTATTGGGACACCTAGGTTCCGTTATTGTTATTAAATGTTGCTTATATCTATTTTATCTATTTTTAAAAAGATTTGTTTATTTTTATTGGAAAGACAAATCAGATTTATGGAGAGAAGGAGAAACAGAGAGGAAGATCTTCCATCTACTGGTTCACTTGAGCTAATCGGAAGCCAGGAGCCTTTTTCTGGTCTCCCACGTGGGTGCAAAGTCCCAAAGCTTTGGGCTGTCCTCCACTGCTTTCCTAGGCTACAAGCAGGGAGCTGGGTGGAAAGTAGGGCTGCTGGGATATGAACTGGTACACATATTGGATCCTAGTACTTGCAAGTTGAGGGTTTAGACATTGAGCCATTGCACTAGGCCCAGCTTTTATTATTTGGTAAAGCAGAGAGAGACAGGAGAAATGGAGGGTGCTTGCATATGTTGCTCCCCAGATACCCCGCAACCACCTGGGCTGGACTAGACTGAAGGCAGAAACCAGGAATTCCCTGAGTTTCTGTGAGGCCCTGGTAACTTGAACCATCACCTGCTGCTCCCAGTGTGTGTGTGAGCATGTGAGCCCAAAGCTGGAATCCAGCACAGAGTGGGGGATCTGAGCCTAGTCACTATGCGGGTGCAGGTTACAGCAGAGCCTTTTTCTGGGCACCAGGGGACTCTGTCAAGTCTTCTGGACACATTAGGTCATTTTTAAAAAATCTATCTTCCTCTCTGTCTCTCCTCCTCTGTGTATATCTGGCTGTAATAAAATGAATAAATCTTAAAAAAAAAAAAAAAAAAAAACGGGCCCGGCGGCGTGGCCTAGCGGCTAAAGTCCTCGCCTTGAAAGCCCCGGGATCCCATATGGGCACCGGTTCTAATCCCGGCAGCTCTACTTCCCATCCAGCTCCCTGCTTGTGGCCTGGGAAAGCAGTCGAGGACGGCCCAATGCATTGGGACCCTGCACCCGCGTGGGAGACCTGGAAGAGGTTCCAGGTTCCCGGCTTCGGATCGGCGCGCACCGGCCCATTGCGGCTCACTTGGGGAGTGAATCATCGGACGGAAGATCTTCCTCTCTGTCTCTCCTCCTCTGTGTATATCTGGCTGTAATAAAATGAATAAATCTTTAAAAAAAAAAATCTAGCTGGCACCTGACCTGGCCCAGCCCCTTTCAAGCCATTCCTCTCTGTACTCCCAACCCTCACTTTATCCCCAGGGTTCCCCTGCTGCTCCCCTCCTTTTTAGTGGAATGTCAGATACGCAGAGAGGAGGAGAGACAAGAGGAAGATCTTCCATCCCATGATTCACTCCCCAAGTGACCACAACAGCCAGGCTTGAGCTGATCTAAAACTAGGAGCCAGGAGCTTCTTCTGGGTCTCCCACGAGGGTGCAGTCCCAAGGCTTTGGGCTGTCTTCCACTGCTTCCCAGGCCACAAACAGGGAGCTGGATGGGAAGTGGGGCTGCCAGGATTAGAACCCGTGCCCATATGTGATCCCTGCACTTGCAAGGGGAGGATTTTAGCCAGCAGGCTATCGTGCTGGGCCGGTATTTTTATGTGTCTTTAAAAAATGCTGTGGTAAAATGTGCATAATACAAATTGCACTGCTTTAGCTATTTTTAAAATGTATGGTTAAGTGACATGAAGTAGAAAAGGACTGCAAAAAGTTTATGGAGAGCCCAACACGATCGCTCAGTTGGCTAATACTTCTCTTGCAAGTGCCAAAAAAGGAAAAGAAAGAGGGAAAGAAGCGAAACGCAAAACACAAGCCTGAGATTTAAGTTCTAGCCTCACAGTCTTTTTTGTTTTTTAAGGATCAATTTTATTTTTATTGTAAAGTCAAATATACAGAGAGGAGGAGAGACAGAGAGGAAGATTTTCCATCCACTGATTTATTCCCCAAATGACCGCAACAGCCGATGCTATGCAGATCCGAAGCCAGGAGCCAGAAACTTCTTCCAGGTCTCCCATGGGCAGATGCAGGGTCCCAAGGCTTTGGGCCATCCTCGACTGCCTTCGCAGGTCACAAGCAGGGAGCTGGATGGGAAGCGGGTCCCATATGGGATCCCGGCGCATTCAAGGTGAGGACTTTAGCCGCTAGGCCACCACGCTGGGCCCTAGCCTCACAGTCTTAAGCGTTTGTGTGGCCTATGACTGAGTGACAGCGCCTCTCCCAGCCCTAGTCTCCTCCCCATACTCACATAAACCTGGGCCTGCATCTCCCTCTGAGCCCTTCTCCAGGGGCTCTGGAGCTTGGGGGATGGGGTGGTGAAGGGGGACCCTGCTGGGAAAGAGATTAGGAGGGAAAAAACTTCCAAACTTCTGTTGCTTCCTTTAGCTGACCACACCAGGGCCTGCTACCCCTCCATCTCCCTCTGTGGGCGTGTCTAATTTACATCTCTCATGCTGGAGTTGGACCACTACCCTTGCTTGTTTCTGTAGAAATGTGGGCAAAAAGGAATGTGGTGTTGAACAGGAGGAGGCTTGCTACAGTGTGGGGATTTTTGAGCCTTGTCATCGACTAGCTTTGGGGATTTAAGTGCGCACCTGGCAATTCGGAGTCTTCTGCACCTGCGCAACGGGGTGGTGGTCCTAGCTTCCTCACAAAGATAGAGTCAAGGGTGTGACCCAACATGTAGCAGAGGGGGCGTTTGGGGACGTTCCAAGCTGGAACTTTGTAGCATGAATAGTAAAGCTGCTCACTATCTCACAGTCCTGGCTGCCTCCCTGACCTCCAGTAGCCCATGCGTGTTGGGCCGTGTAGGTCCATTCTGCAGGATGCCTGCCCACCCAACATCCAGGAGTAGGCGCCTCACGCGGAGGCAGCACTGTGTGTGCTGGGCAGTGGACTCCCTACTGCACCTGGCTCTGCCTGAAGGACAGGTTCTTTTCCCTTGCCCCAGATCCCCTGCACTCCTCCCCCTTCCCTCCCAGCTATATGGGGTTACAGCTAAGTATGGAAGAACAAAACCAAGTGACAGGTCAAGACTGCACTTGCTGGCACTGAGTGTCGCAGGGGAGAGAGAGGCCTTGGGGCTCCAGGGGTCAGGGCACTTCCAGGATGAGTCCGTGTGCCCTCTACCTGCCTCCACCTAAGCCCGGGACACTGGGTAGCACAGATGGATGGACGCTCCTCTGCCAGCCTCCTGCTTCTGTCTCAGCGGGGGCTTGCATTCGCTCCTCTGGAGTTTAGTTCAAGAACAGGTTGGCGTTCAGTCTATGTTTGTTGATGAACTCTGCAGAATGCATAGAGGACAGAGGCCCATCCTGACCAAGGGGAACCCTGAGAATAAATTCGGGGCTGGCAAGGTGGTAGAGTGACCAGGGCAGCAAGAGGGGAGAATAGAGATAAGTCTTGAAGAAGGCACAGCCTACACTTCTAGTTTCCCCTCTCGTTTTTTAAAAATTAAATATTGGGCCTTGGGCCCTGCGCAGTGGCCTATTGGCTAAATTGTCACCTTGCAACCATCAGAATCCCATTTGGGCACTGGTTTGTGTTCTGGCTGCTCTACTTCCCATCCAGTTCCCCGCTTGTGGCCTGGAGGATAGCCCAAAGCCTTGGGACCCTGCATCCATGTGGGAGTCCCGGAAAAAGCTCCTGACTCCTGACCTCAGGTCGGCTTTGGTCCGGCTGTTGCAGGCACTTGGGAATGAACCAGTGGACACAAAATCTTTCTGTCTCTCCTCCTCTCTATCAGCCTTTCCAATAAAAATAAATAAGTCTTCCAAAAAAAATTAAACATTAATTTTATTTGAAAAGCAGAATTATATCTAGAGAGAGATCCTCTATTTACTCATTCACTCTCCAAATGGCTGTAGTGGCCACAGGCTGGGCCGGGCCAAAGCCAGGAGTCTGGAACTCTATCTGGCTCTCTCCCATGGATGCAGACTATTTTCTGTTGCTTTGCCAGACGCAGGGAGCTGGATCTTAAGTGACGCACCCAGGACTCACATCAGCCTGTGTGTGAGAGCAGGCATTGTGGGTGGCAGCCTAACTTGCTGTACCACAAGGCTGGCCCCTCTCCCTCTTTTATTTATTCTTGAGGCCAAGGTAGCAAGGGCTCCAAGACACACTCCTCATCCCCACCAGCAACCCCAGCCCCAGCATGAGGGTGTCTGCAGAGGCCTCTTCTAACTCGATTCTGCTTCAGATGGGTGTTGCCTCTTGTCACTTGCACAGTTGGGCTCTAGTCTCGTCCAGTAGGAGTGGCCAGGGACAGTGCTGGGAGGAGCTATTTTCTTGGGTTTTTTAGAGAAACGTGTTGGATGATACACACCCACATTCCTTCCAGGGCAGATGTTCTGTAGCCTCAACCATGCTAGGCTGGGACTACGCATCCAGGATTCAGAGATGGGACCCCTGGCCTTGGCAGCTGAGCCTTACACGTGAGTTCCCCGGTATGAAGTGGGATAATATTCCTGTGCGGAGACTGAGGCAGAGGGAGCTGGCTTTCTACTTTGTGTGTGTACTTTTATATATACACATACGTACACGCACACACATTATATATTACGCTTTACATGGAAAAATACATAATGTATGTAATTTATATATTTGACAAGCATAGTAATGGGGTGCGGTGCATCTTCCATCCATTGGTTCATTCCCCAAATGCGCAGCACGGTTGGGTCTGGGCCAGGCAGAAGCCAGGAGCCAGGACTATCAACACCGGGTCTCCCATGTGGGCGGCAGAGACCCAGGTATTTGGGGCATCCTTTGCTGCCTGGGAGGCACATTAGCAGTCTCTTTGATACCAGATGCAGGTACATCCCAAGCAGTGCCTTGAGCAGCTGCCTAACTCACTTGGCCACATTTTTTTACTTGTCACCAGGAGGCCCAGGCCCTCCCCTTGTTGTCCAGCCCTGGGGACACCAGCCAAATCTTACAGGCTGGGTGAGCTTAGGTGTTCTTTACTTCCAGTGTGGGTTTGTGGAACATGGGGAGTGGGTTGTGTTGGAGACACTGTGGTAAAAGGAAGAGAGTTTGGCTTCCACTGTGGGTTGGGACTCTGTGGAGGATACGACTCTATAGGGATGCTGTCTGCTTCCTGAATCCCGACAGTGAGCCAGGCGTGGTGGGGAATGAGACGTCTTGTTCTCAAGTCACGGACACTGGTGATCATAGCTGGGGTTGCATGAGACAGAGCCAGGCCTTATCACACGCTGTACTGTGTGTTGTGGGTTCTGGGGGCTTGGGGACAGACCACGCAGGTGGTCTTCAGGAGCATGAGTGGTCCAGGTGGAGAAGAGGACTTGACGGGTAGGGATGGTGGTGAGGTGTGTTTTTGCCACATTTCTCAGAACAAGGTTTCCCTTGGTCTGGCTGTGGCGCCTCCACTTGTAACTTGGGAATTGAGATTGCCTTCTTGTTCTCATGTTTACTAGAATGGTCTTAACTCATGCTTCTGAATTCCTCATTCCTCTGAAAATTCCTGAGTCACCGGACTGTGGGCTTGGGAGGGGACAGCGTGATGTCCAGCCTTGGGTTGCCCTGAGGAGGCCACCTGGTGGCCCTTGGGTAGGACTGGGGACAGAGCTGGAGGATGTGGGCCAGGCCCCAAGAGCCAAGTCAGATTATTTTTGTTCCTCTACTCATGGCACATGACCTGAGCTCACCGATGCCATCTGTGCCCGCCGCCTCTGGCACTCACCCTGGCTGGCTCTCGGGGGTCCCTGAGGAGCACTCTGCCCTCTGGGGAGGAGGGATGGAGTCCTGCTCTGGGCCACGTTGATGTCCTCTTTGCACCCGGCAGCAGACAGCAGCAGCAGGGTCCCTCAGGGCTGGGAGCAGCTCCATTTCAGTAACAAATCCCGTGGGCCAGGGCCTTGGGTGACCTGTTGCCCTGCTTTCCCTGGGACAGACCCAATCTTGGGGACACGGAGTGCTGCAGGTCCTCAGAAAACCTCACTCGCGGGGGAGTCTGGCGTGAATAGCCCTTGCTTCTCCCTAGGTCTGGTGATCTGCTGGGTGGCCCTGGGCAGGGAGAGGCTGGGCTCACATCAGAGGACCAGTCTAGCTCCCCTCAGGGCAGGGTTAGGAAACCACAGCCTCAGGCCCTCAGGGGTGACTGCTGGCTTCAGAGAGGTTGAGCCGCCCCTCTTTGCTGGCACCCTGGCCTCCGTATCACCCTTCTCCTGTGTTTAGTGTCAGGTCCAAGGGGCCAGGCAGGCAAAAACCGGATGCATGAGGCCATCTGGATTGGTGGCAGTAGTAGTTAATATAGGCATTAAGGAATCTAGTATGTGTATCTCTCAGGCCTGTTGGGGCCTTTAGAAGTTCCCACTGGGGTATGCTTTGTAGCTTAATAATAATGACCATAAACAGGTCTTAGTGGGGTAGGGATTTGGTACAAAGTAAGATATCACTTGGACACTTGCATTCTATGTTGGAGTGAGCGCCTGGATTCAATTCAATTTTGGATTCTGCTTCCAATTCCAGCTTCCTGCAATTGCATAACCTGGGAGGTTATGGCCCCACGTACCTGGACCCCTGCCACCAATGTGATAGAGTAAATGGGCCTGGCCTGGTGGCCTAGCCCCAGTGGTTGTGGCCATTTAGGAAAGTGAAATGACAGAAGAAACCCCCTCCTTCTTTGTGTCTCTCAAATAAAACTAAGTACAAATTAATCACTCTTAGCAAGTTGTCAGAGCATATACAAGGTAACATCTGATCTCAGTGGCTATCATGTGGGACTTCTGTCTGTGATGGATCCATTCTCCAGTCCTCAGCCAAAGCCACAGGTGGAAGACTGCATGGTGCTGCAAGGCCTGTGGGAAAGTGGATGGGTTAGGTAGGAAATGTAAATGCCAATGTTGCCAGCATTGGAAAGACCTCAGATGGCCAGTGAGAGCAGCTCCTTAGTTCTGCAGGTGATCACACGAAGGCCTAGGGAAGTGAAGTGATTGGCCTGTGGCCACCTGATAGACCCTAGAACTGGAACCCATGCCAGTCTCTTAATTCCCATCCATCCCATTTTCAGGTTATAACTGCCCCAGAGGGCTTACATGTAATTCAAGCTCTGTCTCAGGAGTGCCCAAATCCAGATATTTATTAATTCATTTATGTTTTGCTTGAAAGAGTTACACAGAGAGAAAGAGAGACTCTTCTATCTGCCAATTCACTCCCAAATGGCCACAATGGCCAGAGCTCGGCCGATCTGAAGCTGGGATCTAGGAGTGTATTCCAGGTCTCCCATGCAAGTGCAGGAGCCCAAGGCCTTGGACCATTGTTCACTGCTTTCTTGGGCCATTAGCAAGGAATTGGGTGGGAAATAGAGCAGCCAGGACTAGAACTGGCTCCTATATGGGATGCCAGAGCAGGAAGCTGAGAACTTGCCAGCTGTGTGTATTTCTTAAAGCTGAGTTCCAAGCAGAATGATTATCATTCCACAGGACACTTCCCACCTATTCATTGGTTTGTTTCCCTGCACCACGCTGAATGCTGTTTTATCAGAAGTGTGGAGGAGACAGGCTGGGATGAAGACAGGTGTGGTTCTATTGATGCTGCCTGGAAGGTACCTGATCCAGGCTTGGGGTGTGTACCAGAGCAAGTAAGGTTCGCCTGTGCCTTATGGGTGATAACAGATCAGATCAGAGCTGGCTGTGTCAGTGGGATGGTTTCGGGGGACACTGAGTGGGACCGGTAGTTGGATGTTATGGCAGGAGAGCAGGAGTCAACTGATGAAGGAATTTTCCCCTTGTGGAACAATGATCTGTTGATTATTTTGAAAGGCAGAGTGACAGAGGAGAGACAGAGATTTTTCATCCATGAATTCACTACCTAAATGGCTGAAATGTCTGGACAGGACCAGGCTGATGCCAGGAGCCTGGAACTCCATCTGGGCCTCCCACAAGGGAGGCAAGGGCCCAAGTACTTGGGCCACCTTCTGCTGCTTTCCTTGGGGCCATAGCAAGGAGCTGGGTGGGAAGCAGAACAGCTGGGACTTGAACTGATGTCTTAACCCACTAGGCCACGATGCTGGCCCCTATGTGGTTTTATCTTTAAAGAGAATGGAAAGATCATTGGAGGATTTTAAGTAGAGTAGTCACGATCAGATTTGTATTTTGGCAGACTCCCCTGGCTGTGTTGAAGGGAGATTACGGAGTGTGAACAGGGCTCCTCCAGGAATGCCTTGGTGGAAGTTTGGATAAGGACTGTGAGATACTGAAGCAGATTTAGGGGACAGAAAGACAGGATGTGGTCCTAAAATGGATATGGGAGATAAGAGGGAAAAATCCAAGCTCCTAGGCTTCTGGTCTCTGGTGCGGGATTGGTCGGAGTGGTGGTTCATTTCCTGAGAGAGAGTAGAGGAGGAGGGGCAGGCCTCCGGGCAAGCTGAGAATTTGGGTTTGGGAACATGGAGTGGAGGGGCTTTGGAGATGCCTGGTGGACAGCGGCTGAGAAAATCCACTAAAGAATCAGCCGTGTGGCGGAGATGGAAGTCGTGGTTGGTAACCCGAGTCTGAGGGTGTAAGGCGGGAGAGGACAGATCCTTGAGGAGAATCGCTGTGGAAAGGAAGACAGAGAGAAGAAAGGGACAGCGAACCAATGCCTTGGAAAACTTTAGAGTCATTTTAAGTATTCCATTTATTCTCAGAATCAGCTGAAGTTTTCTGGAAAACCTTGAGAGATTTAGCACAATTTCCTTGAATTTAAAATTTATTTGGGGCTTGGTGCAGTAGCCCCTAGCAACTAAAGTCCTTGCCTTGCATGTGCCAGGATCCTGCAAAGGTGCCAATTTGTCAAGGATGGTCTCTCAGTGAAACCATTGAATTTATCTGGACAATAAGATGCTGGACTCCCCGCATAGTCCATGCCTGCAATGAAGGAATCATGACTGATTATGAACTGTACTACTGTAACAATATAGAGGAATTCAATAAGGGGGGAGGGTTTGGGGAGCGGCTGGGGGAATCCCAGAGCCTATGAAACTGTGTCATAAAATGATATAAAAAATAAGTAAACAAATAAATTAAAAAAAAAAAAAAAGAAAGAGTGCCAGTTTGTATCCCTGCTATTCCATTTCCCTTCCAGCTCCCTGCTTGTGGCCTGAAAAAGCAGTCAAGGATGGCCCAAAGCCTTGGGATTCTGCAGCTGCGTGGGAGACCCAGAGGAGGCTCCTGGCTGCTGGTTTCAGATCAGCTCAGTATCAGCCATTTTAGCTACTCGGGGAATGAACCAGTGGGTGGAAGATCTTTCTCTGTCTCTTCTTCTCTGTAAATTTGACTTCTCAGTGAAAATAAATAAATAAATAAAGATTTCTTTGAAGAGATTCAGTGTCTTTATGATGTTATATCCCTGTCTGCCAACAGGTAGGTGTTCTGTGTCTTTGGCAAAAGTTACAGCTAGATATAGTTACAGTGATACGTCTTATTAAAATGAAATTATGGCTCTGGTTTCTAAATGAAGTATTATTTAGAAGGCTGTTATCTAAGGGCTGGTATTTTCATTGGAAAGGTAAATTTGCAGAGGGAAGGAAAGAGAAAAAAAGCTTCCATCTGCTGATTTACTCCCCAAGTGGCTGCAATGGCTGGAACTGGGCAGATCTGAAGCCAGGAGCTAGGAACCTCTAAAAATTAGTTTTTACTATTGGATGGATTTTGAATTTTATGAAATGTAGTTTCTTAATTTATGGTTCAGAAGTACATTCTCTGTTCATGTGTGTATGTCTCACTCCGTCAAATTACATTAGTCAGCAGATTTTTTTAAAAAGTTTTTATTTATTTATTTATTTGAAAGGCCAAGTGACCAGAAAGGCAGATTTCCCATCTACCGGTCTGCTCCCCAACTGCTTTGAACAGCTGCAACTCGGTCAGGCTGAAGCCAGGAGCCAAGAACTCCATCTTGGTCTCCCGTGTGAGTGATGGAGACCCAAGTGCTTGAGCTGTTACCTGTTGCCTTCCAGGGTACACAGCAGGAAGACAGGTTGGAAGTGGAGGCAGGATGCAAACCCAGGAGGCCAAATATGGGGTATGGGCATCCAGTGTGCTATACTCAGCTGGCACGTTACTAAGTTTTTAACCCAGGCAGCTGCAAAGGCCGGAGCTGAGCTGATCTGAAACGAGGCGAGAAGAGCCTCTTTCAGGTCTCCCACATGGGTGCAGGGTTCCAATGGTTTGGGTCATCCTTGGCTGCTTTCCCAGGCCACAAGCAGGAACCTAGATGGAAACAAGGCAGCTGGGATTAGAACTGGCAGCCACCTATAATCCTGGTGTGTGCAAAGTGAGGACTTTAGTTGCTAGGCTGCAGTGCTGGCCCCTCACCAACTTTTTGAAGTGTACTATTGACTTGGTGTGAGTTCAGCATCAGGATCCCTTCTGTACTCAGTCCTTGTCTCCTACTTCTTGGCCTTCATGTGGGTTCTTAGAACCATTTTAGGAGAGTGCCTCAGTCTGTATGTTCAGTTGACAGGAGGGACAGTGAGACCTGTAGAGGGTTGAAATGACCTTCAAGCCCAGATCTCCTGCTCCTCATAGAAACTGGTTCGAGTCCCTGTATGCATCCTAGGTCCACTCAGCTCTGACCCCTCACCAATACCCAGCTTCTTGTCCCAGCAGGTCCAACGGGCGCTCCTCCAAGCCGAGCCTTGGAGGGCAAGGCCGGCACCATTACCTCCAACGAGTGGAGCTCTCCTAACTCCCCCGAGGGGAGCAACATCTCTGGGGGCAGCCAAGCACTGGACAAGCCCATCGACAATGATGCTGAGGGTGTGTGGAGCCCAGACATCGAGCAGAGCTTTCAGGAGGCTCTGGCCATCTACCCACCCTGTGGCCGGCGCAAGATCATCCTGTCGGACGAGGGCAAGATGTATGGTAAGGAGCTTTGTGGTCCAGCTCTGCTAGCAGAGCTGAGATGGGCGCTGGATGGGGTGGACATGTCAACTTTGGATTCCTCCAGGGAATAGAGGGGCATCCACCAGATGGGTCTTGCTCTCTTCCTTTCATGGCTCCCAGGGATGGGGGGGCACATTTGAGGTGGGTCGGAACCTGAGAGTAAGAAGCTGTGATGGTGGGAAACTTGGAAAAGGGAGCAGAATTGCTCCCCGGAGCAGAGGGGGATAATCTAAAAGCCATTCACAAGACCCGGCTTGACTATGAAAGGAAATGAGAACATGGGGTGCCTTCTTTCCTTCTTCCCTTCTTCACTCACTCTTCCCTGCAATAAAGCCTCTGCGTGTAAATCAAAAGTTCTGGAGCTCATCTAGGCCCTGCTTACTGTACGGGGCTGAGGGCTATGGGAATCCATCATTACCTGGGCTGTGAAGCAGCATGCAGTCAGCTGGAGCAGTTGGTGGTCCTCACTTAGCTGGTGGGGAAGCCACCTTGAGGACAGCTGCATTGCTGTTCCTGGGTGGGAAGCCATTGTGTGTGTGTGTGTGTGTGTGTGTGTGTGTTGGACATTTAAGGGACAGATGATCTCCACATGTGTGCCAGTGGCTCTCAGGGAAAGGTGAGAACTGAGGGCCCTGTGGGTGTGTAGCAGGCTGTGTGGAAATGCCAGAGCTTGCTAGAATCAGCAGGTGTCATTTGAGAAAGCACTCCTGTGGGTTGGGGGCTCTGGCTACTTGTTTTGGGTTTTGGAAGGGAGACATGAAATGTCTATGACTTTTTCAACCGTAAAATTTTCTTTTAAAGACAGAAGGAGAGACAGAAAGATCTTCCATCCACTGGTTCACTCCCCAAATGGCCACAGTGGCCAGAGCTGAGCTGAGCTGGAACCAGGAGTCTGTTTTGGTCTCCCATGCAGGTAGAAAGGCTCAAGATTGTGAGCCATCCTTGACTGCTTTCCTAGGTCACAAGCAGGGAGCTGGATGGGAAGTGGAAAAGCCAGGGCATGAACTAGCACTCATGTAGAATACTGAACTGAGCTTGTAAGCGAAGGTTTAGTGAATTGAGTGTTGCACCAGCTCCTGACGACAATACATTTTCTAAGTTAACAGTATAGGGGCTTGAAGTATGGTTTTGATTTTTATGAAAAGTGGAATGAAAAAAAGTTTATTGGGCTGGTCTTATGGCACAGTGCGTTAAGGAGCTGCCTGTGACACTGGTATGTGATAGCACAGCACTGGTTCCAGTCCTAGCTGCCCTGATCCAGCTCCCTGCTGCTGCTCCTGGGAAAACAGGAAGATGGCCCAGGTGCTTGGGTTCCTAGCACCCACGTACATGGCTGATGCAGTTGGAGTCTGGGCTTCTGGCTTCATTGTGGCCATTTGAGGGAAGAGTAGGGCTGGAAGAACTTTTTCTCTCCTGTCCTTCTGTCACTCTGTCTTTCATATAGATACAATGCCTATTTTTTGTTCAAGATTTATTTATTTTTATTGGAAAGGCAGATTTACAGAGAGAAAGTCTTCCATCTGCTGGTTTACTTCCTAAGTGGCCATAACAGCTGGAGCTGAGCCAGTCTGAAGCCAGGAGCCAGGAACTTCTTCCGGGTCTCTCACACAGGTACAATGTCTGAAGGCTTTGAGCCATCCTCTACTGCTTTCCTAGGCCACAAGTAAGGAGCTGGATGAGAAGTGGAGCATCTAGGACATGAAGCATTGCCCATATGGGATTCTGGTATGTGCAAGGTGAGAAAGTGGCCACTGAACCATCATGCCAGGGCTAATAAAGTACATCTTAAAAGCTTAATTTGGGGCCCGGCGTAGTGGCGTAGCTGCTAAAGTCCTCGCCTTGAACATGCCAGGATCCCATATGGACACCAGTTCTAACTCGGGAGCCCTGCTTCCCATCCAGCTCCCTGCTTGTGGCCTGGGAAAGCAGTCGAAGACACAGCCCAAAGCCTTGGGACCCTGTACCTGCGTGAGAGACCTGGAAGAACTCCTGGCTCCTGGCTTTGGGTTGGAGAGTAAATCATCCGATACAAGATCTTCCTCTCTATCTCTCCTCCTCTCTGTACATCTAACTTTCCAATAAAAATGAATACATCTTTTAAAAATAAAAGCTTATTTTGATGCCCAGTTTTAAAATCTGTGAATAGTTTTTTTCATGTATTCTTTGAAAATTCCCTGTCTGCATGGATTTCAGAGTTTTCTGCATTGAATTTGTCTTTCTAAAGTTCTTTCTATTCCAAGTCATTACCACTGTCCATCTTCTAATCTTGTTTTTTATCCCAACGTGGAACTCTGTCCCCTGAACAACAAGTCCCTGTCCCCATTCCACCCCAGCCCGTCGGCCACCATTCTACCTTCTGCCTCTGTAAGGGGTGACTAACTGTGGTACCTCGTTTAAGTAGAATTGTGCAATGTTTGTCTTTCTGTGACTGACATTTTTACTTTGCGTCATACACTCAAGGCCACAATGGCTGAGGCTGGTCCTGGCTGAATCCAGGAGCCTAGAACTATATTTGAGTATCCCATATGGATGTTAGGGAGTCAGCCAAACACTTGAACCAGTGCTGAGAGGGGATGCCAGTGTTGCAGGTGGGGATTTAACCTGCTGTGCTGAAGTGCTGACCCCAAAGATGGATATGTTTCTATCCCCATTGTATGATGCTGGGGTGGGGGTGGGTTACTTGTGCCTGTGACAACACTGGGCTTGGAGGAGCACAAGATTGTTTGTCTGGCAGGAGGGGAGACACGGAGTTGGGGAGGTAGGGTGATTATGGTGTCTGGCCTTGGTTCTGGCCATATTTGTGTCCCCGAATACCGTTGTCTTGCCCCTGTGCTGGGAGATAGTGTGGCAGAAGGTGGGGGAAGCACATAAGGAGGGCCTGGGAGGAGGGAACTTGCAGGGGCAGAGGCGAGAGCCTCTTTGTGATGCTTGAGATGGCTCTGGAGCTGCTATGGGTCTTTGGCCTCTTTTACCCCTCAGCCTTGTCAAGGATCCTGCCGGGGAGGCCTGCGTTGTGGCGCAGCAGGTTGAACCGCTTATTCGAGTGCTGGCTGCTCTGCTTCCAATCCGGCTTCCTGTTGGTGTACCTGTGAGGGCAGAGGAAGATAGCCTAATAGCTTGGACCCCTGCTACCCACATGAGAGACCTATGTGGAGTTGCTGGTTCCTGGATTGAGCCTGACCCAGGCCTGGCTAGCCCTAGCCATTTTGATCATTGGAGAGTAACCAGAAGATGGAAGACCTCTCTTTCTCTGTAGTTTTGCCTTTCAAATAAGTATATATTAATCTCTAAAAAAAAAAAATCCTTCCAGGGAGGGAGGAATTACCATTTCTGTTTCCAGATGTAGCAAAGGGTCTTCAGAAATCTTGGATAGTGTCAGCCCCCCATCATCCCACCCACCAATGAGCCTGGTGCTGCGCTTGACCCTGCGTGACCTGGCGAATCTCCCCTGCCCTCCGCCTCTGGCTGGCCCTGGCTCAGGTGCGTCAGACTCCGTCCAGCCTGGGGCCCTGGGGCCTGGGACCTGGGGCACTGGGGGCTGCAGGGTGGAGCTGATGACTCATGCGGCCCTCGGAGCACCTGGCCTTGGGAGGTGAGGCCCTGCCAGGATCCCAAGTCTGGCTTATCCTCACCCCCGGCTCCTCTTACCACTGCCCCCAGGGGTGCCAAGGCCAGGCCTTGGATGGAAGGGGCTCTGTGCAGAGCTCACTGTCCAACTGTGGGGTATAGATAGCTCTGAGCTCACTCCTGGTGTGTGGGCCGGGCCACTGGAGGCCAAGCAGCAGGGACAGGCCACCCAGCTGACTCAAGCGTTGTCGTTCCTGGCTGCTTACCTCCTGTCGTCTCAGCTTCCCTAAGGGTCTGGCTCTAACCGTCTCTCTGTACTCTTTACTCTTTACTCTCCCGTACTCTCCTAGCCAGCTGCCGGTGGCACCAGGAGCCCAGGTCTTTTCCTCCACCAGCCAGATGCCACCAGTCACTTCCCTGGTGGGCTCACAGGGTGGGGCTTGGAGCAGCCTTCCGGATCTGGGAAATCTGACTGGATTAGGCCTGCTCCCAGGTCAGGCCACATGGCACACCCAAATCGGACACATCGACCAGCGCCAGGCAGACATGCAGATGATATGCAGAGCAGCGCGGCAGATTAACACCTGTTATTTCTGAGCCGAGTCTCCTGCACTTGTTGGCTGTGGCCCCTCTGCTGCAGCTCCTCTGACTGTTCTGGGACCAGGGAATGGATCACCTTCTGCTCACAACTGCCTTCATTTTCTGCCCCTGTCACTGTGTGACCCTCTCCCAGGCACTGTGGCGGTGACCACTCAAGTGCCATGTGCAGGTGGCAGGATACAGAAGGCCCTCCCCTCCCCCTACAGCCAGCCAGTCCCTGTCATCATTCATCTCCTGCTCCCTGGAGGGCCTGGCTGGCTTAGAGTTCCCCTTTGCATCAGTTTCTTTCTGCTCCTCCCTTTTTATCTCTCACCTTCCTGGAGCTTGCCCTTCAACTTTGAGTCTTTATGCCTGTCCCAGGCTTGCTGTCCTATAAGCAGTACCTATGAAATGCCCACCCTCTGAGTCAGGTAGGGGCCGAGAGCTGTGTGGTCTCTATTCCCTGTGACCAAGTAAGGTTTGGAGGAACATGAAACAGCTTGGCAGGCAGTGGTGAATTCAGCCCCTAACCCCAAGGCGCTGAGCCCCCCTGGCAATTTTCAGGAACGGCCAGAGCTGGAAGGGGAGGGGTGGGAGGTGGGTGCCCTGGGCAGGGGGGCAGGTGGGCAGTCAGTGCCAGAGTGTGGGCTGGAGGATCAAGGCCAATGCTGCAAAGGCCTATGCACTGGGTATTTCCAGGTGACTTCCCATCCAGGTGCTAACCAGCCCAATCCTCCTTGGCTTCTCAGGCCAGGTGCATTCAGGGTGGTATAGCTATAGAAGGGTTTTAGTCTCTGTCACTTCATAGCAAAATACTTGAAACCAGCTGCTTGTGAAGCAGACCGTGGGCTCATGGTTTTGAAGGTTCACAGTGCAAGATCAGGCAACTCCACTGACTCAGCATCTGGTAAGGATGGTCTTGTTGGTAGAGTCCCCAGGCGGTACAGAACATCACCTGGCATGAAGGAGCCCAGGTCTGTCCTTCCAGGAGGGGCTGATGTTGGCCCTGGCACCTCCTATCTGAGCACTGGTTGGAGTCCCAGTTGCTTTGCTTCCAATGCAGCTCCCTGCTCATGAGCTGGGAAAGCAGCTTAAACTGGCCCATGGGTTGGTCCTCTGCCAGCCATGCAGATTCCCGATGGAGCTCCAGGCTTCTGCCTTGGGTCCTGGCTATTATGGCCATTTGGGGAGTGGTCCAGCAAATGGGAGATCTTTCCCTCTCTCGCTCTACCTTGAAAATCAATGGGGCCCGGCATGCTGACCTAGCAGCTAAAACCTTTGCCTTGAACACACCAGGATCACATATGGGCACTGGTTCTAATCCCGGTGGCCCCACTTCCCATCCAGCTCCCTGCTTGTGGCCTGGGAAAGCAGTCGAAGACAGCCCAAAGCCTTTGGACCCTGTACCCACATGGGAGACCCAGAAGAGCTCCTGGCTCCTGGCTTCAGATTGACTCAGCTCCAGCCATTGCAGTCACTTTGGGAGTGAACCATCAGATGAAAGATCTTCCTGTCTGTCTCTCCTCCTCTCTGTATATCTGACTTTCCAATAAAAATAAATAAACCTTAAAAAAGGAAAGAAAATGAATGGATCTAGCAAACAAGCCATTAGCATTCAATCCCAGGGTTCCTCCCTGGCCACCTAATCCAGTCTCACCCTAGTCCCTCCCTTCCCCAGGGCCCCACCTCTAATCACTGGACACAGGAAATTTCCCCTGTGTTGTTATGATCAGCATAAGACTTTGGGGACCAAGCCTTTGACACACGGTGTTTTGGGAGACACCCAGTCTAGTATCCAAACCACAGTGTACAGGCCAAGGTGAAGAAGGGACATTTTGTGAATGAGTCACAGGCAGGAGAGGTAAGGCTTGGGATGGGACTTCAAGGTGCAGGCAGGACTCTTAATACTCCAGGGAAGGGACGGAGGTCAACAAACTCACTGGGGCTTCTGCCCCCACGTCCTTGACAGGACCTTGTTCCTGACTGCCCACCATCCTTTGCTTTGCTCCCCTGTGGCCTGCAGCCTGACTTCCTGCTTCTGGTTTGTTCTGTGCTCCACCCTGATAGCTGCCTTGGCCTGGGGCAAGTTATTTAATCTTCCCAAACTGCGCTGTCTTCACTTAGACAATGTTTCCTAGTTTATTTTTGTTCATTTTATTTGAAAAACAGAAAGAGATCTTCCAAGTGCTGATTCATTCCCCAAAAGCCCACCACAGTTAGCGCTGAGCTAGACAGAAACCAGAAGGCAGAACTCAATCCAAGCCTCTCTCCTCCCTTGTGGGTGACCAGGATCCTAGAACTTGAACCAATGCTGCTGTCTCCTAGGGTCTATATTAGTAGGAAGCTATATTCAGGGACGGGGCCAACCTCAACCCTGGGTGCTCTTTCAGAGGATAGCATGTTCCAAACATCATTTTTAAAATTTTAATTTATTTATTTGATAGGCAAATTGAGAGAAAGAGAGAGCTTCCAGCAACTCGTTCACTCCCCAAATGACAACAGCCAGGGCTGGGCCAGGCCAAAGCCAACAGTCTGGAACTTCATCAAGGTTTCCCACATGGATGGTAGGATCCAAGTACTTGGGCCATCCTCTGCTGCTTTTCCAGGCCATTAACAAGGAACTGGATCAGAAGTGAAGCAGCCAGGACCTGACCCAGTGTCCATATGAGTTGCTAGTATCATGGGTAATGGCTAAACCACTGTGCCCTCACATCAACCCTCCATATATCATCTTAACTGCTGTGCAAACTGTGAAATTCTCATACCTGATGCCCATTTTCCATTCCCACCAGCAAGCAATGCACGAGGATTCCAGTCTCTTTACCTTCCTGCCTTGCAGGAGCTCCTAGTTTAATGAGAAAATGTGGCAAGTCCTCGGCTGACAAACCAAGGACTGTGAGAAGACGCAGGGGTCCCCATATCTCCTTGGGAGGGGAACAGGGCAAACTCCTTGGGGGGAGCAGTGGCTTTGAAACCTGGCTAAGATTTTCCTAGGAGCCTCAGAGACCACCAGGGACAATGGTGGTCACAGCTTAGGTGTCAAGCCCAGTGGCCATCTTCTTTCTGAGGCTTTGGAAATGTCTTCACAAACAGCCTATTCCTTCCAACTCAGGGGTTTAAGGCTTCAGCTGGTTTCTGGACAGAGAGGACCTCCCCCGCATGCCATCAGGACCAAGATGGTCTCAGCCTCCTCGCCTGGGGCCCCAGCTTGGCAAGAATGCAATGTGGGATTCACTGCAAGGGCTCTTCCTCCTGGAGGGAGGTTTACGGGAACCAAAGATCCCCTGCGTGCAGCTCTCTCCTCCTGGGCTCATCACCTCCACACTCCTTCCTTGTTAATCCTCAAAGCTCATAGAGCGTTGCCTGCACCAGGGTCTGACCCACAGGAACAGTGTGGGCTGACTTCACCGGCCTTCTGGCTTAAGGGGGCAGGCGTTCTGCTAACTTGATGTTGTCTGGTGCATTTATGGCCTGGGAGAGGGCTGAGTGCAGAGAGGGAGTCAGCATGCGGGAGATGAGTTTGTGGAGGGTATCAGTTCTTGTGGGGATGTGTGGCTGAGGAGAGGCACGGCTGGCTGCTCAGAGGCGTGAGGCCACAGGGCTTGGAGACAACAGAATTATTTTCTCACGGATCTTGCTCCAGGAATGTTCCACCCGCAGCCTGTGGTGAGTCCGAGTCCCCTTGCTGTCCCCACAGTTCTTGCCTCTGCAGGGTGGGGTCATGGATGTGAACTCTGTGTGCTGAGGGCTGTGGGACACTTGTCTTCTGACAGATGGGCCCAGTGTCCTTCCCAGCCGCACCCAGACCCTCTCTGGGGGCTGCCCGAGGCCACCTGCCACACTGTGATGTGCAGCTGCCCCAGTTGGCCTTCCCTGATGTCCAGGCTGGCCTCCTGCTTCCTTCCCCAGCCTGGGGTCTTGGCCGCTAGAAGGGAAAGGGCTGTGGTTAGGAATCCCGTGGCAGAGCTGTGACTTTGGAAAGCAGGCTTTTTTTCCTTCCCACTGACTCATTTGCATTGGGGTTCTCTGCTGCTGTGGCTATTTGCCAGCCCTCACTGTAGCTTCAGGGGACCATGCTCAGGGCCTACACTCTTCTACTTGCTTCCCCTCTGCCTCCCAGTATCTACATCCTGTAGGGTCCATTGGCATCCAACCACCAGCTCTGGGTGTCCCTGTTCGGGAAAGAGAAAGAAGACATGTGGGCCGCTTCCTAAGTTCAAGTAGGTGGCTCCCCTCCAGGACTTAGGTAAAGGTGAGGGCCAAACTCTTTTTGAAGGGATCCTAAGAACTGAAGGGTTTGAGCCAAAGAGAAGAAGCCGAATGGTGCCTTTGCAGGGAGACCTTCTGCCCAGCCAGGTTCTCTGTGGGACAAAGCAGCTGTTATGAAGTCCTAAAGGACACACATTCTGAAGCCAACGGGCACAGTGGGTTAAACCATGCCTTGTGATGCCTGCATCCTGGATTAGAGCACTGGTTCTTGTCCCTGCTGCTCTGCTTTGACCTAATTCCTTGCTGACACCCCTGAGTAGGTAGTGTGAGATGGTCCAAGTGCTTGTGGGGTCTCTTGCTAGCAGTGTGAGAGAGACCTGGCTGGAGTTCCAGACTCCTGTCTTGAGTCTCCCTGTCCATAGTGTGGAGGTGATAATACCAGGCACAGAAGGCTGTTGAAAGAATTGAAGGGGAGTTAGAGCTGTCCGCACATTGGTGTGTATACAGGGCCTTGTAAGGATAGGGTGTACAGTGTCCAGCACATATGAATGCTGGTGATGGTTAATGTTTTGTCATGAGTGAGGGAGACAGCACTGCTCCTCTCTCTGTGGGTGGAGCCTGGATTAGATGCCAGCTGTCTTGGAGGCAATGGAATGGCTGGGTTGACCTCTGGAGGACCCCTTGGTGCCAGGAAGGAAGCAGTTTGCACCCGTGGCTCAGCACTTCCTCAGTGGGATTCTCCCCTGCATTCACCCCTCTGCTGAGCAGAGTGAGAATACCTGCACATGGGCTAAGAGGAGGAGGAAGATGACGGGTGAAGTAGGCCGGGCACCCAAGGACAAATAGAGCCTGATCTCACTACAAGTGTACTCCAGTAAGATGCTGGGGCTCACAGAAGCTCGGGGCTTCCCACAGGCTAGGCGTGGGTGGAATGGAGAGATGTTGGCCAAAGAGCTCAGAGCTTCCGTGAGATAAGAAAAGTAAGGTTTTTTGGTGGGGAAGGGGGCAACCAGCATATGACTATAGGAATAATGTATTGTATATTTTCAGAATTGCACAGTAAATTGCTAGTGTTCTCTCCACAAAGAATGATACATGTTGAAGGTGGCAGCTGTGCTAACTGCTTGATGTAATCGTTCGTTGTGGTATATGCATCTGAGCATGACATTGAACCCTATAAATGTATATAATTTTATTTTACTAAAAAACCTTTAAATAACGATTTATTTATTTATTTATTTATTTATTGCAAAGTTAGATATACAGAGAGGAGGAGAGACAAGAGGAAGTTCTTCCATCCATTGGTTCACTCCCCAAATGACCTCAATGGCCGGAGCTGAGCCAATCTGAAGCCAGGAGGCAGGAGCTTCTTCCGGGTCTCCCATGCGGGTACAGGGTCCAAAGGTTTTGGGCTGTCTTCAACGGCTTTCCCAGGCCACAAGCAGGAAGCTGGATGGGAAGTGGGGCCACCGGGATTAGAGCCGGCACACGTATGTGATCCCGGCGTGTTCAAGGCTAGGACTTCAGCCATTACGCGATTGCGTCGGGCCCTTAATTAAGATCTTATGTGATTCATTCCCAGCTCTGTGGCCCCCGGTGGTACCACCTTGGTGTTGCTTGCAACCTTCATGTGTATTATGGCTGCAGCATGAGTGCTGGTGGTTAGATGGGAGCAGACTGAAGGAGCCTGAGGCTCCTTGGGAAGCCTTGGGAAGAGATGTCTTGTTGGACTTGGCACCCAGGCTGTATCCCCCAAAGTCCACTGCTGCTTCCCTCCTTCCTCTGACTCAGGCTGCTTTTCCCAGGTCAGCCAGTCTCTTTGGCAAGCAGGTCCTCTTCAACGTGGCCTCTTAATTCAGCCCTGGCAGTGGAGAAAGGTCAGCTGCAGGGCTGGCTTTCCAGTTACAGCCCAGGTGGCCAGCTGCCCGTTCGTCTCACCTGCCCCCTGCATCAGCAGCTTCTTTCTGTGGACAGCAGGCAGGTCCGGGCCTGGCAGGACTGAGCAAGCAGGTGCTACACCCACTGACCCGTAATGGTGGAACCAAGGGGTGATAACTTCGGTCATTCAAACTGGCCTGCCCTGCTCTCCGGTCCAGTGTTCTCCTGTATGGTCTGAGTGTCACCTGACCCCCACACACCTGAATGGACACCTTTTCCCTGTTTGTAGCATAGGCTGGGAACCCCCCCCCCACTTAGGGTGTATGTCACCCCTAGCCAGGGGTGAGTTCAAATGCAGGGACCCTCTTGTGGTGATCTGATTTATGAGAACAGAAACTATGGTGGCTTCTCATAGTTTTCCAGGATCCTGCAGACATAGGCTGGGCCCCTGGGGGATGCTCAGTACTACCTGTGGACTGGTTTAAGTAGTACCCAGGACTGCCCATCAGTTGGCTGCAAGTGGGGACAGGCTGGGTTTCTTGGTACTTGACCTGAAAGGCCCAGATGGGGACACTCTGTCTCAGCAGTTTGCTCCCATGGTTGCTGCTGCCCACAGACAGAACAGAACAGCACAGCTCATAAAGCCCACCTCATCTCTGCTTTCACCCCTGCTAACAAGCTATGGTGTCTCTGTAGGGCGGAATGAGCTGATTGCCCGCTACA
The DNA here is from genome assembly GCF_030435755.1 of Ochotona princeps. Classification (NCBI taxonomy): domain Eukaryota; kingdom Metazoa; phylum Chordata; class Mammalia; order Lagomorpha; family Ochotonidae; genus Ochotona; species Ochotona princeps. The sequence continues at coordinate 19,609,275 of NC_080858.1, forward strand.
TCAAGCTTCGGACAGGGAAGACCCGCACCAGGAAGCAGGTAGGCCTGGGGAGAGAGGCGAGGGTCCCGGGGACAGATGCTCAGGTCTCAGCTACCGGGGTGGGAGGGGGGCAGGCACATTGTCACTGGGGCCAAGGGTGGGTGCTCAGCTCTGAGGAGTAATCTTTGGTGTGTGTCTCCACTGCCATCTCTTAGAAGGCCCTGCACCTCTGGGGACTCAGTCCTCCCTCCCCAACCTTCTCCAGGTCAACAGACACATTGGCATTGGGTATTTGAAACACTGCCAAACCCTGGGTTGGTGGGACAAAGCAGGGCTGAGGTCCCATCATGGGACCCACTGATTCCTTCATTGATTTCATTTCGCCCATACACAGATGTGGGTTGAGGGGGCCAAGGGTCAGGGCAGCCAGGAACACAGGCTATCTGGGAGGTCGGGACAGGAGCCCTCTCTCCCTGCTGCAGGTCTCCAGCCACATCCAGGTGCTGGCTCGTCGCAAAGCCCGTGAAATCCAGGCCAAGCTCAAGGTAAGGCTAGCTGCGGTGGTGGGTGGGTAGGGCCAGCTCCCTGGATGTTGGTGCTCCTTGTACAGCGGGAAGGGGTTCAGGGGCTGCCGGCCACTGTGCTGAGCCAGTGTACCTCTTGCTGTTGAGGAAGGCCAAGTTCAGTCTGTGAGCTTGCTGCTGACTGCTGTTTGACTTCTGGCCCCTGAGTGTGACTGTTGGGCTCCAGGCACAGTCTCTCTTCTGTGCCCCATCTCCTGGCTTCTGCTCTGAGGGGACAACGTGGCGTGAAGCAGCCAGATCAGTTCTTTTTCCTCCTGGGTCCTCCCGTTTGTGTAGAGCCTCTTTTCACAGAGGATTCCCAGGGGTCAGGCCTCAAGGGTCCTCGTGTTGAGCACCAGGAGGGAGTGAGCTCTCCGTCCATCATGGGGTGTTCATGAGAGAGCCTCCAGAGACCCTCAGGAGGGAGACCTAACAGTTTCAGTCTTAGACTAGGCAAGAATTGACAAACCAACCCCTTTCGCTTTCTTTCCTAAACAGAATATCACCCCCAGTTTGCTCATGGGGCAGCTGGCTTGGTAAGCAGACGGGCTTCTGTGCCCCATGGCATTTGCACCCCAGTCATTTGAGGTCCTGACATTTGGGTCTCAAGCATGAGTAGGTGGGAACCACAGACCTTTGTGTCCCGGGAAGCCACACCCACTGCCCGCTCAGTTCCATTCCTGCCGCCTTCAGCCCAGCTGTCCCCTATCACCCCCCCAAGCTGTGATCTGCACCTCGCTCCTTTGTGCCTGGGACAGCTGGCTGGACCGCAGCTGTTGCTCCCTACCCCTATGGACCCCTAGAACACAGCTTGTCCCTCACGTCCCCTCTGTGGTCTGCTCTCCCTGGGACCCCAGCAGGTGACGGAGAGGACACATTTCCCAGTGTTGTGTCCAAAGGAACATTTAATTCCCTCGGAGGCCTGGCTGTATGGCCTGGATTCGCGCCAGGGAGTCACACCTGTTGTTGTCCATGGGTCCTCTCCTAGGGGCTGAGGATGGCTCCCAGTGAGTGGAGCAAGGGCAGCAAGGGGCCTGAAAACGTGCAAACTGTCATGAATATGTGTGCTTGGATTCTGTCCAACTTGTAAGGGCTCTGGGTCCTGAAGTAGCTAAGCTGGGGAATGTTTGGCAAGGTAAGGTAGAAATCCTCATGTTGTAATGTGGGGTTGTAGCTCTGGTCCTAACCTTGTGACCCTGAGTGCGAGGGCAGTACACAGAGCTCGGGGCTCCATTCAGTTTCCTTCTGTGAAGTGACAGGCTTAACAAGACCCTGTCTGCCCCATCCCTCTGCCCACACACCACCCCCTCCGCTGCCCCCAAAGCAACCCAGCTACAAAATTTGGCGACTCCCTGGCTCTGGTGCCCCTGATGTCACTGCCACTTCCTCCAGCCCCACCCGCCAAGGTCATGGCTTCCTGAATCAGTCATTTGTTTAGATTGGGACTCCGGGAAGGGTCATGGGGTTGCTGACACCAAGGCGTTGGAGCTCTCTGGCTTTCTGATGTGGCAGTTATTGGTTGCTATGGTCTGCAAGCTCTCCCTGGTTTTTGGAGGGCGAGGCCTGGATGTGCACGTGTGCCTGGGTGGACCATACCTCCTTGCTAGCTCCTACTGCCTCTCAGGGGTGGCAGTACAGCCAGGTGCTGGGGGCACTGGGGAGGGGGCTGGGGACTCGCCTTCTCTGCTTTCCTGCTGTGTCTAGACAGAGCTGGCCCCACAGTCTGTGCAGAGCCTCCTGGCTTTCCCCACTCTCTTGGTTTGCATGGCTCTTCTGGCCAGTCTGGCTGCATAGTGTAGCAGAGGGTATAGCGTGTTGAGACAGAGCAAGTGTGCTGGTCCGTCCCCTCTCCCTCATAAAGCACAGGTACCATCTCAGGGGAGCCCCCCCATTACAACCCTAACCACTTCCCACACAGGCTTAACCCCAAACACTAGCAACATAGGATTTAGGGATTAAGTTTTCAACACCATAGTGTGAGCAGGCTTGCTCATCACTGATTCACCTTGAAATTGGTCTTCCATCACCATAGGACTCAGTGCTCATGGAACACACACACACTGTGGGCTGTTGCCTGCCACACATGCCAACCCACAGGCCCAGGAGAAGAGGCTGCCATGCTGCAGCCACATGTCAGAACACTGGGTGAGCACCCAGTCTCCTCTGAGTGTGGAAATTATCCTGTATACTTACTCAAGCGCTCTTGGCATGCTCAGTGCCTCCTGGCTGCTGTATCACTCCAGGCAGATCTCCGTCCACCCAGTTAACACACTTCTTTAACTTGGTTCCCTGTAATGTTCCCCACTTTCCCCCTTTCTAAAAGAGCATTTGTTCATTTGCAAAGCAAAGAGACAGAGCTTCACTCACATGCCTGGGGGCTAGAAACTCAGTGGAGGTCTCCTACACAGCGCATGAGCAGGTTGCTGGAGTCAGGAGTGCAGCCAGGACTTAAACCCAGGCACTCTGTGACGTGGGCATCCCAAGTCGTATTTTAACTGTTGCAGCACATGCTCACCTCTCTCCCTCTGTTTTATTATTTTGTTTGAGAGGCCAAGACAGAAAAAGAGAACACATACACTTGTTTACCAGTTTATTCCCCAGATACCAGCAACAGGCAGGACCAAAGCCAGAATCCAGGAACTCCATGTGTATTTCAGCTACTGACCCATCACCCCCTGCTTTTCAGGGTCTGCGTCAGCAGGAAACTGGATTCAGGAATCGCATCAAACTCAGGCACTTTAATATGGAACATTGACATTTTAACTACTGGGCTATATGCCCACCCGTATTATTAAGTATTATGTGATGGTTCACTTATTTCCCCCATTAAACCAATTCATCCTAGAGGATTTCTAGTCAGAGCTCCTAAGTTGACATGATCAAGCTGTTTAGTCCCAATAAAGCTTCACATGCATACTTTGTTGCTGCAGTCTGTGCATGTGGTTTCATTTTGGTCAAAGCTGTAATTCCCATTAGGATTTTTGAAATAGGGGAAATACTGTCTCCTGAGCTTTGAAGACCTTCAGGGCTTGCCAGCTCAAGGTGGGAACCCCCGGCTTAACCAAGGGAACAAAAAGTCCTTGTTCTTATCACCCAGTGCCACATCATGACTTTCCTAAGGACTTGGTAGTTCAGGGCCCAAGCTCCCAGGGAGGTCAGATAGTGACTGCTGTCATTCTGACCCAGGGGGTCAGGGAGTTGCAGGCTGCCTTAAGCACAGGGGTCACCCACAGGGCTAGGGGGCATCCAAAGGAGACGGAGCTTTTGCTCCAGGCTGCCCGTGTAGTCAGGAAGTGCTCCCTGTGTTCTGCCGGAGCAGGTATCTGACAGCTCTTCCTGCACCAGGGACTGGGTGCTGAGCTGGCTCTCTGTGGCACAGATAGGTGAACACGCGAAGACCCCTGTCTTCCTGGTTGACATGACATGAGAGTTTGGTCTGGCCTTCCAAGTCATTTTAGAATCTGACAAAATAGACAGGGCAAGCATTGTGTTTGTTTGACAGGTGAGAAAACTGGTCAGGAAAACCAGGTGACTTGCTCAGGGTCAGAGAAACTGAATAGCATGGCCTGACTTGAACCCAGGGTCTCTGAGGCCGGGTCTGCCCCCTCTCCACACTGACTCCCCCAGCAGCCTGAGGGGACCCATGCTGAGGCCCTCCCTTCCAATGTCTCCCCCAGGATCAGGCAGCTAAGGACAAGGCCCTGCAGAGCATGGCTACCATGTCGTCCGCCCAGATCATCTCGGCCACGGCCTTCCACAATAAAGTGGCCCTTGCCCGGGGCCCAGGCTATCCAGCAGTCTCAGGGGTAAGTGAGGCTGCTCTGAGCCAAGGGACCACACCAGACCTAGCCTTCTCCCTCCTACCCCTTTAGCAGAGAGCCAGGAGTGTGTCTATCCATCTCCATGGTGCAGAAGAGCCGGGGGCAGGAGGGCATAAGGATCCAGTGGCCAAAGTGGCCGCAATGGCCAGAGCTAAGCCACTCTGCAGCTAGGATCCGGGAGCTCTTTCCGGATTTCCCATGTAGGTGCAGGGTCTCAAGCATTGGGGCCATCCTCTGTTGCTTTCCTAGGTAAGTTAGCAGGGAGCTTGATTGGAAGTAGAGCAGCCAGGACTTGAAACAGTGCTGCAGGCACGAGCTTCTTCCATTCCATCACAGTGCCAGCCCTAAATGGGTCTTCAAATGAGCCAAGCCAGTAGCACTGTTCCAGGTCTGTGGGGAGCAGACCTTGTGCTCTGTGGCTTTATCTGTTACCACACTGCCCTAGCAGTGCCAGTTCTAGATGATGTAGCATAAGCTGCTGCAACCAATAAGTGTATCTGGGGGCCTTGATCCTAAGAGTCAACACAGCCTGGAGCGTCCTCCTCCATTGTGAACTTAGGGAGGTGGGATGTAGCATGCAATAACTCCAAACCTGCTGTTCTTCCTGGGCAGCCTTCTATAGCCTAGAGTTCTTCCTCCCTCTCCCCGCCACCTCCCAACCACCAAAACATGTTTGGGGAGTCTGCTGGAGCTTGTTGGCATTAACTAAACAAGGACATTCACTTTCCCCCCTAGCTCCCGCTGGTTCAAACACACAGCCTCACTCCCAGCCCAGGCCCTTGCTCTGTCTCCACCATGTGTTCACTCCCCACGTGTGCTCAGTGCCCCGCTGACTCTGCACTTTTTATCCTCCCCCAGTTTTGGCAGGGAGCTTTGCCAGGCCAAGCCGGAACGTCCCATGAGTAAGTATTGCCTGCCATCTGCTACAAGCCGCTCTCCGAACTGACCTTGAACCCATAAACTTGGAACCTGGCTTCCTAGGTGGGAAGGGGCCACTGTCTGGAGTCAGCCTTTCCAGACAGCATTAGAGCCCAGGGACTAGCCTTCCTGCTCTCGGGCAACACATGGCTCAGCTACAAAGTCCACACCCCGGGGTGGCATTTACTGAAACCTCAGGCTGCCCAGGGTGTACGCAGGGCCAGAACTTGGAGTCAAAGGGAAGGAGGGCCAGAAGTCAGAGCCGTGGCTGACCCAGGAGGGAGGGGAAGCAGGAAGGCTGGCTTTCCTGACAGATGTACTGCTTCTGCAGACCAGGGAGTTGGCTGGTGGGCGGGGGAGGCCAAAGCCCAGCAAGGCCCCTGGCGGCCGGACCACCAAGGCCGATCTCACTGAGGGTGGCTCTGGGGCAACTGACTGACCACAGCTAACTTCCTCCTCCTCTCTCCACAGTGTGAAACCTTTCTCTCAACAGCCCTACCCTGTCCAGCCTTCACTAACTCTACCAGGTGGGTGGGCAGTGCATGGTTGCTGCCTTCCACATCACACCCCTGTACCTCCTGACTCGAGTCCCAGGCTCCCCAAAAGCTAGACACCTGTATGTCCCTCTTAGATGTTGCCTTGTCGTGTGCTCAGACCAGATGTCTCAGGATACCCCATTCCATGTCCTTAGCATGCTCCCCTGTGTGCCTTGGGTGGCCTTGAACACTGTTCCCCAGCAGCCCTAGTAATTGGCAGGGGGGTTACTTGTTGAAGTGCAATGCCTGTGTCCCGACCTGTGACCTGCCTGTGTGCCTCATGTACCTTGGCTCTTGGGGTGACACTCCTCTTAGTACCCACTCTTACCTACTCTTCTGAAATGGGTGGCCACCAGAGTGCCCAGCTTCCTGGCTGAGAACACTTGGCAGAGAGGAGTAGGAGGAGGCCTGGCACATGGTTGGGGCCAGTGCACAGAGTCGACCAGCTGGGCAGGTGCAGGGTCCCTCTTTTCGTTGCAGGTGACCTAGTCGTGTCCTGGCTGGCCTCTTTCAATTTTAGTATATGTGCTGCTGAAGCGAGCACATCCTGGTCTCTCTCTGATGAGGTTCCCAGGTCACCTTCCACTATATAGGGCAGGTGGGATCCTCTCCCTGGCTTGGATCTGACCCCTGCAGCCCTGCTATCTGCCCAAGTCCATCATTGCTACTTCCTGTCATCCCCCCCTCCATGGGAGCAAGTCACTCAGTTGGGTCTAGTCTACCCTGTCTCGTCCCTCTTCGCCTCTCGCTGTGCGCTGATGTGCTCGGCCCTCCTAGTGCCTGCCGAGAGGGGTGACAGCAGCCTCTTCCTGCCTCCCTGGCTCTCTCATCACTTTGTGGTTCTCCAAAACCTCCATCTCGCTGTGTTGCTTGCCAGCTTGCGATGCTTTGGGGGCTGCCTGGTACTTTTGGGGTCCCTCTCTCTGCAGGAGGACTTGTCTGGGTGCCCTGGCTTTCTCTCTGCTCCCTCCAATCTTTCTGCGTTCCACTTCTTACCTTACCTGCCTCCAGGCCACAGTTCCTGTTGCCTGCCCACCTGCACTTGGTGCGTGCGACCCCCTCCACACACACACGCACACGCACACACACACACACACACACACACCTGCTGCAGGCTTTCCTTTGTCTCAAACTGCTCATGTCTGGGGCTGATTGTGCACCATCTCTGTGCGTGGTACACAGCAGTTCCACAGTGAGCAGCGGTTCATCAAATAAAAGAATGAATGACTTGGCAGATGCACTGAGCCCCAGCTGCTATGTCCAACAAGACCCTCTGCCCAGCCAGCCCTTCTGTCTCCCCCACATGCTCGTCTGCTGCTGCACAGGGCACCACCGCTCCCCAGATTTCCCCCAGAGGAAAATGGGCCACCGTCACATCCATTCCCCTTCTTGTCACTCCTCTACTTTTCGTTTTGAAAACCACCAGGGACCATGCTCCATCATCATGTGCTCAAACCTAGGCCCAGAGCTGAGTCTTTCCTGTTTAGACCCTACAGTCACTTTTCCCGAGTCTCAGGATCAAATCCATCCTTTGGGCATGACACACAGCTGTCTGTTCAGCCTATTTCCTGCCCCTTTCTCCAGTCCTACCAGGTCATGCGTTTCCAGCTATTTTCCAGCCTCTGCTTGCAGTGCCCGTTCCCAGCCTTCCTGCTTCCCACTCATTTGTAACTTACGGCTCCTTACAAGCCGCCCCTTCTGAGAGCCTGAGCCTGCGCCTGCATGGACTGCAAGTAGCTCAGAGGGAAACCTAACCTAGTCACTGTGTCCCTCCTCACTCAATTCTTCTCCCAGATGCAATCTCCTTGGAATGTAGTTCTGTGCAGAGACCTGGGTTCCATCAGCTCTGTCCCTCCCCTGCCAGGGATGCCCAAGCCCAGCATTGCTTCCATCACCCTGCCTAGGACAGAAATTCCCCTTTGGCCTGCAAGACTCTGCAGGGCAAAGGGGCCCTGGGCCGACACAGAGGGAGTGGGCAGGGAGGGCACCTGTTGACAGATTCCATATGCCCCTCCCTCTGTGTGCAGGGTTTGAGTCTCCTGCAGGACCCACGCCGTCACCCTCAGCGCCGTCAGCACCCCCGTGGCAGGGCCGCACCGTGGCCAGCTCCAAGCTGTGGATGTTGGAGTTCTCAGCCTTCCTGGAGCAGCAGCAGGACGCGGACACGGTAGCTCCCCACACTCTGGAAGCACCTGCTCCCACAACGTCTCCTATTCCTCCTCCTCCTCTTCTGCCCCAGCCCACTTTGGACTTTCATCAAGGTTCCCTGCTCTCTCCCAAACCTGTGAACCCTTCTGCCTCTCCCTTCCTCTTCTCCTCCTCTCCTGATGCCTCTTCATCTTCCCTCTTGCCCTTGAGGCTCTGTCCTCATCCCACCTACCCACCCTGCCCTCAGCCCACAGACACCATTCTTGCCCCTGCACACTGGCCCATCCTTACCCTACCTTTGAGGGAACAGACAGGAAGCCAAGAAGCCTTCCGTGTCTGGTCTGCATCCTGTGGGTTTGTCCGCCTCTGTGCCTGCTGACCTGGGTGACCTGTAGCACCTACCAAGGTCAGAGGAGTGCCAGGAAGAAGCTGCCTAGCAGCGGGCACAGACCAACACACTCCAGCATTTTTCAACTTTCACCAGTGTGAGGGAGAGAGCGCTTCCACCTGCTGGTTCACTCCTCAAATGCTTTCCCAGTAGCCAAGGCTGGACCAGGTTGAAGCTGGGATCCAGGAACTCCATCTGGGTCTCTCCCACATTGGTGGCAGGAAGCTGGATGGGAAGTAAAGCTGGGACTGGAGACCAGCAGCACAGTGTATGGTGTGGGCAAGTGGCAGCTGTTAACTACTGTGTTAAAGACCCATCCCCAGATGTACATTTTGGCCAAAGAGTCCATTAATCAAACAAGCTCTCACTCAATATAATGAAAAGGAGACCCTTGCTGTCTGCTTTACCAGTGGGGAAACTAGGGCCCGGGAGGTGGGTGTGCTCCAGCCCCAAGCTCCTTTGGGGTCGGCCTTGTGGCTTCCCTCGGCTCCCTCAGCCCACTGTCCTCTCCACAGTACAACAAGCACCTGTTCGTACACATCGGCCAGTCAAGCCCGAGCTACAGTGACCCCTACCTCGAAGCCGTGGACATCCGCCAGATCTACGACAAATTCCCAGAGAAGAAGGGAGGCCTCAAGGAGCTCTTTGAACGGGGACCCTCCAATGCCTTTTTCCTGGTGAAGTTCTGGGTAAGACCTTGGATAACCTGTCCCATCCTATTCTTGGGGCATCTGTGACTGGAACAGCAGAATAGTAGGCCTTGCCATAGGGAGGGCCTGGGAGCGGGGAGAGGAGCAGGCACAGAATGGCCCTCAGTGGTGGAAGCTGCTGGACTACTGGGGGGCCTTTGCTGCTAGGTAGGGATGTTACCAAGCATAGGCAAGAGTGGGGCTTTAAGGAAAAGGATGTGCAGGAGATGCTAAGATAGACAAAGAGCAACTTGGCATAGCTGGTCCTAGAAAGCCCTTCTCCAAGGAATGAGGTTAGGACAGGCCACTCAGCCGACATTCCTCTAGGGCCAGACATCCCCGAAAGAACTCTGCCCCACTTCTCAAGCTGCCCAGTCTATAGTCCTGGTCCCGGTTGCTCTCCACACCCTGCCCCCAGTGAGAAACTCCCGTCTTTTGGTCCTACAGTAAAGACACCTGAGTTTCACATCCGAGTAGCTGGGCTTGGCACCTGGCTGCAGATCCCGCGTCCAGCTTCCTGCTAACAGAGACCCTGGATGGCAATAGCAAACACTAACATAATTGGGTCCCTTCCTTGGTTTGAGTTCCAGGCTCCCAGCTTCTATCTTAGCTGTACCCCAAATCTTGCAGGCATCTGGGGGAATGAACCAGCAGTCAAGGACTCTGTCACTGTATCTGCCTCTCAAATAAATAAGGAAATGAAATGAAATTAAAAAAAAAAAATTTAGAATCTACTCTGGGAGCTTCCCTCCTAGGGATTCAGATTTGCATTAAAGGGATTCCTGTGGGAACAGGGTCAGACCAGTGCAAAAAAGGCAGGAAATCCTTTAGGCTCTGTGTTGAGTGTGCCCAGTGCTGGCTCCCAGGTCCCATCTACATTCTTCCTTCTGCACCCAATCCACCCACGGGGAGCAAATGACTCCTTAAAGTACGCCTTGCTGGGAGCTCCCCATCCTTCTTGGTTCCCAAGCTGCCTTGATCATCTGAAGGCTTTGCTTTTCCTGCGAAAGAACCCTGCGCGAAAGTCCGTGCAAAATTCCAGGCAGCTTGCAGGCCTGGCCTAGGGAATGTCCCGCCTCTCTCTCACTCGCTCCGTGCCGCCCTGGCTGTCTTGGAAAGGGGCAAGTGCTAGAGCTGAGATCTGGGGCCCCTGCCTTACAGGTGCTCATTTCTGTGCTCTGCCTGTTCTCCTGGCAGAGTGCAAGCTGGACCGTGGGTCTTGAAGACAGACAGACAGGCAGGATCTGGCAGGCTGTTACCGGCCTGGAGTAACGGCAGAAGGGAGTGGGCTGCGGAGGGTGGGGAACGTTGTGTGGGAGCGAACAATAAGCCCCCTGGGTGTTTTTCTAGACAGAGTTCTAAACAATAGGCTTGAATAGCTGTATCTTGGTGTTGTGACTGCTGTATTAATCTTCTTCTTTTTTTTAAGATTTATTTGTTTTTATTTGAGAGGCAGATATACAGAGAGGAGGACAGACAGAGAAGAAGGTCTTCCCTCTGATGGTTCACTCCCTAAGTGGCCGCAATGGCTGGAGCTGAGCCGATTCAAAGCCAGGAGCAAGGAGCTTCTTCCAGGTCTCCCACGCGGGTGCAGGGTCCCAAAGGTTTGGGCCGTCCTTGACTGCATTCCCAGGCCACAGGCAGGGAGCTGGATGGGAAGTGGAGCTGCTGGGATTAGAACCGGAGACCATATGGGATCCCGGGGCGTTCAAGGTGAGGACTTTAGCTGCTAGGTCAGCATGCCGGGCCCAACTCTGACTTTCAAGTTAAATAGATAATAAATCTTTAAAGAGAGAGAGAAGCCCCCTGTGCTGGAGTCCAGGCCAGAGAGGGTGCTTCCTCAGGACCCCAGCCAGGCGCTTGGCATCAGGGCGTGATGGATGAGACAGGATGCTAGCCTGCAGGTTTTTAGGAAGGACTTCCACCATCCGACTTCCGCTTTTCTTCACCTGCTCCCAACCCTCACTTCCCTTCCTGCCCTGGGCATGGGATTTGCAGCCCGAGACGCCTCTGCTGGGGTGATCACTGGCACGACCAGATCCTGCTCCAAGTGGAAGACCACACCTCCCCTGGAGCTCGCTGATCCCCATTAGCCTCCATGGGCCTCACCTGCTCTCACCTGGTGCTTCTGGGAGAGACCAGTTTGGGCTTACCTGCAGCCGCGGCTCAGCCAACCCAGTCACATGGGAGAGACTGGTAGGCAGTGGCAGGAAGTGCTTGCCCTGGAGGGGCAGAGGACGTATTTGGGGCCCCTTTTCAGTATTTCTGCTTTGTTGTGGTGGTTAGTGATATTCGATATCCTCTTAGACACCTTCTTCATTCCCACTCTAGTCCAGGCATGGAGTCAGCAAGGGCCTGCCTGAGTAAGCCTCTTGCCAGTGGTCACCCCTGTCCTGCTGTACCTGCTGGGAGGTGGCCCAGGGGAAAGCAAAGCACAGGCTAGCTGGACAACTGGCTGCAGGTGAGCAGGGCCAGCCCCAGCAGCTGGATGCAGACTGTGGGCTTAGCACGTCACAGGAAACTAGCCTGTGTTGCAGAACGTCTGGGAGTCATCCATCAAGCGACCCCCACCCCAACTCCCTTCAGGCTCCTGGATTCTGGGTGGTCTCCCGTCATGGAGAGAGGCAGCGTGGAGGGCGGGCATGGCTCTGCCATCAAGGCAGATGGGCTAGCTTTTTGCATTTTCCAAGCCCCAACCTTTTCCTTCTAGAAAATAGGGGCATTGTCTCACCCCTTGGGATGAGGTCACAGGATCTCAGGATCCTGGGGCAAGAATTGGCCTGCTGCGCCTTCCACAAGGCTCCGCCCCCGGGGTCGGAGCTGAAAAGTCGGCTTGGTCTGGAGGGGTTGGCAGCGAAGGGGGAACACTCTGGCCGTGTGGGTGGGTGAGGGCAGGTGGAATCAGAGCTCAGGGCATGTCTGTGGCCCGGACATGTTGGCAGCTGGCCGGTGTGTCTTTCTAGTGCTTGATTTGTTGTGGGGAGAACAGGAACCTGGAGAAGACACAGATGAGTGATGATGGGGTTTGTGCAAGCCGGGAAACTTTGGGTCAGTCCTGGGCCTACGCAGACGGCTGAGGCTTGGTTGGGCTCAACAGGCATCTGAACCCATGCGGGCCTGGTCGCGCCTATCCCTGCCATTGGCTGGTGTGAACTTGGCCACACACAAGTAGGAAGGAAAACTGTCCCGACCAGGAAACAGTGCTTTTCCTGGCTGGCTGTTTTCTCAGCCCCAGCTCCCCCACGGACCATAGGAGCAGGAGAGGAGGGGGAGGGGGATATTGAGGTCACCCATCCACCCTCCTGCCCCGGAGTTACACTTCTTGCTGATGGGATTGGGACGCGCTTCCGGCAATGACTTCTGCCTGCAGGAAGGGTGTCCTGGCTCTGGGGGGGCCCAGAGAAGGTGGCACAGAGCCCGGAGCTGCATTGCAGCCTTCCTTCAGAGCTGGCCCTACCGGTCCCTTTTAGGCCCTGACACTTCTCCCAGGCACATACCAGCACATGATAATACACCCAAGCCCCTCCGAGCCCCCACAGCCGGGGCTGCGGCTGTCTCGGCTCATCTGTCAGTCACCAGATCCCCCACACCTGTTTCAGGCACCGCCTGTGAGCCGCCCACCCACACGCACAGCTATGAATAGGGTGCGCCGGGAGGGGAGGGGCGCAAGGGGCCCCGCAGAGGGCAGGCGGTGGGGGGTGGAGGCTGAGCCCGCCTGGGGGAGGTGCTTGACGTGGAGGGATGCGAGGCCTGAGTCACTGGGTGGGTTGTCAGGTCAGCATCTTCTAGAAGTATGCGGTATAGCCTAGGGCAGGTCCTTGGGCGAACTGCCTTCTCCCTCCCTCCCTCTTGTTTCCTTTTTCCTTCCCTCTTCCCCTCACTGGAACGCCTCCTCCCCTTTAGGGGTCCCCACTGCCCCCTAGCAAAGCTGGGCCAGGGCTGGATAAACAGTGACTGAGAGATCTGTCGGAGGGGCCAAGTGAGCAGGAGGTGATGACAGAAAACCGAGAGTGGTGGAGCTTGGGGCCCCAGCTGCCTGCCCTGTGAGGCCTCCTGGGGCAAGTGGGTTCCTGCCTTGTGACCCAGGGCGCGTGCCCCTCACACCAGCGCCACCCAGAGGTGAGAGGCTGATTAGCAGGGTGCAACATTTAAAAAACTTTTTTGTGGTATTTGCTGAACTACTTTTTCCTCCTAAGATTTATTAAAGGAAGGGTGATAGAGAGAAGGACAGAGATAGATCTTCCATCCTCCAGTTCACTTTCCTAATGACCACAGTGTCCTGACCAAAGCCAGGAAGGTAAAACTCCACCCGGGTCTCCCACATGGGTGGCAGAGGCCCAAGTACTTGGTGCATCTTCTGCTACTTTTCCAGGCACATTAGCAGGAAACTGGATTGGAAGCGAAGTAGCCAGGACTCCCATCCATTCTCTAGTATGGCAGGCCTGCATTGAAGGGGGCAGCTTAACCTACCAAGCCACTCCACCAGCCCTGAGAGAGTTTCGTTCTCACCCCCAGGCAGCGTCCCATTGAGAAGGGGGGCGGAAGCAGCTGCTGCCTTGTCCTGTGTTGGGAAGAGCCTGGGAGGGGTGGGTGGCTGACCTGTCATGGTGCAGAATAACTAGCAGTTCAATGATTATTCCCATATAATGTGAAATAATATATATCAGAAAAGAGAGCCCTTGGTTTCAAGGATGGGTTGTTTAGAATGGACTAGAGAATCGTTATGGTAGGGAGAGGTGGCAGACAGTACAGGGGCCTGGCATTAACCCACGGGTTCGCCAGGGGCCACAGGCTGTGAGTCCAACCCCATGTCCAACACTGGCCCTTCCAGGTGGCTGGACATCCTGCTGCCTTTTCTTCAGGTGTAGGTTAGAGAGTGACCAAGGGGATGAAAAGATCTGTCTGTCCTTCTCGGGCACTCTGCTTTTCACATAGATAAAATAATCCTTTTAAAATCATCATTAAAACTGTATTAGAGGGTCCGGTGTGGTAGCCTAGCAGCTGGAGTCCTCGCCTTGAATGCGCTGGGATCCCATATGGGCACCAGTTCTAATCCCATCAGCCCTGCTTCCTGTCCAGTTCCCTGCTTGTGACCTGGGAAAACAATCGAAGATGGCCCTTGTACCCGCATGGGAGACCCGGGAAAAGCTCTTGGCTTCTGGCTTCGGATCAGCTCATCTCCAGCCATTGCGGCCACTTGGGGAGTGAACCAGCAGACGGAAGATCTCCCTCTCTGTCTCTCCTCTCTGTAAATCTGCCTTTCCAATAAAAATAAAATGAATCTTTTAATAAATATACAAACAAACAAACTGTATCAGAGAACTCCCATTTAAGGCTTGGGCAGCAGCAGGTGGCTGGACTAGTTCAGGGCTCGGAGCCAGGGACTCAGTCCAGGTCTAGCCCTGTGGGTGACAGAGCCCTGAGTCGTTGAGCCATCACCTCTGCCTCCCAAGGTCCCCTTTAGCAGGAAGCTGGAGTCAGGAGGTGGGAGTTGAACCCAGGTATGTGTGGCTGGTTCTGAGCCCCTCTGCCAGCACGCACAGGTGCCCTGTCTCCGGTGGGGTGAGCGTGGAGGTGGCAGAGGAGGCTGTTGCAGGCCAGCACGCACAGGTGCCCTGTCCCCGGTGGGGTGAGCGTGGAGGTGGCAGAGGAGGCTGTTGCAGGCCAGCACGCACAGGTGCCCTGTCCCCGGTGGGGTGAGCGTGGGGGTGGCAGAGGAGGCTGTTGCAGGCACAGTGCTACTTTGCTTCAGAATGTCAGCCCTGCTCTCTGACTGCTGTCATTCTTTGCCTTCTTCCTTCCTGGTGTGGCCTTCTCAACGCCAGCACGGAGCACTCACTCTGTGCTGTCTGTTTCTACAGGAAAAGAGCGGCTGTTTTCTCTCTTCGTGAGATGTCTTCATCCTGTTCTGGAACCTGCTTTAGTTGCTGCCCTGTTGGTAGTCAGAGTAGTGGATTCAGCTCTGGCTCTTGAACTTTCCCATAAAACAGAGGAAGTAGCTGAGCGCCCCCTAGTGCCCAGAAAAAAAATTGTTGGGGATTTCCAGTGCCTCTGAGCTGAACAGGGGTGTCCAACCACAGTCTGGCCGGAGATTGGCTACGTTCATGGACTGTGCTCGTGTGGGCTGGGGGCAGGCTCCTGCCCCCTAAGAATAGGTCTTTTTCACAGACCTGTGTGTTTCCTTGGCTTAGTGTATGTGTGGGGAACCTGACTTCTGGGGACCCTTGAGTGGCCTGGGGCTGTCTCAGCATCCCCTGCTGGGCTGGGAGCAATAATGGGGCTGTTGGCTTGGAGTGTATCACTTGTGGGCAGAGAGGGGACCTCCCAGGGGAGTCAGGAGAGCGAATTCTGCCATTGGCGTCAGGTCCGGAAGCTGAGACAGAAACAGAAGGGTGAGGGCTGGCTAGCCCAGTGGCTACGGTGCCGTGGACTGCTGGGGTTGGATTTCCAGCTCTGGCTCCTGACTGCAGCTTCTTACCAGTGTGGGAGGCAGCCCGTGATGGTGCTCTAGTCGTTGGGTTGAGCTTCCAGCTCGTGCCCTTGCATTTGCAAGAGTGAACCAGTGGACAAGAGTCCTCTGTCTCTTGATTTCTGTTTATATATATCTCAAGGTGCCAGCATTGTTGCATAGTGGATTAAGCTGCTGCTTGCAACCCACTTGGTCAGACTGAGTCCCAGCTGCTCTGCTTCCGATCAGGCTCCCTGCTGATGCACTGGGAGAGCAGTGGATGATGGCGCAAGTACTGGGGCCCCTGCTACCCACATGTGAGAGGGGAATGGGGTTCCCAGCTCCAACCTGCAGCCTGACCCAGTCCTGGCTCTCGTGGCTATTGACAGAACAAACCGGTGGATGGAAGGTCTCCATCACTCACTTGTTCCCTCTGCCTTTCCAATAAACGATTTAAAAAGATCACAGGTGGCTGGAGTTGGCAGTGTCATTGCAATGGGTGGGCAGCAGTTCCAGGGTGTTTGCCATCGAGTGTGTCTGAAACTCATTCAGACTAAGGTAGAAATGACTGACCTAGAATTTAATTATTATTATTTTTTAAGATTTGTTTTTTATTGGAAAGGCAGATTTTACGGAGAGAAGGGTAGAGAGTATTTGCACCTGCTGGTTCACTCCCGAAATGGCTGCAGTGGCCAGAGGTGAACTATCTGAAGCCGGGAACTAGGACCTTCTTCCAGGTGCAGGGTCCCAAGGCTTTCAGCCATCCTCTGCTGCTTTCCCAGACCACAAGCAGGAAGCTGAGTCAGAAATGGAGCAGCTGGGACACTAACTTATGCCGGTCTAGAAAGCTGGCACCTCAGGGTGGAGGATTAGCCTGTTGAGCCATGGCACTAGTCCCTAATATACCCAAATATTTGCAGTTTAAGGCCCAGCGCCGTGGCTTAGCAGCTAAAGTCCTCCATATGGGCCCCGATTCTAATCCTGGCGGCCCCGCTTCCCATCCAGCTCCCTGCCTGTGGCCTCAGAAAGCAGTCGAGGACGGCCCAAACCTTTGGGACCCTGCACCCACATGGGAAACCTGGAAGAGCTCCAAGCTCCTGGCTTCGGATCGGCTCAGCACCGGCCGTTGCGGTCACTTGGCGAGTGAATCATCGGACGGAAGATCTCTCTCTCTCTGTCTCTCCTCCTCTATATACATGTCTGACTTTGCAATAAAATAAATAAATCTTAAAAAAAAAATTTCCCCCACCTGCTGGCCTACTGGTGTCTGAGCAGGTAGAATGCCTCTCCTAATGTGGTTTGGGCAACACACTGGATACTATTACCCCATCTGGACATGGGTAAAACATTCCTGGTTTCTTCACACACACATCCACCGAGAACTTGCAGTGTGACCCCGGGGGTCCCATGGGCCCCCTCCCTCTGCTGACACACCTCTGTCGTCAGAACTGACCTCTGGTTTGGCTTGCCCATGTTGCTCTGCAGGCAGACCTCAACACCAACCTCGACGACGAAGGCAGCTCCTTCTACGGGGTCTCCAGCCAGTACGAGAGCCCCGAGAACATGATCATCACCTGCTCCACCAAGGTCTGCTCTTTCGGCAAGCAGGTGGTGGAGAAGGTCGAGGTAGGAGACCGCCGTCCGGCCCGCGGGGGCCTGGGGGAGCACCACCCCCCACAGCCACCTGCCACAGTGGTCCCCTCGGGGACATCCCCCCTCCTTGCTCCTCGGCAAACTGCACACTTCCTGCTTTATCTCCTGCACTCTGCTCCAGTGCAAGTGATGAGAGATTCAGACTGCTCCTCTTGCCCTCCTCCTGGCCTGGGGCGGTGCAGGGGTGTGGTGAAGCACGGGCCCTGGGTGTGAACTGCAGCCCCTGCTTCCTGGTGTGTGTTTGGGGCAGGGTGGGGGAGGCGGAAGTTGGGATGAAATCCTCCATTTATCCAAACCGAGGGCAGGTTGTCCTTGCTGCCACCTACTGTCTTCACAGGCAGCAAGGGGACAAACAGGCTCTAACCCCAGGCGGCCTGTGACCCTGTGCACCCAGCTGGCTTGCTCGGCCCGCCCCTGACCTCTCCTTCTCTCCTGAATGGAAGCAGTCAGTCTTTCTGGGTGACCCAGGCTCTCTGTGTCCGCCCACCCGCTGTCAGACACAACTGCATGCCCGCTGAGCTCCCGGATGAGTCCTAGCAAGGGGCTTCTTCCTTCCCCGGGATCTGACCCTGACACCAGTGCCCAAGCCTGTCCACCCTCACCTCCCTCTGTCCCCAGGGTGGACTCCATGTGATAGACTCCACTTACAAGGGCACTTTAAAAAACTCTTGGGGCCCAGCGCAGTAGCATAACAGTTAAAGTCCTCGCCTTGAACACTCCGGGATCCCATATGGGCACAGGTTCTAATCCCAGCAGCCCCACTTCCCACTTCCCATCCAGCTTCTTGCTTGTGGCCTGGGGTAAAAGATTGCACATTTTGGGGGAAAAAAAACACCCATGTATAGTTTTAACAACCTTTTAAAAATTATTTTGATGAAATTGCAGAGGAGCAGAGAGATCTGCATGTGCTGGTTCGCTGGCCAGACCGTCAGGATTTAGCCATGCTGAAGCCAGGAGCTTCTTTCAAGGGGTCCGACACTTGTCATCTGCTGCTATTTCCACGACGCTAGCAGGAGGCCAGGCTGAAAGTGGAACAGCCGGGACCCAAACCAGTGCTGGTGTGAGAGGCAGACCTTGCAGGCAGGGGCTTGATGTATCCGAGGTCCTGGTGGAGCTAGGTGTAGTCATCCTCTTGACCCAGCTGCAGCACAGGTGGAGTGGAGCCTAGGCAGTCAGAAGGTTGACAGTGAGACAGCCTGCCAGGCAGATTCAGGTGTCACCAGCGTATATGTGCAGGTGTGTGTGTGCCCACCACAGTCCACAGGAATCCCAGGTGTTATCCTAGTGTGTGGCCAGGGCTGCAAGGCCTCTGTCCCGTTCCCGTCTGTGCAGCCAGCCCGTGTCCGTCTCCAGTCCCTGCCATCTTGCCTGTCACCGCAGAGGAGAGGGGTCTGCTTAGACACGCACCCACTCTGCCTGGGAAGGCAGCCTCCTCCTTAGCAGGTTGTGGAGCCTCCTGGTGGAGTTGGAGCTGGACAGAGGGAGGATCCTGAGGTCCTACTGTCCTACTGTGCCCCCTGGCTTGCCCCTGCAGACAGAGTATGCCCACTACGAGAACGGCCACTACTCGTACCGCATCCACCGCTCTCCGCTCTGTGAGTACATGATCAACTTCATCCACAAGCTCAAGCACCTGCCCGAGAAGCACATGATGAACAGTGTGCTGGAGAACTTCACCATCCTGCAGGTGTGTGGGGCGCCGCGGAGGCCGGCCAGGGCCGGGGGCCGATCGCACCCGGGGTGTGCCTCATCTGTGTCTCGCCCGCAGGTGGTCACCAACAGGGACACGCAGGAGACCCTGCTGTGCATTGCCTACGTCTTCGAGGTGTCGGCCAGCGAGCACGGGGCCCAACACCACATCTACCGGCTGGTGAAAGAATGAGACTTGGGGAGCAGGGCGCGTGGTGGCGGGGAGGGCACCTGCACGGATAGCCTCCTGAAGTGCTAAGGGAGGTTGGAACCGCCCTGGCGGGTGACTCTTCCTGCCCCAGCCACAAACTGTGCCTCAGCCTGCAGTGCCCAACCCCCAATAAATCCACAGTCTTGTGTATTTTCAGAGGAACTGGTCTGGCCTGCATGAGCCTTGGGAGGGATTGGGAGCAGACCGGAAGTGGTGCCCAGAGATGCCCCTACCCTGGGCACTTCTGAAGCCAGTACTGCCGGTGGATTCAGCCAGGGACATGGCCCAATGCCGAAGCTTGTGTGGGATGGCTGCTCTGCTGCCCGCCAGCCCCTGTCCTGTGTTGCCAGCCACACTGGGAGGCCCCTGAAGATGGAGCCATGCAGGCACAGGCCGTGTGCTCACAGCCTCGTGTACATGAAGGCATCCGTGCCCCATGGCCGCTTGGCCGCCGCTGCCTCGTGCAGCTGGCCCTGGGGAGGCGACGCTTGTTGGAGGGAGCAAGGTCAGAGCACACGGGGTGGTTTCATTCCATCTGCACCAGGCTTGCCTTCACTGCCACCCCCCAGCCATGGCTAGAGGGGGGAGGTGTGGTCTCATGTACCCCCAGCCCCAGGTGCGCAAGGGGCAGAGGAGGAAGCTGGCACTGCTGCCAAGGAGAGAGTCTGGCTGGCTCTGTGTTCTGGTGAGCACACCCTCCCCGCCCTTAGTGGGCCGGAGCTGGCTCACTGCCACCCCCTGCTGGCTCTGGCATTCTCTGCCAGTTCCAGAACTAAACAGAAGTTTAAGCCACAGGCCATGTAGGGGGTGTCCTGCGCCCCAAGATATGTGTGATGGGAATATGAAAATGAGTAATTTTTTGTAAGTAAGTCAGCACTGGGGAGTTGTTTTCACCAAGTGGGAGTAAGGGCTCTCAGAGCCAGACCAGCTACTGACAAGCTGTGTGATCTTGGGATATGTTAACTTATTTTCATCGTGCCTCAGTTTCCCCATCTGGAAAAAACAGGCCTCTTTATTAAAATCTACCTCGTGTGTGTGTGTGTGCGTGCGGTGACCAGCATTCTGCCAAGCGCATGTTCGTGCTGGGTTGTTAGGTCCAACAACCAGCGGGGATTTGTTAACTAGTCAATCCGAGTGGACAACTGCTAAATGGGAATGAGCCGAGCTTTGCTACAGTTATGTGTGCGTGGATGGGAGTGACGGTGGTGGGAGGCGAGCGGAAGGAGGAGGGCCGGCTGGCAGCTAGTCCCCTGGGATATCTGCTCCCCGCCACCTGTGCTGTCAGTGTAGACGGGACCCAGCTTCCATCAGAAGAGGGTGAAGAGGGTCACAGCATGCCTGTATCCTGGGCCTCTCAGCGTGCCTGGCTCCCTGCTCACGCACATGCTCGAGGCAGCAATGGCTCCAGGACTTAGGTCCCCGCCACCCACATGAAAGACCTAGTTAGAGTTCCAGGCTCCCAGCTTTATCTGTCCCAGCTCTGTTATTGCAGCCATTTGGAGAATGAGCCAGGGGGTGGGAGCTTTTTATTATTTACTTATAATAAAAACTGAAATAATGTTTTAAAATGATAGGCTATGGGCTCCAAGGAGCCTGGGCTGAGTTCCTGGGCAGGCAGCAAGCATTCGTATGTCTTAGGTGGGCTTCAGAAGGATCCTAACACCCCCCGGTCACCATCATGGCCCCTGTGAGCTGTGCCTACCCCTCTCACACTGACTGGCATATACGGATGAACACCCTGACCTCACAGGGAGAGGCCTGTTGGCCACGGTCAAGTGCACCAAGTTAGGAGATGGCTCTTGTGTGCAATGTGTGGGTGGGGGCAGTGCAAGTGTGAACTGAGAACTCCAGCGGCCTAACCCTGCTCTTAGAGTACAATGCCAAGGTCAGCCACAGCAGGTGGCAGCCTTGGCTACCTCATCCCTGGGGGCCAACGGAGGCTGGGACCTGACTACTCTCTGACCTGCTGGCTTTGGCATGTCCTCCCCACTGTGGTGCTGGTGCTGCAGGATCCCCAGCCAGGAGTGACCTCCCACCCCCTCCCACGGGCCATCTGTGATGCATTCTTCAAGGGCCAGCGCGGAATGCGGAAGGGTTAGACCTCCCATATGTCAGCCGCATTCCTGTTGGACCTTGCCTGCAACGGCCGGCCTCACAGCCCATGTTCCCTGCCAGCTCCATGTTTTATTTTATGTTGTTGTTTTAAATATTTATTTTTATATTTATTGAAAAAGCAGATTTACAGAGAGAAAGGGATAGAGAAAGGTCTTCTACCTGCTTGTTCACTCCCCAAGTGGCCACAATGGCCGGAATTGAGCTGATCTGAAACCAGGAGCCTGGAGCTTCTTCCAGGTCTCCAACATGGGTACAGGGTCCCAAAGCTTTGGACCATCCTCTACTGCTTTCCCAGGGAGCTGGGTGGGAAGCGAAATTAAAAAAAAAAAAAAAAGAAGTGGAGTAATGGGGACATGAACCAGTTCCCATATGGGATCCAGGTGAGTGGAAGGCGAGGATTTAGTCACTGAGCCATCGTGCCAGCCCCTAGCCCCATTTTAAAGGGAAGAAAGTGAAGCGCAAAAGAAAACAAAACACACACACACAAAAAGAAAAAACAAAAGACAAAAATAAAAAAAAAAAAGAAAAAGTGAGGCGCAGAGGAATCAGCTAACCGTCCTGGCTGGAGACTGCATTTACCTGTTTGTCCAACTTCTGCTTTTGAGTTGGAGCTGGGGTGGACTGGGCCTTGGGCAATAAGCCAGGAAATGAGACATGAGCCAGAAGTGGATGAGTGCTCTGGGTAGGCTGAGGGTGGACAGCCAGCCCTGGGAGGAGAGTGGGGACAGCGTTCCAAGTGGAGGGGACAGGTGTGTCTCAGGTGCAGTGTCTCAGAGGCCACTCAGATGGGATGCAGAGGCTGCTGTGTGGTCCAAGGGCTGAGACCGGTAGAGGCTGGATATACAGAAGAAAGAGGGGACCCAGCATCCATCCTGTCTGGGTAAGGACTTTGAACTCTGTGTCACAGGAAGTTGGCTAAGCAGGGGAGACTTAAATCTGATTTTGTTATTCAAACAAGTTTATTGATAGACCCTGCATCCACTGGTTCACTCCCCAAATGTCCAAGACGACCCAAAGCTCAAGCCAAGTCTCCTGGGGGTGACAGGGATCCTCACGTCTTGACCCCCAGGAGCTGCAGCCACAGGATGCTGGAGTCAGAAACCCAGTGGGCCCCCGCCAGTATGGAACGTGGAGTCCAAATACCACATCTGGGATCCAGCAGGTGTTGGGCAAACCCTTGAGACAATGAGTGCGTGTGAGGCCGTGCGGTCCGGGTGCCCTGGGTCTGCCCTGTGTGGAAGGGACGGACTGCTCTCCCTGCTCCAGCCCCACCTCTGCTGTGATGAGAGACCTGACAGATGGCAGGGGGTAGGGATGGAGACTGGGACAGGAAAACATGGCTTCTCGTGGGGTCTTGGTGTGGCCAAGAGGATTGTGCCAGTGAGCGTCAGTGGGATGGTTTAACTACAAGGAGTTTGCAGTGTGTGTGTGTGTGTGCGCGCGCTCGTGCACATATGTATGTGTGAGCGTGCTAGTATGTAAGTAGCCTTTTTAGGGCTGAGGTTAGAGATCTGGGGGTGTGGGGGTGCTGTCATGATATGGCTTCACCCAGGCCCCCCAGATCCTGTGTACACACAGCCCATGCAGCTGCTCCCTGTCCTGGGCTGTGAGTGGCTCTGAGGACAGTGAGCAGGGGGTGGGGAAGGCTGGGGGTAGGGGAGGAGGATTGCTCCTTAGGGCCCACGAGGGCAGAGCAGGTGCCCTAGCGTCCCCTTGACCCCTTCTCACATGATCCATTGCATTAGCTCTGAGAATGAAAACTCAAAAAGCTCCTTACCAAAATTCTCCCATCTAAGTCCTCTTCAAGAACTTGAACCCAGGGCCTGGTGCGGTGGCTTGGCAGCCGAAGTCCTCTCCTTGAACGCGCCAGGATCCCATATGGCACTGGTTCTAATCCCGGCAACCCCGCTTCCCATTCAGCTCCCTACCTGTGGCCTGGGAAAGCAGTTGAGGACAGTCCAAAGCCTTTGGACCCTGCACCCATGTGGGAGACCCAGAAGAAGCTCCTGGCTTCGGATTGGCTCAGCTCTGGCCGTTGCAGTCACTTGGGGAGTGAATCATCAGATGGAAGATCTTCCTCTCTGTTTCTCCTCCTCTCTGTATATCTGACTTTCCAATAAAAATAAATCTTAAAAAAAAAAATACTTGAACCCGGCCAACTTAGGCCTGAATTGGCCTTGTCTGTGTCCTGTGACTTCGGGCCTGTGACTTACTCTTCATACTTTTGTGAAGTATAAGTGGCTGGCACTGCTGTGGGCAGCAGGACTGTAGGTGGCAGTAGCGGCAGGGCCTGGCAGCTCTGCCCACCCCCAAGGCACCTGCAGGGTCCCTCACAGAAGGCTAGCAGAGGCCTGGGGCGGCCGATTGTTGCATTTAGACTCTTTCCCTACGCTGGAGTCAGAGGCCATGGGGAAATTTATGAATTGGGAAGACAAACGGGTGTGGCATTAATCCAGGGAAGAAAGGGCCAGGGAAGGTTCTAGAAAGGAAGGGCAGAACGAATGGGGGCCTGACCGTCAGGAATTTGACTTTTGTTTTCCTTCCTGAGCAACAAGGGGGAGAAACAGGGAGGGTCCTCTCTCTTTGGAGGTGGCAGTGGCCAGGGGTCTGTCTAAACTTTGAGATGTCTCATTTGAACTGAAGGTTTTTGTATTTTTGTTTTGTAAACTCCCTCTGTCTCTTCACATCTTTCAGTAAAGTCTGTTACTTACACCAAGGCCCTTGTGCGAGTGATTTCTTTTTTTATGGGAAGGACGGAGCTTCAGCACTTTGGGGACAGCGAACGGCACAAGCCAAATTCTAAAGTCCAGCTGGGCTGCCCACCTACAGGATCAGGGCAGCCCCGTCTACCTCCGCCATCTAGTGGGCTTTGCTGGGAATTACAGGAAGGGCTGCTTTCTGATTCAACTTGGATCCCTGCCTGCTTGGCCCATGCCTCTCTCCACCCACTCCCACCTCCCCACTCTGGTGTCTCTAAGCCTGATGTTCAGGCCGTTGTCCTGGTGCCATCCCAAGAACAAGTGTCCAGTGCCCCTCAGCGTACATCCGCCTCTTGGCACCTTCCAGGTTGGGCTCCAGGAGCCAGTTCTGTCAGCAGCTTCCACAAGGACCACATTTCTAGAAGCACTGAACTGGCTGGCTAAGAAACAACCAATGGACAAAAACCAAAAACAAAACCCTGGAGCTGAAGAGTGGGCAGCACAGGATGCTGCCAGGTTGGGGTCTTTTACTAAGGCGTCCCAGGAACTTGGTTTCAGCACTGGGATCGGGGAGCAGGTTTGTCACATGGGTGGCTTGCAGACTGAAGCTGCAACTGTGCGATGCTGAGCCCACCAGCTGCTCGCAGGGCCCTGGGAGCGCTCGTGCCTGCCTGCCAACTCCTGCCTGCTGCTGGGTAGGATGGCTGGGAACTGGCTGCTGGAATTCCCAAAAAGTGCTGGCGTTAAGGGGAAGACCTCCATGCAACAACCAAATACACGGCAACCCAAGCCCCTTCGGGGTAACACACTTCTGTCTCTGTGGGGGTGATGTGAGCTACAGGCACATGTGAAGGAGACAGGCAAACTGGCCCCTGATGTGGGAGGGGGCGTGAACATGCCAGCTGGTGTGCGAACAGTCCCCTGGGAGCAGTGACCGGGTCATCAGCAGACGGTCAGATCACGCGTCTGCTGAGCGTCTTGTGACCACGGAACTCTGTCTTCTTGCTATATCAAAGGCATCTGCTCTGCTCGGCCGCTCCCGTCCTTGGAGGCCAGGCCGAGAACTTCTGAAGTTTGGCACGGGCCCTTTGTTCTGCTTTTTCTCTTAACGACTCTGCTGACTTCCTTCCAATTTCTTTCTCAAAATCCCCCCACTGGTTCGGAGGCCAACGCTGTGCGGCTGCTTTGCGTGCCAACTCCCATTTTGCGATTATTGGAGAGACACAGCCTTTGGCTTTTTAAACTGCTTATGGAGGTTTGGTGCCTTCTTCAACAGCCAGTGCAAGGGAGATGACACTCAAGGAAACTCTGCTCCAGCTCATGGTCAAGGCTGCAGGGCGTTGAAGCTTGCCTGTGACTTCTAAGACCACACGCTGTCTCCCCAGCTTGAGCTGCACAAAACCGGACAGCACCCCCAGCTCCCCGGCCCAAGAAATATGGTTCTTCCCATCCCACCTCCGCCCCCTCCTCTAATCCCAGCTGACCCACCCAGCACCACCCTGGAGGCACATGAAAGCAAGTTGTCTCACATGCCTGCACCAGAGGCGGCCCGTGCCCCTCCCCAGGCCACACTTGCGCCCTTAGGTCTGGGATTCCTGGCCGTAGTCCCTAGCTTTGATACTGGCTTCTGCTCGCTTTGCTTTGGCAACCGATCGCATTCCCATGGTGGCTTCTTGGGCCTCCGAGAGTATGTGTGTGTGTGTCTATTTCTCTGTGCGTCCTCCCATGGCCTCCAGCACAGCGCAGTTTTTCTCTGGTCTGGACACTGGGCAATCCCATGGCCCAGCTGGAGAGGGAAGCAGCTTTGTAACAGGCAGGTCTTGTGGGAAAACCAAATTCTGCCCTTGAGCACCTGCGAGGAGATTTGCATACACATGTAAGAGGCCAAGCAAGATGCTTGTTGCTGTCTGGACCGCACTGTGCAAGCCTAGCAGGGTGGCCTTCAACAGGCCTCATTCATCCCATAAACACCTGCTGAGCATTCTGGGTCTGGTCCTGTTCTAGCTTCTGGAATAAAACCAAGGCCGCCGGTCTCAGAAGCTTTCCTGATAGGAGAGAGTTGCATGCAAAAAGAATAAAATTATGGGGGCCAGGCATGGTAGCCTAGTGGTGGAGTCCTTGCCTTATACATTCTGGGATCCCATGTGGGCGCCAGTTCTGATCCCAGTGGCTCCACTTCCCATCCAGCTCCCTGCTTGTGGCCTGGGAAAGCAGTTGAGGACGGCCCAAAACCTTGGAACACTGTACCTGCGCCCAAGTGGGAGACCCGGAAGAAGCTCCTGGCTCCTGGCTTCAGATCGGCACAGCTCCAGCTATTGCAGCCACTTGAGGAATGAATCAACAGACGGAAGATCCTCCTCTCTGTATCTCCTCCTGTCTGTATATCTGACTTTCCAATAAAAATAAATAAATCTTTTTTAAAAAGAAAATTATGTTGGTTCTTCTTTTAAAGATTAATTTATTTTTATTGGAAAAGCAAGTTTACAGAGAAAGGGAGAGACAGAGAGATTTCTTCTGATCCATCCTCCAAATGGCCATTATGACCAGAGCTGAGCTGATCAGGAGCCAGGAGCTTCTTCCAGGTCTCCCATGTGCATGCAGGGTGCCAAGGCTTTGGGCCGTCCTCGACTGCTTTCCCAGGCCACAAGCAGGGAGCTGGATGGGAAGTGGAGCAGCTGGGACACGAATAGCTGCACCTGGAGGACCTGGTCTCTGGGATTGCAGAGGGAGGACAGGGCTCAGGAGCACTAGGGCCAGTGACCCCAGAGCTGCTAGCTCAGGCCCAGCTGCTGGTTAGCAGAAGATGCAGGAGAGCAGCTCCAGCCCTTGTTAACCGAGGTGGAGGAGAAACCCTCATTGCAGTGGTGCCTGTGTGTGAGGAGCATGCGCACACGTGGCCTCCCGGTGCTTCCTACCTGCCCACCCAGGTCCTGCAGATCTGGTCTTCAGGCACCTGCCGTTCACGTAGCAGTGGAGAAGCAATGGGGTTGAACTTTGTTTTTCTTTTTAAAGATTTATCTATTTGGAAGGCAGAGTTTCTGAGGGGGGATAGGAGAGGAGGACAGAGAGATCTGTATGCCAGTCTCTGGACTCTAAACCAAACGAAGTGCCAGCACTGTGGGTGGCAGCTTTACTTACTACACCACAGCGTCAGCCCTGGGGTTGAACTTCTAAAGAAAAAATCCATATGCTCTACTTCCGATCCAGCTGCCTACATATGTTCCTAGGAAAGCAGTGGAGGATGGCCCAAGTGCTTAGACCCCCTGCACCCTTATGGGAGGCCCAGAGGAAGCTCCTGGCTCCTGGCTTCTGATCAGTCCAGCTCTGGCTATTGTGGCGATTTAGGGAGTGAACCAGTGAATGGAAAATATCTCTCTGCCTCTCCTTTTCTCTGTTAACTCTGCCTTTCAAATAAAAAAAAAATTTCCCACAAATATTCATTTATTTGATAATATTTATTTATTTGTTTGAAAAGTGGTAGAGGTAGAGTGGGAAGATTCTGTCTGTTGGTCCACTTCCCAAATGACCTGAGGTGCTGGGCCAGCTGGCAGCTGGGAAGTCAATTCAGGGCTCCCACGTGGGTGGTGGGAATTCAGCTGCCTCCCAGGGTCTGTATTAGCAGGAAGCTGGAGTGACGGCCAGAGCTGGACACTGGAGCTGCTGTTCATGGATGGGATGTGAGTCTCTCAGCCACTGGGGCAAAGAGGAATTCTGTCCAGGTCTCCCATGTGGATGGTGGGGAGCTGCCCGGCCCATCGTCCACTGCCCCCTGGCGCCTTAGCAGGAAGCTGGATCAGAAGTGGAGCAGCTGGTGAAATGGGGACTGACATCCAGATGTGAGGATGCAGTGCGGTGTGCATTCCTGTTTCCAGACAAAGATGGACTTACAATGAAACTGTCTAGTATATCTTGACAATAGGATTCTGGACTCTCTGCCATTGTCCATGCCCGCAATGATGGTCATAGGACGGAGTATGAAGAACTATATGTTAGTAATGATATAGAGGAACTAGGTGGGGGGGGAGGGAATTGGGGAGGGGATAAGGGAATATGGAGCTGTATCATAAAATGATAGCAATAATAATAAAATGTATTAAAAAAAAAAAGAAGTGGACCAGCTGGACACTCAGAGCGTGAGCAGGCTCCACAGTGCCTGCCAGCACCATGGAGTTTTTGAGTCTGAATAGAATTTGATGCATGAAAAAAGAATAAACTGTATTTTATTAGTTTTGTTTGATTTACTAAAGTTGTAAACTTTTAAAACTAGTTAAGTTCCATCTATAGATCTTGTTACTTTGCTCATAAAACAAGCATCTTTATGTGAACTCTCTTCCGATTGTTCTTTAATGCATGCTCAATTAGCTTATGAATTCTCTAAACATTTAATATCACTTACAAGCTTGAGTAATTAAATTAGCTCAGGCTGTTTAAACTATAATTAAGCACTGCCAACATCTAACATCTGTCTAGGGCAGATGTACAAATCTAACAAAATCTTAGACACTGAGCATTTAACTCTACGATTTTAAATATTAATCACAAAGCAAAGTCTCAATTTATGCATCTAATTTGATTTACTTAATCATTTAGCCACCAAACTTTATCTAAATACTAAATTAGCGTACATGTCACATGTCTAACATGAGCGGCTGTTATACTCGTTTTTTTAAAAAAAGATTTATTTATTTTTATTTGAAAGCCAACTACACAGAGAGGAGGAGAGACAGAGAGGAAGAGCTTCCGTCTGTTGATTTATTTCCTAAATGGCCGCAACAGCCGGAGCTGAGTCAGTGCAAAGCCAGGAGCCAGGAGCTTCTTCCAGGTCTCCCATGTGCATGCAGGATGCCAAGGCTTTGGGCCGTCCTCGACTGCTTTCCCAGGCCACAAGCAGGGATCTGGATGGGAAGTGGAGCTGCTGGGATTAGAACCAGCGCCCATATGGGATCCCGGGGCGTTCAAGGCAAGGACTTCAGCCGCTAGGCCGCGCCACCGGGCCCGAAATGGCCTTCTGATATGGGATGCCAGCAAGGCAAGCAGAAGCTTAGCATGATATGTCACAACAAAGCCCAGTGACCACACAACCTAGGGTTACATTTTGGCTTGGTCTCTTACTAGCTATATGGTATAGGAAAACTGACCTAAACTCTTCCAAGCCTCAGTTTACTCATCTGTAAACCGGGAGATAATGATGGTGCCTGCCTCGTGGACTACTATGAGGCTTGATGAATTAAAACACAGTTATTAGGATTGTGCTTGGTAAATGTTAGTTTTAAGTGACAGCTGGAACTCTGGCGGGATCCTAATGCGGAGAAAACCGGGCAGTCCGCAGTGCCAGCTTGTCACCACTAGGTGTCACCCTTCAGCAGGGACAGTCCTGGAGGCTGCTGGCTGGCTTGGACGTTTGAATTTTTTGCTTTTGATCCTTTTTGATTTGATTCGGTGATTTCAAGGACATAAAGTGACATTCGATCTTCTCAAATCCCTGGGTTTTCTAGAAATCCCTGGCAAGCTGCTCACATTCACATCCAGGGTGTAAGTAACTGCCTGGAGTCCTGCTTCTGGTCTGAGTTACAGCAGTACAGAACTTGTCCGCACCAGGAAATCCCGACAGTGAAAAGGAGGATGACTAATAACCATTCCGGGACAAGAGGAGTAAGGGGATGTGCATCCCTCTGACTCAGAGAGCCTAGTTCTAGACATTTCCGCCACGAGTGTCAGCAGCACCAGGTTGGTTAGCAGCCTGGCATGGAAAACCGCGACCCCAGGCTTCCAGCAGGTCCTTGTGTCCCAGGCCACGAGCAGGGAGCTGGATGGGAAGTGGAGCAACTGGGACATGAATGGGCACCCTTATGGGATTCTGGCACATGCATGCAAGGATTTAACCACAAGGCTATCGCACTGGGCCCAGAACACTTGTTTTAAGATCACAAAACTCTGGGGCTGGCACGGTGGCTCAGTTTCTGCCTGCGGTGCCAGCCATCCCATATGGGTGCAGGTTCATGTCCCAGCTTCTCTACTTTCCATCCAGCTCCCTACTTGCGGCCTGGGAAGGCCGCAGAGGATGGCCCAAGTCCCTTAGCCTCTACACCCACACAGGAGACCTGAAAGTGCTTGGCTCTTGATCAGCTCAGCTCTGATGCTTAAGGCCATTTGGGATGTGAGCCAGCAAATGGAAGATCTGTCTCTCCTTCTTTCTATCAATGTACCCTTCTAATAAAAATAAAATAATCTAAAAAAAAAAAAAGATACCCCACCCCTTGGAAAGGGCTGGAGGAAGTTGGCACTTGTGGAATGCTCACCACGCACCAACTGTTGCTTTTTCTTTGGCGGGAGTGTGGGCATGAGCCTGTGGACTGGGATTAAAAAGCTCGTCGGGATCTCCACGGGCCAGCTTGGCTCCCAAGCGCTGGGCTGTGCGGTTCTGTCTGACCCGGTGCACCACAGGTGTCCAGGCGTGTGTCCCTTTGCCGCGCTGCCCCGGCTTCCTCTTCTGGACACTGGGCAGGGTGCCCCTCAACGTGTGAGGGGGAGACTGCGGTTGGTTGGCAGCTCCTCTGGGAAGACTTTTGGGAGGCAGGAGGGGGGATGCCAAATAAGCCTTTGAGGAAGGGAGACTCCGTGTTGAGGGGTCCAGGCCAGAAGAGCCGGCCAGCCCTCTGGCCTTTCGACACAAGTCCAGCCCTCCTGCGGTACGCACCTTCTAGAAAACCCCCCGGGGCAGCCCGGCGGTCTCAAACTCCCGGGGAACAAGGGGCCTACAGCGTCCGCCCCCCACACCGGGGAAGCGCAGCTCTGGAGAGGCGGCTGTGGAGCAGCCAGACCGCTCGGTACCACAGGAGGGAAGCCGCGACTCGGGGCACCAGCACCCTCGGGGTGTGTGTGCGTGCGGGGTGCGGGCACCACTAGGCCCGGGCCGCCCCCTGCCCAACTCGAGGGGGCGGGGATCCAGGCTTTCGGAACCAGGAGAGGGCGCCCGTGCCCGCGCGGGGATAGAGGGCGGTGGCGGCCCCCAGGCCCCGAGTTCTGGCTCCGGGGGGACAAGGCTACCCTCCTTCCACACGCACTCTGCTTCCCTCGTCCGCCTGGCAGTCTCCGCCTCGCCTCGCCTCGCCTCGCGGCGCCTCAGATCCCGGACAGGCCCCGCCCCCGCCCACCGTCCCTGAACAGGCCCCGCCCCACAAAGGCCATGCTCCCGCTGAAGTTCCGCCTCAGCGGGTCCCGGGTAGGCCCCGCCCATCAAGACCACGCCCCGCGCCGCCGCCGCCGCCGTTCCCGGGCAAGCCCCGCCCCCCGCCGCCAGCCCGGCCCCGCCCCCCGTTTCCGCTGGCGGCGGCGGCGGCGGCGGTGAGCTGAGGCGAGCCGAGCGGGGACCCCCACGTTCCTGCGGCTGCGGTGAGGGCTGCTTCCCCCAAGCCCCGGGGCGGGAGGGCGCGGGGCGCGGGGCTCGGGGGAGCGTGCAAAGTTGAGGGGCTCCGGTGGACGCCCGGTGGGCGGGCGTGGTCCCCAGGGCTGGGGGGCACCGGGGAGAGGGGCGCTGGAGGGGAGGCGGAGCGCGAGGGCGGGCCGTGGGGCGAGCGGAGCCGGCGGCCGCGCTGGGGAGGGCGGAGGTGGGTGCGGGCCCGGTCCCTGGGCGGTCGGCGGCTGCCCCGGAGAGGCGGGGAGCAAGACCTTGTCGTGGACAGCCGGGAGGTCTGTGGGGTGCAGCCGCGAGGGGAGACCCCTGGAACTGCCTAGGCTTGCTGTCTGTAT
This sequence comes from Ochotona princeps, assembly GCF_030435755.1. Lineage (NCBI taxonomy): Eukaryota > Metazoa > Chordata > Mammalia > Lagomorpha > Ochotonidae > Ochotona > Ochotona princeps. The sequence continues at coordinate 19,640,881 of NC_080858.1, forward strand.
GGCCTCGGACCCCCAGAGGGAGGAAGGACCGAAGGGCTTTGGAGCAGGGCTAAGCTGCAGCCCTGGGGTGTGGGGGACCCCTGGGTGTCCCGACCCCCTCCTTGGGCCGCCGCTGGCAGAGAAGCATCCAGAGTGACAGGTCTTTGGCACGTTCCGCGGTCGGAGATGTAGCCCATCTGTGCCTCCAAGTTTGGGACTTTTAAAAAACTTTTCTTGTGGTTACATTAAAAAAAAAAAAGGAAAAGAAAAAACCCTCTAAATAAGAAACGGGCTTGTTCTGAAAGCATTGTTTGTTGTACATGTGGGTATCAGAACTGGAGTTTTGGATCACTCTGATAAGGGGAGGGTCTGCTCCACCTGTAGGGTGGAAGTTGAAGGTGTTGGGGTGTTGTGGGGTGCAGGCAGCAGGGAGTCGCTTAACCTGGCCCTGTTCGGAACACCAAGCGCATTATCTGTAAGGGTGTCCTTTTTTTTTTTTTTTTTTCTGGAGTGACTCCTCTAGGAAGCCCCCCTGGAACTGGTGGAGGAAACCCAGGGCTCCGTTGTCTGTGTCTTCCATGTCCCTCGATGTGTCCACTCAGGGTAGCCTCCTAGGGAATTTTTTTTTTTTTTGCCTGTGTGTTGTGCCATCGGCTTGCCCTCCTATGGAGGGGGAGAGGGGTTGTGGATGATTTTTGAACAATGGACGGGACAAATCATTTATATTTAGCTGAGGAATGCAGCCAGAGAGGCAGACAATCACACCGGCTTCCTACCGTCCGCCTGGTCCTGGCACGGCCCCTGCAGCTGGGCTGTGGGTTGCGGGGTGTGGAGGGAGGAGCGGTGGGGTGGGTCAGATGGGAAGTGGGCTCCAGCTCTGCTCTCTCATCGAACACCCGCTCTGCAGAGAGTCCTGAACAGCTGAGAATGGAGAATGGACCCACATCGGGTGGGATGGCTTTTTTTTTGTCTGACTTCATCAGATTTTTATCTTCTGGTAGGGCTGTTGATGAACAGATACCGCACAGGAACAGTAACTACGTGTATGCAGTCATTTTCCGTTGCGCGAGTGTTGTGTCTCCCTTGATTAGTGCATTTTGTTGTGAATATGTGTATGTTACCCTTAATTACCTCCTTATATGCTAGGCAGGCCAGGTTTGGAGGGAATATTCCCTCTGTGGTTGCAAAATTTGTCAAGTGCAATAAACAAAATTTACTTTTGACCCCTCATGACCAGCATTTTCTGCTGTGTTGGCTCCCATATGGGACCCTGTTTGTGCAGCCTTGGGCAACTTAATGCCTTTTGGGACACTGGATGAAGATACTTCTTAAGTCTCTTCCAGTGGTAGATTTCAGATTAACAAATGTACCCCCCCCTTTTTTTTAAAAAAAAACAAGATTTACTTATTTTTTATTGGAGAGGCAGATTTACAGAGAGGAGGGGCAAAGATCTTCCATCTGCTGGTTCACTCTCCAAATGGCCACAGTGGCTAGAGCTGAGCTGATGCAAAGCCAGGAGCCAGGAGCGTCATCTGCGTCTCCCATGTGGGTGCAGGATCCCAAGGACCTGTGCAATCCTCAACTGCTTTCCCAGGCTCCAAGCAGGAAGCTGGATGGGAAGTGAAGTAGCCCGGACACGATCTGGAGCCCATATGGGATTTGGGCACCTGTAGGCAGAGGATTAGCCAATGAGCCATCATGCTGGCCCAGATGTGTCCCATTTTGAAAGAAAGTATACTTGTGAGAAAAAAAGTAATATAAAATTTAGCATCTTAATACTATTTATAAGTGTGCAGTAGGATTACTTATAGGAGGTTAGAAAAGTTCATGAAAAATGGGATGAAACGTATGAATTTATTTTGGCACCGCCAAGTTCTTCTATAATGTGTGAAAAGTGTTTTCTGAGCAGAAAGAAACTGTATGTGGATTTCAAAAGTCTCATTGTAGCCGCACGAATTCCCACCTTCAGTTCCAGCTCTGGGAGTGCTGGAAGTACCCTTGCATTCACTTGACTGGGCTACAGATCTCAGAACTTTCCATTCCACAAGAGTGAAACCTTAGCTCTTAAACCACAATTCTCATCTCCTCGTCTGTCTTCTGAGCCTCTGGCAGCCACGGTGCTCTGCTCTGTGTAATGGGCTTCATGAAGCACACAGTAGGTGTTTTATTCACTGCTGCCCTTGAGGAACCAATAAGAGTAGTGGGAAGGTAGCTGTGGGAAGCCCTTGGGCCTGAGGCTGGCTGGCTGGCTGGCTGGCTGTGTGGCTGGCTGGCTGGCTGGCTGTGTGGCTGGCTGGCTGGCTGGCTGGCTGGCTGTGGAGCCTGCTGCATCCTTGTGTGTGCCCCCAATGCCAGCTGGTACTGATGCTGGAAGGAGTGTGTCATGTCCAAGTGCCTTTGCCCCTGTGGGCCCCAGCTTCCTGCATGCAAGATGAGGCTAACAATGCTGAGTTCTCAAGGCTGTGGGAAGGGCACTGAGATAATGTATGGGAAGCACATAGCTTAGGGCCTCAGACACAGCAGGTGCGCAGGAACGGTGGCTGTTATTTATAACCTCGCCAGGGAGCCTGGGCTGATAGGCTTGGAACCAGAGAGGACAAGACTTCTTTTCTTCTGCCGTGAAAAGCCTGGGCCTGCTGGGTTGCCATCCCCACTGACTCAGATGGCGTGGATCCAATCCAGGTGTCTTAATGTGGCACTCAGCAGCCTTCTCTTCCAGTCCCAGCCTGTCTGGCCAGCTCATGTCTCACTCTCTCCTCTTTGCAGGAGGAACCCTTGGTGCCAGCCAGACTCATCTCCCAAGCAGGCTTTGCTTATTCTTTCTTTGCCACTTGTTTCATCCCGTTCCACCTTTTTGGAATGTTGTACCCCTTCCATTTGTCTCCTTCTCCAAGACCCTGCTTGTGCTACAGCTTCTCTCCTGGAAGCCTTCCCTGGCTGAAAGTGAAACGGCTAGTAAAGAGGCAGAGGGAGAAGGGGAGGGAAAGGGGATGGGAGAGAGGCCCCATCTGCTGGTTCACCCCCAGATGGCTGCAGTGCAGTAGCCTGGAGCTGGCCAGCCAAAGCTGGGAACTCCATCCGGGTCTCCCACATTGGGAGTTCCTTGAGTCATTGCCACTGCCTGAGGAGGTCTGCATTGGCAGGAAGCCGGCGCCAGGAGCTAGCGCTGGGAATGGAACGCAGGGACCGCCATGCAGGATGAAACCACACTCGCCCTTATGGCGTTTTGTCTTTCCCTTCCTTCTGGCCTTTCCATGCTGACTTAGGTGACTTCAGATGAGTTTAGGTGAGTTCAGATGGCGGATTATGGCATGTACAGAGGAGTCGGTGTAAGTTCTCATGATGCTCATGTAAAAACAGGTCTGTGTATTCATCAGCTTCTATCATCCAGTGATAGGTTAGCAAGGGAGCCCCCGAAATGACAGTACAAAGTGAGTGGCTTCAGTGAGCACACTGTTGTGTGTGTTCTAACATTGCCCCTCACCAGGGGGCAATGCTTGCTACTGCTGTTGGTGAAACTGTTATTTCTAGCAGCAGAGGACTGCTCAGCCCTGGGAAAGGGCTGGGGTGTGTGACTAGCCGAGCTAGGTCAGTGGGTGGGCTATGTACAGGGAAGTCAGTGAAGTGAGGTTGGACGGCAGCCGTGTTGTGGGTGGTGCCAAATGTCCAGTCATGAGGTTCCATTTGTCCATGCATTTGCTGAAGAGAAATTGAGTGTGCGCCATGTGTGGACACTGACCCAGGGCTAGGGGGCTCTGCAGGCCACTTGGGATGCCATGGGAATGGTACAGGTGCTAAGTAGGGCTCATGAAGCAGGGTCAGGTTCAAGGGGAGTGCCTCTAGGTCTGTGAAGAGGGGGATGGCCGTGGGGACAGTGCTGGGCAGCTCTGTGAGACATGGGCAAGAGGGAGTGAACTAGCCCAAGCAGCTTGGGAGTTGGTTGGACAGGGCCGGTGGGAAAGGATGAGGAAGTGGTTGGTAAAATCCGATGCTCCTTGCTGTTTGCTGCGGGTGTCTGGGGGCTTCTCTGTCCCACCGCTGGCTGTGCCCTCTGGCTGTCTCCTGTGTGATCCTGCTTGGAGGCCCAGGTGAACCCACGATGTTCTCAAGCACAGCATGTGTGTAGACTCCCAGCACGTACCCGCAGCCACACAGCCTGTTTGCACACAGGCCTGTGGCCTGTCATGTGATTCCTGTGTGACTCCTTTCACCCTAAGCTCACTGCCCTTTCTGCTTCTGCTGTGGCTTCCCCTCTCAGTGGATAGCGGTTCCCCATCAATTGTTTATTGCTCCACAAACGTAATTTTGCATGTAGGAGCAGTAAGAACAGAGTGGCTTGTTCCTAGCTGAGTCCTGTTGTGGGTGTGACTTAGAACTCAGGTCTCAGTGAAGTCACACACAGTTCATATCTCGAAAATTGGTGTCAGGCCACAGTGGTAGACTAGTGGCTAAAGTCCTTGCCTACCCAACATCAGGATCCCAAATGGGCACCGGTTTTAATCCCAGCAGTTCCGCTTCCCATCTAGCTCCCTGCTTGTGGCCTGGGAGAGCAGATGAGGATGGCTCAAAGCCTTGGGACCCTGCACCCATGTGGGAGACCCTGGAAGAGGCTCCAGGCTCCTGGCTTTGGATCAGCTCAGCTCTGGCCATTGCAGCCGCTTGGGGAGTGAATCTATGGACGGAAGATCTTTCTCTCTTTTTCTGCTCCTTTCCGTACATCTGACTTCCCAATTAAAAAAAAAAAAGAAGAGAAAAGAAAAAAGAAAATCGGGGTCACTTGTGAATGGCCAAGATTGGTAATGTTAACTCCTGGAATGCCTAGCACCTACCCCATGTTTGGCCAGTGTGTTGCATGGATTCTGTGGCTCCTGTAACTGCCCATGGCAGATATCACTAATGAGTTACAGCTGTCGGTACTGCTGAGCCAGGGCGTGCTTTAGGCACTCACCTGCAGCTGAATACGAATTAGTACAACAGTTGAAAGCTCGCTCCATTTGTTGGCCGAACAGGTTTTGTGTGAGGGTCTGCTGCCTGAAGGGCAGCCATTGTTGCTGGACAGAATTCTTCCTTCATTAGCTTCATGAGCAAAGTGATGAGCCCATTTTAATTTTTTTTTTTTCTGCAGGAATATCCTGGACTCTTACCAGCCAGCAGCCAAGGCATTTGCAGGAAACTCAAGGGACACAGGTCAGTGTCACTCTGGGTTCACTGTGTGGTGTGGCCTCCGGAAAATCTGTGTTCTGAACTCTGAGGTCAGAGGCCTCCTTGCTGTTTAACTGTGGGCTGGGGAGGACAGACTAGGATGCTGGCATGTTTCACATGATCCTCTGCTTTCGCTCTTGACTGAATGTAGAAGCTCTTTTCATTGTTTTTATTTATTTTTCGGGATAGGGGAGCGGCAGGAGAAAACCACCCTTCACCCATGTTCCTGATGGCCAGCGGACAGTGTGTATTCTTAGTTTCTTGCTTGGCCACCACAGTTGTGTTGGAGGAAGCCTGGGAAAGCAGGAGAGGCCTGTAGCTTCCTGTCTCTTCCCAGCAGGCTTGGGACCAGGGTGGACCGGTGCTACCAGCAGCTCCCTCTCCATGCCTGGATAGGGGCTGGAGCAGTGAGGCTCCCTCTGGCTCCCCGTGCCTGCAGGCTCCTGGGGTCCACGGCTTCTCCTTTGTTCCCTGCACTTGTGCACAAGGCCCCTGCTGAGCCAGCACAGGCAGGAGCTACTCGGCAGCTGGGTGTGCACGCTGCTGCCTCAGGTTCCCTGGGGGTGCTGTTTACAGACCCAGCCTTTTTATGTTTTAATTTATGTGCGGGTTTTATCCTGTGGCTTCTCCCTGCTGGGTGATTTGTAAATCTCTTACCTTCTGTGAACTCAGCCACGTGGTTGGGGAAGGAGTGGGGGTGGGACACAGAGTGGCGGGTGGCTGGGATTTCAGTAGGATCTTTTGGTGGTTTATGGTGGCCAGGGACCTCTCGTTGTCCTGCCGTGTGTTGCACAGTACATGTTGCAGGGACTCCAGTACCGGTCCTGGTCATCCTCATCAGCCTCCCTTTTTGACCCTTATGTGCTTCTGTGGTGTGGTGGATTCAATTTCGTGGTGTTACATTGTACTTTAAATCTTGCTTTGCTTGCATCACTGTGCAGTGAAGCTGCAGAGCCTCTGCACTCCGCACAGCAGCGGCCAGGACCACTCGTGGCCCTCAGGTCGGCAGCACCTGGCCTTGCAGCGACCTGGGCCTGCTCTGCTCAGAGCTGCCTCCCAGAGAGTCCTCCATAGGCCCCTCCCCGAGCCTGCTGGTGGCAGGAATGTGTGCGCTCCCGTTTTAAGTCTCCCTCCCGCCTCCTCATCCTGGTGTCTGCTTTCAGTCTCACAGCCCTGGGATTTGGGGCACTGCCTATGGCCACTGGGTGCAGTGAGCCAGGCACAAGGGCCTGTGGTGAAGGTCAGGCTGCAGAGAAGGAAGGACCTGGGTACAGGGGGAGCGCCGGCCCTGCTGTGTGCTCACCCTGCTTGCCTGATGGTCAGGGATCCGTGGGGAGCCTCCCAGAGGGCCCATGGCTCTACCAGCCCCTCTGCATGCATGTGTTGAAGCGAAGGATAGCTCAGTGCAGTACTATGCAGGCAGGATCCCCTCCAATGGTTGCATTGCTGTTTTCCCATTGGGCTTCTGCTATGATGCCAGTCTGTGGGGGGCGGGGGTGGTCCTGTTTCTGACCCTTGCAGCTTTGTGGCTGTCTCTGTGTCCCTTTGCTTACCTGCAAGTCCCAGAGTGACCACTGCTCTGGGATTGTGGGTAGAGGGAGGGAGGGGTTTGGGTTCTAGGCCTGCGATTTGCTAAGTGGTTTTTCTCTTGCTTCTGGCTCAGGGTGGTTGTAGGAGGAGCAAATGGGGTTAATGAATAAACAAATGCCCTGGTGTCCTATAGGACCTCCCTGGGGGTGGTGGCTGTTTACTAAGGTGGTGGTCACAGCCTGCCCGGCCTTGCCCTGGAGCCAGAGTCTGGCCACCTGGCTACCTTGCCCTGCTGCCTCTTTGAGGTGGTGTTTTGCCTACTGCCTTGCCTTTATGCCGTTAGGAGCTACAAGACTCTATGGCTGCAGTACAACCCTACAGGTTAATAATTTCAACTTCGATTATAGATACGGTGTAATGAAGAGAATCCAGGTGTAGTTCAGCGTCCAAACCCTTCCCCTGCTCTTACAACAAACACAGCGCTGCAGGCTCAGCCCGAGTCCAGCTGGGTTGCCTACATGTGTGTGTGGAGACCAGTGTAGACACCCTTGGGACTGTCTCAGCCTCCCTCCCCCACCATGGCTGGCTGCAAGTTGATTTTATTTATATCATTTCAACATTTTTTGTACTTAAATAGATAATATCATTTAATTACATTTTTCCATGAGTTTGTTGAAGTTCCTTTCTACTTTGAATACTCATTTTCTGAATCTCATGATCATTTCTTCTCTCAATAGTCAGCATTTGTTCCAACACTGGGCCTTGTGATGGGAGCCAAATGATTGGGCTGCCGTCCAGGGGTCTCATGGGTCAGTAAGCTCCTGAGTCCCTTTCACTTGGTGGGGAGGCTTGGCTGTCACTGCAGGAAAGTTTGGGAATCCCGTGGTCTCTGGAACAGGACCTTGGCAAGGCCTTGACATTGGCCTTCGTAGCTTAGGGCCGCTACTATCCCCTATAGTATGTTCACACACATTTGAAAAATAACCCTTTCAAAAATTCAAAACAAACTAACCCTTTCAAAGGTTCAAACAAAAATCAGAGCAAATATTTGTCAAACAGTACAGCATCCAGCTTGGCCTGGGGGTGTGTGTGCTGACTCTGGGGGTGGGCAGATCCCAGTGGACTTCACTCGTAGGGAGGGGATGTCAGGGTCAGGGCCAGCCTGAGGCCTCTGAGGTAAGGTAGAGAAGTGGTCTTATTGGGGATACTCGCTAGAGCAGGGTAGGAGAAAGATGTGGCCGGGTGCAAGTGTGCGTGCATGTGGTGGGAATGCCCCATCCAGGAAGGGCAGCCGACACCTATGCCCTCTCTTCTGGCCACTTGCCGCAGAGTGTAGGGGTTCCCCAAGCTTCTGGAGAAACCTAGGGGTGCAGGTGCCAAACCCTTAGGGAGGACTTTGAGGGGCCTGTGATGGGCTGAGTTGGAGGAAAATGTGCCTCTGGGTGTGGCAACTTGCAGGAGGATGTGTTTGTTTCAGACAAAATCAGGGGACAGGTCTGAGCATGCAGTTTCACGCTTGTCTCAATCCTGAGAAATTCTGAACAGCCTTGTTTAAAATCTGGATGCGTAGACTGCAGAGCCCAGAGTGCGGAAGAGCTGGTCCCCCAGGAAGGCAGAAGCGTTGGCAGCCAGCATTTGCATTTGTTTGACCATTGTGTGTGCTTGGGGTGTTGTGTGGGAGCTGGCTGCGAGGTAGTGAAAGTCACTCAAAGCCAGTGGGGGGTGGGGGGAGAGTTGCATTTGGCCCCTCCTGCCCGGGGGCAGTGATACTATGGCATCAGGGACGGTGGTTGGAAGTACTTGTCCTGGCGCTGCTTCCCTCACACAGGGTAAGGGCTACAAGTAGTGTGGCAGTTCAAAGTGGATTAAGAAAGAAATGATCTGTTTGTTTGAAAGAGTGTCAGGGAGAAAGAGAGAGATCTTCCATCTGCTGGTTTACCCCCCAAATATCCGTAATATCCAGGGTTGGATCGGGCCAAAGCCAGAAACTGGAAACCCTAATCAGGCCTCCCACGTGGGTGGCGGGAGCCCTGAACCATCAACTACTGCTTTCTAGGCACGTTAGCAAGGAGCTGGATTGGAAGTGGAACAGCTGGGACCTGAAGCAGACATTCTGATAGGGGATGCCAGCGTTGCACGTGGCATCTTAATGTGCTGTACCACAGTGCCAGCCCCTCCAGGTGAATATTTGCAAAAGCATCTTTTCCTAACAGGCGGCAAAAAGTAATACAAACTCATTATAATTTTTAAACATTACATGCATTATGCAAAGGGAGAGTCATCCAGGATCCTGCTCTCTGGAGATAATTCCTGTGAATGCCCTGGTTTACATCCTGTCCAGATATTTTCATGCTAGGCTAGCATGCAGCCGTCCATCTATTTATCTTGTCATTTTCCACAAATAGAATTGTGTCAGACTCGCTGTTTTTGCAGCTTCTCTAGGCCCTCTTCCAGCCCGGTGCCTTCAGAACGACCTTCTTCTTTTCAATAGCTGCGTACACTCGCTGCGTGGGGTTTGTAGCCATTATCTGTGCAGCATGACGGATGACCTCAACATCGAGTGGATTAACACAACTGCTGTTCACTTGCTTACAGTTCTGTGGGCTAGCCTTGTGCGAAGCGCCTCTGCCTGGGTGTATGCATATGGCAGCAGTGAGCCAGTAACCATGCAGGGCCTGAGCAGCCCAGGGGAACCTCGCTTACATACCTGAGGATCTGAGCTGGCACTGGCCAGGCCTCTCTCCCTGCCATGGGGCTCTTTACTGTTGAGGACCCTACCCCTGTAAGGTGAAAATGAAATCTGCAAGATTCCTTAAGGATCTGGAACTGTGCCAATGTAAAATCCATCTACTTGCCAGAGGGGCTGCGTGCACAGCTTCCCTGAGTGCAGAAGTGGGAGAAGCGCTCACTTTGTGATGGGCCCAACAGGTGGCTGGAAAGTGGCACAGGCCCCTCTCTTCCCAACCCCCAGCTTGCCCCAGTACTGACTTCCTGTTGGGTATAGGTATGATTCAAGGTGGATTTGGGGTGTTTGCAGTTCATCCTTGACAGCTCCTGGAACTGGAGAAGTGGACCTTTCCCGCCCTATGAAAGCTGGGTTCCCTGCTAGTTTTCGGAGCATCTCAGAAATGCACAAGTCATGGACAAAGCCAGCTGGGCAGTCGGAGTCCAGGCCTCTGCTGGGATTCCCTTCTCCCCCACACTCTGAATCCCACACCTGCTGCCCACCAGCCTTGCTGCCCTGGCCTGGGTCTGAGGCATATACAGACTGCATTTTTTCTTTTCTGGCACTTGATGTGCAGAAAGCCTTCTGGGTATTGCTTGGGTAGCTTTCTTATCATTTGCCTGGGTAGTGCTTTCCTCCTGCGAACTATCACAGATGGCAGGGTGGCAGGAGGCAGCAAGGGAAGAGCCATCCCCGGGTCCTTAATGCATCCCCAGGTCCCCAGCGGGAGGCTGCTGTCTCCCCAGGGGAGCTCATTCATCACACCTCTGTCTGGTGGGAGGGGCGGGCTTGCCCTCAAGGACATGCACCTTCCCAGCACTCCAGTGTCCTCGTGCCCGACACCTGTCTGGTGGTTTGTGGACTCAGATCAGAGCAGTGGCAGAGTGGGGATTTGCTTCGACCTGTTCTCTTTTCTCCCTGCTCCCTCTCAGCAGCTCTTGGAAAAGTGACGTTTGGTAGCTGAAAAAGCTCCCTGTGCGAATGCACTGCAACTCACAGCTCAGCGTCTTGGTCGGCCTGCTCTTGCACTCTCCTGTGGGATTCTTGGCAGAGGCCAGCTGGAGCAGGCTGTGGCTTGGCTCTGCAGCAGCAAGTCGCAGAGATCCTGTGCATCTGGGTAACTCCAGGGCACCGGGTCGTGCCGCCACGGCAGGGCTCGTGGTAGTTGATCCGCTTACAGGCTTAAGGTTTGCCAGAGCCCCACGCTGATAAAAACTTGCAGAGCCGCCTCTGCAGACCTTTGCAGAAATCTAGCTTCGCAGGCCAGCCGAGAAAACTCAGCAGCTCCTTTCGGCCAAGGAACTGGAAAAACTGGATGGAGGTCCACAGCCTGCTGCAGCCATTTGCTAGCTCAGGGCATCGAGTAGGTGAGTGAGTCCCTTAAGCGGAGAACAGGAGGCCTGCTCCAGTCCCTGACTGCTCTGCCTCTGCCTGCAGCTTTCATGCTGGGCTGCCCCTGGCTGTGTGCTCAGGCATCCTCGGTGAGTTAACAAGTCATTAGTGAATACTCTCCTTCCCGAGGCAGCTGAGATGGGATGTCTTTCTGGGTTGAAAGATGAGGGCCCCTGCTCCAAGGGCAGGGATGCTGCATCCTCTGCTCTCTCTGTCTGGGCCTGCAGGCTGCCATTTGCTACTCTGTCCAGGTCCGTCATATTCCCCCTGGGCTTGTTTATTTGAGGGGTTGGGAACCTACTTGCTAGTTCACTCCCCAAATGCCCATGAGCTGTTGGGCTCAGTCTGAATCTCCTATATGGGTGCAGGGTCCCAAGGACCTGAACCATCCTCCACTGCTTTCCCACGCCGTAAGCAGGGAGCTGGATGGGAAGTAGAGCAGCCCATATGGGATGTGCGCACTGCAAGTGGAGGCTTAGTTTGCTACGCCATGGTACTGGCTCCACAAATATTTCTTAAATGCATGAATACTACACTTATGATCAAGAAAGAAATGTACCCCTAATTTTGGCTGTTTCCTCATGGCAGTGAGGGCACATGCTTGATTTAACATCACCTATTTTCACAGAGTGGACATTGGATGCTGTGATTCAAACACCACTTGGGACAACTGCATGCCATGTCTGCCTGCTAGGGTTGGGGTCTTGGTTCAGTTCCCTATTCCAGCTTCCTGCTGCAGACGATGGCTCCTGTGTGTGGGTTCCTGTCATCCAGATGGGAAACTTGGATTGCGCTCCTGGCTTTGGTCTGGCTCAACCCTGACTATTGTGCACATTTGGGGACATGGACTAGCAGGTGGGAAATTTCGGCGTCTCTGTCTCTTTCCTTTTCAAATAAGAAAGGAAAATCCGGATGATACTCTGCTGGCTCTGTCTTCAGACCAGAGAGGGTATACCTAAGAAGCCGTTGAACTTGACTGGACAATAAGATGCTGGACTCTATGTTTGGTATACGCTTGCAATGGGGGAATCTCAACTGAACTTGAGCTGTGGTTATGCAACAAGGTGGAGGAATCCACCATGGTGGGAGGGTTTGGGGAGGGGTGGGGAGAACCCAAGTACCTATGTAACTGTGTCACATAATACAATGTAATTAATGAAGTAAAATAATAAATAATAAAAAAAAAAAAGAAAGGAAAATCCATTTTTACCATTGTGGGAGGTTTGAAAATTCTCCAGGGATGTTGGAGTTCTGGGAGTTGGGAGTTCTGTTACCTTCCCACACGAGATAGAGAGGAAGGTGAGGGAAGAGGAGGCTGCTGCTTGCAAGTTTTACTTTTGGGGAAACTGAGGCTGATTTCCTGGGATCTCTGGAAGTGAGTAGAGGTGGCAGGGCAGGCTTTCTAGAGGCCCAGAAGCGTCTTGGGGCTCCCAGCTCCACTGAGGGTGAGGCTGCCTCATGGGGCCTGGGGTACCCAAAATGGCCAAATCTGTGAGGACTTGGGAGAGGCACGTGTGGGGTTATTTTGAGTGAGATGGGTCGGGCTGTGATCTCTCTGGCATTCCTGGCCACTGGGCTCTCAGAATTGGCCAGAATGGAAGGATGATCAGAATCAGGGCTCCAGGAATAGCCCAAGAATTTGCTCATTTTTAACCCCTGGGCAGAGGTGCTGCGCAACCCAGAGTCTACAATAAGATGGGGCAGAAGGAGGGTCGCTGGAGGAGGGGGAATTACAGAGAAGGGGGAGAAGGAAAGTTCCAAACAACTTCCTTTTCCTCCGCTTCCTGCCTGGAGGAGGTGGAGGCAAGCCCAACAGCTGGCTCAGGGCCAATCTGATAGGGAGCAGGATTTAGAGCCCAGAGGAATGTTTGTCGTTGTCCCTCCCAGCTCCATCCCTGCCTCTTGGGAAGTTGCCTGGTAACCACCATTGGTGGAAGGTGTGGCCTCAAGGCCCTGGGGAGCTCTCATTTCAGAATCCCTGCCTTGCACAGTGGATGTGAGGGAGTCACTGGGGGGTGCTACCTGTCGATGGTGGTTCAGGAACTCCCCGTTTGTCCTGAAGGAGCTGACTTGTACAGAGATGAGAGTGCGCACACGCGTACATGCTCCCGCTTCTGTCAGAATCTGCAGGGCACATGTGGATGGTAGCAGGCAGGCTGGGCCCATGGGAAGAATCTGGGTTGCAGCAGCTGGCCGTGGGCATGTTGCTTCAGATATTGGAGATCTTCATCTATACGGTGAGGAGTCTACAACCCCTGGAATCCTCTGCACTAAGGGCTAACTAACGACAGGCAGGCGAGAGGAAGGGTCTCTTTTTGATCCAGATGAGGTCCACCCTTGAAGCCTGCGGGAGGCGGCAGAGGTCATAGTTCCGCTCTGTGGGAGTCTGAGGGCGAGAACCATGGGAGGACTTGGCATGAGGACACAGCTGCCCTGCACGTCCCAGGGGTGGCTGCAACTGCTCCGTGGAGAGCGACCGAGCAGCAGCAGCAGCAGCAGCAGCAGCAGCAACTATGACAGTTGCCTGCTAGGTGCTTGGGGTGTGCCTGGCACAAGGTGATGAGTAGTCTCCCTGTTATACAGGAGTGGACTGAAGTTCAGGGATGTTAGGCTTTCTGTGAGAGGGCTCGAGGAAAGGCGGCAGAACTGGCCGCCCGCTCAGTTGACTCTGAGGCCACTGGTTGTGCCGGGGACTGGTGATCACCTCCTCTGGGACAGAGGTGCTGAGGGTGGTGGTCTGGCTGATCGTTTGCTGCCTGTCACTCTCCGTTGTCGCCCTGGTCACCAGCAGAGGAGGGACCAGGGGGTCAGCCCCTCCGCTGAAACCCGCTGGTTTGGTGGCAGGAAGAGCAAATGGCTTCCAGATGAAGGGAGGCTGCTTGGGAGTGGAATGTGTGCCCGTTGGCAGACAGCAGCCCCTGAGGCCCACAGGGACCCTGAGTCTTGGGGAGACCTGAGCTTTCTGTTGCCAGCCTGAGCCCCATGGTGCGAGGCAGGCGGCCTGACGCCCCTGCAGAGGAGCCTGCCCCCTCCCTGGGGCCCGCGCCTCCCTGTGATTCTGAATGAAGTCTGGGCCAGTGTGTCCGTATTTCATCCCCCCCCTTCCCAGTAGTTCAGATTGTCTCTTCCATAATCCTCCGATTTATTGCTCCTTGAGGAGATGAGCAGGCTTTTTCCTCGTGCTTAAGAAAAGAAGTATTCCAGGGTGGAGAAATGCAGGGTAGTGAGGCTAGCCTGGAGTGAGCGAGGGACCCCAGGAGGGGAGACCTGGGTGGGCGGTGGAGTAGGGGGCAGATCTGAGGGGCTGTGGTGCTCTGGATTTAGGGAGTGGTTCTGTTTGTATTAATCATGCTCTTTAGCGGCTCTGATCTGGTAGCTCTCAAGGAGTGAGTGTGGCTCTTGGGCCCAGGGTCTGCTCTGTGGCCACTTACAGACCCAGGCGTGTACATCTAAATGTATGCTCACATACATGCCTGCACATGCACACATATGCACACACACACTCCAGCTCACATGCACTCATGCTGTGTGGTCTGGCTTGTGCCTTCACACACATTCATGCATGCAGTGCATGCTCCTGCACACACAGGCGTGTGCTCATTCCCTTCCACCTCACCCACGTGCACACTCACTCCTGCACACATCCATCACACCTGCTTGCATTGTGGCTTGCTACCAGATGTGCCCATGCCCACGGGGTAGGGTTTCAATGTCCATGTAAGAGACAGGCACCAGTGGCTGGCAGTATCTCATGTGGCAGGGGCATTTCTGCCAGCAGTCCTGACATGTAGCCTTGCTCACCCCGTGCCTCAGTTTACCCATCTTGTGGAGAGAGAACCTGCAGAGATGTGAGAGGCAGGTGGGCAAGGATTCTGGGGTCCTCAGCCTGGGAGGTATTGGGTTGGGTCTCTGAGATGAGCACGACGGGGAACCAGCCCTGGGATGTTGGGGGAAGAGTCTTAAATTGAAGGTGGTACTGTGCCTGGGCTCCTTGGCTGTACAGTGCCTGCGGGGCCTGGGCTTCCCAAGCTGGAGCTAAGTGTTAGCTTGACCTTGAGTGTACAGCATCAACAAAGCCAAGCTCTTGGCTGCCAGGCTGCGGGGGCCCTGGGGAGAGCCTTGGCACCGCTCAGCAGTGTGGAAAGGGACCTGTTTGGGGAAGGATAGGTTCCTTCTTGGCTGCTCCGGATCCCAGCGGGTTCTCAGCCACAGAAGCAAAGCAAACAGAGCCTCTGCTTTGTTTCTATTTCAGAAATCTCACGGCCGCCTCCTGCAGGAGGGCTGCCGCTGCCCAGAGCTCCACATCCTAACTGTGGAAATCCAATTAGGCTGGAGCAGACCCAGCTCCAGGGGGGAGGAGGAGGGGCCGCCCAGGGGGCTGAGGGTGCAGAGCTGCCTCCCTCACATTTGAGTTCAGAGTAGTGGAGGGGTCCTGGCTGTCACTGCTCCCTAACTGTTCCTTCTGACCTCGAAATTTACCAAGTGACAATGGCGTGAAAACCCGAGGTTGACCAGGCAGGCTGTGAGGGGACCCGGCAGCCTAGAGACTGGGAGTGTATTTCTGGCCTCCTCCTTCTGCTGCCCTGAGCCTTAATGCTCTGGATTTCACAGCCCCACGTGGGGAGGAACGGCTGAGTACAGTGACTCCTGCCCCAGCCCAACCCTTGGAGCCCGGGAGCCCGGCCTCGTGTGAGGTCTGGCTTCCCCTTGGAACTTAGGGCACCAATTTCTTGGTGACTTGTATTCTGTGCGACAGCCAGCCTGCCCCAGGGACCTTCCTGTCACACCCAGAGCCAGCTTTGTGCCACAGGGTCTCACCCTGTGCCTGCCACATTCGTGGGTTGTGTTTCATTCATTTGCTTATCCCTTGTTCCAGGAAATACGGTGAAAATGCGCCCAGGTGGCTGGTACCCTGTGATACCACACCGAGAATGCTGCTTGTGCGTGGATTTGTTTGTTCCCTGATTGAGCCCCTGGGCCTCTTGCCTGTGATTATGATGGGTCCCCAGGCCTTTGCCTGTGTGTCCATGTGTATGCTGTCTGGGCCAGCAGTGTGTCCCTTTACTTCGCTGTGAGGAATCAGTGTGGATGCCATCTGCTTCTGTTCTGCTCGGCCCAGCCTCTGTGCTGGGCTGCGGGCTTTCTGAAGCAGCTGCTGATGTCACCACTGAGAGCAGTGAGATGGTCTCTGTGCTAAAATCTAGTGGGCAAGCCTGGTAGGGATCTGGCACTGTTGGCGTGGTGGGAGAGGTGCCGCATGGAGTGTGACCTTGCAGCTGTGACAGTGGAGCAACAGGCAGCATTTGAATTCACCGGCCTTGCAAATCTTTTTTTTTTTTTTTATTATCTTTATTGGAAAGTCAGATATACAGAGAGGAGGAGAGACAGGAAGATCTTTCATCTGATGATTCACTCCCCAAGTGACCGCAACAGCTGGTGCTGCGCCTATCCAAAGCCGGGAGCCAGGAGCTTCTTCTGGGTCTCCCAAGTGGGAGCAGGGTCCCAAGGCTTTGGCTGTCCTTGACTGCTTTCCCAGGCCACAAGCAGGGAGCTGGATGGGAAGTGGAGCTGCCAGGATTAGAACCGGTGCCCATATGGGATCCCGGGGCTTTCAAGGCGAGGACTTCAGCAGCTAGACCACGCCGCCGGGCCCTCTCCGGAGTCTTTAGTCCCACCTGAGCCAGGCATCCAGGCACTGGCGTTTGGTGCAGTGAGTAAATCATGTCTTGAGAGGCCCACATAAGATCTCATTCTCTCTTTCCGAGATAAAAAAAGCGAAAATAAATAAAAGAGTAGACTTGTATTGAAGTCTTCTGTCTTACATGTGTTAAAATACCACGCCCAGCAAGCCTTAGTAAAGATGGACTTCTAGCCAGTAGATTCCTTCATTTTGAAACACTCTTTCACTCAGGCATATTTTCCTGAATGGCACTTTTTTCTTTTTCTGTTTCTTTCTTGTGACTTTCCTTCAGCTCTGTCTTCCCGTCTTTCATGAGGTTTTCATTTTGTGTAGCATATTTTCCGTTTCTGAGAGATTGAAGAGTCTTCTATAATAGAACCTGTTTGGCTTTGTGGCTGCAGTATCAGCTCTTATGTGGATATTAATGATAGCTCCATTTCTGGAAGGATGCCATTCTTCCTCACTGTTCTCATAACCCATGAGTGTATGTGTTTTCCATCTTTTCTGTGACAGGCTTTCTTCCCAAGTCTAGGAATCCTTGAAAGTCTGCTTTCATTTGCATGCAGCATCATAAAGATCTTTGATGCGGGGCAGGTGTTTTGTGCACCTGTTTTGATACCACTTGGGATAACCACATCCCGTATTGGAATGTCTGAGGTCTGGTCCTGGCTCTGTGCCCGATCCCAGCTTCCTGCTAGTGCACATCCTGGGAGGCAGCTGGTGATGACTTAAGTTTTTGGGTTCCTGCCACCCATTTGGGAGACCCACACTGACCTCTAGACTCCTGATACGCCGGGCTCAGCCTATCAGGGATGGAAGTACTTGCTCTATCTTCTGCTGCTTGCTCAGGCACCTTAGCAGGGAGCCAGATTGAAGCAGAAGCTGAGCAGTCTGGACTTGAGCCAGCACTCTGGTAGGACATGTTGGTTTGGCAAGCGGCAGCTGAATGTGCGCCACCACGCCAGCCCCCTGCATATTTTTTGAATGAATTCTTTCACCTTTCATGTCCATGGGTCACCTGGTGCAGGGTTTGTGCACAGCACCGTCAGGTGCCTCTCAGGCCTGTACCCCCGTTCTTCAGTGACTCAACTCTGGAGGCTGGAAGAGGCAGAAGGGGCTGTGTTCAGGGGCGCTGGCTGCTATGCAAGGCCTGGTCGTCTCCCCCTGCTCTTGCCCTTCTGCCGCGGGTCTGAGTTGGGTCCCTCTGTGCTGTGGCTCCCTCAGCTGCAGGTTCTTTCCATGCAGGGAGCATCTGCCTCCATGTGTCATGGCGCACTCACTTCTATGGCAGCTAACTCAGGCCCTGATTGTCTTCCTCACCAGGCCCACAGCTCCACGGGGACAGAGGCCCCGGCCCTTACTGTCATTCACCCCCTCTCCTTCCCTGCTTTGCTCATATCCAGCAGGGATCGGCAGATGTTGTCTGTCAAAGAGCAGCCTGGGGACAGCCTGAGCTCTGCACAGCACATGGCCTCGCTGCCTCTGCCCACCTCGGCCCTGTCACACAGAGGTGGCCATCGAGGGCTCATCAATGGACTGGCACAGCTGTGTCAAGACAGTTTCTTTATGGCATTGAAATTTGAAATTTCATTTGACTCCACATGTTATGAAATATTATTCTGCTTTGATTTTTTTTCAATGTATGAAATATGAAATCATGCCTAGCCTGCAGGCCTGAAAGGAACAGGCAGTGGGGTGAGTCCTTGACTCACGGATGGTGATACAAGGGCTTAGATGAAGGTGAAAAAAATACTTTAAAAAAGTTTTGTTTCATTTTACTTAAAAGACAGACAGATAGAGGGATATCTTCCATCTGCTGCGTCACCACCCCAATGCCCACCACATGCCAAATGTCAGGGTTGGGCTAGGCTGAAGACAGGAGCCAGAAACTTTTGCCAGGTCTCCCTGGCACCTGGGCAGCAAGAAAACAAGTACTTGAGCTGTGCCCCACTGCCTGAGAGGGTACATGTTAGCAGGAAGCTGGATCAGAACCAGAGGAGCCAGAACTCAAAGCAGGCACTTCAGAGTGGGTTGCAGGAGCCCTAAGTGGCAACTTGACCTCTGACCCCAACACCTGCCCGTCTATTAAGGCTTTAATGAACATCTGTTGGATGGATGAGTGACAACTGGGACATCAGCAAAAAATAATGAGCTCATGGCTTGCTGCTTTCTTTAATTAACTCTACAGTCTCTAGCCCCGTAAATATTAAAATGAGGCAAAATAATCAACTAGTTCACTTTTCTATATAATTCATAAACTGTGAAGTTTTCCCACTTAAAGTATCCAGTGTCGGGGCTGCTGCTGTGGCATGGTGGGCTTCCAGTCCAGCTCCCCTGCTAATGCACCTGGGAAAGCAGCAGAAAATACCCTAAGTCCTTGGACCGCTGCCACCCGTGTGAGGGATCCAGGAGGGGCTTTAGGCTTCTGACCTCTGACCTCTGGCCCAGCCCCGGCTGTTGAGACCACTCAGGGAATGGAAGATCTCTTTTGGTCTCTCCTTTTCTCCATAACTCTGCCTTTTAAACAAGTAAATCTGTCTTTATTTAAAAAAGATTTATTTATGTTTATTGGAAAGTCAGATATACAGAGAGGAGGAGAGACAGAGAGGAAGATCTTCCATACACTGGTTCACTTCCCAAATAACTGCAATAGCCAGAACTGAGCTGATCCGAAGCCAGGAGCCAGGAACTTCCTGTTGGTCTCCCACCTGAGTGCAGGCTCCCAAGGCTTTGGGCTGTTTTGACTGCTTTCCCAGGCCACAAGCAGGGAGCTGGATGGGAAGTGGGGCTCCCGGGGTTAGAACCGGTACCCATATGGGATCCTGGCGCATTCAAGGCGAGGACTTTAGCCACTAGGCTATGGTGCTGGGCCCTTGGATTTTAACATAGGAATTTTAGGGTAGCTTTTTTCTAGATTTGAAAGGAATGTCCTTGACATTTTGATCTAGATTATATTGAATCTGTACATTGCTTTGGGTAATATGGAGATTTTGATGGTATTAATTCTTCTAATCGATGAACATGAAAGGTTTTCCCATTTTTGGATGTCTTCTTCTGTTTCCTAATGTTTTGTCATTTTCACTGTGGAGAGAATTCATATCCTTGGTTAGATTTATCCTAAGTATTTAAGTTGTTCTGTAGCTGTTGTAAAATGGGACTGAGCTTGCAAGTTCTTCCTCAGCATGCCATTGAATGCTATTGATTTCTTTCTTTCTTTCTTTCTTTTTTTTTGGTGTTGATTTCATATCCTGTAACTTTGCTGACTTTTCTTAGGAATTCCAGTAGTCTGCTAGTGGAATCTTCTGGCTCCCCACACATAAGATCATGTCACCTGCAAACAAGGATAATGTGACTTCTTCCAATTTGTATCTCTTTGACTTCTTTTTTGTGCCTAATGACTGCTGATGCTAAGTGCAGAACCACATGGAATAGTAGGGATGAGCGGGCGCATTCTCGCCTGCTCCAGATCTCGTGGAAATGCTTCCGGCGTATCCCTTGGCGGGGGGTTTGTCATATATTGCCTTGATCGTCTTTTGGTATGTTTTTCTAATCCATTTTTTAAAGCATTTAAAAAAATGTATCATGAAAAGATGTTTTATTTTTTTTTAAAGATTTATTCATTTTATTATAGCCAGATATACACAGAGGAGGAGAGTCAGAGAGGAAGATCTTCCGTCCGATGATTCACTCCCCAAGTGAGCCGCAACGGGCCGATGCGCGCCGATCCAAAGCCGGGAACCTGGAACCTCTTCCAGGTCTCCCACGCGGGTGCAGGGTCCCAATGCTTTGGGCTGTCCTCCACTGCTTTCCCAGGCCACAAGCAGGGAGCTGGATGGGAAGTGGAGCTGCCGGTATTAGAACTGGCGCCCATATGGGATCCCGGGGCTTTCAAGGCGAGGACTTTAGCTGCTAGGCCACGCCGCCGGGCCCGATGTTTTATTTTTTAAGATTTATTTATTTTTATTGGAAAGTCGGCTGTACAGAGAGGAAGATCTTCTATCCACTGATTCACTCCCCAAGTGGCCGCAACGGCTGGAGCTGAGCCAATCTGAAGCCAAGAGCCAGGAGCTTCTTCCGGGTCTCCCACACAGGTGCTTGGGTCCCAAGGCTTTGGCTGTTCTTGACTGCTTTCCCAGGCCACAAGCAGGGAGCTGGATGGGAAGCAGGGCTGCTGGAACATGAAACGGTGCCCATATGGGATCCTGGAGCTGCTTTACAGATGAGGAGAGCAAAGTTCCAACCAGGGGAGCTTCGTCTTGTCTTCAAGGTCATCTTGGCTAGAAGATGTTTCTAGATCTAGGCGATTCCAAAGGCTCTTCTAGTGGAGGTGGGGGCAGGGAGCTCGGTGGCCTTTTAAGCCCCTCCTCTGCCTTTCTGCCCCAGTTTTGGGTGAGGTCCTCTCAGCCTCCACAAGGTGGATGTGACCTTCCTCCTGGGAGGTGTGCACCGCCTCTTGTCCCTGCTCTTGTCCCTGCTCGCAGGGCTGCTAGGTGTCTGCTCTGAGGACCTGTTGACCATGGCCCTTACCGCTTCCTCTGCTCTTTCACTGTGCTGCCTGCCTCTGCCTGGGTGGGCAGGAGGGGTCCTTCAGCAGGTGTGCGGTACCTGTATCACAAGGTGTGGTGTGATTTGGGCTTTTGTTGGAAGTGGATTTCCTGAGGTCTGGAGGAGGGGGCGAGGAGGAAGAAGGGAGGGGAGACGTGTGTGTTTGCTGTGGCTCTGGAAGGGTCTTAAGGGGAAGGCTGGTAAGGTAGTGTCCTGTTTGGCAGCCTGGTACTGGTCGTGTGGCCTCAGGCCTGTCACTGCTCTGTTGTGGGCCTGGCACCTGCCTGTAACCTTGGGGGTTTGTTCCTTGTGCCTGAGAAGTGGCTGCATCAATACACCCACTGTCCAAGCTCTTCCCTGTTCTTCCCTCCCCAGGGGCCTCTTCCAAGCTGAGGTTTACTTACCAGCAGGTGTTAATGAGAAAGCTCTAATGTATGCTCTGGAAGGAGTGCATGGAATTCCAAGACGGGGCCTCCTGGAGCCCTCCGGAGTTAGAACAAGTTCAAAGCAGATGCTGGGGGGTGGACCACCATTTACTGTCTGCCATTCTTTGGAACCTGCTGCTTCAAGCTGGCAGGACCCTACCAGGCCAGCAGGGTTGGCATCCTCAGCAGCCACAGCCTGCTTTACCAGCCTACACTCCCGCCTCCCCACCATCTAGACGCTCTCTCCCAGCTACTCTATCCTCACTTTGGTCCCACTTTGGTTCCTTCTAGCCTTCTCTGTCTTGCAGTGTTAATGTCACCTCTGTCCTTTGCTATGGGGCAGGAGGCCATGTTGGACATAGGGAATTCAGGGGTGGGCATGGTGGGCAGCCTCTGTTGGATCAGTCATCGTATTGACCCACCTCCCGGATGGCTCAGAAGTGTTCATTGCCTCTCTTGAGGGCCACTTGCTGCAGACAGGCGTACCCTGAGTGTGTCACTGGGTCAGTGGATGGAGACTCAGGACCTGGGTCCAGAGTAACCCTTGCCCTCTGCTTCTTGGAGGATCATGGCTCAGTCTGGATGGCCGCTGAGGCCAGGGCAGAGCCTCCCGCTGTGATCTGTCCCGTGCCTGCTGTGTATCAGACTGGCTTAAACCCCCGGCTCCTCCCAGCCGATGTTTAATGGCTCAGAGCTGAGCCTGTAGTCTGGGGGCCGCTGCTCTCCCACTCAGGTTGCAGATGTGTTTTGTTGGAGCCCGGCTGATGCTGGTGTTATGAACATCAGGCCGAAGCGCCGACGAGGTTTTCGTAGGAGAGATCTGGGGTGGGCCCTTTACGCTGAGCCTGAGGTAACAGCTGGCTGCCACTAGCTCCTCGGGGACTTTCCTGACTCAGCAGCTTTTATACCCTGTGGGCACCTGCCCTCACATAGCTGGCTTCTTGAGTTGACCCTTCACAGCTCCTGCAGATACCAGAGTTTGCAACCTTGCTTGAAGGCCGGAAAGTCCTTTACACTCTGGGTCACATGGCTGCTAAGAGCAGCAGGGCCCAAACTTGGGTCTTTCCAACTTTAAGTCACATACCACACCCTGCTGCTTTTTCAAGTTGTGTCTAAGGCCTGGGGCACAGGAGACTTGGTCATGTCCATGGACAAGGGAATTGCAAGAATGCCCGCTTTCCAGAGGGTTAGGGAATGAGGTGGCTTCTGCTCGCCCAGGTTTGGCTCTGGAGGAAGCGTGGTGTGCCTTCGACATTCACTGATCTCGTTGTTTTGGACGTTGTTTTTGCCTGCTTGCTGGCACCCTGATGTCTGCTTGCTGGCGGGATGATGAACTGTGGGTACCTCTGCCGCCCCCACCCCTGGCTGAAGTTTCTGAAATGCCACAGGCAAGTGGAGGTGGCTGTGGGGACATCTGCTTGGAGGGTTGATGGTTAGGGGTCCCCGAGGGACTGCCAGGCAGGATACTGGCCTCCAGAACTGGGAGGGGGTCCCCAGGGGAGGAGTGGTGGAGGTTGAGGTTTCCTGCACTTCGTACTGGTCCGTCCAGCTGTTTCCTCCCGATAGAACCGGTGGACAATGCCACGGTGACTCAACACTGGCCCCGACCGTGAACAATAGCACGTTTGTCCAGGGTCAGTGAGGGAGTGGCTGCTGGACCAGTCACCTGCTCCCAGGCCCCCCAGTCGAGAGGAGCTGATGGCACCCTGACCTGTTCTTGGTGTCCCCAAGCCTGCTCCGGGTTGAGTTCACTTCAGGCTGCTGCTGTTGGGTTCCGCTCAAGCTGGCCCTCACCCCTCCTCCGGGCACAGCTGACGTGCAGCTTCTTCCATGGCCTCACCCTGACCAGCTGCCCACTTGCTGCCCAGGCCCGGCTCTGCCAGGCCTCCCTCACTCTCGGCGCAATCCCAGCAGGTCCTGAGCAGGCCCTCGGGGCCTGGATGAACTTCAAATGAGAGCAGGACAGCTGTGTAATGCCTTCATCCTCCCCCAGGGCGGGAGAGGATTAAACAATTTTTTGGTGGGTTTGTTATCATGTATTATGATTTTTTTTCCTCCCAGAAAAAGTGCTGTTGTTTATTGTGTGTGCTTTCTAGGTTTCTGTCACGGGTACTAAGCACTTGCATGAATCAGCTAACTCAGTCTTTCCAGCAGTTCTTGGAGCGGGTGATCACACCCCACTTGATGGTGGAGGAGGCTGAAGTTCCAGAGGCTAAGGAATCAGACCCGAATCTCAGATTCTTCTCCCTTCAAAGTCTGGGATACGGAAGTATGTGGAAGACTTAGCAAGAGCTAAATCTCCCTCTTTGTTGGAGACTTGTTCAAAAGATGGCGTAGAGGGGCTGGCATTGAGGCATAGCGGGCTAAGCCGCCATGTGACATCCACATCCCATACTTGAGTGCTGGTTCTAATTCCCGGTTGTTTCATATCCGATCTGGCTCCCTGCTGATGTGCTTAGGAAAGCCATGGAGGATGGCCCAAGTGCTTGGCCCCCTGCACCCTCGTGGGAGACCCGGGTACTGTTTCTGGCTCCTGGCTTTGGCCTGGCCCATCCCCAGCTTTTGCAGTCATTTGGACTATGAACCAGCAAATGACGATCTCCGTTTTCTCTTTCTGTCTTCTTTTCTGTGACTTTGCCTTTCAGATAAGTAAAAGAATTATTATAAAGCAAAAACCAAAGCTGGTGTGCAAGCAGGTGGTAGGGCCTGACCCCTGTGCTGGCTGAGTTACAGCATGTGGAACAAAGGGGCTTGTCGTGGTTAACTCCTGCAGGTGTGATGGTGTGCACAGTAGGGCTGCTGGGTTGCACGGAAGGTCCTCGTCAGCTAGCAGGAGAGACATTTCAGGACAGGAAGTGGGGAGTTCCTGGGCCACAGGGCTGGCTCAGCTGTCAGCATGGCTTTAGCTCGGCCATGGGGGACGTGCTGAGCCTTGCGCCGTTTACGTACTGGGTTGCAAAAAACCCGTACTTTTACTATGAATTATTTTAGTACAGTTATTTGGAAATTTTTATCAAGAGCCTTAGGACTATTCATTCATAATTCTGTCTGTAGGAATTTATACTGAGGAAGTAACTCCATTTATGTATAGTTATCTATGTCTGTATCTATATGTTTTCATTGAGCTGTTATTTATTACAGTGAGCAATTGGAAGCCTACCAAGCATCTAACAGAAAGTTAGTTACATAAACTTTCCTGCCTTTCATGGCCTGCTGTGAAGGCTTTTGAACGATCATGCCTTCAATCATTCTGTATAATGACTCAGATTATGCTTATGAAATATGTCGGGCAAATGCTGTGAGATACAAAACTGTGTACTTTAAAAAAAAACACAATTTATTGTTTCTTTTTATTGGGAAGGCAGATCTAAAGAGAGAAGGAGAGACAGAGAGATCTTCCATCTGCTGGTTCACTCCCTAAGTGGCTGCAGTGGTCCAAGCTGGAGTCAGGAGGCTCTTCGGGGTTTCCTATGCGGGTGCAGGGTCCCAAGGCTTTGGGCCGTCCTTGGCTGCTTTCCCAGGCCACAAGCAGGGAGCTGGATGGAAAGTGGAGCTGCCGGGATTAGAACCGGCACCCATATGGGATCCCGGCGCGTTCAAGGCGAGGACTTTAGCTGCTAGGCCATGCTGCCAGGCCCAATTTTTTTTTTTTAAGATTTTATTATTATTGGAAAGCCGGATATACAGAGAGGAGGAGAGACAGAGAGGAAGATCTTCCATCTGATGTTTCACTCCCCAAGTGAGCCGCAACGGGCCGATGCGCGCCGATCCAAAGCCGGGAACCTGGAACCTCTTCCAGGTCTCCCACGCGGGTGCAGGGTCCCAAAGCTTTGGGCTCTCCTCAACTGCTTTCCCAGGCCACAAGCAGGGAGCTGGATGGGAAGTGAAGCTGCTGGGATTAGAACCGGCGCCCATATGGGATCCCGGGGCTTTCAAGGCGAGGACTTTAGCAGCTAGGCCACGCCGCTGGGCCCACAGGCCCTATTTTTTTAATTTAATTTTGTTTTTAAGTAAAGAAGGAAAGCTAGAGGAAATATGCCAACAGTGTTAGTGGTGTGGCTCGTGCTTACTACTGATTTTTATTTTCTTGTGTTACGTACTTTCTAAAATATCCTTAGTGAATAATAACAGCAGAAAAAGTCCACATTTTGGGAGCCTCAGAGGATGCTGGTGGTTTTGTTGTCTTGTGAAGTGAGGCTCCTGGGTTTCCCAGAGGGGGAGGGAATGTGACCTGGAATCCAGGGCGGTCCAGGTACAGCAGTAGGACACCTCTGGAGGTGCTGGCATCACGGATCAGAGTACCTGCTTACCAAAGCCTGGCTCTTCTTCCACTTTGGATCCAGTTTACTGCTGATGCGCAGCCTGGGGCTCCTGGCTGCTGCCTGGGCTAGCCACGGCCGTCACAGGCATTTGGGGAATGAGCTAGGGCATAGGAAATCTCTGTTTCTATGCCTTGGAAATAAAATACATGAAAAATTAAAAAGTCACAACTTAAAAAAATCGTGTGTTGGGACCAGCATTATGGTATAACAGGTAAAGCTACCACCTGTGACCCTGACATCCCATATGGGTGCTTGTTTGTGTCCCAGCTGTTCCACTTGCATTCTAGCTCCTTGTTAACAGCCTGGGAGAAGCAGTGGAAGCTGGTCCAGGTATTTGGGCCCCTGCTACCCCACACAGGAAGTATGAAGAAAGTTCCTGGTTCTTGGATTCAAACTGGTTCAGCCCTGGCTCTTGCAGCTCTTTGGGGAGTTGAATTGGAAGGTGGAAGATCTGTCTGTTTCTCCCTGTGTTTGGGTCTCCCCGCCCTCTGCAACTCTGACTTGCAAACAAACAAATTTTAAGGGAAACACCTCCCCATGTGTCCCAGGGAGGCATCTGGCTTGGAGCTGCTTTTCCCTTGCTTTCTCTAGCATGTTCTTCCCTCCAGTTTTCTCCCTTAATTGGGTGTAAATTTGTGACTCAAGAATGGGTTTTAGACATGCTGTGCTGTTTTTCTTGGCTGCATGTGTTGGATGCCGTGACAAGAGGGATCATCTGTAATTCTCACTTGAGAAGCCTTTCTTTAAGTTTTTTACCCCTGTCTTCAGCATGTTCTGAAAGCCCGGTTTAAAACGTCTCATTGCCCTGCCTGGTGTGCCCCAGACCCGCCTGGCATCACCGTAGCGGAGTCGGGGCGGCTCCCTGTCTTTACAAGGGTCGGGCTGAGGATAAGTTCGCTCCCGCCCTTCAGGGAGCTCCAAGATCGCATGCCATCATTTCAGAACAACCTTCCTGCTCATGTTGTGTGAAGTATTCTAATTAGAATTTTAAAAATGTTTGTTTTCAGTTCCTTGGTTTTAAAAGGGACTACTTTTATTCCTTTCCCGAAGCTTACAGTTAAACCAGGTGGAACAAAATGCTTTTAGTAGTTGGAATAAAATATTGTACCTGTGGGCTTGGACCACTAAGAGTTACCTATAACAACAGGAGAAAATGACAAAAAGTGTTTCTTGTTATAGACCATTCCCCACCGCACCCCCCCCAAACTCAGTGCTTGCTTACCAAAGCCAAAAAAAGGACACAGATGGTTGACAAGCAGAGGTTTGGACGAGTAAGACAGTCATAAAAACCCAGGCAGGGTCCCCCCAACCCAGGTGCCACTAGTCACATGTGACCAAAAACACAACAGGGGGCTGGTTGGACACTCAGGGTTTGGGGAGGGTTTAAGCATTCCACTTGTAGCTCTGAGAATTGAGGAGTAGAGTGAGCAAAACCTGCTTGGGAAAGCAGTGAAGGAGAAATCCAGTATTTGCCTTCTTCCAGCTGGCTCTGGGGTACCCGGGGTTCAGTGGGCCTGCAGAGGGGTGTGGCTAATGGGCACAGGTGTTGGCAAAAACTGAATTGCACCCCTGCTCCATGGCCTACCTGTCAACTGTACTTTACATCAGAATGCCCAAATGTATTTATGTTGATTTAAAAGTCAGAACCTGGTTCACCCCCAGCCAGTGCTGGACCAGGCTAAGGCCAAGGAGCCTGGAATTCCATCTGGTCTCCCGTGTGGGTGGCCCAAGTACTTGAGCCAATATCTGACGCCTTCCAGGGTGTGCTGTAGCAGGGAGCCAGATGGAAGTGGAGCAGCAGCCAGGCCTTGCTTGGGTGCTCAGATGTGGGATGCTGGCATTGCAAGTGGCAGCTTCACACGCTGCACCACAATGTCGGCCTGAACACTTCCCTCAACTTTGTGGAGCCTCACTTTCTTTGTAGAATAAAGCCTCCCTAGGAATGTAGTAAGTGAGATAGGACTTGGGCTGGCGTTGTGGCAAGTTCAGCTGCAGCTGTGAAGCCGGCATCCCATATGAGCAGCCGTTTGAGCAACAGTTCGAGTCCAGTCCTGCTTCCTGCACATGTGCTTAGGAGAACAGCCCAAGTGGTCCAAGTGCTTGGTCCCCTGCCACCCATATGGAAGACTTGGGTGAAGTTCCTGTCTTCACCCAAAAACCCTAGCCTTTGTGGCCATTTGGGGAGTGAACCATCAGATGGAAGGTCTCTCTCTTTGTCTATCTCTGTTGCTCTGTCTTTGAAATAATTAGTAAAGTCTACGGCCATACCACCCTGATCGCGCCCGATCTCATCTGAAATAATTAGTAAAAAAAAAAAAAAACACAACTTTTTTAAAGATAAAAAAAGAGATAGGGGGCCCGGCGGCGTGGCCTAGCAGCTAAAGTCCTCGCCTTGAACGCGCCAGGATCCCATATGGGCGCCGGTTCTAATACCGGCGGCTCCACTTTCCATCCAGCTCCCTGCTTGTGGCCTGGGAAAGCAGTTGAGGATGGCCCAATGCATTGGGACCCTGCACCCGCATGGGAGACCCGGAAGAGGTTCCTGGTTCCCGGCTTTGGATCGGCGCGCATCGGCCCGTTGCGGCTCACTTGGGGAGTGAATCATCGGATGGAAGATCTTCCTCTCTGTCTCTCCTCCTCTCTGTATATCTGACTTTGTAATAAAAAATAAAATCTTAAAAAAAAAGAGAGATAGGGCTTATGAGCTGCTTACTAAGGGAAAAGTAAATGCTGATATTTAAATATTAATAGTGTTATTTTTGGAGGAGTGTCTTTCCCAGTCCAGATTGAGACAGGAATGTGGCATCATGGCCCATCATCTCTTGGATCCAGGCCCCTAGCCCCTGCTCCCTTTTTTCCCCCAGATCTTCCTGTAGAATCCTACCACCCTTCTTTTTGGGCCTGCAAACACAGAAGGGGCTGACCTCAGCAGCTTTCTTGAGTATTTGAGCTCAGCAGAGAATACACCTTTAAGAAATACTGTTTTCAGGCCATCCTCTAGGGCACCTTAGACCTCACTCTCCCTAGAGGTGCCTTGTTGGTTTTCTGATACACGCTGAACAAGGCTGCCTGTGTGGCCACTGTGTTGTTCCTCACAGCATGGGGGTTGCCGTTGTGGTGCAGTGCGTTAAGCCACTGCCTGTGATGCTGGCATCCCATATGGGTGCTGGTTTGAGTTTGGGCTGTTCTACTTCTGATCCAGCCCTCTGCTTATATACTTGGGAAAGCAGTGGAGGATGTCCTGAGTACCTACCTGGGCCCTGCTGCCCATGTCAGGGACCTGGGTGCCATCCCCGACTGTTAGCTTTGGCCTGTCCCAGTCCTCACTGTGGCTTGGCCAATGTGCCGTGGGAAATGGTCAAGGATCCAAGTTAAGGGCATGGGTGCTGAGGTCAGCCTGTGGGGCTTTGCGTTCCGATGTCACCCCGGGTCCTTATTCCATGGCTTGCAGCTCATCTGCTTTGGAGATGCTGATGATGGGGCTCACCCGGCCCTGTGGCACTGGGAGCACCATGAACTGCGGGCATCCAGGTAGCACCATGAACTGTGGGCTCCAGGTAGCACCATGAACTGTGGGCACTGGGAGCACCATGAACTGCATGCATCCAGGTAGCACCATGAACTGCGGGCATCCAGGTAGCACCATGAACTGTGGGCACTGGGAGCACCATGAACTGCGGGCATCCAGGTAGCACCATGAACTGTGGGCACTGGGAGCACCATGAACTGCGGGCTCCAGGTGGCACCATGAACTGTGGGCACTGGGAGCACCATGAACTGTGGGCACTGGGAGCACCATGAACTGCATGCATCCAGGTAGCACCATGAACTGTGGGCACTGGGAGCACCATGAACTGCGGGCATCCAGGTAGCACCATGAACTACCGGCATCCAGGTAGCACCATGAACTGTGAGCTCCAGGTAGCAGGCTTAGCCTTGTGTCTGAGGTACCATCAGTCCTCACTGTTAGCTGAAAGCACAGGATGCCCCCACAGCTGCTCAGACTTACTCTCTCATCCTCCTGGCTCCCTTGTCAGGTGGCTGAAGGGGAAGGCTGATCGGATGGGTGCCCCAGTGGCCGGGGGAGTTGGGCGGTCAGGGCTCAGTTCATTGCTGGCCCTGGGCTGTGCCCCTCAGTGTCTTCAGCATTCATTCAGATGGGTGGAACTGGAGTGCACTGGGCTCCTGAGATTTTTTTTTTCAGATGTTTGTGTATTTATGTTCACTTTGTTAGAAAGATCAAAAGCAAGATGGGACAGAGATGTGAGAGAGATCTTCCATCTGTTGGTCCGTTCCCCAAAGGTGACAGCCGCAAGTGTGCTGGACCAGGCTGAAGCCAGGAGGCGAGGCTCCGGAGGGTCTCCCATGAGGATGGCAGGGACCGGCTGCTTTGACTGGTGGAGGTGGAAGTTCTGCTTTTCTTTGTTTAACATCATCTGCTGAATATCAAGTCGATTCAGTGTTACTTCTTAACTTTGAGTTTTCTGGGAGGGGAGCTTTCTGTGGTTTGGGGCTAATTCAGGGTGTGGGGAAAGCGGAGGCCTAAGGGTGGGCAGGTGAGTATGAGGGTGTGTTCCCCCCAGGTCAGCTGACAGGATCTGGGTGGTAAGGTTTCTTGAAACTGTTGAGCATTGGCCTATGGCATGGTGACATTGGGGGCACGTCCAGGCACTGGACTTGGGGCAGGGTTTTTCTTTTTTTTTAAGGTTTATATTTTGTTTATTTGAAAGGCAGAGTGACAGAAAAAGAACCTTATATATTTTTTAAAGATTTATTGACTTATTGGAAAGTCAGATATACATGGAGGAAGAGAAATAGAGAGGAATATCTTCTGTCTGCTGATTCGCTCCCTAGGTGGCTGCAACAGCTGGAGCTGAACTGATCTGAAGCCAGGAGCCAGGAGCCAGAAACCTCTTCTGGGTCTCCCATGCGGATGCAGGGTTCCAAGGCTTTGGGCCATCCTCGACTGATTTCCCAGGCCACAAGCAGGGAGCTGGAAGGGAAGCAGGGCTGCCGGGGCATGAATCAGCACACGTGTGGGATCCTGGCGCGTGCAAGGTGAGGACTTTAGCCACTAGGCTACCGTGCCAGGCCCTTCATCTGCTTTTCAACCGTGGTTGTACCGGCGAGGGCAAAGCCAGGAGCCTGGAACTCTGTCCCGAGTCTGGCACTTGGATGTCATCTGCTGCCTCCCAGGTGCATTAGCAGGTTGCTAAACTGGAAGCAGAGGAGCTGGGACTCTTACCCGTCCTCTGCTATGGGATACTGGCACATTGCAAACTGTGGCTTGACCTGCTATACTGCAGTGTTGGCTGGCTCTAGGGCAAGTTTCTTTGCCTCTTTCTGCCCTAGCTTCCATGTCTGTAACAGTGCAGACAATAATCACAGCCAGGCCCCGAGGAGACGTGGGGTTAACAGAAAAGCCTGTGTGAAATGCTTAGTGCAGTCTGGCTCCTGTGAGGATGCTCTAAGGACGAAAGCTGCTTCTGTTTTTGTGGGCATGCGTTATTTCTCTCCTCCCAGTTACCCCAATTCCTTCAGGTTCCCTGTGTCCTCTAGCAAAGCCCAGGCTGGGTAGGGGTCTCACCTGGTGGCTGCATCAGGTCTCACGGGTGAACCTTCCAGGTCTGCTGGAGCCAGCCCTGTGTGTCTGCTGAGACAGTGTTCATGTAACCCCTTTGTGTGCCTGGCGCTGCTAGGCACTTGCTTTTGTCTTCTTCCACGTCCAATGGACCATTAAGGTAGACCAGTTGGAAACCAAGGCACTGCAAGATTAGGTTTGACATGCAGAGGTCGCACGTGGGCCAGGGGTGCAGGCCTCGGCCCCTCCTGGGCTGTCTGCGGCTTAGTCCATGTCTTCTGCCGGGTGGTCGTTGGCTGGCGGGGGGGCTAACGGCACAGGTACTCAATGTGGCATCTCAGCTGCCGTTGTGGCTGTTCACCTTGGGGTGTGGCCCATCTACCGTGAGCCACAGAGTCTCCGCCTGGCAGTGGTGGGAAGGGGCTGCGTCTGACACACAGCAGCCATGAGGAGCACAGGCTGTGAGGATGCGGCTGGGGGGCGGGGTGGTTCCAGGAGGTTCTGAACCCTGACTGCTGTGATGTGGCCCCTCAGACATTTGATGTCAGGTGTCATGTCTCCCCCAAAACTTTTTTTTTTTTTTTAGCACAGTTTATTTTATTGTGATAAAATACCCATAGCGGGAGGCTGCTGGGGATGCTGGAGTCTCCTATCGGAGCATCTGGGTGTGTGTGCTGGCTGCTTCCCACTCCGGCTCATGCACACCCTGGCGGCCACGGCGCTGGCCCTAGTTCTTGGGAGACCTGATTTGAGTTCCTGGCTCCTGGCTTTGACCTGACCCACGCTGGGCTGTGGTAAGCATTTGTGGAGGGAAGGTCTGTATGATCTCTTTATCTCTGTGTCTGACTCTCTGAGTTCCAGATACGATGAAGGGTGGGGCGGGCTGATGGTGCAGGAGTGAACTTCAGCTTGGGGTGCCAGCATCTTGGGTCAGAGTGACTGCTTGGTGCTCCGGCTACCCTTCGGGCACAGCTCGCTGCTGGTGTGCTTCCCTGCAGAGCAGCAGTGATGGTCTGAGTGTTGCCTCCCTGCCACCCACAGAGGAGACCCTGATGGGCGTGTTCCAGCTCCTCCTGGCTGTCGTGCGCATATGGAAACATGAATGAGGGAAATGGAGGTCTCTTTGCCTCTGCTTTTCCCATAGAAATAAAACGAAATATTCTGTTTCCAATAGAAATAAAAAGGCATAACCTCCCCCCTTTTTGTTAAGATTTATCTCTTTTCAAAGGCAGATTTACAGAGAAAGGAGAGAGACAGATTGATTGATCTTCCATCCATAGGTTCTCTCTCCAAATGGATGCAATGGCCAGAGCTGAACTGATGCAAAGCCAGAAGCCAGGAACTTTTTCTGGGTCTCCCAGGTTTTAGGCCATCCTCTGCTTTCCCAGGCCGCAAGCAGGAAGCTGAATGGGAAGTGGAGCAGCCAGGACATGAGCCGGTGTCCATATGGGGTGACAGTGCTGCAGGTGGGAGATTAGCTGTCACCACACCATGCCAGCCATGTTGGAACCCTTTTGAAAACGTATGATTCAGTGGCATTGAATAACTTGCTCTGTTGTAAAACACTGTCTTACTCCACAACTTGCTTAGCACCTGGGATGGAGACCACACAGCTCTCGGTGTTGTCCTCCTGTCCTCCTCCCCACGGACGGCCTGCCTCTGCAAATGCCTCTTCTGGACATTGCATGTCCTCGTGTATCTGACTGACGTCACTGGTATGGTATCTCCAGATTGGCTCGAGTCGAAGCCTGTTCCATGCCTATAGATGGCTTAGGATTCTGTTTACCTGCTGGCAGACCCTGTGCTGTCTCTGCCTTTTGACCCTGTGCGCAGACCTGGAGGAGTGCTTGCATGCACGTTTGTGTCTGCACACTTGATCTCTGTTCTCCAGGGTGGAGTGCAGCACCCTGTGGTCATTCTTGGTTTCACATTTCGAGGTACAGCCAGAGGGTTTTCCATGTTGTCTGACGCTCCCTGCAGCCACTCGTGGGGGTTTAATTTCTCCACATCCGGGCCAACCCTTATTTTTCATCTTCTAAACCCAGAAATTACGGCCATCCAAGGTGTGAGGTGGCCTCTCGGTGGGTTGCGGTTTGCCGTTCCCCAGTGATTCCTGGCATGTTGAACCTCCTGCCTCCGTTTTACCTCACTTCTTCCACCGCTGTCTTCCTGCTGCTCAGCCTGGAGCTCCATTTGTCGGGACCCTGCTGGGATAGGACCAGCTGGGCTGGGAGGCGACTGCTTGTGCTGGGGTCAGCCCTCTCTCTCAATCTTACACTTTCTCCAGTGGGCAGTGGGGCACGCACATGCAAACAGGTGGAGGGGAACAGTCACCTCTCCTAGGCTGCTGGGTTGTCAGTGGTTCTGGCCCTGGCGTCCCCATCTCGCCCGCAGGATCATTCTGGGACCTGGGGTTCCCTGAGACCAGCACCCGGCACTATTCTGCATTTGTCTGATGGGTTTGTGGTTTCAGACCTATTTCTGACGGCGGAGTCACAGGCTGACCCTTTGGTGAAGGAATTCCAGGCATGAGAGAGCAGATGAGGAAGGCATCTGGTGGGGGGGGGGGCAGAGGGTTTGGCACTGCACTCCCAAACTGCTCCACCATCTGCCCCCGACAGCCCCCACCCATCCTAGAGCAGCACGTGGCCTTGTCTCCCGTGCCCCCCTCCCTTGGCCTCCTTCCCCAGTCTCCTCTGCCCCTGACCTGCCTGCACTGAGGGTTTACTTGAATTTAAAATATTGGCTCAATTGTTAGAATGAGCACTTTCTGTAAGGAATAGTGTTGAAGTAACAGTAAAATGTGAGTGGCTTGCATTTGCACACCCAGAGGAAGTCACTGGAACCTAGAGAGTGGCCCAGCCTGAAGCTATGAGAGATCGGACAATCCAGGGAAGGGGGCATGGTGGAGACCCACCTCCATCAGGTGAATAGGGGCACGGGCGAGACCTTGTCCATGTCAAGAAGAAAGTACCGTGTAGCTTGGCCCATTGCTGCTCGCCGATGCCTTATGATGGATTAGCGTTCTGGGTGTTCGGAGCTGAAAAGTGAGTAGTCATTGTTTGAGGTTCCTGGGAGGAAGATGGGGCCAGGCATGTCACACTGCCAGGTTCACGGCTGCTTCAGGCAGGAGCGAGATGTGCGGGCTTGTTGGCTGCCCTGACTCACGATGGCCACTAGATGGCGGCAGGAACCCTCTTAATGTCTCAGCTGTTGCTCTCAAACCTTGTTCTAGCCTGGGCTCAGCGGTCCCTCAGTCCCAGCAGGTCTCCCTGATTCCAGGCTGTGGATGAGGAAGGGCTGGGAGGATGCTGAAGCAGCCTAATGGCTGACCTTCCCACCGCATGCAGGAGAGGCCCGTGGTGTGTCCCAGAGCCTCATAGCGGAGCTGCCGTGCTGAGGAAGCATAGTGGCTGGCCTCAGTACCACACAGGGACCAGGAGCCAATCCCCAGTGTGACTGAGGACTGACCCTTGCTTGGAGTCTGTGCAGACCCTGGTGTCTGTGATGGTGGAGGAGGAGGAGGGATGTGGTAGCTCCTGGATGCGGTTAGGGGGATGGTAGCATGAGACCTTGGGCCAGCTCCCTTCAGCCCAGAGGCCCAGCAGTGGGTGTCTATGTAGCATCATATGAGTGCAGCTCCTGCCCTGGTACTAGCTTCCCCATCCTCACCCCCCAGCTTGACAGCAGCCCCAGTATTGGGAGCTCGCAGGTCAACCCCACACAGCCGGGCTCGAGGTCCGGCAGCCGCGTTGCACCTGTGTGCCTGGCTTGTGTCCCTCCCACCCATCTCCCAAGAGCCCTTGCATCAGGGCCTGGGTGGCCACTTCCTGCCAGATGAGGAAACTGAGCAGCATTGCAAAGAAGCCATTGGTGCCAAGCCCCGTTGTGAGACGTGGAGTCTGAGGCCGTTTCTGTTTGTTGCCTCTCTGTTGCAGGACAGCAGCCCAGCCTGTGGTGGGGTTGGTGGGGCCGGGGCCACAGCAGCTTCCTGGGCATCAGGAAACCTGAGTCACTCTGCTCTCTGCCCAGCCTCTCGAGGGGAGGGACGCAGGTGCAGGTGTCTGTGTGGGCCGACAAGGCCAGCCCGGAGTGGACAGGGTCTGGAGGGCGGGAGAGCGGGGCAGAGCTGGGAGGGGATGGAACCTGAGGCTGGCACTCCCCCTCCCCGCCCCAAGTCTGGAGAAATAGCCCACGCTGTGCCCTGTGGATTACCAGCTGGTCCCAGCTGCCAGAAGCTCCTACTGTTGGGGGGGTGCCCTGAAAGCAGGGGTGTGCATGGGCAGTGGGGGTGCTCTCAGCTGATTGGCCTGCTGCTACTCCCAGTGGCGTTCAGGTCGGCAGCGGGGCGCAGGGGGCTTTCCCAGGGACCCCTTCCTTCCCTCATTGCTTCAGAACTTGCTGAATTGCAGACAGCTGTGGGGAGGGCTCCTGGACTCCCTGGGCTTTGGGGTCAGCTTCTCCACTGCCTCAGCCCTGAGTGGGGGGGCCCTTGCGACCTTGGCCTCCCATTACCTTGGCTGCTCCAGGCCCCAAGCGCAGGTCACTGCGGTGGCCCTGCTGATCTTTGGACCTGCTGCCCACCTGGCCTGCTCCCTGAGACAGCCTTCATGGGGACCCCTGATGTACCCTGTGTCCATGTGGGACCTGGACTGGCTCCCTCCACCCCCTCCCCCCATCCCTTACCAGTTCAGAGGTGTCAGCTTTCTGGCTAGCAGCCGGCTGGGGCTTGCGTCCCAGGTTCCAGTATCCTGCCTGGCCAGGCCAGCCCTCTCCCCACCCCAGCTCCAGCTGCAGCTTCCCTGTTGTGTCCTTGGCAGCAGGCTTGCTGGAAAGGGGGGTCTGGGCTTGGGGGGGCTCTTCTCTTGGCCTCTCCTTTCTCTATTACATCAGCCACGGCAGAATACTCCTGGGGTCTACTATGGAGAGCTTTTCAGTAAGGTTTTTTTTTTTTTTTTTATCTTCCAAGGGAAATAATTCCAACTCTTGTCACACAAGTTTCCGCATTCAGCTCTTGGGGCGGGATGGGGATGGGGAGGGAGGCTGGCTTCACTTCCTTTCTTCATCCTGTCTCAGCCCCCTTGGTACTCCCGGGAGGGGCTGCGGCTGGCTCCTGGAGGGAGATGTGGGGGTTTGGAGAGTCCAGAGCCCAGAGGCAGGTGTCTGGGTGTGACCCCAGGCCAGTCCGGCCCTTGAGTGGGTGGGGTTTTCATGGGTGGGCGGTGCATGGTGGGGGTTGAGGGACTGAGGTCCAAGCAAGGGCTGGGCCACTCTGCAGGGCTGCTCGCTCTGGCTTCAGCCAGCCTTCCCAGCCCTCCTCACAGATGGGCCCTGGAGTGCTGTCAGCTCCAAGGCCACTTCCCTGACCTCTGACCTTACCACTGGGGTACCCCTGACCCGAGGAGGGGAAGTCGGGGCCTTGCCACCCCTCCGGGCACATCTGAGGCCAGGCCCTGGCCTGTCCAGGAGCATGGCTTTTGTCTGGGTATCTTCCCTGAGTCTACCCTCCTGGGCCAATTTTGGGGGCAGGGCTGGGGTGTCCGAGGAGGTTGCTGGTCCTGTCCAGCCTTGGTCTGTCTGAGACCAGAGCAGAGGAAGCCTCGCCCAGCTGCCTTGGTCACTGTCGCTACACTCACCTCGGGTGAGCCGTGGTTTATACTAGGTGGCTGGGCAGCTTGAATCTCATTTCTGCCTTTTATATTCATACCTGCCCTTCTTGTCCCTCCACCCCACCCCCGCAAGGCCAGGCTAGCCCCCATGTCCCCTTATTGAGCTCTCTTGGGAGGCAAAGCTTTTCTTTTTCCCTGGGGAGACTGAGGAAGTCCAACCTTCCCTGCTTAATGCTCCTTTGTTTCTTCTTCTTTTTCTTGTAAAGATTTATTTATTTTCATTGGAAAGGCAGATTTACAGAGAGAAGGAGAGACAGAAGGAAAGATTTTTCCATCCGCTGGTTCACTCCTCAAGTGGCCATAACGGCTAGAGCTGCGCTGATCCAAAGCCAGGAGCTTTTTCTGGGTCTCCCACATGGGTGCAGGGTCCCAACAAGCAGGGAGCTGGGTGGAAGCAGTGCCTGCTGCCTGCCGCCTTCTCCCTCCGTTTGTTCACAGCAGGTGCTGGGTTATTCTCTTTTTCTCTCTGGCTGGAGTCTGGCCCCCTTGGATCCTGCTGGGGCTCAGGTTAGTCCCTGCAGCGTGGGCTGGCCTCCTCCCCCGTTGCTGCCCATCCCCATCCCCCTCCTCGCCTGGGAAGGCCTGAGACTGTTCCCAGGCTGCTCCTGGATGGAGGAAAAGGGCTATAGGATGAAAGGTGATACGGACATGTAAGGCGATGATTATTTATTTGACAGGGACAGCTGCCTGTGGTAAAGAATGTAATCTAGTAATCCTTTCGTGAGAATCGGATCCGAGGCTCAGCACGCAGCCAGAAACAGCCCAGGGC
This sequence comes from Ochotona princeps, assembly GCF_030435755.1. Classification (NCBI taxonomy): domain Eukaryota; kingdom Metazoa; phylum Chordata; class Mammalia; order Lagomorpha; family Ochotonidae; genus Ochotona; species Ochotona princeps. Next base: position 19,678,700 of record NC_080858.1, read on the forward strand.
CCCCTTCCCACCTCCTCTTCCCTGCCCTCACCCCCACGCCCACCCCCACCCACGGTGCCGGCTCCAATGTCCCCGTGTTCCCAGGACCTGCGTTGCTAAGCCTGGGGAGCTTGCTTGCACACAGTGACTTCCAAAAGTTGATGGAAAAGAGAATGAGGTTTTTTCTCTTATTTAAAAAAATTATTACAAGTGTAAGTTTTCTTTACTTTTTATTTAAGAGGCAGAGGGAGAGGGAGACAGACAGAGATATCTTTCATGTACTGCTTACTCCCAAAATACCTGTAGCAGCGACCAGAACCAGGTACTCCAGGCAGGTCTCTGTCGGGGACAGAATCCCACAAACTTGGCACATCCCCTGCTGCCTCTCAGGGTGGATTAGTAGGAAGCTGGGAAGCAGAGTTGGGGCTCCATCCCAGGTACTCTGCTAATGGGGCACGCATGTGCCCAGCAGTGACTTAACCTCCTGTGCCACAGGACCACCCCAAAGGATGAATCTGTTTTGCTGCAGAATGTCTTTGGGTAATCCACGCGTACTTTCTTTCCTAATACATACTGTCGGTGGGCTTTCAGAAGACTGACATCTCACATCCCGGTGGTGCAGTGTCCCAGTCGAGACATCCGCGTTGACGTGCGTGGTGGATAGCCCCGCATTTCTCACCGGGCTCTTTTTTTGTGCTGCGGGATCCTCTGTGCCTTGTGTTTTGGTGCCGTGCTCCGAAGGTCCTTGCGCCGTGCTGGGCCCTTTGCTCTCCTTTGTCTTTTGTGGTTTTATCCGTCCTGAAGAGCCCTGCTCTGTCGTTTTGTGCGGTCTCCCTCCTGTTGCGCCTGTCTGGTGTTTTCTCCTGGTTAGACTGAGGTGAGGTGTTTCTGGCAAGAATGCCATTAAGTTATCCTGTGTGCTTGGTGCATTTTGTTAAAGAGTATGTGATATCAGTATATGTAATATATACATGCGCATCTTTCTTTTTTCTTGAAGATTTACTTACAAGTTGGATGGCAGGGTTACAAAGAGCGATGGGGGAAGGGAGGGAGAGTGAGAAAGACAACGAGAGAGTCTTCATTTGCTGGTTCACTCCCCACATGGCTGCAATAGCCAAGCCTGGTCCAAGTGGAAGCCAGGAGCCAGGGACTCCTTCCTGGTCTTCCACTATGGATGGTGCAGGGCCAGGCACTTGGGCCATTTTTACTACTATCCCGAGCGCATCTGTAGACAGCTGGATGGGAAGTAGAGCAACCATGACTTGATCTGGCGTCTATATGGGATGTCTGTGTTGCAGGCAGTGGCTTAACCCACTATGACACAGTGCTGCCCCGCTCCATTAAAATAATCCCATCTTCTCATTCCATCTTTATGCTCTCTTTTCCAAAGTAAATAAATAAATAAAAATGGTACAGAAAATGATCTCCCATGCCTCTCCAATGTCAGCAACAGCTGGGACTGAACTGGACCAAAGCCAGGAGCTAGGAACCTCTTCCGGGTCTCCCACATGGGGACTGGGTACCTAATTGCTTGAGCCCCCACTGCTGCCTGTCAGGGTGTGCATTAGCAGGAAGCTAGGCCCAGAAGTGGAGCTGGGACTCTGAAACAGACAGGTCGAGCATGGCATGTGAACATCTCGTGTGGCTTTCTAGCCACCGGGCCCCGTGCCCTTCCCTCAGTAGGTCCTGTCCTGGTGGCAGCGCACCTGTTGGCTCTGAGAAGCTGGCTTCAGCCAGGTGTGTCTGCTGTGAAGCCAGTGCTTGTTCCTGTGTCAACACATGCACTTGGAGGTACCTTGTTTTCCCTCCAACTTTTGCTTTGTAATTTAGTGTCTGTGGTTGGTTCTTGCCAGCCGCAGTTACTGCCCCGGTGTTTGTCTGACAGGGATTTCTGCTTCCCTCGTTTCTTCTGCCTTATTGATTGGGATTCTCCTGGAAGGAACCATCCCTTCTCACCCATGTATTGATTCAGATATTTATTTTTATCATTAACAGCTCAGAAAATGTATAATGGATAACGAGTATGTGGGAACATGGTGGATAGTAGAATGGGCTGGTCTCCTATGGATTATGGTCACAATCCATAGCAGTCTTCTGTTCACATTGTTGCACGTTTAGCCTCTGGAAGCTCTTTGAGGTCAGCCACTCCTTGTCTTCCTGGGATTCCTCAGGGCTCCTAGATTCTCACGAGAGTTATTTTTCTTTTTCCCTGCTCCAGTTCAGGATTCCTCAGCTCTCTGATGCTGCTGGTTCCTTTGCTGGCTGACGGTGCTTGCAGTCCAGCAGGCAGGTGCTGGGTGTGGTCATTGCCTCTAGGTGCTCTCAGAGGGGGAAGCTAGGAAGAGTGGGCCCACCCGTTCACACACGCTTGCACAAGCACGCACACACATCTGTATTTATTTTGGAAATTGCTCATTTGTGCTGATTTTTGCTTCTTTTAGGTTGGTGGTCTTGGGGCTGGGAAGAATCTGGAAATCAAAGAGTCCCCACACAGAAGACAGAGTATCTGAGGGCAGGGGGGCTGAGCTGGGCCTGGCTGTGGGGGACCCAGCTGTCACAGGGGGTTTGGGGCTGGAACGCCACACTCTGGATGGCCGCTGGGACTGCTTGCCCCTGCATGTGTTCCAGGGCATCTTCGGGTGGGCAGAAGGTGGATATGCTGGGGTGACTCCTGTCCCCTCCTTTGCCCTCTGCCTCATCCCAGTCTGCATCTGCCCGGACACTGTGAATGCTGTGAACTCTTTAAAGGTGTGATCAAGCTGGGATAAAGTCTGACTGAACTCTTAATGGGGCGAGGGGCTCCTCCAATAATGAGGGAGGTGGGACACAGTCACGCACAGGGGAGCCCTCTGGGACAGTGGAGGCAGACTGGTGTGATGCAGGTGCCAAGCAGGGCCTACGGCCACTGATGGCCAGAAAGAAGCTGGGAAGGACCCTCCCTAGATCCTGTGGGGAGAGTGTGGGCTGGCTCATGCCTGGTTTTGAACTTCTAGCCTCCAGAGCTGGGCGAGCGGGCTAGTGTCCATCTCTCCTGGAAACTGTGCATGGCGGTCCCAAGACCCTGGGGGTTTTGTGGGGCATTGCTTCCTAGCCTCTGTGCAGCTGCATTCACCTTCTCCCAGGTGCAGACCCTCCCTTCTGGCTGCTGGGGAGACGGGGAGAGGAGGGGGCGTGGGCTGTGACCGGGGAGGGCAGAGGCAGGGGTTCAGTAGCAGACCAGCTGTGGCCAGTGCAATTTGTGTTCAGGCCAAGTCCATGGCTCACGGTCTTGGCTTTGAACCTCAACTGAAGATATTGCTGAGCCCTCATCCCTGTTCCCCAAGACATCACTTTGGGGAGATTCTGGCGTGTGGCTTTCTGGGGGGACCCTGGCATGTCGCTTTTTAGCTTCAAGGATGCCTCTTAGGTGAGGCCATCCTTGTTCCATCAAGGTCATTCCCCGAGCTCCTTTTCAGCCTCCCACCTAACTCCCCTGCCAGGGCACCCATGCGGCAGCCTGGGCAGGCTGTGGTGGGTGGCAGGTTTATTTAAGCTTGACTTGGTGGAGTGTTCCAGTGGGACCCAAGCTTGCTTGTGTGCGTAGGGCCAACGGCCCCTTGTGTTCACTGTGGTTGAAATCACGTCTGTGTCCCAGCACCAGCTCCAGGCTCTTGCCTAGCGTGTCTTCCATGTGGTCTGGGCTCAGGACCCCTGCTCTGTCCCCTTCACTTGGTCATGCTTTTGTTTGGGAAGTGGCCTTTTTCCGGGGCACTTGTTTGGACCAGGCTGGCTGAGAACTCCTCCTCTATCTTACCTAGAAGATGCTTGGATTAAATTTAACAGGGTTTTTTCTTTCTTTCTTTCTTTTTTTTTTTTTTAATATCTGAGGCATATCCACCTCACTCAGCATATCTTGCTGAGATTGGAGCAGAAGATTCCTGGGGGGAAACTGAGTCCCAGGAATAGAAAAAGCTGCATCCCAGCAGCACATAGAGGGCAGGAAGCAGGTGTCTGTGGCTTCCCAGTCATCCTCTCTGCCAGGACCTGCCTGTCCTGCTCTTTCCTCATCTCTGTATCCAGATGGCTGGGGGAAGGCATGGCTGGCACCAGCCAAGGTGGATGTATGCCCACATGGGGCTCAGAGCAGAGAGAGCTCAGGCCATTAGGGGTGTCAGGCTGGGAAATCGGAAATTAAAGGCCTGGCACTATGGCCATCAAAGCCTCCCTGTGGTGCAGTGTTCCGAGATCACCTGCAGTGGACTTATTACTGCAGGCACAGGGGAGGGCAGGCCTCTTGGCAGACCAAAGGGACAGATGGGCTGTGGGCACTGGCCTGGCCCCAGGAGTGAGCCATGGAGCTCCGGAGCTTGGCATTGTCAAGCATGGGAAACTGCTCTCCCGTTGGGACATGTGCCCCCCTGCTGGGCAAGCCCTTTCCCCTCATGGGCTTCCTTCTCATCCTGGGGCATGACAGGAGCCCAGTTGCTTGAGCCAGACACTCTGCCTCCCAGGGTCTGCACTGAGGAGAAACTGGAATCAGCAGATGGGGCAAGGGATCAACCCGGTCCTCTGATGTATTTGTGTCTTCTAACTGTTACTGCCTCTTGCCCTTTCTAAAGCCATTTATGTTTTATTCTGATGATGTTTACATAGTTGGTTAGGGTAGGAAGGGTCAAGGATTAGGGGGAAGTGGATGAGACCATTGTTTCCAGATTTTTCTTTTTCTTCTTCCTGTATCTGAGTGAAGGAGCGAGATAAGGGGAGAAGCTGCACCCTCAGTACCTGGGGATGGAGAACAGCTACCTGATGTCATCTCAGGGTCCCTAATGTGGAGCATGCTCCAGGGATTCTGCTCAAGTGGTAGCTCCCAATGGTTTATGTGTCCAAGTGTGTTGTGGGTAGGATTGGGACGTTTTCCAACACCCATTGGTTTGTGTAGAAGATTGGGCTAGAGGCAGAATTGACCTAGCAATTGCAATTACCAGCATATGCATAGGCTGATAGGGGTGAAGGACTGTGCTGGATCCTGTACTGGCAAGCACACCCAAGAATCTGGTCTGGGATCACTTCAGATGAATTTTCTTTGGGCAACTCCCCAATCCAACTGCTGTATTCAGAACCCCAACCATGAAGAGAATTGCAGGTTCCATGGTCTGACTGTGGAGTGCATGTGTCAAAGCTAAGACTCCTCAGTGGATTAGTCAGAGAAGTGGACAGCATATCCAGGTGCACATGGAGGATATGGTAGTACATTGGAGCCTGCAGAGGATACCTGGTACCATGACAGAGGACAGAACAAATTAATCAACTACCCCAGCCATGTGTTGGCAATGAAATTCTGGGCAAGTAGAGATGCTAAGGTGGACTATGTCAGCCAGTGGATTCTGGAGAGATTTCATCGTGCTTGGAATGGCAAGATTGGCAGCAATTCAGAACTGTTGAACTATTGAAACCACTTGAACACTGCCCTCAGAGCATGCCCCACATCTGGGACCCTAGAATGGTTGGGAGGGTGGGTGTGGCTTCTTCCTTTGTCTCTCCCCTTCCCCCAGGTACAGAAAGGAAAAAAGAGAATGTGGAAACAATAGTCTTACCCACTTTCCTGTAGCCCTTTACTCTTTGAGCCCTAATCAACTATGTAAAGATCATGAAAAAATTTAGAAAAAGATACTTTTATTTATTTGAGCAGTAGAGAGAGAGCGAGGAAGAGAGGAGAGGAGAGGAGAGGAGAAGAGAAAAGGAGAGGAAGGAGAAGAGAAGAGATGAGATGAGATTCCATCCATTGGTTCCCTTCCCAGATGGCTGCAATGGTGAACACTCTTGGCCAGGCCAAAATCAGAGCCAGGAGCTTCTTCGGGGTCTCTGGTGTAGGTGGCAGGAACTCAAGTACATGGCCATCTTTTGTTGCTTTCCCAGGCCATTAGTAGGGAGCTGGATTGCTAGTAGAGCAACCAGGACACAAACTGTCACCCCTGTGGTATGCCAGTGCTGCAGGGGTAGCTGCAACCAGCCACCCTAACAGCATCAGCCCCTAGCTGTTTTTGAGGCTGGGATAGAAGCAGGGAGGCATGGCCCTGTGCAGGTCCTGCTATAGCCTGAAATGCAGGCGCGATGTGGAGAGCTGATGGGCAGCATGAAGGTGGCAGTGCTCCCTGCCCTGGGAGGTGCTAGAAGGGGCCTGGTGTCCACTAGGGGCCTGTGAGAATGATGAGCATCCCATGCATCTCAGGAATGAAGCCTGGGTGACAGCTGCCTGCTGTGTCCTTCTTGGGGGTTGGGGCCAGGGACACCCTCATGGAGGGATGGGGCAGCGTGCTGCTGAAGTCCAGAATCTGCTGGGGTCTTCCCAGAGCAAGGGCAGTGCTTCTTTGATGTCCATCCCTGGGTTTCTTTGCCACCTAGAGCCTGTTGTGCCCCCTGAAGAGAGAGCGTGAGCCAACCCAGTGCTGTAGGGTTGGGCATGTTCTCCACGGGGCTGCTCAGTGCAGTTGTCTGTGACCTGGAGCTATTAAGCAGGCCAAGTGTGGCTTAGAGCGCCAAGAACCGGGTTTCATATTTCATTTAGTTTTCGTGAGCATCTCCATTTAAATGGCTACATTCTAAAGGGGCTGCCAGAGAGAAGTCTTTCATCTGCCGTTTGACTCCCCTGAATAGCTGCAAAGGCCATAGATAGGCCTGGCTGAAGCCAGGAGCCTGGAACTTCGTCATGGTCTCCCACGTGGGTGCGGGAACCCAAGCACTTGGACCATCTGCTGCTTTCCCAGGAACGTCTGCAGGGAACTGGATCAAAAGTGGAGCAGCTGGGGCTTGAACCAATGCCTGTTAAGGATACTGGCATCACAGGCGGTGGCTTCATGTGCTATGCCAGCGTGCCAGCCCCCGGTGGTGTTGGAGACAAAAGGTTTTCATTAGCGGTGCTGTCCTGTGCTGGAGGTGACTGTTGTCATGAGACATGTTACCAGTGAGTTATCTATTCTTAGCAGATCACGGAGCCACCGGGATGGTGTGTGGAGACGTCGAGGCACAGCCTGGCAGATCAAGGCTCACCCTTGAACTGGGCATGTTTGGGAATTGAGTGTCAGGTCTGGTGGACGAGGGGGAGGACGACAGGCCCAAGGGCCTCGTTTGTCTGGAAGACACAGCAGCTCCGGTGAAGGCATTTTGAACAGCAAGCTCCCTTTAGAGAGAAGTCGCGAAGGGCAGGCATGTTGGATTTAAGACTGAATGGATTGTAACGGAGCCAGAGGGGCCTCAGAGAGCAGCTTGATTAGCAGGCGTATGTGAGACATGAGCCCTGCTTCCAGAAACCGGGCCAGGGATATTACCCACCTCATTGTGCAATTAAGTCAGGAACATGCAGAGTGAAGCCGCACAGTGTTTCAGTGGGGTCCCAGATTCGGTCCCAAGTCTGACCGGAATCACAGCTTCCTGTGCAATGCAGCTGTGTCTGCTCACGTTCAGGCTGGCATCCACACTGCCAGAGCCCCACTTTGCCTTCTGCCATGCTGGGCTGAGGACAGGATCCTTGGGCTGCTTCCTGCAGTGCCCGTGGCCTGTGGAGTGGTTGCCGTGGCTGGGGTCCCTGGTCCTGTGTGGAAGGCTGTGGGATGTGTGAGGCAGCATGTAGTGGGTTGCTGGTCCAAGGTTGACAGCCTGTGAGCCCACTGCAGAGTGGCCCTGCCCTTGATGGAATCCGGAGACACCTGCGTGCCCGAAGAGAATCAGGAGGGACAGGGAGCCTGGTTGGGGAAGCTGATCATTTATGTTCCTCACCCAGGAGACAGTGCTAGGGAGACTTGAGCCGTTCTCCTTCCTCTCTGCCTGGGCCTCCACCCGGGCGGGGGAAGGGCCTCCCTCTGTCCAGCTGTTGTCCGCCCCCCTCCTCCCCGCTGCTGCAGCTGTCCCAGCTCCATCAATCTCATCCAAGCCTGGCTGGGAGGAGGGGTGGGGGAAGCAGGGGCCCCTTGGGCGTGTGTGACGAGGTGGAGGTATCCCCAGTTGCTGAGGAAAGGACTCTGGGTGCTGTCTGTCCCCCACTTGAGCCTCCTGGGTAGATTGTGAGGTATGGGCAGCTCAGCTTTCAGCACCTTGGCATTCGTGTCCTGGTCCTCCTCCTCTCATTTAAGAGTCAGGAAGTTTTGCCATCATTCCCATCCAATTCTACTCCTGTGTCTTAACCTTGATGTAGTTTTTATGAATGAGTCGTTGACTGGCCCTTTAGCTACATCCAGGATGGGGAGAGGGGCTGAGGTGTCGTTCTCTTGTGCTGGTTCCAGTCTGGGGGCAGTCAGACGTGGGCTGTGTGCTCTGGGAGAGGACAGTGTGTTTTGTGGGGTCTGTGTGGCAGATGGAGTGGGGCCCATCTGGACATCTGCATCCTGATGTGTGTCCCTGACCTTATTGTTGCTTTTTGCTGAGGTCCCAGAGTCCTCGAAGGCCCTGGTTGCTTTGCTTTCTTCAGGAGCTCAAGGGAGAGGTGGAAAGAGGGAGCCAGAACTCTTTCTTGGCTGGGGATCGTTTTGCCAGGCTGCAGAGAGAGGCAGCACTGCCACCTGTCACCGTTTAACAGGTAGCAGCATCACAGTGTGCAAAGCTGCTGTGATAAGGGGCTCTCTTGTGTTCTTGGTTCCAGCTTCATCTTATCCCAGCACTGACCGAACCCCATACACCCTTCCAGACCAGGCTTTGAGTGGAGACATCTGGGGAGCTCTTTGTTAATTCAGACTCCTGGGTCCTCTGAATCTGGAGCTCTGACAGCAGGCCTAGAGATCTGTATTTTACCAAGCTGTCCAGGCCATTTCCCTGCCATAGTGTGGATGAGGAGGCCCGATGCTTGTCCCGTGGTGGAGAGGGCTGCCAGGGAAACAGGTGTACACAGGTGCTCTTTTTTCTGAAGCCTGTGCACCTTGCAGAAGCATTTGCCCATCTCTGTTGCATGGATGCAGCCAACAAGCATGGAGTGAATACCTGGTGTGTGAACTGACATGGGACCTCAGCCAGACCTCAGACACCCCTTACTGCTGCTCAGAGCTTTCCAGCTAAGGCCAGAAAGAGCTGAAAGGCGAGGGAACCCAGGCAGTGGTGCTTTGGTTTGTTGTCTGTTTTGGCGGGCATCTGGGACAGATGGGATTCCCTTTGGAAAGCCTGCATCTTGGAACCTCACATGGAGTGTGGTATGTTTGGCCCCCAGGGGTGCCGACAGGCTTGGTTTCGGCCAGGAACCCAAGGTCACATCTCTTCCATTTCCAATTTCTTTTTTCTTCGCAGTCCTGGCTTATCTGCTGGTTCTCATCTGGGCCAGGTGTGTGCTGGTACTTAGTGAATGCTGATTTCTCTCCTCCACCTTTTTGCTTGGTCTCTCTGATGAGGACTGTGTGTTTGTATGAGTGTGGGCTTCGACTTTTTGAGCCCTCTTCCTGACTGGGGGGCCGCCTGAGCCAGCTCCCACCAAAGAGCTGACGTCGCCTGCCAGGTTCTGAGCACTGTAGGAGCCAGCGCATGTGTCAGCCACCCCTTCCTCACCCCACCCTAGGCCTGTCTTGGGGCATCCATTTCCCCCCACCCTCACCCTCCCTGTGCCTTTTAACTCGATACTCCCTGCCCAGCTCTGTGCACATGGCTGAAACACTCAGCATGCTCGACTCCTCAGCGAGGCTTCTTTTGCCGAGCCTTTGTCCTTCCGCTCACATTCAACCCTGTCAACATTTTTTCCCAATGAAGTTCTTCCTCCCCTGCGCAGTCCCCAGTCTCCAGCCAGCTTCTCTAGCCAGGGACACAATCGCATTGCAATTGCTAGCACTTCCTGGAGATCAGATCCCCAGAGAGCTATAAAAATCCAGGAGTGTTTCTGGCCATCTTTCCATGAGGGGTGTACTGTCACATGCCCGTGGAACGTGTGTGTGTGTGTGCATGCACATGTACACACACATATGTCTCTGTGTGCTTTTGGCTTCAGGGAGGCCGGCAGATTGCATCACCTATGTCGCTGGTTTCTGGCTGCCAGTTTGAAGTTCTTAAGTGGCTTTTCTGATTCCAGGCAGTGGATAGCTCCCCACACCCACCCAGTGCAATCAGGCTCCATGCCCCGCGTGGGGTGGATTTGGGTAATGGCCGGGATGCATTCCTCCCATTCTTTTCTCACAGGAAAATGGGCCTGGAAATATCTCCTTGGTGAGGATTGCTTTTTGGGGGAGGAGGGACCTGCACATTTGGGCCCTCTTGGCCTCCTTCAAACTCCCCCCACCCAACCCCACCCCAAGGCAGGTGCTGCCAGCTGGGCAGGCCGCTGGACTGCACGTGTTCCTGGGTGGTTTTGTGACTTGACCTGCTATGCTGCTCTCCTCCCACTCTTGCCTGCTGCCACAGTGGGACTTCTCTGCCAACCCGGAGACCAAACAGAATGGGACAGCAATCAATGAAATTCCTCTCTTCTTCCGTTTCTCCCACCCCCTCCCATCTTCGGGATTGAAAAGTGAAAAGCCCAACGGTGTAGGGTAAGTGAATTTCCTTGCGATTCAGCTGCTTGGCTCCGACAGCTCCCCCAGGAGGTTTTTCCTTCCACTGCTCTCCTTTCTCTGGGGAATTCAGAGCTGGAAATCTCTCCCTGGGGAGTCTGGTGTACTTGGAAGGTGCAACCTAGGACATCTCTCTCTGTCATCATTCTCTGCTTTCCAAGGCACCAGCTCTCGGTCACAGCAGCCACAGCACAGCCCTCGCTGCCTGGCACAGGGGAAGCCAATGCATAGTCCAGTCTTCTGTTTGTCCCACTGAGGACACCCAGCTCCTCCCTGTCCACTGTGCTCTACCATGGGGGTTGGCCCTGTGGGCTGGGGTAGGGCATCCTTCTTGGGGAAAGCCTTCCCTCTCTGGGTAAGAAACAGCCCGTAGGTTCCCAGCGATGGGCATGGTGAAGCAAGTATTGATAAGAGCGAATGAAGGGTGGTCTTGGGGTAGGCAGAGGCTGTGGCCAGAGTCATTTTGTTTCCTCATGCTGCATCAGAAAGCAAGGCCCCTGGACCACTGCACATGTGCTGGAGCAGCAGCTGGACCACTGCACATGTGATGGGTGTGGTCTGCTGGGCCATACCCGTACCCAGTGAGGGAGGCTGAGCTTCCTTTTATGATGCCAGTGTGCATATGTTGGGGTGCTTTGAATACCCCCTGTAAGTCTGCAGGCCAAGTTACCTTGCAAGGACCCCTGAGGGACCCTCACAAGGCTCTCTGAGTCAAGCTAGCATTTCCCACCCAGCCCTCTCCTCATCACCTGTTGTTGGGTTGTGCCAGTTGGTTTCAAGGTACGCATTTAAAACAAGCATGTATGATATAAATAATGTCATGTAATAAGAATATAAATCAAAGGAGCAGAGGGAAAACAATGCCTCACAAACCTGCCATCACCACAAATCAACTTTGCATTTTCCATGATGTCTTTGGTCTGGATTTACTTGCAAACATAATTCTCACACGACTGTGGTTTTAATGTAGATGGAACTTCACATTCTCTTTGCCTTATTTAATATTCTACCCCAAGCTACATAATCATCACAATTAGACTTTCCAATGTTTACACAAGAATCACTGAATGTTTGTCAGTTTTCCCGTGGTTGAACATTTAGTTTGTTCGTACTTATAATTGGCCTAAATCATAATACAGGAAATTGCCTTAATATGTTAGTATTTTGAGTGTGTGTCTTTCTGTGTGTCTATCCTTTTTGTTCTGTTTCCTTTGGACAGTTCAGAGCCAGGCGTGGGGTGGTGTTTGGCACGGGGTCACGACGCTGCTGGGGAGGCCCACGTGCCATGCTGGAGGGTCTGGTTGCAGTCCCAGTTTCTCTGCCTCCTTCTCATGCGCACCTGGAAGGCAGCGGATGGCGAGTCAAGTTGTTGGGTCCCTGTCACCCACATGGGAGACCTGGTTGAGCTCCAGGCTCCTGCATCGCCTGCTTGGGAAGGTTGGAGGCCACGTTTTCATGGTGGTGTGGGCTTGGCAACCTGTTGGCATCATGCCTAGGTGTCCGATGTGTGTCACTCATCCAGTAATTCCTAGATGCGTGTGTGCGTGCGCATGTGCCCCCGTCTAGCCCGTTGAAAGCAGCAAGAGTAGGTCCCACATGGCCACCCAGGAGTGTATGGCCCTAGATGAGCAGGACCCCCCTGCACCCCTACCCCCTTCCTTGAGTGGTATTCAGTGGATGTTACACAAGGCTGCCCTCAGGTGAGTGCCGTGGGCCAGGCTGCTGGGGTCTGTGATGGCTGAAGACTAGGCAGCTCCCGCCTGAACATACTACAGCTTTTTGGGTCCAGCTGGCTGTTGCCCCAGCAACACATGAGCCTGACTGGGCCAGGTCGTTTGCCCCACCTTGCCTGGTTTTTATTGTTTCATAGCAGAAGACCCAATACAGAAGTGTAAAGATTTTTGCAGAAGAGTAGCTTATGCTGAACTATATGTGGAAGACATGGCTCTGGCTTTAAATAAATACCCGGCTCAGCCCTGTGGCTGCCGTCTTACAGGCCTCTGGACTCTGAAGTCTGAGCACCGGAGCTGCGGTGCCCTGAACCTGCAATGGCATCATTAGCTAGCCCCCTCCTCGCTTGGTGGTAATCAGTGGACTGTGCAGTGGTGGTCACCGTGGGCTCCTTTTCTGGTTTCTTCTCCAGTCCTCTGCAGCCCTGATGAAGACGGTTGGAATTTCTCAAAGGTCAACAGCCATAACAGTTAATAGAATTATCATATGCAGCATAACACCGTCCATCTCAGTGTCACCAGCGAGGCACAGACAGGCTGCCCTGGGAATGCCCAGACAGGGCCGTCTGATTGTGAAGCTGCTGGAACATCATCTCACGGAGGCCGCTCCTACAGAGCCATTAGAAAGGATTGAGACATCACGGGGTGTCCTCCATGCAGTGTCGCTGTCACAGTGAGCAGACGGGGTGTCTGGGTCTGTCTCAGAGCGAGATGCCACATCTTCCTCTTCTTCCCCTGTGGCGAGAGCTGGGCGTTGGGGTCAGCTGTGAGAAGCCTGGAGTTGGGACTGGGGATCGTGGTGGGCACCAAGTATTTTTTAATTCCTCCACTTGCTTGGCTGTGCAGTAAGGAAATCATGCCCATTGGGCACTTAGCATGTAGTACCCCAGGCATGGGTGAGACAGCACTGGTAGGGCCCCCTTCTCTTGAGGGCTACGAGGAGGATGAAGGAAGGCCCTCTGAAATGCTCTGGATGCCTCAGAAAGGAGATGGCCCTTGGCTTCACACCCCACCCAGGTGACACTCCGCAAGTATGACTTAGCTGGGAGGTGTTGGATCACTGACAGTGTCAGGTCTAATTTTCCTCCATTAATAACAGGTTGGCATCCTCCCCAGCAGTGTCCACACCTATCTGCCAGGGCCCCAGAGGACGCTGCAAGGCAGGGGAGGTGGGAGGCAAGGCTGGGAAGGGTGGATGGAGTCAGTGCCCAGGGTTGCCTGTGCTGAGCAGTCAAGGAAAGTGGTCAGGGAAAGTGGGGCCTAGCAGGTGGGGTGCCCGTGAAGGTGGGGAGCGAGGTGCTTGTGGAAATGTCCACACTCCTTAGGAAGGGCCCTTGGAGTAGGGGATTCCGACGAGACTTAGGCTGTGGTTCTAACTCTTGAGTGGGATCCCTGCACCTAGGGCAACCTCTATGGTGGGTGAGGAGTTGACCAGGATCAGGGTAGAAGATGGGTCTGAGCTGAGCCCCACTGCAGTGCTGTCTAGCTTGCTTCTGGGCTACCATATTTTTAAAAATAAAAATTTATGTATTTGAAAGGCAAAGAAAAATATCTTCTATCTGCTGGTTCACTCCCCAAGTGGCCACAATGACCAGGGCTGGGACAGGCTAAAAGCAGAAGGCAAGAACTCCATCATTAGGGTCGTTCACATGGCTGGCAAGGGCTCTGGTCCTTGGGTCTTATCTGCTTTCCCAGGTGCATTAGCAGGAAGCTGGAAGTGGAGCAGCTGGGACTCAAACCAGGACTCACCTGGCATCACCAGTGGAGGCTTAACTCGCTGTACTACAGTGCTGCCACATTCTGACCCTGAGTAGTTGCAGAATTTACAGGCTCAAACCCCTTCAAGTACTAAATTTGAAGCTTCATGCTGTGCCTTACAGCCTGAAGGTGAGGGACAGCAGAGCTAATTTCTTTATTTCCACTTCATTCAGGTAAGTGCTGGGTCATTTAGCTACATAGTGTTTAGGGCAAAGTGGATCTGAGTGTATGCAGAGCCCTTAACCTTGGCTAATCTCTTGGCCCTCTGGACCCCAGTTTCTCTTTATGTAAAGTTGAACAAATGATAATTCCCTTTTGGGGTGTTGTGTAAGTGAGAAAACCTTAGAACAGAGCTGGCATTGTTGAGCTCCTGCCTGGAGCATCAGAGTCTCATATCGGAGCCCCAGGTCAGGTCCCAGCTGCTGCACTCCTAATCCCAGCTCCCTGCTGATGCTCCTGGGAAGGCAGCCGAGATGGTCTAAGTGCTTGGACGCCTCCACCCATGTGGGAGACCTGGCTCCTGGCGTCCACCTGCGCCAGCCCTGGCTGTTGTGACCATATGGGGAGTGAACCTGCAGATGGAAGATCTCTCTTTTCTCTGTCTTTCCCTCTGTCTTTCAAATAAACAAGTAAATCTCTTGAAAATGAAAACAAGGCTGTAAAATTGTGCCTGGCCCAGCGGGGACCAGGGTAATCAATGATAGCTGCTCTGTTGTCGACACAGACTGAGACCCGGAGACCCAGAGCAGCATGGGCTTCGATCAAGGTCTCACAGGAAACCATCAGACCTTGAACCCAGGTCCACAGCCTTTTAGGGCCATGTCCTTCCATTCTCTGTGAGGCCCTGGGCCCTGACCTCCCCTCCCCAAAATGGTGGCAGACTCCAGCAGAGTGTGGGCAGGTGGAGGCTGAGCGGAACATCATGGATGTGTCCCGGTCCCTGCCTTGCCTATGGTTAGGGGGATGCTGATGGAGCTGCACACCCTGATAAAAACCGTGAAGGAAAACCTACCAGGGCTTTTGTTCCCTGAGCAGCTCCGCTGTGTCCATCTCCCCTGCCCCAGCCCTCCCTTTATCTCCCGAGAGAGAGGCAGGGAGGATGATGGGCTATTGGCGCCTGTCACCACGTGGCTGCCACAAGTTGGAGGCTCCGCACTTCCTGCACATACATTTCCCTTCTTGCCCTCCCCGGCTCAGTTGCAGAGAAAGAGAGAGAGAGAGAGATATCTGGCCATCCCAGGGAACATAGGGCTTCCCACACTGCCGGAGCTCTTTTTGTTAGCCCCTCCTACAAAGGCATCTCAGCCCTGGTAGCTGCAGCTGCCTGTGGGTTGAGTCAGGCCCACTCCTGTTCCAGAACCTTCAGTGGCTCCCATGGCACGTGCCCAGGCCAGACTTCTAAGCACAGCATGGAAGACTCTGCAGAATCCGACCTCAAGCCTGCTTTGCTCTGCTGTTCCCTGCTGGCCCCTGCAGAAAACATATGTTCCTGCTGTCCCCATCCAACTTGCTGTTTCCTGGACAGACCTGGAAACGCTCTGCCCTTGGTCATGTGACCCCATGTGCTTGGAAAGGGCCTCATCCTGGTGGAATTAAGCCCATTCTTCAAGGGTTTGTCCAAGTGCCAGCTCAGGAGCCGATTGCATCTTGCTAGAGAGTGCGTCCCTTTTACCTGGCAGGGAACATGCGTGCAGTGAATGCTGAACTTGTTCCTGGGACCCTCAGCCTTGTCCTGTGTGGGTCTCTCACAGGCCTTCCTGACGACTGGGCTGTGGAGCACACCCCTACCTCACCCCCGACGAGGAGCATCTTCACACTTTAATTGCACATGATCTAAGTTCTTTGGCAGTTTTTCTTCTGCAGCGTTAAATTCTCTTAATGTTTCCCATCATTGTGTGGCTGTGAGCCTGCAGGTTTGGTAGGAGGAGCTCAGGACTTGAGGTACCAGTCCTGGCTTCCTTCCGCTTTACCCCGGCCGATTGTGAGAAGGGGAGATAGTTCCCGTTCTCTAGACCTCAGTTGCTCAGCTGGACAACAAGTTGCCTTAAGCAAAGGCATTCTATTGCGATACAATTCGTGTATTAACTAGGTGATGCGGTCTGGGTCAGAAGGGGATGTCAGTACAGACTCTCAAACGCCCCAGGGGAGAGTACATGGAGGCTGGGGAAAAAGATGGCTGCTCGCAAGCCAAGGACAGAGAGCGTGGCTGGAACCAACCTTGTTGACACCTTGAACGTGGGCTTGCAGCCTCTGGAATCATGGGAACTTGAGGGCTGCTGTTGGAGCCTCCCAGTGTGTGGCACTGGGTCGCAGCATCCCTGCCAGGTGGATCCACCTCCTTATCACACCGCTCGGTGCTTCAGAGTTGAGTGACCATCATCACCTTCTGAGTTTTGCACGTTTTGTTACCTCTTTTTCCATCTCCCCAACCCTTCTCTCACCCCTGGCCCTGGGCCACCATGACTTGATGCTCTGTCCCTGCTGGGCCTGTCTGACAGGTGGTCACACGCTGTGGGAGCTAGTATGTCACCTTCTCTTCCTGTGGGCCGGCACCGTGTGTTCTATGCTTACTCCTCAATGGACATTGGGCTGGTTGCAGGATGTTTTGGCTGTCATTGAGCCATGCAGCCAGAACACAGAGTTTTTTTTTGTGTGTGTGTGGACCTCTTAGCATTTCTCTTAAGTCCTTACCTGCCTATAGACTCGTTGGGTGATGTGGCAACCCTATGTTTGATTTTTGGAGGCAGCATCAGATGGTTTTCCAAGCGAACTTTACCATTTTATGTTCTCGCCAGCCGCAGAGAGGGGGTTTTCTTCCAGTGTCTACATTATTGTTATCTGTCTTTCTGAAGCCAGCCTAGTGTATGGTAAATGCAATCACAATGCAGCTTGGTTTGCATTCCCCTGATGAGTGACATTCTGTATTTCCTTTTTAAAAATTCTTTTATTTATCTGAAGGGCTGAGTTACTGACAGAGGGAGAAGATCTTACACCCTCTGGTTTACTCCCTAAGTGACCATGTTGGTTGGGGCTGGGCCAGGCCGAGCTCAGGAGCCTGGAACTCCAGCCAGCTCTCCCATGCAGGTGCAGGGACCCGAGCATTGGGCCCACTTCTGCTGTTTCAGGCGTGTTAGAAGGAGAGCTGTATGGGAAGTAAAGCAGCTGAGGATATACGTTGGTGTTCATATGGGATACTTAACCTGCTGTGCCATAAGTCCAGTCACTGTACATTTTCTTTAGAGGACTGGCTGTTTATATCCTCAGTCCATCCTTGCCTTAAAGTTGAGTGCTTGTCTTTTTGTTGCTGAGTTGTAAAAATTCTTTGTATGTTCTGATCCTAAGTCATTTAATGGGTATATGATCTGCTTATATTTTCCAATCTTCTTCATGGGTTTCTCATTCTTTTTTTTTTAAATATTTTTGTATTCTTATTGCAAAATCAGATATACAGAGAGGAGGAAAGACAGAAAAGAACCCCATCTCATGTGAACTGACGGGAGCTGCAGCCCAACTTGTCAGGCAGTCTTCTGTATTGGGATTTTATAATCCTGAGTTTAATTCACTCCTCACAGTGTCCCGAATGGTACTGTGTGCAGCTGGATGCTGAATAATTGATCCGGGTGATGGTGAAGGTCAGAGCAGAAGAATATGGGTTTCCATCACAGCAGGGGCAGCCCTTGCTCAGCGTGAGGGTCCTTGGCCCCCCAATGGAGACACCTGAGATGTGCTGTGGGCCCCAGAGTGCATGGATGCGCTGGGGAGCCACCTGTGATGTCAGACCGAAGATGAAGGGGCTGGGAAGAAAAGCAGAAGGCACTCTCAGCTTTCCAGCTCCTCTGTCTGATTTTTTTTTTTCTCCTCAGCACTTTCTCCTCAGAGCTGATGTGATGGTTCCCCTGGAGAGGGTTTAAGAGGCGTTTTAGTGAGACAGTGATGCTTGCCCAGGCCCTGGGCCTCAGGGCACCCTCTCTGCCTGGACCACGGCTCCTAGCCTCTTTCTCTTCCCACTGTGAGAGCCAGGCACAGGGCAGCCTGCTGGGCTGCCATGGCCAGGAGGGGAAGGACAGTGGGTACTGGTGGTTGTTTTTGGCAAAGTCTCCCCGGGATCCTGGCTCTCCCCTCTCACTCCCACCATGGGTCACCGGTCCCAGAGCCTTCCCATACCTGTGTGTTTTGGTTATGGCCAAGTGACCCTCACTTGCTCCTGCCTGACACCATCAGCAGCGGTTGTTCAATGTATGGAGAGTGAATGAATGCTTTTCTACCTTTAACTTGAGCTGCTGTTTTTCACCCCATTTCTGTTCTCTGAAACTGCCAACAGTTCCAGGACCAGATTAAATCTCTCCTCTGTCAGACCCCTAGTTGAATATGACATTCTCTTGTTTTCAAAACAGTCATTGCTTTTTCTCCCGCCTTTTATTTAAAAGGCAAAGATGCAAAGGTCCCATTCTCTAGGTTTATTCCCCCAAATACACTCAGGACTTGGCAATGGCTAAGAGCCCAGAGTTCGGCCTGGGTCTCCCACATGGGTAGTAGGGACTCAGCTACCTGAGCCACTACCTGCTGCCACACATAAGCAGGAAGCTGAAATTGGGGGGGTGAGTGGAGCCAGAATTTGAGTCCAGGTATTTCACTAGGGAGTGTGAACATTTTAGCCGGAGTCCCAACCTGTAGGCTTAACCCCCATTTCTGCTTTCATTTAAAAAATTTTTTAAAATATTTATTTTAAAGATTCAGTTTTTAAAATTGAAGGGCAGAGTTACAATGGAGAGAGAGAGAGAGAGAGAGAGAGAGAGAGAGAGAGAGAGAGAGAGAGAATGAATCTCTTCCATTCATTGGTTCACTCCCCAAATTGCTGCAATGGTTGGAGCCAGGTTGGCACAAAGCCAGAAGCCAGGAGCTTCATCTGGGTCTCCCACATGGGTGGTAGGGGCCCAAGCCCTTAGGCCACCCTCTGTTGCTTTTCCAGGCCATTAATAGAAAACTGGATTGAAAGTGGAGCAGCTAGGGAAACTGGCACTATAGGCAGAGGCCTAACTTGTTAGCCATAGTGCTGGCCCCAAATATTTATCTTATTTGAGAGGTTGTATGCCAACTGTGGGGAGGAAGGAGGGAGGGAGGGAGGGAGGGAGAGAGAGAGAGAAAGAGAGAGAAAGAAAGAAAATCATTTTTGTACTGCTTCACTCTTCATTGGTTGCAAAGACCAGAACTGGACTAGGCTGAAGCCAGGAGGGGCCCAAGTGTTTGGTCATCTTTGCTGTTTTCCCAAGTACATTAGCAGGAAGCTGGATCAGAAGCAGAGCCACTGGGACTCCTGCCAGTGCTCTTGACATAGGTTTCTGGCATTGCAGGTGGTAGGTTAACCGGCTGTGCCATAGCATCAGCTTCTCTTCCCCTGTTCTCCTGGTCCTTGCACTTGGCTTAGGCCTGCACTTGGAGAGTGGCGCTCAGAGATTTCTGGATGGTGGCTTTTGGGATGGTTGGTGGCTTTTGGCCTGTGGATCGATGCTCTTGCCACCTTTGCTCTGCTGGTTGGACTGGTGCCAGTTGTCCCAGCACTCTTGTCTCTGAACCCAGCCCCTTCCTGCCATGCCTTCTTAGTACAGCACTCCTGGCTGCCACGCTGGCAGGGCCAAGAGGGCATCGAAGGTGTCCAGTGGGCTTTGGTGTGGATCTAGAAACAGCCCTGGGGCCTGCACTGAGTCCCAGCCTTTCTGTTTCTGCTTTGGGGAGCTTGGCATAATCCCTAGACATTTCGCAGCCTTGAACTTCCTGGCTGCTCAGGACCCTCCAGCTCTGAAATTCGAGGATTCCAGCTCCCTTGGCTGGGGGAGAGAGAGGCTCAAGGTCTTGTGAGCTGGTCTGGTCTCAGAGCGTAGGATTAACCTCTGGGGTCAGTGAGCAGAGCCTGCAGAGCTCAGGAAATGCCTCTCTCTGATCCGTATTTGGTCCTGGGACAGGTGGCAGGGCCTGGACGAGGGGCAGTCTGACACTGGGGGAAGGGAGCCGAACTCAGCTGCTCCTTCTTCCTGCTGGAATGAAGGTCCTTAGGTCTCAAGTACATTAGGAGCTCAGCGAAGATGCTGAGCTCTGGGAATTCTTTTTCAAGTCAAGCAGGCAGCCCCTGGGCCTATCGTTGCTGTGTGGATAGGGTGGGTGGGCGTCTTACTACTGTGAAGGACGGTTGGCTGGGAATCCTCCCATCCGCCCCTGTTTTGATCAGCGCCCCCAAAGATAAGTTGGGGGCGGGGAGGGAAGTGCTACCCTTACAGCTTGCAGCATGATCCCCAGAAAGGGACCTTCCTGGAATCTGCTGGCTGTGTGCTCGCCTGTGTCCAGAATCATTGACCACATTGGTGGATCGGTTGCTTTGTGGCCACTGTGGAGCAGTGAGGGTTTTGGAGCCCTTTCTCCCGCTGAGGCCCAAAGCACTGTCTGCAAAGCGGGGATTCTGCAAGTTGGGGAAGGCGGGGGGGAGTGGCGGGGAGGGCCTTGGTTTGACTGAGCCCGCATCCATTGCTCTGTGGCTCTGTGTATGCAAGGTGCCTGTGAGATCACCTCTATGCAGAACTTTTATTAAAAGTGCTGTCTGGCCCACCTTTCACCCCACCACCCCCAACGCTGCTGCCTACTGGGTGTTGCTGTGATCCTGGGGTGCCTTATGTCCCCCAAGTAATCTGTGTGCTGGCTAGCTGTGGTAAAGACAGCCCTGGTGGGGTAGGGGCAGGTCAGTCCCCAGGAGTGGGGCAGGCAGGAGCCAGGGCTGAGAGGTGGGCCTGACACTGCAGTCTACCGGGGCTGGGGACGGAGATGGCCGAGGTGTAGGAATGACAGACACCTGAGTCAGTGTTTTCCACCGTGCGCTCTAATTTCTTTCCTTGTAATACAGCAGATGGAGTAATTTGGCATTGGTGACTATTCTTGATGAAAATGGTTGGAATAAGTTCTTAACATGGGTGAGACGCGGGATTTCAATAATACTGCAGCAATATTAAGTCGTGACAGCCCAGGGTATATTGTACTTTCTTTCATTAACTTCGATTCAGTAGACAGTTATAGTTTAATTTGTGATGTGCTTAGTTCTTGAAACCACTAATGCTGTCCTTCTTCAAACAAATGTTCCATATTTTGCACTTTTCACTAATTTGGGAAAGATTTCTTATTATCTATTAATGAGGTTTTTACTAAGAATAGGATCAAATGTTATCTAGAGCTGGAAGGTTGCTTAGACATGATCTCAGATTCTTCACTTTAGAGGAAAAAAACCGCCAGCACACAAATGAACAGTGACTTTATTTTTTTTAGTTGGGGTGGCAGAGAGAGCTAGAGGCAGGAGGCACAGACAAGGGGGAAGGATGGAGTAGGGGGTGGGAGAGAGAGATTGTCTTCTCGTCCACTGGTTCTTTCCCCCAAATGCGTGCGATGGCTAGGAATGATCTGGGAGCCAGGAACTCAGCCTTGGTCTCCCATCTCCCACGTGGGTGGCAGGGAACCAATGACTTGTGCCATCACCTGCCACCGTACAAGCTGTGCATAGGCTGGGAATGGAACCCAGACACTCCCTTGTGGGACATGGGTGACTTAACCTGCTGTTCACGGCTAAACACCAAGTCTTGCCTGGCTTATTTTTCCAAAACTGCTTTGTCTTTACAGGCGAAAGGGTTTCAGGGGTGCATTGATAGATGAAAATGGAAACTCGTTCTAACTTTGTGTTGATGTGTGTCATACTTAGCAGGCAGTAACCGTTTAGAAAGTGGACGTGCTCCTGGGAGACACGCCCAGCAGCAGGATGTGGCTGGTCCCTCGCAAGTCCTCTCCTTCTCCCTTCCCCCACTGCTTCTGACTGCTGGTAGCAAGGCTAGTATTTGAGCCTCACAGAAGCAGAATCCTATGGAATGTGCTATGTGCCCTTGTATATTTGGCTTGCTTTTCTCAAAATTTTTAAAGATTTGTTTATTTGTATTGCAAAGTCAGATATACAGAGAGGAGGAGGATAGAGAAGAAAATCTTTCATCCGCTGATTCACTCCCCAAGTGGCCGCAGTGGCCAAAGCTCTGCTGATGTGAAGCCAGGATCCCTGTCGGTGTATCCCATACGGTTGCAGGGTCTCAAGGCTTCCAGTTGTTCTTAACTGCTTTCCCAGGCTACAAGAAGGAAGCTGGATGGGAAGCAGGGCCACTGGGACACGAACTGGTGCCAATACGGAATCCCAGCATGTGCAAGGTGAGGAGGACTTTAGCTGCTAGGCCACTGTACTGGGCCCTCAAATTTTTTTTTTTTGAAGATCTGTCTATGTCACCAAAAGTGCTTATACTTCATTAATTTTTATTGTTGAATAGTATTCTACCATGAGGCTGCTCCACAATTGATTGAGTCTTTCTCCTGTTGATGGATAGTTTCCAGATTTGGCTTATCTTAGTGCTGTGGTGAGCATTCTGATACACCCTTTTCATCAAAACCGATTTCTGTTGTTTGATAACAGGGCTTGAGATTGCTGAGATGTAGCATATGGGTGTGGCTCACTTTTATAGGTGTTACCAGTTCTCCAGAGTGACTGGGCCAGTGAACACTCCCCAGTAGCAATGCATGGAAGTGGTGGGTGGCCCATGGGGGTCCTGGCAATTGGTATTTTCTGTTATTTTTTGTTCCAACCATCCTGGTGGGAGTACAGTGGCACCCCAATTAGACTTTTGACTTCCCTGATGACGGTGAAGTTGAGTGCCGGCAGTAGGATTTTGAGCAGTGATTCAACCTGCTATGTGTCTGCCGGTGCAGGCATACTTTATATAGTGCAGGGTTGGTTAGCTCTGAGCAGGAAAAGCCGTGAGTCCCTCACTGTGGGGTGACATCTGTGGTGCCTCTGTACCTCCTTTACCCCTTCATGGTCAGTCAGGGTGATGCTAGGCATGTGGGTGCTCCACTGAGACGAGGAGTGGAGTCCACCCAGCGTGCAGGTGGACACGGGCTAGGGTGCAAGTGAGGACCTCAAGCCCACAATGAGCAGATGTGAGGCACGCATTGCCCTCCCCAAGTCCAGGCCTGTGAGCATGGTCTCCCGTGGGCTCCTCTGTAACGCTGGAATGGCCAGGGCTAGAGAGCTGCCACGACGCAGATGACCTGAGGTACAAGGATCGGGGCTGGTTGGATTTTTTCCAGGAGCCTGAGATGATAAGATTTGATGGGGGCTGGGACTGGGGCTGGACCTGTAGCAGTAGACCCACTTGAACCTTTCCCATCCCGGGGGCCCTGTGGGAAGTCTGGGCCTTTGAATTCTGCAGGTCCAGGTCCAGGTCCTGGGAGAGTGAAGGCAGCTGGGCTTGCAGGCCTGTTTGGAGGAAGACATGACCTGGAGTCCAGGGGTGAATTGCAGCTGGAGTCAGGTGTCCACATGGTGGACACCACTAAGGGCCCTGGAACCTAAGGGGTTTTCTGCAACGTAACGGAGGTCAGACCCTGTAAGGCAGGGGTAGCAGCCATCAGCCTTGGAGAAGAACCAATCTCTCTTTATCATCAGAAATTTTTCTGAGTCCAGCGTAGGGGTGTAGCACGCTAACCTTCTACCTGTGGTGCTGGCTTCCCATTTGGGCACTGGTTCTAGAACTGGCTAGTCCACTTCAGATTCATCTCCCTGTCCTTGTGCCCTGAACCCACATGGGAAATGTGGAAGAAGCTCCTGTCTCCCAGCTTTTTACTGGCCCACTTCTAGCCAGCTGTTGGGGCCATTCGGGGAGTAAACCATTAAATGAAAGATCTCTCTCTCTGTCTCTTTGTGTAACTGACTTTCAAGTAAAATAAGTATTTTTTGTTTGTTTGTTTAAAGAAAAAGGAACCTTTTCAACCTTCTGTGCTGCACCAACTCCTTCCAGATGCTTCACCCTGTCTGTCAGTGCCTTCACAAAGTCTGCCTTACCTGCTTTCTTCTTTTGTAGCTCATCAGCTGCAGCACCATAGGTGCCAGTGTGGAGCAGTTCCCGCCATGGGCCACGTGCTGCAGGAGTGCTAGGAGGCCAGGCCTGC
The DNA here is from genome assembly GCF_030435755.1 of Ochotona princeps. Taxonomy (NCBI): domain Eukaryota; kingdom Metazoa; phylum Chordata; class Mammalia; order Lagomorpha; family Ochotonidae; genus Ochotona; species Ochotona princeps. The sequence continues at coordinate 19,702,677 of NC_080858.1, forward strand.
CCGTGGCCATCCTGCACCCAGATGGCATAGCCCTCCCTGTGTGGGCACAGGAACAGACTTGTGACAAAGTCTGTTGAGAGGCAGTGAGGGCTGAGGGTGAGCGTGGTGTGCGGGAAACACATGTTCCTTTGCTGTCTGTGCTCCTCTGTCCGGGAATCACAAATGTGCCAGTCAGGTGCTGCTTCTGTCCCTGCCAGTGCTTGGTCCGAGAGAGGCCAACAGCACTAGGCAAGAATCAAGTCCCTGGTGGACAGGATTGGGAAAACTGAGATGCTCTTTCCTGATCCTGTGTCTGTTTACCTCTCAATCCTCCTCCTCCTCTCTCTAATTCTTGTGGAGCCAGTGAGTGACTACGACGTGGGGCTCGGACACCCCGCCCCTCTCCTGGCCAGTGCTTGCATGCAGATGGCTGAGCTCAGGTTTGGCCGTGACTCAGGAGGAAGGTAGTGCAGAAATGGAAGGTGGTGATCTCATGTGGCATTCAACGGAGCCGGAACACGCAGCGTGTGTACGCTTGTCTTGTCATTCTCTCTTCATCCAAGGCCCTGGCAGCCATCCTGGATGGGACTCCTGATGGGATGTAGTCAGAAACTCCAGCTCCGCCTGCCATTCCAACTTCCAAGCTGGGAACATTGGTGGGGGGTGGGGGGGAGGTGGGGGAATGGAATGCTGAACCCCCTTTCTCTGCCCCCCCGACCCAGATATGGCTGCCTTTTCTGCCTGTGGAGTACATCAGCTTCTCACTTAGAGGCAGGTGGGCCTGAAGTGTCAGTTGGGGCTGGGGTCAGAGGGAGGTGTGGAGGAAGGCCCTACTGCAGGCAAGCGGTGCAGGGGCTTGTTGTGATCTCGGGAAAAGGCCTTTGGCCCAGCAGTGACTTCTAGTTCTGGCTCAGAAACTAATTTGCTTGGTATCCTTAGAAAAAGGTCTTTATCCCCATGGGTCAGCTTCTTCCCTTAGCCACTAGTGGGCCAGGTGCCTTCCTTTCTTTGCTGCCGCCCACATGGGGGTCAGGACTGTATGAGTTAGTATGGCTGATGGGAGGAGGAGGAGGTGGCTGTTGCTCACACATCCTGCCTTGCAGAGGCACAAGTGTTCAGCTGAGATGTGAGGCATTGCAGCTGGAAATAGGTATAGATGCCAGTGTTGTCCTGTGCTGTGTACAGCCCGGCATCCGGGAGCAGTGCTGAGCCCATGAGCAGGTCCTTGAGCTGGACGCACTGGGGAAGGTTGGATGCAGGGGGTGGCTTTGTGTGCTGTTTGATGGGAGGAAGAAGATGACTGTGTTGGGTGTCATGGCAGGCAGGGTGACTTCTTGTTCACAGAGCAAGGTTAGGTGCAGGGTGCAGGGCAGCCTCGAGTCAGACTCGGACCATGTTCTTGAAGTGGACAGTGGACCCCTTCCTCCCTCGTGCTGCTGAGGCAGCGTGGCCATGGGCAGAGCTCTGATTACAGAGTCGGCATCTCGGTGGTGTGGGGGTGGCCCGGGTCCCTCTCTTTTCTAGCTTCTGTGACATTGAGTCCCTTTGCTGCTCTGAGTCCCACATCCTTCATCTGGGAATAATACCTGTCTCACTGGGTTACTGTGAGAATTGAGCGAAGTAAGAGAACAGCCTGGAAATAGAAGGTGCTCAATATATGTCACTTAAATCTGAATTTCTCTGCCATCCATCTTGGTGTGTTTGCAGGGAATGTTCTAGAGACTCTGACACGTTCACATAGTTTCACATCCTGGCTCGGTGTTTTCCTTCTTGTCCAAAGAGGCCGACTTGGTACTTTTCCCATGTTTATACCAGTGGCTCCCTTCTCTGTATTGGACGTGCCTGTCTGTGCCTAGGTGTTATGGAGCGTGCAGTAACTATTGCTAGGGAAAAAAATGCTAGAGGCAGGTTTTATGAAAATACCTCTAGGTACAGAGATTTGCTTCCTTCCTCCGTGTCATCCAAATTACATTACCGAAAACACAATCTAATTTGGTGGATTTGTGTGGTGTGGAGAAGAGATTGCTGAGCTTGGCTCTGCTGCCAGGTGGGAAGTGGCCCTGGGCAAGTCGTGTGTCTCACACTGGCCTTGGGCAACCTCACATGTGGACTCAGAAGGCTGCGTAGATCTGGCCTCCTCGTCAGCACTATCAGGTGTACTGGGGTTGAGTGCCCGCGTGGTGTACAAGGGCAGGTATGCGCACGGTACCTGCTGACAGACTCCAAGGTCCCCCATTGCATCGTAGTGTACCAGGATGAACATAACCATGGCAGCTGCTGGGAGACTCCAGGGTCCCCTGTCGTGTCTGATGTACTCCTGGGTTGATGGCCTCTGATCTTTTCTGAATCAAATGCTGTTTCTCCACTTGGAGGTCCAACAGATGTTTTCATGTCTGGGAAACATGAATTTGGTCTTTCGCTCTGCCCGGTTCCTCTGTAGGCAGCTGGGGTGCATCCAGCTTTTACTAATCTCAAAGCCCACACGCCAGGTGCTGCGTCTTGTCTCTTGTTTGCATCGTGACAGCTCGCCAATACCATCCCTTCCCTTTCTGTGTAAAGCAGCAGTCCTGCCTCTACCCTGTACGATCTTGCTCTCTTAACACCTCTTTATTTTTCTTCATAGCACATGAGACGTACATTTTTCTAAGCTGATTTATTGTCACCTCAAGCCCTCGAACAGGATGCAAACCACACCAGGGCCTTTTTTTTTTCTTCCTCTGTTTTTGTGCACTGCCTCATAAACCTAGTAACTAGATCATATAATCCATAACCTTTGTTGTTTTAAAGAAGATTTCTTTATTTATTTGAAAGGGGAAGAGAGGGGACAGGGAGGCAGGTCGAAGCTAAGAGCCTGGGACAACATCTAGGTCTCTCACGTAGGTGGCAGGAACCCAACTACTTGGCTACTCTCTGCTGCCTCCCAGGTACGTTAGCAGGAAGCTGCGTCAGAAGCATGGAGTAGCTGGGATCGTAAGAGGCACGCCAAAGCAGTAGGAGTGTCCCAGTGATAACCTGCTGTGCCAGGAGCCTACCCCAGTCTGTAATCTTTACGAGCTGTTGGCTGTCAGTCTAGGAATTATTGGCCATCCTCTTACCTTTTTTTTTCTTTACCATGTTTTCTTTGAGACCAGTCCCAACCCCGGAGAACCCCTGATCTTGGGTATCTGGTGTCCCTCCTGCCCCTGCCCCTTCAGAGCTGCCCTTCCTTCCTGTATTGCTAGTTACCGGTTCCTGTGTCCCTGTGAGTTAATCGAGAGCTGCATCTTGTACTTTTAACCCCGTTTTGTTCAGTGCAGACCTGGTGCCCGATAATTGCAAAATTCATCCGTTTACTGGCTCATGTTTTCATGATTTGCTGTTGGCAGATGATTACAATCCAATCCCAGTCCGGGTCCCTGAAGGTCTGTCTCGTGGGCCTGAAGGGAGGACACCGACCAGATGGTGGTTCTGCCCCCAGGGGTGGAAGTGGGGGTGTGGCTAGTGCAGGCTCTGGGGTCAACCTCTGTGAGTGCATGGCAGGGGCTTCTGGCTCTGTCCCCAGGGTCGGAGGAGCGCACTTTCTTCGTTACGCTTTCACGAAGGGTTGAAGCTGCATTTTGAGATTTTAAAAATATACCGCAGGGTCTTGAGGGTGTCAGCTGGCTGGTTTATGGGCCCTGTCCTGGTTGTGATAGCTCAGACTAAGCTGGATAATAAACGAAAGTGGGACAGAGCTGCAGGATAAATATTGCTGCGGGGCATCTCGAGCGGCACAAATCACAGGGCAAACATCTCCCAGGCTTTTCATTGCTCCTCCTCCTCCCGGGCCCTCAGTACGGCCAGGGAAGCAGGTACCATCCATCACAGCGCCCCTCCCTCGGCCGGCCTCTCCTGTCAGTGCACTACATGTGGCATGTGGGATACAGATTGGCTCTGGGGTACAGTTGCTATCCTGCGTTTTGCCCAACTCCTGGGGGTGTGGAGAGCCCAGCATGGGCAGGGTCAGGCCTTCTCTGTGGCCATTCTCAGCTGGGGACCACTGCTGAGCTTTGTAGACCTGTTTCTCTATCTCTCCAGCTAAAGGAGGTAATAATGGTGGTTTCCAGGGATTTTTTTTTGGGGGGGCGGGCGGAGATTTTTAAATTCAAGGTTGGTGTGATGACTCAATTGGCTAACCCTTTACCTACAAGTGCCAGCATTCCATATAGATACCAATTTATATCCCAGCTGCTCCACTTGCCACCCAGCTTCCTGCTTATGGCTTGTGAAAGCAGCAAAGAATGGCCCAGTCTTGGGACCCTACACCTGTGTGGGAAACCCAGAAGAAGCTCCTGGCTCCTGGCTTTGGATCAGCTCAGCTCCAGCCATTGTGGCAATTCAGGGAGTGAACCAGTGGTTGGAAGGTATTTCTCTCTGTCTTCTCTGTGGGCCTCCCTTTCCAATGGAAAGAAATAAAGTTTTTTTTTTTTTTTTTAAGTATTTTTGTTGTATTTGAAAAGCAGAGGGAGACAGACACAGAGATCTTTCATCCACTGGTTTCCTGCCTAGATGGCTGCAGCCGCTGGGGCTTGGCCAGCCTGAAGCCAGGAGCCATGGTCTTGATCTAAGTCTCCCCACACGTGTGGCAGGGACCCAAGTACTGGAGCCAGCACCTGCTGTCTCCCAGTGTGTACTTCAGCGGGGAGCTGGATTGGAAGCAGAGCTAGGACTCATCCAGTGCGGGATGTGAGAATCCTTCAAGGTGACCTCACTGTTCTGCCACACACACCGTGCCTCTCCCAGGACCCTTCACGGTCTCCTGGTGTGCAGATTCTGCTGTGCAGGAGTCCAGCGTTGAGTGTTTCTACTCACTCCTCTAGATGCTGCCCACGGGGCTCCTGATGCCCCTGGCTGAGAACCATTGCTGTCTACACGGCGGCATGAGCTGGACTGTGGGTTAGGAGGTGAACCAAGCTTGTTCATGTGACCTACTCTCGTGTCACATCCCTTGGTGCTGCCTAAGCACTTGGGCCATCTTCTGCTGCTTCCCCTGGGCATATTAGCAGGGGCACTGGATTGGAAGTGGAGCAGTTGGGACTTGAACTGGTATGCTTGTAGATGGTCACTTTACCCACTCTCCTGTAATGCTAGCCTCAACTAAGTTGCTTTCTGATTCTAACACCTTGCCTCTTAGTGTTGGAAGGTGCAGCAGTGTTTGTGTGTCCATTTTCATGTCCCTGTGAGTCCTTGCCATGCCTGGGGTCAGCAGGGCCTTCATCTGCTCCTGGACTGCGTTTGCATGTATGAGATCCAAGGAGCATTGTCATTCAGTGTGAGAGCTTGCCTGCATCCCGAGCCTCCACTTCCTGCCTCTCATCTGCCCTCTTGGTTGTCTGAGCAAGTGGCCAGGGTACTTGGAGAGCTTTTATCTTTGGCCTGTTCCTTGATGTGATGGCAAGGAGAGTTGGGGACCAGCCCGTGACTTTTCTGTGCTGCCTGCAGCCGGGGCTGGGAGGGGAAGCCTGACAAAGGAGCAGGAGAGGCATCACATGATGGGGCTTCCAGAGAGGGAGATGTAGGGATAGAGAAGGATCCTGGCAGCCTGGGAGCCCCTGGGAGCTGGGGTGTTACTCCCTGGGAGAGAGGGTAAGACTGGGGAGCTAGCAGGTGCCAGGAAGGGCATGAGCCTTGTGCTTCCTTGGCTCGGTTCCCTTAGTCCTTAATACAATTGCCTTGTAATGCCCAGCCTGTCTGGCGGTGCTTTTAAGAGGAGAGAGAGTGAGCGAGCAAAGAAGTGAGCAAGCTGATCATCAGGCTGATCATCAGGCTGATCCGGGACCCCCTCCGGCAAGAACCCCAGAGTTCCAGCTGGAGCTCAGCCTGCAGGGAGGTTCTCTGGTGCAGAAAGCCCAAGCCACCACTGGTGTCTTCTCATTGCCTCAGTTTCCCCCATGTGCCTCTGGGCCCTGCCTGTATGGCTGAGTGTACAGGCCAGGCCCCTCAGCACTGCAGTGGAGCCGCTTTATAAATAGATACTTAACACCAGCCTAGACTCCAGCGAGGTGGGTGGCTCCTGGCAGCAATGTTTTAAAAAAATGAGCATTGATTTCTGGGAATCCCTGCACGCTGCATGTCAAACAGACGCAGGCCAGCTCTGGGGAGGCCCTGCTCCCTGTTCCCTTTTCTCTTTGGTCCATCTCCCCGGACCCACCTAGGCCTGCAGGTCGGGGCAGGGTGTCTCAGGACCTGCAGGCTTAGCGTTCAGTCCAAGCCTCACCTCTATGGGCATTCTCTGCCCAGAGTGCGGCGTCCGTGTCTATTGGTGAGTTGGTGCATTTATTAAGATGTCACCTGTTAGGAAGCTGGCCCTGTCCCCATCCCCTCCCTGGCCTCGGCTGTAGAATCCACACAGCAGTGTGCAGGCTGAGTTTCAATTTGGGGAGCTTGGAGCATGCAGAAAGAATGTCCTGCCCCCCGCCCCGCCCCGCCCTGGGAGGGTGGTGAGGCACATGTGCTCTGCTCTCCTCTTCCCACGGTGCTAGAGGATGCTCTGCTGCTCCAGACACAGTCCAGAGTTTGTTAGAAGATGATGAAATGATAACTTCAGCAGTGCCGAGGCATCCTCCCTTCTGCTTTGATGTTTCGGCTCCTTCCTGGTCCCAGGGAGGTAATGATCTGTGCCATGTTAAAGAAAAAAGTTCAAGAACACTGGAAGGGCCCAACATGGTGGCCTAGCGGCTAAAGTCCTCGCCTTAAATACGCCAGGACCCCATATGGGCGCCAGTTCTAATCCTGGCAGCTCCACTTCCCATCCAGCTCCCTGCTTGTGGCCTGGGAAAGCAGTAGAGGAAGGCCCAGGGCCTTGGGACCTGCACTCGTGTGGGAGACCTGGTGGGAAGTTCCTGGCTCCTGGCTTCGGATCGGCATAACACCGGCCATTGCAGTCACTTGAGGAGTGAATCATTGGACAGAAGATCTTCCTCTCTATCTCTCCTCCTCTCTGTATATTTGACTTTGCAATAAAAATAAATAAATCTTAAAAAAAAAAAGAAACAATGGAAGACAGGTCTCCTGCTCTTCCCTCCAGCTGCTCGTATGCCCACTGTTTCCATGGGTGTGGCCATGCCTTTCGGGGGCCCTCCTGAGTCCTGCTCCATCTCTGTAACTGCCCTGGGGACACTGGAACTGTTGGCAGGCTGAGTGAGGTTCAGCATGGAGTGTGATGAGCAGACCCAGTCTTTGGGGCGCGTTTGCAATGGTTAGGTTGCCATTTGGGATGATCACATTGTGCTTTGGAGGGCCTGAGTTAGAGTCTCAGCTTCTTCCCTTCTCATTCAGCTTCCCGCTCGTGCCCACCCTGGGAGGCAGCAGGTGATGGTTCCTCAAGTACTTGGTTCCCTGCCATTCATGTGCAAGACCCGGATGGAGTACAGGGCTGCTGACGTCAGCTGGGCCCAGCCCTGGTTGCTGGGGGCATTTGGCAAAGAACCAGCAGCTGGAAGATCTTTCTTGATCTACTTGCCTGTCTCTCTCTGCTTTTCACATAAAGTAAAACGAAATACTTTTTTTAGAAAATAGAAACATATCCATCATTTGTGTGACAGTTCCTCTGGAGAGGAGAGGGGATCGCTCGGGCAAGGCTGGGGACCAGTTAGGAGCAGGTGTAGAGATCCTCAGATATGCCATACCCTATCAGCACCCAGGAGCTGTTGGTGCATTTTCGGACCAGTCTGCTAGGAAAATACTGAGGGACTACCAGTATCACCAAGGTTTCTTTCTTCCTTTTTTTTTTCCCCCCCAACTTACAGCAAAGCTGAAAGTTTCCCTTGTCATGGAAGAGTGGTTCAAACATGCCTCCCTCCCTCTGGGGTAAGAGGGGAGGTGAGCACCTGGGGGTACCTGCTCTTGTGAAGCCCTGGTAGGTGGGGTTCCAGAGGCTCATCAAGGCATCAGACCCTTGGGCATCTGGACAGGAGATGAGCTGCTCCTGTCTGCCTGACTCCCTCTGGAGGTGGCATGGTGCCATGGGGACTCAGAGCAGCGAGTTTTCTGGTAGCTACTGGTAGGGTGGGAGAGTGTCTTCCCGTGGTTATGGAGAAAGTGTATTCTGAAAGCTCTATCTGTGGACTTGAAGGCTTTTTGACATAAAAATGAACTTTTAATTCCATTTGTTGCTGTCGCCATGCATGTCTCTGCTTCTTTCTCTTTCCTTCTTCTGAGGCCCTCTGTCTCACCTCCCCACTGCACTTAGCAGGATCTTGGGAGTGTTTCTGTTTGCACTGTTGGTGCTCCTTCCCTGCCCCGAGACTTCAGTTGCAGGGAGACCTTGTGGTGTCCAAACAGTAACGCCTGGACGGTGTCGTGTCCCAGTCAAGAGACAGCTCACATTTGCTGGCAGGCATGGCAACCTGGGGTGAGTTTAACCCTTGGGCGGGGGCATGTCTGTGTGTCCACTGTGGGGCATCAGATGGGCCATGGTGGAGACACCCGGCGGTTCCTGCCTGCTGTCCATCCCTTTGTCCCTGTCCCCTGTGGGGATCTGGTTGCCCCTCCTCTGATGTGGTTTCCCTGGGGAGGGTGGAGGAATGAGAGCTATTCGGTAGCTTTTTTTATGAAGTGGAATGTGTGATTGGAACAATGCTGGGCCCAGAATGCCCTGGATTCTTCCATCAACGTTGGCATTAGACAGGAACTGTCAGGAGCTGGAAATAGGCCACGGGGCCCCCAGGGAGCCTGATTGTTTGTGGCAACCCCACAACTACCATCCCGCCTCATCCTGGGAGCAGGGATGCCGCAGACAGGCAGGCACCTCCCAAAGTCATCTAGGAAGGAAGGGGCTGTGCCTGCTGTGTGATGCCCCCTGCCACTGGGCCCCGTGTGATTCCAGGTGGGGTGGGGGTCGAGCAGCCCTGGGAGGAGGGCGGCTAGCACCTGCTTCGGTCACCTGTTGCCATCCTTAATAGCTCTCTTCTGCAGGCTTCCTGTTGCATTTTAAGCCCATTCCTCTCATTCTACCCTAAGTGAAATCAGAGATGTGATCATCACCCTTGCTGCACCGAGCCCTTCAGTGCGGGATGACCTGGTGTTTCCCCTCGAGCCCAGGGCAAGTCGGTGGTGGGATGTGGCATTGACAAGAGGCGGGTTGCCACGAGTAGAATTTGGAACAGATGAAATATTGGCTCAATTCAGAACTGGTTTTCCCGCTTAGCAGGTTAGGAAGGTATCGTTCTGTGCTAAGCTAACCTCATGCATTTTTTAAGACCAACTTTGATTTGTTTCAGCAATCAAGCAATGCACACATGGATAAAGAGTCTGTGCTAAATCCTTGCGACTTGGGACATTGTTCTGCCCATTTCGCAGGCAAGTGTCAAGCACGTATTCCCCAGTTCCCAGCCAGGGTTATGCTTCATGACATCTGGATCACGTGTCTCAGGGACACGGCTCCCCATGGACAGGATTGCTGTGTCTCTTCTCATGGTTCACGTAACTTTCTGGCAGCCTCGAGGTACATTTCATCCTGGAGACGAAATCCAACTGTATTTCCTGCAGCTGGGTAAGCCTTCCTGGCCAGGTGTGGCTCCCTGCAGCCAGCAGCCAGTTCTAAATTTCATGTCTGCAAAGTACCTGTTCTCACGGGAAGTCAGGCAGTGCTGGGGACTCTGGTGGGCTCTCCATGTCACCATAAGAGAAGGACCTAGGACACCGTGCTGCGTCTTCTGACCTCACCACTACGGCCCTTCCCACTGTCCTACACTGCCTTGCAGCCCTGTGACAGTTTTTTAAAAAAGATTTACTTATTTATTTGGAAGGCAGAGTGACAGGGAAGGAGAGGAAGAGGACACCAATACATGCATTGAGCAAGAGTGAGAGAGAGATCTATGCGTTAGTTGATTCCCTAATGGCCACAATAGCTGGCACTGGGCGGTGCTGAAGCCAGGAGTTAGGAGCTTCATCCAGGTCTCCCGTGTGTGCGGCAGGGGCCCAAGTACCCAGGCCATCCTCTGCTGCTTCCCTAGGTGTATTAGCAAGAAACTGGATCAGAGGCAGAGCAGCCAGGATGTAAACCAGCACTCCAGCGTGGGATACTGGAGTTGCAAGTGACAGCTTAATGTACTGCACAACAACTCTGGCTCTTCCAGGGATATCCCTTCTCAAGAAAGGCTAGGAGATCTGAGCCAAGACCATGTTTGTCCTACAGTGTGACTTGAAATTACCAAGGGGATTGTCTGTGTAGCCATGTCTTGGGGAAGTGATGGGGGCACTGGGAGTCCCCCAGCTTTGTAAGATTTGCCTGAGGTGATTAGTTGCTGCATGAGGGAGTGGAGGGGAGAGCTGGATAGATCCACTCAGCAGCCTTCGGAGCAGGTGCCTCCACGGTCTCACATAGGTCAGGACCCCTCAGAGTACCTTAACACAGCCTTCCAGGTCCGACACCTGGTCTGCAACCTTAGCAAGGCCAGCGTGGGCCTGGGAGCTTATGGTCATGAGCAGACATCCAGGGATGCTGGAGGAGGAGACTTGGCGGGGTACCGGTTAGAGGGGAAGAAGAATGCACTTGGAGCCTGGAGACTGGGGTCTGGTCTGGTCTGGTCACCAATGGCCTCAGGTGCAATCACTCCTCTGCCCAAGTCTTGTCCATTGGGTGTAATGATGGCAGCCTCACACACTTTCAGGGCTGTGACAAGGGCCAGGCAGCTGAGCTCTCGGAGCAGCACAGCGTTTTCCATAAATGCAGGCTCTTTTCATTGCTTTGGCAGATTTTTTTAAATGGGTTTTTCTGTTTATATAAGGGGAACACATTTCCTGTATTTCATATCAGGTTTAAAAGCATAAGGATACTTCCCATCCTTTCCTCCCTCTTTCCCTCTTCCTTCCTTCCTTATTTTTCTTGTAATTTTTTACAATGACATATTTTCAGTTTAGTTTATAAGCACAATCTTAACCTGTCACTAAATAAAGAATTCAACAAGTCGTAGGGAGAAAAGCCATTATTCCTCAGGAGGGGGGGACAAGGGTTGTAAGCAGTAATCAAATCTCAGAATGTCAATTTCATTCATATGTGTTCCATTGTTGTTTTATACTCTGTGCTAATTACCACAAATAAGGGATTTTTTTCAAAAGGTGAATGTTAAGAGTCGTAACTTCAACTTCTTTAAAAAATTAACTTTCATTTTGTTGAAAGGATGAGAGAGCGAGCAAGAGAGAGAAGAGAGAGAGATGTAGTTGTCGTCCTAGGCACAGGTTCACTTCCCAGGTGCTCTCAACACCCAGGACTGAAGCCAGGATGCTGGGGTTCTGGGCCTCCCAGGTCCATGGCGTGAGTCTGGTACTTGAGCCATCACTTGCTGCCTCCCAGGTGCATTAGTAGACAGCTGGATTGGAAATGTAATAGCTAGAACTTGAACTTGGCATTCCAGTATGGGGTGCATGGGTCCTAAGCTGTAACTCCACCACTGCACCAAATGCTCATTCTTGCTTTGAAGAGAAGTACCCAAAAGGTCTGGGTGCACTGAAGCTAGCGAAGGAGAGGGGAGCGGAAGAGTGGACCAGTCTTAGGAGACCCATGGCTCCCAGATCTTCCTCCAACAAGAGCATCCAAGGCATCGGCCTGCCCTGCCTATGCAGGCAGTGGATCTGTGCATCTTCGTGAGTGAGTGGCTGGTTCCATGTTGAGATTGCTCAGTAGCAGGAGAAAGGTCCCAGAGGTGGCTCATGACGGCACCTTGTGGAGCACCTTTCCTCTTACCCTGGTGCTGGTGGTACTCAGAGAGCAAGCACTCAGAGCTGACAGGACTGCTGGTTGCCCCCTGGCACATGTGCCATATCAGGCCCTGCAGGCTTGGCCCATGTCCTCCGGCAGTGCAAGGTTGGGCATGGGAGTGGTTTGCACCCTGCATCCCTATCTATGGGTGCGTCTCAAGCCAGCCCCTAAAGGTTGCTCAGTGTCTGTCCCAAGGTGGGGGGTGCACAGGGCAGGGTGGGGGTTGGAACAGGGCTGCCTGCATCTTACATCTCTTCAGCGGCACGGTTCTCAAGAAATTTGGAGCTGCTGGAGGTTGGCAGTTTCCCTGGGACCCTGGTTCTCTGACCCATAGGCTGGGTCTTGTGGTGCAGTGAGATCAGCAGAAATATAAGAGAATAATGATGATACTGATAGAGTAATACCCATCAGGGGTCCTTTGGCCCCATCTGGTTTACACTCAGGTTTCTGTAGTGTTTGGCCATCTGCCTTGCCCCGTGTACAGTGCCTGGCCTGCCTCAGCTGAGAGGCCCTTCTGGGGTGGTGGAAGGTTAACCCCCGCCCAACCAGCCTATGTCCTTGTTGTCCCGCGATCTGGAGGATGGGCACTGAGCTGGCTTTGTTGGAATTTCTGGGTGGGGGCAGGGATCATTTTGCTTTGGAGACTCAGGGGGTCACATTCAGAAATGGAATCCGGGTATGCCCAGCGTGGTGCCTGACTCACTTTCCCCGTGGCTGGGGATTGAGGGTGGAGGGTGGAGCTTCCAGTCCCTGCTGGTGCTAGGCTGGGACGTGTGTGGCCACGCCCATCTCAGAGCTCCCCAGGTCAGCGCTCCAGCAGTGGGTGAGCTCTTCACCTCCAACCCCGGGCCACCAGGCGGCTTGGGCTGCTACGTGCTACAGCCAGACCCACAGAGCTTAAAATAGCAGGATGAGCTGGCCGCCTTGCATGTGGGTCGCCCGCCCAAGGCATGGTGGGGCGGCTGCCTGGGGCTGGGGCTCCGCTGGCCTGCGGTACCCCAGCCGAGCACCTTCTCTGGGTGTTTCTTCCAGAACAAGAGCCAGGAATCCGGCAAAGAAGTGGTTAGAAGTTCAGGTGTAGCTGATGCACTGGACACCGCCAGGGCTCATCTCTCCTAGGCCTTTTAAGGGAATGACTCGGACCTGACCTGTGACAGCCTCCCAGTGAGCAGCCCAGAGACCTTCTGACTTGGCGTCTGCCTCATCCCTACGCATGGTGCTGCCTGCGGTTAGCTGTGTAGGGTCCTGTTACAGACTCAATGAGGAGAGAAAGTCAAGTGCAGGGTTGGGATGGAGATACTGCCATGCCAAGTCACAGGTGCAGAACACAGACATCCTGAGTCCCAGCCTGGTGGGCACCAGCCGCTGAGTGGGCACTGGCTTCTGGGCAGGTACCTGCTGCTGGCCACTGTCACTCCCTGCCTACCTCTTCCTGGAGAGCCGTGATGGCACCCAAGGGAGTCAACAGAGACCTCCAGGCTGGCCAGCCTGCCTGCCTTCCATCCAACTTTCTTTCCTTTCTTTCCTCTAACAGTATTTACTAAATACCTGCCACCCGTAAGGCTCTGTCCCTGCCTGTGGAAATGCAGCCGTGAGTGAAACAGTACAAAAGCCTTGTCCTCGCAAAGCCTGGTCCTATGGAGTAGAGACATCGTGAGCAACAGTGTGGGCAGGGGCTTGGCCTGGTGGTTAGGACACCTGCTAATATGTGCCCGTGTTCCTTCTCCGAGAGCCTGAGCATGAGGTCTGCTGCGCTCCCTGCTGCAGCTTCCTGCCTGTGCAGGCTGCAGGGATGGTTCAAGTGGGAAGCCAGGACTGGGTGTGTGGCTCTGCCTCCAGCTCTGGCCCAGGGCAGTTGGTGCAGGCTGCAGGGATGGTTCAAGTGGGAAGCCAGGACTGGGTGTGTAGCTCTGCCTCCAGCTTTAGCCCAGGGCTGTTGTTTGCATTTGGAGATGTAACCAGCATGTCTTTTTTCTTGGCTCTCAATAAATTTTGTATAAATGCCTCAAAGCATAATAGGAAAGTCAGTTACATTGTGTGTTGGGGTAAGTGCTGTGGAAAAAGCAGAACAGGGCAAGCAAGGCTGCATAGGCTGAGGAGGTGGTCAGGGAGGGCCTCTCGGAGCAGGTGTGTTTGAATTGGGTGTGCAGAGATGCTCAGGAAGGAGGCAGCCGAGGTCGAGGAACAGCAAGGACTGAGTGTATGAATTATACAGATCCTCCTTTTTGTTTTTTAAAGAGTTACTTTTATTTGAAAAGAGTTACAGAGAGAGAGGAGAGGCAGGGATATCTTTCATATGTTGGCCCACACCTCAAATGGCTATAACTGTTGGAGCTGGACCAATCTGAAGCCAGAAGTCTGGAGCTTCTTCTGGGTCCTTCAAGTGGGTGCAGGGGCTCCAGGACTTGAGCCATTATCTGCCTGTTCTCCAGGTGCATTAGTAAGGAGCTGAATGGGAAACGGAGCAGCTGGGACTTGAACCAGTTTTTGTATGGGAGAGCTGCACTGCATGTGGAGGCTTAACCTACTATGCCACGACACTGGTCTTTCACAGATAAAGGCATTGTCTCTCACTCAGAGGGATGGGAGACCACTGGAGGACTAGGCCCCTGTCCAGGTCTGATTCCCAAGATGGGGCTAGTGTGACTTGTGAACTGATTTGCTTGCTCCTGGGGAGGAACAGGACACGCTGATGGTGGGCTGCCTCTCTGTCTTGGAGTCGCGTCGGGAGGGAAGGGCCGTGGCTTGGTGATGGTGGTTTGCAGGAACCTTCTTTTGTCCTGGCTCTAGAGAGCCCATCAGTAAATAACCAGAAAACTTGTCAGCTGGTCGTTAAACCATGGCTGCCTTGACCTTGGCCATGGTGGGGGCATTTATACCAGGGCAGCTGGCCAGCACTGCATGTCAGGGCTTTCCTTCAGTGAACTGGCTGGGCCTTTCCCAGCCCGCTGCTGGGAGCCAAGGCAGTGGTTGCAGGGGCTGGGGACGGTTTGCTTCTGTTTGGCAAAACCCCTGTGTTCATGCTGGGTGAAGTTAAAGTGAACATGGGTGGGGGCAGGTGTGTGAGATGACAGAGCAGCGCTGCGTTGGCCAGCAGCGACAGGCTTACTGCCCGTGCGGGTGTGATGGGAGACTCTGCTCTTCCTGCTGTGTCATCCTAAGGCTTGAGCTCTCTCCCCCACCCTACCCCCACCTCCATCTTAAAAAACAGATTTATTTCAACTAGTGACAGAGAGCAGGTGATCTTCTGTTTGAGCGCCCGTGTGGGTGGCAGGGGCCCAAGTACTGGGCCATATTCTGTTGCTTTTCCAAGTGCCTTAGCAGGTAGCTGGAGCGGAAGTGGAATAGCTGAGGTCCTTTCATGGGATGCCAGCACTGCATGTGGCAGCCCAACCTGCTGTGCCCTGTTAACACTGTTGAATGGATGTGGAAAGAGAAGCAGGTCTATTCATTCAGCAAGTAGGTCCTGTTCTCCCAGGGCCATGTCTCTTGCCCAGGCTGCCCTGCTCTTCCTTCTGCCTTGTGCCTGTGGTTGCGAGTATTGTCTGTGGTCAAGAGGTTTGCAGGTGGGATGTGCACTCATGGAAGGATGGGGCACAGGTTGGTCTGACTCAGGCCGGGGCGGTGGAGGCAGGGAAGGGCAGCTCTGTGCCTCTCCCTGCTCAGGCTGCGGCTGGCATTTCCTCTGACCGCCGTATGGGGGAAGGGAAGAGCAGGTGTGCCCTGGCGCCTGGGCTGGCTGAGATACAGAGGCGCCTCTTGGGGCTCGAGCTCGGTCAGTGATGGGTAACTTAGCACAGTCACCCGGGACACCCCAGGCTTTGTGGAGCCCGGCCACATTCTTGGAGCTCCAGGCTGGACATCTGAGCTCCTCCATGGCTTTGGTAGTTGGCTGAATCTGGTGGGCAACCCTGAGAGGGCCTGCAGTGGGGCCAAGCAGTTGGATACAGTCTAGGTGAATGCCTAGCAGGTGGGCTAGGGGTAGCATTGGGGGTGTCTTATACCTAGGTAGAGGTGAGGCTGCAGGACCTGGTGCTGCTGGACACTCGGATAATCCCCTTCAGAGCCCATGCATCTACCTCGTGTCAAGCCGGACTTGTTAGTGCGAGAGGAATGTGGGTGAGTTCTGTCTTAGGAGGCTGCTTCTTTTTTTGTACCAAGACTTTGAGGCAAATAGCCATGATCCCAGGCAGAGTTGAAACAGCCTTGTTCAGTCGCAATGAGAAGTTTGGGACAGGAAGGGGAACCTTTCTGGAGGAGACTGCCCTTGAGGCGAGCCCTGAAGTGTGTGCTGAAGGCAGGCATAGATGCGGGAGGCCACAGCAGGGTGGGGATGAACACCGATCAGCTCTAGTTGCCAGCTCTAAGGGCAGGGGGACTGGCGGGGAATCAGGTAGGCAAACGTGGAAAGTCTTGGGTGACAGGCTTGAGCTTTGCATTACAACCCCCAGGAGTCCATGAAGACTATTGCAGATGAGTAAGACTATGTATGGGGTGTGTCCTGGGACATTCCTGGGGCCCATCTTGGTGGCAGCATGGGGTAGGGCAGCCAGTAGGAGCCTGTGGCAGGGCATGCACATGTGACCCCGCCGTGGGTTGCAGTGCACATGTGTAGGAGTGTGGGTTGGTTCGAGCAGGCCGACTGGGAACAAGAGCTTCCCTGGACCCACAGGGACTCTGATTGTCTGAGGACCTGCCGATGGGCAGAGATGCCCGAATGCTCTGAGGAGGCCTTCTACGACTGGAGACACCTGGAATGGTCTGACCTGCCCGAGGACAGAGGAGAGGCTGAAGGAGGCGTAGCTGGTGTTCTGTCTTCAAATGACTACAAGGGCCAGGAATTCCATCCCAGTCTTCCTCATGGATAGCAGGCACAAACACTTGGGCCATCTTTTGTCAGCCTTTCCAGGCACATCAGCAGGAAGCTAGACCAGAAGCTGATCAGCCAGTACTCGAACCTGTGGTCTGATAGGGGATGCTGGTATCATAGGCAGTGGCTTAACTTGCTGCACTACCATGGTGGTCTCAACCCCTGCCTCATCTTCAAGTGTGGCCCCTGGGGGTCAGGTGACTGCCCCAGTGACTGCAAGCTAGGGAGTCACACAACACCCAGCTGGGATGTCCAGCTCTATCTCTCTGCTCCCACTGTCCACCCCTGTCCCTCTGGCAGTGAGGATGGAGTAGGAATGGGCTTCTCTCCCCTGGGGAGGCTCCCAGGTGCTCCCCACACATAGTGTCTTTTCCCACTGGGGCTCCAGTCCCAATCCCTTCTGCTTCCAAGAGGGACAAAGGAAAGAGGGAGGTCCATCTCCCAAAGCTGGCAGATGGGTCCCAGGTGCATGGACTGGCTGGGGCAGGCAGCTGGATGCTGGTTCCTGGCACCGTTCCTGCCAGCAAGTCAGTGCCCTGCACGGAGGGTTAGGAATACGGGATTTGCTGGGTCAGGAATTTACACAGCGCACGGCTGTAAACCTCAGGCTCCATCTCGCTTCCCCAGGCTGGCGGTCGCCTTATCTCATCCTCCCGGAGCTGCCTGCCCGCCCTGATAAGTCTGAGTACAAATGCTTGCTTTCTCCTGTGTCCCGCCAGTGTGCATGCGTGTGGTTACAGGTGTGTCAGCACCCCACACACCAGCACCTGGTGGGAGACAGAATGGAAGGTGGTCCTGACAGGCATGTGGAATAGCTTCAGGCGGGAAGATGGGGAGGGGGCTGGAAATAGGGACCTGTGCTCTGCATCCAGGCAGACCACCGGCCTGTGCTGCTGGGGCTCAGCCTCTGCCCGTCCCCCCTCCCCAACTCCGGAAGAGCCTGCTCAAAGAGCACATTATTGCCTGGTCAGAGCAGCAGCTCCTTTTCTTGGATACTGTTTTTTTCTTTTCTTTTTTATTATATATATATATATATTAATTATTTATTATTTAACTTCATTAATTACATTGTATTATGTGACACAGTTACATAGATACTTGGGTTCTCCCACCCCTCCCCAAACCCTCCCACCATGGTGGATTCCTCCACCTTGTTGCATAACCACA
Organism: Ochotona princeps; assembly: GCF_030435755.1. Classification (NCBI taxonomy): domain Eukaryota; kingdom Metazoa; phylum Chordata; class Mammalia; order Lagomorpha; family Ochotonidae; genus Ochotona; species Ochotona princeps. The sequence continues at coordinate 19,720,412 of NC_080858.1, forward strand.
GCTCAAGTTCAGTTGAGATTCCCCCATTGCAAGCGTATACCAAACATAGAGTCCAGCATCTTATTGTCCAGTCAAGTTCAACGGCTTCTTAGGTATACCCTCTCTGGTCTGAAGACAGAGCTAGCAGAGTATCATCCCAGTCAATTGAAAGCTCCAACATACCATCAGCAAAAATTTACATCATTATGGAATTAATTGACATAGTAATGAGTAACCAATATGTTAAAAGTAAATGCGAGTTCCCAGCCACCTTCTGTGACCACCTCACCTACACTTCAATTTTAGTTTATACACAACATATAACATTCAAAACATAACATGTTATACATAACATCATATCATCTTAAATTAAGGCAAACATGTGGTATTTAACCTTTTGTGATTGGCTTATTTCCCTTAGCATTATGGTTTCCAGTTTGGCCCATTTGGCCACAAAGAACTGCATTTTGTTTTTTTTAATAGCTGAGTAGTATTCCATGGAGTAGATGAACCATAGCTTTCTTATCCAATCCTCTGTTGATGGGCATTTTGGTGGCTTCCATGTTTTTGCAATTACTGATTGTGCTGCTATGAGCATAGGAGTGCATGTTGGTTTCTCATAAAACAATTTTTCTGGATATATTCCTAGGAGTGCTATTGCTGGATCATACGGTATGTTGAATTTGAGTTGTTTGAATATTCTCCATACTGATTTCCATAGAGGCTGTACCAGCCTGCAGCCCCACCAGCAGTGGAGTAGGGATCCCTTTTCCCTGCAACCTCACCAACAAGTGTTGTTGGTGCTTTTATTCATGTGGGCCAGTCTTACTGGCGTTAGGTGGTACCTCATTGATGTTTTTTTTATTATATTTTTGACAATCTTTACATAGTTAATTAGGGTAAAAAGGTTCAAGGGCTATAGGATAGTGGGTAAGACTATTATTTCCATATTGTTTCCTTCATGTTTAAAGGGGGATATTAAGGGAGAAGGCCCACCCAGTTTCCCACCCACCCCAGGTCCCGGATGTAGGGCATGCTCTGAGGTTCTTGCTCAAGTGGTTTTGATGGTTCACCAGTTACGAATCGCTGCCAATCTTGCCACTTGGATACTTTTTCTAAAGCACTGTTTTGGCCTTATCCAAGACATGTACAATGGGCGGCCCTGCTGCTGCCATCACATGCATTTGACCGTGATGTCATGGCATCGATATGCTTGACATGGCGCCAAGTACTGGAGGTCAAGGGTGCTGGACACAGACCCTGCCCTCAGGAAGTTCATGTCTTGGGGTGGTGGGGGAGGGCGGGCAGGGAGTGTCAGAGCCACAGGGACACCGAGGGACTGCAGAAAGGAGGTGATGAGCACCCTGATGCTGACCAGGCATGGGGAAGAGGAACTCTCAGCAGGAGTAGCAGGTGCAGAGGCAGGAGGCAGGAAGGATTTGGGGATTTGCTGGTGGAGGGTTGACCCAGGCAGGTACAGGGGATGGATTTGGAAGGAGTGGAATGGGGAAGCTCTTGCTCTGGGTTTTAGCTGACATTGGGCATCCTGGACGCTTCAGCCCCATTTCTCTTTCATGCTCACCCTCTGGTCAGCTTGGTGTGGACCGTGGACTGGGCATTGTGAGCCTAGTATGTCCCATTTCATAGGGTGGGCAGTTCAGGTCTTGGGGAAATCTTAGAGAACCAGCGAGTTCAACCTCTGTGTTTGGTGGCTAAGGAGCTAGAGGTCACCCAGGTTGTCGTCAGGCTTTGTTCCTGGATGACCCAGGAAGGCCTCCCTTAGGACCCTTTGTTCATCAGGTATCTGTTGGGGTCCCAGGCCTTACTGCTGTGCAGGCTGTGGGCTAGTAGGAGAATCAGGTCATGAGCTGCACCCAGAGGTGTTCCCAGGGCTGGTGAGTGCCTGGGAGGGTTAGGCAGATGGTGCCAGAGGGATTGTATCTGACTGCACAGGGACTGCCAGAAAGTCAGCAGAGGGACCAATTTGAAGAATTCCCAAGAATCAGGGAGGAGTAGATCTAAGCCAGGCAGGTGGTTAGGTTAGAGCATCGATGCACAGGGAACAGCCTGTGTGAAGGCTCAGAGGAAGGATGAGTGTGGGCAGTGCATGAACTGGTATATAATGAATGGGAGAGGAGAGGCCAGGAATGGGGCCGCAGGGATGGATTGGGCCAGTCGTGCCAGACCTCCAAAGTTATTTTAAGAATTTGTGTTTCATTGGAGTGGAACTGTGTACAGAAATGTACCCTTGCACGTATACACACACGGAGTTGTGATCTGAGGAAAGCCACTGGAGAGGTTGTAGTTGAGAAGGCTTTGAGTGAGACAGGTCACCCTGGCCTTTGGGTGACAAATAGACTTGGGGTCAGGGTGGCAGGGAGGGGCTGTATTCCAGGCTGTGCAGGACCCTGGGTGGGGCAGGCCACGGCAGTGTCTGGGATTGTGAGGGGCAGAGGGAGGAGCACCAGCCTGACTCCTGCATGATGGGGGGTAGGAGCAGGTGACAGCTGACTGAAGTGGTGCGAGCGTGTGTGTGTGTGTGTGTGTGGCTCTTTATTGAGCAGGGCAGGGCAGTGCCACGGGAACTCATCTGGGGCAAGGTCAGTGCCTCTGGGGCATGTGAAATCGGAGCTGCCAGTGTGACAGCCCAGTGGGGGTGAGTAGCAGGAGCTGTGTGTGTGTGCCTGGGATTCAAGAGGCAGGTGAGGGTCACACAGACATTTGGGTGTCATGGTGCTCAGGTGGTGGTCCTGGAGGTGGCCTCATGCAGGGATGTGGGGCTGAGGCAATGACACAATGCTTGAAAAGTTGTACATTATATTTTTTTAAGATTGATTTATTTTTATTTGAAAGGTAGATTTATAGGGAGAAGGAAAAAAGAACTTCCATCTGCTGGTTCCCTCTCCAGTTGGCCACAACGGCCAGAGCTTAGCCAGGACAGGAGCCTCTTCCCAGTCTCCTATGTGGATGCAAGGGCCCAAGGATTTAGACCATCCTCTGCTGCTTTCCCAGGCTGAAGGATGAGAGCTAGATCAGACTTTGAGAAACTGGGACATGAACCGGTGCCCATATGGCATGCTGGTGCGACACAGTGAAGGATTAGCTTGTTGAACCATGACGCTGGCCACCCCCCCAACCCAAACCGTGCGTTATTATCTCCAGATTTGGAGTTGGAGTAGTGACTCTAAGTTGCCCAAGAGTGGGGCAGCTGTTCCAGATGGGATATGAGCACAGGTGCATCTAGTCCCTCAGCCTGGAGGCTCCCACTGTGTTGTTTTGCCCGGGCTTTGTTCTCTGTGGTCGGGTTGGATGGGGATATAGACGGAGTCGGGGTGGGGAGGTATCTGAACCTGGCCATCCTCCACCTCCACAGGGCCCACCTTCTGATCTGGGCTTTGTCACAGTTCAGCCCCATCTCCTGCGTGGCTCCTCCTGGTCTACCCATCATATTGTCAGTCTCCTGGTCGGATCAGAAGTAATGTAGCTGGACTGAGGCTGTGGCCTGGTCTCCTCAGAGTCAAGCTGGCTGGACTGTCCAGAGGCCCCAGTGCATGCTTTGATGGTGGGGTACAGATGTTCAGCTGAGGGGGGTCCCTGCAGGCAGAGGTGCTGCTGCCTGCGACATCCTCAGAGAAGCCCCAAGAGCTCAACCACCCAGATTGAGTGGCTGGATTGTCTGTGTTGTTCCTACCTCCTCCTCCCTCGTCTCTCCATCTCCTGTCTTTCCCGACTCTTCCTCTAAAGTGGCTCTCCAAATCCATTAGTCTAATTGTCTCTCTACCTGTTCACCCAGCCGTTCCAGGCTGTGTCACGTGCTGGGGCTATGGCTGTGCACAACACAGTTGACTCACAGCCATTTCCCCTGTGTTACCTGTCGCTGGTGCAGGCATGCACCCAGCTCAGGCGTCCTCAGGTGCCCTGCTTTCCAGGAACCACTCCCTGGATTTGTGGCTTGGTTCTCAGCCTTTGGTTGTGGCACTTGGGGGGCCCTCAGGCTGTCCTTGGCAAGAGCTCAGGCACTTGGCACAGATGGAGTGGGGGAGTGTCTTTCTCCTCTTAGACTTTCCAAAGACCTGCCTTGGGGTAGCCACAGAAGATAGGGACTGGCGAGTGGAAATGCCAAGGACACAGCCCCGGTCTCTTTTGGAAGCCCCTAGGAACCAGAGCAGGGGTGGGTGGCCAAACTGTCATTGCAGTCTAGACAAGAGCTGGGAAGGAGGTAGGATGAAACCTTTCTATGCACAGGGAGTTCCCCTGACCATCCTTTCTAGTATGTTCTTAGCAACTCATCAACCATCCGGCAAGGACCTGGAAACCCTTCCACTAAGTCCAACTATGGTTGCTGCGCCCTTCCTGAGTCATAGGGGGGTGTGGCTGCACATACTGTCCTTGCCGTTGGATTTCCGCAGCTATCAGACAGCTGCAGACATTCTGAAGGTCTGGCTCTCTTCACATCCGTGAATGCTACACTTAGCAATGAAACCCAAGAAGGTCCCACATTCACAGTTAAAATCATCAGGGATGGGCATTTGACCAAGTAGTCAAGGTATAGAACACCTCCCATATCTATTTCCTAGTTCCAGTCCCAGCTCCCTTCCCAGATTTCAGCTTCCTGCTAATGCAGACCCTGGGAGGTAAGCAGGTGATGGTATAACCACGGGAATTCCTGCCACCTGCATGGGAGGCCTGCATTGGGCTCACCACCTCACAAGTAAATTAAAAAAATCAGGGCCAGCACAAGGCTCATCTCCCAGGCTCCTCTGTGCAGTGAGCCCCCACTTTGTGGCTCACCTTGACCTTGAAGCTGCCAGGCTGGAGATGGGAAGGCCCAGGCTGCTTCCGAATCTGTGCAGGCTGATGGACAGAGCAGCAGTCAGCAGCACAGGGCAGGGAGGGGAGCTGGGTTCGCCTACTGGCCCTGGCTGTGTGTGGGTGAGGGAGCAACAAAGGATGGGGCCATGTTGCCACCCTAGCCTGAGCAATCCGTGGAGAGGCAGACATAGCTTGGCATTTTCTCTGAAATGCTCATCTCCCCAGTTGCCAGTCAGCAGAGATGTTGCATGTTGATTTCACCGAGTCACTTTTCTCATTCCCTCTGAAAATTCTGTCCTGGCTTCGCGGTTGTTAGTAAAAGGCTGCCCTGTCTTCTTCATGTTCTTGGAGACTGAGCTGTCAAGAACAGCCTGTACCTCCTGCCTCTCTCCCAGGGCTGGCAAGCATCGGGGTAGGGGGCTGGGGATCGGGATATGTAGGGGAGATATGGTCTCAGGGCCCAACCTGGCCACTCGTGCCTTCTGCACCCCATGTCTAAGCACCAAGGACATCTGGCCTCTTCACCTTTCGATGTCTCCCCCTGCTACTAGGCCTGGATACCTGGGGCGTCAGCTGTGTTGTGTGCCCCACTGCCTGGACTCTGCAGGCTGCGGTTTGCACTTGCAAACAGGACCCAGGAAAGCTCACAGAGCATGTTGATCCACAGGCTCACTGAGGTCTTGTAAGGCCTTCCTGGAAGTGCCCACCCTCCCTGTCTCTTCCTGTGCCAATCACTGCCAAAGGCCATTGGGCATGGAGAGGACTCCAAGGGCAATCCATTGCTCGCTTGCTCTCCTGGTAGCAGGTATTTGTATCTTCTCAGGGAGTCCTGAGGCCCACAGCCTTGTCTCGGGGAGGGAGGAGTCCTGAGGCCCATAGCCTTGTCTTGGGGAGAGGGGAGTCCTGAGGCCCACAGCCTTGTCCCCCGGGGGGGTGGAGTCCTGAGGCCCACAGCTTTGTCTCGGGGGTCCTTGCTCAGTAGCTGGCCCACCAAGGCCTGTCTGTGACTGTGGATGATCTACCCGCAGACTGTGTCCCGGCACACCAGCCTTCCCAAGGCTCCTTTCCCACCTCTGTCCTAAGACAGGACTAGCCGCCTGTGTTCCACACTGCATTTCCCTGCACTGTTTTGCTTCTTTCAGCCCCATGTGACATCCGCTGAAGCCCTCTCCACGGGGACTCACCTTTGCAGATGAGCAGCCCACTGACATCACTTGGGCACACCTCCCCCTTTCGATCCCTGTCTCGGAGTCTGTTACATCATGGTCTTGCTTCAGGCTACGATATTTCAGGGTCCTTAAGATTCTCTGAGACTGGAAGATTTCTCAGGGCAAGAACTACTTACGTAGCCATAGACAGCATAGAATGGAGGCTTGGCACTTCTTTTCTGTAAAGTGGGGATCATGACTGTCTGGGGGGTGTCACAGGATGACATCATGGGCGGCTTGGGCCCTGGGGGAAGTGAGCTGTAGCAGTGGAGTTGCTGCTGTTCTGAGGGGGGACAGCTCGGGACCCTGAGGGGACCCATCTGCAATCTTGAGAGCAACTGACAGGTATGACTGAGGGAGCAGAACTGTGACACTGGGTAGACTTTTTCTCTTGCCCCTCTGGCCCTCAGGCTCCTCCAATTTCTTGAGGACAGAGTTAGTGGCATAGATTTTCATGAGACCCGAAGGTGAAATAGCCCGGAACCCTGGGGAAATGCAGGCATACACTTCTTCCCAAGCGAGAGGTGGGAAGGATTGGAAAGTAGAGGGCCCAGCCTGCCGGGGCTCTTCTCGGCCCGGTTGCCTCACCCTGGGTCAGGAAGAATAGCTGGCTTTGACTTGATGTGTCTCCTCAGGCAGCTCCATGTCACAGGGCTGCCTCTGGTGCCCCTCCAGGGGACAGGCTGATTGGCGGAGGACACCCTCACCCACTACCACCGCCCCTGACCAAACAGCTGGGAAGACTTGCAAGGGAGAATGGGGTCTTCTGACTCCCTGTCCAGTGTCCCCTTGCTTTGGAGGAGTGCCACTGTGTGGCTGTGAGGGCTCCCCTTGAGCCATCAGGTGGGGGCTAGACCTCTGCCGCTCGTCTGCATACAGCACCTGCAGGACTCCTTGTGCCTAATCAGGAGGGAGCAGGTTGGCCACAGCGCATGCCAGGTGGGACTGCTGGGCTCTCCTCCTGAGCCATGTGGGGTGGGAACAGGGCGAGCACTGCGTCCTCCAGGCGCTCTGGCTAGCCAGGCTGCAGGCCCAGCGGCTCCAGGCGCAGGGTCACCACGGCAACCTCCTGCGAGGGTCTGCAGTCCCTCTGGCTGCAGTGACCTTCTCTTTCTCTGTTGGCGTTGGCTGGCTGGGGTAGCTGTGTTTCTGCCCATTTGTCTTGCCTGATGCCCCCTGTCTTTTTTGAGGGGCAGGGAGGACAGGAAGATTGGGGGTTTCAAAGAGTAAGGAGCTGCACCTCCTGATCTCTTTGCTGCCTGGCACACAGCACATGGCATGGGGCATTAGGCATGGAACAGAAGCCTCCAGGTATCCAAACAGGATGCTGCCACCCACACTGCTAGGTAGGGCATGGATTCTGTGTCCAGCTATCCCGCCTTCCAGACCCCAGACCTGGACTTCGGTGCTGTGCTAGTAAAACTTGGCTCCTGCTCTGAGCACTGTCGGATGATTCACAGAGACAAGGGCAGGAGAACTGGCGTCCTCTGGGGCCCAGCTGGGGTCCCTTGGCTAAGTCTTCATTTGCCAACAGTGGTGGTCCTAGGGGAGGCCGAGCTTCTCCTGGTGGTCTCCTGTTCCCCGCACCATTTCTGTGTGCTGTGCCTTTCATGTGCTCCTCGCGGAAGAGGGTCTTACCTGTGACCAAGACCACCCTTCCTGCGTTATTCTGGCAGTGAGGGGCAAGGCAGGAGGACCCCACTTAAGACACCTGCTTCTCGTAGCCTGGCTGACTGCCCAGCTGCGCGGCACCCCACCCGGGAGCGCGGAGGCGGTGGTTCGCGCAGCTGCAGGAGCTTTGCAGAGCCGCGCGTGTGCACGAGGGCGCGGGCGCGCGGAAGGGGCGGGAGGGCAGCGCGGCCCGCCGAGGCCCCTAGCGCTTTCCCACACCTCGTGCCTTCCTTGCGGTCCCTTTTCCCTGCACGCCAGAGCCAGACCCACGTGTGCAAAAGCGTGGTGTGTGCGCGAGCCCACTGCTGTGGTGGGAGGCTGATTGCATAGGGGGTGGAAGGCTGATCGCAGCCGGCTCGACGGTGGCCGCGCTTCTAACCCCTGTAGCCTCCTGAGGCCCTGGTTCTGGCGTCCTCGGCTCCTGGGGCACCTCCAGCCGCTCCCCTCCTCCCGCCGCCCTCTTTCTCGGGGTGGGAAGAAGGGGTGGGGTTGGGGGGGACAGTGCCCTTCCCAGTGAGGGCTCTGTGCACCCCCATCAGCGGAGCCCTTGACATTTACCGAGGGGGTTCGAGGGCACTTGTATAGGCACAAGCAAAACGCTAATCCTATTAAAAATATTGTGTCATTGGGGAGGGGGTGGATCTCCCGCCCCGCGCCGGGCGGGCAGGCTGCGCGCCCATTGGTCGGGTGCCGGGCAGGGGGCGGGCCCGGGTGCCGGGGAGGGGGCTCGGGGTGATTTCAGAGCCGGGAGTCGGGGTTGGGATTTCGCAGGGAAAGCCCCGCGGTGGCAGCTGCGGCCGGTCTCTCGGCACTGCTCGCCGCGCGCCCGGGCAACCCTGGGCCGGCAGCTGCTCTGCAAAGTGGCGGAGCGAAAGGAGGCGGAGCGCCGGCCAAGTGCACGGGCTAGTCTGGGAGAGTGAGAGAGGTGTGCCCGGGCAAGCCTGGGTCCCGGCGCTCTCCTGGCTCGCGTGGGGCGGCGGGGAAGCGAGTGGACGCTCCGGAAAGAAAAATCAAATTGCAGCCGCCCCTGAGACGCCAAGTTCGCGAGTGCGCACACATCCGCGCCGCGCCGCAGAGCCCGCCCGGGGCCGGCCGCCGTCCGAGCGGCAACGGGGCCACTGGGTGCCGAGTTCGGCCGGGAGGGAGCCCCGGAACGGAGAGGGGACGTGCAGGGTCCAGACGGCCTGCCCCCCCACTCCCAAGCCCGACTTGGGCGCCCCTTGCGTCCCGCCGTGGGAGCGATGCCCCCCGCCCCTCGCGCTCGCCGGCAACAACGACGCGAGCATGGAGAAGTCGAGTAGCGAGGATTCTTCCATTCACCGGAGCCCGTCTTTAGACAGCAAGGACTCGGACTTTGCTAAGCCGTCCACTTCGGGCCGCCCGTTCGGCCGCGGCTTCACGGCCGGCGCCTTCTACGGCACGGCGGGCTCCCGGGGCCAGAGCCGCGCCGAGGCCGGCGTGAAGACCGACAAGTACGATGCTCCCAAAGGCAGCAAATACGTGGTGTTTTACCTGGACCTGTCCTTTGTGTTCCTTCTAGAATTTAAGAAGTGCAACATGGCCAGGGGCTGCCTGTGCTGCCTGAAGTACATGATGTTCCTCTTCAATCTCATCTTCTGGGTAAGTCCTTGCGCTCGGCTCGGCCCCCTTTTTGCTCGCTGCAGCGCGAGTCTACCGCGCTAGCGTGCTGCATTGCTCCGCTCTGCACGGCGTAAGTGCTTGAGGGTTTTTTTCCCCTTCCCTCCCTTTAAATCTCCCCCTGTCGTGCATAGATGTCTTCTTTTCTTCTCTGTGGCTGAGTGGAGGTTCCAACTTGAGGAGGGCAAACTTTTCCTTCTCCCCTCCCCCTTGAAGATACCCGGTACCCCGGAAGCGGCTGTGACCCTGGCTTGGAGATGGGGCGGTAGGGGATAGCTTTCTGAGTGTTTACCCGTGTTCCTCGTGGACTCATGAGGGTGCACGCCACAGCATTTGATGGGAGTGGAATGAGGGTGTGTATGGAGGTCACCTCCTCCCACTTCTTTCAGGGAATCCAGGAAAAAGGCAGGGGAGCCCGTGTCCCAAGCCCATGGGCTTACCGGCTGAACTCAAGCTGGGGCTTGTGTGGCGTGAAGGGTGCTGCTCTTGGGTGTGACTGTGGCTTTGGAAGAGGGTGGCTGGACCCTGGGCAGGGAGGGACAAAGAGGGCAGTGGGGTACCCGTCCTTGGTGAGAGTCTGTTGGAGGGACTTGCTCTCAGCATCCCGTGGGCTTCTGTGCAAGCACGTGTGTGCATGTGTGACAAGGACTGGTTGGGCGTATTTGCAGACTTCTGAAGTTCATCTCATCCCAACTGTGGCCTCTGCCTCCCTCCACCAGACCCGGTCAGCACAGATGTTTGGCTGGGTCCCAGGCCCTGTGCACCCGCCCGCCCATGGTTGGAGGAGGCTGTCAGCCGCCCACTGGCCAGGGGAAACCGTGGGAGCCAGCAGGGCACTGTCTTGCTGGGGGCAGGGGAGGAGGGAAGAGCAGTATTGCTGGCGCGCAGAGTGACTCTGTTCAGCTGCAAAACTTTCTGGAGTTTGTGTGTGTGTGTGTGTGCAGAGGCGTGACTCGTCCCGTAGAAGGGAGTGGTTGGGGCTGCCAAGGAAGGTCGGGCTCCCATCTTAGTGACCTTGGGTGATCACCGTGTCCGTTAGGGGCTGGGCTTTCCTGTAAACCCACCCCCCTGCCCAGTCCAGTGGGGCAGAGGGAGATTTTGTGGCCATCTTCCCCAGCATCCTCCCTTCGCTAATGATATGTCCTGGAGGCACTCGGGGCAGCCCCTGGTCTTCTCTTCGGGTATCTGGGGAGGGAGGCCCCTTCCCCAGCTGGGGCCTGAAAGGATGGAGTGCCCGGCTTGGGTCTCCCCAGGACCGTCTCCACAGGCATTACCTGCGGTGGGGCAGCGCCTCTGGTTCTTGTGGCCAGTGGCAGAGGCGGGCGCCAGAATGTCAGGAATGGCTTTGCAGCTGCCTGTGGGCTAGTGCTTCCCGCTCCTGTGGCTCATTTGCTTGCATCTGTGAAGCCAGGCCTGCTTTCATTGTTCACAGCTGCCTCCTCTTGTCTTCGTTCACAGTTACAACCCACCTTTCTGTTCCACTTCACCCAGGCAAGCACTTCACATTTAAACTAGCAAGGGCTGGGGGTGCTGGTGTCTTGGGCCAGGCTCCTCCCCGCCCCCACCGTGCCACCTGCTGGCCATGCTTGGTATTACTGCTCCTGGGAAGTCGCCTCTTCAGGATTCTCAGCCTTGGTTTGGGGCGGGTCTCACCAGGCTCCAGCTGTCCTGGGTACCCTGCGCCTAGCAGGCATTCATGTTTAGCTTGCAAGTGAGTGGGCGGATGGTCAGAGCCATAAATCTGCAGCCTGTTGCTATATGCTGGGGGGCCCATGTCCCACTTGGCACATGGAGAGAAGTTAGATATCAAAGCTATCTTTGATGAAAGCTCTCTTGGCCCTTTAGCTGGAATCCTTCCTTAAAAGCCCAGCAGAAGTTAATGAGCCATTTGGCGAGACGTTCTTCCTTTCAGGTCTGCAGTACGCAGGCTTGCTGTCTCTTCCTAATTAAAAGGTACCGACTCAACTCTTCTATCAGGCCTTGGACCTTTCGCCGTAGTCTCTGATTTTTCTGATTACTTAATGTTTTTGGAATTCCCATGATAGGTAAGAGCTGGGAAAAACTTGAGTCGGCTTCAGGACCCAGTCCTGTGTCTGTGGCATGGGAGGTGGTGGAATAAGAAGCAGACCTCAGGGAAGATGAGAAATCCAGCAGGCAGGATGTGCACGTGCGGACACAGAGCACTGGTCACTTTGTGGGGACGGTGAGGGGTGGAGGTGGCAGGGATTTGGGGGACAGTGGGTCATGGCCCTGCACCCCATGAGGGTGCCTGCGGGGAGGTGCTCACCCTGGCGTGGGGAAGCTGCTGAGGAGAGAGCTGACGGAGAAGGGAGGATGTCCGTCGGTAGAGGCCTGTGCTGCTGCTCTGTGCTTGGGGGAGGGGCGCAGGCCGAGCACTCTGGGGCTTGCAGTGATTATCAGACATGCTGTAGCCATTCCCTGCTCTAATCTCCTGGCTTAGAGCCTCCATGGAGCTGTTTCCGGGGCCTCCTCGGAGTTGAACTTGAGTTCTCCTGTGTAGATGTTAGCGCCTCCCAACCCTTGGCTGCCGCCACACCCCTTGCCTGCCCTGAGCATGTAGGAAGGTCTCCCACCAGGAGGGGAGGGAGGTGCAGCTGTGTCCTCCTATAGCGTCCTCCTGTAGCACCCTCGGAGATGCTGGGTGGAGTTCAGGCCTGGGTGTTGGTGGGGGTTAAGGGAACCTCACTGGGATGCTGATTAGATTGGAAGGCAGAGCCATGGGGGCTGTACTCCTCTTTACTGAGAGAGCGGCAGGTGCCTTCTAGGCTGCTGGGCACCTGCCTGCCTGCTTGTGGGAGCCCAGTTATGCTCTCAGCACCCTCCACTCCGCCACCTCGACACCCCAGTGCATTGTGGGAGTGTGGGGCACCCTGGAGGACAGTGCTGCTGAGGGCCGGATCCAGAGGTTACCCAGCCAAGTCCCGAGATGTCTGCTGTGTCTGTCGCTTGGGTCCTCCAGTGAATGCTGACTACTTGCTGGGTGAGGAATAGAATGGGGAAACTGAGGCAAAAGCCTCTCTGTACTGCCAGGGCTGGGCTGGATGGCTCCCATCGACTCAGAGCAAGTTGTGTCTGATGCTGAAGGGTTGAGAGGTGATGGTCACTTTGCCGGCTTGCTCGCAAGGCTGTCCTATCACTGCACATCATGGCTGGCGGAACAGTACAGCCTGGCACCGCTGTAAAGCTGTTCCGTGTGGATTGATCCTTTAATAAAGGCCAGTTATCGATGGAAGCCATGTGCAGGGTGCACGGCCAGGCAGGTGTGAGGTCTGCACAGGGAGCCCTGGTGGGAGGGGGCCTTGATCAACCTCCTGAACGTGGGATCAGGCCCTGGCTGTGACTGGTCACCACCTTTGGGTGCAGGAGGCACAGGTAAGGCTCTTCAGCTGCCTTGGGGGCACAAGTTTGGGTCTGGCTGGCCATAGTGGGTGGGGTCTGTCTGAGAACGGAAGTGGTAGGTGAGCTCCCACTTCCCACGCTCATCAGCCTGGGTTCTGACCTCGCCTCTGCAGGCAGAGGGGATAGGGCGGCACCACTGCGCTCAGCAGGCAGGCCTGCGGGCTGTGGCTCTTCAGGGTGGGGCAGGCGTGGCTGTGTCCAGGATGGGGACAGATGAAGGGCCTGGCACATACCCCGAGGCCCCAGAAACATGGCCCCGAGGGAATGCCAGGTCTGTGTTCACTTCCTTTCCAAAGCATTAAAAATTAAACTTCCTTGTCTTAATATCTATTTTTAAATCATGTCAGAGCCGGCACTGATGTCAGTCATCAGAGGAGTGGTGGGGAGGAGGAGGAGGAGGGCAGAGGAGACAAGATCCCAGGCCAAGTACCATGTAGCTCTGGCTTTCTGGATCCCCGGGCCACTGGGCCCTTGACCTGGCCTGCAGCCTTCCTCTCCACCCATCTCTGCCTCCGGCTCCGCATGCCTGGCTGCCCTCGGTTGAACTTGGCAGCGGGCTATGTGGCCCCAGGCCTTTTGTGGCTTACTAGGGTGTTGGGGTCCCAATTGAGCCCTGCTGGTCATGCCGCAAGTATTTCTTGAATGCCCACTGCGTGCATAGGAGTGTCCAGTGGTGAGGAAAGGAGCTGACTGGGCTCGCCCAGGCCGGATCAATTTTCTCGTGCCAGGAAGTCGTGGAATCGAGAGGTCATCTGGCCCGTCCTGTGCTGAGCGTCCGAACGCAGCGCTGCCAAGCCGGGGGCCGGAGTAGGAGCTGCCTCCCCAGTGCTCTTGGGTGGGGCCATGGCAAGCCTGAGCCCGGGGTCCTCATGGCCAGACTGGACTGGCGCTTTTGGAGGCCAATGTCCCCGAAAGCAAGGAGGAGAGAAGACGGCCCTCAGATCTTCTTTCTCTTCCTTTGGCCTTAAGAAGTTTGCAAATCTGTGACCTTTTTTTGTGTTTCCCCTCTGTTGAAAGGGCTGATGGCCAGTTTGCACCACGTGCACTTACTGAGCACGTGTTGTAACCAGGGTGCTTGAGCTGCTTGGTTTCATGGTGGAACTAGATGTTTGCGACCACTGCAGAAGATTCAAGGAAAAATGGAATTGGAAGATGTTTATTTTGGTGCAAAATCAGTTGTGAAATTTGTGCAATTTTTTGGTATTGTATATTTTCCATCAACTTTTTAAAAAAAATATATATTTTTTTAATTAGAAAGTCAGATACACAGAGATGAGGAGAGACAGAGAGGAAGATCTTCCATGCAATGATTCACTCTCCGAGTGGCTGCAATGGCTGGAGCTGTGTCGATCCGAAGTCAGAAGCCTGGACCGAGTCTCCCATGTGGGTGCAGGGTCCCAAGGCTTTGGGCCGTCCTCAACTGCTTTCCCAGGCCACAGGCAGGGAGCTGGATGGGAAGTGGGGATTAGAACCAGCGCCCATATGAGATCCTGGTGCGTTCAAGGCAAGGACTTTACTGTGCTGGGCCCTCAACTTTTTTTTTTTTTAGATTTTATTTTTATTTTTATTACAAAGTCAGATATACTGAGAGGAGAGATAGAGAGGAAGTGGAGCTTCCGGGATTAGAACAAGCGGCCACATGGGATCAAGGCAAGGACCTTCCTTAGCCACTAGGCCATGCTGCCGAGCCCCAACTTTTTTTTTTAATAAATCAATTTCTTTATGTATTTGAAAGGCGATGGGGCAGAGAGAGAAAGACACAGAGACATTGCTCCATGTTTGATCTGCTGATTCATTCCTCAAGTGGCTAGAGTGACCGGGCCTGGGACAGGCTGACATCAGGAGACAGGAGTTTTGTCCATGGCTCCTGTGTGGGTGTCAGGGACCCATCTTTGGACCCCTGCCTTCCCAGATGTTTTAGTGGGGGAGCTGGATTGGAAGTGGAGCATCTAGGGCATAACTGCTGCCCATGTGGGATACTGGCATGCAGGGTGCCAGCTTAACTTGCTATGCGGCTAGGCCAGCAGCTTAAGACCTGTTACATGCAGGAATTTGAACATTTCTTGTGCTAAAATAGACCTTACGTTGTAACTCTACGGCCCCCTCCCCATGCACTTTGGGAAGTGGCTTCGATGCCTCTCCTTTGGGCTAACAGGAGAACAAGAGGTGAAGTGCAGCAGGTGACACCTGGAGTTTGAAAGATGAATAGCAGTTTACTGATGAGGTGAGACTGGGGCTGCAGGCAAGGGAGGAGGTGGGAGCAAGTGTCAGAGGGCTGTTGTTTTTCTCTGGCAGGTCCTGCTGTGGTGCTGGGCCTGCAAGCTGTCCCTGTCAGTAATCCAGCTTAAGAGAGATGCCCGCCTTCGCCCCCTTTCCGGCCTCGCCCTTCCCGTTACGATGTACACTCTTGCTTGTTTGGTTCCAGTTAGGAAGCTTTGAAGCTGGGCTAAACCAGCTTGGGCAGAGTTAAGTCTTCTGAGCCAGCTTTGAACCTGCTCACGTTTGAAAGCTAATCTGCCAGCAGCAGTGGTAGTGGGGTGGGGGCACTGTCCCTGGCAGGACAGTGGTGGAGGCCTGTGGTCAGGTGGGTGGGCAGCAGTCGGGGGCCAGGGTCCCCCTCTTGTCTAACCAGCCGTGAGGAGGACCCTTCACTGGGAAATCTCTGTGCACCACTGGTTCCACGCCCCCTGCCTCAGGCAGACTCACATGCTGATGGGCAAGCTACAGGAAGGAGCCTTGGGAAGTGGGGGTGTGGGGTGGGATGCAGGATTCCAGATCCTGTCCCTTGTCTCGGGAAGCTGCACAGTGCAGGGAAGCCCTGGGTCAGTGGCTAATGAGGGTGGGAGCCTGACCCCAGGGAAGAGAGCTGGAGCTTCTGTCCTGGAGAGCCAGCTTGGCATGGCCCCGGCAGGTGCCTCACAGGTAGGTTTGCATCTAGACTTGCCAAGCAGCCTTCTATGCAAATAGCTTCTCTACCCCAGCATCCTATGTGAATACTGTTTTGTATCTTGGCTACTCCGCTTCTGATCCAGCTCCATGCTAACGTGCCTGGGAATGCAGTGAAGGATGGCTGAAATGCTTGCTCTCCTGCACCCATGTAGGAGACCCAGAAGAAGCTCTTGGCTTTGGTTGACCCAACTGCAGCCATTGTGAGAATAAGCTAGGGGATGGAAGATCTCTGTCTCACCCTCTCTGTAACTATGCCTTTCAATTTTATTTACTTATTTATTTATGTTTTAAAGAGAGAAACAGTTGTCACTCAGTTCCCTGACTTCCCGAGGCATCAGGGTGGGGAGCTTTAGGGCTTGAGCTGTGTGGGATCAGCTTGTACTTATCTCTGGTGGATACATGTGTGTGTAGTCTTCCTGTGATGAGTCAGTGTGATGGGGTCAGTGTGTTTCTCTTCCATGGCCAGGGTGGGCTGTGATCTGTCTGGGCCCGTTGTACAAGATGGATGTGTCAAGGATCTGCAAGTTCCTGCAAAGCTCTCAGCAGAGAGAGCGTGATGTGAACTCGAAGGTGATCTGAATCCTTGTGATTTTCTGGCCTTACCCTTGTTGTCACTCCCTTCGTGTGATGAATCCATTTGAGCAGAGAAACTGCAGACAGAGGGGAGAGATCCTGGGTCCAGCAAAGGCCCTGGGGAGAGGGCTCAGTCAGTCTTGCCAGCACAGTCAGAGGGCTGTGGGGGAGCGTGATGTCAGGGACGCCTGGCGTGTTGGACTCCACGGCCAGCAGCTGCTGTGAGCATTACAGCAGTCCCACAGCGAGAGCATATGGCCAGGAAGTGAGCAGCCTGAGGCTGCAGCACAAGGCCAGGAAGGCCCAGGGAGATGAGTGGGGGTGCAGGTGGAAGACGAGGAGGAGGGCATTGGTTTGTGACCCCAGGCCCTACAGCTGCACCTGCCACACTTAGCTAAGGCCCTTGCACGAACGTGGTCCATACCCCTCCCCTGCTTGCTTTGCTCTGGGTGGAGTAAGGACAGGACCAGCTGGGCACATGGGATAGCAGGGTCTTTATGGGGTTTCTGGGCGATGATGGACTTTGCCTGGACACGTGGTTGGTGAGCTGGGCTCACTAAGACAAAGGGTCTGGTGCACAGGGTCCAGGCACTGCAGCAGCCAAGTCCATGGTCACTGTGGTGGGTTTTAAGTTGTGAAACCGGTCGTGTATCCATTCACATTGTATAGGAACAGGGTAAAATGACCTTCACCCACTGCCTCACTCGTGGGCTGTACCTTCACTCTGCCCATGATTCCTGGGAGAGAACCCTTGTCTGCGGATTCTGTAAGAAGTGTGTCCCGTGCAGGCTGTGGGCCCACGGCACTGCCTCATGGGATGTGGCTCCCAGTGGTCCCTGTGTGTCTGCAGTTCCCATGTTTGCATGCTCAGCTAACTGCTGGGCGAAAATTTGCAAAAGCAGGAGTGCATCTGGGCTGAGTCTGTACCGACTGCTTTTCTTGCCAATCCCCAAACAGCATGGCATAACAGCTGTTTGTGCGGCACTTGGTTGCGGTGGGCATCCTGAGAAACCCAGAGATGACTTACAGTACACGGACACACACTGTGCCCCTTTTTATGGAAGCAGCTGGTAGAGCCGTGGATTCTGCTCACCTGGGAGGTCTTGGACCATCCTCCCGTGTATAGCAAGGAGTGGTTGCGATTAAATATTCAATACATGGAGTCATTTTGAATGCATTTATGAGTTTTTAAATATTTTGTTTACGTAAAAGAGAGAAAGAAAACATGTACACTTGTGTTCTCTCGTCTGCTGTTTCGCTCTCCAAATTCCAAATGCTGGCAGTGGGCAGGGCTAAGCCGCAGCCCAGGCCAGGTCTCTCCTATGGGGGTCAGTCATCACCTGTTGCCCCCTGGTGCTGGAACTTGGAATCAGAGCTGGGGCTCTAACTGAGATTCTTGGCCTCTTAACTTGGAAGGCCTAGCACTTCTAGATAGAATTTCTTTTTTTTTTTTTTTTTTTACAGGTTTATTTTATTTTTATTGGAAAGTCAGAAATAGAGAGGAGGAGAGACAGAGAGAAAGATCTTCCATCCGATGATTCACTCCCCAAGTGACTGCAATGGCCGGTGTTATGCCGATCTGAAGCCAGGGGCCAGGAACTTCTTCCGGGTCTCTCTCACGGGTGTAGAGTCCCAATGCATTGGGCTGTCCTCAACTGCTTTCCCAGGCCACAAGCAGGGAGCTGGAAGGGAAGTGGAGCTGCCGGGATTAGAACCGGTGCCCATATGGGATCCCAGGGCGTTCAAGGCGAGGACTTTAGCCACTAGGCCACGCCACCGGGTAGATATAATTTCTTTAGGACACTGTTTCTGGAAGTCCCTGTGGGGAGGGACCCACTCGTTCAGTTTCCAGTTCTGAGAGGTGATCCTGCTGCATATGACTGGTGCCTAGAGCTCAGACCACTGGTGGCTCACCTGAGGAGCCTGTGTACTGGCCTGGTCTGGTAGTGTTAGATCACAGTGCCAGTTCCTAAGCGTTCAGCATCTCCATAGAGCACCTGCTGGGACAGGCAGGGAATGGCATTGCTGGGCTGTAGGGGTGCGTGCCCCTCAGCTGTGCTAGGCAGGGCTGAGTTGTTTTTCAGTGTGGATGTAACAGTTGACATTTCCACCAGTGGGATGTCAATTGCAAATGGAAAGTTTTTGGCATTCTCCAATACACTGGGTATAAAATGCCATATTATAATGGATTTAATTTGCATTTCTCTGATTACTAGTCAGCATCTTTTCATATGTTTAATCGCCATTCTTTCCGCTTCTGTGAATGCCTGTTTATGTCTTTTGTCCTTTTTTTTTCCTACGTAGTTTGGTAGTTTGCTTTTCTCTTCTAATTTTTAGGAGCTTGTTTTTGTTTTAGATACAAATTTGTTTTTGGTTAACGTATGGCAAACACATTTGTGGCCTGTCTTTTCACTTTCTTCATAGGCTCTTGTTTTGATAAATAAAAAGTCTTTGTGAAAGATACATAGTATCTCATGAATACCTTAAATGCTAGATAAATGGGACAGTGTTAGTATAATACAAAAATTCAGGCATTGTTGAGTGAATGAGTAGATAGCTTAAGGGGAGGTCTTGTATTTATCTGTGAAAGTTTTTCTTTATTTGCAAGGCAGATCGAGAGAGAGAGAGAGAGAGAGAGAGAGAGAGAGAGAGAGAATGAATGTATGAATGAATCTACAGGTTCATTCTCCAAATGCTTCCAGCAGCTGGGGCTGGGCCAGGATGAAGCCTGGAACCAAGAACTCCTTTTGGGTCTCCCACATTAGTGGTAGGAGTCCAAGTACTTGAACTTCTCAGGGTGTGCATTACAAGGAAGCTGGATCAGAAGCTGAAGTGGGACTCAATCCTGAGCCCTCTGCTGTGGAATATAGGCATCAAGAAGCAACTGAATTTGCTGTGCCGCCATAACACCTGCCCCTCTTCCTTCATTTTTATTTTTATGTATTAGAAAGGCAGAGTGAGACAGAGATGTTCTACCTGCTGATCCATCCCTAGATGTCTGCAATAGATAGGGTTGGCCTGTGCTGAAACTAGGAGATAAGAACTCAGTCCAGGTCTGTTGTGTAGGTAGCAGAGACCCTGAGTGCTTAAGCCAGTACCTGCTGCCTCCCAGGGTGTACATGAGCAGGAAGCTGGGATTAGGAGTAGAGCTGGGAGTCAATCCCAGGCACTCTGATCTGGGCTGCAGGTCCCTAAGCAGCATGCTCACTGGTATCCCCAACCCCTGTCCCCAAGGGTTGTTCTTGTTAGGTCTAAGTCCTTAGCATACCCTGAATTTGTGTTAGTGTGTGCTGGCAGACACACTCAGGTTGTGCTTACTTCTACCCTGTGAGGCTGTTGTGTGTCCATCTTGGCCTGGGCATTTCTATTGGACAGTTGTTTGTGCAAGGCCATTGTCTTCATTTCAGTGAGTATGCACATTGGGTTAGGCAGATCCTTCCACTGTAGGCTTTTCCAGGTGTGTTTTGTCCATTCTTGGTTCTTTTGGCTGTATTAGTTCTATTTCTGAATCCACGTATTTGGTCCTACCTAAAGTCCACCCAGCAACTCCCTTCCCCACATACCCTGTTGGTATTTTGAGTGTCTGAGTGTTCTCTCATTGGACCTGTTGATCAGCTTGGGAGAATTGTCACATTTTCATTTCTGTTCATGAGCACAGATCCCGCTCACTCACCTGTGTTCATGAACATGGTCTGCTTTTTGCCATATCGGACCTTGTTTGCTGCCTTCCTGGGGTAGCACATAACCTTAGCAGTGAGGGTCTCCTGGGAGGCATCTTTGGGCATATAGAGGCTCCAGGTAGGTCATCCAGTCTGTGCCAGCCTCAGCAGGATGCTGTTGTGATGATGAGAAGGGCATGTGTCATTGCCATGGGTCAGGTGCCCCTAGTGGTGCTGCCCTGAGTTACCTGTCTGCTTTCCCCAGCACCTGATGTGGGCATAGGCAGGGCTACTCCCATCCTGTTCCCAGGATGTGGGGGTGGGAGGAAGAGGACTTCTGCTCCAGGGCACAGAGCCAGTAGGTGATAGAGCCAGAATTTGAACCCACAGCCCTGAATCTCCCTGTGTCCTCCTCTGGGGAGTCCTCCCTATGTAGCCTCCTCTGTCCACTTTAGGTTGTAGTTTTTCCCAGACCTGTGCTTCCAGTTTGGCCTGGAGTGTCTGTAATGATAACAGGACCAAGGTCTTGGATGTTCCGAGGGGACTCAGGAGACAGTTGGCACTTCCCTGGTCCAGCCCCAACCCTGAGCGTGCCCATTTTCTGATGAGCATAGTCACAGTTGTCAGTGGACAGACACCTGGTGGTGCTCAGTGTAAATTTCAGGAGCTGTTTCTGTGCCTTGAGGCCCTGCACACAGCGCTGTTGACTGTTTTGAGCTTTTGAAAGTTTTTGTACCATTCTGCCCTTTGCTAGCAGCTTCCAGGCACCTTCCCTAGTGGGCGTTGACACCTGCTGTGGACTTGGGTCACCCGCCACCATGGTGGGTGCTTCAGGGCTGCAGCATGGTGATCTCTGCTAGGCTCGCTCACAGCAGGTGCTCAGAAGTGTGTGTTGATGTGCAGGTGTGCTGAGGACTGCACAGGCGTGTCGTCAGAGGGTGGGGCCACGGGCAGACCGACTGTGGGTAGCCTTCCTGGTGACACAATCTCAGTGACTGAGGTCCTGTGCTGTGGGCCTGGGAAGACCTCACCAGCCTGGCAGGACCCCTGTGCCATCCCGGCCTCACCTTCCATGCCCTCTGTGCATCCTGCCCGCTGTCTGTGCGTTCTTTCCAGCCTTGTCCAGTGCCCTCCCAGCCCATCTTCACCTTGGAAGGGGCCAACAGTCAGTAGCCTTGGAGGTGATGGGCCCTGGGCTGACCACTTTGCCCTGTGAGCTGGCTGGGGACAGGCCTTTGGTTGTTGCTGTCCCCTTCCCTCCACTGTGCTGGATGGGGGACGTGGCCGAGCCCCTCTGTGGCTCCCTTTCCTACAGGAACTTGCTGGGATGAGCCCGTGAATGCAGTTTCTGGGGAAGGAGGCTGGGTGAGGGTCTTCCTTGGGTGGAAGTGGAGACTTGGGAGTAGGCATTTCATTAGGGAGTCTCTGAGCTGGAGAGTGAGTCTGTGTGTGCGTGAGCTGCCCACAGACCCCTCCACAGTTGCCCACATCCTATGTTGTGGTGGGCCCTGATGGCACAGGGCTCTCAGCCCCACCACTCTCCCACAGGTCCGGGGCCCTGTGGGTGCAGAACAGATGTGTTTTTCCAAGAAGTGCCAGAAGGGACAGGGTGTGTGTCAACGTCTGGGGGAGTGCAGCGGGCAGAGGGAGTACCCAAGCTTTCTCCTCGCCCCCATCTCCCTCTGATCCAGTTCCACGTTGTCCCTCGCCCCAAATTGTAAGAGCTCAGAGCTTCCCAACCCCATGCATTTGCACACCCATCATGTATGCACACTTAGAGAGAGCATGCATGCGCACACAGATTTACACATGCCCATAGACCTGCATACCCACACAGAGATGTACATTCATACAAAGATACAGTAGGAAGTACATACACATTCCGAAATACACACGTGCACCGAGACACATGTGTGCAGCATGCATGCATCCACATGTGCACACACATGCCTGTACTCAGTTAACGTGTGTAAACATGCATTGTGTATGTCTTGGTCCATCTGACACCGCCACTTTGGAGCTGGGTTTCAGGACATGGATTTGGGAATGCAGAAACATCCGGTCCCCAAAGTGTTTCTCTGGTCTGAAGGGAAGGGGAATTCCCTGAAGAAAACCAGGGCTTCCGAGGCCAAGAGACTAGAAGAGGGTAGCTGGTTGCCTGTAAAGGGGGTGGGGGTCCTTATCCCCCAGGTGCCCACTGTTTCTGCTGGAATTTGCTTGTCTACTGAGATGTAGCCTCTGCTCCTAAAACTCTTGAGCATCTGCAGGAGTGCGCAGGGAGGCTGGGAGGGAAGGTGGCAGGTGGAAGGGGCAGGGCACAGTGGCTCCCTCCCGCCCTAGCCCTCCAAGCTGCATGCTGACCTGTGCCTGCAAGGTTGAGTTGGAGCTGCTTGGCAGACAAATTGGCTAGGATAGCTTTTGGGGCGTCTCCCTGTGGCAGACGAGCACAGATCTGGAATTGTCAGCGCATTCACACTCAGCCTGAGGACAGATCCTGGGGCTCCCAGCACAGCACACCCCATGCCCCGGGGGTCCTGGGTGCTATTACTGCCGTCTTCTTACTGGGGTTACATGATGTCCCTTACTCCTGACGCCCTGAGTCCCCAAACACAGGTCCTTGCGTCCTGATGCCTGCCCATGCGTGCTGTGCCTACCCCATGCTGGACGTGGTGGTGGTGGTGGTGGTGGTGGAGAGAAGTGAGAGGTCTCCATGTGCCTGCTCTCGGCGAGCTTGCAGTCTGGTTGGGAAAGCCCAGGTCTTCACCCTGAAAGTGCTTGGGATGGCCGTGTCCACCAGAAGGAGCCCCTGCTTGCAGCCAGGGACACTGAGGTGCTCAGAGTCGCACCGTGGGTTCCTCATCCTAAGCCATGAGACAGTAGGGGCTTGCAGAGGAGGTGATTTACGTCAGAGTGCCTGTTGCTGCCTCTCACACACAGGGCAGCCTCGTAAACATGGCATATCACCCATCACACAATCAGGGTGTTTCCCTTTCGCCTTGGCCCCCGGAGGCTCAGTTCTCTTTCAACCACATGGCCTGCTTGGTTTCATCTTATTTTGTCTCCAGGAGTCCTTTTTGGAGGTGGGCAACACCAGTAGCAAAAAGGCTTGTGAGAGGACAGATGGGTGTGAAAGGTGCTGCCGGTGTCAGGCCAGGGAAGGGAAGGCTCCCTGGAGGAGGTGTGACTTGGCTGATGCTGGATGGGAGAAGGGTCGGGGTTCAGTCTGTCTAGAGGACCTGGGTGAGAAGGGGAGCGTCTGCCCTGACCGTCCGTGACCTCACATTCCCACTCCCTGCAGGCTGGGGTGTGGGCCTGCGGAATGTGGATGAGGCATGGAGGTGAGGGGTGTGTGTGTGTGTGTGTATCTGGCCTGGCGGATGGTAGGGAAGGGGAGGAATGCTGCAGGCTGAGGGGGTGGTGAGGAGGGGAGGGATGGGCAGAGCAGGTCATGGTGGGAGCCAGAGAAAGGGGCTAGCGCACAGGGTCTGAGCCAGGTCTGTGTTGGGCACAGCACTGCTTGTGCAGAGCCATGTTGCCTGGTAGAGACCCCTTGGAGTGGTAGCACAGGAGGGGCGTGCAGGACTGCCAGGTGGAACAAGGCCTGGAGAACCATGGGGGCAGTGGTGGCCAGGCTGTGGACCCAGGCAGGGCCTCTGAGAAACCCACAGTGCCCACAGTGAGCCCTGCACCCTGTGTCCCCCATCCAGCGTGGGCAGGTGTGTCCCGAAACCTATCTCAGGCCCTGCCCCCTCACCTCTCAGGCCCTGCCCCCTCTCACCGGAGGCCTCCCTGCTGACGGCAAGAGCTGGTTGGATCCAAATCAGAGTGACAGCTTGTCAGGCCGATGAGCCTGGGCTCTGGGCAGGAGCCCTGTGATGTCTGAGCCATTTAGGACACCCATTGTGACCGGTCCCTGGAGTCCTGGAGGCCAGCACTGTGGAGGTAGCTGGGGGACCCTCCAAGGAGGGGGTGGGGAATGGGAGAGGAGCCGCTGGGTGCACAAGGTGCTCTGTCTATTGCCTTTTATGGCAGCCAGAGAGCAGGAGGAGGAGCCCGGAGCCCCCACTCCCCTATCCCTCCCTTCCTACCCCCTTTCTCAGGCAGCCTGCCTGGAGGGGGTTGGGAAGGAGTCTGAACGGTGTGTGTGGCATCAAAGCCGCTCTGTGCAAGAGAATCCGGCCAGAACCCAGCCATGCTCATCGGATTCCTTTTTTCCCTCCTTGATAGGGCAGAGTTGGGTAGCTGCCCAAAGGCAGCTGGTGGAACTAGGGTACCCAGCCTCTGCACCTCCTCCTCCTGGAAGTTCCAGGTACCCCACTTCCCACACGAGATGTGCCTGGAATGCTCAGGTATACCCAGCCCAAAGCAGCGGAGTGGGAGAGCCGGGGCCTGGAAGCTTGTCCCGCCTGTGCTGCTACCTGGCTGTGTGAGGCAGGTTACGCTTCTCTGGGCTTCCGTGACCATCCCATCTCTGCCTGACATTCCCTGGCATGTCTTTTGTTGCCTTTAAACTGAACGCTGTGGAGAGGTTTACCTTCCTCACCCTTCTAGTCGCCTTGGAGGGTGGAGGGCCAGAGAGCCCCACGCTGCCTTGCCAGTGGGCATTCTGCCTGGGTATGCAGCCTCCCTGTTTGGGGCACAGGCGGTGCTCGCTGAGGCCACGGGCCCCAGAGCCCCATGTGGCAGAGTGGGCCCCCTTTCCCATGGGACTCTGAGTGGGAGATGGGCCTATGCCTTGTTGGTGGTTGTTTCTCACCCACCCTTCCTCTGGGGGGTGTGTAGGGAGGGCTGTCACGCTTGCTGAACAGGTAATGAGGGGGCGGCTGCTTTATTAGCACACTGACTACACACAGGCACACACACAGCCTCGTGGCTCCCTTCCTATTGTTAGAAGCCTTAATTACGGTTCTTCCAGTTCCCCCTCCAGCAGTCGTCTCTAGGAAGCTGCTTTCTCCCCATCCCCCTTCTGCACCCCACCTCCAGCTCTCCTCCCCCGCAACAGTGAGCAGCGCCATTGCTGTCGCTTGAGTCACTCCGCCTCCCTCCTTGGCTTTCCCCCTCTTTCCGCTCTATCCAGGGCAGCCCCCACAGGCGACAGCCGACCTCCCGCATCCCCCGCCTCCATGCCAGGCTTATACCCCCAGCTGCCACCCTTTGAGAAAACAAACAGACAACGCCCCCTCCAAACTCCTGGCTCGGAGCCTTGGCAGACTCCAGGTTTTGCCTTCCCAGGGCGCCTCTGGCTTGTGAGTTCGGGATGCTGTCCCGCTCCTCTGTCTGCTGAGATGCGGGGGCTCACTGCAGTGGGGGCAGTGTTCTTTCTCTCCCCCCACCCTTGCTAGGGTCCTGGTGGATGCCAGCTCTTCCCATTGCTGGCTGTGCCTCCCCTGGCCTCTCAGAGCCCCTGCCTTTGTTAGGGGAACTTAGGGCCAGAGCCTCCGGCAGGAGTGGGAGTACTCCTTGGGGAGTGTGCTGGACATGAGCCACTCATCTGTAAGATGGAAATCAACCTTTGATGCCTGGCAACATTGTCAGGGGATCTGATGAACAGGTGCTTCTGACGATGGGGATTGGGTGACTGTCTCTTGGTTTTCTTTTGTTGTCATCATCATCCCTGACTCGGTCCCCATTCCCCCACCTCCCAGTTCTGAGAGGGCCCTAAACCCATACTGGGGTCTGTCCCCTGGGCTTTTTCTCCAACTGCCTGCTGCTGTGGGCGAGTGACCGAGCCTCTGAAGGTGGTCTCTGTGGATGTCTGCTGGGGCACCTGCCTACTGCACCTGAAGGGAGATGGCAGTCCGGGGCTGTCCCCAAGGTGTGTGTGTGTTGGGAACAAGGGGTTGCTGTTGTCTGCAGCTGCCCTTTCCCAAGTCCCTGAGATCCTGGGGTTCTGGGGTGAGTCGGGAGGAGTGTTCTGTCAGGGGACAAGGTGGGGAAATTGGTGCTCAGGCTCCTTCCTGGTGTCTGGGATTTATGGGAGTGGTCACAGGAAGCCCTCTGTGGCCCCAGATCCCTGGCAGGTGCCTCCACAGTCTCCCATGGGACCCAGCCTGAAGCTGTCCCCTGTCCTGGGCATCTCCAAGTCAGGGAGTCTGAGTAGATTTGCATGCTTTATTTAAAAAAAAAACTTTTTTTTTTTTTGTCATTTGGTTGAAAGGCAGAGGGATAGAGAGAAGGGAAAGAGATGCCGATTCACTCTCCAGATATTCCCGACAGCCAGGGCTGGGCCAGGCTGGAGCCAAGAGCCAGGATCTCCATGCAGGTCTCCCTGACGGGTGGCAGGGGCACAGGCACTTAGCTACCTTTCATCTCCTTCCCAACTGCATTGACAGGGAGCTGGGTTGGAAATGGAACAGCCTGGATTCAAACCAGCACTCATGGCATGCGGGTGTCTCAGGTGGCAGCTTAACTTGCTGTACCACAGTGCCAGTCCAGCTTGCTTGGGTTCTCTGCCCTCTGGGAAGTCCCTAGCCCAGCGATCATCTTCAGGGGGGCTCTTTGGAAGCAGGGGCTGGAGGGAGTGACTGGGAATCCTCTGTAGTCTCCAAAGCACCCCAAAAACTTGTCAAGTTCAGGGTCAGCCGCCGCTGTGTGCTTTCAGGCTGAGAACCTGTGCCAGAGCCCCAGCCTCTGGTGTTGGGGTTCAAGCACGGTCTGCTGCAGCCAGGCCAAGCAAGGCCATGCCCTGCCAGTGACCCACTGCCCTGGCTGTGGGCGGTGACCTGATCTTTGAGAGGAACACTAGGGGGTGCCACTCCTGGCCTCGCACTGCTGTGCAGGTGTACCTCTGCCCCACCCACCTTGCCTAGCTCTCCCAGGAAATTGGGAGAGCCTTTCTCTCATGGAGAGGCAGGGAGAAAACTAGGACCTGGAGGGACTGAACTCCCACCACCACCACCACCACCACCACCACCAGCAGCCTTTTTCATTGCTGGTTTGCATTGCTGACCCCCAGCACCCACATTTGGATCTTTCCACCAGGGTGTTTCTGGCTGCCAGGTTTGGAAAGTGATGGGTAGTGAAGGTGGAGAGAGAGCCCTGGCTCTGGAGGCAGGCAGCTGGGTTGATTCTTAGCATCACCTTTTACTGTGGGTGCGATGCTGAATGAGGTATTTAACTATTGGTGTCAACCATGCTATCTGTAAAATGGGGTGATCATGATGCGTGGGTCTAAGGCTGGTCCAGGGAGGCCTGTGGTGCCATCTGGGGAGGCTTGAGCCTGCTGGCTGGGCTGCAGTAGGTGTGAGTTCTAGGCATTCAATACCCATGGGGAGTGTGGCCACACTTCCTGGCAGGGCGAGGTGGAAACATGTGTTCAGCGTTAGATGTGGGTGCCTGCTTTCTGTTGTCAGCCCCTGCTTCCTCGTCTTCTCTAGGTCTGTTTTGGCTTTCTCTCTGGCAGCGTGAGCCATTCTGCCTCCTCTCCCCCACCCCCTGCTACCCCCTACCTCACAGCTGCCTGCAGGGCAGGGAGAAGGGGCAGAGGAGGGATGAGCTCAGAGCCAGTGGAGAGGGGAGAGGAAGTTGGGGAGGAGGGGTTGTTCTGAGCTTTCAGGATGCTGCCCGGGGCCTGGGTGTGAAGCAGCTGTGCTGGCCGGCCGTGGGGTTCTCACCTGGCCTTCTCAGGCACTCCTTTGGAGGGGGTGTAGAAAGACTGGCTGCCCTGCTGATGGCCTGGGCAGAGATGGAGTGAACGAAAAAAATCAAGACTTCTAAGTGGGGAGGAGGATGAGGGGAAGGAGAGAAAATCAGGAGAGGAAGGAGAAGGCCTGGTGGGCACCCCAGATCTCCTATTCCGGGTACCCAAGCTGGGTGCCTGGCCCAGGCTCTCTGCACAGCGGTGAAGACATCTCTGGTTGCCTGTGTTCCTAGGTGGGCAGGCTCTCCGTCCCCTAGAATATAGCAGGACACTCCTGTGTCCCCCTGGAGCAGTCAGGGGGCCATGGCGAATGGGTCGCCTGCCGCTGCACTTGCTGGATGCCTGGCTTTTGTTGTGTCTGTGATGCTGTGAGGTGAGGGCTTAGGCAGGAGCCACATGCCAGAGACCTGGCTTCTGCGGGTGACTCTTCCAAGTGGATAGCATGGGCGTGAAGGTGAGCAGGAGCATGAGCCACCGTGGACTTTGACTTGCAACCAGCACATCAGTGAACACCACCACTGACGTGCAGCCCACCTCGTGGGACATACGGGCAGTGCCCTGTTGGTGTTTGTGCTGATTTTGCCACTGCTCGGTGGCATTTCCCTCTAGCTGTGTCTCCTTTACCCCAGTGCTCACCGGTGCTGCCCGGTGTTGGATGTGGGCACTTGACCTTGCTGGAGGTTGTAGGGAGGGATGTCATGAGGGAGGAGCTGGGCAGACAGGAAGCTGTCGGACATGGAGCCCCCTTTGCAGACCATGGTGGCTGTGCAGCTTGCTCTGGGCTTTGGCCTTGCAGCTGAGGGGGAGGAGGGTGCGGTGGAGTTGAGTGGGACCTTCACGCTGGCTGCCTGCAATGGCTGCCGTGTCAGAGGTTTTTGTCTTTGAACTCCTTTTCTGTGCACTTGCTGCTCTGCCTGACCCCCAGCTCCTTTCTTCCTCCCAGTGGCCCTTTGCCCAAGTTGGTGACAGAACAAGGAGTCTGACTTGGGTTGGCAGAGCCTGAAGTGACATCCCAGGTGCCCCCCATGGATCTGGGCTGGGTGAATGAACACCTGACTCACCTGGTGGGGCAAATGGCAGAGTCTGGGCCTCACCCCATCCTTGTCCTGGCTCCTGTGGGGCAGGCACAGGTGCAGCTCAGCCAGTGCCAACTGAGTGGCATCTGGGGTGTGGTGGAGGGGACACTCACTCTTCTAATTAATAATCGAGAGAGATGGAGGCGAGGGGGGGGGGAGAGAAAGATAGAGATCTCCTTGGTTGGTTCACTCCTCAGACACCCACGATGGCCAGTGAGGGGCCAGGCTGAAGCCAGGAGCCAGGAACTCAATCCAAGTTTCCTGTGTGAGTGGTAGGGACCAAAGTACTGGATCAGCAGGAAGCTAAGAGCTGTGTGTTGAACTTGGGTATTCTGATATGGGTCTGTGGAGTTTGCCACTGGGCTAAACACTCACCTGCCAGGTAGCACTTGAGTGAGTTTGAAGCTGGGCCGTTTGCTGGCAGGTGGCAGGGGAGGGTACAAGGTTTCTGGATGACTGTATTGTATGGTACCTCTCCCCGTTACTGTAACCGAGTACCCGGGGCATGAAGGAGGAAGGAGGTCTCTGGAGATGCAGTTCAGGGTAGGGTAGTCCTTGCTGGTTCTTGGGTGGCATTGGTAGAGATGCTGCAGGACAAGGGTCTTGTGGGTAAGGACACCAAGTCAGGCTCTCAAGAGGGCCACCCATCCCAGCTCATGCCCTGATGACGTCAGGGCCTCAGCCCGCTTCTCAGATACCGTAACTCTCTGTGTGAAAATCTCTGTTCTCTAAGTGCTGTGGACTATGGGGTTTCAGTGTCTGCAGCGGCGGGGAGCCATTGCCCAGCCAAGAGCATAGCACAGGCACAGCTGTGTTCTGCTGCAGTTGACAAGAGCCCCAAGAGAGAGTGAGTTAGTGTCACTGTCCTGGCCTGTCTCAGTGTGACATGGAGCCTGATGGGGTCACTTGGGGGACTGTGCCACCCAGAAGGGGGTGACAGAAGGACCAAGGTTGTGCCCTTCACGGCATGGGGCCCTGCCTGAGGTGGATCTCTGGTGAGGGGCACGCTGGTCTTGGCCGGGGCACTGGCTCATGAGTCAGGAGCCATCCTTCACCCGCTGCCCTGCTGCAGGCGCGCAGAGATATTTCAAGTCGCCTTTTACAGCGGCCGCGTGACGGGAGAGCCCTGGAGACTCCGCACCGGCTGACCTTTCATGAGTCCATCGTCCGCTGGCTCTGTGCAGGGGGAGGAGGGGAGCGGGGAGAGAAGCCGCAGGAACAGGGGCTCCCTTTCCGTGGGCCCAGGCCCTCGTGATGGCCATTGGAAAGAAAACTACAGCTGAGGCATCACCTTGCTGGACATGGTGAGGTGGCCTTGACCTAGGCAGACATATGGTCTTGTGCTAACGATACGTGAGCCCCTCCTTGGAGCATCCCTGTGCTTGTCACACAGCGGGTTGTCTAAGGCAGATGGAAGGAGCGTTCGTGGGAACGAGGGTGAGCAGCTGTCTTGGCGGCTCCTTCGGGGACCCACTGCCGTGCAGGGCCCTCTCCCGGCTTTTCCTGAAGTCTTCCACTCGACATATATCGAACTTGTACTCAGCTCATTGCACAGCATTAGTCTTGGCCCTGCCAGGAAGCAGAAGGCAGAGCAGTCAGCCCCCGGCTGGCCTGGACACATGAATGGGATCTCATCTTCCTTCAAACAGGGCCCTGGCTGTATCCCAAAGGCGGGTTTGTCGATCCTGGCTGTCACCTGGGCTTGCAGAATCTGGAGCAGGGGCAGCTGGCAGGCCAGAAACCATGCCCGAGAAGAAAGGGGTGGCGCTGGCAGAGGGCTGGGGGACAGATGCTTCCTGGGTGTTTACTAGTGCAAGTCCCCAGGCCTGAGGCCGTGCCCTGCCAGACTAATAACCGGCATGGAGATGTGTCTGGATGGGCTCACTGGGGGTACTGACTCTTAGCCTAATGTCTGCTTTCTCACGCTGGCTGCTTCTCCTGTGCCTGATGCTGCCCAGAAGGTGTGCCAGTCTAGTGGCTGGGGCCGGAGGGTGGTCCCCGTTGATCTATGGTTCATTTAATCCCCTGCTGCCAGAGGCCCACACTCCTGCCAAGAGCATGCCTGAAGCAGGGTGAGCCATTTCTCCAATGAGTCTTCAATAACTTTGATTGGCAGAGCTGGAGTTCACCATGCTGGCCTCTCCCTGCAATTTATAGCCTTCCCTCTAAATCCCCTGAAGCTGGGCTGGAGGCCCCAGTGCCCTCCAGCCTCAAGGCCTCACCGCTGGAGGAGTTTGCCTCACAACAAGGCTCTGGCCAATCAGACCCAGGAAGCCACTACCATGGGCAAGTGCTCATCGGGCCATGGAGGAGGGCTGGAGGGTGGGCAGGTGCAGAACCTGCAGGAGCACAAGTGCCCGGGCTGCCCTCCCCTGTCTATTAACTCTCCATTAGCATGCGGTGCTGGCGTTGCCAGTAACAGTTTGATTTATGCCGCTGCGGTTTTGCTTACAAATTAGAAGCCGCTATTGTGCTAAGTCGGCTTTAAAATCGATGCAGAGTAATTGCAGTACACGGGTAGTTGGATGACATTAACATGAGGAATGTGCTGTAAAATCGTCATTCTCGAAGCAGACGCCACTGATTACGGTGAAATTCTGCGCCCTCTACCCGGCGAATTCGAATGCTGTTCCCTGCCAAGGCCTCCACCGGTAGCATGGCCAGTCCTGGATGGAGAAGGTCACCAGTGGATTTGGCAGGAGAGCTGGGAAGAGAGTGGAGGGGAGGGAGAAAGCGAGCGAGCAAGTGGGCATGCGTGAGTGTCTGCACACTATCTCCCCGGCAGTTGCCACCGTCAGTTCATGCGTTCCTTTCATTGAAACACCGCTGTGGCCTTGGTTCAGGTGCTGGATGAAAGGATGGGGTTCTGAGTATTTTCTTCGTTGCCTGAGTGTGAGTTCTGTGCTGTTGGCGGCAGCGGCCCTGGTGGGAGTTGTCAGGATGAGTAGCCTAAGGCTCTGGGCTTCTGGGCTTCTGGCTCTTCCTTTGTGTCCCTACATGCCAGAGGCTCAACAATGCTGGTTCTGTGTCTCACAGTCACAGTGCAAGCGGTGTGGATGCGTCCTGGGCCCCCAGAAGATCTGAGGCCTGCCTGGCTCCCCACTCTGTTCCCTGAGGGGGTCTTTGTTCCTGCTGGGGCATCAGGGTGGGGAGTCCTTTCTGGCCAGTGCTAGAGGTCCTATAATCAGTATTTTCCCCCTGGCTTAGCAGGCAGGAAGTCCCTCTTTTCATCCAGTTAGGATCCTTGCCCCTTCATGTGTGACTACATACAGTCTTTCTGCTAGGGAGTGTCGCAGCTTTAGTGGTGGGGAGAGGGGTGTCTTACTCTGCCTGGCATAGTGGGGGTACCTTCCTTAGCCTGGGGGCTGGATCCAGAGCACTCGTAAGAGCTGTGGCCCATCAGGGACACTCCCAAAGCGGCGAGTCTGGCCCCCTGCTTTTAGACATGGGGAAGCAGCCCAACCTAGGAAGAAGCTGTCTCGGTGTCCAGAGGCTGGCAGTGCCCAGATGGGCAGCACCCCTGCGATCAAGCCTGAGAGGCCCCGGATCCTGGATGAGGCTGGGTGTCTGTCCATACCCACCCTCTCACCTACTTGCATCGTGCCAGGATGGCTGCATGATGGGCTGGGAGAATGACAGCTGTTGGGGCTGGTTTGGCGTCACCGCGGGCCCCCTGATAGTGCCCAGTCCTTCCAGCTTTGCTGTGTGACAGCCATCCTGCTGAGAGCTGGTCTGCTGGGTGGGCGCATGGTGGGGAGCAGGCTGTGGTCAGCAGAGTTATGGTCGGGAGGGGGAGTGGTACATGGCAGCCACACCCACCCCAGGGACCCTCAGAACTTTGTGCCTCTCATTCACTCCTTCATTCATTCATTTGCCAGCCTGTGAGTGCTGTCTAGGCACATTGATCTGGGTGGGAGGAGGGGTGGAGCCCTGTGATCAGAGACAAAGAATGGATAGGTAGTCATAGTGTGGCAGGGAGAGAGTTGGGATGGAGGTCAGGGACCCAGGGTGGGGCAGAGGTGGCATGTGACCTCACGCTGAGGGACTCTGGGGATGCCTTCATCTGGCCAAGGTGAGCAGAGGTGAGGGACTTGAGGCCAGGCCTGGCTTTTGCTTCTGGTGCCTCTGGACCCTTCTGAGTGCCCTTCCCCAACTCCAGCCCTTGATTAGGAAACCTAGCAATGGAAAGGGCTGAGAGGAGGGAGACACACACACACTCACACGCAAGTGCCCACCGGAAGGTCACTCTTGGGGCCTGCAGGCAAACAGCACTTTCTGTGCCTTCTGTAGAGGTGAGGAACACAGAAGGGCTGGCATTGTGGCACTGCAGGGATCCTGGGATGTCAGCATCCAATACTGGAGCACTGGTTCAAATCCCAGCTGCTCTGCTTCCAATCCAGTTCCTTGTTGATGCACCTAGGAAAGCAGGAGCAGATGGCCCAAGTGCTTGGGCACTTGCTCCCACGTGGGAGACACAGGTGGAGTTCCGGGCTTCGGCTGTGGCCATTTCGGGAGTGAACCAGCAAAGGGAAGATCTCTGTCTCTATCTGTGTGTCACTCCATCTTTCAAACCAGTCCATCAGTCTAAAATCCTTGAGGAGGGCAGAGTTGGGCCACCCTGGGAGAGGGGGTAACCATCCCCAGGGTGCTGCATGGCTGCTTCTGAGTAGAATGGGGAGCATGTGTGTCACATTCAGGTCTGGGGGCTGTTTCCAGGCAGTAGCCAGCCACTGTGGGATGCTGGCCCATGGTTGGCATCTCCTGGCATGACGCACTAATGAGTTGTCCTGTGCATTGCCTGACTCATGCTTGGTTCCTGGCTTGGAAAGGGAGTGGGTAAACAGCCCCCTCCCCTTGATGCCAGCAGGAAGACAGAAGTGCAGTAATTGCCTTGTGCCCAGGGAAGCAGAAGGGATGTTTTTCACATGGGCTGGGCTTCTCAGGGGGCTGTGGTAAGGGCTAGTCCTACCCCTGGACCACAGGCTGAATTCTCAGGACTGGGGCAGGGATGGGAGGGCAAGTCTTTTCTCATCTCAGGAATAAGTAGAGGCTGAAGTAGATTCTGAGTCCCCAGGCCTCTGTCTGTAGCTCCAGCAAAAGCCCTGTGCTGTGCTGTGCTGTGTCTGGCCGTCTGAATGCTGGCTGTGACTATCACAGTGGGCCAATCTGAATGACTGTTCAGTGGCAAAAAATTAAACGGGAGAGCCGAAGCCAGCAGCAGTTTGCACCGGCACAGGAAGACAGCCGCAGGGCAGCGTGAGAAGTCATTTGCCACACATGTGTCCCTGGCGAAAGCATCCCCCCAGGATGTGACGCAGCTTGGGCTGGCGACAGACAGGCCTCGGGGTTGCTGCAGCCCTCCTGGCTAGGACTGGCCTCTGAGTGACTCTGGGGCTGCCCATCTAGGGTATGATGCTCCTGACCCATCTACTGCTTTCTATCCCCACCCCTGCCCCCACTTAAATTTATTTTTCCCTTTTTTGAAAGAGGCACACGGAGATGGGGAGACAGACAGACAAACACATAGATTCTCTCCTGTACTGGTTCACTCCCCAAATACCCACCCTAGCCAGGGCTGGGCCAGGCAAGCCAGGAGCTGAGAGCCAAGAGCTGCATTCAGGTCTGTGGCCACTCGAGCCGTCATGAGCAGGGAGCTGGACTGGAAGTGGAGTTGGGACTTGAACCAGGCACTCCAGGTTGGGATGCAGTGCCAATTCCTGCACCTGGAATTCCCACTTCCTCTTTGGGACATCAGTGTCAGATGCCTAAAGGGCCAATGTTGCTTTCAGGGGTGGTGGGGGTTGGGGACAGATAGGCAGTGTGCAGAGTATGAAGAGAGCGCTGCCAGAAGCTGCAGGGGGCACAGGTGTCTGTGGACCCACCGCCACCATGGCACTTTCACAGGGGTGTGACAAGGGCACCTCTGGGACTTAACAGATGAGCACATGCCAGGTACTGTGCCTGGCACTTAGCTCTCCTCTTCACCTGTGACTTGGCATCAGCCCAACCCCCCAATGCAAGGCTCAGAGATACCAGGTGCCACGCAGCGGGTATGAAGAGGGGTTGCTTGGGCTTCCCCAAGCAGCCAGGGCTCCAAGGCCAAGCCCTTGAGGCCTCCTCACTTGATGGGGCAGTGCTGCCCACTGGGGAGGAGGTCCGGAGTCAGTGCTGCCGGCCCCTCTGCCGAGCTCTTGTTGTGGGCCCTCCTCTGTGATGCCCACAGCAGGCTCCTTGACAGCCATTTGCCCCCAGCTCATGGGCAAGGTATTTTGGTTCTCGGAGGTAACTTTCAAATAAAGGAACTGCCTCCTTTCACAGGTCTGGGGTCACACATTTGAAGTTGGGGTGCCAGCAAGGATGTGTTCCCTGCAGGGACTCTAGGAAAGAACCCCTACATGTCTGTCCTGGCTTCTTATAGCTGTCAGCCCTCATTGGCTTGTAGTGACAAAGATCCTCCCAGCTGCTGGTTTCCTCCCTACTCAGAGTGGCAGGGGTCCCAGGGGTTTGAGCTATCACTGCTGCTTTGTAGGGTGAATACCAGCAGAGCTCCAAAGTGTAGCCAGGAACTCAGCTGGGGGAATATAAGTACCCTAACAGGCAGAGAAGAGAGACAGAGATTTTCCATCCACTGGTTCAATTCCCAAATGGCTGCACTGGCCTCAGCCCGGCAAGGGCAAAGCTGGGAGACTAGAACTCCATCAGGGTCTTCCATGTGAGTGTCAAGGGCCCAAGCACTTGGGCGGTCTTTCAAAACTGTCCTCCAAGGCAAATCAGCAGGGAGCTAGATCAGAAGCTGAGCAGCCAGGCCTTAAACTGGCAGGCAGCAGCTAACCAATGGTGCTACAGTGGCAGCCCTCTATTACTGGTTTAAATGACTATCCCAGACTCTTACCCTAATGCACTGGTGTGGTGGACACAGGAGGCAGGCCTTGTTTCCGATCTCAGACCTCACAACCAGTGGCAGCAAGTAGAAGCAGGATGACTCCCTGCGTGGGGCCTGGGCCCTTGGGCATTTCTCAGCCCTTTGCTCTGCCCCTTCCCTTCCAAGTGCATGCTCCCAAACCCAGAACTTGGAGGATCTCTTCCATGGCTGTTTGGTGTTCCAGGGAGCTTCCTCCCCAAGTCTCATGTATTCCTCCTGCTCTTCTTCTCCGGGCCAGATGCCTTCTCCTGGCCTCTGGCCCACGTGCATCCCTGTCTGGAATGTGCCAGCAAGCGGCTCTCACTGGGACCTGTCTGTGCAATGGAGGCCCATGGCCAGATGGGGGTAGTGATGCCTTGCAGGGTTGACTCGGCTTGGAGCTGTGTGCTGTGTCCCAGGGGCTGGTCCCTGAGCCCAAGATAAGGACATGACTGAGCAGTGTACACGTCCTCTCCTTTCTCTGTTTATCGCCCTGACCCTTCAGGCCCTCTCAGCCTTCCCACCCCTCTGCTGGCTGGCACTTCTGTCCATGGCTGACAACCTGTGAGCCACTTGGGCCCAGCGGTGCTTCATGGATACTGCCCGGCACCTGTCGCTCCCTGCCATTTCCTCCCCAGAGCCTGCTTGCCTGGCTGGGTGCAGGTTGCAAATATTGTGGATTGCGCAGAGGGCAAACACTGATGAAGGTCAGGAGGCAGGGGCGATTCCTGGGCCTCCCTGGTTCATCTGGGGTAGCAGATGAAAATACCTGTTGTCCCCAAGGCAGCATCCTCAGCCAAGTTGTTCCCTCCTGTGCGAGCCAGGCCCCCCTGCTCCGTATCTGTCTCCCCCGACCCCTCCCTTCTCCCCACCTCCAACCAGGCAGTCTAATGTTGCAGGGCAGTGTCCAGCAGAACCTTGCCGTTCCTGCTCTGGCACTGATGTCCCGATGTCCCTAGAGAACTGGAAGTCACTTGCCTCAGCTGGTACAGGTGCCTGCTGAATGCACCTGCCACTCTGGGGCCATGATTCTCAGATGGGGATGGGGGAGCTTCCTGAGCCCCTGCAGGCTGTGCCTCCCACTCTCCAGTTTCCCAGGGCTGTCTGGGCCTTGAGTCCCTCTCTGTTCTGCTCTCTGTTCTCAATCTTTCCTTCCATCCCTGGCAAATCCCTTTTCTCTGTCCTGCTCTGTTCCTGGAAGGCTCCCCTGTCTCCCTGGAGACCCCCTGAGGACTCTCCCTGGGCGTCCCTGGTAACTCCCCCTCCTCTCCCCAGCCACTCTGCCGGAGGCCCCAAAGCCATAGGCTCTCTTTGTGGCCCTTTTCTGCCTGGCAGGGCAGGGAGAGGGCTGGGGAACTAGGGCCGGGGGATGTGTGCTAAAAAGGGCCCGCCGTGACCTACATAAGCCTTCTGCCCGGGAATTGAAGCCTGCCTCTAATTGGGAACACTGCTTAGTCAAGACAGCGTGTATCTGGGTGTGTAAGGATTGCACAGAGGTTTTTTTTGTTTGTTTGTTTTTAATTTTAATTTCTGAACCAGAGACCACTACACATTCTTTCTCTCTCTACCCTGGGTATCCTGTTATCCTTGTAGGAGGCAACAGAAGAGCAGATGCAGCAGAAATGAAAGCAGCAGGCCGGGCTGAGGGCAGCAGGTGCTTCCCTGCCCCCATGGCTCCCATGGATCTCTGGCACTGTGACCTTGGGGTCTGATGTGACCCGTCTCCCCTCCCTAGGCCTCAGGATCCCGCCAGGTGTGAGACTGGGTGCTGCTGAGAATACTCTGAGGTGGGGAGTCAATGAAGATGGCCCTCCCAGGCTGGCCCTGGCCGTGGCCTGGACCATCTTTTGCCTCAGCCCCACTTCACTGGTGGAAGAGAGGCCGTGGGTGAGGGCCACGAGGGAGCAGCCGGCCAAACTCCCGTACCCCATGCCAGCCAACCCAAGGAGGTCAGCCTGGAGGGGCAAAGACTGGAGCCAGGAGGGTGGGGTGGGTGGAAAGTCATGTGGAATTGGCATGGCCCTCTTGCCAGGCTGACAGATGTTCACCCTGGAGCCTGACTGGGGTTCGCTCCAGGCCGTGGGCGGGCGGCACTTTCAGATGATCTCCTGGCTTGGGTTTCTCCTTGGCTCTGGGCAGGGCCTTTCACTTTGGGGGCAGCCTGGCGTCCAGCATTCCTCCCACCACTGCCTCCTCAGCCGCTGCCACGAGCACACCAGGACTATGGAGTTGGCTGCCCAGCCCCAGCCACTGGCACTACGAACTCCCCGTGGCCAGTGGGGAGGGGTCAGGGAGTCGGGGAGGTCAAGCAGGCATTGGAGGCTTCTTCCCTCTCCCTGGGGGCATCCCCGTATCTCCATCAAAAGGGTTCCTTGGTGGTTGGGTAGTCTGCAGCACCTCCGTCCCAACCCTTGCACCTGTCATGTCTGTGTGGTTTGGGGCTTTCTCAACTCTAGCAGACTCTTGACGTGAACTGCCGCTTACCCATTCTTACAGCTGACTTCCTGCTTCTCCGCTCTGCTGTGGGAAAGTCTGTGAAATGACTACACTCTTCTCTTGATGTCCAGTTACAAAATGTTTCCTTTCTTTTTTAGCATCAGATTTATTTTGTAAAAATCCTCCTAAGAATCACAAGATACTAAGTCAAATTTTTTTTTTTTTTGCTACAAAGAAATAGCAAAGTGAGGCATAAAGACACACCCTGAGACTCTGGAATCTTTGGGGGGCGGTCAATGAGGATTGGAAACAGGTGTCTGGCCCCCTACCCACTGCCACGGATGCAAGGAGTCCTGAATTTCAGGGAAATATCAAGGATTCTAGGTCCAGCCATGTGCCCGAGTCCCTGGGAAGCCGCCGAGTGGTGCTGCCACTTGAAGCCCCCTGGTGCACAGGCTGGGACTTGGTCACTGCGTTGTGGTGTGGCCTTGGCCGCTCCCAGTTCCAGCTTCTGTGGGTGGTGCCCAAGGCTGGGGGTGTCCCGCTCGCTGGAGGCTGCTCCCTCCTCTTGGGGGAGGTTGTTAGTGTGGGGTGCTCTCTTGTTAGTTGTACCTGAGTGGCACCCACTCTGTTCTCTGTGGCTTCTCATTCAGAGACAGCTGTCCCCTCCTACCCCGGCCTCTCATGTGTCTCAGCTGTCTTCACCTTGCCACAGGCCTGGGGTGTGGACAGGGGCGTGCTGCTGAGCAGGGGGTGGCATCTCCATCCAGCACCTGTTCCTGTCTAAGTAGCCATCAGCAGGTCGTCTTCATTGAAATCTGGAACAAGCTCCCACAGTCACGTGAAATTCTTTAACGAGTTAGCAGACAGGTGGCACTAGTTAAGTAGCAATCCTACAAGAGAACATGTGTGTGACAGAGGATGCCGCAAGAGGCACCCTGGAGTCCAGCACCCAACTTGAGTCTGATTGCGTCACCTCTTCAGCCACTCCCCCCGCCCCGTCCTCATCCTGCACGGTGGACCCCTGGTGGGTGCTGTGCCACTCAGTATCCCTGAACAGTGTGGGTGGACTCTGGCCTTTCGGGTGCAGGCAGTGTCTCAGGCTCCTTGTGGCTTGTGGTTCTGGTTGATGCTGTGTTCCGGAGGTGCATCTGTGTTGGTGTGAGTCCTTGTTCATTCATCTTCCTGTTTTGCTAATATTTCATTGTGTGTGTCCATCCCTACTGGATGTTTTGCCATCATGAGCAAAACTGCTACGAAGTGATTTTTTCTTTATTTTCTCCCTCCCTCCCTCCTTCCTCCCTTCTTCCCTCCTCCCTTCCTTCATCCCTTCCTTCCTTCTCTTCTTTTTTTCCCTTCATTCATTTCTTTTTTTTTCCATGTACACCTCTAAGAAATTTCTCTAGGGCATAAGCCTAGGAGTGACATTTCTGGGTCCTGGGACAAGCACAGTTTCATCTTTGGAGAAACACTTTGTATGTCAGAGAAAAAAAGTCATCCCAGCTGGGCTGACAACGTGTGATTTCTTTCAAGGTCATGGGCTGGCCAGGCCGCACCTGTTGGAGCTGAGCCCTTGGGGTGCTCCTTGTACCCTCGGGGAAGAGTGGAGCATGTGTGAGAATGTGCAGTGAGACCTTCTTGCGTACCTGATTTATGGCTCTGCTCTCCCGTCCTGGAGCCTCTGCCGGTGCCTATAAAAAAGATGAAATATTTAGCTCCGATTGGAGAGAGAGAGATCAAGGCAGGTTTGTGCAGGAGCAGTGACGTTGAGAAGGCAGTTTGGGTAATTTGTTTCTGCAGCATCCTGGCTGAAGTGCTGACCACCCTCCTAGCTTCAGATTTCACGGCTGAATGGGATCTTCTGTCCCCACTTGCAGGCACCTTACTCTTTTCTCAGGCAATTCCCCTCTGTGTGGCACGGAGACTGGGTGCTTCTGACCCAAACAGATGGTGCTCCTTCCACATGTACCTGCCCCCTTTCCTCCACTAGATTGTCTTCCCCACCGCTCTGTGCATTCCCCCATACACCTCCCCATCACAGCGGGCCCAGCAGTAGGTCCGCAGTTAAATGTCATCATTCATTGACCAAAGCAGCCCACCAGCCATGTGCATCTGGCTGACAGGCTGCAGTATCGAGACGATACTGCATGATACACCCCTCCGTAAAAATTGCTCCCAGAGCTGTATTTCTGAAGGGCTCAGATCCGCTTTTAGAAGGCTGTTAGCCCCATGGAGGTGCCGGTTCCAGGCCAGATCTGCGCAGTACCCAGGACTGCATGAATGCCACCGGCAGAGCTTGGAGAAGGGCTGTGTGGTGGTTGCTCTTACAGGAAAAGTTAGATAGCTGCGGTCTCCCAGGGTCTCTTGGCAACAGCAGGAGAGGTCCCTGCGACCCACGGCAGTTCAGGAAAAACAGGTGAGCGAATGAGGTTGAGTGAGATAAGGAGTGAGTGAGTGAGTGGATGAATGAATTTAGGATAGCGCAGAGGAAGAGTGTGCTGCCACAGGAGGAACCGTGGCTGGGCACCTGGTGACATGGGACTCATGTTCTAGCATTTCCCTTGTTGTTTGTGGGCCACAGGAAGATTGCTCGGTGTCTGTTCAACAGTTTCCTCATCTGTAAAACGGGACACAGGGATGCCATCCCCTGTGGTAAAGTGGATTAAGGCTATGGTGTGCGTGGAAATCATATATTCTATGTTAACTGGCATCTTTGTGGATGGCAAGATTGTGTGTGGGGAGGCTGGCATCGTGGCATAGCAGGTTGTTTCCACCCGTGATGCTGGCATCTCATGTAAGTGCCAGTTTGAATCCTGGCTGCTCCCTTTCCAATCCAATTTCCTGCGAATGCCCTTGAGAAAGCAGGTGGTATCTCTGCAGGCTGGGTGTATGCTGCAGCCCAGGTTGTTGAGCTGGGAGGCGTGGTGACCCCCTCTGTTGGCCTGTGTGGGGAGAGCAGGTGCCGATCTGATTAGCTTTGTGGGGTGGGGGTGAGGGATGCTCTGCACTTAGTCTGGGTTCTCTCCTGTGGGTGCTTGCTGAGGCCTCATGACCCCAGACTCCTGCAGAACTTCTGGAGCCAGGCAGGGGTGGAAGGGCCTGGTCCAGGGTCCTGTGGCCACGCTGTCCCTGGGACTGGAGGCCACACTCCGCCTTGCGGCCAGACCACGCTCTGATGCTGTCTGTGCCTCCCTGCTAGATGCTCATGGTCTCCAAGCCTCATCCTTCCCGTCGGCAGAGACGGTCGGGCCCATGTGAAGGGATCAGTACAATGATCATGGGTTGATTTTTCACTGAGGACTGTTGGCGAGTGATGACTGTGTTAACAGCCTTCACACACACTTGGCCCCACCTGCAGACCTGGGAGGGCAGGGGGTGGCGTGGTCGCTGTTTTGCCATTAGGTGGCTGAAATTGAGCAAGATTTGGTGGCTGGTGCCAAGTAACACAGCGTGTGCACACCAGCGCCTGCCCCTGCCCAGCCCTTGGCTGGCAGGATTGAACGCTCACACAGCTGGTGCTGTTTACCTGGGGATCAGGGAAGAAGTGAGTGCAGGTGAAGGAGAGAGCCTGCTTAGTCTGGCTCCGTGCACCTCAGCCTTTGCAGGGGAATCTTCTGCCACAGCCTGGGCAAGGTGGAAAGCCAGGAGTCAAGAGCTTCATGTGGGCCGTGTGTGTGTGTGTGTGTGTGTGTGTGTGCACATGTGCAAGGGGCCCAAGCGTCTGGGCTTTCCTCTGCTTTTCTAGGTGAGCTGGGCTGGCAGTGAGGCAGTCGGGCCTGCAGCTGGTGCTTGTATGCGATGCTGGTGTTGCCGGTGGTGGCTTCATTTGTGCCCTCATGCCCCTCCTCACATGCATAAAGGCTGCCGTGTTGGCTGCTCTTGTAGAAGCTCGTGTCGTGGGCAGTCCTGGGACCCTGCCTCCTTGCAGCTTGTGGTCAGAGCTAGGGTGATGCCTGCTGACACACAGGATGATCTCCCAACTACTCTGCAGAACTGCACCAGGGAGGAGGCTCCAGGGCCTTCACTTCCCGTCCCTTCTCCTCTTCCCAGGGCTGCCTGTTAGTCTCCGGTGGGGGGGCATGTGGCAGGGGGCGCGCTTCCTTCTTCCCTCACCAGGGACGTTTCCAGGGCTGGGCTGGGTTGCAAGGAACCCATGGTCTTAGCCAGAACTGCCTGGCACATAACAATGGTTTTATGGCTTAGGGCTTCAGCTTTGGGGAACAGTCCCACTCCTACTCCTTGCAAAGCCCAAGGTGGGCATGAGCATGGCTCCTCCCTCCAGCTGTCCTCAAGCCCACACAGCCAGCTGCCACCTGCTGGGAAAGGGCACCACGCTGCCATCTGCCATTCATTCCACTCGCATAAATCTTGCAAACATCCTTTTTTTTTTAAAAGATTATTTTATTTTTTATTGGAAAAGCAGATATACAGAGATAAGGAGAGACAGAGAGGAAGATCTTTTGTCCGTTGACTCATTCCCCATGCGGCCGCAATGGCCGGAGCTGCGCCAATCTGAAGCCAGGAGTCAGGAGCTTCCCCTGGGTCTCCCACACTGGTGCAGGGTCCCAAGGCTTTGGGCTATTCTCAACTGCTCTCCCAGGTCACAGGCAGGGAGGTGGATGGGACGTGGGGCTGCCGGGATACACACCGGTGCCCATATGGAATCCTGGTGCATGCAAGGTGAGGACTTTAGCTGCTAGGCTACTGCACTGGGCCCACGGACATCCTTTTTAATCATGTTTATGAAATCAGCATGTGTTTGTGTCAGGTTGAGTTTCCTGCGATGATGAAAAGGCTGGACTGTGAAGCCAGCAAGTTAGGTTTCAGAGTTTCAGCCCCGGGAACTGCTGCTTTTCCTGCTTCCCCCTTCTTCCCTCCCGCTTTCTCCTTCAGGAGGAGGCTAGAATATTCCCTTCTTGTTTTCATATCGCTTCTACTATACCAAGCACTTCACTCTCCTCTGCAGACAATGGGTGTTAGCCCTATTCTACAGATAGGAAAACTGAGTTAAATGCCCAAGGGTCCCTGCTAGAAGCAGTTGAGCCAAGCAAGCCTCGAGTCCTGGTCCCCAGTCTGCCACCTCTGGCGCTCTCACACCCCGCCAAGCTCCTGCCCTGGAGCTGCTGTGGCATGCTGCTTCCCCAGTGTCTCTTGGAGACGGCCCCTGTGGCACCCCGGGGACACGCTGGGCTGAGCAAAGCTTGCAGCTGCCGCCGCCCGGCCCACTTTTTGCTGAATTGCGGTTTGTGGCTTCGGTTTGTTCCCACAGTGCCCTTCTGTGAATGTCATTGAGTGTCCAGGGCTGACTGCTTCACTGTTGCTAGCTTAAAAAACCCAACCCTAAGTGGTGCTGGGTCTTAGAAACCTCAGTTAGGCCTCCCGGGGAAGCCTGGCTGTGAGGTGGGGCTGCTGGGTTTAGATCCCAAAGCCAGGATGTACAAGACCTCTTGGGATCTGGTGGAGCTGTTGGAGGGCACCTGGAGGGAAGTGTGTGGCACCTGGTTCCTGCCAGCAGCAGGTGCACCACTTGGTATTTTATCGCGGGGGTCCTGGGGGCTGAAAGCCTGTGGACCTGGCATGCTCCATGCTTACAGGATCTCAAGCCTGTGTCTCGCCTTCATCCCCCAGGTGTGTGCTTGGTTGCTTTTCTCATTGCTTCCCCCAAGCTCATGACCTTAACAAAAGAATAGCATTGCTGACTCCTCAGCCCAGAGGTACCAGTGGGCAAGTTCCCTATGGGTGCCCAGGCTAGCAGGACCAGGCTGCAGTTAGAATGCAGTGTGACTGGTTTATCCCTTGAACCTGATTTCTGACCATTGTGCATGTTATCCATCCACCGGCCTTGTGGGGCATGGGTGTGGGGCAGGGGTGTGGAAGGCAGGCAGGGGGCTTAGTTTTCACAAAGGCAGGCTGGTATGGGCCAGCCTTTGGGGGTGCTAACTTCCTGACTGCAGCTTGCCGCCTGTGAAAGGGAT
Organism: Ochotona princeps; assembly: GCF_030435755.1. NCBI lineage: Eukaryota > Metazoa > Chordata > Mammalia > Lagomorpha > Ochotonidae > Ochotona > Ochotona princeps. Next base: position 19,764,348 of record NC_080858.1, read on the forward strand.
GCATGCTGTCTAAAGGGGACCCACCCCTCCTGGTTTTCATCTTGATCCTCAAGCTGGCGGTCAGTGTGAGAGTGTCCCTTTTGCCCAGCCCCTCTCTGTGTTGCCTGCACTTAGCCAGGCTCCTCACTCCCTCCCTCCTACGAGCAGCAGTGACAATGACTGCACTTGCTTCCGACACGACCCGGATGGAGGTTGCTTATGTTGGGCCAGGTGTCCTGGTGTCCCTCTTTGCCACCTGCAACTTGGCCTTCTGGAATAGAATCAGGGAAGTTTGTCAGGGACTGTTGGGAAGGGGACCAAGGACAACAAAGGTAGACTCTTGGGGTTCTGGGGGTTTGGAGTTTGAGTCCACACAGTGGAATGGGCTGTGCATCAGAGTTGCTTTTTGGCTTGGCGTGGACCATGGCCTTGGGAGCAGCCCAGGGTCTTTGATGGAGAAAGCTGTCCCCCTGCTCATCAGAGGCTGGTTGGCTTGCTTGCCTCAAGTGCACACTGAAGATCAAAGGGGTCCCGTCCCTTTGTGTCCATCTGCTGTGTCTGGGCAGCCTGGACACCCCGGCTCCCTGGACTGCGCGGTGGGGGCTAGGGCTATGGAGCATCTGGCAGATGCAGGTGGGTGGGATTTCTGGTGTCAGCTGTTACTTCAAGGGAGTCTGCCCTCCCCACCACTACTCCCAGGAGCCAGGGCTGCGGCAGATTTGATGCTGCAAGGCAAGTGGATGGTGGCTTGAGAGTTTCTTTGGTGACTTCTCTCAATAGCCAGCACCTTGCTCCCTGGAGCTGCAGCCCTTGCCCTGTGGGAAGGGACATCCTGACCCCTCCAGCATCTCTCCTCCCACAAGCTCTTTTTCGCCAAGCTGGGAACCTCCTGGACAGCAGGAATGTTACCCACTGAGCCCCCCACATCCCATGGGCCACCCTTGAAGCCTGTGGCAGTGCTAAGCCTTGGGTTCTGATCCCCAAAGGTTGGGTGAGCATCCTGTGTGCAGCGCACCCTAGTGGGGAGACTTGGAGGCGGTGCCATTGTTCAGCATTCTGACAATATCTCCCAGGATTCCTGGCAAACTCCCCGCGCTCTCCATACCTCAGGCTGTGCCCCTGAGGACACTCCGCAGGCTCCTGGTTGCTGCTTGCTGGGTCCCCTGTGCCAATCGTCTCACCTGATTCTCATGCAGACCCTGAAACGCAGTTCCCATCCCTTTGGTCACAACCTCTGACATGAGGGGTTGGAATGGTTCCATTTCTTTCCCAAGTGCCTGTTGGAAGTGGGTTTGTACACTTTGGGTTCTCTGGCTCCACATCTAATATTCCTTATACCACGCCAGCTGCTGCACCGTCGTATTACATGGGAGCATCCTATTAGCTCCTGCAACCTCATGAGTACTTTACTACTGCAATTGCATGAAAGTGACCTGGGCACGGGAGAGGTGGGGCTCGCTGACTATTGCTGTAGTTAAAGATAGTTGTTGACCAACAAACATGAGAAGCAATGTGGACCACCTAGCCCCCCAGGAATTCAAAGAATGACCACAGTGGAGAGCTATTTTCTTGTCTTTCAAATGTGCACAGATTTTAAAACCATTAATATGACTTTACCTCCAGCGTAGCACGTCGCAGTCTTTGCAGAAAATGATTTTGCCCAAAGCCTTGACAATGGCCGTCCTCTCTGACTGTACCTGCTCTCCTAAGAGTCTGTCTGAGGGAAAGACATCATGTGTTAAGTGCTTATTAGAAGGCTGTTTGTAATACAAGAAAATTAAAAACAATTTTGTGCCCTGCATTACGGGAAGCAGTTAAATAAATGAATGACTTTGGGAGAGAGTTGAAGTGGGGAATATGTTACAGTGAAGTGTGCATCATGTGCTACAGTGTTTCTTCTCTTTGATGTCTAGTTCACAGTCCTGTCTTTGCCACCACACACTATAATTGTCAGGAAAAGCAGCATCTGGTATCGTCCTGAGGTTTTTTTTTTTTTTTTTTAAATGCCTTACTTATTTATTTGAAAGGCAGAGTGATGAGGGTCGTGGGAAGAGCAAATGAGATCTTCCATCCACTGATTCATTCCTGAAATGGCCACAGCGACTGGGGCTGGGCCAAGCCAAAGGCCATATAGGTTTCTGTATGTACGTGCAGGGGCCCAAACACTGGGGTTGTCCTCTGCTACCCTCGCAGAACCATTAGCAGGGAGCTGGACTGGGAGCAAAGCAACTAGGACTCAAACCAGTGCTCCTATATAGGATGCTGATGTTGCAGGAGGCAGCGTGGCTCATTACACCACAACCCTAGCCTGTGTTTCCGGATTCTGGAAACTTACGTATGTCAGTGCAAGAGCTCAGGACTGGGAGGCTGGTAGCTGAAGCTTGTGGAGCCGAGTAGCGTTGGAGAAAGGACTTGTGGTACTGCAAGGTGTTCTCCTTCCTGGCCTCCGTGAAGCTGTTCTCCAGAGCCCTGACCTTGCACCCGTACCCTCAGCCCAGCTGCAGTCAGTGCAGTGGGCAAGGGCTCTGGGCCTGCACCAGGCCCTGACCTTGGGTGCAGATCCTGGCCTTGCCACTGTGCCAAGATGACTGGAGAGTTGGGCTGGGCACTGCCAGCCTGGGGCCCTTGTGTGTGTCATTCGGCTCAGTATAGAATGGAATGTTGTTCACTAGGGCTGTGTCTTGGCCACAGATGTGTGGAGGGTGAAGGCCCGTCCTCTGCCCGCTCCTGCCAGTCCCTGCCAGGCAGCTATGTAGGATTTGGGACTGTGAAGACAGAGGGCTGCCAGCTGGGGAGAGAGCATCTTTGGTCTGGCTTCTGGGGTCCCCTTTCAGAGATTTCCCTGGCTCTCCGGTGGTGGCCCTACTCCCACCTCATTCCCAGCAGGGCCAGGAGATGCCTGAATGTATTATTGGCACAAGCCCTTGGTAGCTACTCCAGGATGGGGCAGGAGGGGGGCAGTGTGCCACCTGTTGCTCTCCAGATTAGAGTGGGTATGGCTGTAGGCATGCCTTCTTCTGTCTTCTGTCTGCAGCTTTGGCGAACTAGCCAGCCTGCCTCCCTCCCTAGCCTTAAGTTTCTACCCCCATTCTGCACCTCCAAGGGGAACTCACAGGTTCCCAGTCTGTGGCCAGTACAGCTCCCGTTCTAGAGCACAGTAGCCTGGACGTGTCAGATGGTCCACTCTTGCCACTGTGGTGGGTTCTGGGGAGAGCATCTGGCTCCCCCCTCCTGCAAGTGTCCCAGTGCTAAGACTGAGCCTGCCCTTCTCTCTATGACTCCCCTGATAGCACAGGACCCTGTACAGAGCATGGTGACAGGTGGATGGGGCTTGTCCCACGCTCTGGACTGCAGGGGGAGCCTCAGCCCTGCCCTGAATGTGCAGGAAAATCTTGGGGGCCAATTACTGCTCACTGGGCTCCTGTGGATCTTCAAGGATCCTCTAGGTCAGCACCTTTCCATGCATGACCCTGGGCTCTGTGCTCTCCCTGTGCTCCGTGGTGACTTGGAGGGACCCTGTGGCTAGGTGTCCATGTGAGCCATGAAGGGGCTGAGCACTGCCTGGGCTCAGCTTCTAGGTCAGCCTCAAAAAGCTGGCCTCTGGGTTGGCTGGTGTGTTCGGGGATGAGGCAGCCGAGGCTCATTGCGGACTTGAAAAGGTCTGCATTGGAGAGAAGAATCAACAACGTGGAACCCAGAGCTCCTCCTAGGGTGGATTTGCTTCCCAGAGACTTTGCTGCCCTTTGTCTCATGCCCAAGTTGGTGGGTGAGGCTGGGTTCCACGTCCCATGGTTTGCCGCACTTCCCCACTGGTGCCAGCTGGCCACCCATCATCCCTTATGGGCCATGCCTCTCTGAGCTGTCAGGTGTTCCCCTTCCGTTTACAGGAGGAGGCTCTTGGAAATCAGTAATTGGTAAGAGGTGGCTTACAGCAGCTCTCTAACTGCAGACTGAGCGCTTCCCGCATGGCTGCCTTGTCGACCTCATCCCTGCATGGCTGAACCCTGAGCCACGGAGACTGAGCTGCTTGCTAAGCTGCTTAGTACCCGACAGATCACAGTCAAGGGGCGGGGGTGGGTCTTTGTGGTGGGGATTTGTGGGGTGGAGGGGAGCACTCAGTCCCCTGCCCTGGTCACCACCTCCTGCCTCCTGCTCCGTAGGCTGACCTTGCTAAGGAGGGCCATGGAAGAGGCCCCACTAGTTTGCCATCTCTGCAGACACTGGCTGCCTTTCCAGCAGGTGGAGAACCTGGCCCAGTGACCTGTGGTGGGGAACAGGGAGGGCAGGACAGGAAAAGGGGGGTAATGGGGCTCAAGGCCACTGCCTCTGAGAAGCCTTCTCAGGTTGTGCTGCTCCATCAGCTCTCTGGGGGCCCCTCCACCCCTAAAGGACCTCCAGGTCTGCATTCCTGAGAACCGGAGGTTTCCCAGCCAGTGCTTGGCCCTCAATTATAAGCTCCCTGGGCCCTGTGACAAGGCTGTGTCTTTCAGCTGAACATTGGCCACGGAGCTTGTCAGGCGCTCAAGGTGACAGGTGCTTAAGTGGTATGGTTTTGATGGCAGTGGGCTTCGCCCTTCCTGGCCCAGACCCTTAGCTGCTTCCAGAGACTGTTTGAGCTGTTTGACCCTGGTCCCCAGAAAGGAGCAAGTCCAGACTAGTCTCCTCCCCACCGACCTCCCTTCCTTTCCTTGGACCTTTGAAGCCCATGCATGGTGTTCTCTATGCCTGGTGCTGTCCTGGGAGGCACAGTGTGTGCCCCAGCCAGGGGCTACCTAGACCCTTATCCAGTGCTCAGCCCAGTGCTTCCCAGATGGCACAAGGTGTCCCAGTGGGGAAATGCACAATGGAGCCCTTCAAGGAGTGGCCTGTGGGGACTGCTTTGGGAGCCTGTATCCGAGTTGCCCCATGCCCCAGTGGTGCCCGCACTACAGGCTTACAGTGCGACCGTGGCAGCAGGTCCTGCCAGATGGTGAGGCCCCGCCACCCCTTTGAGGGGGCCATGTGGCTGGCAGCATGTATAGTCACGGATGTGAGAGCCAGCTGAGGGGCAGAAAGGGCTGGCAAGGGCCAGAGCCTGCTGGAGCGTGACAGTAAAGCAGTGGGGGTGGGTGGTCTGCTAGGTTGGCACTGCCCCAGCTAAGCTCCAGAACCTTCTCCTGTGTAGGGGGGTCAGAGTCTTGAGGGGTTTCTTGGCTAGTCTTCCCCCACTCCTCTGCTGAACCTGGTGCCACATGTTGCTGCCTTGAGGACCCACTGCCGCCCAGCCCTTCCCCTGCCCACCGTGCTGCTGTCTCCGGGCACCCTGTGGGGATAGCAGGTCTGTGTGCAGTAGCCCAACTCTTCAGTACCAGGAGTTCCTGGGGAGAAGCGGGAAAGTTGACCCTGCTGCGGCTGTCCCGATACCAAGTGGACACAACTGCTGCACCTCGTGCTGGCAGTGCCTGGTTCTGGAACTCGGCACTGCTCCCACTGGACTAGCCCCACGTGGCCAAGTGGGTGAGCAGATGCCTGGACCCAGGCACGTTTCGTGCACCTGCCAGTTGGTGGAACAGCGCTGGGAGGTGCCAAGCCCATGTCTGGCCCTCGGGCCTCTGCCAGGGGTGGTGCCCAGGGGGCATGGAAGCATGTGCTCAGTGCTGCTTCTGGCCTTCCACCCTAAGGACCGAAAGAGAAAGCCACTTCTTGCCATGTCTGGGAGGTGTTTTTTTCCTGTTGTCTTTGTTGCAAATCCCTTTGCTTGCAACAAAGGAAGGAAACAAGTTGAGTGGCAGCCTTGAGGCCATGTAGAGAACCAGGGGCTTGGGCAGGGTTTGCCCTTGACCCTTGACTTGCTGTATGGCCTCGGGCCACTGTACTAGGACCTGAGCCATTAATAAGCTGAGTCGGGAAGGGTCTGCTGTGCTATCTTTCCCCACCTCACCACCTCCCTGCAGGGTGTTGGACTTACAGCCACCACAGCTACCTGGAGAGGGGCTGGCGAGGGCCTAGGCTGCTCCACACCCCCAGACAGCCTGGGTGCGGCAGATGGATCCAGGAGACAAGGTCAAGGTGGCTTCAGTTTTTTTCTTCCACCCCCCACCCCACGCGTCTTGCCTGTTGCTGGGAGATCTCCTGTGCCGTCTCTGGAATTTAGCATTGCTCTGATTGAATCATCTCGAGGTGGTCAAGTGAGGCAGCAGGTAACAGCCTGGTGGGACAGCTCTGGGAGGGGCCACACCTGTTTCCTACCCCAAGCAGGACAGGGAGCTTAGGGCTGCCTGCCTCCCCCTCCTGCTGCCCATCACGTCTCCAGCAGTCGCTCCATTTTTCTCCTTTCCCAGGGCTCTGATGAGCCCATGGTGGCCACCCTGGGGTCAGAACCGCAGCTGCCCGTGCCAGGAGTTCTTGGACACAGTCTGCTAGCAGAGGACAGGGAGGGAAGGAGGCAGATGGACATCTGGCAGAATTTCTCTCTGGAAAGTTAGGGATTCTGAGAGCCTATGGTCCTCTGCATGCCAGGGAACAGTAGGCCAATTGTTCCAAATCCATGCCGTCTGGGTCAGCGTGCCTCTGCCCTTCCTGGCTGTGAACCCTGCGTCCCCGGGCCTAATAATAGCTACGTTTGGGGAAGGGCAGAACACACTTGCAATCTGACATCTTCCCCAGCTCCCCTCTCTGGGTGTACCTCCTAGCTCTTCTGCCAGCCTCACCATCAAGACCAGGAATGCCTCATGGCTGCACCTGTTTCCTGCAGGCAGAGAGAGCAGGAACGAGCCTAGTCTGTGGGCAGTGGTACTCTGGAAGAGGCAGGTGTTGTACCCTGTGTGAGCTGAGAGTGGATGGGCGGAAGGGCAGGTGTGAGTCTGCCTCTGGCGAGGGGAAGAGGAGCAGGTGGGTGCTTGGAGGTGCTTAGAAGCCTTTCATCAGGGCCAGCGTCACTGAGTTCCCTGGGAAGGCAGCTTGCAAATGACTGAGCTTGTCCCAGGCCCTGAGCTGTGAAGGTTACAGCAGCAAGAAGGCTTGACAAAAATGGTAGACTTGGTACTGAAGGCTGAATCAGAGAGGTGGCTCCAGTAGACTGCTGCTGACTGCTGGTGGACTCTGCCGGACCCACCTGTGCCAACACAGGGAGCAGTCGGTGTGTGCCAGACACCTGTGACAGTCGGTGCGAGGCCAGCATGGAGGCTGGAGATGGGGTGTGAAGGAGAGTGGAGGTGCTTTCTGCTTCTGACTCCAGGGCAGAGGGAGGCGGCAGATGCTCCAAGTGTCCCCGCGTGTCTTGCCCTGGTCCTTTACACGCATGGGGTCTCCTTTTTGGGACTTTGACTCAGTAACAGATCCTACTGCCCGGGTTGGAGAGTGCTGCTGTCTTTCTCTCCACCCTCTGAACAAAGTCATCCCCCCACTAAGGTCTCACCACACTTCCCTCCCTCTGGTCCATCTGCACTGCCATCCCTCTGAGTGTCAGGCCTCAGCCGTCTCTTACCCAGTTCCCATTCCAGTCCGCTAGCTACCACGCTCTTCACTGGCTACCAAACTCAACATTCAGGTGCCAGCTGGTTCTTTTTTCTTATTTGGGATTACTCCCCAAACTACGACCCCCCGACAGGTTTTCCCCACGTTGCTACAATTGTATTATCCTTCATAAGGAGTCATAATTCCATCAGTCTCTTATTCAAGTGTGCCCAACATTGTTGGTACAGTGTCAGACAGTCCAGCATGCCATTGTCTACACATTTCTAACAGTTTCATTGGGAGTCCATCTTTTGTTTGGAAGCAGGAATGCATGTTACGTTGTAACCCCACATCTGGATATGGCAGACCCCAGTACTCCATTATTGTACATTTCCATTAATGAGAAGCCATGAAACAAGGTCAACAACTGGTATGCATCAGAGCAATAGCCACAACAACAACAACAACAAATTACAGCACCATGAAAAAAAATGCCACTGAGTAATCAACACATGTGACAAAAAGGAAACACAAAAGTTTCTTGGGAAAAATGATGCCACGGTGTAATCCATGAGCCAGTGATGAATTCGACAAGAGAAAAGAAAGTATTTGGAATAAGTGAAACTGAAATAAAAAACACCAAAACACATGGGATGCAGCCAAGAAAACCCAGTACGGATCGGGTTATTGAAGTTGCACTTTCCATGACGGTTTCCTTATATTAGAGAACATACGGTATTTGTTCTTTTGTGATTGACTTGTTTCACTGAGCAAAATGGTCTCTAGTTGGGACCACCTGGTTGTAAATGGCCTAATTTCGTTCTTCTTAATAGCTGAATAATATTCCATGGAGTAGATGCACCACAATTTCTTCAACCACTCTTCTTTGGAAGCACATCTGGTTTGTTCCCATGTCTTTGCTATTGTAGATTGTGCTGCTGCAAATATAGGATTACAGATCAGCCAGCTGGTTCTTGCTCTGCCTTCTCCATCACCAGGACCTTGCCTCATTGGGACCTTGTAGCTGCTGCTGGCTCCTCATTGAGGACCTGACACCAGGGGATAAGTCAGCACTACCCCTCCCTCAGCCCTGACTCCTCTGTCTCAGGTGGTCACACGGCACACACATGCTCACAGGAAGTGCCCTAGTGTCCTTGTCCCTCCAAACTCTCCCATATGGCACAGGCTATTCTTCCTGCCCCATCACAGGCCTACGTCCTCTTGCTTGAAGGTTGCTTCTTTTTAAAAATATTTATTATTATTGTTATTATTTTACTGGAAAGGTATACAGTGAGAAAGAGATACAAAGAGAAAGATCTTTTGTCCACTGATTCATTCCCCAAAAGGCCACAACATCCAGAGCTCAGGTGATCTTAAACTGGGAGCCAGGAGCCTCCTCCAGGTCTCCCACATGGGTACAGGGTCCCAAGGCTTTGCACTGTCCTCTGCTGCCTTCCCAGGCCACAAGCAGGGAGCTGAGTGGGAAATGGAGCAGCTGGGATATGAACCGGTGCCCACATGGGATCCTAGCACATGCAGGACAAGGACTTACTCACTAGGCTATAGCACTGGGTCCAGAGGTTGCCTCTTGAATCGCCACATTAATCACAGAAATCTTCTCTAACAACTCCAGGCAGACCATTGTGGACCGCCCTTGGGCTTGGTCTCCCTCCCACAGTCTTTAAAAAGTGTGACTTGTGCTGTGGTTGTTGGCCTGTGCCATGGTGGTGATCTGTGCTGATTGTTGGTGTGTATCACAGTTGTTAGTGTGCTGGTGTGTGCTGTGGTTGTTGGCATGCGTGTCTGCTGTTTTTGAGTCCAGAGTCCACGTCTGATGTATCCACCCAGCAAATTGGATTGTGGTTAGTGGCTGCATGTTGGGGACCTCCTGTGGGCTGGCATGTGGCACCTGTTTAATCTGCAGATCATCGCTGTGGGGCATACTGCCTCCTCTGCGGGGCACACCACCTCATCTTCATCTGATGGACGCAGCCCCAATGAGGTTATGTAAAAGATTTGCAGCCCCTCAGGAAGTGCCAGAGTCCGGATGGGGCCCTGGGTGTCTGACCTCAATCCTGCATGCTCTCCATTCCTGCTACGACGGTCATGTAGGTGGCCGAACACTGCTGCCTGCTCCTGGTTCCCTCGCCCTCCGGCCAGGGATGGCTTAAAGGACTTGGCTTTAAATAAGCCTTTCATCTGAAGGAGATTAATGTTCCTTTAATTTCCCTGAAGAAATGTGGAGCTCCTGACTCCTGATGCCAGCAGGGCTGGGGAATTCTCTCCAGGGCCGGCTATGACAGTGGCAGGCCCTCCAGCGGGCGCCCCGCCTTTCTGGCGGGCTGTGGTTTATCTGAGTCCTCTGACAAACTCAGGAAAGATGAAGCCAGAATCAATACAGGCCTACCAAGAGGTCCTGAACCCCAGGCACCCCTTGAAGCTCAGAGGAAATACTCGACGGCCGGCTTTACATGACTGGTGGGGTGGAGGGGGGGGGCAGGAGTTTGTCTCTGTGTTCTCCCTGTCAGCAGATAGTTCACAGCTTTCCAGGAGTCTTCTTCATGGCTCCCGTGTGGGCTTGAGTGTTTCCACTGTAGTTGTGCACCCTTAGGGCTGGCCCAGCATCCCTCTGCTTCTCTGGTTCCACCTGGGGCGGGCACATGCTGAGACCTCCCAGCTCTCCTGCAGGGATGATGACTCAAGCCTCCTTGCCCCACTCCTGCACCCACACCCAGGCCCCGGGCTGCCCACGCTGACGTCAGCTTCACAGCATCCATAAATATCAACCCATACAGGTTGCCCAGCTTGGGGTGCCAGGTCTGTGACACCGGAACCCTTTCCTGGTCTGATGATGGAGCGCCCGAGGCATGCTCAGCTCGCCTCTTGGGCTGCCAGGCCTCGGGGGCACGGTCGGGTTAATGACCGTCATGGGCATGTCAGTCTGCACTGGAGAAGGCACTTGGAGCAAGGTGGACTTTGTGGCTTGTGGGGATGGCACCACATTTGTCCCAGGCCCTCTTCCATCTCCTCCACATCTCCCTTTCTCTTCTTCCTCCTCTTTCTTCCCTGCTGTGTTGGCCATGATCTGGTACCAGCTGGTCTCAAGGTCAGCATGCCGCAGGGTTTCCGGATAGTTGGCGCTGCCCCTTCACCACAGTGACTTGGCGTTCTCCAGCCTTGTGACTTCTCCCTGGCTGGTGTGAGGGTTCCAGGGTGGGTGCGAGTACTGATCCTGATGAATGAGACAGAAGTTAGGTCTTTGAACACAAGTTTGTTGCTGCTGGTAGAACTCGAATGCAGTCACTGGCGGGTATTGGGAAGTGCAGAACAACATGCTTGGCTGTGAATGGCGGTCACTCAGCGTCCACTACGTGGGGACCAGTGAGCCTGCCTTAGGGTGGGCTTCTCACTGGGTTGGGGCTGGGGGGAGGGTGCTTGTGGACACCTCTGATTTCAAAGAACAGAGAACAGAGCTGGCAGTGTGAGCCAGAAACAAAGTGGCCAGTGGTTGGGACCATAGCAGCCCACATGGTAACCCCTACTCAACACAGAGGGCTCGGGATGTCCTACATGAGACACAGGGCCAGGTCTGTGCTGGTGGCTGCCCCTTTGAACAGCTCTGGGCCTCTAGGCTAATGGGGATGAGGTCCTATCTGTAGGTCCGGATACTTGGCCTCCATCCCATGGGATAAGCTCAGTCCCTGTGGACCGTGGTGGTTCTGCCCTTGCAGGTGTGTTCCTGGTCACACCCCAGATCCTGGTGGGCAGGTGTTCTGCCCCCTGCCGTGTGGCTGGGAAGGGGCAGTGCCCCTGGTGGGGGCTCTGGAGCCGGTGAAGGGGAAGGCTTAGGAGGGCAGTGAGAAGGGGAAGCCCATTCCAGCCTGCGGAATGGCATGTGGCAATGTTCATCCACGGCAGGTGTGTGCACAGGCCTGCGCGGGAGCCAGGGGGAAATCCCAGCTGCTGGGTTCCCCCTAGCCCCTTGCCCTTATATAGCCATCCCCCTGCACAGCGCTCCAGCCCCAGGGACAGGGATGCAGCCCCCTCCTACTGTATGCAGGCAGAGAGCCTGCTGGCCACTTGCTGGCAGGACTGTCTTGTCATCATAGCCCAAGTCAGCTGTTAGCTTAGGAAGCCTTCCCTGGACAAGCGTTTCACGGGGGCACGGCCAGAAATATAACCCTGCTGTTTGCCAGAGAGCCTGGGATCTTGGCAAGCATCCCTGTGGCCTATTTTAAACCACAAGGAGCAGAGAGAGAGAGGTGCCTTGCGGGTGAGCCAGGGACCCTGACTTTGTGGGGCCCAGGTGGGCTGTCAAGGAGGCTAGTCCCTTCTTCCTCTATGAACCAGGGATGGCAAGGGGCAGGGCTTAGTGGGGCGCAGGAAATCTCAGCAGTTACACAGTTAGCCCCGAGCTGGCATTTGAGGCCCTATTTGTCCTCTACCCCCCACCCCATCATACACCGAGAGCTACTCTTTCTGCTTCCGTAGGGAAAGAGGGACTGCTGGGATCCATGCTCCCCTCATGCCCCCAGAGGTGCACCTGTGACCGCCAGGTCAGGTACTGCCACAGAGGCCCCATGGTCCTGCCTCATTTGCTGTGAGTATGGTGGTTCCCCCTCTGTCCTCAGTGCTTCCCCAAAGCAGGTGCAGGTTCCTCGGAGGACTACAAGAAAACGATAGGATAAGGCAGTAAAGGCTGTTCAGAGTTACTCACAAGCCTGCTGGCTGTCCCCTGAACAAAGTTGTGACCATCCATGAGGGCAGCAGTGCAGCCTGGCACTGACCATCTGGATCCTGGATCTGTCATTGCCAAACTGCCCACATGGATGAGGGTCCCAAGCTGCCTGAGCCCCGGGTTCTCGCCTGTTAAGTGGCAGTGCTGATCGTTCCCACCTGGCAGGTGGTGCTGCAGGTGCGGCAGGAGCAATGACAGCAAGGACAGGTGACTGCCGCAGGTACACTTCCTGACCTTGGCCACTGCACCCCTGGCCCCGTGGAGTTCACAGAACATCCTCCTGACCAGCAGGCACCTGCAGTAATGCCAGAGCTATGAGCACAGGCTGCCCACGGGCTCAGCATCCTCTCAGGTGGAGAACAGGCTGCTTTTGCTCCAAGCTACAGAGCTGCAGGTGGGACTTGGGGCCCCCTCACTGCAGATGGGATGCAACTGGAGGACAAACAGCAGCCAAAAGGTGTGGCAGGAAGCCTACTTCCTGCAGGCTGTGAGCACATGACTTCACGTGGAGATTTCTAAGCCTTAACCACTGCAAGGGGTAGGTGCTTTGTGCACACATGCGTGTCGACTGATGAGTGAATTGTTTGTCGGTTTCCAGGAGCCTGCAGGGAGAGGCTGATGAGAGGGTAGCAGCTGCCCCCATTGCCAGGATGAGCCTGCCTGATGCTACCCTGTCCACCCTGGGGCTTCCTGCTGCGGTGACCAGCTCCCTTTTGTCCCCCCAGAACCCAGAATAGCAGCAAGTACACAGTCAGGAGACAATGAGGAGTGGACACGTGGCTGGGCAGGAGGGCCTGCTAGGTACAGGGACAGTAACCTCTGGGGCTTCCGGCCTGGCCGTGTCCCGCCAGCTCCAGGCTTTTAATAAAGAAGTTGTATGGGACAAGCCCGAATGAGCGGTTGCATGGGCCTCAACTAACTGTGACAGGGGTGGCCTCCAGGTTGACCTGGGTTTGAGTCTCCCCAGCAGCTGGCGTGCCCTGCCCACGGCCACATCATGAAACAGCCGAGCAGGGTAACCAAAAAAGGAAACAGGCTGTGCCCAACCAGCTCTATTATTAAACGTTTCTCTCACACTTTCTTCCCGGCTCAGCCCTTTGCCACCGTGTCTGTGAGGTCATCCCTGTGCCACCCTATGGACACGTGGCTGCGGTCAGCAGGTACAGGGGTGGCAAGAGGGTACATTGCTCTTCAGAAAGAACAACTTGGGATATCTAGCTGGTTAACCCTGGACACCACAGATTACCCTGAGGACAAGACAAGACACTCTGGGATTCCATGTGCTTGTATGAAGCGTTGGTGCAGGCAAATGGATGCTTCCTTGGGGACTAGGCTGTGCAGGAAGGCCCTGGAATCCTTGCTGGTTCAGAGGCTGGGCGGAGATGTGTGGGTGCCAAGCCAGCCTGCCCCGTGGCATCTTCTGCATGACAGGAGACATAGTTGGAGTACACTTGTTGGCTGCCTCACCTTGGAGAGCAGTTGTCCAGTTGTCCTCCTGCCCGTGCTGTCCTTGCAGCCAGGGCTGATTGCCAGTCACCCACCAACTTCTTTGCAAGTGGGGCACCTGCTGCTCCTAGGATGGGACCGCCCCAGCACTTGCATCTGTGACTCCCCTCCTCACACTTTTGGTGTTTGTGTTTTCATTACGTTTGCTGGGTTGTCCAGAGCCCAGGAGGTGATGAAGGGTTAAGAGGGAGGATGAGAGCTGTGGAGGGTGCTGGTAGCAGGGAGTGTGGACAGCCAAGAGCTTGCTGGGAGAGGCTGCTGTAAGCAAGACCCTACACCCTAGAGTAGGCCCCGGGGTCGTCCCTGGAGAGTCCCTGCAGGATGCGGTGTACAACATGGCAGTAGTGACAGGACTCTCGAGGGTGGCGGCAGCTTCTGTAGGGTCCTGTGCAGAGCTGGCCACTCCAGCATGGAGTTCCTGAGGCAATAGGCCAGGTGCCGGGCACCGGCATGGCGCTTTGGTGGGAGGTGTCTGTTCCCCTCCTTACCCCTGAGAAGGCCAATGGCTTATAAATAGCTAATGACGGGGTGGCAGGGAGAGCTGCCGCTAGCGTAATCGGTGCTATGGGGAGTGCCCTGGCTGGAGCTGGGAGGCATGGAGGAGGTCAAGTTCGGCCTCATTGGCTGATTGACATTTCTTGAGCTGGGTGCTAATCCCTTCAGGAGGTCAGATAAGCTCCCTTGCGGCGCCCCTGATCTTGACTCTGGAAGCCAGGCTAACTCTTGCAAGGGGACTATAGAAGAACCCCAAAGCCCAGAGCAACCCCTGTCTCCATGCTCCAAAGCCAAAAACAGAGCAGGTCTGGCCTGGAGGTTCCAAGAGGGTCCCAGCCACATGCTGCACAGAACCAGTCTGACAGTTGTC